>NC_047085.1:254451852-255707754 GCF_902459505.1 Geotrypetes seraphini
AGAGGGCCCTCCATGGGCAACTGATTTACTGCGGCCTCTCTTGGAATTGAGGGTGTATTGGGTCCTCTTGGGCTCAACGATAATTCATCGTTCAAGCTGCGTTCTTCCCCCAATGCAACAGCAGAAAAGCCCAACATTATTGTAAAGACTATTATTACAGGCTGATGTGGAGATGAAATAGCAGGAATGATTGGAGGGATTATCCTCTGCCTCCCTCTTCTTTTGGGCATTGAACTAATAGTTTTTTAGAAAATATTTCTGGAAATAGATCCCGCAGATTAGGAGTTCTCAGCTACCCATCATGCTCAGTCGCCATCTTGTCCCCCCACCATAGATTATTCTTGAATCTCAACTGATCCTCGACTCTTGTCACACCACATAAGCCAATGCATGCAGAACTAACATCATGCTCCTTAGCGTGTGAAGAACTTGAGTATGCAACTGTTTTTGCTTCTTCAAGGCTGAATATCACCTTGAAGACCTTAAGAACATAAGAATTGTCATACTGGGACAAACCTAAGGTCCATCAAGCCCAGTATCCTGTTTCCAACAGTGGCCAACCCGGATCCAAAGTACCTAGCCAGATCCCTAAGCAGTGGATTTCCCCAAGCCATCTCAATAATGGCCTATGGACTTCACTTTTAGGAAATTATCCAAACCTTTTTTAAACCCCCGCTAAGCTAACACATTCTCTGGCAACGAATTCCAGAGTTTAATTACATGTCGTGTGAAGAAATATTTTCTCTGGTTTGTTTTAAATCTACTACTTAGTAGTTTCATCAAATGTCTCCTAGTTCTAGTATTTTTGGAAAGACTGAACAAGCAATTCACATCTACCCTTTCCAATCCACTCATCATTTTAAGATCTCTATCATATCACACCTGAGCCGTCTCTACTCCAAGCTGAAGAGCTCTAGCCGCTTTAGCCTATCTTTTTTAAGATATGGTGACCAGAACTGCACATAATATTTGAGGTACGGCCGTACCATAAAATGATAAAAAGACATAACATTTTCATCTTTGTTTTCCATTCCTTTCCTGATAATTCCTAACATTCTATTTGCTTTCTTAGCAGCCGCTGCAGATTGAGCTGAAGGTTTCAACTTACCCTCAACAATGACACCTACCGTAGATCCTTTTCCAGGGCAGTGACTCCTAACACAGAACCCAGCATCACATAGCTATAGTTCAGGTTCCTCTTTCCCACATGCATCACTTCACACTTGCTCACATTAAACACCCTCTGCTATTTTGATGCCCAGTCTTCCAGTCTCACAAGGTCCTTTTGCAATTTTTTACAATTCTCTTGCGATTTAACAACTTTGTGTTATCAGCAAATTTAATTACATCACTAGTTATTCCCATCTCTAGATCATTAATAAATATGTTAAAAAGCAGTGGTCCCCGCACACATCCTTGAGCTTCCTCCAGTCTGTGTGTCCTGGATAAATGGGCTCAATGTCTTGGTGTAGCTATAACATCTTTTCTAGTTAAATGGGTAAAGGTAGAACAGGCAGATATAAAGACAGTCTCTTTACAGGTAGGAAACTATTTAGATTCTGATATTATAGTTTGCAGGTTCTATGCTTCCAGACAGATTTGCTGGGACATCAGGCCCCCAGGTGGTATAAATTAATTTCTGAATAAGAAACCAAAAAATAGTCTTAGAGAAATTTGGAGCATTGAGATAAAGCAGTACATTTCTGCATCTTGATGGCCACAAATTTGGACTCGGAGGATGAGATGTAAAGCGTCAGCATCTATGAGACAAACATGGTTTTTCTTATTGCATAGAACTTTTTGGACCCCTGTTTGCTTACAAAAGTTAGATAGTTGTAAGTCTAATAGATGCTGGCATTGTCATCTTGATATAGGGACACTGGATCATCTGTTGTTCTATTGTCCTTTAATACTCAAGTTCTGGAAGTCGATATGGGGACAGATTAATGCTATACTTGAGGCATCGATTCCTTTGACATATGAGGCAGTCATATGTGGGACGATGTTATATCTGAAGCCCTCATTGGACATATATAGAGGGCGGCATTTCCTTATCATGATCGGGGTAGCCATACAAATGATTACACGTAACTGGAAGAACTGGGATCGCCTTAACTTTAAATTTTGGTGGTCAAGTTTATGCTTAACTTATAGATTTTTTTTTTTTTAAATTAAATCTTTATTCATTTTCAATCTTACATCAAGTATACAAACATCAAAACATTAAAATTAAATATATCACTTGACAATCTTTCTAATTTATCTTATAATACATAAAATTACCTCCCTTCCCTCCCATCATTCCCGCTATTATTTTTCCCCACATGAATAATATATAAACCTCCCCCTCCTAACATTAAACGGTGTATATTCCAATAGAAAATGGTGTCTACTCATTACAATAAGATGTTAATGGCTCCCAAATTTTATTAAAATTATTATAATTCCCTTGTTATATAGCTATTGTTCTTTCCATTTTATAGATGTGACATAATGAGTTCCACCAGAAATTATAATTAAGTCTACTGTGATTTTTCCAATTATTTGTGATATGTTGAATGGCGACTCCTGTCATGATCAATAAAAGTTTATTATTATTTGATAATATTTGGCTCTTTTTCCTCATTGACATACCAAATAGTATTGTATCATAAGATAATGCCATATGCTTTTCCAATAAACAATTTACTTGATCCCAAATTGAATTCCAAAAGGCTAAGATAAAGGGACAATAAAACAAAAGATGATCTAAAGTCCCTACTTCAAGATTACAATGCCAACATCTATTAGACTTTTAACTATTTAACTTTTGTAATGTAACTGGGGTCCAAAATGCTCTATGCAGAAGAAAAAACCAAGTTTGTCTCATAGATGCAGCAGACATTGTACATCTCATCCTCCAAGATCAAATTTGTGGCCATTGAGATGCTGAAATTTGATGCTTAATCTCAATGCTCCAAATATCCCTAAGACTAGTTTTAGGCTTCTTTTTAACAGATTCATTTATAGTTTTATACCACTGTGCGGCCTGGTGTCCCAGAAAATCCACCTGAAAGCATAAAAATTCCAGACTATATTGCGTACTAAGATTTTTCCATTCAGGGAACCCTACCTGAATGGCCTGCTTCAGTTGCAACCACCTAAAACTTTGTGATTTATTAAGATCATATTTATGTTGCAACTGTGTAAAATCAAGCAGTTTACCATTTGAAATAACATAATTTAAAGTCCGTATTCCTGCAATCATCCAATGCTTCCAGATGATCTTAAATCCGCCAATTTGAATCTTGGGGTTTAGCCATATGGTTTGGTTTGTTGATTTACTAATAGGAATAGTTGTTAAATTGCTGACAAAACGTAATGTTTTCCATGTGTCCATTAATATTCTGTTATCTTTATATAATCTAGGCATCCTGATACTAAGAACATGACAAAGATTTAAAGGAAACATGAGTCGCCATTCCAAATATAACCAATCTGGGGTGTTTTCAATGAGCTCAGGGAGGACCCAATACATACCTTGGTGTAAAATATAGGCTTGATGGTACATATAAAAGTTTGGAAAATTTACCCCACCCTCCTTAATTGGTTTTTGTAAAGATACTAGAGCGATTCTGGGAGTTTTACCTAGCCAAACAAATTTTGTAAGAATAGAATTCAATTTTTTATAAAAAGACCCCTGAGGGGGTCATGTGATGCCGTCTTGGTGAGCCGACGTGTGTGAAGGGAGCTCCTGGGCCCGCTCGCTTTTGCAGTGCTCTGCTGGCGTTGCTATCGGCGTGGTTTGCTTTCCCCGACTTCCGGTTTCGGAGGGGACGTCCCGGCAGCGTTTAGCGCTCTGTTTGGGGAGCTATGGCGGCTAAAGTGACCCGCAAAGATCGGGAGAAGCCTCGGGTTGCTGATTCCAAGATGGCGGAGCCGGCCCTCGTGTCTCCTTCTTTGCCTCGCTCTGAGTGGGTGGCGGATATTATTACGGAGGTGCGGGCAGCAATTCAAGACACCCTTACCTCCCAGCTCCAAAAGCTCTCTGATAAACTGGATGGATTGGATGATTCTGTGAGCCATCTAAGAGCGAAGTTTGGCTCCTTTCAGCAAAGGGTGTCTGATTTGGAGGATTCGGCTGGGCAGTTTTGGGAGGCACAGACAGCGGCAGACTCGAAAATACGCCAGCTGGAACTTAAGGTGGAGGATCTGGAGAATCGATCCAGGCGCAGCAATTTGCGACTTGTTGGCGTTCCCGAGTCGGTGTTGGATGGGCAGCTGCATTCCTTTCTGGAATCCTGGTTGGTGCAGTCTCTTCAGCTTCCTTCGACTGCGGGGCCCCTGCGGATTGAAAGAGCGCATCGTCTGGGAGTTCGCCGCCAGGATGCTACCCGTCCTAGGGTGGTAATCTTCAAGGTTTTGAATTATGCCCACAAGGTGGAGATCCTGCGGGCTATCCGGGCGAAGGGTCCCCTCACCTATGAAAATCAGAAGATTTTGTGTTTCCAGGACTTCTCAGTTCAATTGGCTGCCCGGAGAAAGGAGTTTGCCGCTGTTTGCCGTCAACTCCATGAGCTGCACATCCAGTTCGCGCTTCTCTATCCTGCACGTCTCAAAGTTCAACATGAGGGTTGCTCTCACTTTTTTGAATCCGCGGCCGCTGCCTTGGCTTTTGTGCAACGCCTAGCGGGAGCGGCACATAGCCCTTGACCTTTTGCTTCTTCATAGTTCCTGGTTCCTGGACTGTACTAGGCTGGCTTTCTCGCTGTTTTGCTGCTGCCAGCATGCAGCCTCGGGACTTTGCCATGGGCTGCCGGTGGAGCGGCGTTGCTGGAGTTTTGGGGGATGCTGACATCTTCTCCGCCTGACCCATGTACGAGGACTCCAGCCCTTTGGTTATGTTTCTGCTGTCGTTGTTTGACTGTGTGTTGGATTTCATGGCACTGATCCTCCGTTGTGGATAGACTGTTTTCCTGCCATGGTGTTCCTTGTGCTTTTGATATAGCGTCTCGTTCTGTTCTCTCTCAACATAATGCATGTTTATTTTATTTTCTGCTTTGCTGTCTTCTTTGGGTTTTGTAATGGGAGAGTTTCTCCCACATAGCTGCCTGTTCCTCCTCAGTAATTATTTTATTCTTATTTTATTTGTTGAGTTATTCCTTTAGTTCTATTTTTCCTGTAATTCCTCTTTGTGGGCTGGTGTTTAGTTGATCTGGAAGTTGGGGGGTGGGCTCGGGAGGGCTTTTCAGCGTGACTTGTATCTGGGTTCTCCCAGATCCGTGCATGGGATTTTGGGGTTTGGAGCTTGGGAGGTTGCTGGGTGGGTGGGGGGGGGGGGGGGTTAAGTGGGCTGGGGCTGGGCTAGGGGGGGGGGGGGGGTTGTATGTGTGGAGTGTTTGGATGGGTGTATTTGGGTGTGAATGGAGGTGGTTGTGAGACCCGGGGTGCTGGAGTTTGTTTTTGTTTGTTTTTTTGGGACTATGGGTGATCTTTTATTCCGGGAAGGATCCGCTGGCTGGGACGGTTCCCCCGGATGTCTATTCAGCTATCTTTCTTTTTACCTTAGCTTTTCTTACTCATGGTAATTAAGTTTATCTCCTGGAATGTCCATGGTATCACATCTCCCGGTTAAACGTCAAAAAATTCTTAGTGCGTTGAATCGACAAAAGGCGGATGTGGCATTTTTGCAGGAGACCCACCTCTCTTCTGCGGAACATGTTAAACTCTGCCGTTGGTGGGTGGGCGAGGTTTTGGAGTCTCCGGGTCTGCACCGGAAGGCAGGGGTGGTCATTTTATGTCGCAAGGGTCTGCATCTGACTACCCATAAGGTATGGTCTGACCCGAAGGGGCGTTATCTGATAGCTAAAGTCACACTTAATAGGCAGGATTTGCTCTTGTGTAATATATATGCTCCTAACACTTGGGATGGGCCCTTTATGCATTCCCTCACCAGACTCCTTCATCAGGATCTCCCAGTGGTGTTGGGGGGGGGGAGATTTTAATCAAGTTTTTGATCCCACTATTGACAAGTCTACTCCCCTTCCTCATGACAGGTATGCCCCGACTAGAGGCCTTCCCTTATTTGCTTCTTCTATGTCTTTGATTGATGTGTGGCGGGTGTTACACCCTGGAGACCGCGACTACACTCATACGTCTAGCGCCCATGCAACGCAGTCCCGTATTGATTATTGGTTGCTCACGGACTCCCTGTTTTCGCAGGTGAGCTCGGCGGAGATTGGGGGATATGATGTTTCGGATCATGCTATGATTGTTCTTACTTTAGAGTTTCCTGGAGATGCCCCTGGGGGCTTTCACTGGCGGTTTCCTCTCTCGCTATATTCTGACCAGGAGTTTCATACTTTCTTGGTAGACAAATGGAAGGACTATGCTTTTAATAATGCGTCTCATAGAGGTGACTCACTTCTTTACTGGGAAGCTGCTAAAGTGGTGTTGCGGGGTGAGATCATTGCTTACTCAAGCCGGAAGAAAAAACAGCGCGACCGTCAGGTGCTCCGGTTGGAGCGCCAGGTTCAGGATGACCGTCGCCGCTATGGGGCTTATCCCACCGGAATCAATAGAGCGTTATTGTTGGCCTCGCAGTTGTCGTTGCGGGAACTTTTACATGATCGGGCTATGAAATCTTTGGCATATTATAAATTTCAACTGTATTTGCATGCTAATAAGAGCGGTAAGCTTTTGGCCAACTTAATTCGGCGTGCTAAGGGGTTTTCCCCAATTCTACATCTTCGCCGGGCAGATGGTGGTCTGGTCCACAGGGATGAGGATATGGCGGCGGTGTTTCACCATTATTTTCAGGAGTTGTATGCTGCTCCACTGGTTCCTTCGTTGGCGGGGGATCTTTATTTGGATCAGGTCTCTCACCCGGTGGTGACTGATGCTCAGAATGCGCGACTGCAGGCTCCTTTTACAGTCGAAGAGCTATCGTTGGTTCTTGGTAGTTCTCCGTTGCAAAAGGCGGCGGGGCCCGATGGCTTTCGCAATGAATTTTACAGACTTCTACTTGCGGACGTGGCCCCGGTTCTGGTTGATGTGTTTAACAGTGCGGTCCGCGATGGGGCTCTCCCGCCTTCCCTTCAGATTGCTCAGATTGTGGTTTTGCTTAAGCCCGGGAAAGACCCGTTAAGGGCCTCCTCGTATCGCCCCATTTCCCTGTTGAATGCTGAAGCTAAATTCTTTGCTAAATTGTTGGCCAACCGGCTGGCGGGGATCTTGCCCTCACTGGTGGCGGATCCTCAAGTTGGGTTCGTCCAAGGTCGGTCGTCCACTCGCAATTTACGTACTATTCTTGCTTCTCTGGAATAGGTGGAGCGGGAGAAGGTTTCTTCTTTGTTGGTCAGTTTTGATGCCCATAAGGCGATAGGGTTTTGTGGGACTTTTTGTTTTGTACTCTTCAACATTATGGTATGGGTGGTTTCTTTAGTGATGCGGTGGCTGCGTTGTATCATAATCCGCAGGCCAGGGTGCTGGTTAATGGAGTTTCTTCGGCGGTGTTTCCGATTCAGCGGGGTACTAGACAGGGTTGCCCCTTATCTCCTCTTCTTTTCGTGCTCACCTTAGATCCTTTAATTCGTGAGATTTCTGCTAATCCGGCGGTTCGGGGTGTTCGTCTCGGCGGCCGAAAGTTTAAGATTTCGGCATTTGCGGACGATTTGTTGGTTCATTTGACCTCCCCGTGGGCTTCTTTTCCTGCTCTTATGTCGCTTTTTAAGGAGTATGGTGATTTTTCTGGCTTTCAACTGAATTATGATAAATCTTTGGCATTAGCTACTGCCGACGCGGTGCGATTGGAGTGGCCGGGGCAGTTTCCTTTACGGTGGGCGGATGGTGTGTTCAAATATTTGGGAGTGCAACTCACGAGCTGTGTGGGTCGGATATATCGTGCTAATGTAGATGCTTTGTTGGCCGCTACGGAGGGTTGTTTTGCACAGTGGATGTCTCTGCCTCTTTCTTTTTATGGTAGGGTTCACTTGTATAAGATGGTTATTTTTCCCCGCTGGTTGTATGTACTCCAGCTGCTGCCTCTTTGTCTTCGCCGTCGCGATCTTCAACGGCTTCATAGGCAGCTGACCCGGTTCCTCTGGCAAGGCAAGAAGTCTCAGATATCGATCGCTTATTTGTTCGGCTCAGGGAGGATCGGCGGTTTGGGACTCCCGGATATGGGCCTATATAATCTGGCTTGCTTGCTGCGCTTCTTGGGTGACTGGTGCCTCGGAGTGATGACTATCTTTTTCGGGACTTTGAAACTGCTCTTTTCTCTCCTTGGCACTTGTTTTCGTTGTCTCAGTTGCCTGTTCGTCTCTTGCCCCCCGCGATCCGATCCAGTTTTCTTCTTCGGTCGTGGCGCTTTTGCTGGAAGGCCTTGGTCGGGTTGCTGGGGGGGGGTACCATCAGGTTTTGGATCAGTTGTCTATACGGGGGAATCCACAGTTCCTGCCTGGCTGCGATAACCCTGTCTTTGTGCACTGGACTGGGAAGGGGTTGCTTCTTCTTGAGCATTTATTGGACGCGGAGGGTGCTATAAGACCTTGGGTAGATTTTCCCATGCTTCATTCTTTGGGTGTGGGAGGTCTGTTTGCGTATCAGCAAATTCATCATTATGTGAGGTCTTTGGCTCGCCCGGGCTTACGGTTTCGATTGGGTGACCAATTTCGTCTTTTTTTTGCTCAATTTTATGCTAGTGGCTTGACGGTGTCTGCGTTGCATGGGGCTTTGCGTAGTCTTACTCCTCCGAAGTCTTATGCGGCTTTGGAGTGCCGCTGGGGGAGAGATTTGGGCATACCTGGTGCATCCTTGAACTTTCCTTCCCTTATTAGTCGTATCTCTTCTATTTCTATTAGTGCAGAACTGAGGGAATGCCAATTTCGAGTGATATATCGAGCATATTTTTCCCAGGAGCGAGTCCATAAGGTTGGGGACATTTCTTCTCCAATCTGCCCTAAGTGTACGTTGGGGTGCAACTCCTTTTTTCATGCATTTTGGGATGCCCTCAAGTGAAAGTTTTTTGGAGAGCCGTACTCCGCTTCTTGGAGCGGCTTGTGGGTCACTCTATTCCGATGTCTCCGGTAGGCTTGCTTTTGGATAAATATGAATCTTTGCGAGTGCCTGCTCGGGGACATCGGTTGCTGATCCGGAAAGGTGCTGTTATAGGAAAGAAGATCATTCTTAGCGTTTGGACGCAAGCCATCGCACCTGCTTACTGGGCTTGGAAGAATCAATTTCATAATTTGATGCTCTTGGAGCAGCGCCATGCTCGTTTATCCGTCAGGCGGACGAAGATTTTCCTGCAGACCAGGGACCCCTATATTTCCTCGCTTTCCCCTAGGGCCAGAAGTCTGGTATTAAACTCATTTCGATGATGATACCCTATGCTCTCTGCGGTTTCCCCGGGATGGTTGGTGGGAGTTTGGATGAGTGTGACTGGAGGGTATGATTGGTTGGATGTCTGTGGAGTTAGTTGGATGGGAGGGGATTCCATTCTGTGGGGGGGTGGATGGGAATTGGTTGTCTGGTTTGCTATGTGCTGAGTGGCATAAGAAAACAGCTTGCTCAGCATACTCCTTTCTTGCTGGTTTTGGGTTATGGGCTGGGTATTATGATGTGGATTGGGGTTGGGTTGGGGGTTTGGGCTTAGGAGTGGGGGGGATTGGAGGGATTCATTGGGGGGTAAAAATTGTTTGGTTGTACGTTTGGTGATCTCGACCTTGTTGTACTGTTGTGTTATATTATGTATTTACTGACAGTGCACCAATAAAACATGATTTATACTAAAAAGACCCCTGAAAAAAAACTGGTATCATACCCATTTGATAACAAACTACAGGCAATATCATAATTTTAACAGTTTGAACTCTCCCCCACCAAGACAGATGCAAAGGATTCCATTGCTCACACATTTCTGTTATCTTTTTTAATAGAAATTTTTCATTCTCTTTCACAGTATCTTCTAGTGTGTTTTTAATCCAAATACCTAAGTATTTTAATCCATCTTCCTTCCATACAGATGAGAATGTATCAAACAAACTCTTTGTACAATGCACATTAAGTGGAAGAATTTCAGATTTACTCCAATTTATCTTATATCCTGAGAATTTTCCAAATTTTTCTATCAATTCTAACAAGTATGGAATGGTTGTTCTTGGATTTCTCAAATGAAGTAATATATCATCTGCATATGCAGAGATCTTATATTCTTGATCTGTACATGGAATACCCTGTATCCCCTTTGCCTGTTGAATAGCTAATAATAAGGGTTCTAAAACAATATCAAAGAGCAAAGGAGATAGTGGACAACCCTGCCTAATTCCCCTATGTAGATTAAAACGTTCTGATAAATTATTATTAATATATAATCTTGCAATAGGGGAGCTATACAAAGTTTGAATCATTTGTATAAATCCCGAACCTATACCAAACCATTCCAATGCCTGATACATAAATGTCCATTCCACTCTATCAAAGGCTTTCTCTGCATCTAAAGATACAGAAAAAGCCGGATCCATTCATGTCTTTTGTTAAATTTAGCATGTGAAAAGCCAATCTGGTATTACTAGATGAACGTCTGTTCGCAACAAATCCAGTTTGATGCATATCAATAATAAAAGGGAGAGTCTTAGCCAACCGCATTGCCAATGCTTTAGCTAATAATTTTCCATCCACATTAATTAAAGAAATAGGCCTGTAATTTGAAACCAAAGTAGGATCTTTATTTGGCTTTGGCAAAACAATAGTCAAGGATTCTGCCATAGTACCTGTAATGCAACCCTTACTTAGTTGAGATATTAATAATTGGGGTAATAGAGAAGTTTGAAATGATTTATAAAATTCCACTGTAAAACCATCCCCACCTGGAGCGGATCCAACTCTAAGAGACTTCAAAGCTGTTTCTAATTCTTTTAATGATATTAGGTTCTTCTAAACTTTTTTTTATGTGATCAGGAATTTTCGGACCATCAATAAGTTTTAAAAATTCCAAACCATCTTGTTCTTTATCAGCATAAGACTCGGAAGAATACAGATCTTTATAAAAATTTAAAAATTGAATTAAAATATTTCCGTTCCGAGTGTGTATATTTCCTTTTTCATCCTTTATTGCTATAATTTTTGTTCTTCTTTTCTTTGCTTTAAGATAATTTGCCAGTAATCTTCCCGCCTTATTTGAATTTCCATAATACAGGAATAATAACTTATAGATTTGAAAAAATGAATGCAGATATAATGGGTCATACTAAGAGATTTAAGTTAATATGGGGCTCTTTGATATCTTTTATGGATGCGTTGTAATTGGTTTTTTTCCCCCTTTGATCCTGTTGGTATATTGCACACACCCAGGGGGAGGGAGGGTGGGAGAAGGATATTTATGTCATGGTTTTATTCTCTTGCAAGGTATTGGTTTGGTTGGGTTGGGTGGGTTTTTTTAAAAATCTTGCTGTGGGGATTTTGATTGATTATAAATACATATATGAATAATGTTGTTTGTTTACATACTGTACTGCATTTTTGTTAACTTTGAACAAAAAGAAGTTGTAGTCAGCAAGACTAAAAGGAATAGCTCTTGTGAGAAACTAAAAAACGGTCTTTTAACAAAAAAGTATTAAGAGCTGATAGCTATCTGAACACATCTGTTCAGGAAGTAGCATGATTTGTGGGAAATGTACACACATGTGCAAACTTTCCAGTTATTTCTGAGCTCTTAGAGAAGTATTCCATCATTGTGTTGTTGGATGACATCATTATCAAATAATACAAAATACCGCAGTAAAAATCATATTTAATGCAAAAAAATACGATCATGTCACTCCTCTTTTACAGAAAGCTCATTGGCTTCCAATAGAACACAAGATCACTTACAAAATTCTACTACTTACCTATAAAACCAGAGCAAACAACCAACTTGAATTCATTAACAATTTACTTATCCTATACAATCAAACTAGGACTTTAAGATCCACAGCTCACAACCTCCTTACTATTCCCTCGCTGAAGTATATCAACACAATGAGGGCAATAATTTTTTCTGTCAGTGCCCCTTAGCAGTATTCCAAATCACTTACATGAAATAACAAATTTTGCTAACTTTAAGGCGAAGTTAAAGACATTTTTATTTCATGATGCTTTTGATAATTAAACTGCCCTTTTATGGGCGAACCAGTTTTTGGTAATGGTTTTTATCTTTAGTTTCCCTTCCTTTTGTTTTTTTTTCTTAAATGTTCTTTTTCTCTCTACCAATTGTAGTTACAACCCTTCTTCCCTCATTTTTCGTTTGTCCACGTTACTAAAAACTTGTTACTTTCCCCAGTTTGTTTTTAATTGTTCTGTAACTTATTTTGGTATGTTGTTTTGGTATATTTTTTATCTGTACACCGCCTTGAAGGTTTGATTAGGTGGTATAAGAAATTTTAAATAAACTTGATTATTATAGATTAGCAATCTGTGTGACTGATTTATCCTACTTGTTGATGGAGAATTTCTTTTTATAATCAAAGATGTTCAAAACCCTAAAAAAGAAATTTAAGAAAACACTAAACAGAAGATGACCCTCTTGCATTTCCCCATCTCTCCTGAAATAACTATTTTGAGTGTTAAAAGTATCATTATATGATTGCACTATACAAGCAAAAAAAGACTGATTTTAATACACCTCACTCAAACTCCCTCCCCCTAAAAAAAAATAAAAAATTTCCTCACCAGAGGCAAGCCTTGAATCCTGGACTCCCCACCCACGAACAGATCGGGAAGCTGTGCTATTCCAGGGAGAGGATGATTTGAGATTGGTCAGGCCAGGGGGTGGGCGAGGCAGTCCGGTAGTACTCCTTGAGAGTTGATTTTTCCACATCTTGTTTGAGAGATGAGCAGGATTGTGTCCTATGGGATCTGGTGACCATGTTGATTTGTAATCACTGAACTTTGCTGAAAGATGAGAAAATAGGAGAAAGAGATGAGGGAGAGAGGTAAACAGAAATGAGTACATACTTTTCATTTCTCTGCTTTTATTTTCTTCCTTCCTCTTCTAACTCACCTCCAGAAGTCATTTCTAGTCTCCAGTATTTCTCTAACAACTAATGTATAAACAAGTTCCCTTATGATCTACAGCAGTGTTCTTCAACCTTTTTACACCTATGGACCGGCGGAAATAATAGAATTATTTTGTAAAACCAATGAAGATAGTATTTTTATTTATTAATTAAAATAACAATGTAAATTTATAGTAATTGACATTATTTAGTGTGACTTCTGCTGTTGCTTCTTTGTTAGCAAATCAGATATACATGGCTGCAGTTTTGGTTCTGAGAGACAAAGTGCTGCATCCATTCAATTTCTGTTTGGTTTTTATTATTGTTGTAGAAAGAAAGGATAGTGAACTTCCTAGAATCTAATGGGTTACAGGATCCAAGGCAACATGGCTTTACTAAAGGTAAATCGTGCCAAATGAACCTGATTTAATTTTTTTATCAGGTGACCAGAGAACTGGATCGAGGACATATGCTAGATGTAATTTACTTAGATTTCAGCAAAGCCTTTGAGACGATTCCTCATAGGATGCTTTTGAACAAACTTGAAGGGCTGAAGTTAGGACCCAAGGTGGAGAACTGGATTAGAAACTGGTTGACAGACAGACGCCAGAGGGTGGTGGTTAATGAAAGTCGCTCGGAGGAAGGAAAGGTGAGTAGAGGAGTCCTTCGGGGCTCTGTGCTGGGGCCGATCTTGTTCAATATGTTTGTGAATTACATTGCTGAAGGGTTAGAAGGAAAGGTTTGCCTTTTTGCTGATGATGCCAAGATTTGTAACAGTGTAGACACCGAGGAGGGAGTTGGAAACATGAAAAAGGGTTAGAGGATAGATTTGCCTCTCAAGGAGGCAGTGCATGCAAATCCATCTCATACATATTCATTGTGGATATCTTGAAAATCTGACCTGCCTGTGGCTCTCGAGGACCAGAATTGCCTACTCCTGCCTTAGAGGAAAGGAGGGACAGGGGAGATATGATTCAGACGTTCAAATACTTGAAAGGTATTAACGTAGAACAAAATATTTTCTAGAGAAAGGAAAATGGTAAAAAACTAGAGGACATAATTTGAGGTTGAGGGGTGGTAGACTCAAGAGCAATGTTAGGAAATTCTACTTTACAGAGAGGGTGGTGGATGCCTGGAATGTGCTCCCGAGATGTGGTGAAGATGAAAACAGTGATGGAGTTCAAAAAAGCATGGGATGAACACAGGGGATCTAGAATCAGAAAATAATAGTAAATACTGAAGAATGTACTGGGCAGACTTGCACGGTCTATGTCTGTATATGGCCGTTTGGTGGAGGATGGGCTGGCAAGGGCTTCAATGGCTAGGATGGTGTAGATGGGCTGGAGTGAGCTTTGACGGAGACTTCAGTAGTTGGAACCTAAGAACAGTGCTGGGCAGAGCTTTAGATTCTTGCCCAGAAATAGCTAAGAAGAAAAAATTAAAAAATTTAAATTTAATCAGGTTGGGTAGACTGGATGGCCCATTCGGGTCTTTATCTGCCATCATCTACTATGTTACTATGTTATTATTCACACGAGAAAGGGGAAAAATTACTATATAACTTCTAAACTTCAAAGGTAAGTATGAATGCCAAAATTCAAGAAGCGGCTAAGGTTTCATCATGGCAATTCAGAAGTACCTGTCTCACCCCAACCACACTTTCAACTGCAGACAACGTACATTCAGAACTCCTTGTATTTAAAGGGCTGCTTACCTGAAATGACGACATTTGACCCGGCAGAATCAAAAAAGAAAAACCTGAAATGACAGGTCATTATAAAAATCAAAATTGAAAACGTAATATGTGATGAAAAGGATATTAAGCATGGTGCAAAAAAGCCCACCACTCTACTTCCTTATTAAGTCCCCATGGAACGACAGTCTCCCACTGATAAATCCACTTCTGCTCTTTCCTCCATAGAACCTCCTTCATATTTCCTCCACGAGTGCCATATGATATCTGATCTTCAATACACAGTGTGGAAGCACCCATTGGAGAAAATATGAAGGAGGTTTTGTGCAGGAAAGAGCAGAAATGGATTTATCGGTGGGAGACTGTCGTTCCATGGGGACTTAATAAGGAAGTAGAGTGGTGGGCTTTATTGCACCATGCTTAATGTCATTTTCATCACATATTACATTTTCATTTTTGAGTTGCAATGATGGATTTTTAACCTTTGTTTGGTGATTTTGTGTATTTTTGTTTTATGAGTTTAATTTTGTTTTTTGTGTTTTACAGACCAATTTCTTTTTGAACCTTTAGGGCAGCTTGCAAAACTAAGGGCTTTATGATAGAGCTTCGGTGAAACTCGTCAAGCCCAGAGCTCTCCAAAAAAGTACTTCTAAGTTATGTGACACCAGTGCATACATTTCAGATAAGTGGTGCTTTTGACAATTTTTATCTGCAAATATAAAATTTTAAAACTTTGAAAAACATGTGCAATGATTAGAGAAAGAAGTTTCAGCTTGTTTAAACATCTGGTTTTGCAGCGTTTGGTCTGACAAATTCAATTGAATCTCTGAGCACTGTTTTTGTATCAGCTGATGAATGTGCAATGTAACTGAAACCTTAGCAGCCGCTTCTAGAATGTTGGTACTATGTTATTATTGACATGGCTGAAAAAGTCTTCTCGTACAAATAGGTACTCAATAAAACAAAATTTTATTGCTTTATCACTCAATGTTGGATATTCTTTTTCTAGTGATATCCAAACTTGAGACAATGACATCATTTTATGTCTCGATACCAGAGTGACATCAATAGATAATTCGATGATCTTTTCTTTATCATGAGAATCAAGTGCGCATGACTTTATATCTTCCAAATCTAAGAAGGGATTATTAATCCAAAGGTTACCCTTACGAGGATCCTCATTTTCAGGGAAATAGTTTTCAGCTAACACCCTTAAATGTTCACGTATTATCTTGAATATGACTTTCTGGTTGACATCAGCTGCAATCAAAAATTCTGTCAAAAGTGGAAACATTTCTACATCTTTCTCATGTATTTGACTACCCTAAGAGCCAGCTTCTTTTTGAACGCACCCATTTTATTTCTCAATGTAAAAATATTTGTACAAGAACCCTGAAGGAAAATAGTAAATTCATCAGTACACAGACGGCCCCAGTGAGACGGCTGCGAAGCATCCTGTGAGTGCTGCTGACCCGACGCTCCTCTGCAGCAAGGTATTTATGGTCGTGGTCGGTGGGGATTGGTTGGGAGGGAAGGATGGAGGGTCATCGGTGGTTCAGCTGCGTGGTGGATACTCAAGGGTTCTGCTGCATGAGGAAGGGAGGGAAGGATGGAAGCTGGGCTCTATACATCAGAAAGGACATCAAAGTTACTAAAATCACAGACATCAAGTATACGGGAGAATCTCTCTGGGTGAACCTTGCCAGGGGCAATAACAAAAGCCTGTATCTTGGCGTTGTGTACAGAACACCAAGACAAAAGGACGAGGCATACAAGGAACTAATTGAAGACATTGAGACCATCACTCTGCGAGGAGACACAGTGCTGTTGGGAGACTTCAATATGCCTGATGTAGACTGGAACAAACTTTTCGCTACAACCAGTGGCAGCAAGAGCCTACTAATCTCCATACGAGGAGCACACCTCAAACAGATGGTATTAGAACCCACCAGGGATCAGGTGATCCTGGACCTGCTGCTCACCAATGGGACAGTGTCACAGAGGTATCAGTAGGAGAAACTTTGGCCTCCAGCGACCACAACATGGTGTGGTTCCACCTGAAAAAAGGAATCACTAGGTCAAATACATCGACTAAGGTCCTAAACTTTAAAGGAGCTAACTTTCAGTGCATGGGAGAATATGCTTACAAAGAGCTTCAAAACCAAAGTGCGAAGGACAGTGTGGAGGTACTATGGTCGGCTCTGAAATCAACCCTGCAAGAAGCAACCAACATATACATAAAGACTGTGAGCAAATGGCGCAGAAAAAATAGACCACAGTGGTTCCCTGTGTTGATCTCAGAACTAGTAAAGCAAAAGAAAAAAGCATTCGTAACATACAAACAATCACTATGACCGGAAGCTAAAGAAAACTATCTGACAATATCTAGAAATGTTAAAACAAGAGTTAGGGCGGCCAAACTCCGGATGGAAGAAAGTATAGCAAAACAGATTAAAATAGGGGATAAATCCTTTTTTAAGTACGTTAGCAACAGGAAAAAAAACACAAGCGGTATCGTGCGCCTAAAGAAACCCGACGGAAACTTCGTAGACTAGGACGCAGACAAAGCAAAACTACTCAATAACTACTTCTGCTCGGTTTTCACCTGCGAAGCGCCAGGGTCCGGTCCTCAGCTACAGGCACAGGGGTACTCAGAGGACCCATTCCGGGACCTTGAATTTACCGCGAGCAATGTCTACTACGAACTATCAAAGCTAAAAGTAAACAAAGCTATGGGCCCGGATAATCTACACCCCAGAGTACTTCAGGAATTGAGAGACGTCCTGGCAGAACCGTTAGCTGAGCTTTTCAATCTTTCCCTACGCAAGGGAAAAGTCCCCCTGGACTGGAAAACTGCCAACGTTATTACGCTCCATAAAAAGGGATATTCAGAGGCTGAAAATTACAGACCGGTGAGCCTTACACCAATAGTGTGTAAACTCATGGAAACATTGATAAAAAACAGATTGATGCAATTCTGGATGATGAAAAATTAAGGGACCCACACCAGCATGGCTTTACGAAGGGAAGATCTTGTCAATCCAATCTGATAAGCTTCTTTGACTGGGTAACAAAGAAACTGGATGGGGGAAAAGTCCCTGGACATCGTGTATTTGGACTTCAGTAAGGCCTTTGATAATGTCCCACACCGTAGGTTATTGAACAAAATGAATGCAATGAGCCTAGGAGTAGAAGACTGGCTACATGGGTAGAAGACTGGCTTAGCGGCAGACTTCAAAGGGTGATGGTAAACGGTACTCCCTCAAAAATATCGGAAGTGACCAGTGGAGTACCACAGGTCTCGGTCTTGGGCCGGATACTATTCAATATCTTTGTAAGGGATCTGCCTCAGGGACTTCGAGGCAAAATTACACTATTCGCTGATGACGCTAAACTTTGCAATGTTGTGGGCAGCACAGCAGAACCTAACGGCGCAACCATGCCCGACACCATGGTTAAAGACCTACTTTTACTAGAACAATGGTCCAGTACTTGGCAACTGAATTCTAATCTACCAAAAATAATGAGAGAAAAAAGTATATACAAAAAAAGGGGGTATAGAAAATCAAAACAAAGAACCCCTCATATTTAATCACATAAACAGTATAAATATAGCAAGTGTTGATAACAAACAGAAAAGTATATCTAAATAATCTTATAAATAATTATCAAAACTTTTATTCATGTCAAAATATCACAATATAATTTAGATTAATATAAAATCAATTACCATCAACATATAAACATGTAGAACAAACCATACAACAAAAACAAAGGCTTCATGATCATGAAAAGCAAAAAGGGATCCCAAAAGAAAAATTCCTCCCAAAAAATAAGCATAAGGTCAAATATGAACAAACCAGGAAATTTTCAATCTTAAAAACAGTCCAAAAGAATAATCCAAAAATGGTAATAATAATATAGACAACAACACAAATACAAAACCAGCGTGAAAAATGGTGTAACAGTTCAAAAAATCACAGTAACAGTCATCGACGTGGAGAAGTATCAAAAGTTCAAATAGCAGGAAATAAATTCAAATGAAGACCAGGTAAAAATACAGGAAATCCATACAAAAAATAGAACAAAAGCAAGCACAAGAAACAAACCAGGGTGCAAGACACAGTCCACAGAACCAGGAATTTTAATGCCAAAAAATGTAAGGTGATGCACCTTGGTAGCGGAAATCCATGCAGAACATATACCCTGAATGGTGAAAACTTAACAAGAACTGTAGCAGAACGGAACTTAGGAGTAATCATCTGGGAAGACATGAAAACTGCCAATCAGGTGAAGAAAGCTTCAGCAAAGGCTAGACAAATGCTGAGTTGCATCAGAAGGAGTTTTATTAGCCGAAAACCTGAAGTTATACTGCTGTTGTACAGATCCATGGTGAGACCTCACATGGAGTACTGTGTTCAGTTTTGGAGGCCACATTATCAAAAGGATGTGAAGAGAATGGAGTCAATTCAGCAAATGGCCACCAGGATGGTCTCAGGACTTAAAGATCTCCCATATGAAGAACGTTTGAGCAGACTGCGCTTATATTCTCTCGAAGAGCGCAGAGAAAGGGGGGACATGATAGAAACATTCAAATACATCATGGGCTGCATTGAGATGGAGGAAGAAATCTTTTTTCTCACCGGTCCCACGGCGACAAGAGGAAGAGGGCATCCGCTAAAGCTCAGAGGAGGAAGATTTCATGGGGACACCAGGAAATACTTCTTCACTGAAAGGGTAATTGATCGATTGAATGGTCTTCTACGTCAGGTAGTCAAGGCCAGTAACACGCTCGACTTCAAGGGACGATAGGACAGACAGGTGGGGTCACTCAAGAAGAATGCTTAATAGATGGATTCTCGAGGGAGGGAGGATTCTTGAATGGACAGACTTGTTGGGCCGTCGGTCCTTTTCTGCCGTCATACTCTATGCTTCTTTGCTGCACAGGGGGATGGGAGGGAGGGAGGGAAGGATGGAAGCTGCACAGGGGATGGGAAAAGTGAAGGGATAGAAAGATGCTGAAGAGAGAAGGCACAAGGGGATGGGTGAGAGGGGAGGAAAGATGTTACACAAAAAGGTGGAGGAGCAGCTCTCTACGTAAAGATCAATATCCAAGCGACTGAAATGCAAGGGACCTGGGGAGAGGAAGAAGCGATATGGATTGCTCTGAAAAGAAAAGATGGAACTTCCATCTACGTGGGTTTAGTCTACAGACCTCCGACTCAATCACAGCAAATTAATAAGGATCCGATTGTGGATATCCAAAAGTTTGGAAGGAAAGAGGAGGTGCTGCTGTTGGGAGATTTCAACCTGCCAGATACGGTCCGGAATGTTCCGTCTGCAGAATCAGAAAGAATTAGGGAGATTGAGGATGCCTTTCGAGAGGCTCTGCTCAGACAAATGGTGATGGAACCCACGAGGGAAAAAGCGATATTGGATCTGGTCCTCACAAATGGAGAGAGTATCTCTAATGTTCGAGTGGGTGCTCACCTGGGAAGTAGCAATCATCAAACGGTTTGGTTTGATATAACGGCTAAAGTGGAGAGTGGCCGCACAATACTTAAAGTCCTAAATTTCAAACGTACGGACTTTAATGCATTGGGAGAGTACCTGAAGAAAGAGCTGTTAGGTTGGGAGAACATAAGAGAAGTGGAAAGACAGTTGTCTCAGCTGAAAGGAGCGATAAAAATGGCTACGGACCTTTATGTGAAGAAAATAAATAAAAACAAGAGAAAATGGAAGCCAATATGGTTCTCCAAACTAGTGGCGGAGAAAATAAAGGTGAAAGAGTTGGCGTTCGTGAAATATAAAAAAACCCAAGAAGAGGAGTGCAGAAAGGACTACAGGGTGAAACTGAAAGAAGCCAAGAGAGAGATACGCACAGGCGGAAGAACAAATGGCTAAAAATGTAAAATAAGGAGACAAAAATTTTTTCAGATATATTAGTGAAAGGAGGAAGATGAAAAATGGAATTGCTAAACTAAAAGATGCTGGGAACCGATATGTGGAGAGTGATAAGGAAAAAGCAAATGTGCTAAACAAATACTTCTGTTCTGTGTTCACAGAAGAAAATCCTGGAGAAGGACCGAGATTGACTGGCAAAGTTACACAAGAAAATGGAATAGATTCTGTGCCGTTCACGGAGGAGAGTGATTATGAGCAACTTGAAAAATTGAAGGTGGACAAAGCAATGGGACCAGATAGCATCCATCCCAGGATACCAAGAGAGCTCAGAGAGGTTCTGGCGAGTCCTATTAAAGACTTGTTCAACAAATCTCTGGAGACGGGAGTGGTTCCTGGGGATTGGAGGAGAGCAGATGTGGTCCCTATTCACAAAAGTGGTCACAGGGGTGAAGCAGGAACATAAGAACATAAGAACTGCCATCTCCGGATCAGACCTTCGGTCCATCAAGTCCGGCGATCCGCACACGCGGAGGCCCCGCCAGGTGTACACCTGGCGTAATTTATAGTCCACCATATCTTTATATGCCTCTCTTAAGGAGATATGCATCTAGTTTGCTCTTGAAGCCTAGGACGGTCGATTCCGCAATAATCTCCTCTGGGAGGGCATTCCAGGTGTCAACCACTCTCTGAGTGAAGCAGAACTTCCTGACATTAGTCCTGAACCTGTCCCCCCTTAGCTTCATTCCATGTCCTCTAGTCCGTGTCAAATTGGACAGTGTAAATAATCTTCTCTGCTCTATTTTGTCGATTCCTTTCAGTATTTTGAAGGTCTCGATCATATCCCCACGCATTCTCCTTTTCTCAAGGGAGAACAATCCTAGTGTTATAAGTCTATCCTCATATTCCAGTCTCTCCATACCCTTCACCAGTTTTGTTGCTCGTCTCTGCACCCTCTCCAGCAGTTTTATATCCTTCTTTAGGTAGGGAGACCAATGTTGGACGCAGTATTCCAAGTGTGGTCTGACCATTGCCCTATAAAGCGGCATTATAACTTTCTCCGATCTACTCGAGATTCCTTTCTTTATCATGCCCAACATTCTATTTGCCTTCTTTGCCGCTGCCGCGCATTGTGCCGACGGCTTCAGGGTCCTATCTATCAGTACACCCAGGTCCCTTTCTTGTTCACTCTTCCCCAGAGTTGCACCTGACATTGTATACTCGTATTCCTTATTTTTATTGCCTAAATGCATTACCTTGCATTTCTCCACATTGAACTTCATCTGCCATTTCTCCGCCCATGTTTCTAACCGACACAAGTCGCTCTGGAGTTTCTCTCTATCCTCCTGCGATCTGATCGCCCGGCATAGTTTTGTATCGTCTGCAAACTTGATGATCTCACTGGATGTTCCTTCCTCCAGGTCATTGATATAAATATTAAAAAGGATCAGCCCAAGTACCGAGCCCTGGGGTACACCACTAGTCACTTTCTCCCAGTCGGAGAACTTCCCATTTATGCCCACTCTCTGCTTTCGGTTTTCCAGCCATTTGCCTATCCATCTTTGTATATCTCCCTCTATGCCATGGCTTTGTAGTTTCCTGAGAAGTCTTTCGTGTGGAACTTTGTCGAACGCTTTCTGGAAGTCCAAGTATATTATGTCCACAGGCTTCCCACTATCAATTTGCTCGTTTACGGTCTCAAAAAATTGGAGTAAATTCGTCAAACATGATTTCCCTTTCCTGAATCCATGTTGACTGGGTTTCATCAAGTCGTGTGCGTCCAAGTGCCGGACTATGCTATCCTTGATCAGTGCTTCAACCATCTTGCCGGGGACCGACGTAAGACTCACAGGCCTATAGTTGCCCGGTTCCCCTCTCGATCCTTTTTTGAAAATTGGCGTGACGTTCGCTATCCTCCAGTCGTCTGGTATCTGTCCAGTTCTGATTGTCAGGTTTGCAAGTTTGTGCAATAACTCTCCGATTTCAACCTTCAATTCCTTTAAGACTCTCGGGTGAATTCCATCCGGTCCAGGGATTTGTCACTTTTAAGTTTGTCGATCTGATAGTATATCTGGTCTAAGTCCACTTCAACTGTGGTGAGGCTGTCCTCTATTTCTCCTGAAAACACTTTCTCTGCTTCAGGTATTGTTGAGGTGTCTTCCTTCGTAAAGACAGACGCAAAGAAGGAATTTAGTTTGTCTGCGATTTGTTTATCTTCCTTGATGTACCCTTTTCTTCCCTGGTCATCCAGGAAGCTACAGGCCGGTGAACCTCACTTCGATTGTTGAAAAAATAATAGAAGTGTTGCTGAAAGAAAGGATAGTGTACTTCCTTGAATCTAATGGGTTACAGGATCCGAGGCAACATGGCTTTACAAAAGGTAAATCGTGCCAAATGAACCTGATTGAATTTTTTGATTGGTAACCGGAGAGCTGGATCGAGGACATATGCTAGATGTAATTTACTTAGATTTCACCAAAGCCATTGATACGGTTCCTCATAGGAGACTGTTGAACAAACTTGAAGGGCTGAAGTTAGGACCCAAAGTAGTGAACTGGGTTAGAAACTGGCTGTCTGACAAGACGCCAGAGGGTGGTGGTTAATGGAAGTCGCTCGGAGGAAAGAAAGGTGAGTATTGGAGTCCCTCAGGGTTCGGTGTTGAGGCCGATCCTGTTCAATATATTTGTGAGTGACATTGCTGAAGGGTTAGAAGGAAAAGTGTGCCTTTTTGCAGATGATGCCAAGATTTGTAACAGAGTAGATACCGAAGAGGGAGAAAATATGAAAAAGGATCTGCAAAAGTTAGAAGAATGGTCTAATGCCTGGCAATTAAAATTCAATGCAACGAAATGCAGGAGTAATGCATTTAGAAACATAGAAACATAGAAAGATGACGGCAGATAAGGGCTACAGCCCATCAAGTCTGCCCACACCATCGACCCTCCCTTTTAAGTCTAATGTCCCATTTAAGTAGAATTGTAAGAATGCCATTCTACTGACCCGCTCTTTCAAGTCCTATCCTTTGGCAGACCCTCGTAGGGATCCTACATAGGTATCCCATTTATTCTTGAAGTCTGGGACGCTGTGTGCCTCTATCACCTGCATTGGAAGCTTGTTCCAATGCTCAATCACTCTCTCCGTGAAGAAGTACTTCCTGGCATCTCCACGAAACTTCCCTCCCCTGAGTTTGAGCGGATGACCTCTTGTGGTCGAGGGTCCCTTCAGGAGAAAGATATCATCTTCCACCTCAACCCGTCCCGTGATGTACTTAAATGTCTCAATCATGTCTCCCCTCTCCCTACGCTCCTCGAGAGAGTAGAGCTGTAACTTGCTCAGTCTTTCCTCGTACGGGAGACCCTTTAGCCCCGAGACCATCCTGGTGGCCATCCGCTGAACCGATTCAACTCTGAGCACATCTTTACAGTAGTGTGGCCTCCAAAATTGCACACAGTATTCCAGATGAGGTCTCACCATGGCTCTGTACAATGGCATCATGACTTCAGGCTTCCTGCTGACGAAGCTTCTCCTGATACAACCTATCATCTGCCGTGCTTTAGATGAAGCCTTCTCCACTTGAGTGGCAGCTTTCATATCAGCACTGATGATTACTCCTAAGTCTCGTTCTGCCGTAGTTCTGGTTAAAGTTTCTCCATTCAGGGTGTAAGTTCTGCAAGGATTTCTGTTTCCGAGATGCATGACCTTACATTTCTTGGCGTTGAAGCCCAGCTGCCAGATCGAGGACCAGCTTTCTAAAGTACGCAGGTCTTGCTCCATAGCATCCTTTAGATTATAGTCGTTTACTATATTGCATAGTTTGGCATCATCAGCGAATAAGGTTACCTTGCCTTGAAGCCCTTGAGTCAGATCCCTAATGAATATGTTGAAGAGGAGAGGGCCCAGGACTGAACCCTGTGGCACTCCGCTAGTCACTTCCGACATTTTAGAGAGAGTACCATTAACCACTACCCTCTGAAGTCTGCCACTAAGCCAATCTTTGACCCATGTAGTTAGAGTTTCTCCCAACCCCATTGATTTCATCTTGTTCAGCAGCCTGCGGTGTGGGACGCTATCAAACGCTTTGCTGAAGTCCAGGTACACGACGTCCAAGGACTCGCCTGAGTCCAGTCTTTTTGTTACCCAGTCAAAGAAGCTGATAAGATTGGACTGGCATGACCTACCCTTGGTGAATCCATATTGACTGGGATCCCGGAGATTTTCCTCGTTTAGGATCGTATCCAATCTATACTTAACCAGTGTCTCCATGAGTTTACACACTATTGAGGTGAGGCTTACCGGTCTATAGTTCGCAGCCTCAGCCTTGCAACCCTTTTTATGTAGAGGAACGACGTTGGCAGTTTTCCAGTCCAACGGTACTTTCCCCGTACTTAGTGAAAGATTGAAGAGCACTGCCAACGGTTTTGCCAGAACATCTCTCAATTCTCTGAGCACTCTTGGGTGTAGATTGTCCGGTCCCATGGCTTTGCTCACCTTGAGTCTTGCCAGTTCGTTGTAGACGTCCCCAGGTGTGAACTCAAAATTCTGAAACGGGTCATCCACGTCTTGTTTCTCTTTCAACTGTGGTCCATGTCCTGGTGCCTCGCAGGTGAAGACTATGCAGAAACGGACTCGGAGAAAGCCCAACTGTTAAATGAATACTTCTGCTCAGTCTTCACCCGCGAGGCGCCGGGACTTGGTCCTCAGCTGCAGACAAGGGTTGACTCAGCTGATCCATTTAGTAATTTTGAGTTTACGCCCAGCAGTGTCTGCTGCGAGCTGTCAAATCTCAAGGTTAACAAGGCAATGGGGCCTGACAACCTACACCCCAGGGTGCTCAGGGAGTTGTGTGATGTCTTGGCGGAACCGCTATCCGCACTCTTCAATCTCTCCCTTAGTACAGGTGACGTCCCGTTGGACTGGAAAATGGCTAACGTCATTCCACTTCATAAGAAAGGCTCCAAGATGGAAACAGCAAACTACAGACCGGTGAGTCTCACATCAATAGTGAGCAAACTAATGGAAACTCTAATCAAATGCCAATTGGATACGATCATGAACGAGGAGAATCTACGTGATCCCCGTCAACATGGATTTACTAAGGGGAGATCCTGCCAATCCAACCTGATCGGCTTCTTTGACTGGGTGACGAGAAAGCTGGATGTTGGGGAGTCCCTGGACATCGTATACCTGGACTTCAGCAAAGCATTCGATAGCGTACCACACCGCAGGTTGCTGAGCAAAATGAGTTCTATAGGATTGGGCGACACGCTGACGAAATGGATTGGGAACTGGCTTGAGGGTAGGCTTCAGAGGGTAATGGTGAATGGCACCCCCTCCGAAACGACGGAGGTGATCAGTGGAGTGCCACAGGGCTCCGTCCTGGGCCCGATCCTGTTCAACATCTACATAAGAGACTTGGCAGAAGGTCTCCGAGGTAAAATAACATTATTCGCTGATGACGCCAAACTAAGCAATGTAGTGGCCAAGAGTACAACAGACAAAAACTCAATGCCCGACAACATGATGCACGACCTACTACACTGGAGCGCTGGTCTAGGTCCTGGCAACTCAGCTTCAATGCCAAAAAATGCAAAGTCATGCACCTGGGCAGCCATAATCCATGCAAGACTTACACCCTAAATGGCGAGATCCTAACAAGAACTAATGCAGAGCGTGACCTAGGGGTGATCGTCAGTGAGGACATGAAGGCTGCCAATCAAGTGGAGCAAGCTTCCTCCAAAGCAAGGCAAATCATAGGTTGCATACGCAGGAGTTTCGTCAGCCGTAAGCCTGAAGTCATTATGCCATTGTATAGATCCATGGTGAGACCACACCTGGAGTACTGTGTGCAATTTTGGAGGCCGCAATACCGAAAAGATGTGCTGAGACTAGAGTCGGTGCAGAGAATGGCAACCCGGATGATCGCTGGGCTCAAGGATCTCCCTTACGAGGAAAGGCTGGATAAGTTACAGCTCTACTCACTCGAGGAACGCAGAGAGAGGGGAGACATGATAGAGACGTTCAAGTATCTCATGGGTCGCATCGAAGTGGAAGAAGATATCTTCCTTCTCATGGGTCCCACGGCAACCAGGGGGCACCCGTGGAAAATCAGGGGAGGGAAACTGCACAGTGACACCAGGAAATTCTTTTTCACTGAGAGAGTGGTTGACCGCTGGAATAATCTTCCACTTCAGGTCACTGAGGCCAGCAGCGTGCCTGATTTTAAGGCCAAATGGGATAGATACGTGGGATCTATTCACTGAGTTAGGTGGGGAAGGGTCATTGCGGTGGGCAGACTGGATGGGCCGTGGCCCTTATCTGCCGTCTATTTCTATGTTTCTATGACTGAGCAGAAATATTCATTTAGTAGTTCTGCTTTCTTGGAGTCCGCCACTGCGTAGTTTCCGTCCGGTTGTCTAAGGCGTACTATACCGTCTGTGTTCCTTTTCCTATCACTGATATACCTAAAGAAGGATTTGTCCCCCTTTTTAATGTTTTTTGCCAGAGTTTCTTCCACTCGAAGTTTGGCCTCCCTAACTGCTGTTTTGACTGCTGCAGATCTGGTCTTATATTCTACTTTAGTTTCTTTTTTTTGCGTACGTTTGTAGGAAAGAAATGCTTTTTTCTTTTCCTTAATGAGGTGCGAGATCTCTCCAGTGAACCATTGGGGTTTGTTGTTTCTTTGCCGTTTATCTACTGATTTTATGTAGCGATTAGTTGCTTCGTGTATGGATGATTTCAGGTACGACCACATAGTTTCCACATTGCCGGTCTCTGCTTGGTCCTGCAGCGTTTGATGAATGAAATCCCCCATGCGTGTGAAGTCGGTGCCCCGGAAATTGAGTACCTTTGTTTTTGTAATTGATTTAGGGGATCCTTTCCCAAGGTTGAACCATATCATGTTATGGTCGCTGGAGGCCAATGTATCTCCCACCGAAACCTTTGGAGATTAATAATCGGAATGAACCACATATGCTGGGAAGTGAAAAGCTGATATGCACGGACGGGGAGAGGGACCTTGGGGTGATAGTGTCCAAAGATCTAAAAAACAGTGTGACATGGCAGTGGCTGCTGCCAGAAGGATGCTGGGCTGTATAAAGAGAGGCGTAGTCAGTAGAAGGAAGAAGGTGTTGATGCCCCTGTACAAGTCATTGGTAAGGCCCCACTTGGAGTATTGTGCTCAGTTTTGGAGACCGTATCTGGCGAAGGACATAAGAAGACTTGAAGCGGTCCAGAGGAGGGCGACGCAAATGATAGGAAGCTTGCGCCAGAAGACGTATGAGGAGAGACTGGAAGCCCTGAGTATGCATACTCTAGAGGAAAGGAGGGACAGGGGAGATATGATTCATACGTTCAAATACTTGAAGGGTATTAACGTATAACAAAATCTTTTCCAGAGAAAGGAAAATGGTAAAAACAAGAAGACATAATTTGAGGTTGAGGGGTGGTAGATTCAAGAGCAATGTTAGGAAATTCTACTTTACAGAGAGGGTGGTGGATGCCTGGAATGCGCTCCCGAGAGAGGTGGAGGAGAGGAAAACGGTGACCGAGTTCAAAGAAGTGTGGGATGAACAGAGGATCTAGAATCAGAAAATAATATTAAATATTGAACTAAGGCCAGTACTGGGCAGACTTGCACGGTCTGTGTCTGTATATGGCCGTTTGGGGGAGGATGGGCTGGAGAGGGCTTCAATGGCTGGGAGGGTTTAGATGGGATGGAGTAGGTTTTAACGGAGATTTTGGCAATTGGAACCCAAGCACAGTACTGGGTAGAGCTTTGGATTCTTGCCTAGAAATAGCTAAGAAGAAAAAAATTTAAAAAATTTAAATTGAATCAGGTTGGGCAGACTGGATGGACCATTCAGGTCTTTATCTGCCGTCATCTACTATGTTATGTTACTATGTTACACACGTGGGGGAAAGCAAAGAGGAAGAACTGTGATGAAGGAGAGGAAGGGAGAGATGATAGTGTACATGAAAAAAATAAGCCCTACCCGAAAATAAGACCTAGTGCCTTTTTTGGGCCCCAAAAGAATATAAGACAGTCTTATTTTCAGGAAAACATGGTAGTTGAGATAATAAAATTCATGGAGATTGCACGCTGACACTTGCTATACCTCTTAAAGCATGTAGCAGGCTGGGACATAGGCAGAAAAATAGCCGCCGCATAGTCGAAGTTTGCGGGCTGCAGCCGAACGGCCTGTCCCAGAAAACGAACGGAAGACGACAAATTTTTTTTTTTTGGAGCTAAATGAAAAGAAACAAAATAAAACAGTGATTCGTGAAGAAAAAAAACACCAACCGCGGTTAAGAGAAGGGAAAAAGTGAACGAAGTTGAACGCAGAGAGTCAAAGACGGACTTCTCAGCTCCGCGGAAAACTAAGAACTGAGGAGACGCGCCCTGTGCTGGGTGGGAAGGCACTCGCGCATGCGCGGTGTGGGCAACTCAAAACTTCGAGTTTCTTCAAGCAAGTCTGCTTGTGAGGCATCCGCATCCAGGCTCCGTCGGAGGATGTCACCCATATGTGAGAATACCTGCCTGCTTGTCCTGGGATAAGTATTAGTCTGTTTCCAGAGCTATGTATCAGCACGTGACCTCTCTCAGGGACTCCTTTTCTCATGGAACTTTCCTGGGAAGTCTGTTTCTTGAGGTTTGTATCAACCTCTAGATTTAGAAGCCTCCTCTCACTCTGGGACCTCCCTGAATTAATTCTAAACTGGAAAAGATATACTCATGTTTGCCTAGGTCCCGCCCCCGTGACTTAGCAGCTCTTCCACCTCTTCTCAGATAGCTCAGGCCTAAGCTGCATCCTGGGGGTCATAGTTCCTTCTCTCTCTGTTTAGCGCCCCCTGCTACCTGGTGGTATATCATCATCATTGAGGGAAAATACCTGACTTTCTCACTATCCTACACATAGGATAGTGTAGAGTCCAACAGGATTCCAAGTGCTTTAGAAGTTTTTTCAACTTTTAGTGAAGAACCAGAGGGCAAGGTCAGGCTTGTAGGGACAGACTGTGTTTCACAGTGGAACCAGAGTAGTTTGTTTTTTGTGGTAGTTTATTGATGAGAGTCCAACAGTAAATTTTGTCTATGTTTTTGGAAACTATTTTAGGAAGATCCTTATTATCTGTGTAGAATGGGATCAAGAGGAAAATGTCATCTGCATAGGATAGCATTCATTCGCCATCTGAGAAGATGAGGTTGCCCAGGAAACTCATAAACTTGTTGAAAAGCACAGGTGAAAGTGGTGACCCTTGAGGTACTCCACATATTGCTTTCCACCTTCAGGAGATGCCATCTTTTCCAGGCACAGTATTCTCTATGAGGAACTCTGAACAAATTAAGAATGGTTCCATTTAGAAGGAGCTAGTGATCAACTGAATCGAATGCAGCTAATATGTCAAATCGCAGAATTGACTGATGTCCTTTACTGAGCATCTGTTTGATATTGGTGGTTAATGAAGTAATGCAGTGCTATGCTGGGGACTGAAACCATACTGAGAGGGGTGTAAACAAGGTGCAAGTAGGTTGGCTGCAAGTTTTTTTACATACTAATGTTTTCTGAGTAGACATATTCTGGAAACGGGTCTAAAATTGGAGGATAAGGATGTATCAGCTCCTTGACCTTTCTGGGGTCTCCTGAAGCTGATGCCAAATGCTCCAGCACAAGGACAGGAAAGCACAGTTACTTAAAGTAACATGTGTTACCGTAACAGGGACAGCAGGCCTATATTCTCACTGATGGGTGACGTCACCACGGAGCCCTCGGTACGGACCACTTTAAGAACTTAGAAAGTTCTTGAATCCCTACCGTGCATGCGCGAGTGCCTTCCTGCCCGCCGGAGGCGCGCGGTCCATCAGTTAAGTTAAGCCAGTTAAGAAGCCAACCCGGGGAGGTGGGAGGGATGTGAGAATATATGCCTGTTGTCCCTGGATAACACCTATTACGGTAAGTAACTGTGCTTTATCCCAGGACAAGCAGGCCTATATTCTCAATGATGGGTGACCTCCATGCTAACAAAATGGGACGGTGGGAAGGTTGACCATTAAGAAAATAAATTTTGCAATACAGATTGGTCGAAGTGCCCATCCTGTCTGGAAAAAACATCCAGACAATAGTGAGAAGTGAAGGTATGAACTGAGGACCAGGTGGCAGCCTTGCAGATTTCCTCAATTGAAGTAGATCTGAGAAAAGCAACAGAAGCTGATATAGCTTGAACTTTATGTGCTGTGACACGACTCTCCAGTGCCAGTCCGGTCTGAGCATAGCAGAACGAAATACAGGCGGCAAGCCAATTAGAAATTGTACTCTTAGAAACAGGATGTCCCAACTTATTCGGATCAAAAGAAAGAAAAAGTTGGGGAGAAACTCTATGAAGCTTTGTGTGCTCCAGATTAGAGAATGACACGGTGGCGGTTTACCCGCGGCCACCGCATTTTAGCCGCGGGTCACCGCCGAAAACGGGGAAGAAAACTAGCAGTCGCTGCGGCGACGGGGACAAGGCCATTCACCGCCCGCGGGGCGGTGAATGGGTCTTGTCCCCGCAGTGAGGCATGAAGGATCGCGCGGTCCCCGCAGCTCACACCCGCCTGCCCAATCGATTCTAGTGTTTAGCCAGCTCTCTCCCTTCTCCTCACCTTAGTTTGTAGATTTTCTTTTTCGGCGACCCGCACGCTATCAAAGAGCCGCTGCTGCTCAGTTTCGATCTTCTGCTCTGACGCAACCGGAAACAGGAAGTTGCAGCAGAGCAGAAGATTGAACACTGAGCAGCCGCGCGTGTGCGGCTCTTTGGGAAAGCGTGCAGGTCGCTGAAAAAGAAAGCCTGCAAACTAAGGTGAGGAGAAGGGAGAGAGCTGGCTAATCACTACGATCGATTGGGCAGGCGGGTGGGGGCTGCGAGGACCGTGCGATCACCCGTGTTCCCGGCTCAGACTGTAAGGAGGGAGTGAAAGGGAAAAGGATTCTGGGCCAAGGTGATGAAAACGGAAAGAAAAACCCACAGCAGGAAAGAAAGGGAAGGACAGGCAGGTGAGCCAGATGCTAGAAGCAGGGGGGGGGAAGAAAGAGGGAAAAAAGCTAGATGGGGTTGAAAAGAAGAGACACACTGGTATGGAAGAGGAAGATAGGGGAAATCTGGACACAGGAAGGTAACAGAAAGAGGGGAAATTATGTGCATGGGGCATAGGGACAGAGACAAAAAGGGGACATGCCATGGGGATGGTATATGGACACAGGGGGGGGCAATGGCAGATACATAGGGGAGATATTAGAAAAGTATATAAAATCGTACCCGTTTGAGGCTTTTATGTATGCAGCGGTGACGGTGACGGGGCGGTGAATGGGGTTGCAGTGGCGGTGACGGGGCGGTGAATGGGGTGGCAGTGGCGGTGACGGGGAGGTGAAGGGAATGACGGTGACGGGGCGGTGCAGAGGATGGTGAGACGGGGACGGGGCGGTGACGGGGACCAATTTTTTCACCGTGTCATTCTCTACTCCAGATAGTAAGCCAAAGCCTGCTTACAGTCCAAAGTATGCAAAGCTTGTCCCCCAGGAAGAGAATGAGGTTTTGGAAAAAACACTGGGAGAACAACAGATTGATTGAGATGAAAGTCAGAGACAACTTTAGGAAGAAACTTAGGATGAGTACAGAGAACCACCTTATCATGATGAAAAACAGTAAAAGGAGGATCCACTACCAGTGCATGCAACTCACTGTCCCTCCTGGCAGAGGTGAGAGCAATAAGAAAATCTACTTTCCAGGTAAGAAATTTAAGATGAGCCGTGTTTATTGGTTCAAACGGAGGCTTCATCAAACTGGAAAGAACCACATTAAGGTCCCAGACTACAGGCGGAGGCTTGAGAGGTGGTTTCACATTGAAAAGCCCCTTCATAAATCTGGATTCCAAAGGATGAGCAGTAAGAGGTTTACCCTGTACTGGAGCATGATAAGCTGTAATAGCACTGAGATGAACTCTAATGGATGTAGATTTAAGACCAGAATCTGACAGAAAAAGAAGATAATCCAGCACTGACTCCACTGCCAATGAAGAAGGATCATGATGATGAAGTAAACACCAGGAAGAAAACCGAGTCCACTTTTGTTGATAGCATTGTAAAGTGATCGGCTTCCTAGAAGCATCAATAATATTATGAACAGGCTGAGAGAGAGGAATATCAGAAGAGCTCAAGCCGAGAGAAACCAAGCTGTCAGGTGCAGAGAATGCAGATTGGGATGTAGAAGGGACTGCTGATTCTGCGGGAGCAGAGAAGGAAACACTGGAAGTGGTATGGGTTCCCTGGAACTGAGTTGTAGAAGAAGGGAAAACCAATGTTGTCTGGGCCACCGTGGAGCAATGAGAATCATGGTGGCTGACTCCTGCTTGAGTTTGAACAGCGTTCTCAACATGAGAGGAAGTGGAGGGAAAGCATAAAGAAACCGACCCGTCCAGTTGAAATGCATCTGCGGCCAGACGGAGAGGAGAGTAAAGTCTGGAGCAAAACTGGGGCAACTGATGATTGTGAGGAGCTGCAAACAAGTCCACTTGTGGAGTGCCCCATTGAGCAAAGACGAATTGGAGAGTGACAGCATCGAGAGTCCATTCGTGAGGTTGAAGAATTCTGCTGAGATTGTCTACTAGAGAATTCTTCTCGCCCTGAATGTATACCTCCCTGAGAAACAGATTGCGAGCTGTCGCCCAGGCCCAAATCCTTTGAGCCTCCTGACACAACAGGAAGGACCCTGTGCCTCCCTGTTTGTTGATGTAATACATCGCTACTTGATTGTCTGTGAAAAGAAGTAGAACCTGAGGAAAGAGGAGATGCTGAAAAGCCTTGAGGGCATAAAACATTGCTCTGAGTTCCAGAAAATTGATGTGAAATTTTCTCTCTTAGGCCGTCCAAAAACCCTGAGTTTGTAAATTGTCCATATGTGCCCCCCAAGCATAAGGGGAGGCATCTGTGGTAATGATTTTCTGATGAGGTGGCAAATGAAAAAGAAGACCTCTGGAAAGATTGGAGGATTTCATCCACCAATGAAGAGACTGCAGAAGAGACGACTGAACTAATATGCATTTCGAGAGACAATCCCTTGCTTGAGACCACTGAGACGCTAGAGTCCATTGAGGAGTACGCAGATGGAGCCTGGCCAGAGGTGTGACCTGAACCATGGAAGCCTTATGACCTAGAAGAACCATCATGTGTCTGGCAGAAATGGTCTGAAGAAGAAACAACTGCTGACAAAGACGGATGAGGTTCTGAAGCCGATCTGGTGGAAGAAATGCCCTCATCAACACAGTGTCCAGAATCGCTCCAATGAAGACGTTGTGTTGGAATGAGATGAGATTTGGGAAAGTTGTCTCGAATCCCAGAAGCTGAAGAAAAGAGACGGTTTGAGTTGACGCCTGAGCCACTCTTTGAGCTGAAATCTCCTTTATCAACCAATCGTCCAGATAAGGAAAAATCTGGAGACTGTGCAACCGAAGGCAAGCTGCTACCACAATCAGGAATTTTGTGAAGACTCGGGGAGAGGAAGCCAACCTGAATGGAAGAACCTTGTACTGGTAATGATGTTGATAAATCTGAAACCGAAGATACCTCTGGGAGGCCGGATGCATAGGTATATGCGTGTAGGCTTCTTTGAGATCTAGGGAGCATAGCCAATCGTTGAGATCGAGTTGAGGATATAGGAGAGCTAACGACAACATCCTGAATTTTTCTTTGACCAGGAAGTTGTTGAGAGCTCTGAGATCTAGTATGGGTCTGAGTCCCCCTGTCTTCTTGGGAACCAAGAAGTAACGGGAATAAAACCCCTTCCCCTGTTGGTCGAGAGGAACTTCTTCTATGGCATTTAACAGAAGAAGGGATTGACCTTCTTGAAGAAGAACAGAGGACTGTGCAGGGTCCAAAGTAGACTCTTTTGGAGGACAATCTGGAGGAAGAGTCTGGAAATGAAGATTGTAGCCCTGACAAATGATGGTGAGAACCCAATGATCTGTAGTGATGAGTTCCCAACGCTTGATGAACCACTGAAGACGACCCCCTATGGGCCGAGGTAACGGATGATAAATTGGAAGATTGGCTATATTCCGAAGAAACAGGTCAAAAGGGCTGCTGAGGTTTAGGCGTAGCAGCTGGTTGTTTTTGCTGACGAGGCTGCTGTTGCTGAGGTTGTCTCGGCCTCCGAAGTTGAGATTGAGTTTGCTGAAGAGGTCTTGCAGCAAATCTAAGTTGATATGTAGACTGAGGCCTGTAAGGACGAGAAGGTGGAGGTTTTTTCTTGTTCTTGATTAATGTGTCCCACCTGGTCTCATGTGCTGAAAGCTTCTGAATTGTGGAATCCAAAGACTCCCAAAAAAGCTCACCTCCCAAATAAGGAGCATTGGCCAAGCGATCCTGATGATTGACATCTAATTCAGACACATGAAGCCAAGCCAACCATCTCATAGCAACAGACATGGCAGTAGCCCTGAAAGTAAACTCAAATGTGTCAAACTGAGCGGACCAAGAATTTCCTTAATTGCAATAAAGAAGCAATATGTTGTTGAAAAATAGAATGTTTTCGGTCAGGTAAATACTTTTGAAAAGCAGATACCTGTTGAATCAAATGCTTAAGATAAAATGAAAAATGAAAAGCATAATTACCAGATCTATTAGCAAGCGTAGAATTCTGGAATAAACGTTTGCCAAAATGATCCATAGTTTTGCCCTCTCTGCCAGGAAGGACAGAAGCATACACACTGGCCCCTGAAGATTTCTTAAGAGTAGACTCAACCAGTAAAGACTCATGAGGCAATTGTGGTTTGTCAAATCCAGGAAGAGCTACTACACTGTAAAGAGAATCCAACTTTCTGGGTGCTCCTGGAACAGTTAATGGAGTTTCTAAATTTTTATAATAAGTCTCCCTAAATATGTCATGTAGGGAAGTTTGAGAAACTCCTTTGGTGGCTGATCAAAATCTAAAGCATCTAAAAACGCTTTAGACTTCTTAGAATCAGATTTGAGGGCAATAGAAAGTGCCTCTGACATCTACCTCAAAATTGTCTGCTCAGGTTTTGAAATAGGAACCTTAGAGGAATCATCCTCATCCGAGAAAGCCTCCTCTGCTGATAAAATAGGCTCCTCAGAATCCTCCCAGAAATCAGAATCTTTCATCTGAGGAACAGAAGAAACCGGTGTCGAGGGTTCAACATGTTTAGTCTTTCTAACAGACTTGCCTGATTTGAGAGACATCGACACTGACTCCGGTGACACCGCTGATCGATGTCGAGCCGAATCCGACATCGCGCCAGAAGAGATCCTACTTGGTACCGAGGAATCCTTCTTTGACGGTGTCGGAGTATGGAAAGCTGCCCGCATCGATGACGCCGATCTAGACGACCTCGTCAAAGTCGATGCCGATATCATGGGCTCAGACCAGACCGGCACCAGAGGCGCCAGTGTTGACATAACAAGAAGCAGAAATTGTAACTGCTCCCTTAACTGCTCTTTAACCAACGAAGCAATTGTATCTTCGAGAGACATAAGAAGCGCCATCTCCGGAACAGACCCTAGGTCCATCAAGTCTGGCGATCTGCACATGCGGAGGCCCCGCCAGGTGTACCCTGGCATAGTTTTGGTCCCCATATCGCTCCAAGCTTCTCGTAAAGAGAAGTGCATCTAGCCTACCCCTACCCATGTCACTTCATGCCACTCATAAGGAGATGTACATCTAACTTACCCTTAAATCCTAGAATGGTGGATTCCGCAATTACCTCTTCTGGGAGAGCATTCCAGGTATCCACCACTCGTTGTGTGAAGCAGAACTTCCTGATATTTGTCTTGAACTTGTCCCCACTTAGCTTCAGCCCATGTCCTCTTGTCCGTGCCACATTGGACATTGTAAATAACGTTTTTTTCTGCTCTATCTTGTCGATTCCTTTCAGTATTTTGAATGTCTCGATCATATCCCCTCGTAGTCTCCTTTTCTCAAGGGAGAACAACCCCAGTCTCTTAAGTCTTTCCTCATAATCCAGGTTCTCCATACCTTTCACCAGCTTTGTTGCTCGTCTCTGCACCCTCTCTAGCAGTATATCCTTCTTTAGGTATGGAGACCAATGCTGGACGCAGTATTCGAAGTGTGGTCTGATCATCGCTCTATAAAGCGGCATTATGACTTTCTCCGATCTACTTGTGATTCCCTTCTTTATCATGCCTAGCATTCTATTCACGTTCTTCGCTGCCGCCGCACATTGCACCGACGGCTTCAGTGTCCTATCGATTAATACTCCCAGGTCCTTTTCCTGTTCAGATTTTCCCAGAGTTGCACCTGACATACTATACTTGTGTTCTTTATTTTTTCTGCCTAAGTTCATCACTTTGCATTTTTCTACATTAAACTTCATCTGCCATTTATCTGCCCAATTCTCCAATCGGCTCAAGTCACTCTGGAGTTCTTCACTGTCCTTCTGCGATTTGATGGCCCGGCATAGCTTTGTGTCATCTGCAAACTTGATGATCTCACTGGATGTTCCATCCTCTAGGTCACTGATGAAGATATTAAATAAGATGGGCCCAAGTACCGAGCCCTGGGGCACACCGCTAGTCACATTTTCCCAGTCTGAGAACTTCCCATTTATGCCCACTCTCTGCCTTCTGTTCTCCAGCCATTTGCCTATCCATCTTACTATATCTCCTTCTATTCCATGGCCCTGCAGTTTCCTGAGGAGTCTTACATATGGAACTTTGTTGAACGCTTTCTGAAAATCCAAGTATATAATATCCACCGGTTCTCCATTATCAATTTGTCTGTTCACTGTCTCAAAAAATTGAAGTAGGTTCGTCAAGCATGACTTCCCTTTCCTGAATCCATGTTGGCTGGCTTTCATCAGGTCGTGTGTGTCTAGGTGCCGGGTTATGCTATCCTTGATCAGCGCCTCAACCATCTTCCCAGGGACCGACGTGAGACTCACAAGTCTATAGTTGCCCGGTACTCCTCTTGATCCTTTTTTGAATATCAGCGTGACGTTTGCTATCTTCCAGTCATCTGATATCTGCCCTGTTTTGATTGACAGATTGGCAAGTTTTTGGAATAGTTCTCCGATATCCACTTTTAGCTCTTTCAAGACTCTCGGATGAATTCCATCCGGTCCAGGGGATTTGTCGCTTTTGAGTTTGTCGATCTGGCGGTATATCTGGTCCAAGTCCACGTCTACTGTGGTAAGGCTATCCTCTGTTACTCCTTTGAACACTTTCACTGCTTCTGGAATTGTTGCAGTGTCTTCCTTTGTAAAGACAGACACAAAGAATTAATTTAGTCTGTCTGCGATTTGTTTGTCTTCCTTGATGTACCCTTTCCTTCCCTGGTCATCCAGCGGTCCCACCGCCTCATTTGCGGGTTTTCTCCCTTTCATGTACTTGAAGAAGGGCTTGAAGTTTTTGGCCTCCTGCGCTATTTTCTCCTCATAGTCCTTTTTGGCATCCCTCACCGCCCTGTGACACTTCTTCTGATCACCCTTGTGTTTGTTCCAAGTTTCGATTGTTTTCGTGCATTTCCATGCTTTGAAGGAGTCCTTTTCTTTTATGGCTTCCTTCACCTCTTTAGTAAGCCACGCCGCCTCTCTTTTGCCTTTGGTTTTCTTTGCTTTGGATATCTTCGGAATGTAGAGGCTTTGTGCTTCCGTGATAGTATTTTTCAGAAGGGACCATGCCTGTTCTACCGTTTTGACTTTGCCCATTTTTTTCTTGATCCGTTGTTTCACCATGGCTCTCATGCTATCATATCTTCCCCTTTTGAAGTTTAAAGTTGTGGTTGAGGTTTTGGTACTTTTCCCCTTCCCGACATCGAGTCTGAAGTTGATCATGTTGTGATCGCTTGTCCCCAGCGGGACCGTGACTTCTACTTCCTTTGCTGGCCCCGTAATGCCGTTTAGGACCAAGTCCAAGGTGACGTTTCCTCTTGTCGGCTCTCCCACCAATTGTTCCAGAAAGCAGTCCCCTAGCACTTCCATGAACATTGCCTCCTTGCCACAATTTGAAATTCCCAGGTTCCAGTCTATTCCAGGAAAATTGAAATCCCCCAAGATTATGACATTACCTGTCTTACATTCGTGTTTAATTTCCTCTATCATTTCCACGTCTGTTTCTTCCATTTGTCCTGGCGGTCGAAGTAAATGCCAATCTTTGTGTCAGCTCCATTGTGTCTGGGAATCTTTATCCAGAGGGATTCCAGACTGCACCGGTACCACTTGTTTCTTTACCGGTACCTTCGGTGCCGCTCTACGCTACTGAGATGAGGAGGCCGATGACGAGGCACTCACCTCTATTGGAGCGGAGCGCTTCTTAGCATGTCTCGAGGTCGGCAGAATTTAACTCACTGCACTAGTGACCTGAGACCCTGAAAAGGAAGGGGAAGGCTTCTTAGCCGGCTTACTCACTGACACTAACGGAGAATCTTGCGATGTTGAATGCTGAGACGATGACTTCGGCGTAGCCTCCGCTACCCGGGCCAATGCAGAATCGCCTTCCATGCCGGTATTGAATAACAATTGTTGCTGAAGTCAACGATTTTTCAATGTTCTTTCTGTAAAGTGGAACAGCGTGCGCAAGTCTCCACCCGATGATCCGGCCCGAGGCACTGAAGGCACCAACGATGCGGATCCGTCAACGAAATCGGACAAACGCAGCGTTCACACTTTTTGAATTCCGTCGATGGTCGGGACATCGAGGAAAAAACAGCCTCAGCCAAATCAAACTATGGACCTGTTCAAAGAGTAAAGTTGATTGAATGATGTAACACAGTTCACCAAAACTTGCTCAGAATCAAGGAGGGGAAAACTGGGGCGAGCCCCAGAAAAACCACCTCACAGCCCAATCATCGCATGAAGGGTAAACGGTATCATTATATCATTCCATGTATGCTTGTATGTTGAAAAAATGAGCACTATAATGATTAGATAGTTTTTAAGTCCAAGAACTAAGCAAACTTAACTTGTACAAGTTAAGTTTGCTTAGTTCTTGGACTTAAAAACTATCTAATCATTATAGTGCTCATTTTTTCAACATACAAGCATACATGGAATGATATAATGATACCGTTTACCCTTCATGCGATGATTGGGCTGTGAGGTGGTTTTTCTGGGGCTCGCCCCAGTTTTCCCCTCCTTGATTCTGAGCAAGTTTTGGTGAACTGTGTTACATCATTCAATCAACTTTACTCTTTGAACAGGTCCATAGAGTGATTTTTTCTATCTGATATATGCACCTTTTCACTCTTGTTACATTGTGTGTAACTTGTCCCCAATTTCTATATCAGCCAAATCAAAAGCAGAGACTTGAGATTGGTAAAAGGCCCCGCCGGGCCAAGTTCACGAAAGCAAAAAAGTAAAAAAAAATTTATTTATTTTTTTTAAACAAAAGAAAAGAAAGAAAAGAAGATAAGAAAAATTCCTATCAAAATTCAATTTAAATGTATAACGTGCGAGCGAAAAGGCAGCGATTAACGAACAAGCACAAAGAACAACTGACTAGCTCCGCGGAAACTAAATAACTGACGGACCGCGCACCTACGGCGGGCGGGTAGGCACTCGCGGTAGGGATTCAAGAACTTTCTAAGTTCTTAAAATGGTCCGTACCGAGGTCACCCATCAGTGAGAATATAGGCCTGCTTGTCCTGGGATAAAAAGATTATAAAATTAAAAGCTGACATATCTTGCTCATCTACCTTTGTAATTTATGTAATTACTTGCCCATGTAAGTTGTGATATGTAGGTTGTACTTCACGTTCTGTCAGAACAAGACTAATTGAACATTGCAGCTGTTTAAACACTCAAATATACAGCTGCTATGGTGGTTCACTACATTGAATTCAATCACAGTTTCTCCCAATTGAGATGGTGTATCATTGAACAAATTCCTTCTATGTACATTCAATGGTGACAATTTGTCTCAGTTCCTATCATGAGAACAATACTGGATATTTCACTTGGAATTGTTTAGCTCTCATGGGTTAAATGAGTATGTGGAATGGCTGCTAGTAAAATAAAAAGAATAAATTGTCAAAATAAAAAAATCCCCTCCTTTTTTACAGCCTGTCAAGCTTAATCAAGTTGTTCCAAATCAATTCAGGCTCAGTAGACATTGTGAAGCCACTTTTGCCCCTCAAAACGGACCGAAAAGGGGCTCTGTCAGGCAGTTCTCAACTCACAACACTGAAGATAGGTCTTCATTCCAGTCTTTATTTCACACTAACTTTATATGTTGTGACATGACCTGCCAACGGCAGTCCAGCCCAAGCATAGCAAAAAGTGATACAGTCCACCAGCCATGTGGAGATAGTTCTCTTGGTGACAGGGAGTTAGGCCGATACCAGCATTCCTCCTCCTGAGGGTCGCCCAGCTCCCGAAGGAGCGCTTGGTTTTCTTTGCTCTCTGCTTGGGACCTGTCCTTTACAGCCCCACTGTCCCCTCAGGGTGAGCAGACAGCTCCCAGTAGCCCTTGCAGGATGGTATGCAGATTAGCTCTTTCTTCCAATGGTTCAGGCTCCCTCCACTGGCCTGGAACAGGAACTATACCCTATCACAACCTTCCCTTCCACCATGAGCATCTTCTCTTCCCATCTCTTCCTTTCCCCTGCATCCATACATGAGCATCTTCCCCCTCCATCCATCCAGGATCACTTTCCCTTTCCTCTCTTCCCTCTATATGCAAGTTCTCCTCCCTCTCTTTTCCCATCCCATTCTCCTTACCTCCATCCCTAAGCACGCATCATCCCCCTCCCCAGTATCTTTCACTCTGACCCTTCCTCTCTCTCTGAATCTGGTATCTGTCTGCCTGGTTGGGTCTCTCTCTTCCCCCCTCCCGCTCTCTGTCTCCTTCCCCCTTTACAGTTCTGGCATCTCTCCCTGCCTACCTCTCTCTCACTTGAGGTTCTTACAACTTGCTTGTCTTTCTGGCAGCGATTCAGCCAAGCTACCTCTGGCCAGCCCTGGGGACTTTCTCTCTGTGTGCCTCCTCCGTGGCAATAAGAAATAGGAAGGAACACCCCAACAAATTATAAAGGGAAAAGAGACTGAATTATCAGTGTACTCAATATGCTAGAATTCTTGTTCAGAGGCTCAAAATGGAAATACCCATATACCTGAAGTGCTATGAACATTGGTGAATGAGTTGTCAGAGGCACTGTAGGGCCAGGCACCAGGTGAAGGCAGCGAGGTGTTGAGGGAAGAATTAGATCCTGTAACAGAACAAATAGATGAAGGAAAGAAAACATTATGCAAAAGCGGGATAGAAAAATTCATGTTTCCAAAAATACCAGAAATAAGAAGGAAATGTTTAACAGGAACAATCTGGTATTTTTGGGAAAGCAGATGTCCTACATTCTGACTCTTCAGTTTTTTTCACTCTTGAGCTTTTAACTCAACAGGAACAAGCCCCTATTATAAATGCAGTACCATGACTGCTCTTAACTACCTCTGAGGTATCTCCAACTTTTATTTTTAACCACCTTTCCTCTTTAGCTAGCTTAGTTATTATAGTAGTAATTCATTGGCAAGAGCTACAGGTTGCAGTACTCTCCAGAATTTGGACATACGCAGTCTTTATTTTATAAAGCATTTTCCACATACACTCATAAAATTGTACAATCCAATATACATGTACAAGCAAGCATGCTGACAAGACTGTGTATAGGCATCACCTAATTACACTGTACCATGTATTTAGCATAGTTACTTACCTGTATCAGATGTTCTCTAAGGACAGCAGGCATATATTCTCACGTGTGGGTGATGTCACCCATGGAAGCTAGCACGCAGCGTCAAAAAGTGCACTGTCACTTTAAAACTTTAACACCACTCACAACATGTGTGTGCTGGTGCCTTCCCACTAGTTGTTGGTTCGCAGGATCATCAGTTCAGTAACAAAACTAGAAAGCCAACTAGGGGAGGTAGGAGGGCTGTGAGAATATATGCCTGCTGTCTTCAGAGAATACCTGCTACAGGTGAGTAACTATGCTTTTTTCGAGGTCAAGCAGGCATTATATTCTCACATGTGGAACTCCCAAGCTGCCAGGGTCATGGCTCTGAGAAGAGGTTATTGACAACTACCATGAACCTGGCAAAAACAAAAGGGTTGGATGGAAGTTGGTATTTAAGTATAGAATACATTTTGTAGAACTGCTTGGCTGAACCAACTATCCCATCTGGAATGATTCTCTAAACAGTAGTGGGATATGAAGGTATGAATTGAGGTCCAAGTGGCTAGTACACAGATGACCTCAATGGAAGCTACTGAGGTTGCGGCTCTAACTTTATGTGCTGTGATATGACCTGCCAAAATGTGATACAGCCGCCAGTCATGTGAAGATAGTTCTCTTGGTGACAGGAGCTCCAAGTTTGTTAGGATCGAATGACAGAACAGTTTAAGTGGAAGTTCTGTGAGGCCTGGTTTGTCTCAGGTAGAATGTTTACGGTCCAATGTGTGGAGTGCAGCCTCTTCAGGGTGAGAATGCATTTTTGGAAAGAAGACAGGTAGAACTATAGACTGATTCAAATGAAATTCCGAGATAACGTTTTGGAGAAACGTGTGATGTATGTGAAGAACTACCTATCCTATTGTGGTACAATATTGTATAAAGACAATCTGACACAAGTGCTTGAAGTTCACTGACTGCAGATATGATACAGATTAAGAAAACTACTTTCCAGGTGAGATGTTTGAGAGATGAAGACACAAGCAGTTCAAAGGGAGGTTTCATTAAAGTTGAAAGTATAAAATTAAGATCCCAAGCAACTGGAGGAGGTTTGAAAAGTGGTTTTAAGACCAGAGTTGGGTAGGTGTAGGAGATGGTCAAGGACTGATGACAGAGGACATGTATCCGGAAGTGATGATAGTCAGTGACACCAGTGTGTGAAATGATTCAGACTTAAACGGTAGCAACACTGCGTGGAAAGTTTCCTGGAAGCTTCTATGATGGCTGATACTGGTGCAGATAGTGCGAAAGCATCTACTTGGTCGGAGATACCATACTGTGAGTGCTAACAAACATATATTGGGATGGAGGAGAGAACCCTCATTCTGTGTCAGCAATGTTGGAAAGATTTGAAGTGCGATAGGTTCCTATATGCTGAGTTGTAGGAGGAGAGGGAACCATGGTTGAAGTGGCCACCAAGGTGATATGAAAATTATGGCAGCCTGTTCTTAGTGATTTACATAGAGCCTTCACAACTAGAGGAATTGGAGGGAAAGCACTAAAAAAATTGTCCTGCCAGTTGAGGAAGAAGGCGTCCGACTCCACAAGATTAGGAGTGTAGAGTCTGGAACAGAAGAGCAGAAGTTTGTGGTTTTTGGGGGAGAAGCAAACAGGTCTAATTATGGGGTCCCACAATATGAGAATATATGATGTAAAATGGTCAAGTTGAGTAACCACTCATGAGATTGAAGGAATCTGTTAATATATCCTATTTTCCTGCTAGGTAAACTGCTTTGAGGAATATGTTATGAGCATTTGCTCAGGTCTCTATCTGTATGACTTCTTGACAGAGTGGGTGAGACCCTATGCCTTCTTGTTTGTTCAATTAGAACATGGGGACTTGATTGTATGTGCAAATGAGGACTAAGTGGTTTTGGAGGTGATACTGGAAGGCGCAGAGATTGACGTGGAGAGTTTACTTATGAGGAATCCAGCTTCCTTGGGTTTGGAGGCCGCCGAGCTGAGTGCCCCAACTCAGCATGGAGGCATCCAATATTGGAATTTCTGATGTGGTCAAGTCTGGAAAAGAAGGTCTCTTGAAAGACTGGTTGGTAGTATTAACCACTGGAGGGACTGATGAAGGTCTGAGGTTACTTGTATCTGTTGGGAAAGTGCTCGACCATTGGGTCAAGAGAGTTCACTGAGGATCCCTGAGATGTAGCCAGGCAAATGGAGACACATGAACTGTAGATGCCATGTAGCCTAGGAGATGCAACATTTGGCGTGCAGTGATGCATTGGAGAGAGGAAACCTTTCAACAGATGTGAATCAAAGTGTCAAGTCTCTGTTGCAATAGAAAGGTTCGAGCTTGAGTTGTGTCTAAGAAAGCTCCAATGAATTCTAAGGGTTGAGTGGGTTGAAAATGCGATTTCTGGTAGTTGACTGCAAATCCCATAAGTTCCAATAGACAAACCGTGGAACTGATGGCTTGGTGAGCATGTTACGATGATGAGGCCTTGATTAACCAGTTGTCTAAGTAAGGGAACATGAAACCTGCACAAGCACAGGGTTGCAGCTAATACTAGCAAGTATTTTGTGAATACTCTTGGAGCTGACACATATACACATTCAAAAGCAAAGAAATTTCCTGTAGGCAAGTTAGATGGGCATATGCGTGTATGCTTTCTTGGGGTCTAGAGAGCAGAGCCAGTTCTTCCCTAGTAATGGTAAGAGGGTTTCCAGAGAGACCACACAAAATGCCTCCTTCATTAAATATTTGTTGTCCACAATTGGACAGAGACCTTCAGTCTTTTTCAGTATCAGGAAATATTTGGAGTAGAACCCTCAAGCCCCTCTCCTGCAGCAGAACTTACTCTATGGCATTTAGTTGGAGGAGAGCCGAGAGCTCTTGGTGAAAAGCCTGTTGAAGGGAGTTCAAAAGAGAGACTTTTGGAGGATGATTTGGAGATTTTTGCTGTAAATGAAGGGTATAGTACTGACTCACCACTTGGAGGACCTAATGAGCTCTAGTTATGAGGGTCCATTGATGGTAAAAATGGATGATTCAACCTCCTATGTGTAGAGTCTGAGGAAGCATGAGAGATATACTGGTAATGCTCTCCTATTAGGGAGTCAAAAAGACTACTGTTATTTGGATTGAGTCTTCTGCTATCTAAGACACCTCTGATTTGTTGAGCAGGTTGATGTAGAAGGTTGGTTATACTTCCATTTAGAACAGTACATAGAACTGGGATATCTTGATGTTGATGTTTCTGACTGTGTTGACTTGGTAGAGGATAGAGTTGTCAAGCAGTCAGTGTTTGCTTTGATTTTCTATATTGTTTTTCTATACCATTTCCAATGAGGTTGCCTCCTATATAGAATATGTTGGAGAGCTAGTCCTGAACGTTGGCATCTAGATCCAAAATTCAAAACCATGCCCATCTGTGCATAGCAACAGAGACTGCTGAAATGTGAGAATGTTATCAAAAGCATCAAATGTAGAGTGCTACATATATTTTCTGGTTTCTATATACCATTCGCATAGAAGTGCTTGCTTCTTCAGGATGGGAACTTTGAAGACTCTCTTAGAGATCAGACTTCACAGGTGACCCTTCAGGTTAATTTCTTCCCATCCACCCCAAGATGGAGCTTTTTTGGCTCTTCAGCCAACCAGGAACAGGGCATTGCTTTGGTAGGATTTTTCTGCTCTCTCTATTTTCTTCCAGGTGTAAGTACTTCTGCAACCACAGTATGGCTGGGAAACATCGTGTCACCAAAGTTGCTGCTTAGGTTACAGCTTGTGTCTGTGCAGACAGAAAATGTTACCCAGGCAGAGGGAGTGGTTCCATGTGCCAGCTGTCTTCAGCTTTAATCCCTTATGAAGGAAGTAAAGGAACTTTTGAAGCGAGCCCTACCCTAATGTATTTCTCTTTTCCACTTACCTTCCTTTATCTTTTTTTTTTATCTCGATGTATTTACAATCTTACCTTTCCCTATTTCTCCCTCGTCTCATGTAGGTCAGTGTGATTATGCCCCCGTACTTTTTAACTTAGGATATAATATTTCTTTTATTTTGACATTTTATTTTTAAATTCTCATTTTATTGTAAACAATTTAGATACCCATCTGATAAATGGTATAATCAAAAATAAAGAAAACTTGAAACAGAGGAGGTGGCTAGACTGAGAAGCATCCGTGAGAATGAGAGGTAAATCGATGAAATGGTTCATGAGGCATCAAAGATTTCCAGCAGTGGGGAAGAAGAGGCTGTGGTGAGGGAAGACAGGTGGACTCAGATTATGGAACCCTACAAAATTGGTACTGTGACTCCACCCGCTCTTGAACGGAAGAACCAGTATACTGCCCTGGAACTAGAGGAGATGAGAGCATCTCAGCGAGAGAAAGGACCAAAGCTTGAAATCCCAAAAATCCATGACCATTAGGAGGCGTAAGGTAGTGGTGGTAGGCGATTCTCTTCTGCAGGGTACAGAAGCATCCATCTGCAGACCTGACATGATATCCTGGAAGATATATTGCCTGTCTGGTGCCAAATCCAAGATGGTGCAGAAAGATTGCCAAGACTCATCAGGCCTGATGACTATTATCCGACGCTGCTCATCCACATTGGCACTACTAATACTGCCAGATACCTCTGCAAACATATTAAAAGTGACTTTGTGGCTCTTGGAGAGAAGGCGAAGCAGTCAGGTGCGCAGATGGTATTCTCCCTGTCAAGGGAGAAGGAAGAGAAGCACGCATCCTGGAGATGAATGCGTGGATACTTGGATGGTGTCTGTCAGCCTAGCTATTACTTATGTCAGCGAAGGCCTATGGGAAATTATATCAATTTAACTCTGGCATGGGAATGCAGATAGACTCTGTAAGGCAGGGAGACTGTGTTAAGTATCCCTGATATGTTTTAAGTTGCCCTGATTGAATCATGACTAGCTAAAAGGTGTTAATGTCTGATTAAGAGGGTGCTTAGGACAATGGCCTGCTTGAATGGGACAAAGAAGCCAGAGGCTAATCCCATCACCATGCTTGCAAGTATCACACCCTCCTTAGCAATTAAATTAACCATTGTTTCAAACAGTTTACAAATTCTAAACAGAAAGATACTGGGAGATACAATAATTTCTTTATTCAGAATAAGATTCCAAGGTATAAAAGCCTGCTCTCTTCTCTATCAATCTATCTCTTTTTCTATCGAGCTATCAATCTATCTATCTATCTCTGGGCTCTCTGGTTCTTTCTTTCTTTCTTTCTCTGGCTCTCCCTAGAACTGCAAGCTTCTTTCTGGACTCTGTAAGGCAGAAACTGCTTTGCTCTCTGCTTAAGTGTAATGCTCTCTACTTAATTGTAATGCTTCAGAATATTGCTTTTCTGTAAGACTATTTCTATAATATATTCTTTTGCAATCACCTCTGGCTGTGCTCGTTTATTCTACTTCCTGGTGAGTCATCTGTGAGGGAACTGAACCTGGGACCTGGCGTCTGTCAGTGCGCATTTCACTTAACCCCTACCACCATACATTGGGGGGGCTACTAACTGAAACTGACATTTTGGGGGCTTTGTCTCGGTCCTTCCTGATGATTTGGGTAAGTATAAATTTTTTTATGTATAAGAGTGAGATAGAATCAAAAGCCCTTGGGAAACCCTTAGATTGATTATACATTAGGCTGGATGACACACTGTTGAAAAGTTCCAGTAATATTGTGGGGTTTTATACTTGGTGAGATTTTATTTCTATTTTTGATTGATAGACACACTGTTGAAAAGTTCCAGTAATATTGTGGGGTTTTATACTTGGTGAGATTTTATTTCTATTTTTGATTGATAGACAGAGAGAGATAGAAATCAAAAGTCCTTTTGGAACCCTTAAATTGTTTTAGACTGGATGACACAATTGTGAAAAGTTTCAGTAATATTTTGGGTTTTATATTTGGTGAGATTTTACTATCAAAAGTCTTTGTAGTTTACATGTGCCAGTTTGCATTGTATGATTTGCTATTATATGCTTGCTAGGGTGTTGCATGTAAGAATATTTGAGCTGCTCTGAAGAAAAGCAGGGTTCAAAGTGAAAACAGTCACTCAATTAAGACACGCCACATCTGTACTAATAACTTTTACTTTTATACCTTGTGCTTTTAATTCTATTTCTTGTCAGTCTCTGCCCTGGTGAAAGGCCCAGTGCACACTGGACTGGAACTGGCAGCTGACACCTCTGCTCTTCTATATTTTATCCTGCTAAACTTCTGCCTGTAAATTTCAGGTAGTAACCAGTGGGGGCAAGTGTAGGCATAAGTGTATTATTTATGCCAATGACTCTTGCCTAACACGCTTTACCTCGATTTTCTACCTATTAACTAAAGTCTCCCTCCTTCATAAGTGGGAGCATTTCAATCTCAAAGGCTACACACAGACAGGGACATTTAGAAACCCATTCTCTCTCATGAAATATATGAGCAAGGCCCACGAACCAAGGCAGACTTCTGCAGCCTCAAATATGAACCCTTTTGATTTTCAAGAACTCACAGATATTGTACACAAATATTTTGACAAGAAAGGGGGTCCATATGAGGGTAATTTTCCAGAACACACATGGCACGATATTCAGAAACAAATGGTTTCTCATTCTCAGGAGTTTAGAAAGAAAACAGATAAACGCAAATGCCTTTTCATTCCTCTGTAGAGGACTTATTAGCATAAGACAAGAAAACACTGACTTGAACACTCAGCGCCATCAGCTGTCCAAAGACTTAGATGAGGCACAAATTAATATATCCATGCTAAGAACCCAAATTGTTCAAGCCACAAATTCCTTTTTAACTGTAAATGAACAATTAGAAGAGGCCAAGGCAGAATTAAAGTATTTAAAGTCAAAATGTGCCTCACAGGGACAGGTTAATGCTGTCTCCTCACAGATTCTGCCGTCTGCACCTGTGCCACCATCACCATATAATTCATGTAGTCAGTTTATAGAGAAACAGAACACTGTTTTTGTAGCAGGCCAGAGAAAAGGTAAACTAGCTACAGATGTAGAACAGGAAGAAGAACCGACAAACGAAAGTGAGGAAAATTCATTACCAGGCCAGAGCAATACCAATAGTACCCCTATAAGTGACACAGCTCCAGTAACAGTAGTACTGCAGGGACATATGAAAGACAGTGACATTGAAAGAATAGTGGAAAAAGTGGGCCCTATGCCTTTTAACATAAATGAATGGTGCAAATGGGCTACTGACATACTGATTCACTGGGGTCTAGGGAAATACAAAAGGAACAATGCAGATTTTGATAAGCTTATGCACCTAGCCCTGGGTCCATATTATTATAAATTTGGATCTCTTGTTCATCCATACCAACATCGAACAACTATTTCGCTGCACCTCTTTACCTTATAGCTTCAGCCTGCAGCTGAAGATCGCGGTTGCAGTGCTTTGAGCTGTTTCCTCTGCTGCGGTCCTGCCCCTCCTCTAACGTCTTGATAATTAGGTCCAGAAGAAATTCATCTTATAGTGGTTTAAAAGGGGCCTCACCAAGACCCTGCAAAACGATGGTAAGATTCCACAAAGGGAAAGGAAAACGCAAACGAAGCACATCTGAAGACATCTAGAAGAGCAGTAAATAAACCAGCGCCTCTGCGTGCTTGAAAACATGAAAGACCTGAAACTGGAATTCGCAGGAAGGTTACTGCCAGAATCTTGTCTAAGCCCTCTTGAAGGAAGCCAGGACTATCTAACTAGGACCCTTCTCAGGCTCAACCTAATTCCTAACACCCTACTGTGGGAACGCCTTCCAGGCTTTGGCAGAAGCAGCCATAGGAGAGGGTTACTTCGAATGCAAAGGAGTCGAGATAACTACCTCCAAATAACTGTGCATCATCAAGGCTGAGTGCTCAAAAGCCATGCCGCAAGACCCAAATGCCATGGTCCCTGACCCAATGGACAGTGTTCCCTGACAGAAGATATCAATGAAATGAGAACTGAAGCTTCTCATCCTGCTGAAGATGTATGAGAACCGCATACTATGGGTGCTGAGGTCAATCCAGGGCCACTAGAGACACCAAGCCAGGATGCTTCACTGTCCGGTGGATGACCCGACCAACCAGAGGCCACAGAGGGATCATCATTCAGGCACTCATGAGCTGGGGCCAAACCAAGGCATCAAGCCCCAGCTTTCTCGTAAGTCATTGACCGAAAAGACGCCCGGCTGAAGCCAACAAGATCCTCTGGGGCAAACCCCCAGCTCTTGTAAGATCTTGTGACCAGGAACTATTGGCCGAAGAAGACTGCCAGAGTATTGTCAACTCCAGCCCCATGGGTCACAGAGAAAGATGCACTTCCTCCCAGTGGAACTCTGCCGATCTTTCTGGCCCAAGAGAGAGCAAGAACACTAGAGCTCCCTCATGATGTACATATGCCACTGCTGTGGCGTCGAAGAAAATTGCACCGCTAGTCTTTCTGCCGAAGCTCCAGACAATTGGTCAATTAAGGTTGCGGATCAGGAGTCCACTGCCCCAGAATGAAGCAAACCCCGCAGTGAGCCAGCAACATAACAAGCTAGAATCTTTCATAAGAATCATCCACTCACAAAACCGAAGAAGCCAGCCCTAGCTGAGAGCCAGCCCCTGAAGACACCAGCTCAAATTGCTGCTATCTGGCTCCGACCAGGAGAATTGCATCTGAAGGGAGAAACTCAGCAGAGATCACCAAGACAGGAGGGACTCCCGTCAAGGGTGCATGGGTGCTCCGGCACTGGGGAGCGTCTCCAAGGAGGATGTCTGAGACCCCAGAACCTGCAGACAAAACCAGGCCAAGAGAGCCAGACTGTCCAAAAGAATTATGATCTGTTGATGGAGGTTCTGTCCACTGTCCTTGAGAAGGAACACATAACTGTCTTGAGACAAAGAGAAGCCCCAGAAACTCTAAGGATTGGGAGGATGTTAAGCGTCTCTTCCTGAACTTGCCAACGCCTGCAGCGGACACTACTGCCCCCAAAATGGAGCTCATATCACCCGCTATCCCAGGAAGGGTGGACTTGTAACTCCTGCAAGTGGAAAGCCGAAAATGCAGGAGCCATCGCGAGGCCCAAGAGGCAGAGCTGCAAATTTGAAATGCTGTTACAGAACATGGAAATGCAGAAATCTGAGATGCTTTGGGTAGATGGAAGCATGGAGGAAAACCTCTGTGAGATCCAAGGACACTAGAAACTCCCCTGGAGACAGCTAGCACCGTATACTCCATTGTCCATTCAGAAAAACGGGATTCGCAATAAGTGGGTGAACAATTGTAGATTCAAAATATTTCTCCAATCTTCTGAGCCTTTCTGGCATGAAGAAGTATCAAGACTAAGAGATATTCCAGAATATCGCAGACTCTGTTGCGGTCGACTTGCTACAGTCCAGAAACCAAGCCGGAGGTGGGCAAAGAGGGACTAATAAGTGTCCGATGAAGTTGAGCCCACTCCTGACAAAACTGTAGAAGACAGCCTACGAGGGAGGAAGCCACGCCCGAACCCAGGCAACATTGGCACTTTCTTCTCTCTTTTATTTTTGTGAGGCAGAGTCACTGCACAGGAATCTGAGGACACCTAGAATTGGAAACGTGGTAATGTGGGCATGTTTCTAGGAGGAAAAACCTGAGTATTCCTGACGACTCCTGTGGGAGGAACAAAGAGGACGACAATCTCCTCCCGACATCCAGCGAAACTGGATCACAGAGAGCAACACCTTAGTAGAGGTCAGCCAGACCTATACCAACAAGAATCTGGTTCTTATAAAGATGGCCGCTGAAGGTGATCGAGGCAGAAACCTCATCTAAAGAGAGATCCAAGGACTTCGGCACTCAGACACTGCACCAGCAGAGAATGTACTCAGAACTCAAATGAGATCATAAAGGGCGCCTGGCACTGCAGCCAAAACAAATAGCACCAGCGGAGGACAGGCATGCACCTCCACAGAAGATGCATCACACAGGACAGAATGACAGACATGCGCTATAAAGGAAGTGGATGCTGCCACCTGGCTATCTGAGGATGCTAGATAAAAAAAAAAGTTTGTAACGTAAAATCCACCCTGAGATCCGAGAGTCCTGAAACTTCACTCCACCATCACTAGGGAGGGCTGTGCACTGGAAAACCTGCGCCACGGCAAAATCTACCTCAGGCTGGTCAGACCTGCCAAAAATCAAGATTCAGGTGATAAAGTGAAGACATAGCTTTGGCAGATCGGAAAGAGCTTTCTGTGGAACACATTATTCTGAAATCATACTAAGTTGCTGTGGACTGAATGGAAAAAGGCACAGGAGAATGGCCCAGGACCGAAGCCAGAGAATTGGAAGTTGTTTTCAGAGATTAGGAAAGCTGGAGAAATGGGCAACACTATAATAATGGAGATTAGGAAAGCTGGAGAAATGGACGACACTATAATAATGTGTGATTTCAATTACCCCAATATTTGACTGGTTAAATATAACATTGGGGAGAGCTAGGGAGGTAAAATTCCTAGATGTCATAAATGACTGTTTCTTGGAGCAACTGGTCCTGTAATGGACAAGAAGGGGTGCTAGTTTAGATTTGGTCCTTAGTGAAATGCAAGACATAGTACAGGAATTAACTGTGTTAGGTATGCTGGGAAACAGTGATCATAACGTGATCAAATTTGAGGTGATGCCGGGAGTAACATCGCAAAAGAAATCTACTGTAGGGGCATTGGAATAGTGCTACACCTTGGGTTTTGGCCAGGTATTAGTAACTTGGATTGGCCACAATGAGAACGGGCTACTGGGCTTGATGGACCATTGGTCTGACCCAGTAAGGCTATTCTTTTGTTCTTATGGAAAATTCAAGTGGAGCTGTAAAGAGGCGGACAGCAGCCTGCTGCAAATTGAAGAAGGATCAGCACCACCATGTCTGGACATTCAGGCTGGTCGAGAAGAACAGTCTCAGCAAAGGCATCAGCCAGATCAATGTCCACAACATAATTAGGGGCTGGGGACGTCCAAATCAATTTTGAGGCAGAAATAAAGGTTACAAAAAAAGATCGATTTTAAAATCCAAGATGGCCGCCACAAATTTGCACCAAAAACGGCAAAAATAAACAAACTCCAACAATAAAAAAAATTGTGATTTAGGGTCTGAGGAGGTGGGGACCTGAACCCTACCTTCAGAAACTGAAAAACTTTTAAATCGTTTTACAAGCAACCCCCGAAGTTCCCATAGGAAATAATGGAGGTACTCGCAGTCTCTGCAGTGCCATGCCTGTCAGTGATTTTAACAGCAGCTAAGTGGAGAGAAAGGGCTTTCTGCCTCAGAAACTTCTCCAAATGACCGAGTGGAAGATCTTCGGACTGCCATCCAGCCGGACACCGACTATGACCTCTGCCCCCACAGATCTTCATCCACGCGGTTGGGGGCGGGAAAGGCAGCCTGCGCCTTGAAACCTAGGTGGGTCTCGTTCCAGATGCATAAAGCCTGCACTTGAAACCTGTGACAAGGTTGCCAGCCAGCAGACTCCCAGGGGAAGGGACGCCAAATCTATAAATGGTGGCACACAGCAGGCTGGCTCCACAGATCCACCAGAGCTTCTCTGTGAAGCTGCAGTCTGGCACCATTGGTTTGCATCCTTTCCTCTGACAGGGGACCACTGTGAAGGGGTCTCAAGGCACTGAATCCACTGAGAAACAAACTTTAAGTGAAAAAATAAAAAATAGAAGCAGAACAACTGCAAGAACTTCTGCATGGACTGCTTGTAGAAAGTGAAACTGGATTTGGTTACCAGTTCTCAAGCTAAGGGGAGTGGAGCATGAGCTCAGAAAAGTTGTAGATTTTTGCAATATCCAGACTGCGGGTTGGTATTGAACACCCAGCATATGGAATCTGGAAGGGACATAACAGAAGGCTGCTTTGGTTCTCAAAAATAGAAGCTGAAAAGGTAAGGAATGAGAGATTAGCTTTCATAAACTATATAAGATCACAGAAAGTGGAATACAGGTTAAGAGAGGCTGGTCGAGTAGTTAGAAACGCAAAGATACAAATGGAAGAAAAAATAGCAGACATGGTAAAACAGGGAGGGGGAGAAGACTTTTTTTTAGATATATCAATGTTAGGAAGAAGTGCAAAAGTGGCATTGTGAGAAGGGGAGGAATATGTAGAAGCTGATAAAGAAAAGACCAAATTGCTTAACAAATATTTCTGTTCTGTGACCATGGCTGAAGCGCAGAGAGAGGGACCGCAGAAGACAAATGTGAATAGGGATGGAGGAGTAATAGACCCTGAACGACTTTCAGAGGGTTATGTTTGTGAGGAGCTAGCTAAAATAAAGGTAGACAACGCGATGGGACCAAATAGTGTACATCCGAGGATGCTGAAGGAGCTTAGGGAAGTTCTGGTAGCTCCACTGACTGACCATTTCAACGAGTCTCTAGAGTCGGGAGTGGTAACTGAGGACTGGAGAAGGGAGGATGTGGTCCCTCTCCATAAAAATGGAAGTAAGGAAGAAGTAGGGAAATACAGGGTGGTAAGTCTGATTTCGGTGGTAAGCAAATTAATGGAAACATTTTTAAAACAGAGAATGGTCAAGTTTCTGGAATCCGGAGGATTACAGGACCAGAGGCAACATGGATTCACTAGAGGTAGGTCTTGTCAGACAAATCTGATCAGTTTCTCTGACTGGGTGACCAGAGAATTGGATAGAGGGAGTGCACTAGATGTGGTGTATTTAGATTTTAGAAAAGTCTTTGACAATGTTCTACACAGACGTCTAATAAATAAATGAAGTGCCCTCAGGATGGGCTGCAAAGCGACAGACTGGGTTAGAAACTGGTCAAGTGGAAGATGACAGAGGGTAGTGGTGAATGGAGATTGTTCTCAGGAAAGGGATGATACCAATGGTGTGTCTCAAGGTTCTGTTCTTGGGCGTGTTCTTTCCAACATTTTTATAAGCGATACTGCTTAAGGGCTGTCAGGTAAGATTTGCCTCTTTGTGGATAATACAAAAATCTGCAATAGAGCGGACATCCCGGATGGTGTGAATACATGAAGAAAGACCTGGCAAAGCTTGAAGAATGGTCTGAAATTTGGCAGATAAAATTTAATGCTAAGAAATGCAAGGTCATACATTTGGGCTGCAAAAGCCCAAAGGAACAGTACAGTTTAGAGCAGGGATCTCAAAGTCCCTCCTTGAGGGCCGCAATCCAGTTGGGTTTTCAGGATTTCCCCAATGAGTATGCATTGAAAGCAGTGCATGCACATAGATCTCATGCATATTCATTGGGGAAATCCTGAAAAGCCGACTGGATTGCAGCCCTCAAGGAGGAACTTTGAGACCCCTGGTTTAGAAGGTGAAGAACTTATGCACAACAGAATTGCAGGACTTGAGTGTGATTGTATGTGATGATCTTAAGATGGCCAAACAGGTTGAAAAGTTGACGGCGAAAGCTAGAACGATGCTAGGGTGCATAGAAAGAGGTATGGCTAGTAGAAAAAGCACAGTTACTTACCATAACAGGTGTTATCCAGGGACAGCAGGCAGCTATTCTCAACATATGGGTGACCTCATCCATGGAGTCCGGATGCGGACAGCTTCACAAGAAGACTTGCTTGAAGAACTTTAGAAAGTTTACGACTACCATCCCACCTGATGCAGGGCGCACGTCTCCTCAGTTCAGATAGTTAGCAGAGAATCCAACCGAAGGAGGTGGGTGGGTTGTGAGAATAGCTGCCTGCTGTCCCTGGATAACAACTGTTACGGTAAGTAATTGTGCTTTATCTCAGGACAAGCAGGCAGCCTATTCTCACATATGGGTGACCTCCAAGCTAACCAGAATGGGATGGTGTGAGCGTTGGCAAATTAGGAGAATAAATTTTGTAATACTCTCCGGCCAAAATGGCCATCCCGTATGGAGAAAACATCCAGACAATAATGAAAGGTGAAAGTATGAACCGAGGACCAGGTGGCAGCTTTGCAAATTTCCTCAATAGGAGTGGATCTGAGGAAAGCTACTGAAGCAGCCATGGCTCTGACTTTATGGGCTGCGACTCGACTCTGTAGATGCAGTCCAGCCTGAGCATAGCAGAAAGAGATGCAAGCAGCTAACCAGTTGGAGATGGTGCGCTTGGAAATCGGATGTCCCAACTTGTTTGGATCAAAAGAGATAAAAAGTTGAGCTGCAGATCTATGTGGCTTAGTTCTTTGCAAGTAGAAAGCCAAAGCTGCTTACAGTGCAGGGTATGAAGAGCTGTTTCTCTAGGATGAGAATGAGGCTTTGGAAAAAACACTGGAAGTACAATGGATTGATTGAGATTAAATTCTGAAACCACTTTAGGTAAGAATTTAGGATGAGTACAGAGGACCACCTTGTCATGATGGAATACTGGGAAAGGTGGGTCTGCAACTAAAGCTTGTAGCTCGCTGACTCTGCGAGCAGACGTGAGAGCAATGCAAAAAATCACTTTCCAAGTGAGATATTTCACATGAGCCAAAGCCATTGGTTCAAAAGGAGGCTTCATCAATTGAGCACGAACAACATTGAGATCCTGGTGGTTTGACACTGAAAAGACCTTTCATAAATCTGGAAACCACAGGATGAGCAGAAAGGGGTTTCCCTTCGCTAGGCTGATGAAAAACAGCAACTGCACTGAGATGGACTTGAATGGATTTGAGGCCTGATTGAGACAAATGGAACAGGTAATACAAAATTGAAGACAAGGAGGTAGATTGAAGCTCCTTGTGATGAATGGTGCACCAAACAGAAAATCTAGTCCATTTCTGATTGTAGCATTGTTTAGTCGTAGGCTTCCTAGAAGCCTCTAAAATGTCCTATACCAGCAGTCTCAAACACGCAGCCCGCGGGTCGCATGTGGCTCTCCAGGTGTTATTTGTAGCCCACGGTCTGGACGCGATCAACAGCATTTCTCTTCCCCTTTCCCTTCCTTTTGGAGCAGCAGCGTGTCTGGCCGGCTCGTTCCGTTCAAAGCCGTGGGTTGGCGGCTCCTCGCGCTATCCACTCCTGCATCGGAAGCCTCTCTGATGTCAAAAAAACCCCACAAAACCAAAACTGTTGTAACTTCACTGGAAATGTCCAGTTAGCTCTTTTGTAATCCGCCTTGAACTGCAAGGTATAGACGGAATAGAAGTCCCTAATGTAATGTAATGTAAAATTTCCAGTGAAGTTACAACAGTTTTGGGGGATTTTTTGGTTACAAGGGAGGAGAGGTAGCTGGAATAATTCCGGAAGAACTTGCAAATTGGATATTAAATTGACTGTACGTTACTGTGTGATATAACAAATAGATTACAGTTAGAGCACAAATAAGATTACGTTACATTTCAGGGATCTGAATACTTGGTTGGTGTTTTGGGGAGGAAGAGATTATTTAAGTGGAGGTTTTGGGGGAGAATTTATCTAGGAGGAGGGGGAAGGGTTGGGTTAAGATATCTGGATAAATTTTTTTAAAAGTAGGGTTTGATTTCTTTTTGAAAAGTTTTGAAGTCGCCCGTTGCCATCAACAGGTTGTAGATGGAGTGGTTAAGTTTTGCTGCTTGCGTCGCCAGAAGGTTATCAAACATCTTTTTGCGCTGAGTGTCCTTGAGTGGAGGAAAGGAAATAGAGTTCGGAGTTCTTCTTTGTCTTAAGATGAGGATCTGATTTAGGCGGTTGTTTAGATAGGGGGGGGGCGGAGCCGTTTAATGCTTTAAATAATAGACAGTAGAATTTGAATTGAATTCGTGCTTGCATAGGTAGCCAGTGAGAGTCTAGGAAGGCAGTTGTAATATGATCATATTTTCTCAGGGAGTAGATCAGTCTGAGGGCAGTGTTTTGTATAGTCTGAAGTTGTTTTATCATGTTGGCAGAACAAGGTAGATAGAGGGAATTGAAATAGAAATCTATCTGAGAGTGTTCTCAGTAGGTTGAAATCTGAGCAGTCCATCGTGATCCATCAAGCTGATAAGGGGGGTGCTGTTGTGGTGTGGGATCAATATGTAGCAGAGGCCCTTTACAAGCTATTAAATACTAATAACTATGTCCCCTCTAGATAGTGACCTCTCTGATTGTGTTTATGTCATGGTGGTGCATGTTGCTATGGAGGGTAAAAAGGCAGGTTTCTCACTGTGCATGTAAGGAAATTCTTCTTTACGGAGAGGGTGGTGGATGCCTGGAATGCACTCCCGAGAGAGGTGGTGGAGAGGAAAACGGTGGTGGAGTTTAATAAAGCGATGAACACAGAGGATCTAGAATCAGAAAATAATAGTAAATATTGAAGAACTAAGGCCAGTACTGGGCAGACTTGCATGGTCTGTGTTTGTATATGGCTGTTTGGGGGAGGATGGGCTGGGGAGGGCTTCAATGGCTGGGAGGGTGTAGATGGACTGGAGTGAGCTTTGACAGACATTTCAGTAGTTGGAACCTAAGAACAGAACCAGGCAAAGCTTTAGATTCTTGCCCAGAAATAGCTAAGGAGAAGAAGAAGAAACCCCCCCCTCAAAAAAAAAACCCCCAACAACTTTTTAGATTGAATCAGGATGGGCAGACTAGATGGACCATTCGGGTCTTTATCTGCCGTCATTTACTATGTTACTATATGTTACTAATTCAATTTTCTTTACATATCAACATTTCAAGGTGCCAGCCTTTTACCTACTTCTTATAATACGTAAGAATCTTCTTAACCCTCCAGGTAGACCTATTGTGTCTGCTTGTGATTCACTGCTGGAAAGGGTCTGTAAGTTTGTGACCATCATTTGTAGCCCTGTGTTGGGGGCTGTTCAATTCCTCTTGAGACAGACTATTTTTTGCAGGGTTTGTTGCAACATGAGGAGTATGTGTAACAGGTCACTCTTCTGATTACCATTGATGTGGCCTCTCTGTACACCTCCAGCCCTCGGGTCTGAAGCTCTCCTTGTCCTACAGAAATGTTTGGATCTGTGCCCTCGTCCTCATCTGGTCCCCACAGATTTTCTTGTACAGCTAAGCTCTATCGCCATGGAGAGAAATTACTTTATATTTGAGAAACAATTCTTTCAGCAATGTTCTTGGGTTGCTATGGGGGTTTCTTTTTCCCCTTCTGAGGCCAATTTGTTCATGGTGAATCTACTTTTGCTCAGCACATGTTGTGGTGGACCAGATTTATAGATGATGTTTTTTATTTATGGACTGGAACCATGGTGGATTTGGAGAAGTTCAGAGTCTATCTCAATACCTGTCATCCTGTCTTAAGCTTTGATCTCACGTACAGCTCCACTTGTATACATTTGTTGGATGTTTCAGTACAGATTGGCGATGGACAATTTTTGACCACTGTATATGTGAAGGACACCAACAGGAATTCTTTGCTTGACTTTTGGAGTATACATGTTTGCAATGAAGACGAGTATTCCTTATGATCAGTTTCTGCGTTATCACCGGATTTGTAGCAGTAATCAGGAGTACTTGGAATGGGCTGAGGGTTTGAAGAGAAAGTTTGAAGATCGTGCCTACTTCAACGGATAAGAACATTTGCTAGACAATTGGGTCTCTGAGCAGCAAGAGGATGTCCTGCCATTTGTGTCTAAGTTTACTAGTAAGTCCCGTCAAGTTCCGCGGATTACCTAATTTCATTTGAATATTCTGATAGTGTACCCGTGTTTTGCTGAGACACGGTTTTTATTTGCTTTTGGATGTTACAACAATCTTCGTGATCTGCTTTGCCCTAATGTACTGAGAATCATGTGTAACAGTGAGCAAACTACCTATCAGGGGTCATGAGAAACGTGGCAGGAGTATGATGTGCCCCCTTATGATGGAGACCAAGAAGTTTTGTGCATCCTGGTATGAAACATGTGTTCCCTCTGAAAAGTAATACCTCTTGTGTTTCAGTAGGGGTTGTATATGCCATCCAGTGTCCCTGCTGTTACCTATATGTGGATCAAACATCTCGCGTGTTTGGAGCATTGGTCATGCCTGACTACTAAACATTTGGAAGAGCCTTTGATGGCTCACTGCCTGGAACATCAGCATGATTTTTTCCCCTGCGGTATTGTGTGTTGGAATACTGTCCCCGTCCAATCCGGAGGGGAGAATGGCGGTAGCTCCTATGTCAGGAGTAACACTGGATCTTTCAGCTGCAATCAATAAAGCCTATGGGATTGAATGCATGTCTTGAATGGGCGGTGTTTTTTTCAAGTGCTGTCGAATGTCTTTGGACTGCTTCCTGATGAGTTCACTTCTGGATTGGTTGGCTCTCTGGATGGGGCAGAGCCTGCCCTGATATCAGCAACGGCTAGTGCTGACGTTTGTTGTCCCAGCACCAGTTTGCTTTCTTCAGCTTTTGCTTGGTTAATGTGTGTGCGGCAAGATGGAATGGTGAAGACTGACCCATGACGCAGCTTCGGCGAAACAATGATGTTCCCTGTCGAGGCTTCTGTGATTTTTCTGCCTTGGCTATAGGAATGCGCCCTTAACTGCTAGGTATTGACAGTGGGAAAGTGGTGCCTGGACAAGCGTCATTGGCAGATAAGTACTGAGTCCGACTACCCCACCGACCTGACCACCACGGCAGGTGACCTCTGCCACCCATTGATACGTTGCGCAGTCCAGCTCTGATCCTAGTTGCACCTCCACGGAACTGCTCAGCCTGTGCTACACCCACTAATGGACGAGCCTGGGGTGAGCTAGCTGCTGATCCCAGAGCCCCGATCTGACCTGCAGGCTTGTCCAGGGGGCTTAATGCAGTGCAGGGAACTCTCCAGAAGCAGACGTTCTACAACAGGCTGCGATCTCCCGTCGCAAGGATGTCCCCGCAGGGAACCTCCACAGCACAAGGGCAAACCAGCGAAGGAAATACTGAAAAAATACTGAAAACTAGCAAAAGAAAAACAAGCAGAAGAGATACGCTCCTACAGGCTGGCTTGTAGGAAAGTAAGACTGGTGTCCAAGGGGCATGCTCCAGAATATGCAAGCAGAGGGAGGAATTAAGTCTTCAATCACCTGAGGCTTCCTTCAGTGCCTGGCGGCAAGAGTTGAATAAATCTACTGGTCCCAGAATAAAGGGGGATTGTACAAGAACAGTTTTTTTTTAAATCATATATCTTACAAGGAATCTCTCACAAAAACGTTTTTTTGGTTATTTGCATTGGACTGTGTAAATGGAAAACTAGCACTCTTTCAAGTCTGCACTCACCAACAAACTTGGAATGTGTTTAATTAATTTTAAAAATTCAGATTTCTGTGGCAAACTTAATTTCATCCATCGAATACATAAATTCTCAAAATTCTTAGGTGGCGACACCTGTTGTAAACCTCAGTATAATTCAGAGACTGAAGCATGTCACTCCTTAACTTCTCAAAAAACTTATGCAATTGAACTCTAAACTGAAATTATATTACTTAAAATAGCCAAATTTGTGTTAATTGCCAGACGTATACAGAAAAGTTCATACTAGCCTAACAGACACTGGAGAATCTTGCATGGAATTTTTATAGTGTAACTATTTGTATCTGCATTCAGGCTATTATTTGGCTAAATATGAATAATATATTTGGTACAGTATTCATTGCTGAATCTGTTAAAATACAAAATATTTATAACAGCTCTAGTTACAAGAAGAGTTTTCTCACTAGGAAATCAACAGATCCTACTCTCTCGTATGAAGAGAGACTGAACAAATTGCAGCTCTACACTCTCGAGGAACGTAGGGAGAGGGGAGACATGATCGAAACATTTAAGTACCTCACGGGACGTGTCAAAGTGGAAGATGATATTTTCTTTCTCAAGGGACCCTCAGCCACAAGAGGGCACCCGTTCAAACTCAGGGGCGGAAAATTTCATGGAGACACCAGAAAGTATTTCTTCACAGAGAGAGTGGTTGATCATTGGAACAAGTTTCCAGTGCAGGTGATCGAGGCAGACAGTGTGCCAGACTTTAAGAAAAAATGGGATACCCATATGGGATCCCTACAAGGGTCAAGATAAGAAAATTGGGTCATTAGGGCATAGACAGGAGGTGGGTAAGCAGAGTGGGCAGACTTGATGGGCTATAGCCCCTTTCTGCCGTCATCTTCTATGTTTCTACTGAATTATGATCAATGATTGTATCCTATCACCTTATTCTAGGGTCAAGCTTCTGTGAACAGAAATGATCTGCATATCTGAAACAGTCTCCTGAGCTATTCAGTCTGAGAGGTCAAAGGTTTTGCCATCTCCAAAGTAATCCAACTCAAGTCCTCCACATTATTCTTGACTTCAGACTGTAATGAAGCTGAAAATAAGGTTACAACTACCTCAATCAATTTCTCTTGATTCCTGTTACCTGTGGTGTTGTCCCTTAGAAGCTGGTGGTCAGTATCTACAATAGGAGATGTAGCTGTACCCCCTAGTACACTTCCAGGGGTCACATAAGGATCAGATTCTGGGTCAATGTTTTGGATACCTTTCCATGGCACTCCTGGCTGGAACTCTGGGATAAGAATAAAAGAAATTATAAAACAAGGGAAATGCCTTCAAAACATCTCTCATTAGTTAGGATTTAGAATCTGTCATACAAACAATGTTAAATTATTTCACCTATATTAGGACCAAAAAAAAATAGATTAGATTCTTACCTTGCTAATATTTTTTCTAGTAGATAGATGTGTCATTCTGGACAAGTGGGTTATCTTCCCATGGCTGCACACCTGTGCAGAAAGAATCCACTCTAGATTTTTTCTGTAACCCTCCTACTTCACTGGGAGCTCTAAAGCCATCTACAGTTAGTTTCCAAGCAAGCAAGAGCTCTACTGAAATTAGGTGAAGTAGAGATATGGGGAAAAAAACTTCCAACTAAATAATCTGTTCAAAAAAAATAGTATATGAACTATAAACAAACAGTACAACAAACATGACAGCAGAAGCATTAAAGAAGCTCAAATAGTAACTAGCAATTGACTACTCTTCATGACCCAAAGGGCTTACTGGCCTTCAAGTATTAGACCTGGAGAAGAACATTCTTAATGAAATAGTAGGCAGGTGCAGGAAATAACTGACATGACAGGCAAGCAGGAGGCAGGAAAGCAGGAGAGAAAAGCAGAGAAGAGAACAGGAAAGGGGAAGAAGGAGCACGAGAAGGCAGGAGAGAGCAAGGGGCATCGGTGAGAGGTAGCTCCGCTCACCCTCGTCATCCACCGGAGTTCCTCCTTAAAAGGGGAGGGGTCAACGGCGCTCAGCCATTCCGTGCGAGTCAAAGTTGAGCGTTAAAGGTGCTTGACTTAGCGAGAGCGTCTTTGCAAAGGGCCTTAAGAAGGGACGAGTAAAAAAGAAACACTAAAGAAGGACACCTACACAGGCAAGTACCACAAGAGCAACAGGACAGACAAGCAGAAGATAAACAGTAGTAGCAGAGGGCAATCACAGCAGACACAGAGGAAACACACAAGCAACAGGGGTAGCAGGTTTAAAATCAAGAAAAGGACTTTACGGTAACACTGAGGACACTACACAGATTCCTACACAAGGAGAAGCCACTTCAGACGACAGAACGGCAAGTGGACAGCAATGGATGCAGCAGACAGAAGCAGGATCTTGAGCTACCCAGTTTTCTGCACCGTTTGCCATATGTTTGACTATCTCCTCTCTGGGAGGCGGTCTTGTGTATGCACTCGATGGGAGAAAATGGAGGGCCTGAAGAAGCAAGTCAGACTTCTGGTGGGCAGAATACTGGAACTAGAAGCACTTCAAATAGTGGAAGAGGACAGAGAGGCAGAAAACTTCATGACAGAGGAAACCATAAGTTCATCGAACAGACATACAGGGAGGCTGTGGAAAATCACCAACAACAGTGGAGCTGCTAAGATACACCTACAGTGAGCGAGGACCACCTGGAGGACAACCACAAGGAAGATAAGTCTGGTGCAAGCCAACGCCTGGATGAGGGAAGATGGAAGTGCACAGAGGACACAGATCTATGGCTGGAGAGATGGTCATACACCAGGGACACGGACCTGTGGCTAGAGAGGCAAGAGAAGATAGAGAGGACAGCAATCGTCATGGGGGACTCCATCATCAGACAAGTCAACAGCCACATAGCAGGAGGAAGACAGGATCGGCTGGTGACCTGCCTACTGGGAGCCAAGGTAGAAGATATAGTGAGCCGCATAGACAGGATCATCAACAGCGTGGAAGAGGAAGATACGGCGGTGGTGATCCAGGTGGGGACAAACAACGTGAGCAACAGGAACTACAGCAGGGAAGTACTGAAGGACCAGTTCCGGATGCTAGGAGGGAAGATGAAGACCAGAACGCCGAGGGTAGCGTTCTCGGAGATCCTGCCGGTACCCAGGGCCGACGAGAAGAGGCAGATGGAGCGGCAAGCAGTCAATGCATGGATGAGGCGCTGCTGTGAGGCAACTGGACAATATTCTGGGGGAAGAGAAAGCTATTAACGAAGGATGGACTCCATCTCAGCGGAGATGGAACGAGTCTACTTGCAAGTAACATCAAGAGCGAAATTGAGAAGTTTTTAAACTATGAAGAAGGGGATAGTCGACCAAGAGTTGATGGTTCAGGAACCGGTATACCCAGGGGATACCATGCAGGAAAATAGCAGGGAAGACTCACCGGATCACAGGCAAGACAGAAATCCTGACGTATCGAAAGGGACACAAGAGGGAAGGAAATGCAAGAAAGTAACAGACTGTAAACTCAAGTGTATGTACACGAACGTAAGGAGCCTAAGGAATAAGATGGGGGAATTGGAAGCTATAGCACAAAAAGATAACCTTGACATCATCGGCATCATGGAAACATGATGGAACAAGGAAACATCTGGGACACTGTGCTACCGGGATACAAGTTATACTGCAGAGACAGAGTAGGTCAAAAAGGTGGGGGTATTGTCATATACATAAAAGAGGGAATTGAGTCTACCAGAGAGAACACACTGGAAACGAAAAATAAGGTAGAGTCTCTATGGGTTAAAATTCCGGGAACAAATGGAATGGAAACGAAGATTGGCATCTTCTATCGACCCCCAGGGCAGTCCGAAGAAATTGAATGAGAAATGACAGATGAGATTAAATGCAACTCCAAAGGAAGTAACGCAGTTATCATGGGTGACTTCAATTATCCGGGGATAGACTGGAATCTAGACACCTCCAGCTGCAGTAGGGAGACCAAGTTCTTGGATGCTGTAGGTGAATGCTTCCTGGAAAATATGAGAGGAAATGCAATTCTAGACTTAATTCTAAATGGACTACGAGGACAGGCGCAATGTGTAGAAGTAGAAGGGACGCTGGGAAGCAGTGATCACAATATGATCCGCTTCAACCTGGACACAGGGGCAAAACATCGATCCAGAACGAAGGCCACAGCACTGAACTGCCGAAAAGGGAATTACGAAAGGATGAGACTCATGGTGGGGAAGAAGATTAAGAAGAGGATAAGCACTGTAAAAACGCTAGAGTAAGCTTGGTCCCTTTTTAAGGACATAGTTACCGAGGCGCAAAATCTATATATCCGCGTATCAAAAAGGGATCCAAAAGGAAAAAGAACGGGCGTGGCTCACTGTAGCGGTGAAGGAAGCGATCAGACACAAGAAGACTTCATTTAAGGAATGGAAAAGGTCACAAATGGACAAAATCTGGAAAAAACACAACAACAACAAAGCAGGTGCCATAAGGCAGTAAGAGGGGCCAAAAGAGACTACAAGGAAAAAATAGCTAAGGAGGCAAAAAACTTCAAGCCGTTCTTTCGATATATTAAGGGGAAACGACCCGCAAAGGAAGCGGTGGGGCTGTTGGATGACCATGGAATAAAGGGAGTGCTAAAGGAGGACGATGCCATCGCCAACATACTGAACACATTTTTTGTGTCTGTATTTACCTAAGAGGATATACACAACATACCGGAAGCTGACAGGCTATATACAGGAAACGAAGACGGAAAACTGACAGGGTTGACGGTCAGTCTAGAAGAGGTATGCAGGCAGATTGATAGGCTTAAAAACGATAAATCACCGGGACTGGATGGCATACATCTGAGGGTAATCAAGGAACTGAAAGGGGCTATAGCTGAACTGTTTCAACTAATAGCCAATCTGTCGTTCAAATCAGGAAGGATTCCAGAAGACTGGAAAGTGGCGAATGTTACGCCGATCTTCAAGAAAGGATCGAGGGAAGATCCGGAAAACTACAGACCGGTGAGTCTGACCTTGGTACCGGGAAAGATGGTAGAGGCACTGATAAAGGACTGCATCATTGATCACCTTGACAGACACAATCTGATGAGGACCAGCCAGCACGGGAAGATCTTGCTTGTCAAACTTGCTGCACTTCTTCGAGGGAGTAAACAGGCAGATAGACAAGGGCGACCCGGTCGACATTGTATATCTGGATTTTCAGAAGGTGTTCGAAAAGGTCCCGCATGAACGACTACTTCGAAAAACTGCGAGCCATGGAATCGAGGGTGAAATAATCACATGGATTAAAAACTGGCTAGCGATAGGAAACAGAGAGTGGGGGGGGGGGGGGGTAAATGGGACAATACTCGGACTGGAAAAGCGTCACAAGTGGAGTGTCGCAGGGTTCAGTACTTGGACCCATGCCTTTAAACATATTTATAAACGACCTGGAAATTGGTACGACGAGTGAGGTGATTAAATTTGCAGACAATACGAAGTTATTCAGAGTAGTGAAGACGCAGGAGGATTGTTAAGACCTGCAACGTGACATACACATGCTTGAGAAATGGGCTGCGACATGGAAAATGAGGTTTAACGTGGATAAGTGTAAGGTGAGGCATGATGGTAACAAAAATCTTATACACGAATACAGGATGTCCGGTGCAGTACTTGGAGAGACCCCCCCCCCCCCCCCCCCCCGGAAAGAAACTTGGGAGTACTGGTTGACAAGTCAATGAAGCCATCTGTGTAATACGCGACGGCAAAAAGAAAGCACAGTTACTAACCGTAACAGTTGTTATCCAGGCACAAGCAGGCAGCTATTATCACATATGGGTGATGTCACCCACAGAGCCCGGATGCGGACAGTCTCGCAAGCAGACTTGTTTGTAGAAACTCAGAAGTTTTGAGTCTGCCGCACCACGCATGCGCGAGTGCCTTCCTGCACAGCACAGGGCGAGTATCCTCAGTTCAGATAGCTAGCAGAGAAGCCAACCAGGGGAGGTGGGTGGGTTGTGAGAATAGTAGCCTGCTGTCCCTGGATAACAATTGTTACGGTAAATAACTGTGCTTTATCCCAGGACAAGCAGGCAGCCTATTCTCACATATGCCATGCCAGATTTTAAGAGCAAATGGGATGCCCATGTGGGATCCCTTAGAGAGTTAAGTTAAGGAGATCGGTCATTAGGAGTGGGATCTCTAGGAAAGTAGACTTGGGTGGGCAGACCTGATGGGCTATGCCCCTTATCTGCCGTCATTTTTCTATGTTTCTTCTATATGGGTGACTTTCAAGCTAATCAGAATGGGATGGTGGGAGCATACTTAGGAGAATAAATTTTGTAATACTCTCTGGCCAAAATGGCCATCTCATTTGGAGAAAACATCCAGACAATAATGAGAAGTGAAAGTATGATCCGAGGACCAAGTGGAAGCTTTGCAAATTTCCTCAATAGGAGTGGATCTGAGGAAAGCTACTGAAGCCGCCATGGCTCTGACTTTGTGGACTATGACTCGACTCTGTAGATGCAGGACAGCCTAGGCATAGCAGAAAGAGATACAAGCAGCCATCCAGTTGATTAGCAATCGGATGTTCAACTTGTTCGGACCTAAGGAGACAAAAAGTTGAGGTGCAGATCTGTGTGATTTGGTGTGTTCTAAGTAGAAGGCCAAAGCACTTTTACAGTCCAGAGTATGAAGAGCTGATTCTCCAGAATGGGAATGAGGCCTTGGAAAAAACACTGGAAGTACAATGGATTGGTTGAGATGAAATTCTGAAACCACTTTAGGTAAGAATTTAGGATGAGTACAGAGGACCACCTTGTCATCATGGAAAACTGTGATTGGTGGATCAGCAACTAAAGCTTGCAGTTCACTGACTCTTCGAGTAGATGTGAAGGCAATGAGAAAGACCACTTTCCAAGTGAGATATTTCAGATGAGCCGTAGATATTGGTTCAAATGGAGGCGTCATTAACTGAGCTAGAACATTGAGATCCTAAATCACTGAAGGCAGTTTGAGAGGAGGTTTGACGTTGAAAAGTCCTTACATAAATTTGGAAACTACCAGATGAGCAGAGAGGGGTTTCCCTTCAATAGGCTGATGGAAAGCAGCAATTGCACTGAGATGGACTCAGATGTAGACTTGAGGCCAAAGGTAGATAAGTGCAAAAGATAAGCCAGAAGAGAAGAGAAGGAGGAATCTTGAGGCTCCTTGTCATCAGACATGCACCACGTAAAAATCTAGTCCATTTTTGGTGATAGCATTGTCTAGTGGCAGGCTTTCTAGAATCTTCTAAAATGTCTCGTGCAGGTTGAGAAAACTGAAGAGGAGTTATGTTGAGAGTTACCAAGCTGTTAGGTGTGGAGACTGCAGGTTGGGGTGAAGTAGAGACCCGTGACTCTGTGTAAGAAGAGTACAGAAAAACTGGTAGAAGGTATGGCTCCCTGTTTCTGAGTTGAAGTTGAAGGGAGTACCAAGGTTGTCTCGGGCACCGAGGAGCTATCAGAATCATGGTGGCATGATTGTTGTTCAGTTTGACATGAGTCTTGAGGATAAGAGGGAATGCTTACAGGAAGCGATTCGTCCATTCCAATAGAAAAGTATCTGCCTCGAGGCGATGAGGAGAGTATAGCCTGGAGCAGAACTGAGTCAGTTTGTGGTTGTGGGGTGATGCAAAGAGATCTATCTGAGGATTTCCCCACTGAGAAAAAATGCGATGAAGAGGCGAGGAATTGAGAGTCCATTCATGAGGTTGCAGAAGACAACTCAATTTGTCCGTCAAACAGTTTTTCGCCCCTTCAATGTAGACAGCTTTCAGGAAGGTGATGTGAAGGATTGTCCAATCCCAAACCTTCAGAGCTTCTTGGCAAGGAGGAAGAGATCCCGTTCCTCCCTGCTTATTGACATAGTACATGGCGACTTAGTTGTACGTCTGAATGAGGACTACCTGCTCGTGAAGAAGATGTTGAAAAGCTTTGAGAGCACTGAAGATCGCTCTGAGTTTCAACAGATTGATATGACACTGACGATCTGTGCTACACCAATGGCCTTGAGTACGGAGACCGTTGAGGTGAGCCCCCCAAGCATAGGTCAAGGAATCTGTCGTGAGGACCTTCTGATGAGGTGGCGTCTGAAACAGTAAACCTTTGGAGAGATTGAAAGAGAGCATCCACCAGTGGAGAGACTGTCTCAATGAAGGAGTGACTGTAATGTGTCGAGAGTGGTTCGCAAGCCTGCGACCACTGAGGAATTCTGAGGTGAAGTGTGGCAAAAAGAGTCACGTTCACTGTGGAGGCCTTGTGACCTAGGAGGACCATCAAGTGTCTCGCTGCGAGTGAAGAGTGGGAAGACACTTTGTGACAGAGCTGAAGACGTTGTTGAGGGAGGAATGCTCTGAGTTGAACAGTGTCCAGAACAGCTCTGATGAACTGTAGATTCTGAGAGGGCTGAAGATAGGCTTTGGGAAAGTTGATTTCGAATCCCAAGCTTTGTAGGAACCACGTAATCTGTTGGGTCACTACAATAACCCCCTGAGATGTTGGATCTTTGTTAAGCCAGTCGTCTAGGTAGGGAAATACCTGAAGACCATGCTTCCTTAGGGCTGCTGCTACCACCACTAGGCACTTGGTGAACACTCTGGGAGATGATGCCAGGCTGAAAGGTAGCACTCTATTGAAAATGCAGATTCCCCACCCGAAATCTGAGGTACTGACAGGAGGTCGGATGAATGGGAATGTGAGTATAAGCTTCCTTGAGATTATCTAGAGAACATAACCAATTGTTCTGATCTAGAAGGGGATAGAGGGATGCTAGCAAAATTTTTCTTTGACTAAAAATTTGTTGAAACCCCTGAGATCCAGAACGGGTCTCAGATCGCCTGTCTTCTTCGGTACTAGGAAGTAACGGGAGTAAAAACCCCTGCTCTGCTGTTCCAAGGGAACTTCCTCGATGGCACGGAGACGAAGCAGAACGGTCTGGGATGGATTGGAAGGATACTCTCTTGGAGGAAACTCTGGTGGAACCCAAGTGAAATGAAGAGAGTATCCTTTCCTGATGATTGACAGCACCCAGAGGTTGGATGTAATGGTCTCCCATCGATGATAAAAATGATGGAGATGACCGCCTATGAGGGGAAGGGAGGACAGAGGCAGAACGATGGAGGTTAAGCTCTGTTTTAAACAGTCAAAAAGGCTGCGCAGCTTTAGGCGCAGTAGAAGGCTGAGGTTTCTTTTGCTTCTGTTGCTGTGGTTTCTTGGGAGGTGGTTGAGTGTAAGGAGCCGCTCTTGGTGTATAACGCCTCTGGAAAACTGGAGGAGGGCATGAAGATTTTGCAGGAGCTGGATTAGGCTTTGGTCTGACAATGGAAACAAAAGATTTTTCAAGCTCAGACAACTTCTTGGTGGCGGCCTCTATGGACTCAAAGAAGTCATTGCCGCCACAAGAATGTTAGCCAGACGGTCCTGAAGATTAGAATCCATGTCAATGGTGCAAAGCCAGGCCAAGCGGTGCATTGCCACAGAGAAAGCAGTGGCCCTAGCAGACAGTTCAAAGGCATCATAAGATGACTGGAGAAGATGCAATCTGAGTTGTGACAGAGTAGCAGTGACTTCTTGGAACCCAAAATGCCTATGTTGATCCAGGTTCTTCAAAAACCTGGAAGAATATCAATGAAGAACTTGAGATAAATAATGAAGACAAAATTGTAGTTGAGGACTTTGGAGGACATCATAGCGACTTGTCATCCAAACTTGTCTATGGTCTTACCGTCTCTTCCTGGAGGAACTGCAGCATAGACCCTGGAAGGATGGGTTCTTTTCAACGAGGACTCCACAAGAAGGGATTGGTGGGATAACTGTGAATTCTCAAACCCTTTACAATGTAGTTCTGTACCTCGAGTCTAACTTGCCTGGAATAGCGGGTATAGCATAAGGAGTCTCCAGGCATCATTTGAAAGTATGAGACAGAAGCTGGTTAAGAGGGATCTTAAGTGACTCTGCAGGAGGCTGAGGCAGATGCATTTCCGCCAGATACTCCTTAGAGTATTTAGAACCTGCATCTAATTTAACTTCCAGGTCATCAGCCATCTGACAAAGGAAGGAAGGGAAAGACAGCTGATCTGCCAAGGCCCTGCCTCGAGAAGGGCTTGATGACCTCGGGAGCATCTCGAGTGGAGAACGAAGGCGAAGCCTCTCTGGAGAAGTGACAATCAAAAGAATAGGGAGACTTGGATGAGGCAATGGAAGCAACAGATTCCTTAAGGTCTGGAAGCGGTGACCTCGATCAAGGAGTTGGAGCCTTGAAGAGCTGGAGGGTCTGGAATGAGGTCTAGACGAGGAAGGCTGTTCTTGGAAGAAGACCTGCACCTCGATGGATGCCTCGCTGAAGGTTTCTATCAACGACGAGAGTAGTGTCTGGATGCAAGTCTCGAGTTGGATCGAGGAGACTTTGCCCTATGTATGGAAACAGGCAATGCTGCTGGTGAATTAATAGGGCTAGAAGCAGTAGATCAAAACTCAGTAGTATGGATTGAGGAATCTCGAAGTACTCCCAAATACATTGCTCCTTGTATGAAGTGTGAGGATTCCAGTCGAGACACTCGCAAAGAATCTACTCCTTGCATAGAGCATGTAGATACCAGACTAGACACTCGCAAAGACTCAGTTCCTTGACAGAGTGTGAAGCTTCAGCTCGAGGCGCAAGCAGGGACTCGACGCAGAACCATATTTGCTCAGTAACTGAACAAATTGCTGCCCCAACAAGATCTGGAGAGAAAACTGCAAATATGGATCCACGTCTGAAACTGGAGCATTTGCAGAGGCTGAAGGCTCCGAGGTGGCAGTGGAGATATGCTTCGACTTGGAGGTCTTGGAAAGCTTGAGGACCACCGCCGGAACCTTCTGCTTAGATATCTGACCCGAGGGAAACTCAGGAGAAGATAAAGCAGGTGTACTCGAGGCCAAAGATGATCCAAACGAAGAAGGTCTGATGAGACTCGAGGTCGGAATTGTGGAAGCCGGAGGACCTTTGGTGGAATGTGGGACCGAGGCAGCACTTGAGGTCGAGGGTGTCACTGACGAGTCCATCCTGAAGTGTTTTTCCACTAAAACCCGACGATGTTTAAGGGATTGAGATTGAAGAGTAGCACAGCGCTCGCACGACTGAGGACTATGGTCAGGCCCTAGGCACCAGCAGTGTGGGTCCCTGAGAAAATCGCATGCTGGCTTCTTGAAGCCCGTGACTGGCCATGACATAGGAGGGAATATAGCCGCTGTGAAGTTGAAGTCCGCAGGCTGTGGCCGTGCGGCCTGTCCCGCCAGTCAATCGACGAAGAAAATAAAATAGTCTTTTTTTTATTATTAGAAAGTAAAGAAAATAACAGCGATTCGAGACTAAAAAGAACACAAACTGCGGTGAGAGAAGGCACAAAGCGAATGAAGTTCAGCGTAGAACGTCAAAGTACAGACTTCTCGGCTCCGCAGAAAACTGAGGAGATGCACCCTGTGCTGGGCATGAAGGCACTCGCGCATGTGCGATGCGGCTGACTCAAAACTTCTTAAGTTTTCTACAAGCAAGTATGCTTGCAAGGCTGTCCGCATCCGGGCTCCGTGGATGATGTCACCCATATGTGAGAATAGGCTGCCTGCTTGTCCTGGGATAAAGATTGCTTTTGAGCGTTTTCATGCTAACATCTTTATATTCAAGAATGGCCAAAAAAGATAGACGTACTAAAGGCCCAAACATCTAGATAATACATTTTTAAACAAAAAAAAAAAAAAAAAAGATAGATATCTTGCAATTTTGAAAATGAACAATTTTCTCTACTGGATTTCTGGACATCTTTCCCAAGACATCCAAACTCACATTTATATATCATATTGAAAATGCCCCTCTTTATGTCTGTGTTGTCAGACAATATCTTTCACAGGTGAGACTAGTCATCTTATATGACCTTCAGGAACTACTGCATACTACTCTTATGAAACTAGAGGCAAGTATCTCTATTAATGTTATTGCCACCAAGATGATCCATATTGCTGTGGGAGTACCTGGAGGCCAGCTAGCATTGCTGGATTTGCTTCCAATCTTGCTTGTTGGTGGAGATTTGGCAGGTAACCAGTTGTCACCTGCAGGACCAACGTGGCTGCCCAGTGGATCACCCGGGATCATATCATACTGGTTGTAGGGTGATCCTCCTCGGGTTTTTCCAGGGGGCATTACAGTGCCTGGGATAAAGCAGAACCAGAGAGATTAAACACTGCCATTAATTAACACTCATTTAAATCTTTTCTATTGCAACTCTATCTACCTAAGCCTAATAAAGAAAAACCTTCAAAGACTCCAGCGGAATCAAAATGCCGCTACTAAGCTTATCTTTGCAAAAAGTAAATTTGACCACGTCTCACCACTTTTGTCCAAGCTCCACTGGCTCCTGATAATCTCCAGAGTCCACTTCAAATGTGCCTGCCTTACTTTCAAGATCCTACACGGCATTCTCCCCCTTTTTATTCCTCTTTCTTGGAATTCCTCTAACCCCAATTCCACCAGATCTACCCAAAAACTAAAACTTTCCTTTCCATCTCGAAAAGGCGTTTCCCTTGTAGGAAAACTAGGTTCCTCTCTCCCTTTCAGAATCACTGAGCTCTGGAACAATCTTACCTCCCCTCTTAGGAATCTGAGCTCCCTCCAAATCTTCTGTAAACATCTGACCTGGTTATTTTCAAAAATGTAACTTTTCCTCTGTCCTAAATTTTCTCTTCATTTTGTCTTTTCCTTTCACTGGAGTTCCTTTCTACCCTAACCCTTGTTAACCGTGTCGAGCTTTGCGAATGTAGAGATGATGCGGTATACAAACCCAAAGTTTAGTTTAGTTAGTTTAGTTTTCTTTAGTTCTTATTCAGGAATTATAGGTTTCACAAATGCCAGTTGCTACAAACTCCTAACAAATGAATTCCTCCTCTTCACACCTATCTCTGAGGCAATCAATTCACTTGAACTTAAGTGTCTGATCTGGATATTATATATTTAGTAGTGGTCTCTTGACATAAAGTGATGAGCTGCAGGCCACAGTGAATGATTCACCTTTTCTCCAATTCTACAAGGAAAAGTGGTGCTCTGGCACATATCTAAAGTTTATACCTGAAAGCATGCTAAATTTGTGCCTTAACTAATAGTGAGCTGCTTTGATGCTGGTAACAGTGTTTATGTTGGGATATCATGTTTTTAGAAACTAAATCCTTCCAACTTTTCCCCTCATTCCCACAAAGAAGAATGAAAAATCCTAGAGAGAGAAAAAAGTGGTCAGCTCATATAACTCTGTGCCATGTGATAAGTGTTAAACAAATAAGAGTAGAAAGAATTCAAACTTGGAAAGTATTCCATAAAAAGAAAGAGGGTACGGACAATTTACACAAGTAGAAAAAGAGATTATGTACTAAGCCTGGTAAACTCTTTTCCAGTAGATAGGTGGAAGTCTAGAATGTCTTACCTATCTACTGGAAAAGAGCTTACCAGGGTAAGTACATAATCTCTTTTTCCAGTGCAATAGGTGAGACATTCTCGACAAGTAGGATGTACAAAAGCTGTCCCCAAAAAGCTAGGATGGGCTAACTGCGTCGACCCTCAAGCCCGAGGACTCTAAAGGCAGTCTTGTCTCACCGCCACATGCACTCTGCAAAACGGGTGAATAGAGGACCACAATACCGCCGCGCAAACCTCTTTAGGGGAGACAGCTCTAGCTTCAGCCCACGAAGAAGCCACATATCTCGAAGAATGCACCTGGATGGAAAAGAAAGCATGTAAGCTGATTAAAGGGCCTCACGGATCCATCTGGAAACTGAGGCCTTAGCAATGAGAGTGTCGCGCTGGACAGATTAAGTCAACCTAAACAAATGGTCAGAAAGATAAACTCATTTGTGACCACCAAATAGCGAAGAAGCACTCCATGTTTGAACCAGTAGGCTGCGAAATAGGAACATGTACTGCCCGATCAACATGGAAAGCCAAAACCATCTTCGGCAAGAGAAAGAAACCATGCACAAGGAAATCCTTGTCTCCGAGATCTGGAGGAATGGTTCATTGTAAGAAAGAGCCTGGAGTCCGGAGACACAGCTCGTTGACAGAACAGCGATTAAAAAAAAACATCTAGAGAATCAAGGCCAAGAGGAAAGCATCCTAAAAGGGCTGAAATGAAGTCTTGGATAGACTATATAGCACCAGGGTGAGATCCCAGAAAGGTAACAGTAGATAAATCGGTGGTCCAATGCAAAGAGCCCCTGTCAGAAATTTGGCAACATTAGGGCAAGACGCCAAAGACGAAGGACGACCAAGGGCATGAAAACAAAACCCAGCTGCTTGGACCTGAAGGGACGCTGCAGAAAGGCCTTATCAAGATCAACCTAGAGCAAAGTGAGCACCACCGAAAGTGGATCAGAATACGGCTCTGCCTGGTCCTGAGCGCACCAATACTGGAAGTTTCCCACGTAAGCAGATACAGCAGATAACTGCGTAGATTTGAGCAGAGTGCCAAGGACCACTGCAGAAGAACCCTTGCAGACTAAGACCACATGCTCTAGAGCCAAGCCAGAAGAGAAAACAACCGGAGTCCTCCACACAGATTGAACCCTGCTTAAGGAGGCCAGGAGGGATGCACAACCGAAGGCCACTACTCTAGTGAAGAAGCAGCAGAGCTATATACAATGGCCTGCAAGGCCAGTCTGGAACCACCAGAATGACACGTCCCGAATGGACCTTGATCCACGGAAAGACTAGGTTTAGCATGGGCCAGGGAGGAAGACATACAGGAGAATTTCCTGAGGCCACTGTTGCACCAGTGTCAAAACCCTCACTTCCGAGCTCAGACCTTCGACTGAAGAATCGAGCTGCTAGCATATGCTTTGCCGTGGCTATGAGGTCTAAGTGGGACTGACCCCAGCCCCACACAATGGCTCAGCACACTGCCGAGGATAACGCTCATTCACTCTGAACCAAGGACTGTCTGCTGAAGAAGTCACACTGAACAATGGTCGACTCCCACCACATGCGCTGCTAAGAGCACTCAGAAGTGGTTTTCCACCCACAGAAAGAAAAAAGAAAAGATGGGCTTCCCGAGCCAGAGAATTGATGCTGGCACTCCCTGGCAATTGACATAGGCTACTACCGTTGCATTGTTGGAGAAGACTCAGACTGCTTGACCCTCCAGAGTCTTCTGCTGGTGCACTAGAGCCAGCTGAAGGCTCTGAGTTTCAACTGGTTGAGCAATCATTTCCAATGAGAGGGCATTTAATACCCCTGAATGGGACGCCGAGTGCAGCGGGCTCCCCAACACTGAAGGCTGGCATCTGTCAGCACCATGCCCCAGGAGGTGATCCGCAGTGGTATGACCTTGCATAGCGATAGTGGGAGAAGCGACTAATAAGGCTGGGCCCAAACCTCCAGAGAAGACTGGACCACATCCAACGTGGTAGCCATGGATCCCAGGACCTGAAGATAGTCCCATGCTGAAGGAGCTGGAAAAGGGAAGTAATCCGGGAATGCAGAATCAGTCTGTGTGTCCCTGGAAGTGGCCCGCAGCCATGTTGAAGAGAACATCCAGGTATTCCAAGGTTGCTTGGGTGAGAGACTACCCTGTCTGTAATGCACAATCCAACCAAGGTCCTCTAGCACCTGGATCACCTGATCCACTGTGCGTTGACCTTCGGCCAACGAGGGAACTCTGACAAGACAGTTGACCAAGACAGGGTGTACTTGCAGATCCATGTTATTTAAGTAAGCTGCTACAACCGCCATCACCTTAGCAAAAAAACAAGGAGTAATTGCTAGTCCATAGGACAGAGCCAAAAACTGGCAATATTTGTGCAAGACGTGAAATCACAAGTAATTGTGAAGGACTGGAAAGATCAGAATGTACAAGCATGCCCCCATGAATCCAGAGAGGCAAGGGACTCTCCCACGGCCACAGCTGCTATAACAGATCGCATTGTTTCCATGTGAGAGTGTGGAATATTGAGAACCTCACTTACATGCTGCAGCTCCAGAATAGGCCTCCATCTGTCAGAGCCATTCAGTGATACGATAAAGTATAAAGAGTATCTGCTGGAGCCTGAAAGATTGGGCGGCACCCACTCTAGAATTTGAATATCTAGCAAGCGCTGTACAGTGGCCTGCACTTGAAGCGTCTTGTTTGGGTACCCTGCGGAAGATTCTACAAACCAACTGGACAGAGGCCAGGTGAAAACCAATTGCAACCCACAGGTTAGACATAATGCAAACCCAAGCTGACAGCTTTCCCTTTATCAGTAGAAGGGGGGGGGGGGGTCCCCAAGCCTGGCACACTGTGCTTTCTTGGCAGGGGGCGCAGGAAAGGATTCAGATGGCTGGGCATGTCTACAGCCAAAGTACCGCTGCCAGGAGTTCTGGTCTGAGATATGGTGCTGGAATACGAGTGGGAATGCCTGAAGCCATGAAAATTAAAGCAACCAGAATCCCTAGAGGGTCTGGGATTGCTATCAGGCAGGGTCTTAGGGCAACGGAACACCACAGAATCCATGAGGTCGATCAGGCCCTTGCCAAACAACTGCTCTGAAACGGAAGTCTCACCAAAGAAACCTTTGGAAGTGGAATCACCAGCCCATTGTGTAATCCAGAGCATTCTAAGTACAGAAATGGAAAATGCCAAAACCTGTATAAGGCATATAAAATGGCAGTCATATAAGCTGACCCAGCCAAAAGAAGTTGAGGAGGAGAATCTATAGCCTCACTTTCCAGGGTGTGCAGGTGAGACAGATAGGTGCGTGTGACAACAGATGCTGCCAAAGCAGCCTGAAAGCCCAAAGCAGCTGCATCAAAAAGCCTCCAGAGGACAATGTTCACATGGCGGTCCTGCATATGTGTAAGCACTACAGCACTTTCCCTGGGTAGAGAGGTACAGTCAGGCATCAGCGTAACCAAATAATCCACTCTAGGTTGATCCAGAACCTGCATGGCCCTTGCTAACATAAGAGCACCTTCCAGATAGTCACACTGCACCAATATTAAAATGGTCATATCAAGGTACCAGGGAAATATGGAATATTGCAAGTGCGTGCCAGACAGCGAGGAGGAAGAGGACGGAGTTGGCTGAGTGGTCAAATTCAATTCCTGCAAAGACTCAGAAATAAGATTTGGCAAAGCCACAGGCTGAAATAAGCGCAGAACTGTGGGATTGTCTCCAGGTCCTAGAGCCCCTGAAGGATCTGAAAATCCAGCATACAATCCCTGTTCCTCATCCTTGGAAGTGCTGCACCTTGAAATAAGGGATCAGCAAGTTGCTCATATGCATAAAGACCAGGATCAAGCTGATCAGGAAGAATGGCTAACTGAGCCAAGGACACATCGCATAAATTCCAAATCACAAAGATTATTTTAAAATGGAAGATTTTTTTTTCTGTTTACAGATAATTGTCTTAAGGCCCTGTAAGGACATTTAAAACACATTGATATCTTGCAACAAGGATGAAATGCTGTTAAATTTCAGAAAGAAAAACAATGGATAGCTATCTTCATGAACCTCATCTACTTTCACAAACATCCTCCTCTTCCCCTCCTATACACCAATCTGCTGTCATCTCCTTCTCTGGTTCATATCTACAATTGCTGTCAATTTATTACTATTACTACTTCTTATCATTTCCAAAGTGCTACTAGACCTATGTAGTGCTATACATCAAAACAATGAGGAGACAGTCCCTGCTCAAAACAGCTTACAATCTAGTCAAGACAGTCAAATTGGACAAGAAGGTGCATCTATACACAGTATAAATTGGCTTTTAGTTATCAGACACCAAACATTGTGCATTTTATTATTTCATACCTGCAATAAAATCAGGTCCCTGATAAACAGGAATCTAAAAAAAAAAATCTTCTGAATTTTATTCAGAATTTTCAAAACTATGCAGCATCAGGAAATGGGCAGCTGGATTTTATAAAAAAATATACATATATATTTTTCTGTTTTTTCTTTAGACTACTGACAATTCCATGTGATATCAGTTACCTCTAAGCACCTTCTAAGCTCAACTACAGAGAAAAGTTCAGAGGAATGAAACCAAAGAGTCGAATGGCAGCAGCGTTCAAGATCCCTGTGGTATAAATCACCATAGCAATATAAGATGATGGAACTGCAGAGGAGAAAGCAGGGTTTCAAAACCTGAAATTTAACAGTAGTAGTCTAAATATGTATGTATTATGGATCTATAGATGATAAAAAAAATTCATGAATAAATGCAGGTTGTCATATATTTTGTACTGAACTAATCTATACAGACTTGCTCGGCTTGTTCATGAAAAATAAGTAGGTTTTAACATATTTTGTACATTTGCTTTTTGGTTATCTGCAACATTTTAAATGTTTACTTAATAATATATTTCTTAGAGGAAATGCTGCCACTTCATAAAAGCCAATCCCCTTCAAATTTCCAGGTAATTTGGTTACAAAATAAAAATTACATGAATTTTCAGAAGTATTATAAAAATACTATTCTGGTTTCTATTTTATCAGACTTTAAATATCATTTGAAAACCTGATTAAGCAGCTCCTAGATGGGCTCTCTCTTACCATTTTTATGCATACTGGCATCTTGTGACACAACAGAGGGCAGGCCATCCATCATAGACGTCCACTGTTTAAATCGAGACTCTGTTCCAGTTTCCTTTCCACCAACCATGCCGTAATCCATGCTGCTTGGTCCAAACCCTGAAAAACAGGAAGATATTTTATTTTCCCTGTCTTTCAATTGTTTTTCTCTTAGGAGAAACAGCAGAAGAAAGCTCAGACTGTTGGATCTCCGCAGGGAGAAATCAGCTATGTGCTTGCAAAGTCATCACTGTTTTCTAGATGTAAAATAATATTGTACAAATACTTGAAGGGTATTAACGTAGACCAAAATCTTTTCCACAGAAAGGAAAATGGTAAAAGCAGAGGACATAATTTGAGGTTGAGGGGTGGTAGATTCAGGGGCAATGTTAGGAAATTCTACTTTACGGAATGCGCTCCCAAGAGAGGTGGTGGAGAGTAAAACTGTGACTGAGTTCAAAGAAGCGTGGGATGAACACAGAGGATTTAGAACCAGAAAATAATATTAAATATTGAACTAAGGCCAGTACTGGGCAGACTTGCACGGACTGTGTCTGTATATGGCCGTTTGGTGGAGGATGGGCTGGGGAGGGCTTCAATGGCTGGGAGGGTGTAGATGGGCTGGAGTAAGTCTTAACAGAGATTTTGGCAGTTGGAACCCAAGAACAGTACCGGGTAAAGCTTTGGATTCTTGCCCAGAAATAGCTAAGAAGAAAAAATTTAAATTGAACCAGGTTGGGCAGACTGGATGGATCATTCGGGTCTTTATCTGCCGTCATCTACTATGTTACTGTTTTGTAAACAGGACTAGACAATGTTAAAAAGACTACTGCTGCAAGGATTATCTTTTCTTTTTTTTTTTTAAATTCTTTGCTCATTTTATAATTCACAGCAAGTGTACAGTAAATATCAATTAGAATACAATATCACTTGAAAATCTACCATATCATACAACACAAAGATATAACCCCCACCCCCTCCCACCTTTTCTATTTTTACAAAGCTTCAAAAATTTTTCCTAATTTTTTACCAGAAATTATTGAAGGGACCTTTCAAGTTATCACTAATCTTGTCAATAGGTACCACAATAAGATTTAACGTCTCCCTCCACTCTTTGGCAGCTGTCTATGTCACTTTGAAGAAACATTGGTATAAAAAAAGAAGTCAATCAATTGGGAGACCCCACCCCAACCTGAGCTAAAGAGAGTCAATAGATGATGTTAAATAAATGAACTAATTAGGAAGATTTTTTTTTCAATTGCGTGCAATTCATCCATATTTTTCTTCTTAAAGTTTTCAAGCAGTGGTTCAGGCTATAATTTTGCCTCATATGGATTATTGCAATTCTTTATTTGACAGTATTACATTGAATTAAAGGAATAGTTTACAACTGCTTCAAAATACCCTCCATCATTATGTCCAAAATTCCTCCCCCTTGCATACCCTTCAATCTGTCCCTCTGTTCCCTCTCCAGCACCATATCCAATATCTTCCCCTCTCATCCTTCTATTTTCCATGCATCTATATCTCACTCCTCTCTCTCTATGATCAATTTTCCTTTTTTCCTTTCACCTTGTGCACCATCTCTTTCCCTCTCACTCAACACACTCACACCTAACAATTCTCCCTTTCTATTCTCTCTATGCAATGTCCCAAGTTAGTGCCCCTTTTCTCCCTCCCTTGTGTCCCAAGTTCATGCCATTTCCCCTCCGTGTCCCAATGCGCTCCTTCCCCTCCTTTCTCCCTTTATTCCAGATCATGACCCCTCTCTACAGGGCTGCACTAACTTCCTACAGGGCTGCACTAACTTCCTACAGGGCCATCCAGCTGGACTGCTCCTTCCTGCCTTCAGTGACACTTGTTGCAGTGACGCAAGCAGCGGCTCTTACACACTGCACGTGGCTGACCCACAAGCCTTCCCTCTGACATCAGCTCTGATGTCGGAGAGGCGGCTTCCGGTTCAGAGGAGGTAACTAGGATTCCCCCGCTGACCCGAAAGGCTTCACTCTGATGTCAGCTCTGACATCGGAGGGAAACCTTCCAGGTAAGCTTTGGGGAGGGGGGGTCGGGCAGGAAGGAAGGCATGGGATCCCCACTGGCAGCAGCGGCTTCAGTGGAGGCTGGCAGGCAGGAAGGAGGGCATGGGATCCCCAGCGGCGGTTTTAGGAGGAAGGGAGGCAAAAGGCCCGTGCAGTGATGCGTGTTGAGAAACTATGATATAGAGCATCTGCAACATACTCGATCCCCACCAGTTGGGGGTAAAATCATCTAACCTGGGAGTACAACACAATTTGATATGGCAAGCGTGTACCACGAATGAGGCCAATGCTGATGCCTTAAGTCCGAAGGTCAAGGTCTCAAATTGCCTTTTGAGGATCACATCTACCCTATAGTTCTGTGCATCCTTTAAAATGACATCTCCTTTGCTAGGCAGGGAAATATGTTTGGTAGCCTCTGCTACTAAAAAAAATCCACGTTAGGTTGAATAAACAGCTGTTGAAATTAAAGAGTCATGGAATACAGCTTTGACATCGTCCTAGACACTCGTAAAGAGCCCTATGGGATCTGCCAATTCTTCAGGACTAGAATAATAATGTCAGGATGTGCGGGAAAAAAAACATAGTACGAGTCTTAGAGCTGCTCATAACAGAGCACTGTGCAGCCGATGTTTGCAGGGCTTCTACATTTTAACTCCCATAGAGAAACCATAATAATCTGCAGCAATGTTGTCGGTTTGAAAAGGCAGCATATAGTCTAGTCCTCTCCTTGATTAAGGGCCACCACTGCCTCTTGATTAATGGCCTCTGCCTGAGATCCCGACTCTCTTAAGAATGAAGATTCACTCTGGGGCAGTAAAGGCATGGACTCTGACCTCCAATCTTTTTTCTGACTGGTCGTCTGGTTCCTGATCAGAAACCCTCGCCAGGGGGAGTATGTTTTGGGGCACAGCATCAGGAGCAGGACCACCTCAAGCTTTCCACATGAGACTCACAAAACCAGGGGTAAAGCCCTGAGCAGGAATCTTAACTTCCTCTCCGACGGCAGCCTTACGGGGGGTGCACAGCTGGCCAGGTCTGGAAAATGGTTGATCGCCAAGGCAAAGTGAGTCGATCGCGGAGCCCATCCCGGAAGGCTGCACCCGGGGCGGACCCCCCCACCCTCCCCCGCCTCCCCCTTGGTACGTCACTGACAGTTAATTACCATAACAGTTGTTATCCAGGGACAGCAAGCAGCTATTCTCACATATGGGTGATGTCATCCACGGAGCCCAGATGCGGACAGCCTCGCAAGCATACTTGCTTGTAGAAACTTCAGAAGTTTCGAGTCAGCTGCATCGCGCATGCGCGAGTGCCTTCCCGCCCAGTGCAGGGCGAGTCTCTTCCGTTCAGATAGCTAGTAGAGAAGCCAACCAGGGGAGGTGGGTTGTGAGAATAGCTGCCTGCTGTCCATGGATAATAATTGTTACGGTAAGTAACTGTGCTTTATCTCAGGACAAGCAGGCAGCCTATTCTCACATATGGGTGACCTCCAAGCTAACCAGAATGGGATAGTGGGAGCTTTGGCAACTTAGGAGAATAAATTGTGTAATACTCTCTGGCCAAAATGGCCATCCCGTATGGAGAAAACATCCAGACAATAATGAAAGGTGAAAGTATGAACCGAGGACCAGGTGGCAGCTTTGCAAATTTCCTCAATAGGAGTGGATCTGAGGAAAGCTACTGAAGCCATGGCAACGACTTTATGGGCTGTGACTCGACTCTGTAGATGCAGTCCAGCCTGAGCATAGCAGAAAGAGATGCAAGCAGCTAACCAGCTGGAGTTGGTGCGCTTGGAAATTGGATGTCCCAACTTGTTTGGATCACAGGAGATAAAAAGTTGCAGATCTGTGTGGCTTAGTTCTTTGCAAAGTAGAAAGCCAAAGCTGCTTACAGTCCAGGGTATGAAGAGCTGTTTCTCTAGGATAAGAATGAGGCTTTGGAAAAAACACTGGAAGTACAATGGATTGATTGAGATTAAATTCTGAAACCACTTTAGGTAAGAATTTAGGATGAGTACGGAGGACCACCTTATCATGATGGAAAACTGTGAAAGATGGATCAGCAACTAATGCTTGCATCTCACTAACTCTTTGAGCAGATGTGAGGGCAATGAGAAACACTACTTTCCAAGTGAGATATTTCAGATGAGCCATAGACATTGGTTCAAATGGAGGCTTCATGAACTGAGCAAGAACAACATTGAGATTCCAAACCACTGGAGGAAGTTTGAGAAGAGGTTTGACATTGAAGAGTCCTTTCATGAATCTGGAAACCACCGGATGAGCAGAGAAGGGTTTCCCTTCAATAGGCTGACGGAAAGCAGCAACTGCACTGAGATGGACTCGGATAGATGTAGACTTGAGGCCAGAGGTGGATAAGTGCTAAAGATAATCCAGAACAGAAGATAAGGAGGAATGCTGAGGCTCCTTCTTATCATGAGAGATACACCACGTAGAAAATCTAGTCCATTTTTGGTGGTAGCATAGTCTAGTGACAGGCTTTCTGGAAGCCTCTTTACAGGTTGAGAAATCTGAAGAGCAGTTATGTTGAGAGGTACCAAGCTGTCAGGTGCAGAGACTGTAGGTTAGGATAAAGTAGAGATCCTTGACTCTGTGTAAGCAGAGACAGAAAAACTGGTAGAAGGTATGGCTCCCTGCTGCTGAGTTGAAGTAGAAGGGAGTACCAAGGTTGTCTCGGTCACCGAGGAGCTATCAGAATCATGGTGGCATGATCGTTCTTCAACTTGAGAAGAGTCTTGAAAATGAGAGGAAATGGAGGGAACGCATACAGGAAGAGATTCGTCCATTCCAGAAGAAAAGCATCTGCCTCGAGGCGATGAAGAGAATAGATCCTGGAGCAGAACTGAGGCAGTTTGTGGTTGTGGGGAGATGCAAAGAGATCTATCTGAGAAGTTCCCCACCAAGAAAATATGCAATGAAGAGGCTAAGAATTGAGTGTCCATTCGTGAGGTTGCAGAAGATGCCTCAATTTGTCCGCCAAACAGTTTTTTGCCCCTTGGATGTAGACAGCTTTCAGGAAGGTGTTATGGAGGATTGCCCAGTCCCAAACCTTCAGAGCTTATTGACAAAGGGAGAGAGATCCCGTCCCTCCCTGTTTGTTGACATAGTACATGGCGACTTGGTTGTCTGTCCGAATGAGGACTACCTGGTCGTGAAGAAGATGTTGAAAAGCATTGAGAGCATTGAAAATCACTCTGAGTTCCAACAGATTGATGTGACACTGATGACCCGTGCTGGCCCAGTGGCCTTGAGTACAGAGACCATCAAGATGAGCCCCCAAGCGTAGGTTGAGTAATCTGTCATGAGGACCTTCTGATGAGGGGGCGTTTGAAACAGCAGTCCTCTGGAGAGATTGGAGGAGAGCATCCACCAGTGGAGAGACTGTCTAAATGAAGGAGTGACTGTAATGTGTCAAGAGAGTGGTTCGCAAGTCTGCGTCCACTAAGATGCCAGGGTCCACTGAGGAATTCTGAGGTGAAGTCTGGCAAAAAGAGTCACGTCCACTGTGGAGGCCATGTGACCTAGAAGAACCATCAAGTGTCTCGCTGAGATTGAACAGCGGGAAGACACTATGTAATAGAGTTGAAGAAGAGCATCCAGGCATTGTTGAGGAAGGAATGCTCTGAGTTGGATAGTGTCCAGAACAGCTCTGATGAACTGTAGATTCTGAGAGGGCTGAAGTTGGGATTTGGGGAAGATGATTTTGAATCCCAACTTTGTAGGAACCACGTACTCCGTTGGGTAACTACAATAACCCCCTGAGATGTTGATTATTTGATGAGCCAGTCATCTAGATAGGGAAACACCTGAAAACCATGGTTCCTTAGAGCTGCTGCTACCACCACCAGGCACTTGGTGAACGCTCTGGGAGATGAAGCCAGGCCAAAGGGTAGCACTTTGTATTGGTAATGCAGATTCCCCACCCAAATTCTGAGGTATTGATGGGAGGTCGGATGAATGGGGATGTGAGTATAAGCCTCCTTCAGATCTAGAGAACATAACCAATCGTTCTGATCTAGAAGGGGGTAAAGGGGTGCCAGGGACAACATGCAAAATTTTTCTTTGACTAAAAATTTGTTGAGAGTCCTGAGATCCAGAATGGGTCACAGATCGCACGTCATCTTCGGAACTAGGAAGTAACGGGAGTAAAACCCCCTGCTCTGCTGTTCCAGAGGAACTTCTTCGATGGCATGGAGACGAAGCAGAGCCTGAGCTTCCTGAAGAAGAAGGGCGGTCTAAGATGGATTGGAAGGATACTCACTTGGAGGAAATTTTGGTGGAACCCGAGTGAAATGAAGAGAGTATCCTTTCCTGATTATTGACAGCACCAAGAGGTCGGATGTAATGGTCTCCAGTCGATGGTAAAAATGATGGAGACAACTGCCTATGGGGGAAGGGAGGACAGAGGCAGAACGATTGAGGTTATGCTCTGTTTTAAGCAGTCAAAAAGGCTGCACAGCCTTAGGTGCAGCAGAAGGCTGAGGTTTCTGTTGCTTCTGCTGCAGTGGTTTCTTGGGAGGTACTTGAGTGTAAGGAGCCGCCCTTGGAATACAACGCCTCTGGAAAACTGGAGGAGGGCGTGAAGATTTTGCAGGAGCTGGATTAGGCTTTTGTCAGACAATAGAAGCAAAAGATTTTTCATGTTCAGACAATTTCTTAGTGGCAGCCTCTATGGATTCATCAAAGAGGTCATTGCCCTCACAAGGAATGTTAGCCAGACGGTCATGAAGATTAGGATCCATGTCAATGGTGCGAAGTCAGGCCAAGCGACGCATCGCTACAGAGAAAGCAGTGGCCCTAGCAGACAATTCAAAGGCATCATAAGATGACTGGAGAAGATGCAATCTGAGTTGTGACAGAGTAGCAGTGACTTCTTGGAACTCGAAATGCCTATGTTGATCCAGGTTCTTCAGAAAGCCTGGAAAAATATCAATGAGGAATTTGAGATAAGTAATGAAGACAAAATTGTAGTTGAGGACTTTGGAGGACATCATAGCATTTTGATAAAAACTACGTCCAAACTTGTTCATGGTCTTACCCTCTCTTCCAGGAGAAACTGCAGCATAGACTCTGGAAGGATGGGTTCTTTTCAACGAGGACTCCACAAGGAGGGATTGGTAAGATAACTGTGAATTCCCAAACCCTTTGCAATGTAGAGTTCTATACCTTGAGTCCAACTTGCCTGAACAACGGGTATAGCAGGCATCATTTGAAAGTTTGAGACAAAAGCTGGTTAAGAGGGAGCTTAAATGATTCTGCAGGAGATTGACGCAGATGCATTTCCTCTACATATTCCTTAGAGTATTTAGAACCACCAACAAATTTAATTTCCAGGTCATCAGCCATCTGACGAAGGAAGGAAGAGAAAGACGGCTGATCCGCCAAGGCCCTACCTCGAGCGGGGCTCGATGACCTCGAGGCGTCTCGAGTGGAGAACGAAGGCAAAGCCTCTCTGGAATAGTGGCAATCCAAAGAATATGGAGGCTTGGAAGAGGGAATGGAAGCAGCTGATTCCTCAGGATCTGGAAGTGGTGAGGCCTAGAAGAGCTGGAAGGTCTGGAAAGCACAGTTACTTACCGTAACAGGTGTTATCCAGGGACAGCAGGCAGCTATTCTCACTAATAGGTGACATGATCCAACGGAGCCCCGATGCGGACGCCTCACAAGCAGTCTTGTTTGATGAAACTCAAAGTTTCGAGTCGCCCGCACCGCACATGCGCCTTCCCGCCCAGCACAGGGCGCGTCTCCTCAGTTCAGATAGCTAGCAGAGAAGCCAACCCAGGGGAGGTGGGTGGGACGTGAGAATAGCTGCCTGCTGTCCCTGGATAACAACTGTTACGGTAAGTAACTGTGCTTTATCCCAGGACAAGCAGGCAGGTATTCTCACAAATGGGTGACCTCCAAGCTAACCAGAATGGGATGGTGGGAACGTTGGCAACTTAGGAGAATAAATTTTGCAATACTTTTGGCCAGACTGTCCATCCCATCTGGAGAAAGCATCCAGACAATAATGAGAGGTGAAGGTATGAACTGAGGACCAGGTGGCAGCTTTACAAATCTCCTCAATCGGTGTCGATCTGAGGAAAGCTACAGAAGCTGCCATTGCTCTGACCTTATGGGCTGTGACTTTACTGTGAAGGGGTAATCCAGCCTGGGCATAGCAGAAAGAGATACAAGCTGCCATCCATTTGGAGATGGTACGCTTAGAGATAGGACGTCCCAACATGTTCGAATCAAAGGAGATGAAAAGTTGAGGAGCAGTTCTGTGCGGTTTGGTGCGTTCCAGATAGAAAGCCAAAACACGTTTACAGTCCAGAATATGAAGAGCTGATTCTCCAGGATGAGAATGAGGCTTTGGAAAAAACACTGGAAGAACAATGGATTGATTGAGATGAAATTCCAAGACAACTTTAAGAAGGAATTTCAGATGAGTGCGAAGAACCACCTTGTCATGATGGAACACTGTAAAAGGTGGATCCGCAACCAATGCTTGAAGCTCACTAACTCGACGAGCAGAAGTGAGACCAATGAGAAACACAACTTTCCAAGTGAGATACTTCAGGTGAGCCTTGTCAATAGGTTCAAATGGAGGTTTCATAAGCTGAGAAAGAACAATATTGAGGTCCCAAACCACTGGAGGCGGTTTGAGAGGAGGATTGACATGGAAAAGTCCTTTCATGAATCTGGAAACCACAGGATGAGCAGAGAGAGGTTTCCCTTGAAGCGGCTGATGGAAAGCAGCAATTGCACTCAGATGAACTCGTATCGATGTAGACTTGAGGCCAGAATGAGAAAGGTGCAAAAGATAGTCCAAAACAGAAGATAAGGAGGAATGTTGAGGCTCCTGATGATGAGAAATCCACCAAGTAGAAAATCTAGTCCATTTTTGGTGATAGCATTGTCTAGTACCAGGCTTCCGTGAAGCTTCCAAAACATCCCTCACAGCTTGAGAAAACTGGAGAGGAGTTATGTTGAGAGGAACCAAGCTGTCAGGTGGAGAGACTGCAGGTTGGGATGAAGCAGAGATCCCTGATGCTGTGTAAGCAGTGATGGAAACACTGGCAGAAGGAAGGGCTTCCTGCTGCTGAGTTGAAGTAGAAGGGAGTACCAAGGTTTTCTGGGCCACCGAGGAGCAATCAGAATCATGGTGGCTTGGTTGGACTTCAGCTTGACTAGAGTCTTTTGAATGAGAGGAAATGGAGGAAACACATATAGAAAGAGATTCGTCCAGTTTAGAAGAAAAGCATCTGCCTCGAAGCGATGAGGAGTATAGATCCTGGAGCAGAACTGAGGCAGTTTGAAGTTGTGGGAGGCTGCAAAGAGGTCTATCTGAGGCGTTCCCCACAGAGAGAAAACGTGATGAAGGGGCGTGGAATGGAGAGTCCACTCGTGAGATTGCAGAAGACGACTCAAGTTGTCCGCTAAGGCATTGTCCGCCCCTTGAATGTAGACAGCTTTGAGGAAGGTGTTGTGGTGAATAGCCCAATCCCAAACTTTCAGAGCTTCATGACAGAGGGAGACCGATCCCGTGCCTCCCTGCTTGTTGACATAATACATGGCAACTTGGTTGTCCGTGCGAATGAGGACCAAACGGTCGTGAAGCATATGTTGAAAAGCATTGAGAGCATTGAAAATCGCCCTGAGTTCCAGTAGATTGATGTGGCACTGGCGGTCCGTACTGGTCCAATAACCCTGAGTGCGGAGACCATCCAGATGAGCCCCCCAAGCGTAAGTCGAAGAGTCGGTTGTGAGCACCTTCTGATGGGAGGGGGGGGGGCGTGTGAAACAGTAAGCCTCTGGATAGATTGGAAGAGAGCATCCACCAGCGAAGAGACTGTGTCAGAGCAGGAGTGACCTGGATGTGTCGAGTCAGATGGTCGGAAACCTGCGACCATTGAGATGCCAGGGTCCACTGAGGAATTCTGAGGTGAAGTCTAGCAAAAGGAGTCACGTGTACTGTAGAGGCCATGTGGCCCAGAAGAAGCATCATGTGTCTCGCCGAGATGGACGGGCGAGAGGACACTGAATGACAAAGACGGAGAAGAGCTTCCAGACGTTGTGGAGGGAGGATCGCTCTGAGTTGGATGGTATCCAAAACAGCTCCGATGAAGGGGAGAGTCTGGGAAGGTTGCAGATGCGATTTTGGAAAGTTGATCTCGAATCCCAGATTCTGCAGGAACCAGATAGTGCGCTGAGTTGCCAGGACGACTCCCTGAGACGTGAAATCCTTTATGAGCCAGTCGTCCAGGTAGGGAAACACCTTAAGACCATGGTTCCTGAGCGCTGCGGCCACCACAACCAGACACTTGGTGATGACTCTGGGTGACGATGCCAGGCCGAAAGAGAGCACTCGGTATTGAAGATGAAGATGTCCCACCCGAAATCTGAGGTATTGATGGGAGGCCGGATGAATGCAATTGTGAGTGTAGGCCTCCTTGAGATCCAGAGAGCATAACCAGTCGTTCTGCTCGAGGAGGTGATACAGAGATGCCAGGGTCAGCATGCGAAACTTTTCTTTGACCAGATATTTGTTGAGCACCCTGAGATCCAAAATATGACGCAGATCGCCCATCTTCTTTGGAAAAGGAAGTACCGGGAGTAAAAACCCTTGTTCTGTTGAGCCAAAGGAACCGGCTCGACAGCCCGGAACTGGAGCAAAGCCTGAGCTTCCTGAAGAAGAAGGGCGGTCTGGGCAGAGGAGGAAGGATACTCTCTTGGAGGATGTTCCGGAAGAACTTGATGGAACTGAAGAGAGTATCCCTCCCTTACGATGGAAATGATCCAGAGGTCGGTGGTAATGGTCGTCCATCGATGGTAAAAATGATGGAGACGACCTCCGATAGGGGGAAAAACGGGGAAGGGCAGAACGACGGACGTTACTTGGTGGTAACAGGGATGGCTGTGTGACTACTGAGCTCCTCCCTTGGGCACACTTACTGCTTATTATTTGATATTTGTCTCACAGCAGTGTGGCAGTTTTTGCTGAGAAAATATGAGAGCTGACTGCTGGTTAATCCTCCCTGCCATTGAGAAGTAGGTCAGAAGTGCAATTTGGCCGATTGCGAGTTATTGGCAGTTGAGTTTTGAATCACTGACAGTGGCTGGTGAACTGGCTGTCAACTGATGTTTGTTTTTGCCTGCCTAATACAGTTTTCTTGCACTCTGTAAACTTTATCTGACTGCTAATTGAAAATCAACACAAATACTAACCAGCAGAGGATTGAAGCAGTATCGGTGCTTTGAGTTAACTGACGACGACTGACAGTGATCCTTTGATCCAGCAGCTTGAGACCACCAGAGGAAGCAACCTGCTTCTTTAGATAGATGGTTTGATCCACTCGTCTTCCGAGCTGGCGGGGGCTATGTGGCTGTTGTCTGCTAACTGGAGTGCTGACAGTGGCTGGTGAACTGGCTGTAGGTTGATGTTTGTTTTTTTCCAGCCTGGTACAGTTCTCTCCCACTCTGAAAACTTTATCTGACTGCTAGTTGAAAATAAGCACAGATACTGACGAGCAGAATAGTGAAGCTGAAGCCTGAACTAGATAGACGCCGGAGCCGCACTGAAGCCAAAGGCAGGCAGCAGAATCAGCGGCTGGGACTTGGAAGCACGGCTCCGCCCCTCCCCTGATCCAGCAGGGGATATCGGTGAGCACAAGGAGACGCTGGGGCAGCACCGAAACCAGCGGCAGGCAGCAGAATCAGCAGCAGGGACTTAAGAGCACAGCTCCGCCCCTCCCCCGATCCAGCAGGGGATAATGGGAAGCACAAGTTGACGCCGTGGCCGCACCGAAGCCAGCGGCAAGCAACAGAATCAGCGGCTGGGAGTTAAGAACACAGCTCCGCCCCTCCCCCGATCCAGCAGGGGATAACGGTGAGCACAAGGAGACGCCGTGGCCGCACCGAAGCCAGCGGCAGACAGCAGAAGCAGCGGCGGGGACCTAGGAGCACAGCTCCACCCCTCACCCGATCCAGCAGGGTTCTATACCAAACTAGATATGTTAGGTACAATGAGCTTCGCATCTTGCACCACCATAAGAACCACACTTTTAAGTTATACATAAGCAATCCTTCTGATACTCCTGCTCCTAACAGACTGGAAAACAACTACACACAACATATATCCAATACCCATCATAGCGTACTCCAGAGGAATTACCCAGCCAAACTGGCATCTCATATTAAACAGAAACACATACTATCAGCCCTTCACATATCAACCCTCCCCAAAATTAACAACTAGAAAACCAACAAATCCATACAATACCACAATACTACCCCACCAAAGATCACTCATATACCGGAAAACAACGAGCAACTCACCAATAGAATACATCCCTCTCAAATGCGCCTATATGAACATTGGCCCTAAAACAGAACGCATAAAAAACTGAATAGAAGAAGATAACCTTGATTGCCTTTTCCTCACAGAGACCTGGCTCACCTCTGAAACAGACCCCAGAATAACTGAAGTGTGTCCTCAAAGCCACAAAATGACACTGGTATGCAGAGAAAATAAGAGAGGAGGAGGAATAGCACAGTTACTTACCGTAACAGGTGTTATCCAGGGACAGCAGGCATATATTCTCACATGTGGGTGACGTCATCTACAGAGCCCTGATGCGGACAGCATTTCAAGCAAACTTGATTGAAGATTCAAGCTTGCTGTGCTGCACCACGCATGTGTGCCTCCTGCTCCACTAGAGGGCGCATCCCCTCCTCGTGGTCTCCAGTTCACATATCCAGCAAAGAAGCCAACCCCGGGGAGGTGGGCGGGTTGTGAGAATATATGCCTGCTGTCCCTGGATAACACCTGTTATGGTAAGTAACTGTGCTTTATCCCAGGACAAGCAGGCATGATATTCTCACATGTGGGTGACCTCCAAGCTAATAACGAAGGGGTGGAGGGAAGTTGGCAATTTAAGAAAACAGATTACGTAATACCGATTGGCCGAACTGGCCATCGCTTCTGGACAGTGTATCCAGGCAGTAGTGAGAGGTGAAAGTATGAACCGAAGACCACGTGGCAGCCTTGCAGATATCCTCAATAGGCGTGGACCTGAGGAAAGCTACCGAAGCTGCCATCGCTCGGACTTTATGTCCCGTAACTCGACCATGCAGCGCGAGACCAGTCTGAGCATAGCAGAAAGAAATGCAAGCAGCCAACCAGTTGGACAAGGTGCACTTGGAAACTGGGCGTCCCAACCTATTAGGGTCAAAGGACAAAAACAATTGTGGAACTGTCCGATGAGACTGAGTGCGTTGAAGGTAGAAAGCCAACGCCCTCTTGCAGTCAAGAGTGTGGAGCGCCACCTCTCCAGGGTGAGAGTGGGGCTTGGGAAAGAACACAGGCAGAACAATGGACTGGTTGAGATGAAAATCATATATCACCTTAGGCAAAAACTTAGGGTGAGTGCGGAGGACCACCTTGTCGTGGTGGAATACCGTGAAAGGTGGGTCCGCCACCAAGGCCTGCAGCTCGCTAACCCTCCGAGCAGAAGTGAGAGCGAGTAGGAAGATCACTTTCCAAGTGAGGAACTTAAGATGACACTTATCCATAGGCTCAAATGGAGGTTTCATCAGTTGAGCTAGAACCACATTAAGATCCCAAACCACCGGGGGCGGTTTGAGGGGAGGATGAACATTCAAAAGCCCCTTCATGAAACGGGAAACCAAGGGATGGAGTGAAAGAGCCTTCCCTTCCAGGGGCTGATGAAAGGCAGCAATGGCGCTGAGATGGACTCGAATGGAATTGGTCTTCAGGCCAGAGTGAGATAAATGGAGCAACTATTCCAGAACCAAAGACACAGGGACCGACACCGGGTCCTGGCGGTGAGAGGAGCACCAGGACGAGAATCTAGTCCACTTCTGAGAATAGCAGAGTCTAGTCGAGACTTTCCGAGAAGCCTCCAACACTTCCCTGACCGACTGAGATACAGGGAAGGAAGTCAAGGGGAAAGAAACCAAGCAGTCAGATGAAGAGACCGAAGATTGGGATGTAACAGTGAACCCCGACTCTGAGATAGCAGAGAGGGAAAGACAGGCAGAAGCAGAGGTTCCCTGACACTGAGTTGAAGTAGTAGGGAAAACCAAGGCTGGCGGGGCCATCGAGGAGCGATCAAGATCAGAGTGGCCCTCAGAGATTTTAGATGGACCAGCGTCCTCAGAATCAGAGGAAACGGCAGGAACGCATAGAGGAATTTTCCCTCCCAATCTAGGAGGAAGGCATCGGCCTCGAGACGGTCCGGGGAGTATATCCTTGAACAGAAGAGAGGCGGTTTTTGATTGTCGGGGGAGGCGAACAGATCTATCTGGGGAGTCCCCCACGTGTCGAACACCTGTCGCAGCACCTGAGAATGCAGGGACCACTCGTGTGGCTGGAGGAGGCGGCTGAGCCTGTCCGCCAGGCAGTTTTGTTCCCCTTGTATGTAAACCGCTCGAAGGGAAATGTTTTGGGAGACCACCCACTCCCAGAGCCGTAAGGCCTCCTGGCAGAGGGGCCAAGACCCCGTCCCTCCTTGCTTGTTTACGTAGTACATCGCCACCTGGTTGTCTGTGCGGACGAGAACCACCCGGTCGTGAAGCAGATGCTGAAAGGCCACCGCGGCGAGGTAAATGGCCCGAAGCTCCAGCACGTTGATGTGGCAGCGACGGTCCTCTGTGGTCCACAGACCTTGAGTGTGTAGACCGTCTACATGAGCCCCCCAAGCGTACTCCAACGAGTCCGTGGTTAGGACCTTGTGATGTGGGGGGGGGGAGAAAGAGCAAACCCGTGGAAAGATTCGAAGAGTCGGTCCACCAACGGAGCGATCTTTGCAAGGAAGGAGTCACTGTCACATGGCGGTTGATCGGGTCCCGGATCCTGACGCCATTGTGATGCCAAAGTCCACTGTGGTAACCGCAGGTAAAGGCGAGCAAGCGGGGTAACGTGGACTGTGGAGGCCATATGGCCGAGGAGCGTCATCATCTGTCGTGCCGAGACTGAGGTTGATCTCGATACCTGTCGGCTCAGATTTACCAACGTCTCCCGCCGCTGAGGGGGGAGGAAGGAACGAAGACGGACCGTGTCTAGCACGGCCCCGATGAATTGTAAGGACTGAGAGGGGCACAGCTGGGATTTTGGAAAGTTTATCTCGAACTCCAGACACTGAAGCGAAGTAATAGTCTGTCGGGTCGCTGAGATAGCCCCCTCCCTGGTCGGGGCTTTGATCAGCCAATCGTCCAGGTATGGGAATACTTGCAGACCCTGGGAGCGCAAGGCAGCCGCGACCACTACGAGGCACTTCGTGAAGACTCGGGGGGACGAGGACAGGCCGAAGGGGAGGACCCGGTATTGTAGGTGGAGGTCCCCCACCTGAAAGCGGAGGAATCTGCGATAAGCAGGGTGCACCGGAACATGGGTGTAGGCCTCCTTCAGATCAAGGGAGCAGAGCCAATCGCCCTCGTCGATCAGGGGGTAAAGAATCGGAAGGGAAAGCATCCGAAACTTTTCCCTCGTCAGAAATTTGTTCAGGCGCCTCAAGTCCAGGATCGGGCGCAGGTCTCCCGTCTTCTTCGGTACCAGGAAGTATCGGGAGTAAAACCCTTGGCCCCTTTGATTTTGGGGAACTGGTTCCACCGCCCGCAGGCGAAGGAGGTCCTGTGCCTCGGAGAGGAGGAGGGACAGCTGCGCTCGATTGGGAGGACATGTACTCGGTGGGCTGTCGGGAGGAACCTCCCGAAAGTTGAGCGAGTACCCTGATGAGATCATGTCAAGGACCCATGAGTCCTCGATGTCTTCCCAGCGAGGGTAGTAGGCTTGTAGGCGGCCCCCGATGGGAAGGAGACCAGGTGGAGGTGCGGAGGGGGCCCGCCCCGGTCCGCTCATCCCGTCAAAAGGACGGAGACGGCTTCGCAGGCGCAGTGGGCTGTGATTTTGGTGGAGCCCTAGAGTGAGCCTGGGGGCGTCGCGGCGGCGGTCTGGAAAAGGCCGGAGTAGACTTCTGGGGGTAGCGGCGAGGCAATCCCCGGAAGGGGCGAGAGGCTTGCGGTTTAGGTTTTTGCCGGACAAGGGATGCGAAGGAACGTTCGTGTTCCGACAACCGTTTCGTAGCTGCCTCGATGGTGTCGTCAAACAGTTCCTTCCCGACGCAAGGGAGGTTAGCTAACCGATCTTGCAGGTTAGGGTCCATATCGACGAGCCCTAGCCACGCCAGTCGGCGCATGGCCACCGCGAAGGCTGCGACCCTGGAAGACAGTTCAAAGCCATCGTAAGCGGCATGGAACAAGTGCAGTCGGAGGTTGGAAAAATCCTCGAGGAGGAGGCCAAACGCTGCCTGGCGAGGAGCAGGTAGGTCCCCCGAGAAGGAAGTCAGCAGCCCAATGAGGTGTTTCAGGTAGGAGGAAAAGGTGAAAGTGTAGTTCAGGACCCTAGAGGCCATCATAGAGTTCTGATACAAACGGCGTCCGAATTTGTCTAGTGTCCGGCCTTCGCGTCCAGGAGGAACCGCCGTGGACACTCTAGAGGGGTGAGCTTTCTTCAGAGAAGACTCCACCAGTAAGGATTGGTGGGACAACTGTGGTTGCTCAAATCCCGGGCAAGGCACTGTTCGGTAAGACTCCATTTTCGATGGGACCGCCGTCACCATGTAGGGGGGTCTCGAGGTTCCTTATGAGGGTCTGCCGGAGTACCGGGTTCAGCGGTAGCTGGAGGGACTCCCGGGGCGGGGAAGGCATATTCAGCTCCACCAGGTACTCCTTGGAGTACCTCGAGTCGGATTGTAAGTCCAAGTCAAGGGCACGTCCCATGTCCTGGACGAACCTCGTGAAGGAAGGTCGGTGGGATCCCGTGGCCCCTTGCGGGGACGGTGACCGAGACCTCCGTTTCACCGAGAAGGAAGGGGAAGCCTCCCTCGAATAGTGAGGTTCTCGCTTGGACCCTAGATCCGACGCCGAGGAAGCGCTATGGAAACGCTCCCGGGTCGAGGACCTGGGTCGCCTCGAGGAGCCCCTCGGGGACGCCGCCGGGGTACGGGGTACCGACCGATGTCGGGTCGGTGACCCCTCCCCGGACTCCCTCGGCGAAAGCCTGGAGCCTCGGACCGGAGCCCCGGTCCGAGGGGGAGTCAGTAGGAGCTGTGGGTTAGTGAGAGACAGCTCAGTAACCCATAGCGGTCCCCTCGATCAGGTCGAGGGGGAGCGGCCTCGAACCGGAGGCGAACTCCGGGCCTTTTTAGAGAGGGACTTCAATTTTCGTTTCGCCCCGCGGTGCTCCGCCGGGGACGCGCGCCTCGAGTGCCTCGGAGAGGAATCCGAGGAAGAAGAGAGGTGGCGAAAACGGCGTGCTTTGCCTTGAGGGGTCTCGACACGTTGCTCAGGCTGGTCCGGCGCACGCGAGGTCGAGGTTGAGGCTGGTTGAAGGTGAGCCATGGCAGCGGAGAGCTCCGTTGTGATTATTGCTCGGAGCAGCTCCTGGAATACCGGCACAGACAGCATCGACGGCATGTCCGAGGCTGCGGTGCATTCCACTGGGGGCGATCTCGATTCAGAGCATTCCCAAGTGGTGGAGGCACGTCCCGAGGTCTTCGGGGGTTTCGCCGGGGCCGTGGGCAAGGAACTCCCCCCTTGTCCGGCCATTGTCCCCGAGGTTGGCTTCTTTGGAGGTATGGAACTTGAGGAAGGAAGAGGGGACTTACCCGGAGCCAAAGACTTCTGAGAGCTCGGGGTCTTTGAGGTCGAGTCCCGAGGCGGGGCCGAGGTACCTGAGATCGAGGCCGGGGCCAATCTCGAGGCCGAGGGTTGATTGGCGGCAAATAGGTCCGCCATGCGGGCCCTTCATCAGCGGAGCGCCCAGTGTTGGAAGGTTGCGCACCAGGGGCAAGTTTCTGTTGGATGATCGGCCCCCAGGCAGAGGATGCACCAGCGATGCGGGTCTGTGAGTGATAGAAGACGCTCGCACCCGGTGCACTTTTTAAAGCCCGAAACGGGCCGGGACATAGGAAGTCCAGGCGACCGTGGCCAATCAGGCCACGCGGCTGCGACAACCAGGGAGCCCCCGGATCGCGAGAAAAAAGCGCGAAGAGCAGGAAGAAGAAAGAAATTTTATACGCATAGCGACTTTTAACGAAGAAAAAACAACAAATCGCGGTGCAAAGAAGGCACTGGGGCAGAGCTAAGAAAAAACGTGTCTTCTTAGCACAGCGGAAAAAAACGAACTGGAGACCACGAGGAGGGGATGTGCCCTCTAGTGGAGCAGGAGGCACACATGCGTGGTGGTGCAGCACAGCAAGCTTGAATCTTCAATCAAGTTTGCTTGAAATGCTGTCCGCATTGGGGCTCCGTAGATGACATCACCCACATGTGAGAATATCATGCCTGCTTGTCCTGGGATAATGCCATCATAGCCAGAGACACAAAATAACAGACCAATACATGGATTTACTTGCCTGTCAACTCTCAAGCACATCACTTAAAGGAACACTCACATGCATACTATGCTACATAACCCCAAGTAACTGGAGTACAGCCAAGCCAATATTTGAAGAATTTATCTATCGAAACTCCCTAGCAACTACCTTCAACCTCCTTCTAGGAGACCTCAACCTTCACCTTGAAAACCATTCCTACAAAAATGCTGAAATCGTACTAGCTAGCATACCTAGAAGCCCTAACATATAAAATCTTAGATCCCCAAACTACACATGAAAAAGGACACCAGCTGGACATCGTAGCATACATGTCCCAACAGACCTCACACCCAGAAATTCAAACCTTAAATGGAAAATGGAACTGTTCCCTTTGGTCTGATCACTACACCTACTCCTTTGAAATCAATTGGTCTTGTAACAAATACACTCCAACTACTCAACAGACTACCTTCCTCTCACGCAAACATATAGATCCCTCAGTATTCTGGACAAAAACAGACACCATAATCCAACACTACACATCTAAAGACTTCATCTCAAAATGGAACCTGCTAAGTAGGACCACATTAAACGAACTAGCCCCAGTAAAACCTAAAACCAAAATCCACAGAAAATCAAACAAATGGTTTGACAATGAACTACTCCAACTCAAAAGACAATGTAGATAACTGGAAAGAAAATGGAGAAAAAGCGACCAAGAATCCACAAAAATAGCATGGATAGCAACAAACCGAAAGTACAAACAAAAACTGAAAGAAAAAGAAGGGCATACTACTCGAAACAAATTGGAGATGGACCCCAAGACTCAAAAAAGCTATTCCAGCTACTAAACGTCCTCACAAACACAACACCATACATAGAGAACAACAATTTGCCCCCACCTACAGCCACCCTCTTAGCTACCTACTTCAAAAACAAAATCGCAAATATCAGAGCCTCTTTCAACACCCTCACACATAGAGAAATCATTTCCACCAATAGAAAAAGACTCAATCGCAGTAGATAGAACCTGGTCCCATTTCTCACCTATAGAATGGGCAGAGTTCAACAATCTTTATAATAAATACAGCCATGTAGCCTGTGAACTCAACCATTGCCCCCCATACCTACTGAAAAACTCTAGCATATTATTCCGCTCCCTATTTCTACAATGGATATACTCATCACTACTAGAGGGTTATTTCCCACAAGAACTCAGTGAAATCATAATAACTCCGATATTAAAGGACCCTAAAGGAGCAAAAGACCAACCATCCAATTACAGATCCATTGCCTAAATCCCATTGTACATCAAACTGATGGAAGGTCTTGTAGCAAAAAATTTAGCCTCTTACCTAGAGAATCACAACATACTCCACCCCACACAATCGGGATTCAGAGCCAAATACAGCACGGAGACACTACTAGGAACACTAATGGACACTGCAAGACAACACCTCTGTACAGGCAAGAAAATACTGCTGATACAACTAGACCTTTCTGCAGCCTTCGATTTGGTAGACCACGACATGCTTCTACAAACTCTCGATTCAATAGGAATCTCAGGCAAAGTACTTGCATGGTTCAAAGGATTCCTACAATCAAGAACTTACAGAGTTAAAACTTACAGAGTTAAAACAAGGCAAGAAAAATCAGAACCATGGTCTAACCCCTGTGGAGTTCCCCAAGGATCACCCCTATCACCTAGATTATTCAATATATACATAGCCTCCCTAAGCTACTACCTAGATAATCATGGCATAATTTCATACAGCTACGCAGATGACATCACTATTCTCCTACCCTTCGACCAACCAGAACCGTCATGACAAGCACAATACACAAAACTCTCGATTCAGTTGCAATTTGGATGACAGAGCACAAATTAAAACTTAACCCTGACAAAACAAATTTCATCCTACTAGAAAACAACAAAGCTCCAACATTAACTAATCTTGTAATAAACTCGATCTCATACCCAATACAACCTACACTAAAATTGCTAGGAGTCAAAACTGACAGAGGCTGCACCATGCAACCCCAAATTAACAAAATAATAAAGGCATCGTTCATGACCATGAGAAATCTAAGAAAAATCTGAACATTCTTCAAAAAGAAGCAATTTCTACTATTGGTACAATCTCTTATCCTTGGGATGATAGACTAATGTAACATACTATACCTACCTTGTCCTGCGACCATGATGAAGCAATTGCAGACAATACAGAATACAGCCCTGAGCCTTGTCTATTTCCTAAAAAAATATGACCATATCACAGAGGCATACCATGACTCACACTGGCTTCCAATAGAAGCGAGAGTGCACTTCAAATTCTACTGCTTACTTTACAAGGCTCTCAATGGAGAAAGCCCAACCTACTGGAATAACCGACTAAATCAATCCTCCTCAACCAGATACAGAAGATCCCACTGCATCAGCTACAAACGGAGTTGGGACAACGAGGCCAGGATTTCTTGGAACTCAAAGTGGGCCCGAGGATCCAAATAGACCATGAACTTAGGAAGGACAGACAGGAAAAACTCAAAATATGTAATAAAATGGAAATTGTAGTTGAGAACTCTGGATGTCATCATAGAGTTCTGGTAAATTCGCCTGCCAAATCTGTCCATCGTCTTGCCCTCCCTGCCAGGTGGAACAGTGGCATATACCTGGGAGGGATGAGACCGCTTCAATGAAGACTCCAGCAACAGGGATTGATGAGAGAGCTGGGCACCGTCAAACCCCTTATGATAAACCGTACAGTACCTGGCATCCAATTTGCCCGGAACAATGGGGATGGAATAGGGAGTCTCCAGACAGCGGACAAAGGTCTGATCCAGCAGCTTATGAAGAGGAAGCCTGAGGGATTCAGCAGGAGGTTGAGGGAGATGCATTGTCTCGAGAAACTCCTTAGAGAATTTGGACCCTGTGTCCAGTTGGATATCCAAATCAGCTGCCATCTGACAGAGAAAAGAAGAGAACAACAGCTGGTCAGCCAAAGCAGGGCCTCGAGATGGGCTCGAGGACTTCGAGGCCTCCTGATCCAATGAGGATGGGGATCTAGGTGGAGAAAAAGATCCCATCGTGTCCTCGAGCTCCGGCATAGGAGGAGGTGAAGTAGCCGGTGGTGAATATTGAAGAAAAGGCTGCTTCCGATGAGGCGAGGCATGCCTGGATGAATGCCTCGAAGAATGCCTCGATCGATGGTGCGAGCTATGCCTGGAAGCAGGCCTCGATAGACAAGGCGAGTGTGTCTTCGCTGAGGCCCCCAGAGTGGATGGGGCTGGAAGTGGTGGATCGAAGCAGAGGAGGATGGCTAGAAGCATCTCGAGGCACTCGCAAAGACTCGAGCCCTTGCATCGAGTGGATAGGTTCCAATGGAGGCACTCGCAAAGAATATACTCCTTGCATCGAGTGAATCGGTTCCAATGGAGACATGGGCAAAGACTCTGCTCCTTGCAATGCATGTATCTATGCCAGACCAGACACTCGCAGAGACTCTGCTCCCTGTAGAGAGTGTGCGTACTGCTGAGGCACCGGGGGGCGGCTCGACCTCGCGGGAGACCTCCGCATGCCCAGGCTGGATTTGAGAAAGAAGCTTCGGCCTCATTGTGGTAAAGAGCTGAATGAATAGTTTCTCAAGCAAGGTCTGGAACGAAGCCAGCAAGGATGGATCCGCGTCTTCAACGGGACCACCTGCACGGGCTTCGTGCTCCCTCGAGGCAGTGTGAGAGTGCTTGGACTTAGAAGCCTTGGGCACTTTGAGCATAGAAGCCTTGGGCACTTTGAGCACTTCTGGGGGGAATGGGCTGCTGCGCAATCTGACCTGAGGAGACAGAGGAAGGCACCACAGCCTGCGTCGAAGACTGAGCTGGGACAAATGAAGCAGGTTTGATGAGGCTCGGAGTAGAAGATGTGGAAGCCTGGGGAGCCTCGGGATAGGCTGATATACCTCCCTTGAAGACTCCATGCTGAACAGCGACTCCCACAAGATGCAATGACGCTTGAAAGCACGGGCTGTAAGTGTTGAGCAAGGCCGGCACGATTTCGGGAGGTGTTGAGGCCCTAAACACCGAAGACAGCATCGATGAGGGTCCGTCAGTGAAATCGCGCGCTGGCACTTGGAACACTTTTTAAAACCGGTAGCAGGCCGGGACATAGGCCGGAAGAGCTCCGCCGCGAGATCGAAGCCGCGGGGCTGCGGCCACGTGGCCTGCCTGGCCAAACGGATGGAAAAAAATTTTTTTTTTTTTTTTTTTTAAAACAACAAAACATGATGAAAATCAGTGATTATGAGAAAATAAACCCAAAACCGGACTTAGAAGGCACAAGTGAAGAAAACTTTGCGCAGAGAGTCGAAGACGGACTTCTCGGCTTCGCGGAAAAGTAAGAACTGAGGAGACGCACCCTGTGCTGGGCGGAAAGGCACTTGCGCATGCGCGGGCGACTCGAAACTTCGAGTTTCATCAAGCAAGACTGCTTGTGAGGCGTCCGCATCGGGGCTCCGTTGGATCACGTCACCCATTAGTGAAAATACCTGCCTGCTTGTCCTGGGATAATGAGGCTTAGACAAGGAAGGCTGTTCTTTGGAAGACCTGCATGGATGCCACGATGAGGGCCTCGATCGACGACGAGAGTGGTGACTGAAAGCAGGTCTCGAGTAGGATCGAGGAGACTTTGCCCTATGTATGGAAACAGGCAGTGCTGCTGGTGAATGAATAGGGCTAGAAGTTGTAGATCGAAACTCAGTGGTTTGGATCGAGGAATCTCGACGCACTCCCAAAGACTCTGCTCCTTGCATGGAGTGTGAGGGTTCCTGTCGAGACACTCTCAAAGAATCTACACCTTGCACAGAGTGAGTAGATGCCAAACCAAACACTCGCAAAGACTCGGCTCCTTGCAGTGTGTGTGAAGTTTCAGCTCGAGGCACAAGCAGGGATTCGACCTCACGGAAGCTGCTGATTGCCCAGGTTGGATTACAGGAAGCAGAGTCATGGCAGAACCATATTTGATCAATAACTGAACAAATTGCTGCTCCAACAAGGTCTGGAGAGAAGCCTGCAAATGTGGATCCACATCTCAAACTGGACCACTTGCAGAGGTTAAAGGCTCCAAGGTGGCAGTTGAGATATGCTTTGACTTGGAGAGCTCGAGGACCACCGCCGGAACCTTCTGCTTAGGTATCTGACCCGAGGGAAACTCAGGAGAAGATAAAGCAGGTGTACTTAAGGCCAAAGATGATCCAAACGAGGAAAGTCTGATGAGACTCGAGGTCGGATTCGTGGAAGCAGGAGGACCCTTGGTGGAAGGTGGAACCGAGACAGCACTCGAGGTTGAGAGTGTCTCTGAAGAGTCCATCCTAAAGAGATTTTCCACTAAAACCCGACGACATTTAAGAGCTTGAGGTTGAAGAGTAGCACAGCGCTCGCACGACTTATAGCTACAGAAAGTAACAGCGATTCGCGACTAAAAAGAACACAAACTGCAGTGAAAGAAGGCATGAAGTGAAAGAAGTTCAGCGCAGACCATCCAAGTACAGACTTCTCTGCTCCGTGGAAAACTGCGAACTGAGGAGACTCGCCCTGTGCTGGGCGGGAAGGCACTTGCGCATGTGCGGTGCGGCTGACTTGAAACTTCTGAAGTTTTCTACAAGCAAGTATGCTTGCAAGGCTGTTCGCATCCGGGCTCTGTGGATGACGTCACCCATATGTGAGAATAGGCTGCCTGCTTGTCCTGGGATAATATCCTGTTCCCCCCCCACCAAAAAAAAAAAGCTTCAATGAACAAAAGGGAAGTAGTTCAGAGTGGAGAGCAGCTGCAGGAAGCATAACCTAGTGACAGGAGATGCAGCTTCACAAACTCTGATGCTGTGCTCCTTCAAGGTTTGTAAGTGGTAAATCATACTTAGTAGGATTTCACTTCTGGTGCATGGTTTTCTGCCTACATAACCCTGGAAGGAGAACAGCATCAGGAATTGTGTAGCCACATCTCCTATGGATCCATTATATCTCCACCTACTCACTTTCTCCCTCCACCCATGGTCTGAGATTTCCCCCTCTTCTCAGCCCTCCTTAAGTCCAGTATCTCCCTAGTCTGGCATCTCTCATGTCCTCCTCCACATGTAGGTCAAGCAACCCCCTCCCCCCACCATATCCAGCACCTCTCCCTCTTCTTCCCTCAGCTTTCCTCCCTCATAAGCCTAGCAGCTATCCCTCATCTTCAGCCACAGCCTCATAAGCCTAGCAGCTATCCCTCATCTTCAGCCACAGCCTCATAAGCCTAGCAGCTATCCCTCATCTTCAGCCACAGCCTCATAGTCCTTCAATCCCGTCTTTGTCAGCAATGACAACTTGTTATTTGGGCCAACCCAGAGCCTTTCTCCTGCTGCATCCTGCACATGCATAAACAGGGAGCTGTTTCAGAGGGGCGGAATGCGGCAGAGGAAAGACTTCTGATTGGCCCGGGCATTGTGTAATTGCTACTGTTGGCAAAGGCCAGGATTGGGGGGACAGAGGGAGGATGAAGGATATGTGTTGGTGGGCAAAGGAGAGGTGCTAGAGGGGGAGAGAGAGACATGCTGCAAGTTTTACAAACAAACAAACAAATTACCCCATCCACTGCTATGTTTGTATACTGGCCAAGTAACACACCTCCCAGGCGCTTGCACTTGTTGAACACTGCTACTTTACAGATAAACTAATATCATCTGATAAATACAGTATTATGTACATCAATACTTTAGAATTAATGGACAGTACTACCAGCTCCATATCCAGGCATTTGACCTTTGGCTTGCAAATCTGGGAGTCCAATATTCAAAGCATTAGGGACCATGCTATCCATGTGTGGCTTGGGCCCGATGGGATGAGATGGTGAATGCTTTATGCCAGGTTGTCGCTGCTGCTGCTGCTGAAGAGCATTTACCATACGGGCAATCTGTGAACACAAAATAGTCAAGAGTAAAAAAAACCCACAACACCTCCCCTCAAACGCTAGCAGACTTATCTGCTATACAAAAAACAAGCAGTGCAGTCCTTATGGGTTTTAAGCTGGCTTTATAACTAATTCTGAAAGCTTAAGATCAAACATTTGCACCAAAATTTTAAAATCTGAAAAAAAGTGGTACCCTATCTGTACACTTTAAAAGTAAAGTACACAAAGCAAATAGTAAAGATATCTTTTCTTATGAAAAATTTTAAGGTCTTTTCATTTATTTATTTATTTATTAACTTTAAACAATGAAACTTTACAAAATTTGGTTTTCTGTTTCCCATCAACAAAATATGCCCCTCTCTACAAATTTCCCTTCTTACACAGTTTCCTTAGAAATGAAAACTTTCATACAATGATGCCAGAAGAAAAAGAGGTCTGGACTTGTATAACTAAGGTGACCATACGTCTTGTTTTGAATGGGACAATCCCTTTTTCAGATCCCCTGTCCCCACTCACAGCTTCGGGATGCCGAAATGTCCCGTTTTCAAAGAGGGCGTCCCGAAGCTGTTAGTGGAGGCAACGGGACAGGGGATCGCAGCCTGGATTCGGCAGCGGCAGCATCATCACTCGGCCCTGCCGACCCTCCTATCTCTCCCTCCCATGTGAACCCTGCCGACCCTCCCAGCGAGATGTCCCAGTGACGTGGCAAAGGGACTCGCCGGCAGGAGAAAGCCGCGAAGCAGCCTGTTTAGCGTGCTGCAGCTGCCAATGCTGATGGAGGGAGGTTTGTTGCTGGGTCATCTAGCTGGGTGGGGAGGTTGGCAGGGTTCACATGGGAGGGAGAGATAGGAGGGTCAGCGGTGGTTTGGCTGGGAGGGGGGAGAAGTAGTCTGCCTCGGGTGCACCAAAGCCTGGCACCATTACTTTCTTTGGGCAGCAGCAGCATTTATAATTCGCTGCTGTTGCCGGCTTCAGGCCTTCCTCTTTGCCGGGTCCTGTCTACTTCCTGTTTTCATGAAGAGAGGACCCAACAGAGAGGAAGGCCTGAAGCTGGCAACAGCAGCGAAATGTGAATGCTGCTGCTGCCCGATGAAGTTCAGGACACCAGGCCTTGGGTGACAGAAGGAGGAAAGGGAGCAGAGGGGGAGAGAATTGGGGAGAATGTTACTGTACCCAACTGGAGGTAGAAGGAAGATGAGGGAGGGAATGAAAGGAGATGCCAGAGCTTGGAGGGAAGAAGAGATGCCAGGGCATGGAGGGAAGGAGGAAGATATGCCAGACCAAGGGAAAAGGAAGGAGAAGATGTCAGAGCATGGAGGGGGAGGGAGAGATGGAAGAAAAGGAAAGGAGTGAGATGCCAGGGAATCAGGGAAGGGATGATGCCAGAACGTGGGGAGGGAAGGAAAGAAAGGAGAAGAGAGAGATGCCAGAGCATAGGGGAGGGGGTGGTGACAGAGAGAGAAAAATGGAGAGATGACAGAGCTGAAATCAATCATGTACAAAGGAAAGAAGGGGCACAGGATAGATAGTTTATGGAAGGAGCATAGAAAGAGGGAAGATGCCATATGGAAGAGAGAGAGAGGGCGGACACTGGATGGAAAGAGCAGAGAGGGCAGTGAATGGAAGAGGCGAGACAGAGGGTGAACAGTAGATGGAAGGGGTAGAGAGAGGGAAACAGACACTGAAAGGAAGTGTGGGGGAGAGGAGGGACAGCCGCTGAATGGAAGTGTGAGGGACAGGGGGAGCAGACGCTGGAAGGAAGTGGAAAGGAGAAAGAAAAAAAGGGCACATGCAGGATTGAGGGAAGAGCATAGAGTTAGTTACTGGAAGGGGTGAGGGAAAGAGGGGGCAAGCTATAGGCAGACACAGTGAAAGAGGGAAATTGAGGACTGAATAGTAAAAAAGAATTTAGACAGAGGCAGAAAATAAATTGAGAAGGAAGAACTGGAGGAAGGGAGCGGAGAGAGAGATGCCTGAGCAGGGGGGAAGGGGAAGAGACAGATACCAGACCTGGAAGGAAGAAAAGAGGAAGGAGACAGATACTAGATCTGAGGGGAAAAAAGGAGGATAAAAATATGATAAAAACTGCTGGGAGGAAAGGAGGGAGGACGGAAAGAAGGAGAGAAAGAGGCAGAGAAAGGGAGGGGGGTGTTGTAAGAACATTAGAAAGACTACAGAGAAAAAGGCTTGGACGAAAGGGAAAAGACAGGAGGCAGATGCAGGACTATGGGAGGTTCAGAGAGAGGGAGACCTGGAACAAAGGTAGAAAGGAAAACTGACACTGGATCTGGGGATGGTAACAGGGAAAAGAGAGAGAGACCTGGACCCAAAGGGGATGGGACTGGATTGTGAAAGAAATGTTGGATGCAAAAGAAAGAAAGATTGGATGCACAGTCAGAAGGAAGTGCAACCAGACTCATGAAATCACCAGACAACAAAGGTAGGTAAAATGATTTTATTATCAATTTAGTGATCAAAATATATCTGTTTTGAGAATTTATATCTGCTGTCTATATTTTGCACTACATTTGTCTATTTTTCTATAGTTACTGAGGTGACATTGCATATTTTAAAGTAATCTGCCTTGACATCTTTGAAAAAACCCTGAAACTCGTAAATGATAATTAACATTTTATCTGCGTACAGTGTGCTTTGTGGATTTTAAAAAATATTTTATGTTTACCATTATGAATTAGTAAGATATTGTGCGTACATGAAAATGAATGGAAGAAATTGGGGGCGGAGCTAGGGCGAGATTGGGGGTGGGACTGAATATTAATAGATGCCCCATTTTGATGAAAAAAATAAATAGTCACATTATGTATAACCCATGTCATCTTTTTCAAATTGGAACTTTATCATTCCCCCCCCCAAAAAAAACAAAACAAAAAAACCAACCCTTCCCTAGTGATGTGCTGGAACTGGATTTAATGAGCTGGTTGTTAAGTTTTCATTAATTTTATGAGCTAGTTGTTAAACATAGCCAGGGCCCATGCTAGATGTGGCGAATCTCTGAGCACCCATCAGAGGCCTACAGGAGGCACTCTTGTCATTTCTAACCACTCTCTCTGCCCACCTTCCTCTTCTGCCAGGTTTCTGTTATGAAGGTGACAGATGCAGATAATGGAGTTCTTACCCCTTTACCCTCTCTCTATCCTGCTTTTTGCCTTTACTATCTTCCTTCCATTCTCTCCTTACTATGCTATGTTTTTTAAAATTGACTCTTCAATTGTTACACACAATACAAAAAACATAATCAAAGAAAATTGAAATCACTAAAATTGATATCACAGCACCTTCACAAGCCAGCCAGACCGGGCCGGCGTGGGAGCCCTGCTCCGCCCCCCCCGATCCTGCCGGAGAACACCATTTTAAAAAGATCCAGCGCACAGCACCTTCACAAGCCAGCCAGACCGGGCCGGCGTGGGAGCCCTGCTCCGCCCCCCCGATCCTGCCGGAGAACACCATTTTAAAAAGATCCAGCGCACAGCACCTTCACAAGCCAGCCAGACCGGGCCGGCGTGGGAGCCCTGCTCCGCCCCCCCGATCCCGCCGGAGAACACCATTTTAAAAAGATCCAGCGCACAGCACCTTCACAAGCCAGCCAGACCGGGCCGGCCTGGGAGCCCTGCTCCGCCCCCCCGATCCTGCCGGAGAACACCATTTTAAAAAGATCCAGCGCCAACGGCGCGCCGCCGTTCAGCGCGCCGCCGAAGGCGCACGACAAAGGCGCCTGCGCCTTAGTGAGCGCCTTCGTGGAGCACCTGAGGGGAGCACTTGCGTGGAACACCTACGCCCTAAAGACCGCTCCACCGGACCTTCCGCTGACCTCCAACACAAGGTAGGGAGCGCAGGACTCCCGCTCCTCCCCCCTCCCAGCACTGATTACTACCCCATTCAAATCCTCCACAGTCCTACAATAATTTATTCGCAATCCTTCACAAGTGTATTATTGATAAAGACAGAAAACCTGCATAGACAGAAAACCATATAAGTCAATACTAGAAGGATTTCAAAAACCAGCAATCATGAAGCTCTTATCAATCCTACTGTTATATTTGTTATGCAACAATGTGAAAAACGTTATATCACTCTATCCAAAGCTACACTCCGTTCACGACCCTGACACACCCATTAGGCTCCTAACTAACCAACAGGAAGAAAGAGTAAATCATATTAAAATAATCACAAGTACTAATAGAACTCACCGTACCCTCAAAAAAAGACCAAGGGAGATAAAACTCATCAAAATCAATACACCCACCACAACTACCTCCATTCCCTGCGCCTACCTTAACACTAGATCAGTGAGGAACAAAACCTTCTTAATCAAAGACTGGATCGTCTGCAAGAAGCTAGCCTGCCTCTTTCTAACGGAAACATGGCTACTATCAGAAGAGGATCCAATACTAAATGACCTAATACCAGATAACTACAAAATTCACATGTTAAACCGTGAAGACCGTAGAGGGGGAGGACTAGCAGTCATCCTCAAGGAAGAACTCGAACTTGAATTAGTTGACTCCAAGATAACCAACCAACTAGAAATACTAGCATGCAAAATTAGCAATAAGAACCTAGAAGAGTACCTCTCCTGTATTCTATTTTATGTACCGCCAAAATGCTGGTCAAAGGCCAGAGAAGACTTCTATGAATTCATCCTACACAACTCAATCACTCCGTCCTACAATATTATAGCAGGAGATGCAAACCTACATTTAGAAAACGAGGACAATCCCGACACAAAAGATTTAAAAAACTTCCTATCCTCACTCAACTTCATTCTCCCTTCATCCACACAAACCCATGAAAAAGGCCACCAGCTAGATTTGGTAGCTATGTCCTCAAAAGAAATCCTAAATCCCACTATTTCCATATCAAACGACATCTGGAACCACGACATCTGGTCCGACCACTACACCTATTACTTTAATTTAAACTGGAACCAATCAAAAGAAAAAACTAACCCAAGGATAGAAAAAAAAGAACATCTCACAAGGGGCCACATTAACCCAGAGGAATACTGGGCCCACTACGAAGCGCGCGAGGAGACAAATGAAGAAGGAGAATTCTGGGAACAGTGGCCAAAAACATGCACAACTATCCTAGACAAAATAGCTCCTAAACGAAACAGAGCAAACCGCTCAAATAAATATAACAACTGGTTCGACTCCGAACTACTAAAAATGAAACAATCAATACGACGATTAGAAAGGATCTGGAACAAATCAGGTGAAATATCCGATAGGAACAATTGGAGATCAAACATAAAGGAATATAAACAACTGATAAAAGAAAAAAGGAAAACATTCTACTCATCCAAAATACATATATCCAATACAAGTTCAAAAGGAATCAACACTCATGAATTGTTCAATCTAGTTAAAAATTTATTCGACACCACACGCCACAGTAAATCAACGCACGACATAAAACTTCCATCAGCAGACAATCTAGCACAACACTTTGACTCAAAAATTGTGAACCTAAGGAACAACTGCCCAACAAACAACACAGATGAACAGCAAATAGCCAACATACATGAAAATGAAATACCAGTGGACATGTATTGGAACTCCTTTCAGGACCTAGAATGGAACAACTTCATAAAACTCTACAACAAATATACTAAATCAAACTGCATCCTAGATCCCTGTCCACCCAACATAATGAAAGCAGCCCCATTAGACTTTAAAATCACACTATGGACTCATATGTCCAACAATTTCAAAAACGGAAAATTCCTATCAAAAAATGGTCACATTATAATCACCCCAATCCCAAAAAATCGTAAACTACCCCTAACATCAGCAACCAACTATAGACCAGTAACATCCATCCCATTTTTTGTAAAAATAATGGAAGGCTTGGTACAAACCCAACTGATGGACTACCTAGACCGATTCTCACTGCTACACGAAACCCAGTCAGGCTTCAGACCTCTGTTTAGTACCGAGACGGTGATTGCAGCAATCCTAGAATACCTACGTAACTTATTCAGCAAGGGACACAAAGCCTTAGTGATGCAATTCGACATGAGCTCGGCCTTCGACTTGGTGGACCACAAAAAACTACTACAATGTTTAGATTTAATCGGCATCGGAGGCGAAGTGCTGGACTGGTTCCGAGGTTTCCTTACGACCCGCACCTATCAAGTTCGCTTCAATGGCAATCTCTCTAAAACATGGAGAAACCCATCAGGCGTGCCACAGGGGTCCCCACTATCCCCACTACTCTTCAACGTCTATATAGCTTCACTAGGTACGCAGCTAACCCAGCGAGGCGTAAAAGTATTCAGCTATGCAGACGACTTCACAATCATAATCCCGTTCACTGCATCTCCCTCCGAAATCACCCCCACAGCAACTGAAGCGCTAAACACGATGGAACAATGGACCACAGATTTCAAACTAAAACTCAATTCAGATAAAACTCAATTCTTCATAGCCTCGCCTCACGCACATAATACGACAATATCATTACACATTAACAATCTAAACTACCCCATTCAACCAACGATGAAGATTCTAGGAGTAACACTAGACCAAGGACTAACCATGAAAGACCACATAGACTCCCTAATCAAAAGAGGGTTTTTCACTCTCTGGAAACTTAGGTCCATTAAGGCGTACTTCCACACTTCAGCTTTCAGAATTCTAGTACAATCCCTAATATTAAACCACCTGGACTATTGCAACATCACCCATCTGACAATCCCCCAGAAGCAAATGCAAAGACTACAACTAATACAAAATGCAGCAGTCAGGATGATTTTCGGACTGAAGAAGTCCCATCACATAACCCCTTCCTACCGACTCCTACACTGGCTGCCGATGGAGGCACGCACGAAGTTCAAGCTAGGATGTCTCTGCTTCAAAGTATTAAACGGTCTAGCCCCAAAATACATAACAGACCTCTTCTCATTCCCAACCAACAGACATGAAAGAAAAACACACATGAAATTTGTCTCCCCACCGGCTAGAGGGTGCAAATATAAGAGACACCATCAACAACGGCTATCGTATCAAGCAGCCATATGGGGTAAAGACCTAGAAAAACTAATTGCACACACAAACAACTATGAAGAATTCAGGAAACACCTAAAAACTTACCTATTCTTGAAATACCTAGGTAATGAACCGGAACATCAACCCCCCTCGTAACATCATCACATACCTGTACTTATAAACTGTTAACCTCAACCCCTAATCACTAACCATGAACACTCTATTCAATTTACGGAATATTTCTACTTCTGTGTAAGCAGCTTGGCACTTCCTGGCCTGCAGCACACATACTGTCGTAAACATTATCAATGTTATCAGATGCACACTGCTATACTCTTTAATTCGTTGTATGTACAGTTTCTCTTTATTGTATTTACAGTCACTCATTTTGTAAACCGCCTAGAAGTCGCAAGATTGCTGGCGGTATATAAGAATAAAGTTATTATTATTATTATTAAAATGTACAACAAAAGAAAAACATTACAAGCAATCCATCAAGCCCTCATTAAGAGAGAAGTTATTACCTAATCTTGAAGAATAAAAGAGTTAAAAAAAAATGAAATAATTCGGATATTTAATCCTATTACAATATCAGCGTTGCACAATGGCTTACTATACTATGATCCAGATCCAGATCCAGATCCATGGCCAGGGGGCTGATTCACAAATCGTCCTCAAGCAAATGAGGGCAATCGGAATCACGCCCCCAACCGACTGAATCGCAGGGAGAGGGGAGACATGATTGAGACTTTTAAGTATATCACTGGTCGTATCGAGGTAGAAGATGATATTTTCTTTCTTAGAGGATCCTCGGCCACAAGAGGGCATCCGCTGAAAATCAAGGGTGGGAAGTTTCATGGCAACACCAGGAAGTACTTCTTCACCGAAAGAGTGGTTGACAATTGGAATAAGCTTCCAGTACAGGTGATCAAGGCCAGCAGCGTGCCAGATTTTAAGCACAGATGAGATGGTCATGTCGGATCTCTAAGAGGGTAGAGTTAAGGGGATGGGTCATCAGAGTGCGATCTCTCAAAGGGTAGCTAGGGGGGAGAGTCAATAGAGTGGGCAGACTTGATGGGCTTTGGCCCTTTTCTGCCGTCACTTTTCTATGTTTCTATCCTGATGCATGTGTAGACCATCTATAGATGGTCTGTGCATGTGCTGGCCCTCCGTGCCTGACAGAGCAGGAAACTTTATTTTTGCTTTTTTTTTGAATTCGCATGCCTGTAGTTTTAACCTGCTTTAAACCCACTCTAAACCCAGGAATGTGGTGGATCAAACCAACTTAAGTTCTTTACTCTGGACCTCACACATTTGTGTCTGGTTACACAAAATCCCCATAGGAGTAGTTATAACCTCACTAAGAAATAACTGTCATAAATAAACCATAATATCTTCTCAAAATGTATGAATCTTAGAATACTAGCATAGAAAAATGTTATGTATTGTTTGACATTTCAAACAATAGAAAGGTCTACAAAAGTCTCTACCTTCTCTCTGAACATGTTCTTGATGAAACAGTATTAGCAAGCTTCAACTGGGCATCTCCTCTCATAGCCTGTGAAGTCTGTGGGAGTAAGTTCCCAATAGTAAAGGCCCTCAAAGAAGTCTTTAAAGCAGAGATCAATTTTATTATGTGCATCTCGCTCTGCTCTTCTTTTCTATAATGATATAGAATCCATTCTGCTGGACTGTGAAGAGATGCAGAAAACATTTTACATATCCATTTAAAACAAATGCAAGTAGTTGTTGCTCATGTGAATTTGATAGCTAACTTCGCAGAACTAAAGCACAGTACTCTACAGGGAGGACTAAAAGCTTGCATTTTCAGCTTCATGGACCTCAAGAGTGGCTTCAACTACCAACTTTTGAGAACAAAATGCTTTGCAGCTGCATTAGTCACAAGCACCACCAGACATGAATGCTTCTAAAGAAATGCTTTCAGCTCATACACAAGACCTGAGGCAAGCTGAACTCAGAAATGTCAGTTCATGCATGAGACAGAAATAATATGAGGCAGCCTATTTCAACAAGATATGCTCCACTTAAAACAGAGGTGGAGAAAGAGCTGCTTTTAAATTAGCTCTTGAAGGAAAGTTCAGAATTGTTCAATCACAAACAATTCAAAACACATCACTAAGACTTATCTATTCATTGAGGAAACATGACCACATCACAGAGGCATACCTCAACTCACACTGGCTTCCAATTCCGCAAGAATACTATTCAAATTCTACTGTCTACTTTTTAAAACCATAAACAGCGACAGCCCAACCTACCTGAACAACCGTCTCATCCAAACTACATCAACTAGACATAGGAAAACCCACACTCCATTCACGTACCCTCCAATCAAAGAAGTCAAACGGAAAAAACTATATGGCCTCCTAGCCACACAAGCAGCAAAACTCGACAACCAAATCTCCAATCTACTAATTATGATCCCAGACTATAAAACATTCAGAAAAGAAAAAAAGACTCTACTCTTCAAGAAATTCCTGCAAACAACTTAATACCGCTAGCGCCTTCCCACTTCCTAATACCTTCACGATTCCCCAAAGCAACCTCATCTACTCCTTATCTCCACTAGAAATTACCATATATCTTCTTCATGTAATACGTATTTTGTAATTCTTTTGTAATCCGCCTTGAACCGCAAGGCAATGGTAGAATAGAAATCTCAAATGTAATGTAATGGAGTGTTAAAGGACAGACTATGCCTGTGAGAGGCTCCAGAAAGTGTTGAGGTGGTTCAGGTGAATTTTTTTTACAGGGAGGACAAATATAAATGATCCTAAAATATTTAACAAACCTGCCAGTCCAAGAAATTCTTCCATTTGGCAGGATTCAAAAATAACATACCCGACCTACCCAACCACTCCCTAGAAAAACTAACCCACCCAAACAAGTCAGCTATATTACTGAACATAACATACTCTTAAAAGCTGGATCTCTCACTAAAAACCTTGTACAAAAGATTTAAAAATCTTTAAATTGTAATTCCAAATGGTATGCCCTGGAACAGAAAAGCTTGTGAACCAGTAGCAACAAGCCTTGTTTATCTGCGTTACCACCAATCCCTTAATCTCAGCCAAAGCCTGTCTCAGATTATAAAGGGTCCCCAACTGTAGACTTAGAATTTATACAGGTTTGCTTTAATCTTTCTATTAATGGGGGAAGAGAAATACAGGCCTCCAAGGCTTGTAACAATATGCTCTCTTTTCAAGAAGCCAGCAGAACCAAGGGAGATACTAGAAAGGAAGGAGATATGAAAGGTGGGGAAGGGCAAAGGAAAGGAGGAAAAATACTGTATATACTTTTGAGAAAATTTTTCTCCAGGGGAGGGAGGAAGAGAGAATGTTATCTCAAATAAAAACTGATTGCTTATATTCAAGTCCAGTTGTATACCCACCCCTTGTCAGGGAGTGAAACTCTGAATGCTGCATTTATGTAAAGTCCAGAATAGGTCGCCAATTGTCAGAGCCTTTCTTTGGCATGATAGAGTATCTGCCTTAGCCTGAGTCTTCAGGTAGTACAGGCTCTATGGCATGAATATCTAGCAACCTTCTCACGATGGCCTGTATTTTGACATCCTTTTATGGGTACCCCGCGGGAGAGTCTAAAAACAATCTGTTAAGAGGCTGGGCAATTCCATCTTGTAGCCAGACTGAATGATGTCCAGAACCCAATGGTTGCATAAAATCTGAACCAAAGCTTGCAGAAATGCCGAGAGTCAGCCACCAATTTGGAGGGGGACCTCCTTCAACTTGGCGTCAATGTGATTTCTTGGTAGAGGGAACAGCATGGGGAGCTGAGATCTGGCTATGCTTGGATCCGGAATACCTCTGCCTGTAGCTCTGGGAGAATCTCTGGGATGTGGAACTGGAATATTGTCAAGAGCGCCTGGAACCACGAAAAGAGTGCCCTGAGCCTTGAGAGGCTCTAGGTTGGCTGTCAGGCAGTGTCATGAGATCGTCCAGGCCCTTAACAAATAATAGCTGTCTCTTAAAAGGAAGTCTGCTGAGAGAGGTGGAATCTCTAGCTCATTGTCTGATGCAGACTATTCTATGAGCAGAGACACAATAAGCTGATTCTTTACCCAGGACACGAATAATGTTATAAAGAGCATCTGCTACATAATCCACACCAGATAAAAGGAGCTGAGAGGATGGATATCACTCTCATGCTCCAAAGGATGCAGCCTGGAAAGACAGGTATGTGTAATGTGACCATTTATTTTTTTTCCTCAAAACGGGACATCTACTAATTTTCAATCCTACCCCAGCCCCCAATTTCTTCCATTCATGTTTCATGTACACACAATATCTTATTAATTCATAATGGTAACCATAAAATAAAAAAATACAGCACACTGTATGCAGAGAAAATGTTAATTATCATTTATATTTGGGGTTTTTTCAAATAGGTCAAGACAGATGACTTTAAAATATGCAATGTCACCTCAATAACAACTATAGAAAAATAGACAAATATAGTGCAAAATATAGACAGCAGATATAAATTTTCAAAAAAGACACATTTTGATCACTAAATTGAAAATAAAATCATTTGTCCTACCTTAGTTGTCTGGTGAGTCTGGTTGCACTTCCTTCTGACTGTGCATCCTTTATTTCTTTCTCTTTCTTTTTTATAATTCTTTATTTATCAATTTTAACATTTTGACCATTTTACAAGTCAAGAAAGGAAAAAAAATACCTTGTGAACAGAATGTTGTATAGGTATAAGTTCCATTACCTTTTAATAATTGCAAAAAGTAAAATAAATCAAACCGCAAGTTGTAGTTAGTCCACAATATATAGACAGAGCTGATCTATAGCTGAAATTTAACATCAAGAAAATATTACAAAGTAAAACTAAATATGAGGTTGAGTGGCTCACGAACTTTACCTCACTGAACTGACTGGCTGTAACTTAACTCATGAAGTAGAAATACAGTGGAACCTTGGTTTGTGAGTGTTTTGCAAGACGAGCAAAACACTCAGCAAACTTTTGACTCGCAAACCGAGCACTGCCCCAATAAACGAGCACTTACAGTCCAGGAAGCGCCTCTTTGGGGGATTCCTCTTCCATCTTCCGGCCAGCCTTCCAAGTCGGGTGCCTTCTGCAGGTTGGAGGACCTCTGTCTGGGCCTGCGCAGCTGGATGCCGTCCCCTCCTGCGCGTTGCGTGTGACGCACACAGCGTCAATCATCGGCATTGTGCGTGTCATGCGCGGCGTGCAGGTAGGGCAGCGCTCGGCTGCTTGGGCTCGAGTGGGGGCTCTCCAGCATTCAAGGGGCATCCGACGTGGAGGGCTGGCCGGCGGATGGAGGAGGCATCCCTCTGAAGCGGCACTGCGGGTTCTCCGGCGGCTGGCACATTAAAGGCATCCCCCTGAAGCGGCACTGTGGGGTTGTTCTTCATGATGGACGGAGGAGGCGGACGAGGAGGCAGATGGAGGAGATGGCGCTGCAGCACCCGGCCCCGACAGGTACATACCACGGGTTCTGGAACCAATCATTGCTGTTGCCACTATTGTCTATGGGGAACTTTGCTTTGATAAACGAGCATTTTGGATTACGAGCATGCTCCTGGAACGGATTATGCTCATAATCCAAGGTACCACTGTACATTGCCTTTTAGCTGAAATAAATTTTGATAACTGCTATGGCTCAAAGAAAACATATTTGTTTTTTTTAATACCAGGACACACTTGCAAGGGTATCTCAGAGCAAAGGTTGCGCCTAACTGAAGTGCCTGGGGTCTCAAAATAAGAAAGTGTTTCCTTCTCTTCTGGGTGGGATGAGACACAGGATACATTCTTATTATATTAGACAAAAAAGGAATATCTTTATAGTTGAAAAAAAATTAAAGCATCCGTTCCCTGTCAGTCAATTGCAAACTGTACCAATAATGTAACAGAAACCTGAGTCTCAGTGTCCGACTTCTCCAGGAACTTATTAAATCCAAACTATCATAGATTCTGCTGGTTAGGACTTTGAGATTTAATTCTTCTAGATAAATAGTATATTTTGGAGAGAGGTGGAAATGAAGACTCCTTTACTTTCAGAACTTCATTCAAATATCTTTTAAACATAACTATTGCAATTATCGTAAATATTTTTGGGAAATTAATAATCCGAAAATTACCTCTCCTGATGAAATTTTCCACCATTTCTTGTTAAAAACCCAAGTCAAACCCTGTGCTTCCAAAGTTTTTACTCTAGTTTCCACATCTTCTGATTTATTTTCCAAAGTTAATATTCTAGTCTTTAATTGCTGATTTTGTGAAAGCACTATTGTACACTTTGAGGAAAGTTGCTCCATTTGGTTTCCAAGAGAGATTTGTAAATTAGATATAGCCTCCCAAATGGACTTCATATTAAAGACCTTGAGCCTCTGTAAAGGAGCAAACTCAGTTCTGGGACCCAAAGAGATATCAAAGTACCTGGTGACACATTAGGAATCACTGAAAAAACATGAGCTTGTTCCAGACCCCCCGCCGACTGCAAAGATGATAAAGAAAACACCTCCTGACTCTGTTCAGGGTTGGGACTTCTGCCCTGTTGGGCCATCCCGAGCCGGTCTAGCCACCAACAGCTCCTCCGATGCTTTGGGGCGAGTAGGCGTGTTTCGCTCCTCAATTTCTTTCTTTCTTTCTCTCTGCCCCCTTTCTTGGCTGGCCCAGAACTTCCTCTCTGATGTCAAAATTGACATGGGGGGGGGGGGGGGGCATGCTTGTGCAGTCGCTGCATGCACCTGATCTGTTCCTGCATCTGCATTGTTCCTGTGCGATCGACTTGTGTTGCCTTCAATGTTTTGGGCACCTCTGCTTTAGGGAGAACACTGTAGTGGGTTGCTCAAAAACGGGACATTTCGGCGACCAGAAGCTGTGGTTGGGGATAATGGGACAGGCTGCCTAAAAACGGATGATCCCATTCAAAATGAGACGTATTGTCACGTTAGGCATGTGTGACAAATGACACTGCAAAGGCAGCTTTGACTCCTAAAGCCACCGCCTTATTTTCAAACCTCCACCTTCTTACCTCCCTTTTAAATTTTATTTTAACTTCGATGTAATTTAAACTTTTACCCATACATAGAAACATGATAGCAGTGAAGAAAAGCACCCCCAAAAGCACATATAAAAAAGCTCAAAATAAAAGAACTGAGAAGGAACTAGAATCAGTGAAGATAACTTATGAAGAAAAGCATCCCCAAAGCACATATAAAAAAGCTCAAACCAGAAAAATATTACTGCTATGGGATTCCATCATCAGAGGGATTAACCTTGGAACACAGGAAAAAGAATTCTGGCTGAGAAATTCAAATAATATGTTTCTAAGCATTTAAACTAGAAGGTGGGGATGGCGTATGTATGGAGGTTATTTCTGGTGGCCACCCCCAGCAAAAAAACAAGATTTGATGATAAAGATAACAATGAAAACAACATTAGCAATTCACTTCCTAGCAATGCAACAGGAAATGACCTGAAATTAAAAACTATACAAAATATGAAAGTGCTGCGAAATAGTAGCTGGAAAGCAATGACCACAAACACTCAGAGTCTAAGCAACAAAAATTAGGAACTGCAAGCCCTGATGTTAGAGGCGGACTTGGATATTGTTGCTATCACAGAGACATGGTTCACCGATTCCTATGGATGGGACGCCAACATACCGGGCTATAATCTTTTTAGGAAGGACAGAGATGGTTGAAAAGGTGGAAGAGTAGCTCTCTATGTAAACACAGATATCCAAGTGACTGAAATGCAAGGGGCCTGGGGAAAGGAAGAAGCGACATGGATTGTTTTGAAAAGAGAAGATGGAACTTCTATCCACTTGGGTGTTGTCTACAGACCTCTGACTCAATCGCAGCAAATTAACAAAGATCTGATTACAGATATACAAAAATTGGGGAAGAAAGGAGAGGTGCTGTTGCTGGGTGATTTTAACCTGCTGTATGCGGACTGGAAAGTTCCTTCTGCGAAATCGGAAAGAAGTAGAGAGATCGTGGATGCCTTTCAAGGAGCTCTGCTCAGACAAATGGTGAAAGTGTCTCTAATGTCTGAGTGGGGGTCCATTTGGGAAGTAGTGATCATCATACGGTTTGGTTCCATATAACAGTCAAAGAGGAGGATGGCCACACAAAACTCAAAAAGCAATGTTACTTACCGTAACAGTTGTTATCCAGGGACAGCAGGCAGCTATTCTCACTAGTGGGTGATGTCATCAGACAGAGCCCCGGTACGGACGTCTCTCAAGCACGTGTTGCTTGTAGAAACTTAAAAGTTTCTAGATGCCCGCACCGCGCATGCGCCGGTGCCTTCCCGCCCGGAGATCCGGGCGTGTCTCCTCAGTTCAGGTAGCTAGCCTGAGAAGCCAACCCAGGGGAGGTGGGTGGGACGTGAGAATAGCTGCCTGCTGTCCCTGGATAACAACTGTTACGGTAAGTAACATTGCTTTATCCCAGGACAAGCAGGCAGGTATTCTCACTAGTGGGTGACCTCCAAGCTAACCTCAGTGGGATGGAGGGGGAGTTGGCGACTTAAGAGAATAAATTTTTCAATACTGTTTGGCCAAACTGTCCATCCCGTCTGGAGAGAGTATCCAGACAATAATGTGAGGTGAATGTGTGAACCGAGGACCAGGTGGCAGCCTTACAAATCTCCTCGATTGGTGTTGATCTGAGGAATGCTACTGAGGCTGCCATTGCTCTGACCTTATGGGCTGTGACCTTACAAGGAAGTGATAATCCAGCCTGGGCATAGCAGAAAGAGATACAAGCCGCCATCCAATTAGAGATGGTGCGCTTTGATACGGGTCTTCCCAACTTATTAGGATCGAAGGAGACAAAGAGTTGAGGAGTGGTTCTGTGTGGCTTGGTGCGATCCAGGTAGAAAGCCAAAGCACGTTTACAGTCTAGAGTGTGAAGGGCCGATTCTCCGTGGTGAGAATGGGGCTTAGGGAAGAATACTGGAAGTACAATGGATTGGTTGAGATGAAATTCGGAGACCACCTTAGGCAGGAATTTCGGGTGAGTGCGGAGGACCACCTTGTCATGATGGAATACTGTGAATGGTGGATCCGCCATCAATGCCTGGAGTTCGCTGACTCTGCGAGCGGACGTAAGGGCTACAAGGAAAAGCACTTTCCAGGTGAGATACTTAAGAGGGGCCCTGTTGAGTGGTTCAAACGGGGGCTTCATGAGACGGGAAAGGACTACATTGAGGTCCCAAACTACTGGGGGTGGTTTGAGAGGAGGGTTAACATGGAAGAGTCCTTTCATAAATCTGGCGACCACCGGATGGGCCGAGAGGGGTTTCCCTTGTAGGGGCTGGTGGAACGCCGCAATAGCGCTCAGGTGGACTCGTATGGATGTAGACTTGAGCCCAGATTGAGATAGGTGTAGGAGATAGTCCAGCACGGAGGATAAGGAAGCTCGCTGAGGTTCCTTTGATTTAGAAACACACCATGAGGAGAATCTAGTCCATTTCTGGGAGTAGCATTGTCGAGTGGCGGGCTTCCTGGAAGCTTCCAAGACCTCCCTCACTTCTTGTGAGAATTGGTGAGGGGTTACGTTGAGAGGAACCAAGCTGTCAGGTGGAGAGACTGCAGGTTGGGATGAAGCAGTGATCCTTGATGTTGAGTAAGTAGTGAAGGAAACACTGGAAGTGGTACTGGTTCCCTGCTGCTGAGTTGAAGTAGGAGGGAGAACCAAGGTTGTCTGGGCCACCGAGGAGCTATTAGAATCATGGTGGCCTGTTCGAGTTTCAGCTTGACCAGAGTCTTCTGGATCAGCGGGAATGGTGGGAACGCATATAGAAATCGTTTCCCCCAGTTCAGTAGAAAAGCATCTGCCTCGAGGCGATGAGGAGTGTAGATCCTGGAGCAAAACTGAGGCAGTTTGGAGTTGTGGGGAGCCGCAAAGAGGTCTATCTGAGGTGTCCCCCACTGTGTGAAGATTTGGTGAAGGGGGCTGGAATGGAGAGTCCATTCGTGCGGTTGTAGCAGACGACTTAGTTTGTCTGCTAAGACGTTGTTCTCCCCCTGAATGTAGACAGCTCTGAGGAAGGCGTTGTGGCGCACCGCCCAGTCCCAGACTCGTAGAGCTTCCTGGCAAAGGAGGGCCGAGCCCGTGCCTCCTTGCTTGTTGATATAATACATGGCGGCCTGATTGTCTGTGCGAATGAGGATCACCATGTCGTGAAGTAGGTGTTGGAAAGCTTGGAGCGCATTGAAGATGGCTCTGAGCTCCAGTAGATTGATTTGATGTAGTCTTTCCGCACTGGTCCAGAATCCTTGGGTGCGGAGACCATCCAGGTGGGCCCCCCATGCATAGTTCGACGAATCGGTTGTGAGAACTTTCTGATGGGGGGGAGAGTGCAACAGCAAACCTCTGGATAGATTCGAAGAGGTCATCCACCAAAGTAGAGACTGCCGAAGAGCAGGTGTGACTAAGATGTGTTTGGTTAGTGGATCGGACGTCTGATTCCACTGTGATGCCAGGGTCCACTGGGGGATTCTGAGATGGAGTCTGGCAAAGGGTGTCACATGTACTGTGAAGGCCATATGGCCCAGGAGCACCATCAGTTGTCTCGCCGGTAGGGTTTGGCGAGTAGACACCGACTGGCAGAGATGAAGAAGAGACTCCATGCGTTGCAGAGGCAGGAATGCTCGGAGTCGAGTGGTGTCCAGGACCGCTCCGATGAAGGGGAGGGACTGGGTGGGTTGTAAATGAGACTTGGAAAAGTTGATCTCGAAGCCCAAATTCTGGAGGAAGTCGGTTGTAGCCAAGACTGCCGAAGTGACCTCTGGGGCTGACGGGGCCTTGATGAGCCAGTCGTCGAGGTATGGGAACACCTGTAGACCCCTGTCTCGGAGTGCCGCGGCCACTACCACCAGGCACTTTGTGAAGACTCTGGGGGACGAAGAGAGGCCGAATGGTAGCACTCGATACTGTAGGTGCAGATTTCCCACCCGAAATCTGAGGAACTTTCGGGAGGCCGGGTGAATGGGGATGTGAGTGTAGGCCTCCTTGAGATCCAGGGAGCATAACCAGTCGTTCTGCTCGAGGAGGGGGTATAGAGAAGCCAAAGTCAACATGCAAAACTTCTCTTTGACCAGAAACTTGTTGAGGGCCCGAAGGTCTAAAATGGGTCGCAGGTCGCCCGTTTTCTTCGGGACGAGGAAGTACCGGGAGTAAAACCCCCGGTTCAATTGGTCTGACGGGACCGGCTCGACAGCCCGAAGCTGAAGTAAGGTTTGGACTTCCTGAAGAAGAAGGGCGGTCTGTGTCGAGCTTGAAGGATACTCTCTTGGAGGATGGTCCGGGGGGACCCGATGGAAGTGAAGAGAGTATCCTTCTCTTATGATGGTAAGGACCCATAGGTCCGTGGTTATGGCCTCCCATCGATGGTAAAAAAGATGGAGGCGGCCCCCTATGGGAGAGGCTGAGGGGTGCAGAACGGTGTCGGTTATGCTCCCCGGAGGGGAGTCAAAAGGGCTGGGGAGCCTTAGGTGCAGCCGGTGGCTGAGGTTTTTGCTGAGACTTCTGGGGAGGTTGTCTCTTCGCAGGTTGTCTCGCAGCAGGCGTTTGTCTGGGCATGTAACGCCGCTGGTAAATCAGGGGTGGCCTGGAAGGTCGAGACTGTTGAGGTTTGGGTTTGGGCCGCAGGATGGATTGGAAAGATTTTTCGTGATCCGACAGCTTCTTGGTAACAGTTTCGATAGACTCATCGAACAGGTCAGCTCCCGCACACGGTACGTTGGCGAGTCTGTCCTGGAGGTTAGGATCCATATCGATTGTACGGAGCCATGCCAGACGACGCATGGCTACCGCGCTTGCGGCAGCACGTGCCGAGAGTTCGAATGCATCGAAGGAGGATTGCATCAGCTGGAGGCGTAATTGGGAGAGGGAGGCTACCACTTCCTCGAACTCGAATCGAGCTTGGGTGTCTATGAACGGAGTGAACTTGCGGAGCACCGGCAAGAAGAACTCCAGATAGGAAGAGAAAAAGAAATTGTAGTTCAGTACCCGTGACGCCATCATGGAGTTTTGATAGAATTTTCTACCAAATTTGTCCATCGTTCTCCCCTCTCGGCCCGGCGGTACAGAGGCGTAGACCTGGGAGGGATGAGAGCGTTTAAGAGAGGACTCGACCAGTAGGGATTGGTGGGAGAGTTGAGGGCCCTCAAACCCTTTATGGTGCACGATGCGGTATCGAGCATCGAGTTTGCTGGGAATCGCCGGTATGGAGTACGGTGTTTCGAAACACTGCATGAAGGTCTGATCCAGCAATTTATGCAGGGGGAGTCGAAGCGACTCCGTCGGAGGGTTAGGTAAATGCATGGTGTCCAGATACTCTTTGGAGTATCGGGAGCCCGTGTCAAGGGTCACATCCAGATCATCCGCCATTTGTCGGAGGAATGATGAGAAAGACAATTGATCCGCCAGCGTCGGTCTGTGGGACGGGCTGGAGGAGGAAGAGGCCTCCGGATCCATGGACATCGGGGAGTGGCAAGGAGAATCGGGTACGGGTGTCTCCTCGTACTCCGGTCCCTCCGGAGGGGATACCTCTGATGAGGAGTATCCCATACGTTGCAGTTTTTTCTGCGGTGACACCTCCGAATGGCGTGAAGAGTGCCAGGATGAGTGTCTTGATCGGTGCCCGTCTCGGTGTCGGGACGGGGATCGGGATCGTCTGTGCATCGCGTGGTCTCCCGAGGCCCCTAAGTGGTGGATAGGGCTGGAAGCGGTGGATCGCAACTGGGGTTGCGATGCGGATTCTTGCGATGCTACCCAAGTCTGGTAAGGAGTACGGAAGAACTCTTCCTGACTATGCCCAGGGCTTTGAGTATCGATCGGAGGTCTGGTCCCATGTTGGCGCGGAGGCGTAATGGGCTCTAATGGCGGCATATCGGTAAGCGAGGCTTGCCGCATGGGCATCGCCGCCCTCCCCCGTTCGTCCTCGTCGGTTTTCGAGGTCGAACGGCGTGGAGGAGGGGGAGGGGGCGGACCGCCCCTTTGGACCGGTACCGGGAGGTCACCCTGTATGGCAGCGATGAGCCCGGGTCCGATGGTCTGCATGAGCTCAACGAATTGAGCTTCCAGCATGGACCGTAGCGAAGCCGATAAGGAGGGATCCGCACCGAAAGGGGGTCCTCCTGCACGGTCATCGCGCTCCTTCGAGGTCGAGTGCTTCTGCTTAGTAGCTTTCGGCACTTTGATGACCACTGGTGGTACTGTGGAAGGAAGAGGTACCTGAACCGAGGAGACCGGGGAGGCACCGACGTCGAGCTCGTGGATGTTGTCGGGATGAACGATGCCGGTTTCACCACACTCGATGCAGGAGGGGTCGATACCGGTTTCGCCCGAACCGGGGAGGTATCAGATGAAGTGGAGGCTGAGGGATCCTTAGCTGCGTCCATCTTGAACATCGATTCCCACAGTAGGCAACGCCGTTTGAATGAGCGTGCCGTAAGGGTAGAGCAAGGCCTGCACGATTTCGGATTGTGGTCAGGACCCAAACACTGCAAACAGCGCCGGTGAGGGTCCGTGAGTGAAATCGCGCGTTGGCACTTGCTGCACTTTTTAAACCCGGTGATTGGCCGGGACATAGGCCGGAAAATCTCCGCCGCGAGGTCGAAGCCTGTGGGCCTGAGCCACGTGGCCGGCCCGTTCGACCCGCCGGAGGAAATAATCTTCTTTTTTTTTTTTTTTTTTTTAAAACTGAAAAAGAAATGTACTGTTAATTGTAATTAAAAGAAAGCGAAAACGCGGACAAGGAAGGCAATTTTAACTGAATTCAGCTAGCGCATGATGAAGTTGAACTTCTCAGCTCCGCGGAAAGAAAAGAACTGAGGAGACACGCCCGGATCTCCGGGCGGGAAGGCACCGGCGCATGCGCGGTGCGGGCATCTAGAAACTTTTAAGTTTCTACAAGCAACACGTGCTTGTGAGACGTCCGTACCGGGGCTCTGTCTGATGACATCACCCACTAGTGAGAATACCTGCCTGCTTGTCCTGGGATAATCCTGGATTTCAAACATGTGGACTTTAGCAGCATGGGAGAGTACCTGAAGAAAGAGCTGATTGGATTGGAAGACATAAGGGAAGTGGAAAAACAGTGGTTCAAGTTGAAAGGTGCAATAAATAGAACTGACCTTTATGTGAAGAAAATAAAGAAAAACAAAAGAAAAAGGAAACTGATATGATTCTCCAAATTAATGGCAGAAAAAATAAAGGCAAAAGAATTGGCGTTCATGAAATATAAAAAAATTCAAGGAGTACAGATAGGAATATTGGATTAAACTGAAAGAAGTCAAGAGAGATATGTCTGGCGAAAGCGGAAGAGCAAATGGCTATAAATACAAGAAAGGGAAACAAAATTTCTCTCAGGTAAATTAGTAAAAAGAGGAAGACAAAAATGGAATTACGAGACTGAAAGAAGGTACGAACTGCTATGTGGAGAGTGATGAGGAAAAAGCAAATGTACTAAACAAATACTTCTGCTCGGTGTTCACGGAAGTAAAACATGGAGAAGGACCATGATGGGTCAGCAAAGTTATACCTGAGAATGGAATGGATACTGCACCATTCACAGAAGAAAGTGTTTATGAACAACTTGAAAAACTGAAGGTGGACAAAGCTATGGGACCAGATGAGATCCATCCTAGTATATTGAAGGAGCTCTGAGAGGTTCTAGCGGATACTCCAAAAAGATTTGTTCAACAACTCTTTAGAGATGGGAGAGGTTCCGCGGGACTGGAGAAGAGCGGATGTGGTCCCTCTTCACAAAAGTGGTTGTAGAGATGAAGCGGGAAACTACAGGCTGGTAAATCTCACTTCAATTATTGGAAAAATAACAGAAATATTGCTGAAAGAAAGGATAATGAAATTCCTAGAATCTAATGTATTACAAGATCCGAGGCAACATGGGTTTACTAAAGGTAAATCGTGACAGACGAATCTGATTGAATTCTTAGACTGGGTGACCGGAGAATTGGATCAAGGTCATGCGCTAGATGCAATTTACTTAGATTTCAGCAAAGCCTTTGACATGGTTCCTCATAGGAGGTTCTTAAACTCCGTGGGCTGAAGTTTGCCAAAGTGGTGAACTGGATCAGAAACTGGTTGACAGACAGACGCCAGAGGGAAGTGGTGGAGAGGAAAACAGTGATTGAATTTAAAAAAGCATGGGATGAAAATAGAGGATCTCTAATTAGAACATGAAGGATGTAAAGTAAAGAACTAAGGCTGGTAACAATGTGAACACTAATATGCAACAGGAGGCTGTTACTGGCCAGACTTTATGATAGATGTCCTGCAAACAACAGGATGATTGAATAGGCTGGAGTGAGCTTGGATGGCAACTTCAGAATTTGGAACCTAGGACAATACCAGACTACAGTCTATGGCTCAGAAATATCAAAGAAGAGACAAGTTAATCTAAACATGTATTTTTTAATGAGTATAACTTATCGGAAGACTGGATAAGAACATAAGAATTGCCGCTGCTGGGTCAGACAAGTAGTCCATCGTGCCCCGCAGTCTGCTCGCACGGCGGCCCTTAGGTCAAAGACCAGTGCCCTATTTGAGTCTAACCTTACCTGCATACGTTCTGGTTCAGCAAGATCTAACTTTTTCTTGAATCCCTGGAGGGTGCTTTCCCCTATAAATGAGAGTGTGGTGCAGTGGTTAAAGCTACAGCCTCAGCACCCTGGGGTTGTGGGTTCAAACCCACGCTGCTCCTTGTGACCCTGGGCAAGTCACTTAACCCCCCATTGCCCCAGGTACATTAGACAGATTATGAGCCCACCGTGACAGACAGGGAAAGAACATAAGAATTGCCGCTGCTGGGTCAAACCAGTGGTCCATCACACCCAGCAGTCCTGTCACGTGGCGGCTTCTTGTCAAAGACCAGCGCCCTGGGACCAGCCCTACCAGCATACGTCCTTGTTCAGCATGAACTTGTCTAACTTTGTCTTGAATCCCTGGAGGGTGTTTTCCCTTATAACAGACTCCGGAAGAGCGTTCCAGTTTTCTACCACTTTCTGGGTGAAGAAGAACTTCCTTACGTTTGTACAGAATCTATCACTTCAACTTTAGAGAGTGCCCTGTCGTTCTCCCTACCTTGGAGAGGGTGAACGACCTGTTCTTATCTACTAAGTCTATCCCCTTCAGTAACTTGAATGTTTCGATCATGTCCCCTCTCAATCTCCTTTGTTCGAGGGAGAAGAGGCCCAGTTTCTCTAATCTTTCGCTGTATGGCAGCTCTTCCAACCCCTTAACCATCCTAGTCGCTCTTCTCTGGACCTTTTCGAGTAGTAGCATGTTCTTCTTCATGTACAGCAACCAGTGCTGTATGCAGTACTCCAGGTGAGGGCGCACCATGGCCCGATACAGCAGCATGATAACCTTCTCCGATCTCTTCGTGATTCCCTTCATCGTTCCTAGCATTCAGTTTGCCCTTTTCGCCACTGCCACACATTGTGTGGACAGCTTCATCGACTTGTCGATCAGAACTCCCAAGTCTTTTTCCTGGAAGGTCTCTCCAAGTACCGCCCCGGACATCCTGTATTCGTGCATGAGATTTTTGTTACTGACATGCATCACTTTATACTTGTCCACATTGAACCTCATCTGCCATGTCGATGCCCATTCCTCGAGCCTGATAATGTCACGTTGCAGATCTTCTGAATAACTTTGTATCGTCCGCAAATTTAATCACCTCGCTCATCGTCCCAATGTCCAGATCGTTTATAAAGATGTTGAAGAGCACAGGTCCAAGCACCGAGCCCTGCGGCATGCTTGAGTACCTAAATAAACTCATGTAAACCATTCTGAGCTCTCCTGGGAGAACGGTATAGAAAATTGAATAAATAAATAAATAAAAAAGCCTCTAGAAGAGCGTTCCAGATTTCTACCATTCTCTGGGTGAAGAAGAATTTCCTTATGTTTGTACGGAATCCATCCCCTTTTAACTTTATAGAGTGCCCTCTCGTTCTCTCCACCTTGGAGAGGGTGAACAATGTCTCTTTTTCTATTAAGTCAATTCCCTTCAATATCTTGAATGGTTCGATCATGTCCCCTCTCACTCTCCTCTTTTCAAGGGAGAAGAGGCCCAGTTTCTCTAGCCTCTCATTGTACGGCAACTCCTCCAGTCCCTTAACCATTTTTGTCACTCTTCTCTGGACATGTCCTTTTTCATGTATGGCGACCAGTGTTAGATGTAGTATTCCAGTAGGGGTGCACCATGGCCCGGTACAGCACCATGATAACCTTCTCAGATCTGTTTGTAATTGCCTTCTTAATCATTCCTAACATTCTGTTTGCCCTTTTCGCTACTGTTGCGCAGATGGCTTCATTGACTTGTCTACAAGTACTCCCAAGTCCCTTTCCTGGGGGCTCTCAGAGTATATAGCACTGGACATCTTGTATTCACATATATGATTTTTCTTACCGACATGCATCACCTTGTACTTATCCACGTTGAACCTCATTTGCCATTTCGTGGCCCATTCCTTAAGTGTTTGTCTTGTTGTAGGTCTTCACAATCCTTCTGTGTCCTCACTACTCTGAATAACTTTGTATCGTCTGCAAATTTAATCACCTCACCCATTGTACAGGTTGTTTACAAATATGTTGAAGAGCACGGGCTCGAGCACCGAACTCTGCGGCACTCCACTCGAGACGTTTTTCCAGTCCGAGTACTCTCTGTTTCCTATCCGCCAACCAGTTTTTAATCCACATATTTCACCCTTGATTCCATGGCTTTATCTGCCGTCATTTAGTATGATAAAGGCCAAATGGTCCATCCAGTCTGCCCATCTGCAATAATCATTATTTCTTTCTCTCTCTGAGAGATCCCAAGTGCCTATCCCAGGCTCTTTTGAATTCAGACACAATCTCTGTCTCCACCACCCTGATGAAGCCGCATGTTACGGCGAAACGGGTTCCCGTTGGATACTAGCAATGGGAACTAAGCTTTCTATCTTGTAATACGACAACACAAGATAAGTGCCTTTTGGCTTTTTTGATATGTCTTTGCTTTAATTTGCTTATTTGCACCAGTTTTGCTGCTATTTTCTGTGCTTTGTATCTTTGCACAGTTCAATTGTTGCTTATTTGCACAGTAGAATTTTTGCTTATTTGCACATTCCAAGTTACTGTTAGGCAGTTGTCATTTTATATTTTTGCAAGTTTGCACAGTCTTTACATATAAAAAAGAAAATAAAAATTTCATAAAAATTATTTAACTTAAAATATAGGATAGACATTTTAAATTACAAAGAGTAGTGAAAAGATATATTTAAACTTTTGACGAATTAAGTCATATGTTCATCATGAAGGTTTTTTAGATCAATGAAAGACAACCACGCCACTATTCCATATGTGGGCTATAACAATATAATCCGCAGGAGTGGCAAATCTGAGATCTTTTTCCTTCATGTTGATCTAGTCATGCAGGTCATTTAATCTGATGACTTTTTGCTTTTTTGATTAACCTCTTTCGTGGATCTATTTGTCTTTGGTTAATCCTGTTCTCTATTTTTCAATTGATTGTTCATACCTCTATGCAACCTAGCATCTTTATAGCTTTCACCGACACCTTTTCAACCTGTTTGGCGTAAGACCAAGGGGATCTGTGTCTGCGGATGGCCTTCAGCATGTCCTCGAACATCGGCGCCGAGACCATTGAATAAGGTCGAGGAGGTGCAGCAGTGCGCTCCAACGAGGGTGACCTTGATGAAGAGTATTCCCGTTAAATGGAGGCACGCTTTGGAGGAGGTCTGGACGGGGCATTGGCAGTCGCACCCCCCTGAGACCCCGGGGTAGGCTTCTTCACTAAGGAACCTGAGGAAGGAAGAGGAGACTTATCCGGAGCCACAGGTTTCGTCGAGGCAGACGAGGACTTGACAGACGAGAGTGACTTCGACAAAGTCGAGACCTTCGAGGGCGAGACCCCCACCGGGACCAAGGTCAGTCCCGCCGCCGGATCCATGCCAAACAGTTCAAGGATCCTGGCCCTTCTTCTCCGAAACACCTGCAGTTGAAGAGTAGCACAACGCGGGCAGGAGTCCAAACGATGGTCGGCCCCGAAGCACTCAATGCACCGACGGTGGGGGTCAGTGACAGAGATCACCCGACCACACTAAGTGCACTTTTTGAAACAAGAGACCGGCCGGCACTTAGGCCCAAGCGATGCTGCAGCCGCGCGAGGCTCATCGGCCAAGTCGGACCCGGAGCCCCGGGTCAATGACAGAAGTCAGAAGAAAAACTGTTTTAAGAGTAGAATTTTTTTTTTTTTTTTTAACGCGCCGCACAGTGACTCACCCGAAAATAAAAAACCGAAGTAAGCCGCAGAACAAGAGGCACTTCGATTTCGCAGAGCAGAGGAACTGGGATTCTGGCTCCGTGGAAAACGAAGAACTGAGGCCATGAGAAGCGCCCCCTAGCTCGAGCGGGAAGGTACCCGTGCATGCGTGGTACTCTCACAAGCTTGAAGATCTTCAAGCAAGTTTGCTTGCGAGAGTGTCCGATCGGGGCTCCGTAGATGACGTCACCCACATGTGGACAATATACTGTCTGCTTGTCCTGGGATAAGAAATATTCAGTTGATCAAAGAATTTAAAGAGAGTCCCTGGTAATTCTTCATGTTCAGGAGTATACAATTTTTTATAATAATGTAGAAAAGCATCTTGGATTTGAGATGAAGTTGTAGATTGTTTACCATTTTGATCAGTTATTTTGGTAATATAATTTCTTAAAGCTTTCTTACATAATTTATGAGCCAACAGTTTCCCTGACTTATTAGCTGATTCAAACTATTCTTGTAGTAATTGCAATTTTATATTGAAGTCAAGCAAATCCATCTCCTGTAAATATGATCTTAATTTTTTAAGCTTCTCTAACACTTTTGGATCTATAGATTTTCTTTTATTATTTATCCCTTTTTTATACTCAAATTCCATTTGATAAATCTGAGATAAAAGATCCCTCCTTTTTTGCACTTTTGTCTTATATTTAAAGGATCCTAGTGAAATAAGTTTCCCCCTTAATAAAGCTTTCAAAGCTTCCCAAATGGCTATCAGGGACTTGACCTCCCATCTATATAAATCATCTATATAAATCTTACAATTCTTTTCCTATTTGTTCTACATTTTGTGGATCTAACAATAAAGAATCATCCAATTTCCAATATTTAACTCCAGTTTCCCTTTGCAAAATCCAAACATTGATACCTACAGGAGCATGATCCGACCATGTTCGAGCAGTTATATTTGCTCTACCTATCTGAGGAATAAGTTCCTTACTCACCAGCCAATAATTTATTCTAGGAAAAGTATCATGAAGCTCTGAATAAAATGTATAATCTTGATCAAATGGATGTTGAAGACACCAAATATCAATTAAATCCCAATCCTCCAAAAACTTTTTCAAATGTTTCCTATCCTTTTTGCCATAAAAGGCGACGAAGGAGGAATTATCTCTCTCTGGTTGTAGGGTCAGATTAAAATCTCCTCCTATTATCAAGTTACCCTCTGAATAAGATTTTAATAAATCACTCAATTTATCAAAAAATATCCCTCGATTAGAATTAGGGGCATATATGTTCAAAAGGGTATATAATTTCCCTCCCATTTTCACCTTTAATAATAGAAATCTTCCCTCCCTATCTCTGATATCATCTTCCACAACGAGAGAAAGTGAATTTGCCAAGAGGATAGCAACACCGTTTGATTTAGATTTCATTTTATCAGAGGCAAAAAAAATTTGAGAGTAATTTTTGTGGATAAAAAGTTTTTCACAGCTTGGGAGTAAATAAGTCTCTTGAACAAATCCTATTGACATGTGCATACATTCAGCTTCTTTTTTTTTTTATTCTTTATTCCTTTTTAATCATTCAACAAGTGTACAAGAAAAATCATACATAGGCTCAAAAACAACACTTGATAAATCCATCAAGACAATAACAATTGTATCCTATATAATAAAACGCTAGCCGCGCATTCGCACTCCAACTTTCGTGATCTGTAATCCCTGTTCCATGTTCTGTAGGTCTGTGGCCAAGCAGGAGTGCGCATGTGCGAGTCCCCAGCTCCTACCTACACTCGCAGCACTGGCCGCCATTGCTGGACTCCCTGCTCTTCGGTAATTCAGCAGTGGATAGAAGACACCGCCGATCTCCGTTCCTCCGGGGGGGGGGGGGGGGTCTGGGAGGAGAGGGATCGCGGCAACTCAGCACCCCCACCGAGGAGCCCAGCAACTTTCGTGCCGCAGCAGTAGGGAACAAGTCGACGACTCCCCCCTCCCGCACCAACCGCTGCCGCTCCTGTTTGAAGCGGCCTGATGAGGTTCGCGGCCGGCTGTAGCGAACCTCGCAGGCCACTCTCCACATGATGTCAGAAGGAACATGCTACCATATGGAGAGCGGCCTGCGAGGTTCAATACAGCCGCCCATGAACCTAAGCAGGCTGCTTTGAACAGGAGCGGCAGGAACCATGGATGGATGGAGGGAGGTAAGAACGGGAGGGGAAGCCGAAAAAGAAGGGCTATGGAGCAGGCAGAAAAGGGAGCTGTTTTGGTGGGAGGGTTGTGCTGAGTGCACGAAGCAGGCAGGCAGGGGGAGAGGCAAAGGGGGCTGCTTTGGGGGGATGGTTGTGCTGGGGGCCGACAGCAATCATGGGGGGAACAGAAGAGGGCCACGGAACAGGCAGGCATGGCACAACAGGGGGCCAGAGGGAGAGCGAAAGGGGGCTGCTTTGGAGGGAGGGGTGTGCTGGGGGCAGACAACAATCAGGGAGGGGGGAGGAATAGAAGGGGGGCCACGAAGCAGGCAGGCATTGTACAACAGGGGGAGAGGCAAAGGGGGCTGATTTGGGGGGATGGTTGTTCTGGGGGCAGAAAGCAATCATGGGGGGGAGGAATAGAAGGGGGCCATGGAACAGGCAGCCATTGCACAACAGGGGGAGAGAGAAAGGGGGCTGCTTTGGGGTGATGGTTGTTCTGGGGGCAAAAAGCAATCATGGGGGGGGACATAAGGGGGCCACAGAGCAGGCAGGCATGGCACAACTGGGGGCCAGGGGGGGAGGGAAAGGGGGCTGCTTTGGGAGGAGAGTTGTGCTGTGGGCAGACAGCAATTATGGGGGAGAACAGAAGGGGGCCATGGAGCAGGCAGGCATTGCACAACAGGGGGAGAGAGAAAGGGGGCTGCTTTGGGGTGATGGTTGTTCTGGGGGCAAAAAGCAATCATGGGGGGGGACATAAGGGGGCCACAGAGCAGGCAGGCATGGCACAACTGGGGGCCAGGGGGGGAGGGAAAGGGGGCTGCTTTGGGGTGATGTTTGTTCTGGGGGCAGACAGCAATCATGAGGGGGAACAGAAGGGGGTCAAGAAGCAGGCAGGCATTGCACAACAGGGGGAGAGGGAAAGGAGACAGAAAAAAAAACGCACAGACAGGGGACCAGGGAGAGACACAGACACAAAGAATGACAGACAGACAGCGTCCAGGGAGAGAGAGAGAAACAAATAAAAAACAAAAAACAGACATACAGACATCTACTCTAGCACCCGTTATTGCAACGGGCTTAAACACTAGTATATATATAAACCCATAACCCACCCTCCCTCCCAACACTATTCTTCTTAATTCATTTTACCCTCTCTTCAAGTGTACAAACCCTCCCCCCCACCCTTCCTTAAATGATGTATCTTCAAAAGAAAAATACATTCAGCTTCTTAAAAAAAAGTTGATGCTTCCTTGGTGAGTTCAACCCACGAATATTTATTGAAACACAATTTTGATATTTAAAAGTCATATTCGATTAAATAATAAACAAATCTAAGATCAATAAATCTCATCTCATTCATATCACTCAGATTTTCTGCTCCCCAACACACAAACAAATCACCTCCTGACTTCTCCCCATTCCCCATCCCCAAAACCCTACATTCATACAAATCATTACATAAACTCCCCTCTCCCTCCCCTACCTCCTGTCTTGATCCTGAAACTACAACGAAGACCTGACTTCACTTAACATAGCCACATATCACTAAGTAGCCCCGCACCAAGCTCAAAATTATCCTTCAACCACCCTTTAAAATCTTTATAAGATTTCTCCTTATAACAGAATCTAAATCAAACCAGATTTGTTCATTGTTCAGCAGGTCCAGATATCACTCCTATTATTGCTGGTCCGATTATCTCTGCAGCCTTTTTCTTTTGATAAGCCAGATACCATTGTTGATTCAGTGTACCGTTTGTTAACAAATATGATTATCCATGTTGTTGCTTTTTTTCTTCTTCAGGCTAGAGATTTGTCCAGGTGAGTATTGTGCTTCCCCTACAGATGTTACTTTATGCAGCTTATTTTCTATCATGAAGGATAAACCAAATGGATAGTACCATTTGTATCTTATATTATTTTGTTGTAAACATTTAGTAACTTCGACACTCTTTCCGACGTCGTAGGGTAATTGCAGATAAATCAGCAAATAATTCAACCTTGGCTCCTTCTAATGTGAGATGTCCAACTTTCCGGGCAGCTTGTAATACCCTTTCCTTCTGGGGAAAATGAAGAAAGCAGGTTATTATGTCCCAGGGACTACCAGATTGGCAGGGACCTAGGGCTCGATGAACACGTTCAAATTCTATAGTAGGTAGTTCTGCCTCTGGGTCCACCGCTTACAAAAATTTATGGCATATAGATTGCATCAAATCCATCATAATTTTAGCTTCCTCCTGTTCCCGGACCCCATGGATTAGTTACATGCAGTGGATTAATTACATGCTCACAGAGGGCCAATTTCCACAAGAATACGCAGAAATCATCATAACTCCTATTCTGAAAGACCCAAAGGAAGCAACAGACCAGCCATCAAACAACAGACCTATAGCCTCAATACCGCTATATATCAAACTAATGGAAGGCCTCATTGCAAAACTTCTCACTGAATACTTAGAAACCCACAACATACTCCACCACTCACAATCAGGCTTCAAAGGCAACTATAGTACAGAAACACTATTGGTCTCTCTCCTAGACACAGGCAAAGAACACATACGCAAAGGCAAAAAAAGATCTCACAGCGGCATTTGACCTAGTTGATCACGACATCCTACAACAAACACTGGAGGCAATAGGAATCACAGGCAGAGTCTACAATTGGTTTGAAGGATTCCTCCGCTCAAGAAGATACAGAGTAAAAGCAAACAATGAACAATCAGAATCCTGGAATAACCCTTGCAGAGTCCCCCAAGGCTCCCCACTATCGCCAATACTCTTCAACCTTTACGTAGCCACACTTGGCACATGCTTAGACAAACTAGGCAAAATGTCATACAGCTACGTTGATGATATCACCATCCTCCTGCCTTTTGACCAAACCACCCCCAATGAACAAACTACACATTGCACTAGAAACACTGTCAAAATGGATGAGACCACACATTAAAACTGAACCAAGACAAACCCAAATTCTTACTTCTAGAAAGAAACAACCCCCCAACCATAACAAACCTAGAAATAAACTCCATCACATATCCCCTACAACCCATCCTAAAATAGCTGGGAATAATAAGAACATAAGAAGCGCCATCTCCGGATCAGACCTTCGGTCTATCAAGTCTGGCGATCCGCACACGCGGAGGCCCAGCCAGGTGTACACCTGGCGTAATTTTTAGTCACCCATAACCCTCTAAGCCTCTCACAAGTAGATGTGCATTCAGTTTGCTTTTAAATCCTAGGACGGTCGATTCCGCTATAACCTCCTCTGGGAGAGCATTCCAGTTGTCAACCACTCTTTGTGTGAAGCAGAACTTCCTGATATTTGTCCTGGACTTGTCCCCCTTTAGCTTCATTCTGTGTCCTCTTGTTCGTGTCAAATTGGACATTGTAAATCATTTTTTTTCCTGCTCTATTTTGTCGATTCCTTTCGGTATTTCAAAGGTCTCGATCATATCCCCTTGCAGTCTCCTTTTCTCAAGGGAGAACAATCCCAGTCTCTTAAGTCGTTCCTCGTATTCCAGTTTCTCCATACCTTTTACTAGCTTCGTTGCTCGTCTCTGCACTCTCTCCAGCAGTTTTATATCCTTCTTTAGGTTGGGAGACCAATGTTGGACATAGTATTCCAAGTGTGGTCTGACCATCTATAATAATAAAATGCTAAGCGCGCATGCGCACTCTTCCCGCGTATTCCCTGATCTGTAGTCAGTGGTTGGCAGGAGTGCGCATGCACAACACCAGGACTCTTCCTCCCGAACCCCAGACACGATGATCGCCTTCGGTCCCGCGGGCCTCTCAAGCAGCAGCGGTGGCAGGGATGGCGGAAACGTTACCGAGGCGGCTGTCGGCGCCTGCAGGCCGACGCGGCTTGAGGCGGCTGTCGGCAGACGCGAACGGAGGTAAGGGGTGCTGCTGGACAGGGGAAGAGGTGCTGATGGACAGGGAGCTCTTTCATTTGCCGTTATTTCTTGACAAACTTCTCATTCCATACAGCTCTTCACGCGCTCTAAGATCAACTGATCAACAACTTCTATTTATCCCCACTATCAAAGACTTCTACAATACACGTAAAGTAAATTTCGCAGTAACTGCCCCTACTCTCTGGAATTCCCTGCCACAGCAACTCCGTGACGAATCACGACTTGACAAATTTAAAACAGACTTAAAAACATTTTTATTTCGCGATGCCTTCTCATTCAACTAAAGACATCTTCTCTAATTACCAAATACAAAAAATTCTAATAATAACCGCTTTCTTTAAAGCGTCCCTCTCCATCATGTTTTATCCTCACCCTACTATCTCCAATTTCTTCTCAAATATGTAACTTACCCTCCCTTTTCCTTATACCCTCACTATCTAGTTCGTCTTGTGATGTTATATGTAGATACACAATGCCTCTTTTTTTTTTTTTTTTTCTTTTAGTTTTGTATAACTTCTCTTTCTTTTAAACATATTGTTAACCAGCCAGATATTAACTTGATGGTTGGTATATCAAAAGTAATAAAACTTGAAACTTGAAACTTGAAAAAGGAAGGGAGGCCTACTGCTGGACAGGGGGAGCAGGAAAGAGGTGCTGATGGACAGGGGGGAAGAAAAAGGAAGGGAGGCCTACTGCTGGACAGGGTAAGAGGTGCTGATGGACAGGGGGGAATAAAAAGGAAGGGAGGCCTACTGCTTGGCAGGGGGAGAGGTGCTGATGAACAGGGGGGGAGAGAAAAAGGAAGGGAGGCCTACTGCTGGACAGGGGGAGCATGAAAGAGGTGCTGCTGGACAGGGGAGAGGTAAAACAAAGGGAGAAGGGCTGCTGCTGGATAAGGGGAGCAGTGAAGGGGTGGTGGTGGACACAGGGGAAGTAAAAGGAAGGGAGAATGGACAGGGGGAGCAGGCAAGGGGTGGTGGTGGACAGCCGAGGAAAAAGAAAGACAGAAAGAAAGAATGACAGAAATACGGAAAGCGGCTAAGGATAGAGAGAAAAAGAAATAAAGACAGATGTAACGGGCTATAAGACTAGTTGCTCTATAAAGCGGCATTATAACCCTCTCCGATCTACTCATGATTCCCTCTCCGATCTACTCGAGATTCCCTTTTTTATCATGCCTAAAGGCTGCACCATGCAACTTCAAATCAGCAAAACGGTTCAGAAGGCATTCGTAACCATGCACAACTTAAGACAAATCCGAAAATACTTCAACAACGAACAATTCAAACTCATAGTACAAGCACTAATCCTAGGACTCCTGGACTACTGTAACATACTTTACCTGTCATGCCTCGCCAACATGCTAAAACAATTAAAAACAGTCTGAAATACAGCCCTAAGACTAATATATTCGCTGAAAAAATATGAACACATTACCTCAGCTTTCTAAGACTCACACTGGCTCCCAGTACAAGCACACATACAACACAAATTCTACTATTAAAACCCTATTAAAAACCCTAAATGGAAATGGACCAAGCTATCTGAACATCTGCTTAATCAGGAAAAACACATCCAGACCAAGGAGAACTCAAGCACACTTTACCCACCTCCCAATCTAAGGCACGCAAAGCAAAAAAATATATGACCGTCTACTAGCCACCAGAGCAGCGAAAATAGATCACCACTTCTCAAATCTGCTGATCACAACGCCCAACTACAAAACATTCAGGAAAGAACTGAAAACCATACTATTCAAGAAATTTGTCAAATGATCTAACCAAACCGTATTAACCCTTCCCAGATCCAGACGAAAACTATAGCTATCAACCTTGTAATCTCCCTGGGAATGCCCAGGCTAATTTCTTGTTGTAAACCACCTAGAACTGAAAGGTATTGGCAGAATTGAAAGCACCAATGTAATGTAATGTATATTATTCCGCCTTGCCCTATTCTCCCCATCTTCAATTTTGAGAAGTAAATCCTCCGTCATTGAGTCCAGCTGATTACAATGTTTCTGGATTTCAACTATTTCCTGATCATGTGAATAACTCTTTCTTCAAATCTTGAAGGCTCTGTCCCATATCATCCATCTTTTTATGTAAACCATCAATATTCACTTTTATATCTGTCGTGAAAAGTGTAAAGGCTAATTTAATATCACCCATCTATTGCTGAAGATCATCCTTACTTGCCAGTGTAACTTCTGAGGGGAGTGATTCCAGCATTTCAATCGATTCTCTGTCAAGAGCGTTCTGCTCAACATATCCCTGCTGCGTCACCATCTTAGCAGGTGTGGAGCCAGTCTCCTCTCTCAGTCGAGAAGCAAAAACCTTAAGGTCCGGTCTGGCCTTTTTACTCGCTATGTTAGCTTCTTCTCTAGGAGCAAGTGGACCTCTCCCAGGCTAGACTCTACTAGGGTAGTTGTGGGAGCTAAATTTGCCAATTTCAGTGCGGTCAAGCCTGAGCTCACAAGCTACTCCGCCATCCGCTTTGGCTACATCATCAGAAGTCCACTTGTGCTGCCCATTTTAGACACTACTTGATCTGAAAAAGCACAAAGCTTTTGTACTGGTCCCTGTAGTAAAGCCTCAGACCTCTTAATCACTTTCCATACATCCATAAGAGTTACATTCCGAGGTATCTCCTCATTATTCAAAATACAAATAGGAAACTCAACTGGCTATAATTTATTATCTAATGATGATTCCAAATGTGGTTTCTGTAATATTTGGTCAGAAGCCATCTTCTTTCCTATAGGGAGACTACCATTTGGGGAAGTCTCCCCCGGAGAGAAGCATGAGATGGGTGGACCCGGAGAAATGAGGCGCCGATAAATATCCTGCGATAGGAGAGGAAGAGAGAGGTTTAGTAGCCAGTACAAGATGTCTTTCTATAGGGCCTGGAAGGGTCGGCGTACTAGAGAGTAACACTTTAGGGCAGTGTTCTTCAACTGCCGGTCCGTAGAAATTTTCTGCCGGTCCACAGGGCTGGCATGTCCATTGGGCAGAACACAGTGTTCTTCAGCCGCCGGTCCACGGTGCGATCAACGCGATGTTGTTGGGCCGGCTCCCTGAGTGCTGCAGTGCACAAAGCCATGGGAAAAGGCTCCTACGCGCGTCCTGTGCCTGAACCGGAAGTCTTCTCTCTGACGTCGCAACGTCAGAGGGAAGGCTTCCAGATGAGGAGCCGCTGCCCACAGCTTTGTGCAATGCAGCACTCAGGGAGCTGGCCCGAAGACGCTGCATTGATTCCACCTTGGACGGCCCGAAGATAACACCTGAGGGCAGGCCAGAAGGCAAGGCACATGGAGGGAGAGAGACGACAGCGGTAGGGAGAAAGCTTTTATTTTTTTTATTTAGTGATTGATTTATGTTTGCTGTCAGTTCAGGAAGAAATGCATTTGTTTCTTTTCCTCTGGGGTTGTACTGCTTTCAGAATCTTGCATTTTAGGGTTTGTTTGTAAATATTAGTACTTTTGGTCCTGCATTTGTTGGAGCGTTTGGAAGACGATGAGTGATGGTGAGCAGATGGTGATCAGTGTCTGGAAGAACATGGGTGGTTGGACTGGAACGGTGCCGAGAGTCTTTAGAATGCACCAATAGAGTATTGATGGTACTGGAAGTCCTGGCAATGTTAAACTCAGGCTAGGCTGGTATCAAAGAGTAGAGCGTCAGGAGAAGTGATTCAAACTGATCCCCAAGCTCTTCTCGAAGGTAAGCACCGGTACCTGTGGCTTTGACGCCTGTACCGTATATACTGCGACATGTTCCTGAGAGGATGACTCCAATGACGAAGCACCCCTCAATACTGGAACCAGTCGCTGCAGGGACTTACACTTAATCAGCATGAATTGGCTCGATGCCTTTGTGACCTGCATGCCCGATAGGGAAGGGAATGGTTTCTTAGCTGGCTTACCCAAGGGCGCGATGTGCTGTGACACCGGTGTCGATGCTGGTGCCTCTGGCAGTGTCGATGTCTTCGATGCCAGTGACTTTGATGTAGATGGTGTCAGCGCATCTCTCTCCATGCTGACACCGAAAAGTTTCTCCTGTTGGAGGCTATAATTTTTGTGGTATGCTTTTGAAGAGAAGAGCAGCATTTACATGATTGTACACAGTGTTCAAGACCCAAACTGCAGGCACTAGCTATGAGGGTCCGTTAGGGATATAGTGCACGAACACTGACCACACTTTTGTGACATCGACGGGAACACTGCCTCAGCCAAATTAAACTCGATGGCTGAGACGTGAATAAAGGCCACACTGGGACAAACAGCGGACAGCGAAAAAAAAAAATAAAAATTAACTAAAGAAAGAAAGAGACGTGAGAGTGGGAAGGCAAAAAAATCAACGACCGATGAAAAAACGTGATTTCTTAGCTCCGCGGAAAACTAAGAACTGAGGAGCTGCGCACCTACATCGAGTGGGAAGGCACTCACTCATGCACGGGCTATCACAAACTTTCTGAAATCTTACAGTGGTGATGCACTTTTAAAGTGTCCATACCGGGGCTCTATGGATGACATCACCCATATGCGAGAATATGCTGCCAGCTTGTCTTGGGATAAACACAGTTTTAAATTTAATCACTACAGTCCCTCCATTTGTATTTCTGTACTTTCATTAAAAATATCTAACATGGCTCAGACAATCAGCAAATTACATAGGAAGCAAAAGTATTTTTCTTTTTTAGGTTTTCCATTCCTTCATCTTAAATTGACAGATACACCTCACTTTTTAAACAGAACAGAACTGAGACAAGGAATTACCTGCTGCTCCTGTTGTTGCCGCATAGCCTGTGAGATCTTTCTCTGATTCTGTAACATCTGCTGCTGTTGCTGTTGTTGTTGCTGCTGCTGCTGGAGAAGCAGTTGACAGGCCTATATGACATGCAAACAAAAGAGGGAGAAAAATTAAACCTGTCAACACTCTGTACAGTGTAAAATTTGTTTATCAATAGAAGGTTAATACTGTATATGCTATAACATAAAACAAGTTGGTTAACGGGGTGCTCGGATGGAGAACTTTAATATAGCAGGCATTTGTTTGGACGCCCCATTCACCGTGCCACGCCGGAAAGAGATTTTAACAGACTAAAATATCTGGGCGCCTGCTTCGCCAGACATCGGGAGCTGGGAAGAACTTTTGTGTAGCAGGCACTTGTTTGAATGCCCCACTGGAGAGGGGTCTTAACAGCCTAGGATATCTGGGCATCTGCTCCTCCAAACACCGAGAGCTCGGAAGGAGAACTTTTGTGTAGTAGGCACTTGTTTGAATGCCCCACTCAATGTGCCACTCCAGAGAGGGTTCTTAACAGACCAGGATATCTGGGTGTTTGCTTTGTGGAATGCGGCCGCAGGCACATGCCCAAAGGGGCACGTACTTTCAGAGCTATTCGGATTGTGGAATTCTGGTCTTCTTCTTGTTGATGGGGAAAAGAAAGGGAGGATTAAAGGGGAAGACAGGACCAATTTAGATTAAGGGTCCGATTGATAAATATTTACTTTCGACAACTGCATCATCAGGTGCTGGATCTTCCCCTCCTCTTGAAACTTCCCAATAAATTGGAGTCCTACCCTGCCCCCACAACCTATTGGTCAGAAATTTGATCTAAGGAAGTTGGTTTTTCCACAGGAAGGATCCAAAGATCAAAAATCCTTTGAAAAATCTCAGCACTTGGAGTCTTCTGTAATTGGAATAGTCAAGGTATCGGTTCCTGTTTCTTTTAATTATCATTTCTTGAATGACTCTTCCTCAGAAAAAAATGATATTTCTTTAAAAGACATTATGTTAGCAATAAATAGACGTGTAACTCATCACAACCTATTGCTACAAATTTACTGAGGAGGTTTCAGACAAATTTGTAGAACAAGAAACTAGATTAACCACTGTAGAGAAAAATCTTGAGAAAGTGGAATCTCAGATTAAATTACCTCAGTCAGCACAAGCTTATTTTACATTACATTATATTGGTGATTTCTATTCTGCCGTTACCTTGAAGTTTAAGGCGGATTACATAAGGATATATCTGGCCATTTCCAGAGGAATTAGAGAATAGAGAGGTTGGTTCAAAGAGATGAGGTGGTTCTTGTGGCGTTAGATCATTTTAGAGAAAAGAGATGGTGTTAGGTTGATTTCAAGTTGGGTAGCAGGTTTTTTAAAATAGTATGGTTTTTATTTCTTTTCTGAATGTTCTGTAGTCTGAGGTCGTTATCAGCAAAGTGGAGAGTTGGTGGTCCAATCTTGCTGCCTGTGTGTACAGTTTTTTCCGTTTGACTTCTCTGATTGTGGGTATGCGAATAGAGTGTGGGTTCTCCTTTGTCTGGTTGAGGTGGTTTGGATTAGGTGGTTGTTCAGTTAGGTTGGGCTGTCGCCGTTCATGGTTTTAAATAGTAGACAGTAGAACCTGAATTATATTCTTGCTTGTATTGGTAGCCAGTGTGAGTGGAGGTAAGCCTCAGTGATGTGGTCGTGTTTCCTCAGCGAGTAGATGAGTCTTAGAGCTGTGTTTTGGACTGTTTGTAGTTGTTTGATCATGGTTGCAGGGCAGGGGAGATAGAGAATGTTGTAATAGTCTAGAAGACCCAGCACTAGGGTCTGGACTAAGATCTGAAATTGTGTTTTGTCAAAGAATTTTCACACTTGTCTTAAGTTTCTCATGATTGCAAAAAATTTCTGTATTGTTTTATTGATTTGTGGTTGCAAGGTACAGCACCGGTCTATCGTCATTCCCAGTAGTTTTAGAGTGGGTTGCATGGGGAATGTGGTTGAGTTAATTACTGTTTGCTATGGATGGGGTTTTACCATTTTCAGGAAAATGAATTTTATTTTGTCTGGATTTAGTTTCAGTTTGTGGTCTTTCCTCCATGTTGTTATTGTTTCTAATGTTTTGTGCAGAGTGTCTTTCATGGAGGGTTTTGATTGATCAAAAGGGAGAAGAATGGTAGTGTCGTCTGCATAGCTGTAGGAGATTAGGTCTAATTTGTCTAGATAGGTGCCGAGGGACGCGATGTAGAGGTTGAAGAGTGTGGGGGATAAAGGGGATCCTTGGGGTATGCTGAAAGAGTTGGACCAGGTTCTGACTTTTCATTGCTTGATTTTACTCTGTAGGATCTGGACTTTAAGAATCCTTGAAACCATGCATGTACTTTGTCCGTGATTCCAATTGTATCCAGAATTTGTAGAATAATGTTATGGTCTACCAGGTCAAATGCTGCGGTGAGATCTAGTTGTATGAGGAGCATTTTTTTTGCCTGTGCTGAGGTGTTGTCTAGCTGTGTGCAGGAGGGATCCTAGTAGTGTTTCAGTGCTATAATTGGTTCTGAAGCCAGATTGTGTATGGTGGAGTATATTGTTGTCTTCTAGACAGTTGTTGAGGAGTTTGGTTACTAGGTCTTCCATTATTTTGACATAAAGTGGTATTGAGGCTATGGGTTTGTAGTTGGATGGTTGATGTTGCTCCTTTAGGGTCTTTTAGGATTGGGGGTGACGATGATTTCGCTGAAGTCTTGTGGGAAAAGGCCGTCTGTGAGCATTGTTTGCATCCATTGTAGGAGTAGAGAGTGGAATTTGATGCTGGTGTTTTTTAGTAGATATGAAGAACAGTGGTTTAGGTCGCAGGCTGCGTGACTGTATTTTTTTGTAGAGTTTGTTGAAGTCTGCCCATTGTATAGTGGGGAAGAGGGACCAGGTTCTTTTTTTGAAATAATTTTTATTGGAAAAAACAGCCAGCACCATAATAAGAAACCATAGGCTACAGCACAACAGTATGAATGAACAAACAACAAAGAACAAAACAAGCAGCCCTAGGAGGGCAATAGGAACACTCAACCATGTAAAGACCAATACAAAACCCCAGCGAGTATAGTTTGTGTAGAAATAATACGAACAAGCAATAGCAAGGCTGGTAAGGGCTGGAAATTAGCGTCCACCACAGAGATACAGAAACTAAGTCAATAAGGAAACCTCCTCGGGAAACAAAGCGAGGCTGTCTATCGTTTAGGATAAATGGACTCCACGTCAGTGTTCTCCACAGAAATTTTTTCCAGCCGAGTGGCATGAAAAAGTAGCAGGGTGGGGTGGGATGGGGAAAATTAACCCCCTCTTTTACTAAGGTGCGCTAGCATTTTTAGCGTGCGCAAAGCCCCGCGCTAAGTGGGAAAACTAAAGCCAGCTCAATGCTGGCGTTAGCATCTAGTGCGAGGAGGAGGAGGAGGGAGAAAGATAGAGAGAGACCCATCAAGGACACCAGTTCCACAGGCTCACAAGGCGAGCGAGACAGGGAACAGAGACCAGATGCAGATTGCAAATTAGACAAGGGAGGCACAAAGAAGGCCTCAGATGAGCTGCATCCCTTAGGAAATAGGCCATGTCCAAAGAAACGACAAAGATCTTCTCAAGGCAATAGGGACACTTGCAATCTGACCCTTTAGGGAAACCACAGCAAAGCCCTTGGCTCAGGTCATCTTACCAAGACTCCAACACCCGAAGAACCGAGGAAGAATTATAATCATCTTGACGGCTAGTGCACCAAACCTGGTAACACCGCCAAACTTCCGTGTAGATCACCACCGTGAACTTCCATGTGCTGTGAAGCAGCACAGCTATCACTGCACTAGAACAGCCCCTGGCCGACAAGGCCACACTCTCATAAGACAGACGCAAGACCAAAGAGACCCGGGTCCTGCAAAGTGATCAGTCCCTGAAAGAGAGGAACCGAGGGAACAGGCCAAACTCAGCCACCCCCTTAGCTCTGCCAGAGCTGCACCAGGGCAGCATACCATGATAGTCTCAGCCAGTCGGAAACCACCAAGATCATGGTTCCTGGGTGCTCTGTATGCGACGCATCAGGCATCCTAACATGGGTCACAAAGGGGAGGTGTAAAGACCCTCCTGCGGTCAGAACTGCACCAGAGCGACATTGCCAGCCTTGCCACAGTTGCCATGAAGGGCACAATGCCCTCTACCGCCCTCTTAGAGAGAGACACTGTCCTGGGTCTAGTCTCTTACAACTGAGAAAGACTGCCCAAACTGCCCAAACGCCGACAAGATCTACACCCTAAATGGCGAGATCCTGACAAGAACTGTAGCAGAAAGAGACTTGGGAGTGATTGTCAGGGAAGACATGAAGTCGGCAAACCAAGTGGAGCAAGCTTCATCCAAAGCAAGGCAAATCATAGGTTGCATACGCAGGAGTTTCATCAGCCGTAAACCTGAAGTCATTATGCCACTATATAGATCCATGGTGAGACCGCACCTGGAGTACTGTGTGCAATTCTGGAGGCCGCATTACCGCAAGGATGTGCTGAGACTGGAGTCGGTCCAGAGAATGGCCACCAGGATGGTCTCGGGACTCAGGGAGCTCCCGTACGAGGAGCGGTTGGGGAATTTGCAGCTCTACTCACTCGAGGAGCGTCGAGAGAGGGGAGATATGATTGAGACATTCAAATATCTCACGGGCCGCATCAAGGTGGAAGAAGACATCTTCTTCTTCAAGGGTCCCGCGGCAACAAGGGGGCATTCGTGGAAAATCAGGGGCGGGAAACTGCACAGTGACACTAGGAAGTTCTTCTTCACTGAAAGGGTGGTTGATCGCTGGAATAGTCTTCCACTTCGGGTTATTGAGGCCACCAGTGTGGCAGATTTTAAGGCCAGATGGGATAGACATGTGGGATCTATCCGCAAAGATAGATAGTGAGGATCACTGGAGTGGGCAGACTTGATGGGCCTTGGCCCTTATCTGCCGTCTATTTCTATGTTTCTATGTTTATTCCTGCCATGTGTGCTGCAGACAGAGCAATCCGGAGTCTGTCCGTCCAGCGATAGAGAAAATGGAGCTCGGGGGGGGGGGGAGAGGGGGGGCACCCCTCATGCCCCCCTCAAAAGAAAACATGAGCAGAAGAAATAAGCTCCTACAGGCTTGGCTTGTAGAAAGCATAAACTGGATTCTACTGAGCAAGCTCCAGGATATGCTAGCAGAGGGGAGGGGTTATGACTTCAATTATTTGAAGCGTTCTACAGTGCCTGGAGGCTAGAGATTCATAACCAACTGGTCCTGGAATAAAGTGGGATTATACAAGAACACTTTTTTACATTATAATGTCAAACCAGAACACAATGTATATTTTAGTAAGCTGATCTCTACAGACAAAAAGACAGCATATGGCTAATAATGTGCTAGATACTACTTACCAGCTGAAACTGGGGGATCTGGGGCAGTTGGCTCAGCATGGCAATCTGTTGAGGAGAAAGCTGGAGTCCCATATTGAAGAGACCTGGATTCAAGCCACTATTTGGAAACTGTTTGAGCATGGAAGCTGAAACCTATATTGAAATAATCCCCCACCCCCAAAAATGTATTAAATGTCAAACATTATATATAAAAACCAAAGGAAAATACTGTTTACATAATAACATATCTAGCTTCATCAGAACAGTTCAGAACAAGAGTAGGTAAACAAATTCTTAGGTGCCACAAAAGCAAGTCAGCTTTAGCAGATATCTGTACTATATAGCCATATAAAACATTTGCATACATGGGCATCCACTGCAAGCATATGCATCTCTTACATATTCGTAACTGAATATCTGACCAGTTTGTGGCACTCAGACTGGAGTCTCCTCTATATATCTAGAACAGTGTGTTGCACGGCTGACACAGCAACAGGGGTGGGATTCTTTTTTTAAAATTTGTGGTCTGTCCCTCTTCCCCTTACATTATGAATCCACCACCATTCCCCTCTTTTTCTTCCTCCCTCCCTCACATGTCTAGCATCTAATTCCTCTTCTACCCTATCTTAGGCTGTCACACCTGACTTAACATGCTGCCAGGGCTGGTGCCAGATCCTTTCCTTTTGCCGTACCCAACCCTCACATAAAAACAGGAAGATGTGTCAAAGGGTGGAACAGGGCAGAGGGAAAAGGGATGGGACAAAGAAATGCTGGACCATTAGGGATGAGCAGAAAAGGAGTGTTGCTGGACCATAAGTGGAAAAGGGGAGGGGGGGAGACCACAAGCAAAGAGAAGACAGAGGGGTGGGAAGACAGGGAGTAGGGTTCTTGTTTAAATCATAGGAATCAGTATTACTGTTTTAAGGTAGATTTGCAACATGTATGTTCAGTTCAGATCTTTTTCTGTTTTTGTGTTATTTCATAAAGTACCTGGTAGTGCAGAGATTTATGCTGCTATTAGAACATAATAATAACAACTTTATTTTTGTATACCGTAATACCACAAAACAATTCAGAGCAGTTTACAGAAGAGACGAGACTGTACATATACATAACAGTTGCCATACTGGGGCAGATCAAAGGTTCATCAATCCCAGTAACTAGCAAGGTCCCAAAGAGTAAAACACATGTTATACTGATTATCCTAATATCCTAGGAATAAGCAGAGGATTTCCTAAAGTCTATCTTAATAATGGCTTATGGACTTTTCTTTTGGGAAATTATTCAAACCTTTTTTAAAACCCTAACTACTTTCACCACATTCTCTGGAAACGAATACAAGAGTTTAATTACATATTGAGTGAAGAAATATTTTCTTCAGTTTGTTTTAATAAGTCTACTACTTAGTAGCTACATCACATGCACTCTATTCTTGTTGTTAGGTGCCATTGACTTGTGTTTGAGTCCTAGTGACTTGATGAATTGCGAATCTAAAAAGAAAACGGTTTTGTTTTAGTCCAGAAAGGTCCTCCAGCCAGTGGCGTACCTAGGGTATGTGGCACCCGGGGCCCATCATTTTTTGACACCCCCCCCCCCCCCCCCATGTAAAAAAAATTTTTTTTTTTTTTTTTGCAATAACCATGAAATGGAATAAATGGTCAGAATAGAAACAGGCAGTGAAAATTTTCTTTTATTGAACCTCATATATGTAACCATTATTCCAAACATAACATAACATAAATTATGTCTAAATTGTCATGACATTAGAAGTACATATGGAGTAGTTGCAGGTGATGCTTGGGACAGTTCTGATTGTGTTAGTTCGGTTTTATGTGTTTTTTGAATAGAAGGGTTTTTATTTCTTTTTGAAGGTTTTGCAGTCTGTGGTTGATATCAATTGGTTGTAGAGTTGAGGGTCGAGTGTTGCAGCTCGAATGGCTAGGAGGTTGTCGAACAGTTTTTTTCTTTTGACGTTTTTGGTTGGAGGGTGTGTGAATGGTGCACAAGTTCTCCTATGTCTGTTTGAAGTGGATTGAATTATTTAGCTGAAGAAATTAGTTACCCCCCCATTCCACACACATTAATTCTCTTCCATTTTTGTTCCCATTATAAAAAACACTGATAAGTTCCCAGAAAAAAAATACATTAAAATAAGAAGTGAAAACAAAGATGAGAACAGATGAGATGAGATGAGAACAACATCAGAGAGGCTTCAGACGCGGATCTCGCAAGGAGCCGCCACCTGCGGCTTTGAACGAACGAGCCGGCCAGACACGCTGCTGCTCCAGTGGCGTACCAAGGGGGGGGGGGGGCGGTCCACTGTTCTCTTCCCTGCAGGGCCGACCAACTCTGGCAGCCCAACGTCAATTCTGACGTCGAGAGGACATTCTGGCTAGCCAATCGCTGCCTGGCTGCCCGGAATGTCCTTTCCGACATTAGAATTGACATCGGGCAGCGAGAGTTGGTCGGCCCCGTGCAGAAGAGAAGCAGGGAGATGGCCTGTTCCCGATAGCGGCGGCGGTGGCATGGGGGAGGGCAGGAAGGAAGGAAGAAAGAAAGAAAGAAGGTGGGGTGGGGACAGGGAGCCAGAAAAAAAAGCAAAAAATGGGGCACGGAGGAAGGAAGAAAGAAAGAAAGAAGGTGGGGTGGGGACAGGGAACCAGAAACAATGCAAAAAATGGGGCACGGAATCAGAGAAAGACAGAGAGAAAGAAAGAAAAAGTTGGGGGAGGAATGAGGTCTGGAGGAGAGGAAGCATATAGGAGGCTGAAAGAAGGGAAGAAGTATTGGATGCACAGTCAGAAGAATAAAGTGCAACCAGAGACTGATGAAATTACCAAACAAAGGTAGGAAAATGATTTTATTTTCAATTTAGTGATTGAAATGTGCCAGTTTTGAGAACGAAAAGATATTGAACTTTAAATGTGAATGCTGCAGAAAAAAATAGAGTACTTGGAGGGCCGCAGAAAAAATAGTTAATTAACTATTTTTTCTGCAGCCCTCCAAGTACCTACAAATCCAAAATGTGGCCCCGCAAAGGGTTTGAGTTTGAGACCACTGCCATATATGTTCGTGAAGAAATAGAATCTGTGAGAGTGACTATGATGGAAGAGAAAGAGAAGCTGGAATCCCTCTGGATAAAGAGTCCCAGACGCAACGGTGCTGACACAAAGATTGGCCTTTACTACCGATCGCCAGGACAGGAGGAGGAAACAGACTCGGAAATGATAGAGGAAATTAAACTCGAATGCAAGACAGGTAATGTTGTAATCTTGGGGGATTTCAACTTTCCAGGGATAGACTGGGACCTGGGAACCTCAAATTGTGGCAAGGAGGCAATGTTCCTGGAAGTGCTAGGGGACTGCTTCCTGGAACAATTAGTGGGGGAACCGACAAGAGAACACGTCACCTTGGACTTGGTCCTAAACAGCATTACGGGGCCGGCTAAAGATGTAGAAGTCACAGTCCCGCTGGGGACGAGCGATCACAACAGGATCAACTTCAAACTCGATGTTGGGAAGGGGAGAGGCACTAAAACCTCAACCACGACTTTAAACTTTAAAAGGGGAAGATACGATAGCATGAGAACCATGGTGAAACAACGGATCAAGAAAAAAAATGGGCAAAGTCAAAACGGTAGAACAGGCATGGTCCCTTCTGAAAAATACTATCACGGAAGCACAAAGCCTCTACATTCCACGGATGTCCAAAGCAAAGACAACAAATGGCAAAAGAGAGCTGGCGTGGCTTACTAAAGAGGTTAAGGAAGCCATAAAAGAAAAGGACTCCTTCAAAGCATGGAAACGCATGAAAACAACTGAAACTTGGAACAAACACAAGGATGATCAGAAGAAGTGTCACAGGGCGGTGAGGGATGCCAAAAAGGACTATGAGGAGAAAGTAGCGCAGAAGGCCAAAAACTTCAAGCCCTTCTTCAGGTATGTGAAAGGGAGAAAACCCGCAAAAGAGGCGGTGGGACCACTGGACAACCAGGGAAGGAAAGGGTACATCAAGGATGACAAACAAATCGCAGACAAACTAAATTCCTTCTTTGCATCTGTCTTTATAAAGAAAGACACTGCAACAATTCCAGAAGCAGTGAAAGTGTTCAAAGGAGCAAAAGAGGACAGCCTTACCATGGTAGAAATGGACTTAGATCAGATTTACCGCCAGATCGACAAACTCAAAAGTGACAAATTTCCTGGACCGGTCGGAATTCATCCGAGAGTCTTGAAAGAGCTAAAAGTGGAAATCGGTGAACTATTGCAAAAACTTGCCAACCTGCCAATCGAAACAGGAAAGATACCGGACGACTGGAAGATAGCGAACGTCACGCCGATATTTAAAAAAGGATCAAGAGGAGTACTGGGCAACTATAGATCTGTGAGTCTCACGTCGGTCCCTGGGATGATGGTTGAGGCGCTGATCAAGGATAGCATGACCCGGCACTTTAGACACACATGACCTGATGAGAGCCAGCCAACATGGATTCAGGAAGGGGAAGTCATGTTTGACGAACCTACTTCAATTTTTTGAGACAGTGAACAGACAAATTGATAGCGGAGAACCGGTGGATATTGTATACTTGGATTTTCAGAAAACGTTCAACAAGGTTCCACATGTAAGACTCCTCAGGAAACTGCAAGGCCATGGAGTAGATGGAGACATACTAAGATGGATAGGCAAATGGCTGAAGAACAGAAGGCAGAGAGTGGGCATAAATGGGAAATTCTCAGACTTGGAGACTGTGACTAGCGGTGGTGCCCCAGGGTTCGGTACTTGGGCCCATCTTATTTAATATCTTCATAAATGAACTGGAGGATGGAACATCTAGTGAGATCATCAAGTTCGCAGATGACACAAAGCTATGCCGGTCAATCAAATCGCAGAAGGACAGCGAGAAACTCCAGAGCGACTTGAGCCGATTGAAAAATTGGGCAGATAAATGGCAGATGAAGTTTAATGCACTTAGGCAGAAAAAATAAGGAACACAAGTATGTCAGATGCAACTCTGGGCAAAACCGAACAGGATAGGGACCTGGGCATATTAATCGATAGGACCCTGAAACCTTTGGTGCAATGCGCGGCAGCAGCGAAGAATGCGAATAGAATGCTAGGCATGATAAAGAAGGGAATCATGAGTAGATCGGAGAAAGTAATACTACCGCTTTATAGAGCGATGGTCAGACCACACTTGGAATATTGCGTCCAACATTGGTCTCCATACCTAAAGAAGGATTTAAAAGTACTCGAGAGGGTGCAGAGACGAGCAATGAAGTTAATAAATGGCATGGAGAACTTGGAATATGAGGAACAACTTAAGAGACTGGGATTGTTCTCCCTTGAGAAGAGGAGACTGCGAGGGGATATGATCGAGACTTTCAAAATACTGAAAAGAATCGACCAAATAGAGCAGGATAAAAAACTATTTTACAATGTCCAATGTGACAAAGACAAGAGGACATGGATTATAGCTAAGGGGGGACAGGTTCAGGACAAATATCAGGAAGTTCTGCTTCACGCAATGAGTGGTAGAAACCTAGAATACTCTTCCAGAAGAGGTAATTGTGGAATCCACCGTTCTAGGGTTTAAGGGTAAGCTAGATGCGCATCTCTTATGAGAGGCTTAGAGTGATATGGGGACTAATGCTATGTCAGGGTACACCTGGCGGGGCCTCCGCGTGTGCGGATCGCCGGACTTGATGGACCTAGGATCTGTTTCGGAGATGGCACTTCTTATGTTATACCTTGGAGAGGGTGAACAACCTGTCTTTATCTACTAAGTCTATTCCCTTCATTATCTTGAATGTTTTGATCATGTCCCCTCTCTGTCTTCTCTTTTCAAGGGTGAAGAGGCCCAGTTTCTCTAATCTCTCACTGAACAGCAATTCCTCCAGCACCTTAACCATTTTAGTCGCTCTTCTCTGGACCCTTTCGAGTCTTACTGTGTCCTTCTTCTTGTATGGTGACCAGTGCTGGACGCAGTATTCCAGGTGGGGGCTTACCATGGCCCGGTACAGCGGCATGATAACCTTCTCTGATCTGCTCATGATCCCCTTCTTAATCATTCCTAGCATTCTGTTCGCCCTTTTCGCCACCGCTGCGCAAAGCAGAAGATGCAGATCGCCAACCATGTAGAGAGTGTTCTCTTGGTAACCGGAGTTCCCAATCTGTTAAGATCAAATGTGAGGAATAACCGAGTAGAGGCTTTCTGAGGCTTCGCTCTATCTAGGTCATAAGCTAAAGAATGTTTACAGTCCAATGTGTGGAATGCAGCTTCACCAGGATGGGAATGTGGTCTTGAAAAGAAGATAGGCAGAACTATAGACTGGCTGAGGTGGAATTCCAAAACTACCTTTGGTTGGAATTTGGGATGAGTATGAAGGACCACTCTGTCATGATAGAAAATGGTATAAGGTGTATCTGAAACTAGTCCTTGATGTTCACTGACTCGTCGAGCTGAAGTGATGCTAGACTACTTTCCACGTGAGATATTTGAGGGATGAAGATGGTAGTGGTTCAAATGGTGGCTTCATGAGAGTAGACAGTACAATACTGAGGTCCCAAGCAACCGGAGGAGGCTTTATTGGGGGTTTAGCGTGTAACAGTCCTTTCATAAATCTGGAAATCAGTTGGTGTGACCCCACCATAGCTTTTTCTGAATATTCCCATACGCCTTCTAAGTTTTCTAACAAACTTCACATGCCTCTCCAGCTTTCTTCCCACCCTAACTGCATAGCCTTGCCTACTCTCCCACTCTTCTGGCAACCCCTACCTGTGCTCATCAGCACATATGGAAAAGGGTGGCTGTAAGACAAAATGCAAAATAGAAGTAGCATTCATGTAATAATGCATCATATATCCTGCTGAACTTGCATACCTGGGGAGAAAGGAACTGAGGAGGCACTTGCGCCCGGAGATTAGGGGAAGAATTTAAAGGCTGCACCGGAGTATGCATGCCTCTGGATTGTGTTGCGCTGTTCCCAAACAGACCATGATTGCCAGCCTGCAAAACAGTATTAAAAATAATTTTGATATAACACTTTTTATTTATTAAGTGAGTAGACAAGACGACAACCCTTTGGCAACATGGTTAGCAGTAAGAGGGAGATAGTTTTTAAATGCTGTCAAAATTTCAAAGCATTATTCAGGTGTCTGTAGGAAAAGTAAAGAGAAGAAAGCATATCTGTTTACAAGTTAACATATGTTCTCCAAAGACAGCAGCATAATAGAGTGGGCAATATCATTTGACAGCACCGAGACGCATCTCAACAGAACAGTGTTCAAGTTTTTCTAAATATCTGCAGGATTTTCTCCTCAGTTGTCCCATGGAGTATTCTCTAGAAAAGAACCCTATGGAACAGAACCCACCAGTTACTAACTATGCTTTCTCTGAGGAGGAATATGCAGAAATACCTAGCTATCACAAATGTGAGAAGAGAATCTCTAAAGGATACTTTCAATAAAGAGAACTGAACTCATTAACAAAACTGCTAATAACATTATTTTATTTCACAAGAAATGCAACTTTTAACAATAAAATGGAATATAAAGTTGGATGAAGTTGATTCTACTAGCAACAGACCAATGGAAAATATGGCCTTCCTTAACAAATATGAGAGCACTCAAAACATCTGATGCTCACAGCAGGCTGCTAGGTACTGATGTTCCCTGACAAAGCAAGAGTTTGATGTTGGATTGAACACAAAACAAGCCTCCCTGCTTCATCTCATCTTTTAAACAAACGGGATCAACCCCTTCCAGATTCATTCACTCTCATTCACAACTCCATTTTTTTCTTTCCAATCTTCTTCCCCCCTACTAATTCCCCTTTTGAAAAAACTCTCATCTTGAGAATCAGAGTAAGGAGGTTCAAATAATAATAATAATAACTTTATTTTTGTATACCGCAATACCACAAAACAGTTCAGAGCGGTTTACAGGAGAAGAGACTGTACATTTACAGCGAAGATGCAGAGTCAGATTAACCAGGGTAAAGTAACCAGTAACAATAACAATTAAAATTAAAATGATACCTTAAACAATCTCCTTCTATGTAGCCCAGGACAATTTTAGCTTATGCTGGAGGCTCTAAGTACTGAAAGGGGTAAGAAGCAGGGATGATGATTTAAAGTATCTTATTCTTGAATCTGAACTAGTGCTGCCCAATTTAGAAAATAAATTTCAATTCGATTCAGCCTATTGAATCGATTTTTCAATTCAATTTTCCTGCCCAATTGAGTGTTTTTTTGTTTTTTTTCAAACATCCTGATGGGTTTATTTTATAGCCTCTTCACCCCCTTTGCCTTCTCCTACCCACACTGGCGCTGTGGGAGTCGTGAGGGCAGGATGTCAATAGATCAGCCAAGGGGGTATTGTTCATAAAGTCACTTTATTGATGAATGTGCCGCAATGGCTCAATAGACTCAACACAGGCAGTGTTTCGGTGTCTGTGCCATTTTAAAGAGCCTAAAAGGACCATGTAAAAATAGAATAAGACATGAGTACAAATAAATATATGGAGCATCAAATAATCAAAATGAAACAAATACAGACATAATGTAATTAGGAGCATGTTGGAAAACATGTGCAAACATAAAATCATCAAAGCATATGAATGAATTTGTGTTCATGGTAAAATTGAAATCAAAATTAAAAATAATGGTATATAAGAACATATTTAAAGCATGATGTGAATAAAACATTACAAGAATAAAAGCAAGGTTAAAAACAATTACATATAACAAAAGCTAAAACATATATCAAAAGCATGTGAACAGAGGCGAATACAAAAACAATCAAGGACCCATAAAAATAAAATTATTACGTAAATAAAAGCATGTTTAAAAACAATTGCTAAAACATAACACAAGCATATGAGTTGAGCTAACTAGAAACCTTAAAGATGAATAAAAATCAATGAAACCAGGGACATTAAGCTTAAAAGGTATATCAGAGCATAACTAAAGCATAACACAAGCAAAGGCTCCATGGCAGCAATCAAATATTTATCTAAGGCATGATTTTGAACACATGGAAGTATTGTGCCTAAAGAAAAGTAAACGATGAAGGGCGATGATGAATAGAAGACATAGAGGCAATAAATAAACCAGCCGAAGAGATTAAATAAGCCAGAGAGATTGAATTGGAAGCCTCCATTCATATTAATATTGATACATGGATAGAAATATTAGGCAGCTTTGAAGATGATATATTAATGGTATGTTAATAGTTTTAAACAATGAGCTACTGAAATTGCCATTGCTCAAACCCTATGTACAGTAACCTGATCTTTCAGGGACAGCCCAGACTGAGCATGGCTAAAAGAGATACAGTCTACCAACCATGTGGAAATGGTTCTCTTGGTGACAGGAGCTCAGTCTATTTGGACTGAATGAGAAAAACAGCCGAGTAAAACAGCTGGCACCCTGGTGGAGGTGGGGAAACCTCTACTTGATCGGGCTCATTGGATTGCAGGACCGCGTGATGTTAATCGGACCCGCGATGTTGTGGCCTGTTTCCATCGTTATTTGGACAAGGAACATGTGCTGCGAGCAGTTCGGCATGGTTAAATTAGAGGATGTAGATATTGATATCTACCCGGATGTGGCACCAGCGACTTTGGCTCGTTGCCGCACATATCAGGTTGCACCCTTCTTCTGCAGGAGCAGAATATTCGATATCGCTGGCTGTACCCTATTGGCTTGGCGTTCATGTATGCTGGCAAAAACTACTTGACTGTCACAGTGATAGATGTGCGGGCTTGCCTGATGGAGGCAGGAGTGCTACAGGCATCAGAGTTGGCTCCTCTCAAGCTAGCAAACAGTGCAGCATCTGATCTGGCAAAAAGTAACTAGGTCTGCGGAGGTCCACCGTCCATAGCACTGGTTTCTCAGTAAACTTTGGGGCCTCTGGGGTCATTTGTGAGCTTGTTTATGGGGTTGTTATGTTGATTTTCTTAGGGGTGGTGAAGGCGGGAGGCTTTTTCTTGAGTTGCATGGGGAGGTCTTTCTGGGGCTATTTCTCTACACTTCCTGTGACTGTGGCTTCCAGGTGCTTTGGTAGTTGGGCCATGTGGGGTGTGGGTGGGCAGGTAGGTGGGGGTTTGGGGGCATTGGGACCAAGTGTTTTGGAAAGTGAAAGCTTGGGTGAGTGGTTGGGTGTTGTTTACTTGATGGGGACATGTATGTATGTTTTGTGGGATCCTTGTGACAGAATGGAGGGTACTTCTGGCTTGGGTAGGCTGTATTTCCCTGGGAGCTTATGATTAAGCATACTTTGTTATCTTATAATATTCATGGTTTGAACTCCCCGCAAAAGCAGCGTCTATTATTTATAAAGAATTGAGTCGCTTGAAAGTAGTGGTGGGGTTCATTCAAGAAACCCATTTTCAATCCAGATATGAAAAGTTGCTTGCACACAATTATCCTCATGTTTTTCTTTCCTCTAAGAGTTCGCAAAAAGACACAGGGGGTGGGTATTCTCATACACAAAAATGTCCAATTTTCACTGAGAGAGATGATCAGGGATGCAGAGGGGCGAAACACTCTTATTAAGCCGGAATTGGATGGGCAACTGTATAGTTTGCTGAACGTTTATGCGCCTTTTATGCGATTCTGGAACGCTTACTGTTGGACCATGCGGAGGGTACAGTCCTGATTGGGGGGAGGATTTCAATCTCACCAGCTATCCCCAGGAGGATAATTCTAATTCAGCAATCCGCTATGCTAGGGGTGATTGGCAGGCTTTTCTTAGTTTTTTCTGCAGGCAGGATTTGGTGGTTGTTTGGCGCTACCATCATCCAGGGGATAGGGACTATACTTTCTATTCAACCTTGCATAACTTCTATACCAGAATTGACATGTGGTTCGTTACTCGAACTACTCTGCCATGGGTTTTTGGCTCTACCATTGAACCACAAGTATTATCTGATCATGCTCCTCTTTCTTTGGTGCTGAATGTGGGACAGGATTGGGAGGACTCCCGTATGTGGCGGATGAATGATTTTCTACTCCGTGATCCTAATACTTTCCATTTGTTGGAGGGAGATGTTAAGGACTTCTTTGCTTTGAATGATATGGGGGAGGTCAGTCCGAGTGTACTATGGGAGAGTTTTAAAGCGACCCTACGGGGTTGTTGCATTTCACGGGGGTTCCTACCTGAACAAGTGTTGGGTTGCCCGGTAATTAGAATTGTTAGCTCACCTTCGACGATTGGAGCACCATCATAAACAGAATTCTACGGTGGGGGGTGGTATGACCTTGGTTGGGTGTAGACAGGATTTGCAGGAGCTGGACTTAGAGGGCATGACTTGGATTCTTCAGCGGCGGAGACAGAAGTTCTTTGAATGGGGGGACAGGGCTGGCCACTTACTGGCCTCACAGCTCCAGCAGACTCAGGCTCGCCATCTTATTTCGCAGGTCCAGGACACAATGGGACAGCTTCAATTGGAGGACACTGCTGTTCATTGGGCATTTTTGTATACTCCAGAGACTGTGGCATCGGAGCTGGAAATTGAGGCATTTTTTATTGGGGTGCATCTGCCCCAGCTGGCAGCGATTGACGCGGACTGGCTTTCTTCACCCATTCAGGCTGAAGAGGTTCTGGGGGCTATTCGACCTGTCTGCTAGTAAGGCCCCAGCTTTGACGGTTTTTCGTCTTTATTTTATTTAAAAATGGAGGCGTATATTGTGGAGCCTCTTACCCGTCTGTTTAACTCTCTTTTGGAGGAGGAGAATTTACCATATTCTTTTGTCAAGCAGCGGTTTCACTTCTTAAACCTGGAAAGGATTTCACCCTTTGTGGCTCCTATAGACCCAACTCCCCAGCAGATACCCTAGAAACCCTCCTCGAATTCATCACTGAACTAACCATCTCACACAAACACATGACAATCCTAGGAGATTTCAATTTCCCAGACTACCCCAACACCTCAGGACAAATTGACAACTTCCTCTCCTCCCTCTCCGACCTAGGATTCCACCAAACTATAACCACCCCCACGCACTCAGCAGGCAACATCTTAGACTTGCTTTTCACCCTCAAAGACCCAACGACAGAGCCCCAGCAAACTTCCACTTCCACACCTGTCCCATGGTCAGACCACCACCTCATTGAATTCGAACTCCCACTCGATACTGCCCTAACCCCACGTAAAGATCCCCCCCCCCACCCTACGTCAACTCCCTAATTCGGTCAACCCTCAAGATATGGCCGCAGGTATTCGCACCCTAAACGAATCTTGTACCCAACATCCCCTATCAATTGACCTGGCAGCCGCCACATGGCACTCTAACATCCAATCCCTCTATAATAACCTGGTCCAGACAAAAACAACCCAAATAATCACCAACAAAGCACCTGCTCCCTGGTACACTAATGACCTCCGATCCATAAAACGATCCCTGAGAAAAGCAGAAAGGATCTGGGCCAAACATCCGGACAATGAAACCAAAACCCACTGGAAAAGCATATCCACCACATACAAAGCTGCCATTCTAGAAGCAAAAAAGACCTACTACTCTCGTCTCCTACAACAAGCCCCTTCTAGATCTAAACAACTGTTCACCCTCACCAACCATCTCTTCACCAACGCCCAAAGGAATAATCAAATCAACCAAACAGAACTCGATAGCGAAACTCTCTCGGACTTCTTCCAGTCCAAAGTACAAAACATCCGAGCTAACCTTGACCTCAACACCAAACCCACTCCTACTCAGCTCCAACCAATTCCATATACCCCCCCTTCCGCCACTCTCTCCCAATTTCATTTAGCTACTCATGCGGAGGTCCTCGAAACCCTGAGAGAACTCAAACCCTCCAACACCATCCTCGACCCCTGCCCGTCCAGCCTCCTGCTGTCTGCCGGAGACGCCATGGCAGAATCCATCCTCCCCATCATTAACACCTCTCTAACTACTGGAACTGTCCCCCTCAGCTGGAAATCAGCTATTATCAAGCCCACTCTCAAAAAACCCTCCCTTGATCCTAATGAACCTGGCAACTATCGCCCAGTCTCCAACCTCCCAATTGTCTCCAAACTCCTTGAACGAATTGTGCTCCACCGCCTACACCCTTTCATTGAAGAACAAGCTGCCCTATCCCCAGCCCAATCCGGCTTCCGTAAAGGCCACAGCACAGAATCAGTACTCCTTGATATCATCGACGACAGCTGGTCAATACTCGACAAAGGCAATGACGCCCTACTAGTCCTACTTGACCTTAGCGCTGCCTTCGACACAGTTGACCACCACCTACTCATATCTAGACTCCACGACCTCGGAATCAAAGACACAGCCCTCCAATGGATCACCTCCTTCCTTCACCAAAGGACCCAAACTGTCCTACTAGGGACACATAAATCTACCCCTAAGCCTATCAAATATGGTGTTCCTCAAGGCGCCCTTCTATCCCCCCTCCTATTCAACCTCTACATCAAACCCGTCATCGATATAGCGCAAAAATATAAAATCAAAATCCACTCTTATGCAGATGACATCCAGCTGCTCCTCCCCTTAGGCGAAAACCGGCCATCCCAAATTGCTAACCTCAAACTCTGCCTCACTGACATGAAAACTTGGATGTCAAACAACAAGCTTCAATTTAACGCCTCCAAAACCGAACTCCTATGGATCAGAAACAAAAACACCAAATACCTACGACCTACACTAACATGGGATTCCACTCTACTAACGGCAGCAGATCAAGTTCGCAGCCTGGGAGTAACCCTAGACGGACACCTATCCCTATCTAACCACATATCCCAAGTAGTCTCCACCTCCTTCTACTACCTCCGCCAACTGAAAAGGATCAAACCCTACATCTCCACACCAGACCTCGCCCAACTCCTATACGCATATGTCCTCTCCAGAATGGATTATTGTAACTCCCTATTTAATGGACTAACCAAAAATAATATCAAACGCCTCCAACGGGTCCAAAATGCAGCCATCCGCCTCCTACATGACCTCAACTACCACGATTCCATCTCCCCGGCACTCCATGCTGAACACTGGCTCCCAATTAGCCAACGCTGTACTTTCAAAGCCCTGGCAATTGCCCACAAGAGAATCTATTCCACCACCCCCTCCTACATAAAATCCAAGCTTCCCATCTACAACCCCACTCGCACCCTCCGCTCTAAGTCAGAGATACGCCTATGCACCCCCCCCGGAAGATCCCTGCTCACAGAAACTGCCCACAAACGATCCTACAGCCACTTCATTCCACACCTCTGGAACCAACTCCCCCCCCAACTTAGACAACAGAACTCATTATTAACATTCCGTAAATCGGTAAAGACCCTCCTCTTCAACTAAAGATCTCCTCTGTCTTCTCCCCCCCTTACGCCCCACCCCTCCACTCTCCTATCACCTTCCCGAACTCCAGTATAACCCTCTCTTACTCTCTCCACTAACAAATTGTACCTAAACGCATATAACTTTCCTTAAACTAAACTACTGTATTTTCCCCTTCTCTCTTTCTGCTATACTCTCCCTGTATTTAATTCTCTCCAAAATCTATAAATCCAATCACTAAACCTGTTGTACTACTTATATGTCTAGTTACTCCCCACTGTGTATGTTCATTTGTAGACCGTTCTGAGCTACTGGGAGGACGGGATAAAAATCCAAATAAATAAATAAATAAATAAAATATCATTGTGGGGCATAGATTATAAGCTGTTTGCTCATATTTTGGCATTTGTTTGCAGCGGTTTTTGCCGGACCTGATCCATGGGGATAAGTGTGGATTCATCTCTGGATGGCATCCTGGCGACAATATTCGCAAAGTGCTAGACCTTATTTGGGTGGCTCGTCAGTTTTCTATTCCTTTGGTTCTGCTCTCGGTAGATGCCGAGAAAGCCTTTGATAGGGTTTTCTGACCTTTTATGCAAGCCGTCATTCATCGGGTAGGGATTTGGGGGAATTTTTTGCATTGGGTTACTGTTATATACCATCCCGGAGGCCTGTTTATGGGCGGTATACGGCCCCTTTTTCAGTGCGGTGCGGGACCAGACAGGGGTGTCCATTGTTGCCCCTTATTTTTGCTTTGGTAATGGAACCTTTGGCTACAGCTATTGGGGCTAATCCTAATATCAGTGGGATTGAGGTGGGTGCACAGGAACATAAGATCTCGTTTATGCAGATGACATTCTGTTTACGCTTGGTTGCCCGCTTCAATCTTTGCCAACAGTGCTTCAGGTGCTAGAGCAGTATGGTAATATAGCCGGCTTTAAAATGAATGTTTCTAAGTCTGAGTTGCTTAATATTTCTCTCCCTGCTGATTCCTTATTTGACTTACAAGGGGCTTTTCAGTTTCGATAGGCCGCTAAGTCGATATAATACCTTGGGGTTCATATTTCTCGGAATTTCTTTTTCATCTCAAATGTCCACCTTTATTGCGGACGGTTTATGCTGATTTGGATCGCTAGGAGGGTTTACGTTTGTCTTGGATGGGCCGGATTAGTGCTCTGTGCATGAATGTGTAGTCCCGCTTTTAATTTTCCTGTTTGCCTCTCTTAGTTCCTAAGCAGTTTTTGCTTCGACTTCAAAAGGAGGGCTTTTGCCTATATCTGGACCCAAGGATGCGGATGGAGCATATATATTGGGATAGGTTGCATGGGGGTTCCTGATTTCCTTAACTATTATTATGTTGCCCAACTATAGTTTTATTTCATTGGTCTTTTCCATCTCAGTGCTGGGCTTCTCTAGAACAAGAACTACAGACTACTTTTCCTCTGGCAGCATTACCGTGGATATCCCTGGAGACTATTTGGGAGGTGCAGAAGGGGGCCCCCTGTGGGATGACCTGTACTTTGCAGATTTGGGGACAGATTAGGTGGGCTTGGTTCTCGCGCTACCGTTACTTTTACGCTACTCCTATTCGGTTTCCCCCTGGGTTTCTACCAGCTAGAGATACTGGGATCTTCCAGCGCTGGGAGAGGGGTGGTCTCTGGGTGCTAGGTCAGTTAGTTCTTCAAGGGGAACTGGTCCCTTTAGAGGCTTTATGGGATGCCTATGACCTCCCAGCGGCGGACTTCTTTGCTTATACTCAGCTCAGTGATTTTTTGAAAAAGAAGGTGCTTCCTGAGTGGGAGGGGGTGGACTCAGCCTTTCAAGTGTTCCATATGGGGTTGGGTGTAGGACTCATTTCTCGCTTATATAAACCCCACTTGTATACTCGCCCCCAGGTAAGATCCTATGAGTATAAATGGGAGGTACTTCTGGGGAGGATTCTGGAGTTCCCTCAATGGGAGCAGCTTTATGGTACGTTGCTCCGGGTCTCCCTGGCTACCCAGCTGATCGAACAGGGCTATAAGATTTTATTTCAGTGGTATTACACACCCAAAAAATTGCTTTGCCTATTTGCACATGGGAATGGCCTCTGCTGGCGAACCTGTGGGGGGGCTGGGGACTTTTAGGCATGTTTGGTGGTATTGTCCTGGGGTTGCCCGGTTTGGGGTGAAGGTTCAACAATTGGTGTCTACTATTTTGCGCACTCATGTTCTGTTGTAAATGGATGCTTTCTTCCTTAATCAACCTGCCTTGGGACTGGACCGTGATTAGGCCTATTTTGTGGCTTTGGTTGCTATGGCGACCAGGCTTTGTGTAGCTGTTTACTGGAAACAGTCAACCCTGCCTGCACAATCTGATCTTCTGCTCAAGGTGGACCATGTTTATTTAATGTCTAAGTTGACTGCTTTGAGGAATGACTCCTGTAGTTCCTTTCGTTGCATCTGGCATTCCTATGGATGTTGGAGAGGTATTACATGATTGTTTCAGCTTATTTTTTGTACAGCCATTTTTCTTACTTTTAGATTCCTGGCTTTGTTTTTCCTGATATGTGTATTACTCGGATGGGGGTTGGGGGTTGTTGAGGGTTGCTCATTTGCAGTTGGCATTCAGCCTGTGCATTGTTTTTGCTTTATTGAATAAAAAATGCTTAAAATAAAATAAAAAAACAACTAAAAAACGAGCTGAGTAGAAGTTCTGTGAAGTTTGGTGCAATCCAAATAATAAGCCAGAGCCCCATTTATAGTCCAATATGTGAAAATCAATTTCACCATGATGAGAATGAGGCCCTGGAAAAAAGATAGGGAGAACTATAGGTTGATGAAATTCTGAGACAACCTGGGTGAGGAACATGGGATAGAAACATAGAGTATGACGGCAGAAAAGGGCCAACGGCCCAACAAGTCTGCCCACTCAAGAACCCTCCCTCCCTCGAGAATCCATCTATTAAGCATTTCTCTTGAGTGACCCCCACCTGTCTGTCCCATCGTCCCTTGAAGTTGAGCGTGTTACTGGCCTCGACTACCTGATGTGGAAGACCATTCCATCGATCAATTACCCTTTCGTTGAAGAAGTATTTCCTAATGTCCCCATGAAATCTTCCTCCTCTGAGCTTTAGCGGGTGCCCTCTTGTCGCCGTGGAACCGGTAAGAAAAAAAAAGATTTCTTCCTCCACATCAATGCGGCCTGTGATGTATTTGAATGTTTCCATCATGCCCCCCCTTTCTCTGCACTCTTTGAGAGAATATAAGCACAGTCTACATAGAAACATAGAAATTGACGGCAGATAAGGGCCACGGCCCATCCAGTCTACCCACCCTAATGACCCTCCCCTGCCTTTACTTTGCAAATAGATCCCACGTGTCGATCCCATTTGGCCTTAAAATCAGGCACGCTGCTGGCCTCAATCACCTGAAGTGGAAGACCATTCCAGCGATCAACCACCCTTTCGGTGAAAAATAATTTCCTGGTGTCACCGTGCAGTTTCCCGCCTCTGATTTTCCACGGGTGTCCTCTTGTTGCCGTGGGACCCTTGAAAAAGAAGATATCCTCCTCTGCATCGATGCGGCCCGTGAGATACTTGAACGTCTCGATCATGTCTCCCCTCTCTCTGCGCTCCTCGAGCGAGTATAGCTGTAATTTATCTAACCGTTCTTCGTACGGGAGATCCTTCAGTCCAGAGACCATCCGGGTGGCCATTCTCTGGACCGATTCCAGCCTCAGCACATCCTTACGGTAATGCGGCCTCCAGAATTGCACACAGTATTCCAGGTGCGGTCTCACCATGGATCTATACAAAGGCATAATGACTTCAGGCTTACGGCTGACGAAACCCCTGCGTATGCAACCTATGATTTGTCTTGCCTTGGAAGAAGCTTGCTCCACTTGATTGGCAGCCTTCATGTCCTCACTGACGATCACCCCTAAGTCCCGTTCTGCTACCGTTCTTGTTAGGATCTCGCCATTAAGGGTATAAGTCCTGCATGGATTTTGGGTACCCAGGTGCATAACTTTGCATTTTTTGGCATTGAAGCTGAGCTGCCATGTCTTAGACCAGTTCTCTAGTAAGAGTAGATCGTGCATCATATTGTCGGGCATTGAATTTTTATCTTTTGTGCTTTTGCCCACTACATTGCTTAGTTTGGCGTCATCGGCAAATAATGTTATCTTACCTCGGAGCCCTTCTGCCAAGTCCCTTATAAAGATATTGAACAGTATCGGGCCCAAGACAGAGCCCTGGGGCATTCCGCTGATCACCTCCGTCATTTCAGAGGGGGTGTTGTTCACCATTACCCTTTGAACCCTACCTCCAAGCCAGTTCCTAACCCACTTCGTCAATGTGTCGCCCAATCCTATGGAACTCATCTTGCTTAGCAACCTGCGATGAGGCACGCTATCGAATGCTTTTCTAAAGTCCAGGTATACGATGTCCAGGGACTCTCCAACATCTAGCTTCCGCGTCAACCAGTCAAAGAAGTCTGCTCAAACGTTCTTCATATGGGAAATCTTTAAGTCCTGAGACCATCCTGGTGGCCATTCACTGAATCGACTCCATTCTCTTCACATCCTTTTGATAATGTGGCCTCGAAAACTTAACACAGTACTCCAGGTGAGGTCTCACCATGGATCTGTACAACGGCAGTATAACTTCAGGTTTTCAGCTAATAAAACTCCTTCTGATGCAACCCAGCATTTGTCTAGCCTTTGCTGAAGCTTTCTCCACTTGACTGGCAGCTTTCGTGTCTTCCCAGATGATTACTCCTAAGTCCCTTTCTGCTACAGTTCTTGTTAGGTTTTGAGAGGAGGAGGGAAATGGAAGGAAGGAAGATCATGGAAAATTCTGGTATGGAAAAATCCTTGTAAGTCCTGATATAGAACAGGTGAAGCAGGATAAAAAGCAACCAGAGCTCACAGAAACTTTTCTCTCTCTCTCTCTCCCTGCAACTGATATCTATCTCTGCAGCTGATAAAAACAGTAGATTAACTGTGAAAAGATATTTCACACCATTTACCAGAAGGCATACAAGGATGGGGAAATACCCTGTCTTTAAGCTAAGTTAGCTACTGTGTCAGTGAAACTTGAGAGAAAATAACAGGTCCTAATGCTGAGGTTTGGCATTAGGGCCGCACCCAGCCAGATATCATGCAAAGATGAACACAGCCCATGGTCAGAAGATAGAATTCTCAAGAAAGAGGAACATAGCCCATGGTCAGAAGATAAGAATTCTCAAGAATTATCATCCAACACCAGATGCCAGAAATGTGTTAGGACACCACAGCTGGGAGGGGGTTTGATGCTCGGAATTGCTTATATGGTATAAGGAAGAGGCATTTACGGGAAAAGGTTAGGTCTTACGGTAAACAGAGCAAACGTATATCATGACGCAAGTAAACCAGCCAATAAATGAGTTTAGTTAGGTAGTGATGCTTAGGAAAATAGCCAATAAAGATGTATCAGGTGATTTAGGCCAACGTGGTGTTGGCCACCAAGAAATGTATAAAACAGGCCTTTAGGAGGAAGTGAAGAGAACAGACATCAGAGGATCCTCAGGCCTGAAGATCACATTTTCTGTTACGCTATATGCTGAATGCTTTATTTCTGTAAGCTGTTATTGATTGGATAAATAAATACATACTTATTGAAATCAGTATATAGCGTGTGAGGTCTCCTTTGAGGTAGGCCTGGACAGCGGCCTACTTCAGTTTTCACCATTCAGGATGTATATTCTGCATGGATTTCCGCTACCAAGGTGCATCACCTTACATTTTTTGGCATTAAAATTCAGTTGCCAAGTACTGGACCATTGTTCCAGTAAAAGCAGGTCCTGCGTCATAGTGTCAGGCATGGCATGAGTATGAACAGCTGCTCTATCATGGTAGAAAGTTGTGTAAGGTGGTTCTGCCACAAGTGCCTAAAGTTCAATGATTCGGCATACAGATGTGATACATATTAAGAATATCACTTTCCAAGTGAAATGCTTTAACGATGGAGTAACAAGTGGCTCAAAGGGAGGCTTCATTAGGGTTAAAAGTATAATTTTTAGATCCCAAGCAACTGGAAGAGACTTGATTGGTGGCTTAGTAAGCAACAGACCTTTCATGAATACAGAGACCAGAGGATACACTGACAAAGGACTTTTATCCAAAAGGGCATGAAAAACTGCAATAGCACTCAGGTGACTGAAGAAGATTTGAGGCCAGAATATGAGAGATGTAATAAGTAATCTAGAACCAATGGGAGAGGACAAGATATTGGATCCAAAGAGTTGAGGTGATGCCACACTGTGAAGTAAATCAATTTAAAGTGATAGCAGCGCTGTATAGAGGGTTTTCTCAAGTATACCTGATACTGAAGCTGTGAGTGCAAAAGTATCTAGGCGTTGAGAAAGAGATACTATGCTGTGAGAGTTAACAAGCGTAGGCTGGGATGGAGAAGACAACCCTTGTTTTGTGTCAGGAGTGTTGGAAAGATCTGAAGTGGAATGGGGTCTCGTATGCTAAATTGTAGAAGAGGAAACCATGGTTGTCATGGTCACCGAAGTGCTATGAGGATCAGGGTGGTGTGCTCCTGGTGAAGTTTGAATAGTTTTCCCAATCAGATGTAGTAAAGAGAAAGCATACAAAAATCTGTTTGTCCAGTTTATCCAGTTTGTCCAGGAGGAAAACATCAGACTCCCAAGTGATTGGGAGTGCAGACCCTTGAACAGTAAGCTGGGAGCTTGTGATTGTGGAGGGAAGCAAAAAAAAAATTCACTTCTGAGGTCTCCCACTTCAAAATATTTGAAGTGACACAGCTGAGTTGAGTGACCATTCGTGAGATTGTAGTAGCCTGCTTAATCTGTCCACTAGGATGTTCTGTTTTCCTGTGAGATATGCCACTATGAAGAATATGTTGTGTGAGATTGCCTAGGACCAAATCTTCATCACTTCCCAACAGAGGAGGCAAGATCCTGTGCCCCCTTATTTGTTTACATAGTACATTGCCACCTGGTTATCCATCCAAATAAGTACAACTTGACTGAGGTGGCATTCTTGGAATGTGATGAGGGCATTTCGAATTGCTTGAACTTTGAGGTTGATATGGAGAGACTTCTCTTGGTGATTCCAACTACCTTGAGTATAGAGACCATTGAGATGAGCTTCCCAACCTAGTAAAGAGGCATCTGTCGTCAATATCTTTTGATGCTGATTGTGAAAGAGAAGACCTTTGGAAAAGTTGCACATGATACCCATCATTGGAGAGACAGGTAAAGTAGTGAGGTTATTTGTATGTGGTGGGATAATGGATCGGTGGCTTGAGACCACCGAGTTGAAAGGGTCCACCAAGGTCCCCTTTGGTGTTAGATGAACAAACAGAACCACATGGATTATGGATGCCATGTGACCTAGAAGGCGCATCATCTGACACGCCGTGTTGTACTGAAGAGAGGAAACTTGTTGACAGATGTGAATCAGATTTTTTAGTCTCTGTTGTGGTAGAAATGCTTGAGATTGAGCTGTGTCTAAAAGAGCTCCTATGAATTCAAAAGTTTTGGTCGTTTGTGGATAGGATTTCTGATAGTTGATTGCAAATTCCAGAAGTTCTAACATCTGTATTGTTGCAGTAATGGTCTTGTGAGTTTGATGAGGCATCAGACCCATGATCAGCTGATTGTCCAGATAGAAGACATGGAAATTGTAAGAGAGGAAGCACGCAGCCACCACCACCAAGCATTTTATAAACACTCAAGGTGTCAATGCAAAATCAAATGGGAGCACCTTGTATTGGAGATGGTGCATCTCACTCGAATGCACAGATATTTTCTGTGTGCCAAGGTGGAAGCAAAGTCAGTCAGTCAGTCATTCGTCTGTAACAATGGTAAGAGTTCCCAGAGAAAGAATGCAAAATTTTTCCTTCACTAAGAATTTGTCAAGTGGATGGGGATCTAAGATTGGACAGTCATCCAATCTTTTTCGGTATGAGGAAATACTAAAACCCTTGAACATTCTCTAGAAGAGATACCATATATGCTCAAATATAAAATGAGATTTTTGGGCCAAAAAAAGGCCCCAAAATTGGAATCATCATACACCTCCTGGACTTGTTGTAGGACTCCGCCGGAAATGCTGTATGGCCTGGTGGGGTGAGAAAAGACAGGAGGGATCTCTCCCATCTCCTGTCCCAGCTGCCTGCCAATTTTTTACCTCCCTCCCGCCTCCCCATGTGTACCTTTTTGAATCCCTGGTGGTCTAGCTGTGTACCGGGCAGAAGCAAGCTTTCCAAATTCCTGTCCCGTGCTGAATCCCTCCCTGAATGGCCACCTCAAGTTCCTGAGGCCCAGCAGTGTACTGGGCATGAGCAAGCTATCCTTGCTCCTGCCTGGAGCTGAGCTGAGGTAATTTAAGATGTCCTTCATACAGAGTGTTGTGCCGAGGTCTGGAGCGTGAAGATAATATTTGCTCCCTGCATGATCGTCGAAGCGCTGACGATGTAGAATCCGAGACCTTGCCCTAGGTAGCAGGTGAGAGCTCTGCTCGGACTGGACTGGTACAGAAGGTGTCGAGAAATATATCTGCATAATAGACTTCTGCAGCACCTCAACCAACTCCTTTCATAAGAGTTCTCAAATTTGTTCTTTTAAGGAGAATGCTGGTACCAGAGCAGCTAGCAGTAGGGATGACGCAGGCTGTACATGGTGTCGAGGCATTGATGACCTCGATTTCAAGACATTCACCAAGGGAGACACCAGCTGTAGAGATAGAGACCTGTGATGATAGAGGTATGCATGGAGGGAGAAGGATGTTTGTGCTTCTAAGGTTTTTTTTAATCTACTTCTCCGGATGGAGGCAATGTTGGTGAGGATGCATGGCAAGGAGTGGGTGTCGCCGTTACTGAAGCCAACACCAAAGGATGAACATTAGTACTGATGTCCAAATCAACAGACATAGATGATGTTCTCAATGTTGATCCAGTTTTTCAAACTGCAATTGGTGAGCTCTCAGGGACCACCTTTTGTAGGGACAGTGAGTGTAGAAATCTGGTTGATGTTGGGGGCACAGGCACCGACAGGGTCAGTGACGATATGGTCCGGTTACACCAGTTAAACCACTCCAAGCCCTGGACATGGAGGGGCTGCTGCAGCTAGATTGAAGGCCTAAATGGTCCCAGGGAGGTCAAGTAACAGTGAACCCGAAAAAAGCTTGATGATCCTGGTCCAAAAAAAGGCACGAAAGGGCCAGAAGGCCCAAAATGAAAACTTTGTTCAAATTAAATAAAACTTACTGGGATAAAAGAATAAGAAAGAAGGAAAAAAATACTGAGGAAAAAAATAACGGAAAGGCAAAAAGAAGGGGAAAAATTTGACACACTTGAAAAGATTCCATGAACATTGCTTCTTAGCTCTGTGGAAAACTATGAACTGATGGTCCCGCAATCTGATATCAGGCAAGAAGGCACCAGTGCGCACAAGCAGTCTCGAGACATTGAAAATTTTTTGAACAGTACACTGTAACACTGTCTATACTGAACACCGTGGATGACGTCACCCACATGTGAGCATATGCTGCCTGCTTGTCCTGGGTAATAAATGTATTCACAAAGAAATACATAAAAAATAATTTTATAAAAGACTTTCCATGTGCTAAATATTGAAGATATGTAGACAACTAGACATCATGGGCGTGCCCAGCTGCTATTAATAATTAAAGATGGAAAATAAAAGCATGCAAGGAGATTAACTTTGAAATTATTTGGGATAAATGAGACAGGTGAATTGTGGAACTGTCTGTAAAAGGTTATTTTAAATTGGCTCTGATAGAATCAAACTAAATGAAAATATTAACGTTTATAAGCTGAAATTCTCAGAGAAAATATGCTGACAAGCATAATGAAGTTTATGTTAAGAATTTTCAGGAAACGAAACAAGGTGTGATAACTTTCCTAGAAAAACAGGAAACTTAGGCTTTTACAGAGAGGCCTTAAAAAGGAAATCTGCTCCTTATAGATTAAAACACAAAGCTAATTAGGAAAAGTTCATACAGAAGTTAAAATAGTGGAAAAAGCACAGTTACTTAATGTAACAGGTGTTATCCAGGGACAGCAGTCAGCTATTCTCACATATGGATGATGTCATCCACAGAACCCGGATTCGGACAGCTTAGCAAGAACACTTGTAGAACTTTAGAAAATTCGGGACTGCCGCACCGCGCAAGAGTGAATGCCTTCCTGCCTAGTGCAGGGCATGCGTCTCCTCAGTTCAGATAGCTAGTAGAGGTGGGTGGGTTGTGAGAATAGCTGCCTGCTGTCCCTGGATAACACCTGTTACAGTAAGTAACTGTGCTTTATCCCAGGACAAGCAGGCAGCCTATTCTCAACATATGGGTGACCTCTAAGCTAACCAGAATGGGATGGTGAGAGTGTTGGCAATTCAGGACAATAAATTTTGTAATACTGCCTAGAAATAGATCTAAGGAAAGCTACTGATGCCGCCATGGCTCTAACTTTATGGGCTGTGACTCGATTCTAGATGCAGTCCAGCCTGAGCATAGCAGAAAGAGATGCAAGCAGCTAACCAGTTGGAGATGGTGCACTTAGAAATCGGATGTCCCAACTTATTTGGATAAAAGGAGATAAAAAGTTGAGGTGCATATCTATGTGATTGACTGAGTTGCAAGTAGAAAGCCAAAGCACGCTTACAATCCAGAGTATGAAGAGCTGTTTCTCCAGGGTGAGAATGAGGCTTTGGAAAAAACACTGGAAGTACTATGGATCGATTGAGATGAAATTCTGAAACCACTTTAGGTAAGAATTTAGGATGAGTACGGAGGACCACCTTGTCATGATGGAAAACTGTGAAAGTTGGGTCTGCAACTAAAGCTTGTAGCTCGCTTACCCTACGAGCAGACATGAGAGCAATGAGAAAATCCACTTTCCAAGTGAGATATTTAAAATGAGCCGAATCCATTGGTTCGAAAGGAGGCTTCATCAATTGAGAAAGAACAACACTGAGATCCCAAACCACTGGAGGTGGTTTGATATTGAGAAGTCCTTTCATAAATCTGGAAACCACTGGATGAGCAGAAAGGGGTTTCCCTTCGATAGGCTGATGGAAAGCAGTAATTGTACTGAGATGGACTTGAATGGATGTAGATTTGAGGCCTGATTGAGACAAATGGAACAGGTAATTCAAAACCGAAGACAAGGAGGTAGATTGAGACTCCTTGTGATGAATGGTGCACCAAGCAGAAAATCTAGTCCATTTCTAATTGTACCATTGTCTAGTGGTAGGCTTCCTAGAAGCCTCTAAAATGTCCTGTACAGATTGAGAAAGCTGTAGAGGGGCAGTTAAGTTGAGAGGTACCAAGCTGTCAGGTGTAGAAACTGCAGGTTGGGATGAAGAAGAGACCCCTGACTCTATGTAAGCAGAGAGAGAAAAACTCATAGAAGCAGTGGCTCCCTGAACTCAACGACGTTTGTGGGCACGAGGTTGAAGGGTAGCACAGCGGATACACAACTCCGGATGATGGTCATGTCCCAAACACTGAATACACCACCGATGTGGATCAGTGAGGGAGATCGCACGTTGGCAACAGCTATACTTCTTGAAGCCTGTAATCAGCCAGAACATAAATGGAAAATTAGCCGCAGCTAAGTCAAAGCCCACAAGCTGAGGCCGCGAGGCAGGCCCTGCCGTGATTGGAAGAAAAAACAAAGTAAATTAAAAAAAATAAATAAATAAAATGTGCAAGAAAAACACAGCGATCCTGAAAAGAAATAAAACACGAGCCGTGTTGAGAGAAGGCATGAAGTAGAACTGTCTAGCGCAGAGATTCAAAATAGGACTTCTCGGCTCCGCGGAAAACTGAGAACTAAGGAGACGCGCCCCCTGCACTGGGATAAAGTAAAATACTAATACTGCCACCTTACCAAGAACCACAAAAAACAGGGAGGAATGGAAGGAAGTATAATCCAAAAATATCACTCCAAGACAAAAGTACCACACAAGCCAAGAAAGCTAGTTTATTACTTAAGCGATAGAAAAGCCTCAGACAAACGGAGAGGGGTACCCACACTCTTCCACCCAAGCATCATAGGCAAAAAACTTTCATACAAGTTTAAAGTTGGCAGGTGAGAGCAAAAAATTAGCCGAGAACGATTAATGGTACAAACTACTGAACACAAACAGGCCTGGCCGACGATCGTTTCGTGGCCGGTAACCACTGCTTCAGGGCCTTAGTGTCAAATCCAGGCTATCAGTACACAGATCCTAACTGCTGCTTTCAACCACCAGTTAGGATCTGCGTACTGATGGCCTGGAAATTGGCAATTACGTTGAAAGGTACCAAGCTGTCAGGTGCAGAGACTGCAGGTTGAGATGAAGCAGAGACTCCTGATTCTGTGTCAGCAAAGATGGAAAAACTGGTAGAAGTAGTGGCTCCCTGCTGCTGAGTTGAAGCAGAAGGGAGAACCAAGGTTGTCTGGGCCACCGAGGAGCTATGAGAATCATGGTGGCATGTTCATGTTTCAGTTTGACATGTGTCTTGAGAATGAGAGGGTATGGAGGAAATGCATACAGAAACTGGTTTGTCCATTCCAGAAGAAAAGCAACTGTCTCGAGGCGATGAGGAGAATACCTACATGTCAAAATAAACCTTTACCCCAAAACTGACCTTTTATTGCTCTACGCCCCACCTCCTATAGGACAAAATAATATTTCCATTATACAAAATTTAATATTGGATCATTGTACTGCCTCTACCCATCCCCTGATTTTGGGTGATTTTAACATACATTTTGAAGATCAAACAAATCCAATTACAAAAGATATGCTTACCTTTATTAACTCTATTAATTTATCCACTATCATACACCAACTAACTCATATTGCCAAACACACAATTGACATGTTACTAGTACCTAAATTCTCAAAATTTACCTATTCTACACCATTAATCTACCCAATTCCATGGTCAGACCACTACCTTATATCATGTGATCTTACATTTAAACAAAGTATTCCTGACCCGTTAGCTTCAAAGCGTAAAACCATCACATATAGAGATTTCTCTAAAATTGATTTGAAGGATGTTTCAATCATCTTTAATTCTATTAGTTTAAATTTCTTCTCTTCTTCTACCTTTGATGAACAGTTACGTATCTGGGATTCAACACTAAAAGAACTCATTAATTCTAAAGCTCCTCTAATATCTAAAACTCCGACTTTTCGTAAATTTTTACATCCCTGGTACACAGATGAACTTCTATTATTAAAACAACAGCAGAGATCCCTAGAAAGGAAATGGAGAAAAAATAAATCCATCACTAACTTACATAAATACAAGGAACACGCTTTATTTTACAAACAAAAAATCAATCTTGCCAAAAGTAACTATTTTAACAAAAAAATAGTAGAAGCCAGAAACCCATCAGCTTTATATTCTTTAGTAAAATCTATTTCCCCTTTGGCTAATAATAATAATATGACTCAAAAATGTGCTCTTTCATCTCAAGATATTGCGGATTATTTTTCCACTAAACTTGAATTGATTCGTAATACTTTTCAACCAATCTCTCCCTTTCAATCATTAGACAATGACAAATCTCAATACATTTCCACATCCAAATGCTCAAAATTTAAAATTCCATCATTAAGTGATATAGAATCTATATTAAATAAAACAAACTTAAAAGGAACACGCGAAGAAATAATACCTCCATATTATCTTAAAAAATTCTTTTCTTGTCTAGACCCTTTTATTCTAGCTTTAGTACAACACAGTTTATCCACGGCCTCCCTTCCCCAGGAATGGAAAAAATCCATTACCTTTCCAATCTTGAAGGACTATAAAGTTTCTCCAGATGTAACTTCTAATTATCGTCCTATCGCAAATATTCCTTTCATAGCCAAACTTACAGAGAGACTAGTTTTTGAACAACTTTTGGATTTCATAGAAACAACCAATGTACTCCACCCTCATCAAACTGGTTTCCGTAAATACTATAGTACAGAATATACCTTGAATGGTCTAATCAACAACATTCACTACTTTTTAGACCATCATAAATCGGTTATCTTAATCTCCCTAGATTTAACAGCTGCTTTTGACACCATAGATCAGGGGTGCCCACACTTTTTGGGCTTGCGAGCTACTTTTAAAATGACCAAGTCAAAATGATCTACCAACAATAAAATTTAAAAAAAACACAACGCACACTGTACGCATAGAAAATGTTAATTATCATTCCTATTCCAGGGTTTTTCAAAGAGGTCAAAGCAGGTGACTCTATGCACTATCACCTCAGTAACAACCATACAAAAATAGACAAATATACCCCCCTCCCTTTTTACTAAACCACGATAGCAGTTTTTAGAGCGCAGGGAGCTGCGCTGAATGCCCAGCGCTGCTCTCGACGCTCATAGGCTCCCTGCGCTAAAAAACTCTATTGCGGTTTAGTAAAAGGGGACCTTAGTGTAAAATATAGACAGCAGATATAAATTGAGACACATATCGATCACTAAATTTAAAATAAAATCATTTTTCCTACCTTGTCTGGTGATTTCATGAGTCTCTGGTTGCACTTTCTTCTTCTGACTGTGCATCCAGTCTTTCTTCCCTTCTTTCAGCCTGTATGCTTCCTCTCCTCCACACCTCATTCCCTCCCCCAACTTTTCCTTCCTCTCTCCCTGCCCTTTCTTTCTCTCTGCCTCCCTTTCCTTTTTTTCTGTTTCTCTTCTTTCCTTCTGTCTCCCTGCCTGCCCTTTTTCTTTCTTTCTTTCTCCCTGCCCTCCCCCAAGACACTGCCACTGCCATCGGGGACCCAAACTGCCATCGGGGACCAGGACCCAAACCGCCACCAATAACAGGCCCGAAAGCCGACGCCAATAACACGCCCAAAAGCCGACGCCGCCCCAACCTCTCCCTGCTTCGGCCGACCAGCATCGCGAGGAACTGTTGGGGGAAATGCTGCCGGGTCCTGCCTTCGCGGAAACAGAAAGTAGGCAGGACCCGGCAGCAAGAAGAGGAAATGCTTCACTAACATGTCTCCCGCCTTAGCCTGTAGCGAACGCTTGCTTCAGGGCTCTCAACATGTGCGTGCAGGCTTCCCTTCTCCCCCCCTCCCCAGGCATAACTTCCGGTTTCGGAGGGAAGAGAAGAGAAGCCTGCACGCACACGTTAGAGCCCGGAGCATAAGTTCGCTAGGGGCTGAAATCTCCAAGCCGGTTTTTTTGGGGTTTTTTTTAATGTTCAGCAGCGGCAGATGACAGCTGGGCGGACCGCCCAGCTAAAAGGCCCTAGGGAGAACACTGAAGGCTGATCGGCCCGTAGATCAGGACGGCAACACGAGTGCGATCGACTCGAGTTGCCTTCCTGAGCTACTGGTCGATCGCGATCGACGCGTTGGGCACCCCTGCCATAGATCATAACCTTTTATTAGATCGTCTAAACTCTTTTGGTGTCAAAGACCAAGTTTTAGAGTGGTTTTCCTCTTTTCTTACAAATCGATCCACTGTCATCAGCTTTAATAATAATATTTCTAAAAGTTATTCCACAAATTATGGAATTCCACAAGGTTCAATACTCTCACCCCTCCTCTTCAATATATTTCTCTCTCCACTTTTAAACTTAGCACAGTCTTTAGGTTTTACCACTTTTGCTTATGCTGATGACATACAACTAATTCATCCTTTGGATCCTGAAAATTTAGACCATATAACAAGTATAAACAATAAACTTCTTTCGATAAAAAACTGGCTTTTCTCAAACAAATTAGCTTTAAACCTTCAAAAAACAAAAACAATGTTGTTTACTTGGAAAAATGATATTAAATTAACTGCTCCAATTTCTATTAATAACGCCGTATTAGACCTGGTTACTACCATAAAAATTTTAGGCATTTTGATTGATGATAAACTTACATACCATAACCACATTAGTAATACTGTTAAAACATGTTTTTACAAATTGCGTCTCATTCGTTCGCTTTCCAAATTCCTTCAGCCTGAATCCTTAAATATTCTGGTTCATTCTTTAATAATATCTAAATTGGACTACTGTAATTCCCTTTTCATTAATATTACACTAAAGGAAAAAAAAAACTACAACTAATTCAGAATACAGCTGTCAAATTAATCTATAATGCAAAAAAATATGATCATGTTACTCCCCTTCTTATCAGATCTCATTGGTTACCGGTTACACACCGTATTACGTTTAAACTTTTATTCTTAGTTTTTAAAACCATCACTTTCAACGAGCCACAATTCATTAATAGATGGTTAATCCCGTATAACACGACTCGTTCACTTCGTTCATCTTCTTCCAACCTTTTGTCGGTCCCCTCGCTGAAGGTGATTGGAACTAGGCATAACGACATGTTCTCTGTCATTGCCCCTCAGTCTTGGAATCTCTTACCGCAACACATTAGGGAATTAAAAGATTTATCCATTTTTAAAAAAACACTAAAAACATTTCTCTTTAAAGATGCATATGATTTTTAATAGTTTATCATGCTTTTTTATTTATCTATAAATTTATTTCCCCTTCCTATTTGTTTTTCCCTTTGTTATTACTCTTCCTTTCCTATCCAATTATTGTAATTTCTTCCCTATTTATCCTCACAATTCAAGTATGTCTCTATACCCTAACTAACATTTTAATATACGTATATAATTAAGTATGTTTAATATTTAAGAAAATTTTACTTTATATTGTCAATAACATTTAATTTGCACGTGTTAAGATATCAATCTGTATGTATTAAAGTTTTGTACATCGCCTAGTGATTTAAAATAGGCGATTCATTAAGAATAAATAAACTTGAAACTTGAACTTGAGTATATCCTGGAGCAAAACTGAGGCAGCTTGTTGTTGTTGCATGCGAAGTTCACCCAGAGTATGATGCATGTGTTGAAACTCTGGAAGTCGATGTTGAGGAAGATACTTGAAAAAATCAGGCATGGCATTGATGCTTCAGATAAGAAGTAAAGACAAAGTTATAGTTCAAAATTCGGTTTGTCATCATCGAATTTTGATACAGCCGACGACCAAACTTGTCCATCGTCCTGCCCTCTAGGCCAGGAGGGACGGTGGCATAAACTTTGGCAGGATTGGTTCTTTTTAAAGAAGACTCCACGAGAAGAGATTGATGGTATAATTGAGCCTTCTCAAATCCCTTACAATGGACCACCTTATATCGCGATTCCCTGCTTGCACAGCGGGAACGGAATATTTTGTATCAAGATTTCTTTTGAAAGTTTGAGAAAGAATGTCATTCATGGGTAATTTGAGAGAATCCCTAGAGGATGAGACATACCCAGTTCTTCCAAATACTCAGTACAGTGGTGCCTCACACAACGAACTTAATTGGTTCCAGGAGCAAGTTTGTTATGTGAAACGTTCGTTATGTGAAACGCGTTTTCCCATAGGAATACATGTAAAAAAAAATAATTCGTTCTGCAGCATAAAATATGCTAAGATGACATAAAAAAAGATAAATTTTTGGTTATTATTTTTATTTAGATACATCTAAAAACATAATTGTTTTTTAAAACAACACACATTTTTTAAATTTAAAGACAGACTAAGTAGAGTCTAATTTTACAGTGAGAGAGGGCAGAGTCTCAGCGGCAAAAACTGGGACTTAACTGTTCATTTTTTTTTTTTTCTACCGTGTTTCCCCGATGATAAGGCAGGGCCATCAAATAAGACAGCCCCCCCTTTTTAGAAAAAAATGTAAAATAAGGCACCCCCCCGCAAATAAGCCACCCACCGATACCTGCGCTTACCCGAATCGGGTGGTACGGTGGGTGACTCCGTGTGGTCCCTGGCACCCCCGACACGATCGGGGCAAGAGGGAGCTCAAGCCCTCTTGCCCCCCCGACTCCCCGACACGATCGGGGCAAGAGGGAGCCCAAGCCCTCTTGCCCCCCGACTCCCCGACACGATCGGGGCAAGAGGGAGCCCAAGCCCTCTTGCCCCCCCGACCCCCCGACACGATCGGGGCAAGAGGGAGCCCAAGCCCTCTTGCCCCCCCCCCGACTCCCCGACACGATCGGGGCAAGAGGGAGCCCAAGCCCTCTTGCCCCCCGACTCCCCGACACGATCGGGGCAAGAGGGAGCCCAAGCCCTCTTGCCCCCCCGACTCCCCGACACGATCGGGGCAAGAGGGAGCCCAAGCCCTCTTGCCCCGCCGATTCCCCAACTCCCCGACAATATCGGGCCAGGAGGGAGCCCAAGTCCTCCTGGCCACGGCGACCCCCTAACCCCACCCTGCACTACATTACGGGCAGGAGGGATCCCAGGCCCTCCTGCCCTCGACGCAAACCCCCCCTCCCCCCAACGACCGCCCCCCCCCAAGAACCTCCGACCGCCCCCCCAGCCGACCCGCGACCCCCCTGGCCGACCCCCACGACACCCCCAACCCCCTTCCCCGTACCTTTCTGTAGTTGGCCGGACAGACGGGAGCCAAACCCGCCTGTCCGGCAGGCAGCCAACGACGGAATGAGGCCGGATTGGCCCATCCGTCCCAAAGCTCCGCCTACTGGTGGGGCCTAAGGCGCCTGGGCCAATCAGAATAGGCCCGGGAGCCTTAGGTCCCTCCTGGGGGCAGGGCCTGAGGCACATGGTCGGGTTGGGCCCATGTGCCTCAGGCCCCGCCCCCAGGAGGGACCTAAGGCTCCCGGGCCTATTCTGATTGGCCCAGGCGCCTTAGGCCCCACCAGTAGGCGGAGCTTTGGGACGGATGGGCCAATCCGGCCTCATTCCGTCGTTGGCTGCCTGCCGGACAGGCGGGTTTGGCTCCCGTCTGTCCGGCCAACTACAGAAAGGTACGGGGAAGGGGGTTGGGGGTGTCGTGGGGGTCGGCCAGGGGGGTCGCGGGTCGGCTGGGGGGCGGTCGGAGGTTCTTGGGGGGGGGCGGTCGTTGGGGGGAGGGGGGGTTTGCGTCGAGGGCAGGAGGGCCTGGGATCCCTCCTGCCCGTAATGTAGTGCAGGGTGGGGTTAGGGGGTCGCCGTGGCCAGGAGGACTTGGGCTCCCTCCTGGCCCGATCGTGTCGGGGAGTCGGGGGGGGCAAGAGGGCTTGGGCTCCCTCTTGCCCCGATCGTGTCGGGGAGTCGGGGGGGCAAGAGGGCTTGGGCTCCCTCTTGCCCCGATCGTGTCGGGGAGTCGGGGGGGCAAGAGGGCTTGAGCTCCCTCTTGCCCCGATCGTGTCCGGGAGTCGGGGGGGCAAGAGGGCTTGGGCTCCCTCTTGCCCCGATCGTGTCGGGGGGTCGGGGGGGCAAGAGGGCTTGGGCTCCCTCTTGCCCCGATCGTGTCGGGGAGTCGGGGGGGCAAGAGGGCTTGGGCTCCCTCTTGCCCCGATCGTGTCGGGGAGTCGGGGGGGCAAGAGGGCTTGAGCTCCCTCTTGCCCCGATCGTGTCCGGGAGTCGGGGGGGCAAGAGGGCTTGGGCTCCCTCTTGCCCCGATCGTGTCGGGGAGTCGGGGGGGCAAGAGGGCTTGGGCTCCCTCTTGCCCCGATCGTGTCGGGGAGTCGGGGGGGGCAAGAGGGAGCCAGGCGGAGAGAGGGCAGTTAAGCGCAGTGCCTGCGCGGAAGGATGCAGCTCGGGCGACTTCGTTGTGTGAAACGAAGTTCGTTGTACGAATCAAGACATAAAGTTCGTTGTGCGCAGCGTTCGCTGTGCGAGGCGTCCGTTATGCGAGGCACCACTGTATTTTGAGTCAGATTCCAAAGTGATGTTAAGATCTTTACTCATTTGGCATAGAAATTTTGTAAAGCACATTGGATCTGAAGAGGTATGACTTCGTTGATGAGAAGGTGAATGAGAACCCCTCGAGGTACCTTTTACAGCAGAGAACGAAGGTGAAGCCTCTCTGGAGTAATGATACCTGAGATCTGAATACATAGGCAAAGATGAAGACAAACGCCCACTTCTGGAATGAGTCGTAGAAGCCTAACATTGTCGTTTTGAAGAACCAGCTGGTGAAGAAAACCTTGCAGAAGAACTCGACTGATGAGAATGGTGAGGCTCCACAACAGATCTCCTCTACAAAGGAGTTGGTACACTGTGAACCAAAAAAATAAACCATACCATAATGTTTTTTGTCATATCTTCCACAGAACTCGGCTGATTCTTATGAAATCTAGTGCATCATGTCCTGAATGAAGTTCATGTAAAATGTTGTAAATATTTCCCACCATACCACACTACCTTGTGAAAATTAATTGTGAACTGAATAAAAACACATCAAAAAATTTTATGGCATATCTTGCAGAAAAATGTAGTCAAAAAGTAATGCTTCATTTAAACAGATGTTCGAAGTGTGCTCCCTTAGCACGAAGGCACGCCTTCAACCTTGGCCATAATTGGTCTATTAACTTGTCAATGATGCTCTGCTTCAGCTCAGCCCAAACAAAGATGAGGTGCTGTTTAAGCTCTTTGATGTCAGAAATCACTGTCTGGTAGACGAGTTCCTATATCAGCCCCTAGATCCGGTAGTCAACTGGGTTTAGGTCTGCTGAATTTGCAGGCCAGAGGTCTAGATCAATGAAGTCTGGGGTCTCCAAATGTAGTAGTGGTTCTATGATGTCCTTTGTCCAAAGTACTGGAGCATTGTCCTGTTGGATGATGTAGTCTCCTGACATGCAATGGATCTTTGACAACAGCTTCCGCATCAAGAGGATGTCCCGGCAGTACGCGCCATTGATCTTAACCCCAGAATCAATGAAGAACAGATCTATGAATCAGAGTTTTGAGATTGCAACCGAGACCATAACTGATTGGCTGAAGGTTAGGTGGGTCTGTAGTAGACTTTTTGCATTAACCTCATGCTTCAGTGTTGTTAAAGGCATGTACAGTCAATCATTCTGTGTGTTAATTGGTGGAGTTACTGTAAATATCTTTTCATCTATAAACCGGATGAAGTTGACACTGTGCTCTGGGTACTTGGTTAAAAGCTGCTTGCACCATTTCAGGTGTGTCTTTGTTGTGTAAAGTTAACACTTGGGCACAACACTTTTTAAGACACTTTAATTTCAGATCATTATGAATTATCCTAACTACAGTTGTCTGGTTTATTCCTGCTTCTCTTGCTATTTAAGCGAGCTGTTCGGTGTGTTTGCGGTGTGTCCTCTTGGTTCAGTACAAGATCGTATACAACGTCAATGTGCTCTAGTGTGCGAACTGAGCACAGTTGTCCACTGCCTGGCTTACGATCCATAGTGCCCGTTGCTCGGATCTTGCGTAGCAGCACATCAAGGCCGATTTTGTTCCAATCCTTCTGTGGGAACTCTTTCAACAATTGTCAACTACTGTAACCTTTTAGCACTATCACGTTCTTTTATCAGAATTCAGTCTACTGTAGTGAAAACCATTTTGATACAGAAACTGTTTACAAATTATCATCTGCTTCTGTGCAACAATTCATTTTCACAAGGTAGTGGAGTGGTAGAAAATATTTACTTTTTTTTTTATTTATAATTTTTCGCAATAATTTCCAAGCATAACACACTTGTACAGAAAGGTAGATTGAGCAAAGATTTTCAGATTTTGTACATCAAACTAAAAGGAAACTAAAACTATATGCTGAATCTATCTCGAGTCCTCAATTAAAGATCCAAGATTATGAAAATATTTACATTTTACATCAACTTCATTCAGGACATAACACACTAAATTTCATAGAATCGGCTGAGTTCTAATTTCTAAGCTGTACCTCCCAGAAGGACTACTATTTAAAGTCTTGAATGATTTTGCGCCAATCTACTTGAATGAGCTCTTCATCATGATAAACATGACTAGATCAAGGAGTTCAGAATTCATTTACTTACCCTTCAACTAAGGGTATAAAGATACAGAAAATGTTTGAGGGTTTATTGTCATTCCAGGCAGCTAAACTGGACCCTGATAGTATTAGACTTCTATTCATGGTGTCAAGACTATAAAACTTTCAGCAAGGAAATAAAAACCTTGCTATTCAGGAAATATGTTGGGATGTGTTAATTCTGCTCTACAACAGGTGTATACGAAATTCTGCAACATACCAGGATGTGTAAAAACTGTGCTACAAGTACTGAATTTGTATTCTCACTGGATATGCCCAATTTTTTTTCCTTATTGTAATCCGCCTAGAACTGCAAGGTTAAGGCGGAATAGAAGTCAATAAATGTAATGTAATGTAAATGTAAGGATTATACCGATACTCTAGGGCACAGTTCTTCAACTGCCGGTCCGTGGACCGGTGTCGGTCCGCAAAAAAATCTTGCTGGTCCGCAAAGGATTCGGTCCCTGCCGCAACGAAAGGCCGGCGTCAGCTGACTTGCAACTTCCTGTTGCAGTCGCTGTGCCGGTATTCCTGCCTTCGCCGAACTCCTGCCTTCCACCGCGTTTGCCTCCTGCCTTGTCTCCGCACCTCCAGACCACCAGCAGCAGCTCTGTATGCTTTTAACTTCGGCACAGAGCTGCCCCTAAACAGTAGTTTAGCGCGGTTTCATGAGGCAGCCTCGGGGCCTTTGCTAGGCAGGCCCACATCGCATCATCAAAGCGGGCCGGCCTAGCAAAGGCCCCGAGGCTGCCTCATGAAACCGCGCTAAACTACTGCTTAGGGGCAGCTCTGTGCCGAAGTTAAAAGTACACAGAGCTGCCGCTGGTGGTCTGGACTCTTGAGCCGCTGAAGGAGGGCAAAGAGCAGCTGTCCTAGAGGTTTCCCTTCCTCTCGCCTTTGCAGGTCCCTTTTTTTTTTTCCTTCAAACGGCAACGGGCCCCAGCATCGACATCAATCAAGTAAGTTCCACTGTTCCTTGCAAGCGGTTCTGCTCAGCCAAAGCTTCCCCTCTGACATGAGCCACCCTCAGGGGAAAGAAAGTGACCAGCAAAGGTGAGGGGAAGGGGGGCAGATGATGAAAGTTTGGGGGGGGGAGAGAGAGAAGGGGCAGATGATAGAATGGAGGAGATGAGAGAGAGAAGGGGACAGATGATGGAAGTGAGAAGAAGGGAGATGGATGTCAGTTGAAAGGGGAGAGCAGATTCTGAATGGAAGTGGGGAAAAAACACATACTGGATGGAAGGAGGAGTTAAATAAAGGGGGAAGAAAATAATAAGATAATGGAGGGGTGAGGGAAAGGGGTGACAAGCTGTGGGTAGACACAGTGAAAAGAGGGAAACGGGACTAAATAGTAAGAAAGAATTTAATTTAGATGGAGGCAGAAAATAGAGATGGAAGACCAGAGAAGAAAAGGGAAGAGAGAGCAGAGAACGATATCAGATCTGAGTGGAGGAAATGAGAAGAGAGAGATGCTAAAAACCACAGGGGGGAGGGAAGGACAGAGATGCCAGACCATGAGGGGAACAGAAGGAAGATGATGGATGCCAGACCAAATTGGGGGGGGGGGGGGGGCAGGAGGAGAGATGGCAGGGAAAGACAGACAGTGAATGAAAGGAGCAGATGCTGGACTGAAGAGACAGAGAAGGTTATCATGCCATGGTACGCCCTCATCTGGAGTACTGCGTCCAGCACTGGTCACCGTATATGAAGAAAGACATGGTATTACTCGAAAGGTCCAGAGAAGAGCGACTAAAATGGTTAAGGGGCTGGAGGAGTTGCCGTACAGCGAAAGATTAGAGAAACTGGGCCTCTTCTCCCTTGAGCAGAGGAGATTGAGAGGGGACATGATAGAAACATTCAAGGTACTGAAGGGAATAGACTTAGTAGCTAAGGATAGGTTGTTCACCCTCCGCAAGGCAGGGAAAACGAGAGGGCACATCATCATAAGTATCCACAGGAGCATGGTCTCCCAAATCAGAAACAGTGGCAGACTGTGACACAGACATGCCCTGTGAGGCAAGGACGCTGGTAGACACGCTCAAGGTGCAGCTAGACTGCACAGGGAAAGCACAACGTTCATGATAGGCATTCCACACAACTTTCATGAAATCTGAGAAGGCATCTGATGCATGGAGCTTAGAATTGCCCCCAGTTGACTTAACCTTATGCTTTTTGGGCTACAGGGTGTCTGCATCCTTTCGGCGGAACTGTCAGCATCACAACATTAGCGCCCAATAAGAATTGAAGCAAAAATTGCAGTTTTTAAAGAGCAGCAAATTTTTGAAAAAAAACATTGCTAAAATCAAAGATGGCGGCTGCTATAATTTTCATGTCAAAAAAATGCAAATTTAACCCCTTATATAAAAGTACAAAGACAGCGATTTTGGGAATTTAGAGGCAGGGGAACACAGAAGAACGTGCATCAAACCTCAGATTTGCAAATTTCAGATCCCACCCTGAATCACCTCACAGGCTGCAACAGCCTTATTCACTGTAACCTGTACTGCAGCCTGCTTCAGTTCTAAACAGTAGCTGGATAGAGAAAAATCACTGTCTCCAGCTGGAAATGCCTCACTGAAGTCTATCTTTGGGTTGCTGGTCAGATACGATGCCTCCACCCCCATGAACTGACGGATGCAGCCAGCACCCTGCAAGACATCGCTGAGCCTCTGCTCAAAACCCTGCCTTGCAGTGGAGGAGAAAAAACATGAAGATGGCCCTGGGCTCCAAAGGTCTTTAGGCAGGCTGGTTAACAGGTACCACCATGGATTGGCTTGTCAGCTGCAGACTGAAGTCTATGAGATCTCTCCACAGGCAGAGCTAAATGGAAAAGTTCCGAGCACTTAAATACTGAGATTTTGAAAAACACCAAAGAAAACAAGAAAACTAAAAGCAGAACAAAAAAAAACACACCTCCTTCCAGCTCAAAAGCAGAAGGAGAAAACTGCAGGTAGAAGCAGAGTTCCCTTAAGAGAAAAAAATCCATTGTGGGTTTCCTTTTATAAATGGCTCAAGGCCATTGGGAGAGAACCCGCATGACTCATCTATTACACTGGAATAAGCACTATGCCCCATTTACTCTGGTTAAATAGACTCAATCCCTTTAGTTTGTAGGTGGAAGGAATGATCCATTTTTAACAATTCTTGGAAAGAAATGGATGAAATGATATCACTGGTCTGCAACGTGTGGTGTTTTCAAAAGTGGTAATTTATATCTTTCTTTATTATATTAAGAACCCAGTTGCTTGAGCTTATAAGGAGCCATCGGTTCACTTGAAATCTTTAACCTCTATCTAAGACGTACACTGACCAGAATGGAGAATAGAATTCTGAAACTGTACCCTGATTTTAACTGGGTGATGCTATGTGATTTTCAACTTCTGCCACTGTATTCCATTAAGCTGTTGACAGGGATAAGTAGATGGATTAAAAAAAACAAAACAGATTTGGAGGAAAGAAATTTTTTTTCTCTGTGGTTCATCCTGATACCTCCTTTATATGAAAAGTGGTTCAGAGATAGCAGCAGAGAAGGGATAGTATGCGGACAGAGGTTAGTGCTTCTTTAAGCTTGTCCACATGTTCCTTCTACTATAAGCCTTTCCTGCATGTTTTCACTCAGGCTTGAACCTCACCATCCTGAGAACTTTAGGACACCAATAGCTATAGCAGAGGACCTTTGTATTGTTTCAGAAATATTATGTGAAAGACATCTGATTCACTGAATAAGCAAACAAATTATTCCTGTGTTTGAGGGAGAAAATAATTTTTGTGCTTCCTCTAGAACAAAATGAATAAATATGAATTTGTAGATCTCACAAAATTCTATGAGACAGTGCAGCATTCTGAAGAGTGATTTTCCTATGGAAAACCAAAATATATCAACCACATCCTGGAAATGTCAACTCCTTAGAGAACACAAGAAATGTCATACTGGGACAGACCGAAGGTCCCTCAAGCCCAGCATCCAGTTTCCAACAGTGGCCAACACAGGTCTCAAGTACCTAGCAAGATCTAAAGTAGTAAAACAGATTTTATGCTCTTTAATCTAGGAATAAGCAGTGGACTTCCCCAAGCCATCTCAATAATGGCTTATGAACTTCTCTTTTAGGAAAGTATCCAAACTTTTTTTAAACCCCGCTAAGCTAACTGATTTTCATCATGTTCAATGGCAGCGAATTCCAGAGTTTAATTACATGTTGTGTGAAGAAATATTTTCACTGGTTTGTTTTAAATCTGTTACTTAGTAGCTTCATCACATGCCCTCTAGTCCTAGTATTTTTGGAACGAGTAAAAAGGCGATTCACATCTACCCTTTCCACTCTACTCAGTATTTTATAAACCTCTATTAAATCAGCATTGTAGAGCCCTAGCCGCTTTAACCTTTCCTCACAGGGAAGTCATCCCATTCCTTTTATCATTTTCGTTGCCCTTCTCTGCACATTTTCTAATTCTGCTATATCTTTTTATCTTTTTTTAGATACGGCAACCAGAACTTCACACAGTATTCAAGGTGCAGCCGTATTATAATAATAATAACATTTTCATCTTTGTTTTCCATTCCTTTCCTGATAATTCCTAGCATTCTATTTGCTTTCTTAACCGCGCCACACTTTGAGCTGAGAGTTTCAACGTATTAACGATGACACCTCGATCTTTTTCCTGGGCAGCGACTAACATGGAACCTAGCACCACGTAGCTATAGTTTGGGTTCCTCTTTCCACATGCATCACTTTGTACTTGCTCACATTAAATATCCTCTGCCATTTTGATGCTCAGTCTCCCAAGGTCCTGTTGCAATTTTTCACAATCCCCGTGCGATTTAACAACTTTGAACAACTTTGTGTCATCAGCAAATGTAATTACCTTACTAGTTATTCCCATCTCTAGATCATTGATAAATATGTTAAAAAGCCAAGGTCCTAGCACAGAGCTCTGGGGAAATCCACTATACCCTTCTTCATTGAGAATATTAACCATTTATTTCTACTCTCTATTTTCTGTCTTTCAACCAGTTCTTAATCCATAAAAGGACATTACCTCCTATCCCATGATTTTCTAATTTCCTCAGAAGTCTTTCGGCTTCAAACCAGTTTCCATTGATGACAGTCAACAGTCTCCTTACACCCCACAACTTCAATCCTAGACCCATGCCCACCACCACACTTCTAGCTACCAACAAATCTTTCCTGAACTCCATCTTACCTCTAATTAACAAGTCCCTACAATCAGGCATAATACCACAGAGCTGGAAATCTGCTGTAGTAAGACCACTCCATAAAAAACCCATCATGGACCTGGACAATCCAAGCAGTTATAGACCAGTCTCAAATCTCCCATTTATCTAAAAAAAATACTAGAAAAGATAGTACTCACACAACTACGAGACTTCATGGAAACAAACACCACCCTCTCCAACTTCCAATCAGGATTCAGGAAGCACCACAGCACAGAAACAGTGCTTCTATATATCTAGATGACTGCTGGAAAATCCTTGATGAGGGGAAAGACACACTGCTTGTCCTATTAGAACTGAGCGCTGCCTTCGATACTATCAATCACTCACTCCTCCTATCCAGACTACACTCTATTGGAATCCATGATGTCGCACTGGCATGGTTCTCCTCCTTCTTAGATGAAAGGTCTCAGAAAGTCCTAATGGGCACCATCCTTATCAGAACTAAAATCTCTCTACTACGGAGTGCCCCAGGGTGCATTACTATCCTCTCTCCTCTTCAACCTATATGTCAAACCAGTACTCGACATTAGAGAATGACACGGTGACAAAATTCATCACCGTTCCCGTCCCCGCAGATAACCGCAGGAAATAATCCCATGTCATTTTCTAGTGTCTATTTCAACCTCGGTCCTTCTACACCAGCATTCTTCAAAGCAAAGCTTGCGGGTCAGTGATTGTGCCCAATTATACTCTGATTTTTCCCTCTCTCCTTAAAGAATGACATGAAGATGGTTTCCCCCGGTTATCCGCGGGGACGGAGATGGTGATGAATTTTGTCACCGTGTCATTCTCTACTCGACATTGCAGAAAAATACCAAATCAAAATACACTCATACACAGATGACATACAGCTGCTCTACCTTCCCCTAGGTCAACACCGAGATGCATAAATAAAAAAAACTTCACTGCTCTCTAACAGAAATAAAAAACTGGATGACTGCAAATAAACTACAGCTCAACGCGTCAAAAACAGAACTTCTCTGGATACACAAGGACACCGGCGCATACCCACGCCCATCTCTTTCCTGGGGAAATGACACCCTTACAGTCAAAGACAACATCTGCAGCCTAGGAGTGATTCTTGACTCAAACCTGTCACTCTCAGGCCATGTATCAAAATTAGTGTTTTCATCCTTTTATTATCTACGTCAACTAAAATGCATATGTGCTTATTTTTTAGAAAGTGATTTCGCCCAGCTACTATATACATTTGTATTAACCTGCTTAGATTACTGCAACACTCTACTAGTGGGCTTTCCCACAAAAACACTCTCCAGTCTCCAAGGTGTGCAAAATGCCGCAATCCAACTTCTAAAAAACTTGGGCTTCTGCAACCATGTCACCTTAGCACTGGCTGCCTATCCAAAAATGATGCGTCTTTAAAGCCTTGGTGTTAGCCTTCAAGATACTTCACAAAATGACACCAAACTACATAGCATCAAAACTACAAATCTATGTCCCCAACCAATCACTGAGATCCCAAAAAGAAAAACGGCTGGTCCTACCACCTGGTCACTCACATCTGAGACAGCCTGAAGACGCTCATATTCTCATTACATACCCAGAATGTGGCACATCATCCCCCCCTCCATTAAATCACTAGACAGTCTTTAGAACTTCAAGAAAACTGTGAAAACTATGTATATGCTCTGTCATTTTGTTCATTATAATAGTCTCTACCATTTTGCCCAGCACCGTCTTCAGATTCACTGGTCTATCATTTTCCGGATCAACTCTGGAACCCTTTTTAAAAATCAGCATCACGTTGGCCACCCTTCAGTCTTCTAGTACTATGCTGGAGGCACTATGCTGGCCACTTATAGGCTTCTTAAACATAACCATACCCTAGTGCAGGGGTGGGCAATGAGGGCAGCAATCCAGTCAGGTTTTTAGCATTTCTCCAATGAATATGCACGAGATCTATTTGCATACAATGGAGGAAATGCATGCAAATAGATCTCATGCATATTCATTGGGGAAATACTAAAAACCCGACTGGATTGTGGTCCTCATTGCCCACCCCTGCACTAGGGTATGGTTATGTTTAAGAAGCCTATAAGTGGCTTCCTGGGCTCATCTCTGAATTGAAAGACAACAGTCTTAGCCATTCTGTGCAAGAAAATGGGAAAGGATAGGTCCTCAGGGGATACCTATCCCTCAACTGAGGAGGAAGGTATATGGGTGGTCAGAAGAATATTTCTCTTCAGAATATGACTCTTCTGACATATAAGCTAAACTTCCCAACTCTGGTCTGAAGAGAAGTAACCTAATGGTTAGAAAAATGGGCTGAAGAACAGGACAGGCTTCTTGTGATCTTGGGCAAGTCATTTAACTCTGCATTTCTTCAGGGACAAATTTAGATTGTAAGCTTTCCAGGGATAAGGAAATACCTACAGTTCACAAATATAACTTGCCTTAAACAACAACTGAAAAAGGCATGAGCCAAATCCAAATAAATAGACAAAATCTGGTTCATTAAATGTCAAGAACAGCACTGATGTGCTCTGAGCCAGAAGAAGTTGAGAGTTTTGAGGATTTTTCTGTTCATTTCCTTCTCAAAAATTAGTGACTAAACTGAGGAAGTCTCAGCAAAAGATATGAACTTGTATCTGTGATTTAGAACTCAGAGATCACTTTCTGAAAGAGGCACTTAAGAAGGAACAAAGCAAGTGTCAATCTTCCTGCTCTCAGACTCCAGTGCTGATGAAGATTTGTACTGAGCTTCTGGTGCCTCTGCTAAATGTTGATTCTCTTTGTGTCCAATACTGGCACTCAGGTTTCCTTCTTGAGAGTTGAAGAGCAGGAAGTTTCCCTGCTCCTGGGCTTGCATGTTAGAGCCAGCAATCAATAAAATGCCTGGGTTTTTATTTGAAAATGTTGTCTTCAATACTTTTGAGAAGATACCAGTCCTTTGCTTTGTGAAGATTTCCTTACGCAATCTACACAGGTCCATAATCAGCAAATGGCAAAGTTATGGTACATTTTTCTCCGTTACTAGTTCTTTAAATCTTTTGAAGTTGCACATTGGTTTCTCTTTTTCAGCATCTATTTAACCCCTATCATCTTGGTGCCTTTTTCTGCTTATAAAGTTCCACTTTCTAATGAACAACAGTGAAACAAGAGATTCTTATAGAGGTTTTCACTGTTGGAAGGCAGTGCACTTGATTCCAGTGCTGTCTCTTTCTGACATTTTAAGTTTGTACCCTGAAGGAAGGTTAACTGTGGACTTGTCTCTGATAATTTGGCAAGAGTTTGCTGCAACAGTGGAATGACTTCAGGACTGAACTTTCTATATTACTGTGCACAGTTTTAGAGGTTTTATGTGGAACCTTTTGGTTTTTGTTTGCTCTACTGCACTTGTATTGGGAACAAAGGGTTTTTTCTCTTAAAAGTACAGTGGTAAAATTAGGGCCTTTTTTTCTCCCCCAAGTGTTCCTTTTTTTTTCCAGGCCGATACCTGTAATAGTACTGTTACTCCAATACGGGTGGTAAAAGTAATGTATACTTACACCCAGGAGTTTTGAGGTTTCCTTTTTAAAATACGAGTATAGCGGTGCAGGGATCACTTGCAGCTAGCTGAAAGTAAACATATTTAGTATTTTTGAAAGTTATGAAGTTAAAGTTACCAGAATATTCAAATGAACTAAGCTGGATATTCTTTCAGTTGAGAGAGTTATCCAGATATCTTTTAAGCCTGAATTAGCTTAATAAATGTGACAACATGTCTACATTACATAAGCTGAAAAAAAAATATAGACCCAAACTGTGAAATCCAAAATACTGTAGTAAGAGAGAAAATGTAATAGGAAAACATATCCAAATAATACTGTGGACAAAAATGGATTTCAGGGGTTCTATAAGACAAACTGCATGGGAAACCGTATGCAGACTCAGAACTGGCAGATGAACTGTATTAGTGCTGTCAGATGACATCACCCATATAACTTATCTTGCATGTTCTTGAAGGAATGCACTTTCTAAACCAAAAAGAAAGGAAACAACAAAAATAACCCAAAGCAAAACCATATAAGCTATCATGATACAATGTCATTATTGGATATGGTATGCCTGAAACTCAGAATTTTTCATGAGTTTTCAGACAATGATTAAAATAATCTGATTCTTCAATTTCCATTTTAGAGAAATGAGAATGAAGAGATGAAGCCAAGTAGAAACAGCCTTCTTACTTGTCTAGCAGCGAAGTTTTGGGAACTGAGCCCTGAGCCGATTGCCCCAAGGCCTATGGAGGGTAGTGTGGAACCAGAAGGAGAAAGCTTGTAGCTGGGAGAAGGGGAGAAGGGAGAGCAGGGAGCCTCATCCCCAAGGCACCCATCTTGATTGGAGAAAGGCAAAGTCAGCTGAAGTAGTAGTTAAGTCAGTCAGTAGGTGATGGTTAGTGAAGCAACAGTGCAAGTGGGAAGGAAGGAGAAACAAAGACTACTGTGAGTGACTGGTACTCTGTAACTGTACTCTAATTTGATATTGTGATGAAGTCTATAGTACATTATGAACAAATGCAATCTGAAGAGATCTAGTAAAGGAACATTAACCGCATTATTGCTAACATCTAGTTACTTTTTATACATTTATGAATTTCTCAATTTTGGCTGGTATATGTAGACTTCAGAATTTTGCTAAGATTTACACTTTGGATATATATACCATGGAACAATTTTTGAATTCAGCATTTCAGACAAGAACTCCACAGTGTCTTTTGCACAAGTTCTTGCTTGCACATTTCTTCCTGTAGATTTTTCCATTCCTTTAGCTACAGAAATAAGCCACTTTGCAAAATTTAGCAAGTTTTGACCTGTAGGCTCTCCATACTTCTTTTCTCACTTTCACCCAAACTTAAATCCAATACTAAATCTGCTTCATGAAGACATATTGCAAAACAAAGGAAAATAACTAATTGACTTTTCAAATAAAGTCAGGAAGTCCTCATTTTCAGTTGTGATCCCTAAACTGATAATGAAAAAAAGCTCCCCCTACCCTCAGAGAAATATGCCTGTGCAATTTTTTTTCTTCTATTTGTTACACAGAAAAAGCAAAACAATCTCATTTAAACCTAATCCAGAATCCAACATCCTATTAACTTCTATAAATATCACCATGCATCAAGTATCTTATTAGAAATATTTACACAGGGCTACTAAGGGTTAAGAGGGCTCTCCTCTCAAGAGCTCTGCTGGAAAACCACAGATATCCTTCTCAAAACTCTAAAGGAGAAAGCTATATGCCCTAGAGAGGTAAGAACTAGTTCCATCCCCTTATTTCTAAGAAGAAAGACTGTGGCTCAGGTAGTTGTAAGCTAATCGTATGTCTTCCCCCTCCCTAATTGTTTCTGCTAGGACTAAGATCAGTCGATCTTATTTTTTTTTTTTTTAAGATCACCAGAGGCCCGACTTTCACTATCATCGTCATCTATCTGTGGAATGCCAGAAACCCCACAAGCGCTAGAAAAGTTGATCATTTGGCAATGAGATTAAAAAATAAAAAAAATAAAAAAAGAAGTTGAAGGGGGTAAGGAAGCAACATCATCTAGAAATGCTGAAGGCCAAGAAACATGGTGCTGCTGAGGATGATATAAAAGGCATCCATCACCTGGTTTTGGCACAAGGGCTCTAATATTAAAAGTCAAGGATGCTTAATCTTAATAATTGGAGAACCATGGCTAAAGCACACCAAAAACGCCAAATGACTATGTGAACTTTTAGTCCTGCCTCCCCCAAACTTTAAAGAAAAGTTTTAAAATTAAATTCAGCAGTCCAAAATCTAAAGATGGCCACCACAAACAGAATCTAATAGTAGTCATTACTCGAATGGAACTCCTTCAAATACAACATCATTCCTCACCATCATCTTCACAACCTGTCATCTTGTCTTCATAAAGCACCTTGCACTAAAAACATAACATGACATCTTTTTAAAATAGTTTTCATATAGAGTATACTTGAAAAAATAATGGTAGAAGACCATCAAAACCAATTTTCAACTGTCATTTAGATTCTATCTCATAAATACAGGAGTAAGTTTCACAAATATATAGATTACCTGATTAACACCTGCCTAGTATAATTCCTATTTGGTCATATATTTCTCAAACTAAGAGCTGCAGAGTCTCCCATTTATACAAGAAAACCCCCCACAAACAAAGAAAACCCTCTGTTCAAATTCTGGTTTTCCAAGATATGTGTATAATGTATTAAAAAAACACTTTTCAATACGAACAGATGTTTTTGTACATGCTATCTCTAAAAACAGATTAGCTTCTTACCTTTATAATATCTTTTCCAGTAGACAGGAATGGCATGCTGAACCGTAGGGCTGTTCATGCCTGTTCGTGAGCATTTTGCAGATGCTGTCATTCACAGCTTTAAGCTCCTCCCTCCTTTTCCCCAGTTTCTGTTGCCCTCTTCAGTTCGTACCAAAGTTGGCAACAGTCCTACAGGAATAGAAACGAGAAGGAGGGGGATGGGGAACTCCCCAAAACTAAGTGTCTGATCTGCTCAGTTAAATGTAAAATAATCACCGAATAAACAGTAATGCAAGTAAACTAACAAGTCTCTGAGAAGAAGCATGTTAAACAAGAATTTAACAGCCTAAACTCTTATGGAGCTCAAACATTCAATACAATACAGAAGGCATGACCAACTATGAACAGGTTGTGAGCTACTTTCTCCAGCCAAAAGTACCGGTGATCTAACACCATGAAAATTAAATTTCAAATTACTGTTGTTTCAAATTAAATTTTAACCCAATAAAGTTGGAGGATTCCCCCCCCCCCATTTTTAATGAACCTTCTGTCATTTACTTGGATGTGATCAGCTGTTAAGCAAAAACAAAACAGAGAGTCAAAGATCCAGTAAGAACTGTGAGGGGAAATGGAAAGTACATTTTTCTTAAAGTTTTATTGAGTAATAACATTCTTTAACTGTCTTAATAACTTTCTTTAACTTTTATTGAGTAATTTGTGTTAAATTTAGGTCAAGTATTGATCCAGGCTGATTTTGCTCATTAGTGAGACGTCTGAGCCTGCATTTTATCCACCAAGTTTTTGAAGTTGGGTGAATATTGCGTGAGGGCCAGTCTCAGGGAATCCTGGAGATTTTCATATGTTGGAACGTTGTGTACTCTTGTCATTTTCAGATGAGAAAACGCAGATTCACACAAATCAGTTGAACCGAAAGAAATATACAGCTTCATTGCATCTTCTGAAGTTGGGAAATTTGTCTCTATGCACTAGCTTCCAAAATGATTCTTACTCAGCACGGGTCTTAAGAAAAATGTCATTTTTAAGGGTTGATATTTCATTTTCAAGAGATGGCTTATTCAATGAGTAATTTTTACTGATAGCAGCTACAGTTTCTTTAATGTCCATATCTACTTTGAATGGGTATAAAAAGTACTCCACAACTGTTCCAATTTTTTGGAAATCACAGAATCTATTTTCGAATTCCTGGATAACAGAACAGATTTCTGTCACATACTTCTTGTTCTGAAAAACAAAATTTGGATATTGTCCCAGATGGTCCTGCGTATTAGGAAAATGACCAAAAGTTTTGTTTGCAAAGTCAGTCATCATTAGCTCAAATTTGCTCTTCTAGGATGAAACTGTACTCATCATCTCGCCAATGCATTTGTTTTTACCTTGTAGTTCAAGGTTCGTATCACTTAGTTCGCCTGTAAAGTCAGCGAGAAATGCCAGATCACATAAACACTCCTCATCTTCCAACTCTGCTTGGTCATCTTCCCTCTCCTTCAAAAAAACTTATTTCATTCAGCAAATCACAAAATCTTTGCAGAAATTTGTGCTTACTTAGCCACCTTACATCTGTGTGCAAAATGATTTCCGACGCCTCTTCATCAAGAGTAAGATTGAAAAGCCATCTTTGAAGTGATCTTCCACGAACTGAATTTACAATTTTGAAAGTGATGTCCATGACAGTCTTTGTATTGAATCTCTTGCTTGCTAAAACATGCTGGTGAACGATGCAGTGGTAAGAAAGGAAATCTGGGAAGTCGTCATGCTGTCTACAGAGGGCTATGAAACCGTTAACCTCACAAGTCATTGCTCTTGCTCCATCAGTAGTGATGGAAACAAGTCTATGCAATGGAAGATTACACTTTTTCAAAGAATGGAAAGAACTGAATATTTCCTGACTGCTAGTTCTCCCTTTTAAATAAATAATTCCAAGTAGTTCTTTAACACTGAAGTCTTCAAAAACCATCCAGATAACTGGGCTATGTCTCTTATGTCTGTACATTTATCCAGTTGGAGTGAGAAAGCAACACAATTTGAAACATCCTCTAACAATTGTTCAGTTGTGTCTCCACACATCTTTTCTATTCGCTGCACAACGGTGTTTCCTGACAATTGTACATCTTGAGTAGCAGCTATGATCTCTTTCTTATTTTTAAATCCTTCAAAAAGATTGTCAGCTGCTTCAAGAAAACAATCTTTTACAAATTCCCCTTCAGTGAAAAGTTTGCATTTCTTTGCGATCAGGTTGCTGACCTTGAAGGATGCTATGGTTGCATTGACCAAATATGACCTTGGCTTCGCCATCAACTGTTGCTAAGTAGCCAATTTTGATTTAAGTTCTTTGAGCTTCAGTTTATGAATTTCACTTTTGGGTGGAAAATCAGTATCAAACTTATTGCTATGCAGAGCCTTATAATGACGTTCCAGATTACCCTTTATGGGCAAGGATACTGGGGCATTACAAATTAGACAACACCACTTGTCTTTCACTAAGATGAAGAAACTTCCTCGCCATGACCCTTCCACCTCGTCCCCTAATTCCAAGGCCCGAAACTAATTATACTTTCCACCTTGAATCTCATGTACTGACATAATGTATCTTTATTGTAACCTACCTGCACCCCATGTACTGACAAAACGTATCTTTATCGTAACCCATATACTGACTAAATGTATCTTTATGGTAACCCACCTGTATCCCTTACACTGACAAAATGCACCTTGATAGTAAACCACTTGTATTGTAACCCACTTGCATCCCATGTACTGACAAAATATATCTTTACTATAACTCACTTGTATCCATGTACTGACAAAATGAATCTTTAATGTAAACCACTTGCATCCCATGTACTGACTAAACGTATCTTTATTGTAAACCGTTTCTACCCCATGTACTGTCAAATGTATCTTTATTGTAAACCGCTTCGAACTTCACGGTATAGCGGTATATAAGAAATAAATTATTATTTCCAATTCATCATGAAAGTGGTAGGTTTTGCTCTTCTTTGGAACACTCATCTTCGTTATAGTGGGGTGGCTGAATGTAAGAAGGCTAAATCTGCTAAGTTAGTATAAACACTGGCTGAATCTGGTCCAAAACTGTCACTCTCCCAAAATATTAAAGATCAACAGGAACTGAAGTCCTCTGGATGATGTGCAATACAAGGACTGGAGATGCCAAAACCACACATGCAGTTCTAAAAGTAAAAATAAGAATTCATCATACTGGCAACAATAATCAAATACCACCAAACAATCATCAAAAAAAACTCGAAACACCTGTCCAGCAAACCAGATAAAATCAAATAAAAATAAACTTTATTCTTCTATACCGCCATAGTCAGACGATTTCTAGGCGGTTCACAACGAAGAGAGCTGGACAATTAGCAAATTATAATGTACACATTATAAGATTGTACGATTATAAGAGTACGACATGTTATACAAGAATAGATATAATACAATTGTCGGTATTTTTAGTATAGCTTCTGTTTAGGAGATAAATCTATCGAACAATGCAGTTTTAACTTCTTTCCTGAAGGTGCCGTAAGTCAACCTAGCTCCATTAATGTAATTGCCTAACCACGACTGCTGTTTACTTGCTTGATACATGAGAGTTCTATCTGAAAATGATTTGTATTTAAAGCCAGTGATGCTTGGGTGTGCAAAAAGGTTACAATTTCTGTTTGTCCTTGTTGGACTATATAGTGCAAAATGAGATAGAACAGTGGTTCCCAACCCTGTCCTGGAGGAACACCAGGCCAATTGGGTTTTCAGGCTAGCCCTAATGAATATGCATGAAGCAAATTTGCATGCCTATCACTTCCATCATATGCAAATCTCTCTCATGCATATTCATTAGGGCTAGCCTGAAAACCCGATTGGCCTGGTGTTCCTCCAGGACAGGGTTGGGAATCACTGAGATAGAAGATAAGTGGGAGCTGGTCCCCATACCAGTTTGAAACAAATACAGGAAAACTTGAACATTATTCGTGCCTCTATAGTCAGCCAGTGCAGCCGCTTGTAGTAGGGAATAACATGGTCGCTTTTCTTCAATCCAAATATCAAGCGGACAGCCGTGTTCTGAACTATTCTTAATTTTCTCACTTTTTTTTAGGTATGCATAGATAAACGATATTGCAATAGTCCAAGGTAGATAATACCAAAGACTGCACCAATAATCTAAATGATAAAGGGTCAAAGTAATTTTTAATGGTCCTTAATTTCCACAGTGCAAAAAAGCACTTCTTCACCACTAGATTTATGTGTTCAGCCATGGTCAGGTGTGTATCTAGTGTGATTCCTAATATTTTTATGGTTTCTGAAATCGGGTAGTCATGATCTTTTAGATATGGTGATGTTCTATTAATTTTATCTTTTGGGCTTGCTAAGAAAATTTTTGCCTTTTCTGTGTTTAGTTTCAGTTTAAAGTTGGTTGTCCAATGTTCGATTTCGGTCATAATATGTGAAATGTATTCTAGAGTTTCGTTTTGTTATGCTATTCAAGGGGATTAGAATAGAAATATCATCAGTTAAATTTAACTTTTGCAGTAGGTGTCCTATGGATGATATATAGATGTTGAATAATGTAGGTGATAGTAGGGAGCCCTGGGGTACCCCCTAGGGGTTTTATCCAGGGGTTAGAGTAAGTCCCATCACTAGCCACACAAGGCAAAATAAAATTGCAGTGTAGAATCAATGCAAAGGCTAGGCACAATAAAATTGCAGAGGCAAGCAAAAGTCACAGTGGTTTGAACCAATTCGAAGGCAAGGTATAAAGTTAGAACAAAATTGGAAAAGCCTGCTAAAATCACCAAATTCTTGACACGTTGTTGTGTCTGCCCAAAAACGTTTAATGAAAGTAAACTATAAAGCAACCAATGATCAGCACACAAAACAACTAACATGGTACGTGTATCCAGGTAAAGCCTGGTCAAATGGATATCACCCGGTAAGGAGTGTTGGGGCAGTGACAGGAATGGGTGATTCTGAGAGGCAGTAGACCAGGTATGATGCTGGCCTGTGGCATATCGTTGCGGGGCACAGGCAGCAGCCCCTGGGGTACCGACAAACTATTGGCATGAAAACAAGCGCCCAATACACCCACAGGCAAGATTCCTGCAGTTGGGAAAAAAGACAGGCAAAGGATCAGCAGCAGTGCCAAGCCCTCGGCAGATGACCCGCCGGCACAAGCTCTCTCCTAGCGATGGGGTGAGCTGCAGGAAAGATGGAGCCAAGTGGGGCTGGCGATCTACCTCTGACCCCTCCGTGATCTACAGGTAGATCGCGACCTACCTGTTGGACTTGCCTGCAATACATTATCTTATATATCACAGTTCTCTATAAGGAATCAATGCAATGTCCTCCCTTTTAAGTATATACAAAGACTTTATGATCCCATAGTCTGACTGACAGGAAAATCTTAACTGTGAAGCTGACCATGAAGCTTATGAGAGAAAGCAGACGAATCAGATAATTGCTGGGCGGGGGTTCAGCATACTATTCTATCTACTGGAAAAGATATTATCAAGGTAAGAACCTAATCTCTTTTTCAAGTGCAATAGGAATGGTATGCTGAACTGTAGCGACATACCTAAGCAATCCTCAAACTCTTGGGTGGGATAGAGGAGCCAACACGTAGGACTCGTAACCCAAAAGCGGCATCCTGTCATGCTGCTATGTCTACCCTGTAGAATTTGGTGAAAGTATGAAGGGAAGAGCAGGTTGCTGATCTATAAATCTCAGGTGGAATCGTCCAAGGTTTTGCCCAAGAGGAGGCCACTCCCCTTGGGCAAATGTGCCATTAAGAAGACAGGCAGTTGTTTGTCACAACCGATATAGGTAGAGGATATAGCTCTACGAATCCATCTAGAAATGGTAGCCTTGGAGGCAGGTCTGCCTAGTCTTGCTCGATTAGTTAACATGAAAAGATGGTCAGAGATGAATCTCACCAGTTACCTTAGAAAAAAAAAAGGAAAACCAAGATGGCCACCATGGCAGCATTTTGGTGTTAAAATGTGGTTTTAAAACGCTTTATGGCTGAACATAATTCACTAAAAATAGAGCTTTGTTCCCCCCTCTAAAATCCTATCTGTAAAAGCAATCAAATCACAGTTTTTTCTGATCATCTCCCCTCTATTTTCCCCATAGGCTGTCACAACTTGTACTCACAGACCTTGTGTAGGGAAAAAAGGTGTTGCAGCCTTCCTCAGCTCCTTAAAAAGGTAGCTGGATCTAGAGGGATTGATTATCTGCCTCAATCCACCAGTCAGGTGTCATGCTAAGATCTTTAGGTTGCCAATCAGATCTCACTCAGACTGAACCTCCACCCTCTAGGTCACAGTGACTGTTGAAAGAAGGGGGAGGGGGGACCACAGCCGGCACAGTGAGCATGCCGAAGGATACTATTGATGCCAAACATCCTGCACTCAAGATCCTGACCGAGTCAAGGATGAGAGCAAATGCTGAGGGTCCAGAACCCTGAGCTCCACAAATATTCAACAGGATGGCTGAGCAGGTCCCCCAAAGGATCCACCTGCCAGCTAAAGGCAATCAGCTCCTTTCCAAGAAGGCACAGCCAGTCATGGAACCACAAAAATGCAGACAACTGAAAAAGACTGCAAAAATAATGAAATAAAGGCAGCAGATCAAATGACACCTTCATGTTCACCTTCAGAAGGAAGAACTGAAGAGGGCAGCAGAGGCAGGGGAGGAGGAGCTGAAAAGCTGTGATTGGCATCTTCTGCAGAATGCTTACGCAGGAATGGACAACCCTACGGTTCAGCATACCACTCCTATTGCACTGGAGGTATTAGTTAGATTACTGAACAATTTTAACAGACACATTTAGCGGGTGCGGGACAGTCCAGAGAATTAGTATCTACAATTATACATTATATCAGATGAGATATCTTAAAAGCATAGTGGAACAATGTGATAGTTTGCCCTTCAAACACCCTGCCCTATAGTGTGACACTAAGGAAAGATTAGATTCTTACTTTGGTAATCTTCTTTCTGGTAGATGCAATCCATTCTTGAACATGTGGATAGTCAATCCCTTCTTGCAAGAATTCTTGTAGGGAGCTTCATTAGCATTCTTTTGCTCCACCTCCCATCTTTCTGGACTGTTTTCCAATTTCTCAGTTTGTAGCAAACGTCAGCCATGGAGAGGCAATAGAACAGGGCAGGGTATGGGGATACTCTCCGAGAAACATATCTGTTCTGTTCATATCATTAAACATGTAACAGATAAGCAAACTTAATCATATACAATACATAAGATGAAAAACTAACAAATCATCATCATTCCCTCCCTCCCATCCCTTGTGCAGCAGAACCCATGCCCAGATTCCATCCTTCCCTCCCTCCCTTTGTGCAGCCAAACCCTTGAACACCCACCCCACTGTCGCACAGCCGAACCCCCGCTGGCCCTCCATCCTTCTCTCCCATCTGAACCCCGCTGACCGCAAGCCCTACACATGCCTCCCCTCCAGAGCAGTGTTGGGCTGGCAGCACTCTAAACAGGCTGCTTCATGGCCTCTCGTCGGGGCCTTCTGTGGGTCATGTTACTGATGACATCATCAGTGATGCGGCAGAGGGAATTCCCTGATGAAAGAAGACCGCGAAACAGCCTGTTTAGAGTGCTGCCAGCCCGATGCTGCTCTGGAGGGAGGTATGTAGGACTCGTGGTCGGCAGGATTCGGATGGGAGGGAAGGATGGAGGGTCTGTGGGGGTTTGGCAGCGGTGGGAGGCAGTGCTGCTGCCGGCAAATCTAGTGACTAGGCCTTATTTTGGGGTAGGGCTTATTTTCGGGGAAACACGGTACATACCCCCTAACTTCAACGCAGCAGTCATGTCCACTATCCTTGTCAAGGCAAGAAACAAGATGTCTAGATTATATGGCACCTTTGAGGCAGTAAGCAGGCAAATGAACAAATGAACAACATAATTTTAGTTTCAGTATCATGTTTTCCTATATGAGCCCTATGCTAACTATTTCCCTTTGTGTTTTCCCTCAATGTTTCTTCTTTACTTTATGAATTGTAGTTCATCCCTCCTTTCCCATGTTTATCAATGTTAAAATCTAGAGTTCTTACCCATTTTTTTAAGTAATTGTATGTACTGTATTGTTTGTTTTATTTTTTTTATATTTAATAATTGTAAATTTTAAAGTGTACATCGCTTAGAATATTTGATTAAGCGATTGATCAAGTCACCTAATAAACTTGAAACTTGATAGGGTGAACTTCAAGAATGGAGTGTCTGTTTACTAGAAAGAAAATTATCAACGTAAGAACCTAAACTTTCCTTCTAGTGTGACAGACACTCCATTCCTGAACGTGTGGACGTATCAAAGCAATCCCCCAAACTTAGGGTGGGACAGATAAGCCTACTATCAGAACTGAATGTGGAGTACTGTTTGGCTGCCACATCCACCCTGTAAAACTTCGTGAATGTATGGAGAGAAGACCAAGTGGCAGCTCTCCATATTTCTTCTGGAGACACCGCTGAAGATTCCATCCATAAGGAAGCTACGTTTCAAGTAGAGTGCACCTTTATAGATATAGGTGGATATTATCCACTTCCGATATAGGCTGAAGAAACGGCCATAAGGATCAGTCTTGAAATGGTCACTTTTGAGGCTGGTTGAATTTTACGGGCAGCCCCCGCCAATACAAACATGATCCGACAATCAAAATTTGTTCGTGACTTCTAGATATCGCAGTAAGAGTCTGTGCACATACAACAATTTCAACACCTGATTACTCTATTTATTTTTAAAATTTCTATACCATTTAAAACTAAACGGTTTATATAATTTATATACATAAAATTGTAAAAAACATAATTAGACAAACAAACAAATAATCCTCAGAGAACATATCTACAAAGTAACACCAAAGGCTTATACAAAGGATCATGAATGATTCATCAACAATAATAAAAAAATTATTGACTAGAAAAAGGCATCAACAAATAATTGTGTCTTGAGTAATTTTCTAAAACTACTCTTTTCATGGCATTTTCGTTTTTGGCCCACAAAGGAGTTCCATATTTTAACTCCTGCACAACAGAAGGTCATTTTGCCAGTCTCCACAAGCTTTGGGTTAGCATTTGATTTCACTAGAGCTAAGTTCGCAGAACGTAATGATCTATTTGGTAAATAGGACACATTGTTCTTAAACAATTTGGTTACGGTTCCATACAAAACTTGATGGCAAATCATTACTGCTTTATATTGTACTAGTCTTTAAGCCCGTTACATTAACGGGTGCTAGAATATATGTCTGTCTGTTTTTTTCTTTCCGTTTCTCTCCCTCCCGCATCCCTTTCTTTGTATGTCTTTCTGTCGCTCTCCCTGCCCCTGTGTCTTTCTTCTTTTTTTTCCTGTCTCCCTCCCTCCCATTATCTGTCTGTCATTCTTTCCCTCCATTTCCCTGTGCAGCAGCATTTCCCCCACCTCACTTCCCTATGCAGCATTTCCTTTCCCCCACCTCACTTCCCTGAATTCAAAATTCTGAGAAACAGATCTTTGCATGACAAAGCCTGATGCTCTGAGAATCATCGGTCGGAGGTAATTGCCACCAAAGACACTATCTTGATGGTGAGGTCCATCAGGGAAGATTGCTCCAGAGGAATTAAGGGCACTCTCACTAGTGCCCTGAGGACAGGGATTAAGCTTCCATGCCAGAAAAGGGTATTGCACTGGAGGACAGAGACATAACATGCCCTCTAAGAACCTGGTCCATGATTAAAATCACTGATCCAAATACCTGCAAATAATGCCAGGCAGTTGGAGCAGACTTGCTCTGAAATTCCTATATCTGATGCACAAGCTTCTCTGTGCGGGCTTCAGAGAGGAACACTTTGTTTTCCTGGGTCAAAATCACACTCCCAGATACTCCAAGATCTGCGTTGGCTCCAGGTGGCTTTTATGAAAATTGACCACCCAGCCCAGCTTCTGTAGCAGTTTACTTTCAACAAACCTTCTATACTGCTACTAATGACTGCGGAGCCAATTCAAAGTTGTTTACATGAGCTTCTGTAAAGTTGCTACAATACAGAGTTGGCATTTTCTGAGATGGTTTTCAGTTGAATCACTCTGCGAACTGCTAGTTTGCCATCAGATTCGGACTGGGTTCTTTTAGCTAATCATCCAGATATGGATGGACTTGTATGCGCAGGTGTGCTGCAACTACAACCACAACCTTGAAGGTACATGGCACTGTGGCCAGCTCGAAGGGCAAGATTGCAAACTGGAAGTGTTGCTCCAGCACATGGAATCGCAAAAATTTCCTATGCTCTGGAAAAATGGGAATGTGCAGATAGGCTTTTGTGAAATCCAGGGAAGCGAGAAATTCTAACGGCGCCACTGACACAATCACCAACCTCAACATCTCCCTTCGGAGGTCTAGAATTAGCCTCCAGTCTTCTAAGCCTCCCTTAGGAACAATCTACTATAATAAAATGCTAAGAGCGCATGCACACTCTTACCTGCATGTTCCCTGATCTGTATGTCCGTGGCAGGTAAGAGTACGCATGCACGGTTAGGGTTCTATTCTAGGAAATACGACCGCCGGCAGGTAACACGCTTTGAATCCCCCCCCCCCCCGGCGCCGACCCTACCCGGCACACTCGAAACCCCCGTTGACTCTCCCAGCCGAACCTCTCACAGCGAGATGAACACAAACCTCCAGTAGCGTCTGAGGCACAGTAAACATGCTGCTTCGTATCCTTCTACTGGCCTGATTTCCTCTGCCGCGTCCTTGATGACATCATCAGAGACGAGGCAGAGGAAATTAGGGCAGTAGAAGGCAGCGAAGCAGCATGTTTACTGTGTCTCGGACGCTGCTAGAGCCAGGAGGTTTGTCAGCTGTCTAACGGTGGGAGGGTCAGTGGGGTTGGCTGCGCGGCGGCGGTAGTTGCGGGGGCGGTTAAATGGAAACATGCTGCTCAGTGGAATGGGAGGGAGGAAGGCAGACAGGCTTTGGGGGGTGGGGAGGGGGTTAAATGGAAACATGCTGCTCAGGGGAATTGGAGGGAGGCAGGCAGGCAGGCTAGCTGGCATTGGGGGGGGTGGAGTGGGACAAAGTCTGGGTGATAGGGATATAGGAAGGAGGCACTGGGGGCTCTAAGGACATAGAAAGGGGCACTAAGCAGGACAGAGGCACTGGGGGCACTAAGGAAACAGTACGCAGGCACTGGGGCACTAAGGACACAGGACGGAGGCACTGGGGGCACTAAGGACATAGGAAGGGACACTAAGGACATAGAAATGGGCACTGAGGGCATTAAGGACATAGGGAGAGACACAGCCAGAAAAAAATGACAGACAGGCAGCGTCCAAGGAAAGAGAGACAAAGAAAAAAAAAACCCCCCAGACAGACAGACATCTACTCTAGTACCCGTTAATGTAACGGGCTTAAACACTAGTTAAGTATATTGAGTATGTGTTGGAGCCCAAATCTTCCTCTAGTACGGGCTCTATGGATCCAGATCCAGCAACCTTTGGAATGTTGTTCTGACTTTGGCTGCTTTTTCTGGCCTCCCTGCTGGAGAGTATAGAAAAAGGTTCGGGAGGGGATGAAAGAACTCGCATTGTACCTCTCCAGTATAATGTCCAACATCCAGTGATCTGTGGTGATCTCCGCCCATGCTCCCCAATAGGCCAATAAACTTCCTCTGATATGTGGAGTCTCAGCTGACAGCTTGGCATCATAACTGCTTCTTGAGAGTTGTAGCAGAACAAGATCCTGAAGATTGAGGGTGCCTGCCAAACCCCCCACCACCTCCAATCTTTGTCTGGAGCATTGAAAGGATCTCTGGCCCAAAGGCCCTACCGAAAATTTGAAGTATCATCTGGACACCCGAAAATTACCGCACCCTGATCCCCTAGGGCAGCGATGTCAAAGTCGGTCCTTGAGGGTCGCAATCCAGTTGGGTTTTCAGGATTTCCCCAATGAATATGCATGAGATCTATTTGCATGCACTGTTAATAGATCTCATGTATATTCATTGGGGAAATCCTGAAAACCCAGCTGAATTGCAGCCCACGAGGACTGACTTTGACACCTGTGCCCTAGGGACTCGATGTCTGCTCTCCAGTAAAGACTTTGGCTTACGATACCGCACGCTGGCCATAAGATCATCCAGACCTTTCCCATAGAGTAAATGTCCCTTAAATGATAATTTACTCCAAGTCATCTTAGAGGAGGAATCATTGCTCACTGTCTGATCCATAGCATTCTGAGAGTGGAAATGGAATAAGCAGACATTTTGCTCATGACCTTGAAAAGGTCATATAGAGCATCAGCTACATAAACCACTTCAGACACTAAAAAATGGAGATTGCTCCTGACAATATACTCTGGATCACAGCTCAACTTGGGAGCAGCAAGCCCGGGTGACAAAAGATGCCACTGCAAATGCTTTCAAATCTGAGTCTGCGGATTCAAAGAGCATTTTATGAACAAAATCTAGCCTGCGGTCCTTGGCATCCTTCAATACCATGCCGACTTCAAAGGGAAGGGAGATAAACTTTGTAACCAGCACCACCAGTGAATCCATTTTCAAAAAAACAAAAAGCTGATTAAATTCTGCATCCATCTGATAGAGCTTTGCCATGGCTTTAGCTACCCGAAGGGGCCCCTTCGGGACCTCTCAAATGTCCATGAATATTTTGATAATGTCTTAATGAGAGAGAAAACAGGAGGTCTAAGCGAGCACTGTGTGTAGAAGAGGACTGTGGAGTCACTATCTTTAATTCCAGAAGGAATTCCATGATCACCACCAAAAGTGCTGAAGGCTTAAACAGCCTGCGCCCAGTCAGGGCCCAAGATCAGGGGCCTACATCAAATCCGGACCCCTAAAAGATGAAGCACCATATTCTGCCTGAGGACCCTAGGAGAGTAAAGACATTGAAATAGAGCCCATTTTGTCCCAGTCATCCTCAGATTAAATATTCACATCATATGCATGCCACTTGCTGGGAATTGTGATCTTCGGGGGGTGGGGGGGGGAGGGTACCACCAATTCCAGCAGGGCTGTGATCCCCAAGGGTTCCATATGGCCCTCATGCAAGCTTCAAGCATCACATTGATGAATTAAGGAGGAAACCAGGATGTCTAGATGGTCCCTGCAAATGCTCACGAGCATCTTTCTGAAGTTTTGCAGCTGCCCTGATCTCCTCCCATGGCTTCCAGTAACACCTTTAGGCTAACTCCCAGACCTACCTCTCTACACCCAAAATTTCACCAAAACTCCAAGAAAAATCTCTGCCTGTTTGGCAGACATTGCTGCCTGAATGTCCTGCCGTCATCTGAAATTAAATATGTCCAAGAGAACTGCTCCTCTTCCCTCCTAAACCCTCTACTTCTCCTCCTCTCTACATCTCGGTAAATAATACTGTCATTGCTCCAGTCTCCTCTGCTCGCAACCTTGGAGTCATCTTTGATTCCAACCTCATTTTATACGCACATCCAACAAGCTGCTAAGACCTGCCACTTCTATCTCTTCAATATCACCAAATTCGCCCCTTCCTCTCTGAGCACACTACCTGGACTCTTGTCCATACTCTTATAACCTCATGCTTAAGATTACTGCAATCTACTTTTAACTGATCTCCTGCAGTGTCACCTCTCTTCCTTGCAATCTGTGCAAAACTCTGCTGCACAATTCATCTTTTACCAACCTCGCTACACTCATGTCACCCCTCTCTGTCATCGCAAACAGTTGAAGCTCCTATTGCTGACCTACAAGTGTGCTCATTCTGCTGCCCCTCAATATCTTCTCTCTTATACACCTCTCAGAGAACTACGTTCCTCAGATAAGCCACTCTTACCTGTACCCTTTTTCTCCTCCACTGCCAATTGCAGACTTCATTCAGGACTGTTTTCTTCTTCTTTGCGACTCTGTACAGTGCTGTGTGCGTCTGGTAGCGCTATACAAATAATTAATAGTAGTAGTCGTCTGCCTGCTGGAAGCAGCAAGTGTGAAAGCTGCAAAAAGCTTACAGGAAGAACATCTGCCTCAACAAGCCTAAAATCTGGACCACTTGTACCTTCTGACTGCCTATTGGGCCCAATGAACCAGTCGGAGACATCAACCACCAATGGATCACGTGCATAAAAATTGGGAGGTGGGGGACAGAGCAGTTGGCCATGATCCTGGAAAAACTGCCACAGAGCCACTCAGCCTGCGCTCAAGCCCAATGACAAGGGAACCATCCCTAAGCCCCTGAACTGTTAAGTGCAGGCTGTCCAAGTTGATATACTGCAGACCCTCGACCTCAGAGTCTGTGCACTCCTGCAGCCAGAGCTGTCCCAAAAGAGGGATCCTCTGCAGCACCAAAAAGTCTCGTAAACAGTCTCCCTCTCAGTCTCCTCTTTCAAGGGAGAAGAGGCACAGTTTCTCTAGCCTCTCATTGTATGGCCACTCCTCCAGTCCCTTAACCATTTTTGTCGCTCTTCTCTGGACCCTTTTGAATAGTACTATGTCCTTTATTATGTATGGTGCCGAAAATTTCATTGACTTGTCTACAAGTACTCCCAAGTCTCTTTCCTGGGGGCTCTCTCCGAGTATAGCACTGGACATCCTGTATTCGTGCATATGATTTCTGTTACCGACATGCATCATCTTGCACTTATCCACGTTTAACCTCATTTGCCATTTCGCTGCCCATTCCTCGAGTGTATTCATGTCTCGTTATAGGTCTTGACAATCTTTCTGTGTCCTCACTACTCTGAACAACTTTGTATCGTCTAGAAATTTCATCACCTCACTTGTCATGCCAATTTCTAGGTTTTTTATAAATATGTTGAACAGGACAGGCCTGAGCACCAAACTCTGCGGCACTCCACTCAAAACGCTTTTCCAGTTTGAGTATTGTCCATTTACCCCCACTTTCTGTTTCCTATCCGCCAAACCTATTTTAATCCATGTGAGTGTTATCATCCAAGATCCCATGGTTTGCAATTTTTCAAAGTAGACATTCATGCGGACCTTGTTGAACGCCTTCTGAAAATCTAGATATACGATGTCGACTGGGTCTCCCTTTTCTATCTGTCTATTTACTCCCTCGAAGAAGTGCAGTAAGTTTGTCAAGCAAGATCTTCCTTTGTTGAAGCCATGCTGGCTGGTCCTCAACAGTTTGTGTCCATCAAGGTGATCGATGATGTGGTCCTTTATCAGCACCTGTACCATCTTCCCTGGTACCGAAGTCAGACTCACTGGTCTATAGATTCCTGGATCTCCCCTCGAACCTTTCTTGAAGATCGGCGTAACATTCACCACTTTCCAGTCTTCCGGAATCTTTCCTGATTGGATCAACAGATTGGCTATTAGTTGAAGCAGTTCAGCTATAACCCCTTTCAGTTCCTTGATTATCCTCGGGTGGATGCCATCCGGTCTCAGGGATTTATCATTTTTAAGCCTATCAATCTGTCTCTATACCTCTTCTAGACTGACCATCGACCATGTCAGTTTCTCATCTACATTTCCTGTGTATAGCCTGTTGGCTTCTGTTATATTGGATATATCCTCTTCTGTAAATACAGATGCAAAAAAATGCGTTTTGTTTGTCGGCGATGGCTTTGTCTTCCTTTAGTACTCCCTTCATTCCATGGTCATCTAACGGCTCCACTGCTTCCTTCGCAGGTCGTTTCCCCTTAACATATAGAAAGAACAGCTTATAATTTTTGCCTCCTTGGCTATTTTTTCCTCATAGGCCACTCTTACCACCTTATGGCACTTGCTTTGATGTTGTTTGTGCTTTTTCCAGTTTTCGTCTGTTTTTGTTCTTTTCCATTCCTTAAACGAAGTCTTCTTGTCTCTGATCGCTTCCTTCACTGCTGCAGTGAGCCACGGCAATTCCTTGTTCTTTTTCCTCTTGGAACCCTTGTTGATATGTGGTATATATAGATTCTGTGCCACTGTGACTATGTTCTTAAAAAGGGACCATGCTTGCTCTAGTGTATTTACAGTGCTTATCCTCTTCCTAATCTTCTTCTTCACCATGACTCTTATCCCTTCGTAGTTCCCTTTTCGGAAGTTCAGTGCCGTGGCATTGTTCTGGATCGATTTGTTGCTCCTGTGTCTATGTTGTGATCACTGTTTCCCAGCTAGGACCATTGGAATGGGAGCCCGCAACGACTACACCTGGTCTCTGGCACACCACTACTGGAAAACCTTCCAAGTCTTGGTGTAAGTCACCATAGTAGAGGGCATCTTAGACCTCGACAGAGTGGCAATGACCATGTCAGTGTAACCCCTCAGAGTCAAGGCCTGGCGCTCGAGCTATGCTGTAAGACCAAAGCACTGGGGTTCTTTATTGGATCCAGTCCCTGACTAAGCAAGTCACGATGAAGAGAGAGCCCGAGTTTCCTGTCCCGCTGAAGACAGACCAGATCCACATACCACAGATGGCGAGACCAATCCAGTACCACCAGACCTGAATCAGTTGCTATCTTCTAGATGACTTGACCCAAGGTGGAAAGATGAAAAGGAGTTCCTGAATGAGCCAGGACTGAACCAATGCGCTTAACCCCAAGTTTCCTATCTCTGTTCTGCGACTTTCGAGATCTTAGAAGAAGCCATCGAGTCCATCATTGGCCTGCCCCAACAACACAAAATGAAATGAAACTCTCTCTGTGAAAGAGAGCACTCTCCCGGATCCAAGACCTGGCGAATGAAAAAGTCGGCTTGCACATTTTCCTTTCCAGCCATGCTCACTGCGGAGAGAGCCTGAAGGTGTAGCTCCGCCCACTAGAATAACATCAGAGCCTCCAGATTCAAGTGTGCACTTCTGGTGCCTCCCTGTCGATTCACGTATGCCATACCAAACATATGGTTCTAAGCTCTAGATCAGGGCTTCCCAATTCCGGTCCTTGAGATCTACTGGGAAGCCAGGTTTTCAGGATATCCATAATGAACATGCACGAGAGAGAGGTTTGCATACCAAGAAGGCAGTGCAGGCAAATCTCTCTCATGCATATTCATCGTGGATATCCTGAAAACCTGGCCTGCCAGTAGATGTCGAGGACTGGAATTGGGAAGCCTTGTTCTAGATGGTTGATTATCCAATCCATCTCATGGGAAGTCCAAGATGGAGCGATCCCCACGTTGAGCGCCTCAGTCTGAAAGACTGGTGTCGGTCATGAGAATAATTCACTCCATGACTCGAAGAGACATGCTCTGCACTACAGCTTCTTCCCGAATCCACCAGCGCAGGCTGTTCTGTGCTTGTTCAGTCCAGGAAAGGGACATCTCAAAGGGATAACCCTGAAAGGACCACCAAGACAGGAGAGACTCTTATAGAGGCCGCATGTGTGCCCTGGCCCAGGAACAACCTCCAGCAAGGCTGCCACGGATCCCAACACTTGAAGGTAATGCCAAGCAGTGGGGATCGACAGTGCTAAGAGATCCATGATCTTTTCCAAAAAGCTACTGTTTGTGTGGCTTGGGAAGACAACACACCCTTGGATCATGTCAAAATGAACTCCCAGACATTCCAACATCTGAGATGGCGTTATCTGGCTATTCTTGAAAATGACAATCCAGCTCAAGAACTGGAGTGACACCACAGTCTGCTTGCACTCTAGTCTGGATGGATCTCTTATCAACCAGTCATCCAGATAGGGATGACCTTGGCACCCCCATTCTGCAGAGATGTGTCACCACTATCACCATCACCTTGGTGAAGGTGCGGGGAGGTGTCGCCAGCACAAAGGGGAGGGCTGCAAACTGAAAATGCTGATGGAGAACATGAAATCTCAGATACTTCCAGTATCCTTGGAGTATAGAGATATGAAGATAAGCCTCTGTCAGATCCAGAGTTGCAAGAAATTCCCCTGGAGCCACTGCTGTGATGACCAAACGTAATGTCTCCATGAGAAAGTATGGAATCCACAGAAAGTCATTGACCGACTTGAGATACAAAATGGGTCTTCAGTCCTCTACGCCTCTCTTTGGCACAAGTGTTGCCTGGACCTTTAATGTATTTTCTGGTTTTTCTGCTGGAGAATCCAAAACTAAATCTGGTGGAGGACAAAAGAAGGACAAAAGAAATCTATCTTGTGTCCCTCCTGAAAGATGTCCACCACCCACTGGTCCATGGAGATCCATTCCCATTTCTGGAGGAACTCTGACAACCAGCCTCCAATAGGAGGAACATGGCTGAAGTCCTGGCATCAATCAGACTTCTTGGAGGAGGGACTAGTGTAAGAACCCAAAGCCTGCTGGCATCTGGGATTACTATAGCATTGTCTGTAGCCCTCGGAATATCTCTGGGTGGACGAGCCCTTCGAATATTGGTAAAACCTAAGGGATGAAAATTATAACTCCTCCCCCCCCAGAGGTACATCAACACTCATTATCCAGGAGAGACTCAGGACGGCAGTCTGCCACACTAGTCATAAGATATTCCAGGCCATTGCCAAAAAGCATTTGTCCTTAAAATGGAATCTACTTAGGGTCGTCTTAGAGTTCAGATCTCCAGCCCAGTGGCGGTTTCAAAGCGTTCTGCGAACTGACACTACATAGACTGAGACTTTGCATCTGCCACATAATTTACCCCCCCTCAAGCACCAGCTGGGGGCAGGTGTCCTATTCCGCTGGAGGATCTCAGCACAATCTCGAATGCATGTGCCACAAACAAGGCAACCTCCACTGCCTTAATGCCTGAAGAAGTCACTTCAAAGAGCTTCTTCAAGACCATTTTCACCATGTAGTCCTGGGAATCTTTAAGTCTTACTCCCCCCTTCACTGGGGAGGGCAGTGTGTTTAGTAACCTCAGCCACTGCTGAATCCACCTTTGGTTGTTCAAATAGCTGGTGAAAATCTGGCACCATAGGATAAAGCTTAGAGATAGCCTTAGTCACTCTAAAAGAACTCTCTCGTGTCTCCCACTGCTCTGTAAGCAGAGCTGTGAGATCTGGATGTGCCGGACAAAAGGACATCAGAGCATTGGAACAGCTCATGACTGTACATTGTGTTCTGGAGGGCTGACCCTCCAACTTCAGTTCATTCATAGCATCTGAAATAAAATGGTGGACAGAGTTAAACATCCGGCGGATGGAGAGGTTATCACCCGGGTCAGGGATTCCCAAGGTATCTTTAACTGTTCTGACAAGGGAATCAGTGTCATCCAAGATGGAAGCAGCATTCGGTGATAAAAGTGGCATAGTATCAGTGTGCCAACTAAGGCAATCTGAGACCTTAGGAACTGGGAACCTGAGCAGTTACCTCTGCAAAAGAATGCACTGGCTTTGAAGCTTGTGGCGCGTCTGCCAGTTGTGCCGCATGAGCTGAATCCGTAAGGTAGGCTCTCTATATGAACTGAACAAATTCCCAGGAAAAGTCACACATCAGTGCCGAAGACAACTCCTCATGGACCCGAAATGACTAGCGTGGAGAGTGGGTGTCCCTGGACTAAGCATGCTTATGTTATGCATCACTGCAAAAAATCTGGCACTGGATGGGACTTTCTGTCCATTTCCCGGACCCACATCAGCTGCCCAGCTGTAGAGGCCCGGAGGAGGTGAAGCCCGAAGCTCCCTCAGTACACAGTACATGGATGCTCCTCTGCTGAAAGTCCAGCAACATCCAAAAATGAATTCATCTGAATAGGGGTTGACGAGACCATCCCTGACAATATTTAGTAAAATCAAGGGGTAATGAAGCAGAAAAAAGTTGAGAGAATGATTTGATAAAAATCAAAATGGCTGATGCCGGAAAATTCACACCAAAATGGCCCATGGAGACAATTTAGGAAAATAAAAAAAAGTTGAAAGTTGGAGGTGAGAGACCTTAACCCTACCTCCAGAAACAGCTAAAAACTCCCCCACCCCCGATTCTCCCATACTCACAGTCTCCAATATGTCAGCCTGTCAGTTCTGTCTGTACAACTTAAGTGAAGGGAAAAGACTTTCCGACTCAAGTTTTCTCCAAATAGTCTTCAGGCTGCCAGTTGGACAGACCCGACCAAAATCTCTGCCCCCTCGGAACCTCGCCACGTGACCGGGGAGGGAAATTGCAGCCTGTGCCCCCGATACCCCAAGGGCTCTTACTCAGGATGCATACAGCCTGCGCCTAAGCCTCTGACAAGAGCAAGAGGCAAGCGTGCTCCCAGGGGAACAGGCCCCGAGCCTAGAGGTAGCACACAGGCCCACCCGAAGCTTGACTTATGAAGCTGCAGACCAGCTCTGCAGAAATGCTTCATTTCCACATGCAGAGAACCCCTGCAAAAGGGGTCTCAAGGCACCAAAACCAATGAAAAAGGACAAACTTGTGCAAAAATAAGAAAAAGGAGCAGAGCAGATCAGAAGCACTTCTGCATGGTTCACTTGTAAAAATAAAAACTGTAGAGTGCTCTATGTTCCTCAGCTTTGTTGGAGAAACTGGAAAAAAATGTGTGGTTTTCTGGAAGACTCAGTTCACGGGTTCAGATAAAACACCTTTCGTATTAACTCTACAGGGAATGAAACACAAATGGGAATTTTACCAGGTGCCAACACAAAATTAGTTAGTTTTTGAAACTTGTCCTGTTTTATGAGGTAGGGACTGTATTAAATTTGTGAGTTAATATGCTTCCTATATAATCAGATGTGTCATTAATACTGGACTTCATCGTGATGCAGGTTTTAAAATCCTAGTTCCTCCATATGCTAAGTATTAATGCAAGCAATAGTGTAGTCATGGTGGAAGGGGTGTGTCTTGATGGGATGGATTCCTTCACTTTTGGCTCAGGCTCCCTCTACATCTAGAATGCTAGCATCATTGTCTGCATATGGAATGCTGGAAATTCCAGGAGGTTGGTCAGCAGCACTAGAAAAGTTGATCATAGCACAATGATATTGAAAAAAAGCAGTTGGAGGGGATCAGGAAGAAAACATCTAGAAATGCCGAGGGCCAAGACACATGATGCTGCTGAGGGTGATATAAAAGGCATCCATTAGCTGGTTTTGGTCACAGGCTCTGGTATTAAGAGTCAATGATGCTTAATCTTATAATTGGGACACCATGGCTAAAGCACACCAAAAGTACCAAATGACTATGCAAATTTTTTGTTTTATCTGGCCTTTAACCCAAACTTTAAAGAAAAGTTTGAATGAAAATTAGCAGTCCAAAATCTAAAGATTACCACCACAAACAGCAGCTAATACCATGTTTCCCCAAAAATAAGACCTACCCCGAAAATAAGCCCTTGCATGATTTTCAGTGTAAGTCCTAATATAAGCCCTAGTTATGAAGCAGCGTGACTTGGCCCCCTCCAACCTGCGCGTGTCCCCAATGTTCTCTCCGCTGCCGACAGGGAGCGGGAAAAGCAATTATAGCAGCTGCACGGAAGTTTCCCTGTGGCTGCTGAACATCCTTCCAACCTGCGCGTGTCCTGGTTATTGTCTCCACTGCCGACAGGGAGCAGGACAATCAATTTTATCAGCTGTTGTCATAATGCTGCACCACATTCTCGGCTGCTTCACATGTTCCCGTTTTACAGCTAAGCTGGCTTGAATAGAGAAGGAAGATGGCTGTTTCTGGATTACAGCTATACCCAGGTAGGATAGTTGATTGGTAACAGGACATAATGATTGAATCAGGAGAGTAGGTATATATGATATCTAAATAACAACTAGAATAAAATGTACAAGACTCAAATAAACAATGAAAGAATAGGTTTCTTACCTTTGCTAATCTTCATTCTTAAAAAAAAATCTCCTCTGGAGGCTGAACTCGTGGGTTCTTGTATGTCTGGTAGCTTCTGCTACAGGGCTACTAAAACTTAATTCCTCCCCTTTGGGCTACCTGCCTGGGAGTTTCCTGTCATGCTCAGGTAGTAGCAAAGCCAGGTAGATCTATGACAACAGGAAACAAAAGAAAAGAAAGCGAGGGTGCGGGAACTCCCGCTACCAGTCAATTCTGCTCAAGAAATTATTACACTAAAAACCACGGCCAAAAAAGGCCAACTGTAATCAAACATATAATGTAAACATTATAAAGCTGCAAAACATAGGAAATTTATGAACGTAGACACAGCCTGAAGAGCAGAAGGGGCACCCTACCCAGGGACCCCAAAAACCTCTAAACCTTACCAAAAGACATATACATGTAATTCTTAGTGAGGCTGGTCAAAGACAGAAATGCAGCTTACCAGTTACTGAAGAGGCGACCTGCAAATTGGACAAAACAGATGGGCAGGAGTTCAGCCTCCAGAGGAGATTTACAAGGAAGATTAGCAGAGGTAAGAAACCTAATCTTTCATTCTTGTACAATCCCTCTGGAGGTGAACTCCTGGGACGTATCAAAGCAGTCCCAAATCTCAGGGGGGCCCGATAAGCCCACCGCCAGAACAGAAGCGCCAAAGGCCGTATCACTCTTAGCCGCCACATCAAGCCGGTAAAACCTGGAAAAGGTACGAAGAGAAGCCCATGTGGCCTCCCCCCGACAAATCTCCTCAAGCAAGACTGCATGAGATTCAGCCCATGAGGAAGCCATTCCTCTGGTAGAGTGAGCCTTCACCCTAAGGAGAGTCTTCTTCCCCGCCGCCACATAGGCCACCACATATCCAACGCGAAATGGCAGCCTTGGAAGCAGGCCAACCCCGACGCGTGGGGCCTGCCAGGACAACCGATAGGCTGACAAACGGAAGTCGTTAGTGGCCTCTAGGTATCTCAAAAAGAGATGCCATACATATAGAGACCGCAAAACATGGTCCTGAGACTTGGAACCTGAAGGAACAAAGGCTGACAAATGAAATTCCTGGTTGACGTGGAAAGTGGAAACCACTTGCGGAAGAGAAGAATGCAGTCCTCAAAATCACTGCAGATTCCATGATGCGAAGAAAGGGACCTCTGTACGACAATCCCTGAAGCTGACACTCGCCATGCTGATGTGACTGCCCACCAGGAAGACGGTCTTAATGGTAAGATCTTACAGAGAGATCCCATCCAGGGGTTCATAGGGCGGACAAATCAGGGAGGGTAGGACCAAATTCAGGTTCCACGATGGGCAAGGCAGTTGCAAGGGAGGCCTCAGCCACCTGGCCCCTCAAGAACCAGACAACATCTGGGAGAGAAGCCAGAGAACCCCTGAACGAAGGACCTAAACTGGAGAGTCCCGCAATCTGAACACGTAGAGAAGAGACCGCCAGACCCTTCCTGAGGCCAGCCTGCAGGAAGTCCAGAACATGAGCCACTGATGGTACCAAATAGTCCACCTGAACCCCTGCACACCAAGCCTGAAAACACCTCCAGGCTTTCGTGTAGGCCGATACAGTTGATTTCCGCTTGCTCTGCAGGAGCGTGGCGATAACCCCTGTCCGCCCAGGCTGCCCTCTCAAGAGCCAGGCCATAAGACCAAAGCAGTCCGAATCTTGAAGTGCAATCGGCTCCAGCGTGACCAACCTCCGATGGCAAAGAAGACTACCTCACAAGGTCTCCTGAGCCAGTCCGGAGCCACAAGAATCACCGGACCACTGTGAGAGGATACTCGGTGCAGCACTCGCCCTATCAAAGGCCAAGGGGAAAAGACGTACAGAAGTTCCCTTTCGGCCCACAGTTGAACCAGAGCATCGAGTCCTTCCCTGCTGACCTCCCTTTGTCGGCTGAAAAATCTTCCTGCCATCCTGTTCTGAGAAGATGCCATCAGATCAAAGGTAGGATGATTCCAGCAGCGCACTGTGGTCTCGAACGCCAGACCGGACAGGGACCATTCTCCCTGATCCAAAGCCTGACGACTGAGAAAGTCTGCCTGAACGTTGTTTACGCCAGCCACATGAGCTGCGGACAAGGCCAACAGATGTCGTTCCACTCAAGCAAAGAGTAACCGAGCCTCCAAGCCCAGCAGGGGGACTCCTTGTACCCCCTTGATGATTGACATAGGCAACAGCCGTCGCACTGTCCGAGAACACACGGACAGCCTTCCGGCGGAGACACCCGTGAAATCTCAGCAGAGCAAACCAGATCACTCGCAGCTCCAGTTGATTGATGGACCATCTGCTCTCCCGCGCCGTCCAGAGGCCCTGGACTGGGACCGACATGCAAACTGCACCACAGCTGAAGAGACTCGCGTCTGTGTTCAGGATCACACATTCCAAGACCCTCAGAGGGAGCCCTTTGTTCAGAGTGACCGGGTTCAACCACCACAACATACTGTTGCGCGCTGATGCCAACCAAGGCAGCTTCACCCCCAGCACATCTCTCTGGGGATTCCACTGTGTCAGAAGTGAAAATTGAAGAGGACGCAGGCGAGCTCTCACCCACAGAATCATATCTATGGTTGCCACTATGAGACCCAACACCTGTAGGTACTGCCAGGTCATTGGGGCCGAGCCTGCTAACACGTTCCGAATCACACTCCTGAGTTTGAGTTTTCTTGATTCTGGAAGAAATACCTGGTTCAGACCGATGTGGAACTGGATTCCCAGGTACTCCAAAGTCCTGGGTCGGCTCGCGACAACTCTTCTTCAGACTGATCACCCATCCGAGACGTTCCAGCAAAGATACCACTTGGTGAACCGTCAAGCAGCCCTGCGCCTACAAGGGAGCTCTGATCAGCCATCATCAAGGTACAGATGCACGAGCACACCCAGAGATTGCAGATGGGCAGCCACCACCACCATGATCTTGGTAAAAGATCTGGGCGCCGAAGCCAAACCGAAAGGGAGCGCCGCGAACTGGAAATGCCTCCCGAGAACATGAAACCTCAGGAACCTCCGATGATTTGGGAATATCGGGATGTGGAGATACGCTTCCATGAGATCCAAGGAAGCCAAAAAAAGACCTCGGGTGTCACTACTGCTATGACAGAACGCACGGTTTCCATCCGGAAATGCAGAACTCACAAGAATGCGTTCACTGCTTTTAGGTCCAGAATTGGTCTGCAATTGTCAGAGTCCTTCATTGGCACGATGAAGTAAATTGAGTATCTCCCGGAGCCCAAGTCGTATCTTGGGACCAGCTATATGACTTCCAGATCCAGTAACTGGCGCACTATAGCGCACACCTTGGTGGCCCTTTCCAGATTTCACTCGTAAGAGGACAGGAAGTCTGGCGGCGACCGGAAGAACTGCAGTCGAAGACCGTCCCACTGGTCCGAGGTTATCTCTAACCATTCTGGAAGGAAAGCCAAAAGCTGCCCCCCGATTCGGGGGTGCCTCACCAGAGACCAGGCGTCATAATTTTCTCTTGAAAGGGACAGGTCGAGAATTGGAAGGCTGTTGGTGCACTGCACCTCCAAAGTGAGGTCTGTAGGACACTCCAAAACGCTATTCCACCGCAGGGGTCTGGCGTACTGTGAGGTTCTGTTGAAGGAATGAAAATTCAGTTGTCCCGTCCCCCTGGTCATACAAGGTCTAGAGTCAGGAAGCGTCTTAGGCTTACGGTCCTGCACACTGGCCATCAGGTCATCCAAACCCTGGCCAAACAAGAGCAAACCTTTAAAAGGCAATTTGCTCAGCGTAGCCTTGGATGAAGAATCATCTGACCACTGGCGAATCCATAATATTCTCCTAACAGAAATTGAATATGCTCACAGCTTAACAAAAACTTTCAAAATATCAGAGTGCATTTGCCAAACAATTCACTCCAGAAACCAGGAAGTTGAGATCCCGAAGGACAACCTCCTCAGGATCCTGACGAAGTTTAGTATGACATGCCCGGGCCACAAAGGAAGTGGCCGCTGCAGCTTGCACTCTAATTGCAGCGGAATTTAAAAAAAAAAAAAAAAAAATGCTTTATGACAAAATCTAGTCTTCATTCTTGGACATCCTTCCAAGAATAACCCCTCCATCCAAGGGCAAAGAGGTATGTTTAGTGACCTGAACCACCGCCGAATCCTTAGTGGGACTAGGCGCTTGGAAAATTCCAATGCCATGGTATACAATTTAGCCATGGCTCTAGCGCACTTCAGGGGACCCTCCGGGACCTCCTATTCCTCCAAGAGCATTTACGTCAGATCTGTGTGATCTGGAAATGCAGCGGAAAGCGGGAACTTAGAACTGATGGAACATTCTGCCTGAACCATCGAGTCTGAATCAAGTTTCAATGTCCACAGGGATTCAGAGATAAAATCAGGAAGGCGACTGGACTGAAAGAGCCTGCGCACCATCTGATCCTCTTATCAGATCGCGGAAATCAGTGTTCTGGGAATTCCCGAGATCCGTTCGGCTAGCCATGTCAGCGGAGCCCGCTGAAGAGCCATGCGACAGCAACGGCATAGAAATTGACGCAGGCACCAAGGCAATAGTGGGAAGCTGCCGCTGGCTTTCAGGCGGACCAGCAAGGGAGCAGATTTTCATACTGGAATCCAAAGGTTGAACAGACAGCAGCATTGGAGTCTGAGAAGGAGACACAGGCATAGCTTGCTTTCTCATGAAAGCTTGATACATCATATCCACAAATTCCAGCAGAAAATAGTCCCCAGCGGCCTGAGCTGATCTGAAGGACTCAGATATGGAATGTTTTTAAAACTTATGAGACTTTCCCCCTGAAACTTGATTCAGACTCGATGGTTCAGGCAGAATGTTCCATCAGTTCTAAGTTCCCGCTTTCCGCTGCATTTCCAGCTTGTGTTTCGCGAAAGCGCCCTCTTCGCCCAATTTTGGCGTCCTGGACACTGGAATCGCGTCTCTGGCGGAATTGGATGAAAGCAGGGCCTCTCCGGAAGATAGTGTGGAATCCACACACGGTCCACGCCCCTCACAGGCAGTGGTGCACAGAAAACAAGCCATCTGCCACATTTACGGCATGAATTCATGCCATCCTGTCCTGAGGTGGCCATCTGTGAAGTTTGGAGCAAAAACGAGGTTTCTATGTCCAAAAATATAGTTTTATAAACTTTAAAGAAAATCCAAGATGGCCACCGCGGATGCCGATTTTGACTGAAAAACGCCTGTTAAAAACGCAGGAAAATGCAAAAAATGGCAATTTTAGGATTTTACAGGTGGGGGGGGGAGAGGAACCAGGGAATGCAGGGAAACCACCCAAAACCCTGATTAGAGCACCCCCCAAAAATCAGCAAACTCTGTGACTCGGACACCACAGAGACGTGTGCTGCAATGAAAGTCTACGTCAGCCTGCAATACACAGTACAAACAAGATCAGTACCTCAGGAGCTGATTAAACTGGATTTTTCAGGTCTTCTGACCACCTCACCTTCCCTGTCACCACAGATCATGACCACCAGGACCCCTCAGGGAGTTTAGGGAAGACACACGGTCCAGTTCTGATCCTGGCATACTTCCATGGAACCACAGCAGCCTGCCCTCTACCCCTTTGTGGATGGACCAGGGGAGAGATGGCTCCCAATCCCTGAGACCCGATCCAATCTGCAGGCTGTCCAGAGGGCTTACTGCAGGTTAAGCTTACAGAGCACCCTCCAATCTGCAGGCTGTCCAGATTGCTTACTGCAGCTTAGAGGCTGTCCAGAGGGCTTACTGCAGGTTAAGCTTACAGAGAACCCTCCCGCTGCCAGAGAACCCTCCCGCTGCAGAGAGTTGATCCGCAGCACGTAGGCAAATTCGCGAAATAAATAAAAAACAAGGAATTGAAAACAAATAACGAGCAGAAGACTGATTTCAACCATGCAAAGAAGCTACAGGTACAAAACTGAGCATGACAGGAAACTCCCGGGCAAGTAGCCAAAGGGGATGGATCAAGTTTTAGTAGCCCTGCAGTAGAAGCTACCAGATATACAAGAACCCACAAGTTCAGCCTCCAGAGGGATTGTAAAGAATGAGAGAATTAGAAGAAATCACTACAAAAAGAATATAAAAGACTCAAAGAAACAATGAGAGAATCAGTAGAAACTGCTTCAAAAAGAATATGAAAGACTCAAAGAAACAATTAGAGAATGTAGATTGTTGTTCATGGAAAAAAATAAGACATCCCCCAAAATAAGCCCTAGTGTTTTGGGGCCCAAAATTAATATGAGTGTCTTATTTTTGGGGAAACACAGTGGTAGCTATTGCTCTAGAAGAACTCCAAAAGCAAAATCATTCATCACTGTCATCTTCACAACCTGTCAACTTGACTTCAAAGAGCACATTGTACTAAAAGCACAATATGACAACTTTTAAAATAGGAGATGCAAAAGTCCTACCCTGACGAAACTGGTAGAAAACCATCAATCAAGTATCTCTCTCAAAACTAATTTTAAACTGCCATTCAGATACTACCTCATAAATATAGGGTAAGTGTCATACAGATATGGAATACCTGATTAGCACCTGCCTGGTACAATCCCTAATTAGTTACATATTCCTCAAACTAAGAACTGCAGTCTCCAATTTACACAAGAAACCCCCCCCCCAAAAAAAAAAAAACTAACTACAAACAAACAAGGGAAACCTCCCCAAACAAGAAAACCCCCTGTTCAAAGTCTTTTTTAAATAGCAAAAAAAGAACCATATGATAGAAACACACAACTGAACATGTTTCTTATATTTCCAAGACATTTAGTCAGAAATAGTGCTGTATTAAGCAATATGCTAAGGGCCATGTGGCTAAGCAGCTAGCATGGATCTGCAGTAGTGTCTAGTATCTAGCTCACACTAAAATCAACCAACATTGTAAAAATAACAATATACTGTATTTTTTTCAGTCTATAAAGACGCACCAGACCATAAGACACACCTACGTGTAGAGGAGGAAAAACCAAGAAAAAAAATTTGGTTCAGAATTTTTTTTTCTTGGGTTTTTCCCCTCTACACGTAGGTGCATCTGGTGGCCGGCAGACCGCAGCCCCCCCACCCCCCACACCTTTTAAAAAAAATGTCGGTGGTCCAACGCAGTCTCACCAGGAGCTTTCTGCGCTCCTGCTGGACGGTTGCCTCCTTTGTTGTTGCAGAGCAACGAATAAGGCAGGAGCTTTTTGCTTCCTGCCTGGTCCTGCACCGTTCCGTGAATGGCTGCCGTCAGTTCTGGCACAATCAATGTCCAAATCCAATAGATTATGGGCTGGGGAGTCCATCCCAATCGATTTTGAGTCAAATCAAAGGGTTTTTGAAGCAGAATTCAAAGTTAGAAAAAAAAAAAAGATGGCCATCACGAATTTGCGCCAAAAAAGGCAACCCCCCTCCCAAAACCTGAAAATAAAAAATAGCAATTTGGGGTCTGGGGAGGTGGGGGACCTGAATCATATCCATAGAAATTGTGAAAAACGGATTTTAAAACGTTTTCCAAGCCACCACCGAAGTTCTCATAGGAAACAATGGATTTACTCACAGTTCCTGCAGTGCCTTTTGCCTGTCAGCGTTTACAGCAGCTGAGTGGAGAAAAAATGACTTTTCTGCCTCAGAACAGCTTCAAATTGCCAGGAATGAATATCTTTGCACTGCCAGCTGGCCAGAGACCAACCCCAACCTCCGCCCCCACAGATCCTCTGCTATGCGGTCAGGGGCGGAAAAGGCAACCTGCACCTGAAACCTGAGTGGGTTTCTGTACAAACGCACATAGTCGGTGCTAGAAACCTGTGACTGTGGGGTCACCGGTTGGCAAACTCCATGGGAAGGACTCCGGGGACTTCCAGAAGGTGGCACACAACAGGCTGGCTTCACAGATCCACCAAAATTTCTCTGTGAAGCTGCTATCCTGCTTCACAGGACTGCATCCTTTTTTCTTACAGCGGTCTACCAGGAATGAGTCTCAAGGCACTGAAATCACTGAGAAATGAAGTTTAAGTGAGTAAGTGAAAAAATAAGAAACAGGAGCAGAGTAACAGCAAAAGATTTATGCCCAGACTTCTTGCAGAAATTGAAACTGTTTCTACCTCTAGGGCAGCGGTCTCAAACACGCGGCCCACGGGCCGCATGCGGCTCCCCAGGGACTATTTTGCGGCCCGTAATCTGTCCTCGACTAAAGCAGGGGTCTCCAATCTACTTCCCTTCCAACTGCCCTCCCCCAAGCCACCGCAATCGGGGAACAGGCCAGCGCCCGAGGTCTTACTTCTCCCTGCCCTTCCCCAAGCCACTACCATCAGGGAACAGGCTGTGCCGAGATCTTAACTCTCCCTGTTTATCTTCCCCAGCTCGGAGCCGACCAATTCTCGCCACTCGACGTCAATTCTAACGTCGGGAAGGGAGTTCCGGGCCAGCCAATTGCTGCTTGGCTGGCCCGGAAATCCCTCCCCGACGTTAGAATTGACGTCGGGTGGCGAGAATTGGTCGGCCCTGTGCTGGGGAAGATAAGCAGGGAGAGTTAAGACCTCGGCACAGCCTGTTCCCCGATGGTAGTGGCTTGGGGGAGGGCAGGGAGAAGTAAAGAAAGAAAGTGGGGACAGGGAGACAGAAAGAAAGAAGGGAGCCGGAACACAGACAGAAAGGGGCATGGAGAGAGAAAGACAGAAAGAAAGGGGGCATGGAGAGAGAGAGAGAAAGAAAGAAGGGGGCAGGGTGAAAGAAATAAAAAGTTGGGGGAGGGAAGGAGACAGATGCCAGACCAGGGGAAAGGAAGGCGGGGAGAGAAAGGAAAGAAAGAGATGTCAGACCATGGAAATAGGGACAGAAGAAGAGAGAGACAGAAGGGAAGGTAAGACATGGAAACGTAGATTTTGAAAAGAAAGCAGTTAATGCCAAAGATGGATGCAAGCAGAAAGTGAAGATGGAGAGAAAAACAGTAAAAGGACAGGAAGACCCTGGAAACATAGTTAAATGCACAGAAAAATAAAGTCACCAGACAACAAAGGTAGGGAAAATTATTTTATTTTCAATATAGTGATTGAAATGTGTCAGTTTTGAGAAAGGAAAGATATTTAACTTTAAATGTGAGGGCTGCAGAAAAAATAGGGTACTTGGAGGGCCGCAGAAAAAAATAGTTAATGACAATTTTCCATAAAGTAAAACTCTTTATAGTTTATAAATCTTTCCTTTAACTGTTAAAGGAAAGATTTATAAACTATAAAGAGTTTTACCTCATGCAAAGTTGTCATTTCTTTAATAAGACATTAACTATTTTTTTCTGCGGCCCTCCAAGTACTACAAATCCAAAATGTGGCCCCACTAAGGGTTCGAGTTTGAGACCACTGCTCTAGGGGGAATGTAGCATGTGTTCTGAAAAGATGTGAATTCTGCAACACTGGGACTGCGGATTGGGATTGAACACCTAGCGTATGGAATCTGGAAGGGACATAACAGAAATGTGCATTCAGATCCACAAAACATATCTCCTTTGCAAAATAATTATTTTGAATATTTTAGTTTGCATTCTTAGATAATTCCATACTGCAACTAGAACAAGGCTGCAAGTTAACTGAAGTAAGAAGAACAAAGAAATTTAGTTCATGGAATGTTTCTATTTTATAATATAAGCCAGAAGTTTCATTTTGAATTAATAATAAGATGATAAACTAAAAGCACTTAAATAATACTAGCCATCACCAAATAGAATAATCCCCATCAGCCACAAAGCACAGTTACTTACCGTAACATGTGTTATCCAGGGACAGCAGGCAGATATTCTCAACATGTGGGTGACGTCACCGACGGAGCCCCCAGGCAGACGTTTTCGCAAGCAGACTTGCTTGAAGACCTTCAAGCTTGTGATTGGCCCGCGCATGCGTGTGTGTCCCTCCCGCCCGTCCTAGGGCATGCGTTTCCTCAGTGTGGCCTCATTTCAGATAGCTAGCAAACAAGCCAACCACGGGGAGGTGGGGAGGTTGCGAGAATATTTGCCTGCTGTCCCTGGATGACACCTGTTACGGTAAGTAACTGTGCTTTATCCCAGGACAAGCAGGCAGCATATTCTCAACATGTGGGAGACCTCCAACCTAACCAAAATGGGATGGAGAGAGGGTTGGCAATTTAGGAGAACAGATTTTGCAAAACGGACTGGCCAAAATGGCCATCACGCCTGGAGAAAGTATCCAGACAGTAGTGCGAGGTAAACGTATGAACCGAGGACCAAGTGGCAGCTTTACAGATTTCCTCAAGTGGAGTAGAGTGGAGGAAAGCAACAGATGCCGCCATCGCTCTGATCTTGTGGCCCGTGACTTGACCCGGCATGGAGAGACCAGCCTGAGCGTAACAGAAAGAGATACAAGCGGCCAACCAGTTAGAAATGATCCGCTTAGAAACAGAGCGACCCAAGCGATTAGGATCGAAAGAGAGGAACAGCTGGGGAGCAGAATGAGGAGGAGCGGTGCATTTCAAGTAGAAGGCCAGCGCACGCTTACAGTCAAGAGAATGCAGAGCCACTTCTCCAGGGTGAGAATGGGGCTTCGGAAAAAAAACAGGAAGAACAATGGCTCAGTTGATGTGAAACTCAGAAACAACCTTAGGCAAGAACTTAGCATGGGTATGGAGAACCACCTTATCATGATGGAAGGTGGGTCCGCTACCAAGGCTTGAAACTCACTGACCCGATGGGCAGAAGTGAGAACAACAAGAAACACAACCTTCCAAGTGAAACTTCAAATGAGCCCACGCTAGCGGCTTAAATGGAGGTTTCATCAAGAAAGTAAGGACCACGTTAAGATCCCAAACCACAGGAAGAGGTTTAAGGGGCGGGTGAACGTGGAAAAGTCCTTTCATGAAGCGGGAAACCACAGGATGAACAGAGATAGGCTTCCCGTCAATCGGCTGATGAAAAGCAGCAATGGCACTAAGTGGACTCGAACCGAAGAGGATTTGAGTCCAGCGCCAGACAAGTGTAACAAATAATCCAGGACAGCAGATAAGGAAGCGGACAGCGGCTCCTGCTGTCAAGTAGCACACGAGGAAGACAAGCGGGTCCACTTCTGATGTAACATTGGCAAGTGGACTCCTTTCGAGACGCCTCCAGGACGTCCAGCACAGGCTGTGAGAACTGGAATGAGGGCATTAAGTCTCGAGAAACCAAGCCGTCAAGTGCAGAGACTGAAGGTTGGGATGAAGCAGAGAACCTCGACTCTGCATAAGTAGAGAAGGAAAAACAGGCAGAAGAAGAGGCTCCCTGGAACTGAGTTGCAACAGAAGGGAGAACCACGGCTGTCGGGGCCACCGAGGAGCTATCAGAATCAGAGGGAATAGAGGGAACGCATACATTAACAGGTTCATCCAGTCCAGCAGAAAAGCATCCGCCTCGAGCTTGAGAGGGGTGAACACCCTGGAGCAGAAGCGGGGCAACTTGTGATTGAGGGGAGATGCGAACAGATCGATGTCCGGAGTCCCCCAATGAGCAAACACCTGACACAGGGTCAAGGAATGGATGGACCACTCGTGAGGCTGCAGAAGACGACTCAACTGGTCCGCCAGACAATTGTGCTGGCCCTGAATGTAGACCACTCGAAGGAATATGTTGTGGGGGATGGCCCAATCCCAGAGCTGCATCACCTCCTGGCACATGGACAGGGACCCCGTGCCCCCTTGTTTGTTGATATAATACATGGCGACCTGGTTGTCCGTGCGGATCAGCATCACTCGGTCACGAAGCAGGTGACAAAAAGCCTTCAGGGCGAGGAAAATCGCCCAAAGCTCCGGCAGATTGATGTGACAAAGACGGTTGGCACTGGACCAAAAACCCTGAATGCGAAGACCGTCCAGATGAGCCCCCCAAGCATAGGTCGACGAGTCCGTCGTGAGGACTTTCTGCGGGGGGGGGGGGGGGGGTGCATGAACAGAAAACCTCTGGAAAGATTGGAAGAGACATCCACCAACGGAGAGACTTCTTCAACAAAGGAGTCATGAGAATGAGTCGAGAGACAGAGCCTCAATCCTGGTTCCATTGTAAAGAGTCCATTGGGGAATATGGAGGTGAAGTCTGGAAAAAGGAGTCACGTGAACCATAGAGGCCATGTTCCAGGAGGACCATCAGGAGCCGAGCTGGGGCAGAGGATAGATGGGCCACCCTCTGGCATAAACGAACAAGGGCCTCCTGACGAGGCCGAGGCAGGAAGGAGCGGAGACGAACCGTGTCCAGGACCGCTCCGATGAATTCCAGAGACTGGGACGGACAGAGGTGGGACTTGGGGAAGTTCACCTCGAAGCCAAGACTCTGCAGGAGCAAGATGGTCTGATTCATCGCTCGCAAAACTTCGTGACGTGAGGATGCCTTGATCAACCAGTCGTCGAGGTAGGGAAACACCTGCAGGCCACGGAGAAGTAGGGCCGCAGCTACCACAACTAGACATTTCGTGAAAACCCTTGGAGAGGCCGCCAAGCCGAAGGGAAGGACACGATATTGGAGGTGAAGATCCCCCACCCAGAATCTCAGATACTGGCGAGAGGCTGGGTGTATGGGAATGTGCATGTATGCCTCCTTGAGGAGTCTAGTGAGCACAGCCAGTTCCCCTCATTCAAGAGGGGGTACAAGGTAGGAAGGGTGAGCATTCTGAACCGTTCTCTGACCAGAAATTTGTTCAGAGCCCGGAGGTCCAGGATTGGACACAGATCCCCTGTCTTCTTGGGTACCAGAAAGTACCTGGAATAAAATCCAGTATTCACTGGTCCGGAGGAACCTCCACATCCACCCGAAGGCGAAGAAGAGCCTGAGCCTCCTGCAGAAGGAGAGGCAGCTGAGACCGGGCAGAAGGAAACTCTCTAGGAGGAAGGTTCGGGGGCACTTGAATGAAGTGAAGGGAGTACCCTTCTCGGATGATGGAAAGCACCCAACTGTCGGTTGAAAGACTTTCCCAATGGGTATAGAAATGATGGAGACGACCCCCGATGGGGAGGGGGGAAGGCTCCAGGAGGAAGGGAGCTCGAAGGCTCACACTGGAATAGTCAAAAGGATGGCCCAGGTTTCGCCGGAGCTGGCGGCTAGGCCTTAGCTTGTTGCTGCTGCTGCTGTTGCAGCCGCTTCGAAGGAGGCCGAGAGAACGCAGGAGTAGATTTCTGAGGATACCTCCGGAGCGGAATCTTGTATTGCCGAGCCAGAGAGGTCTTCGGCTTAAGTCTCACCAGAGACGGGAAGGACCGTTCGTGTTCCGAGAGGCGCTTAGTGGCTGCCTCAATGGAATTATCAAACAGCTCATTTCCCATGCAAGGGAGATTGACTAGACGATCCTAGAGGTTCGGATCCATGTCCACAATCCTGAGCCAAGCGAGGAGACGCATGGCGATCGCAAACGCCGTGACCCTCAAGGACAACTTGAAGGCGTCATAGGCCGCCTGAAACATATAGAGGCGGAGCTGGGAGATAGGTCTCCTTGAGGAGACGAAACTCCTGACACCGAGAATCCGGTACATCCTCCCGGAACGAGCAGAAGGCATCCACACAGAACCGGAGGTAGGACGTGAAGATAAAACTATAGTTGAGGACACGGTTCGCCTTCATCGAATTTTGATAAAGACGGCAATCAAATTTGTCCATCGTACAGCCCTCCCTGCCCAGAGGGACAGCAGAGTAAACCGTCGAGGGGTTGCACTTCTTCAAGGAAGACCAAACCACCAAGGACTGGTGAGAAAGCTGAGAACTCTCAAACCCCTTAAGCGGGATCGTCCGGTAGAGGGACTCCAACTTGGAAGGAATGGCCGTGACCGCATAGAGGGGTCTCCAGGTTTTGGAGAAATGTTTGCTGGAGAACCTGGTGCAAAGGCCTTACCCATGTCAGAGATGAAATGAAACATAGAAATAGACGGCAGATAAGGGCCCACGGCCCATCTAGTCTGCCCACCTTAATGTCCCTCCCCTACCTTTGCCCTGTGAATAGATCCCATGTGCCGATCCCATTTGGCCTTAAAATCAGGCACGCTGCTGGCCTCAATCACCTGTAGTGGAAGACTATTCCAGCGATCAACCACTCTTTCAGTGAAAAAGAATTTCCTGGTGTCACCTCGTAGTTTCCCGCCCCTGATTTTCCACGGATGCCCTCTTGTTGTCGTGGGACCCTTGAAAAAGAAGATATCTTCCTCCGCCTCGATGCGGCCCGTAAGATACTTGAACGTCTCGATCATGTCCCCCCTCTCTCTGCGCTCCTCGAGCGAGTATAGCTGTAATTTGTCAAGCCATTTTTCGTATGGTAGATCCTTGAGTCCCGAGACCATCCGGGTGGCCATTCTTTGCACCGACTCCAGTCTCAGCACATCCTTGCGATAATGTGGCCTCCAGAATTGCACACAGTATTCCAGGTGGGGCCTCACCATGGATCTATACAATGGCATAATGACTTCCGCCTTACGACTGACGAAACCCCTTCGTATACAGCCCATGATTTGTCTTGCCTTGGACGAAGCCTGCTCCACTTGATTGGCAGACTTCATGTCCTCACTGACGATTACCCCCAAGTCTCGTTCTGCTACCGTTTTTGCTAGGATCTCGCCATTAAGGGTATAAGACTTGCATGGATTCTGGCTGCCCAGGTGCATAACTTTGCATTTTTTGGCATTGAAGTTGAGTTGCCATGTCCTAGACCAGGTGTGTCAAAGTCCCTCCTCGAGGGCCGGAATCCAGTCAGGTTTTCTGGATTTCCCCAATGAATATGCATTGAAAGCAGTGCATGCAAATAGATCTCATGCAGATTCATTGGGGAAATCCTGAAAACCCGACTGGATTCCAGCCCTCGAGGACCGACTTTGACACCTGTGTCCTAGACCATCGCTCCAGTAGGAGTAGGTCGTGCATCATGTTGTCGGGCACTGAATCTTCGTCTGTTGTGCATTTGCCCACTACATTACTCAGTTTGGCGTCATCGGCGAATAATGTTATTTTACCTCGAAGCCCTTCTGCCAAGTCTCTTATAAAGATGTTGAATAGGATTGGGCCCAAGACTGAGCCCTGTGGTACTCCACTAATCACCTCCGTCATTTCGGAGGGGGTGCCGTTCACCACCACCCTTTGGAGCCTACCTCCAAGCCAGCTCCCAACCCATTTCGTCAATGTGTTACCTAATCCTATAGAACTCATCTTGCTCAGTAACCTGCGGTGTGGTACGCTATCGAATGCTTTGCTAAAGTCCAGGTACACGATGTCCAGGGACTCCCCTATATCCAGCTTCCCCGTTACCCAGTCAAAGAAGCTGATCAGGTTGGATTGGCAGGATCTCCCCTTAGTAAATCCACGTTGTCGGGGATCCCGTAGATTCTCCTCATCCAGGATCTTATCTAATTGGTGTTTGATTAGAGTTTCCATTAGTTTGCTCACTATCGATGTTAGACTCACTGGTCTGTAGTTTGCTGTCTCCATCTTTGAGCCTTTCTTGTGGAGTGGAATGACGTTAGCCGTCCTCCAGTCCAACGGGACGCTGCCTGTACTAAGGGAGAGGTTGAAGAGCGCGGACAGTGGCTCCGCCAAGACATCACTCAGCTCCCTAAGCACCCTGGGGTGCAGGTTGTCCGGCCCCATTGCTTTGTTAACCTTGAGCTTTGAAGCTCACCGTAGACACTGCTGGGCGTAAACTCAAAGTTACTAAACGGGTCAACTGAGACAACCCGTCTGTAGCTGAGGGCCGAGCCCTGGCGCTTCTCGGGTGAAGACTGAGCAGAAGTATTCATTTAATAGTTGGGCTTTCTCCGAATCCTTTTCCACATAGTCTCCTTCTGGTTTTCTAAGACGTACAATCCCGCCTGAGTTTTTTCTTCTATCACTGATATACCTGAAGAAGGATTTATCTCCCTTCTGGATGTTCTTTGCTAGAGACTCCTCCATGAGGAATTTAGCCTCCCTGACTGCTGTTTTGACGGCTTTTGATTTGGCCAGGTAGTCTGCTCTAGAGTCCTGCTTCCCTGATTGTTTGTAAGAGATGAATGCTTTTTTCTTCTCCTTGATCAGGTCTGAGTAAACCACTGTGGCTTATTGTTCCTTCGCCGTTTACTTACTGATTTTACATAGCGGTTTGTTGCTTCTTGTATGGTTGCTTTCAAAGTCGACCACGTCTTCCACGTTATCGGTTTCTTCTTGGCTTTGTAGCGCCTGGTGAACGAAGTCTCCCATTTCTTTGAAATTTGTGTCCTTGAATTTGAGGACTTTGATTAGTGTAGTAGATTTAGTGAAACCTTTCCTGATATTGAACCATACCATGTTGTGGTCACTGGAGGCCAATGTGTCGCCCACCGAGACCTCTGTGACACTTTCTCCATTGGTAAGTATCAGGTCCAGTATTGCCTGATCCCTTGTCGGTTCCAACACCAGTTGCCTGAGGCTTGCTCCTTTCATAGAGTTTAATAGCCTCCTGCTGCTGCCGGAAGCAGAGGTAAGTGTAACCCAATCCACATCAGGCATGTTGAAGTCACCTAGCAATACTGTGTCCCCACGCAAGGTGATATTTTCTATATCTTCGATTATTTCCATATCCAGGTCATCCTGTTGTCTTGGGGGTCTGTAAATTACGCCAAGATACAAGCATTTGTCCTTCCCTCTGGCCAAATTAACCCAAAGGGATTCCTCAGTATACTGGACATCTGAGATTCTCGTGACCTTAATGTCATCTTTAGTATATAATGCTACACCCCCTCCCATCCTACCCTCTCTGTCCCGGCGAAGCAAGTTGTAACCCGGTATGACCATGTCCCACCCGTGGGAGTCTGTGAGCCAGTTTCGGATATCGCCACCACATCCAGGTCGGCATTCCTTATTTCTGTTTCCAATTCCAGGATCTTGTTTCCTAAACTGTGTGCATTGACGTACATAGACCTCCATGTTATATTTTTGTTATGTCTCAGTGGGGATATTCCTGTTTGAGCTATTTGAACACCTTTAGCATTGTTTGTGTTATTTGTGCTTTCCTGAGGCTCAGAACCACAATGTGTACTCTCCATATACCCAGAACTACAGTGTGTACTCCCCCTAGATCCGGAATTACAATGTGACCCATAAATATGATGTGACCCTACTCCCGACTCAAGTGTGTGCACTCACCCCTGACCCAGAATTTCGGTGTCTACTTTCCTCAGCCTCATAAATGTATTGGCATTTTAGTTCGCCTGGTATGTTGTTTGTGCCTGTACCCTCCCCCGACTTACCTAGTTTAAAGCCCTGTGGAGTAGGAGGAGTTTCGAAAAGAAGACTCAACCTCCTGAGGAGACCCCGAGCGAGATCTGGGGGCAGCCGAGAAAGAGGGAGAAATTTCCCTGGAATAGTAAGCCGGGGTCTCGGAGTCCTGCGAATGGGAGACCGAAGAGGCTCGACTAAAGTGTCTGGGGAGCGTTTAGGAATAACCCCATGCAAGATGGACCGGGGAAGACCCCGGGGTCCGAGGAAACAGCTGGCGAAGCGTCGGAGAAACTGGGCAAAGGAAAATTCCTCCACCGGTTTCGAAGAAGACCCCTTAGAGGCTGTCAGCCGCCTCGATGGGGAACATACACTAGAGTCCAATTCGAGGACAAGCATGTGCTTGGAAGGTTTCACAGTCGGAGACCTGCCCCAAAGGGGCGGAAAAGACCGGGGCTTTTTAGGAGGGGCAAGCCTCTACATAGTAGCGGAGGAAAAACGGCCCCCTGGCCTGGACCCTCGAAAAGTCACAGGTGACTCGGGGGATGAATAATCACTCGAGTGAACCTGACGAGTCTTGCGGGCATGGCCTCGAGATACGAGGGGACGCTCAGGCTGGTCAGACCGAGACTGGGTGGAGACCGAGGTCAGAGGCATCGAAGTCGGGACCAGTTGGCTCGCCACCTAGGAAAGCTGCGTGGTTAAGTATAGCCTTAAGCATGTCCTCGAACATAGGCACCGAGACCAAAGGTAATTGGGTCTTAGGTGCAGCAGTGCGCTCCTTTGGGAGCAACCTCGAGGAAGAGTATTCCCTATGTGAGGAGGCACGCTTAGAGTGATGTCTCGAAGATGCCGATGAGGCGACACTGACATGAGACTCCGAGGTAGACTTCTTTGCCGGCACATCTGATGAGGAAAGAAGGGACTTATCCGAGGACAGAGTAGCAGGAGGAGCCGAGGCCGGAGCCTTCGAGGCTGACGGGGATTTCGAGGCTGAGGCACCCAACGAGGGCTCCGAGGCCGAGCTCGAGGCCTGTCCCGAAGGATCCATAGAGCCAAAGAGTTGGAGAATCATGGCCACCCTCCTACAAAGAGCCCGCAGTTGTAAAGTTGCACAATGGGGACACGACTCAGCGCGGTGCTCTGCACCCAGGCACTCCACACACCAACGATGAGGGTCGGTGATGGAGATAACCCGGTTGCACTGAGTACAGTTTTTAAACCTGGAACGAGCCCGGGACATAAGAAGAAAATACTGCCGCGGCCCTGCGAGGCCAGGCGGCCAGCGCAAGACCGGAAACCCGGTCAAAAATATACGAACTGAAAAAAATGAAAAAGAAAGGAAACAAAGACACTGGCACAGCGACTCGATTGAAACTAACAAAACAAGCTGCGGTGCAAGAGGGACAACGATATCGCACGAAGCAAGGGAGCAGTGCTTCTGGCTCCACGGAAATCAGAGAACTGAGGCCACGCTGAGGGGCCCCTCCCGCCCTAGGTTGGGCGGGAGGGGCACGCACGCATGCGCGGGCCAATCGCAAGCTTGAAGGTCTTCAAGCAAGTCTGCTTGCGAAAACATCCGCTAGGGGACTCCGTCGGTGACATCACCCACATGTTGAGAATATGCTACCTGCTTATCCTGGGATAAAGCCCATTATCCTTGGGCCATTTGGAGCCTCTTTGCAGCCTGTGCTACCACCAAAGTTAGCAAGCTGTCTTGTAAATGATGGGACTCGCTGCTAGTCAGTGAGGTGGCTTGAGATCAGGTGGCTTGAGATCTCTGCTAGATGTACATACATATCCTGCTATAACTGACAAACCTTATTCTTAATGCATTGATACTTTGTCAATGAAAAGGATGAAATGTAGAAAATCTTGACTCTTTTCAAGATGAAAAATAAATAATTCCTCTTTATTCCACTTCATCATTGAATCTGGTATCTTGTCCTTTATTCTCAGTTTATGATGTCAACTGAGCTCCCTGCAGTGCATATATTATTGTCTAAGTTACCAGGTACTCCTTTTGTCTTCACAGCTTAATTTGCCAAGCAACTCAGGAAAATAAACTTCAAGCTAGGTCAATTTATCTTGGAAAATATACCCTCCAATTCTGTGTAAGAAACATGCTACTGAAAATTCAAATATGTTATAACTAATTCTAAATTGGGTCAGTACAACTCACCTTCTCAAAATAAGGCCCACTATCTGTGGATCCCATATCTTTGGAATTGGGGGGACGGAAGCCAGATCGATCCTTCCTTATCATGTCATTGAAATCACCAAGATTCATGCCTCTCTTCTCAGTCTCAAACTTCTTATCTGGGAGACTTCCTGAAAAGGGATGAGAGATCAAGAGAGATTTAGAAAGAATAAGCTTTGGTATTCACACAAATTACATCCCACACCATACAGGAAGAAAAAACAAACAAACCACATGGAACTGTTACATGTAATTAGGATTCTCTACCAGTACAAAAGATTCACATAGGTTATATGACCAGTTTGTGCTGACTTGAAACAGCTTCTTCAACTGGCAGTTTTGAATTTAAGATTTTAAACTGGTTGCTCAGCAAGCCCAGCAGTCTGCTCAAAACCTTCCCATTGTGTCCCCCCTATCAAAGACATCACGTCTTGTTCCTCCGATTTGTCTTTTGACATCATTATTATTCATTCCCAACACGCATGTTTTGTTAACTCTGACTGTCCTCCCAAACTGATTGATACTATGTTTGTAACTGCAATTATGCATATTTTAAAAAATTGGAAGTCAGCCTCTCTCCTTGATTATACCTTCTGGTGGAATTCCCTATGTTTATATCATAAATATGAATCCTATGCTTTTGAAAAACGATGTATTTCTGCCCTATCAACACGTTCTTCTGCTCCTATCTCTACTTGGAAATTTCTTGACAGATATATGCAATCATGCTAGTTAATCACTCCTGCTACTATTTCTGACTTCTCTCTTGTTGTTTTCCCTTTTTCTTTCTCCCTTTTTTCTATTTTGCTTCTAATGTCATTTATATGATTCAGGTATAATGGTTTCTTGTTCTGATTTTTATATTCTGGCTCAGTTACTTGTCTCAGTTATATGACCATCCTTGTTCTTTCTGGATTGTATATTTTCTACTTGTTGTTATCCCCAATCTTCAATAAAATTTTTGAACTTAAAAATAAATAAATAAATAAAAATAGAGTTACATATAAAAATGGATAAAAAAAAAAAAAAAATAATATATATATATATATATATAACTATACAAAATAGACCGATGAAGACTTTGGTGCTAATGAAACTGTGAATGAAAATTTCTAAGGTTGTTTATGGTTCCTCCCATCTTAGGCTACATTAGGCTGTGCTCTAAACTAAAACTTAGTTTTATAGACCGGGTCATCAACCAAATGGAGCTTGACTCGGTTAACAGTAAATGGTAACATAATACTTTAAGAGGACAGAAAGCAGAAAATCTAAATTAACAAAAGGGGCTAGTTTTCAAAATGTTTAGCAAACAGGAAAGTCATCAGAGCTTTCCGGAAATGAAGGAAAAATTATGTTCTTACCTGTTAATTTTCTTTCCTTTAGACGCAGCAGATGAATCCAGAGACCAATGGGATAGCCTACATCTACCAGCAGGCGGAGATAGAGAAACTATTTAACAGGTGGTCCTATTGGCTGGCACTCCTCCTGTATCTCCAGTATAGCTCCTTGCCCAAGCATCCGTAACCATCAATAGGCATAGCATGTAAAAAACTACTTTCCCATAACAAATCTCAAAAGGCAATAATACAGAATACCACCATCAATAATAACAAACTTCGAAAGTTGAAAAAGAAAAAACCGACACAATATCCAGAAAGGGTGAGGCTCTGGATTCATCTGCTGCGTCTAAAGGAAAAAAAATTAACAGGTAAGAACATAATTTTTCCTTCCTTAGCAACAGCAGCAGATGAATCCAGAGACCAATGGGATGTAGCAAAGCAATCCTCAATCTGGGTGGGAAGCAAACGTCTCTGCAACAACCGAAGTACTAAACGCATCCGCCCCCACATCCAACTGTTAATGCAGAGATAAAGCACTCTCGGAAGACCAAGTAGCCGCGAGACAAAACTCCTTCAAGGAAAAAACCTCTAGATCAAGTCCAAGAAGTAGCCATCGTTTCGGCAGAAAGGTTATGAAGTTCTCTCGCCAACCGCTTCCCTGCCATCAAGCAAGCGTAAATAACATCCTCCCGGACCCATCAAGCTTTAGACACCACCATACATTTGAGGCATCCTTTGAAGAATACAAAAAGGTGATCTAAACAACCACCAGTCGTTAGAAATCTAGCTCGGGAAGAACGTTACGCACTTTGAAAAAATGCAATCAATAAAAGCACGCCTCCCCATTTCATCTCCCAGGAAGAAGGAAGGAAAAGTGAGAGCGGCATAAAGAAAGGATGACACCTCGTTAAAAAGAAATGAAGGAACAGACAGAACTGACTCCCCCCCAAGAGTTTGTAAATCTGAAATAGGAAGCCCCGCCGAACAAGGCCTGCAACTCAGAAAACCGCCGAGCTGAAGTCATGGCCACAAGAAACCCCATGTTCAATGGCACAGCCCTTTAGCATCTCAAAAGACAAGGAAGAAATGAAGCCTTCAGTAAACTGCGAAGAAGTACCGTAAGACTATAAGCCGGACAGGGCTTTCCAAGAGGTGTACGAATATACCGTACTCAGTTTAGGAACTGAACTACATGAAGCTGAGAAGTAAGCAAAAAGAAAGATACCTAGCCCTTGTAACAAGCTAAGAATGGCCCTTGAAGCTAGGACTTGAACGCCAAGCCCTTGGCAATACATTTGTTCCAAAAAAGAACCCTGGAAGTGTACAACTGTGGAGAAGTACCCAAGAAAGGAAAAACCTCCAAAAGGAAGCAGAAGCCACAGTTGAAGATGTCTGTATCGCCTAGATAAGAGAAGAAACAACCTGCAACGCATAACTCTTACACGCCAGCCAAGACTTTTCAAAAGCTAGGCCGTACTACCAAAGTAGTATTAATATCCAGGTTGATCGGACCCCATGGGAGCAAATCCAGAGAGACCAGGAAACTCAATAGTTTTGGATAACACGCCTTCCTCAGGGGTCCTAATGAATTTAAGCATTAAATTCATTAGGACCCCTGAGGAAGGCGTGTTATCCGAAACATGGACCGTGTTGGGTCCCTTGGTTGGCTATAAGGTTGTATATGTTACTGCATTTACTAATAAACAACACCTGCATCTTGTACATTGTCTGCAGTCTGTTTGTTGTTTACTATTACTAACCTTTACACTTTCTAGAGTGCACACTGCACTGCACACCGTCACATACAATAAACGGGCCATGCTCAGATTTTGCAGAGAGAAAGCCTATCCAAACTCTCTTCCTGACCCTTAAAATGAGCTGCCAACAGAAGAGGAAGAAGAGGGTCCACCCATTGAAGTAGAACCATGACATTACCCGCCAATTGAGTACATCACCTACTGCCCAGGCTGTAGAGAAATACCACCATCATAATACTGACTGAAAAGACCCTCAGCGTCATACCGGAAGAAAGGTCTGAAGCTCCAGAAATGGTAGTCTGACCATGCTCCAGAGTAGAAGAATGAACAAGCAATGAGTTGCCTCCAAAGACCAGACTCGTGGATCTGAGGACGGAAGGCACCAAGCCCCCCAACCTGCCAGCCCGGGATGTTTGGTGACCAGGAGCCAGTCCAGCAAAGACTGAGGCATGCCTTTGAAAAGAGAAATCACGCTGAGCCACCAAAGCATACAGAGCAATGCTTGAGGAGCCCAACAAATAATGGGAGCCCTGAGATACCAGGAACCACCGGAACAAAAGCGACTGCTGAAGCGTTACAATGGGAAAGCAAGCCGAAGTTCCCAGTGGAGTCAGCAACATGGATCCTAGAACCTGTACAGAATCCCATACTCTTGGTCATGGTGACTGAAGAAGAATGCAACCCTGAGACTGTGACTCATCGCCCTAGTCTCAGGGAAGAAACACATTTCTCTCCTATATGAAGAAAAACAGCTTCTCGATATACCTATAAATAGTACAGGAGAAAAGAAACACGTGCAAATTCGAAGAGTCACTTCCAAAGAACTGAGGAAAAGAAACCACCCCTTTCGTGGCAGACAAATGGCCTGACTGGACGCCATCCGAATCAAGCAGCCAGTCAAGAAGAAAGTAGGAGAATTGCCTGGTAGTGCCAAAACGGTACCACTGCCCTCATTTTTCTAAAGCCTAGGGTAGGCGAAATGGCATGAGGCAAAATCGAAAGTGCTGCTCCAAGAGAGGCACGCAAACCAAGTGCCGATTAGGAGTCCATAGGAAAATGTAACTAGTCTCCCATTGTTTCTGCAGAAATGTGTAACCCTGAGAAACCAATTCAGCAGAATGTGATCCAGCCCCAGTCTGTCCAATGCCCCCATGCAGTAAATGGAACAATGTCCCTTAGTTCCTGAAGAACCTGAATGTCACCCCGGCCACATCCCCTTTTCAGATTAGCCCATTGCAACTGGTAGATACTTTTTTTTTTACAGTATCACCCTTTCCGAGTTGCGCATGTAACTTTTAATTAGTCCCAATTAGTGTCAAATTACGAGATGTCAATTGCCAATTATTGGTGCTGGCCAGGCCGATTAATCAATTAAGTTGTACGTGCACATCGACGATACGCAGTGATGTATGTGCCCAACTTTAAGTGCCATATACAGAATTTGGGGGGTAATTGCAAATTCTATAATGGCAGTTACGCACGCAACCGGCATTATAGAATACTAGCGTACGTCTGTATTTACACACCCAACTTTAGTGTTCTAAAACCACGCGCACAACTGCCTGGCACATCCACGACCTGCCCGCACCCCTGCCAGCTCCATGCCCCTTGACATTGCATGCCCTAAAACAGGGGTGGGGAACGAGGGCCGCAATCCAGTTTTCGGGATTCCCCCGATGAACATGCAAGAGATCTATTTGCATTCAATGGGAGCAGTGGGCGCAAACAGATCTCATGCACATTCACTGGAGAAATCCCAAAAACCCTGAGGACCAGTAACACTTAAAAGGGAAACACAAAACATAGAAACTCCAAGAACGAACCGAAAACCTGAGGAGGATGCAAAGTTGAAAGCATCCTGAAAAAAAAATTCACAGCCCCCTGACCTGACAATATAACGTCTTCCCCCTCAAGTGAAAGCCTGAAGAGTCAGTGGAAGAAGTCAAGATCCCCTCAGAACAAAGTGCCGAAGGTCAGGGAACAGCAGGAGGAGCACTATAGGGTCCATAAGAAACTAGCCTAAGAAAAATCAAGGCTCGCCAGGGAAAGAGGAGCATACTGGAACCATGAAAACAGTACTACCTCCATGCAATGTGAGCAAAAAACTTATTGTTTCATTAACTGAGGCAGGCAAGGAGACGGGCTTATAGAAGTAAGTGGCTTACCCAGGGCCAAAAGCTGTAGAATGCTGACTGCCAATTCTGTCTAGCACCTGCCATGAAAAAATGGCAGTGGTAAAATCTTGTGCGACAGGCTGTGCACCATAGAGGCTCCGCTGCCTCAGAAAGAAAGACAGCCCTGCCCATACGAAAAAGAAAAACGCCACTATGCTCCAAACTGCGCCTCAATAGATTATCACAACACCAGAACTGGAAATTATTTCTATAACACTACCACACACACAAAGCACTGCACAGAGAGCCGAAAAGAAAACATTCAAGTATGTATATGCTCTCTTTAGGGAGATCCTGAGAGAAAGAAAGAGAAACCCGCACCAAGAATCGGGTAATCTCTAGCTGTTAACAGCAACCTGCAGCAATGCACCTTCTGGCCACCCTGTGCAGAGAAAAGCTGAACTGGGCAGTGAAACAAACTGAAGTCTCCCTCCAATACGCTCTCAGGCCTAATAAGCATGACCCCCAAGTTACAAGAAGCACAAACACTCACCAAGCTCCCAAGTGCTGCAAAATGGGGCTGCACAACCTCCAACGTGTGGAACTCAAACAACAGGGAGGCCTTATTAAATAATAGCCTACACGCTGCAGCGCTGCTGGGTACTCTGCTGGCATTGAGCAATTCGTGCTACAATGAGCCTCCTGCCGCTCCAGGTCAGACCATCCGAAACCGAAGAGCACTGAGTGAAAAACACCCCCTGAAACGTCCTCAGGCCGTTCAAGATGGGCCCCATGCCAGCCGAACGCATATGAAATGAGAAGCAGCACTCGGGAGAAAACAAACCTGACAGACGCAGCTTTGACACTATTGTAATGCAGCCAACATGAACAAACAGACCACCACCAAAGTGGAGGAAAAAACAGTCTGGAGGAGAACAAACGCTGTGGCACCACCGACAGTGTAGGAAAATAAGTGTATGGCTCCCACGCATGGGAAATAACTGTTCATTCCATGCTCCGGTAAATACAAACCCAGAACTCTCTCAGTAAACATGCACTGCCCTGCCAACCTAGGCTGCCACAAAAGTGAAGTAAAAAAAAACCCAAAAAAACAGCTCGGGGAAAAAGTGCTTGAACGCTACAGCACTGCCGACAGCGTAAGAAAGAAGCGCGCGGGAAATAACCGTTCCTTCATGCTCCGGTAAACACATACCCGGAGCTCCCCACAGCCAACAGACACTCCTGTGCCGAAAGGAGTTAGGCATTGAACACCACCCAAAACCCAGCCTCACAACGTATGCGGCTAGAAATAAAATTGTTCACAGCAGTCACTCACCCGTGACGCCGGAACCCATAGAGGAAAGGCTCCCTCACAAACATATACCCGTGACTAACGAACCTGCAGCAAACAAGAAGCCTAACTAAAACATACTCCCAATAAACTCTGAGTCAGGGCTTGCAAGAGCCGGTTGAAGCCGGTTATTGCCGGTTGCTCAGCACTTCCAATTAAACAAATACCATAAATAGATTGTAACCTACCCTCTCTAACTGCATTCCATATGTATTTTTCATACAGTTCTTCACTGTCAGTTTAATTTCCATCCTATAAGTTCACATAGAATTTTTCTTTTTTCAACCATCTTTATTTTCTCTTCTTTATTAATTTCCAGGTACTTTAGTTAGATTGTGAGCCTTCGGGACAGTAAGGGAATTTTTTAAGTACCTTCTTACTTCTCATTTATAATCTTAATGTATATTTTCTTCAAACCGCTTAGAACCTAACGGATGTAGCGGTATATAAGAAATAAATTACATTACATTACATTACACTAGCAGGGCAGACATTGTATATATTCCCTGTGGTCTCTTTTTTTTTTTTTAATTAAGGGAAAGAATAAAAATATACATACATATAGAGACCCAGTCAGACCCTCTATCACTGGAGGGAGGGTGAGGCAGGGACCTGGGGAGGCCCAGGTGTAACCCCTAAAGCTGGCACTGTACAGCCAGACACCCCTGTCTCACTGAAGAGGAAACCTCAACAGGAGAAATAGTACTGATAACTCACTGAAGAGAAAATCTCAACAGGAGAAATAAGTTTCCAGTCACAGCCAGAATCCAGGAACTAGTTGAATAGCGACCATCATCTGCTGGGAGACAGAGCATACTGGAGATACAGGAGGAGTGTTAGCCAATAGGGCCACCTGTTAATCAGTTTCTCTATCTCCGCCTGCTGGTAGAAGTGGGCTATCCCATTTGTCTCTGGATTCATCTGCTGCTGTTGCTAAGGAAAGAAGGATCCCAAACTTCTTAGTACAAGCAGTAAGTTATTCCATAGCTCAGTCAATTTGAAAACGAAAAAGTAACTGAATCTGCTGGTAGATCTATTATTACCCGCTGCAGGATAATGGAGAAAAAAAAAGTTCCCTCAGACAAGCATGAAATTCCACTTCAAATGCTTGTTTCTTTGGACTTCCAAGTCAGACCTGAACAAACCTGAGACCCCAGACCCACACAGCACTTCAAGCACCTTCTTTGGAGGGGGGGGGGGGGGGTGGAACAGCCGGTACCTGTTACAGCCTTCAGAACTGACATGGGGCCACACAGCTTGTGCTCAAACTCCCAAAAACAAAAGGAGCAAGCTGTGCTCCAAGGGGAATGGTCTTCGAGCCACCAAAGGGTTAGGGCTGGCTGGCCAGGCAGGATCCCTCTCCTTAGCTCTCCTGGCTACAGACTTCTGACCACAGAGTCTGTATCTTATTCCAGGCAGAGCTGTCCCAGTCAAACTAAGAATCTCTGGAGCACCACAAGTCTCACAGTTCAGATGAAGTCCCAAAAATACAAAAAATCTAAATCAGAGCAAATCAGAAAGAAACATTCCAATTCATTTCTAGAAAGAAAAACTGAAGAGATGGTGCACAGTCCAGAAATGAAGGACGCAGAACTGAGAGAAAAAGGTAGATGATGCCTTCTACAAACTTGTGAGTAAAGGAGAACCCCCCCCCCCCCCCCCCCACTGGTTCAAGATTCACATGCCTTTTGCACTAGAAATGGGTATTATTAATGCTAAGTAAAACCCAAAAAGTCAAACAAGACAGAGAACCCACGGGTATAAAACAGTACAAAAGGAAGTGGGAACGGACAATGAACACTCCACTGAAGATCACCGATATAAAACCAACTTGTTTATTTCAGAAAAGGAACCAAGCAGAAGCTGTGCACCTGACACAGCACTGTGTTTCGGCGTCTGAGGAACGCCTGCATCAGGGGTCACTGTGGCGTATATGTTCACAGATGACAGGTCTGGGATAAAACTGGCATGTTTTTTTGTTTTTTTTTAAGTTCAAGAAGTTTTATTAAAAGTTTTTCAGTTACAGAACATAGAAATATATGTGGCATCATAATAAACATATACAAATCAGATTAATAAAGTTGAGTAACATACAATGCCTCTGGGAAAATGTGCATTCTGAATAACAACTAAAAAGAAAAAGAAGGAAGGTAAAGAAGATAAAGGAAAGCAAACAGAAAAAGTCTAAGCAGAAAGACCTGAATACAGTAGTACAAAACTCAGGTAACATCAGTGTGTCAGTAAAAGAAGCATACTACAGCGTTACTACAGACAATCATTAATAAGTTGGCAGCAGGTTCTACCCATATATGCAAATATAGTCAGAGCTATATAACCATATATGTCAATCAAGAGACCCTAAATCAGGGGTCTCAAAGTCCCTCCTTGAGGGCCGCAATCCAGTTGGGTTTTCATGATTTCCCCAATGAATATGCATGAGATCTATGTGCATGCACTGCTTTCAATGCATATTCATTGGGAAAATCCTGAAAACCCGACTGGATTGCGGCCCTCAAGGAGGGACTTTGAGATCCCTGCCCTAAACCATGACAAATCAATCCGTGAGAGGATAAGGCAGTTTAGCAAGATCCAACAAAGGGGCCCATATGCGTTCAAACTTTTTTAATGAGTAGGATCTTTCTGCTGCGATGCGTTCAAATTTGGCAGTCAAGCAAATTGTGTTCCACCATACATTATAATCCACAGATTCCAGATGTTTCCAAATGGATAGGATAAGTTTTATAACTGTGAGGATTAATATATGTTGCAGACTATCAGAGTCCCTGGAGAATATCAGTGAAGAATCTCGACCACCAACAATAATGGTATTAAAGTCCAAGGGGGAAGATATGTGAAGCAAGGAGCAGATGTCCGTCCAAACTTTAGACCAAAAGGTTCGAAGCATCGGGCAGTCAAACAACATATGACGAAGTGTACCACCTGTAGTACCACAGGACCAACATTTGTCTGACATGTTGGGACTGAGTTTAGATAGTCTACTAGGAGCCAATAAGTTCTGTGTAGAAGAAAAAAAGATGTTTGAAGGAAGGATGCAGCTCTACACACTGATGAAGTACGTGACCATAAAGATTGCCACACTTCCTCTGTTAGATCCAATTGCAGCTCAGAATTCCATCTATTCTCTACTTCTCGCGGTCTGGATAATTTTTTGAACCATATGAACTTGTACCATTGGGATGCCTCTTTCGGTTTATGAGTGATGGAGATACACAGAGAAAGAACACCCGGAATATCAGCAACCAATGGTGTAGAGCGAAACAGTCCTTGTATTGCGTGTTTGAGTTGAATCCATTGGAAGTACTGGATGTGTGGCAAGCCTGTATTACTGCATAGACTTTCGAATGTGATCCAGCCTGACTCATTATATAATTGTTTTATCTGCCAAATACCAACCCTTTGCCAAGATTTCCAATCAACCATATTTCTTTGTATTCTAATCAAGTCATTTCTCCACAGAGGGGAGTGAAGAGTATCCATCCAGGAGCAGACAAGCAGACCTTCTATTTGTTTGAATACAGTTCTCATGGTTGAGAGAAGGAAATCCTTACCACTCTCAGGATTGAGTAATTCCATGAACGGCAAGCATTGCAAATGATGAGGATAAAACCGGCCTCTTTCGAAAGGCAACCATAAATTATCAATTTGAGGCGAGGTGTCACAAAGAATCCAGCGAGAACCTTGTCTTAGTAAGAAAGCACAGTGATAATAAAAGAAGTCAGGAAAGTTAACTCCCCCATCTTTCTTACTTTGTTTTACTATATGGAGCGCTATTCTGGGAGTTCTATTATTCCATAAGTAATGAGATAAAGCCGAGTCAATTTTTTTATACAGAGAAGACTGGAGAAGCACTGGTAACATACTTAATGTATATATGATCTTGGGAGTTACACACCATTTTAATGGATTCCAATCGCCCCCACCAGGATAGATTTAATGGTGTCCATCTATTGACTTGGTCTTTAATGCTCTGTAATATATGTGAAGAGCAAAGTTCTATGGTAGAGTCAATAGAGTTACCAAAATATATTCCCAGATACTTTAATTTATTATCCAACCATTGGAAGTTATGATGTTTAACCTCAAAATGATGAACTAAGTAGTTCAGGGGCATAAGTTCAGTTTTGAAGATGTTAAGTTTGTAGCCCGACATTTTAGAGTAGTCTTGTATTGTGGACAGTAGAGCAGGAAGAGAATCGGGAGTTGTATATATGAGTACGTCGTCCGCATAAGCTGAAAACTTCACTTCCATGTTGCCACATTTAGTACCTTTGATGCTAGAATTATTGCGTATAGCGTGAAGAAACGGCTCAAGTGCAAGAGTGAAGAGGAGTGGAGATAGAGGGCAACCTTGTCTTGTGCCTCTAGATGGGTGGAATGAAGACGACAACACACCGTTTATCTGTATGTTAATAGTTGGAGCTGTGTATAGAATTTTAATCATGTTCATGAAGAGCTCATCAAATCCAAACCATTTCAAGGCCGCGAACAGATATTGCCATTCCACACGGTCAAATGCTTTTAGCCAGCACCAGTAGTGGAGTTTTGATGATATTTGCATGGTGAATTATATTAGCAAACATTCGAGAGTTGTCACTAGATAGGCGATTCAGCATGAAACCATTTTGTTCCATGCCTATAAATTTGGGGAGTACAGTCTGTAAGCGAGTAGCTATTATCTTCGCGTATATCTTTGCGTCAACATTGATGAGTGATAGTGGTCGATAGTTAGCGACATACAGAGGGTCTTTGCCTGGTTTAGGCAATACTATTATATTGGCCTCCGTAAATTAGAAGGATTTATCTTTGTCTTGTCTTGTAAATGTAGAAGGATTTATGGTTCACTTAGCAGTATTATAAACACGTTACGTCTCTGTTAAGTGGTCTAGAGAAAACCATAACCTTTTATTCAAGTTCAAATATCATGGTCTAATTATACGACACAAACCCAGGCTAATGAGAAATATCTTTATTATGAAAATAGAAAAATATAATTCACAAGCCAGCTGCAGAATCTAAGTATTGTTCAAAATATCTAATTACACAAATGAAACTCAGTACATGATTGTCACAATCTAATGGTTAGACAACTAAGTAAAACTTCTTGTTACACACACACTATTCCTTATAATAATAATCCCTGATTAGCAAATGATTATATTATCACCCAGGTAACTTTTCAACCCTTTACCTTTATAATTGATTCCTATCTAATTCCCAAGCTAATAAAAGTAATTTCCGTATGCTCACCCTTAATTAGCCTCTCCGGCACGATTAGGTGGAAGAGAAAACTTTTTGTCAGCTGGAAGACGTCAGGAATACCGTTGTAAAAGTTACACGTGTTGAAGATCCTTGATGAGGCTATAAATCATCAGCAATAAGTTCCGTTTATCTGTGCTAAGTTCAGAACAGTTTTTAAATGTCCGAATGTCTATCTCTTTGGCAGAGAATCACACGAGGTAACTTACAGGTCTAATTATTGAAAGAAAAAGTTTACAATTAGAACATCTGTGAGCAGATCTGAGCTTCCCCGGACCTTATCACAGACTAACTAATTATTAATTAATTAGCACCTTTCTTTTCTTGAATCTCATCAGATGACTTCCTCGGACCAATCCAGAAACAGAACTTGATGAATAGCCTTTCTGTATAAAGTATCATATATGCTGGAAGACCCAGGGCCGTTAGACAGATAAGAACAGAATAATTTCTTCAAGATTCACACTGTCCCATTATTAAAGCACAGATGAATGCCCTTGAATAGCAACATTCGGGTACATCCCCATAATGCATCAGGCAGAAACTGTAAAGCAGTGTACTTCTTACTTCTAGCAAAATTCATGCTTGAAAGTTGCTTGCAGAGAGAGAGATTCTTGAAACAATGGTTCAGGCTTGATGACATCATAGAGGCCTAACCTCAGGTGTGAATACGGAAATATCCCTACAGTCCCCCCTTTTGGAGGAGAAATAACTTCAATGGAGTCTATTTCACCTTCAACCTAACTAAGTAGGAAAGGATCGACAAGACCCAAGGTGATATAAAAATGCATAAACATAAGCAATACCATATAAATCAGCAATAAATCAAAGATATCAATAATCAATGGATAATAATCATAAAGGCAAGGGCAAAATATAAACCCAGCCAAATAAATGATAATAAAATCACTGAATAATGGCAATATATGATAAAATCAAAAATCATAACTACTTAGCAAGGCACAAAAGGTATGCCAAAGCAAAAGTTAAGACAGAAAGATCATAATCAAAAATACGGCTAGCAAAATTACTCTTTCATAGCCGCAATGAAATCATGCATTCTTAAGTCTGTATGTGATGGTTTCTGTTGAATAAGACGTCTAATCCGGATGGTCTCATAGAGTGCAAAAACAGAGAACCCAAATAAGAGAACCCACAGGATGGCAAAAATTGGAATAACAACAGTGATAAAAAGATCAATACTGCGGGTATCAACAACTTCATGTACATTGGAGGAGCCAATATGAAAGTCCTCGATATGAAGCTTATCATTATCAACTTTCAGTTCAATGGTGTGGGAAGGTTTTGTCATCAAATATTGTTCCACTTCAAGGGTAAAGTTGATGGAATGTCCACGGAAAACATCCAGGATTTCCAATTCAGTTTCAGTAGGAGTAGAGTCCAAATGGAAAAGAGAAACATCGAAAGAAGATGTTCTGAGTTGAATGCTGAACTTGAAAGTCAGAAAAAAAGTACAGTGGATATCTTTTGTGTTAAGTGTCCATCTTTAGTGACGCAACTTAATACTGTCCGGGCTCAGAAGGCAGATTTACAGCTTTCTTTATCTACTTGTCAGAAAAATCATGCTGAGGTTTCCAGGTTGCAGAATGAACTTGCAGACGTAACTTCTGCTTATGTTTGTCTGGGTGAAAAGTTAAACGCTACCGAACGTCTGTCTAATGATAAGGCAGCCCGTGCTGACAGACAATTATGTGCCTTACAAGCGGACTTTGTTGAGTCTCAGAAACGACTTTCCGAAAGCGAGTTACAGGTCAAAAAGCTAACTAACTCGTTATGTCAGGCAGATGCCGATAATTTGGCTCTGCGCCGGAATGTTCAAGATATATCTTTTCAAAGAACTTCGTTAGCTTCTGATGTGAAAGTTTTACAAGACAAGGTTGCTACTTTTTGTAGTGAGAGGGATATTCCAGCTCCCTTTCTTCCTATGTCGCCTCTTCATTTTCCTACACCGGCTCCTAGGACCGTCTTTCGTTCTTTTTACAGCTCTAGGGAGGAAGGTAGTAACAGGAATTCGCAGGAGTGTTCTGATTCTACTGCAGATGACTTGTTGCCTAGTAACAAACCCTGCCCTGAGAAATTAGTGACACTAGCTGAACGCCCAGTGCAGCAACCACGCCCTGTAAGGTCTATCTCAAATTCCTGTGACGTCACTGAACCTTCTGACTCTAAACCACGCCCGGTAAGGTCAGTTTACAGTGAGCCTAAACAACCACCAGATGGCACCAAAGCACCAGACATTTCACAACATACTCCACAAAGGTCACAGCACAATAATGAAACAGGGAAAGAAACTCAAAAGAAAGGAGGTAGTTATACTATACCACCCTATCACGTACAGATAATGAAGATGTTTAAACAAATGATAGAACCTTTTAGAGAGGGAACTAAGCTAACTATTGAAGCACATTTGGCCTCAATACATGAGTTCTTTGAGACTTATGCAGTGACAGAGGACAGTGATATGCTTCGTTTACTCCGTTGGTCCTTTGCTTCTGAGTGTTCTGAGACGTTGCGATCCATCATCACTGGTACTTCGGATGTGTTAGAGGTGGAACAACAACTCAAAAGACGTTATGGTACATACGCTGATTCCATTGAATCTCGCAAAGCTGCATTCCATTTGCGTTGTGGACTCCAAGGAAATCCCCGTGAATTTGCTTTCCGTCTGAAACGACATTTCTTTCCAGACAGGACTCCTTCTGAAGACGAACTGGAGTATGGAGAATTCCGATCTCTCTTTGCAAAAGCCTTGCCTGAATATATGAGTGTGGTTGTGGCTGGTATGAAAAAGGCCTCTTACTCATCGATCCTAGCCGTAGCCGAGGATTTCTATGATCATAAAGTCAGGGTTCCTGCAGGCCCATCTGAGAAACCGGTGCCCAAAGCACGATCGAAGGAACCTAAGCTGAGTGTATGCGCAGTTCAGACTTCACTTGCTTTGGAACCTAGTAGCTCTGTAGTTTCCACTCCAGGACCTGTTCCATCTCGTCCAGCGGACCAGACTTCCTCTTCTGATGCACCACCCAATAGGGATGGACCCAAGACACAGAAGAAGAGACGGCCCAATAAGCAACAGAAGCAGAGTGACCTCAGTGTGATAATGGAACAATTGGCTCAGGTGGTAGATCGTATTTCTGCCCTGGAATTGACTTCTAAACAATTGGCAGCATCTGTCCCCGTGAGAAAGGAACAGACCTCAAGGAGAATGGATAACAATATCAGTTACAGGCCTTCCGGAACTCGAGTGGTCAAGTCTGTAGTAACTGATACCCATGCTTCCATAGTAGACGACCTGGATGACACACCCGAATTGTTAGAGGATGATACCGCATGACTAGTCCGAGAACCAATTTCTCCACCCACTATTGTATCTTCTGTCCAAACAACATCTCCTGATGCTACACAAGACATAGATCTGGTACAATCCAGTGAATTATCTGAGAACACCGAGTGGCTTCCTTCGTGGGATTCCATTAAGTCACACAAGTATTTCTTGGGTAGGTTAACGCCTATGGGTCAACGGTACACTTTACCTTTGTTTCTCCAACAGGTTTTGTCTTGTCCCGGTTTACTTGATACGGCTTCCGAAGTGACTTTGATCACTCAGGGACTATTCCAACGTTTGCAGACTACCCTGGGTACCCAGAATACACTGTCGATTGTTCCCAGTGATTTGTCTTTGGTTGCATATGGACATCAGAACATTGAGACAGTTGGTCAAACTTGGCTAACCTTGCAGTTAGGCAAAATGAATGTTAAACACCCAGTGATTATTACCACTAGTCCAGGAGAGGAGTTTTTGATTGGAAACGATCTTTTGAAGAGATTGCGGCCTATTTTGGATTACGTCCAAGAAGTGGTCTGGGCTCAGGTGACTCGTCCCCTTCCTTTTGGAAAGGTACCAACTACACGCCTTCCCCAGGTTACCAGTACTGTGGAACGAAACGATACTTCAATTCGAATAAATTTCCTGCGTTCAGCGGATCCACACATTTTGGAGCTACGGTATGCCAATGTTCCAGAAGGGGGTCCCACAGACCGCGAGATTGTCAGCGTTCCCAAGGAACAAATATCTGACATTGTTCTCCAGGCTGACCATTTGGAGATTGTTCTGAAGTCTACGTTCCCCGTGCCAGATCCACCTCAAGAGACTGTCCAAGACCCGACCTCATCTGTTTCCAGTTCTTTGACCTCTCATCCTCGTCTACTGGCTGTACTTCACCAGGATGATACTGACTTGTTTGTTGATGTTCACCTGCACGGTTCTGTCCCAGTTCAAGCTCAACTGCTACTCCAGAGTGACATCTCCATGATTAGTGAATCTTTTTACTGTCAACTTCAGCGAACCACATCAGTTCCGTTTGTTCGGCGCCACTCTACTCACCTACCTATACCAGGTCAGGGGGTCAAGCCTCTTGTTGGGGTTTGTAGCCTTTCGCTGACCCTGGGTTCTAAGACTTTCACTCATCACTTTTCTGTGGTGAAAGGCCTATACACATCCTTGTGTTTAGGATCAGAATGTCTTGTTCGTCTAGGAGTCTACGTTGATTTGGTGAACGGTGTGCTTTGGAGCAGATTGCAAGGCACCCCGGTAGAAAATGTGGACCTGATGGATGGTCTGAAGGCTGGACAACTTCTTCCTCAAGTTTGTGAAGTGGTTTGTGCTGAAGACATCAAGATTCCTGGCCTTGTGCAGGATTTTGCTCTGCCTCTTCGTTTGGCCCATGGTCAACGCATGCTCGATGATATTGGCTTTTTCAACCCAAATTCCTCTTTTCTCGAGCATGGTCTTTCTCTAGGTGCTTTACCATGTCTTGAAGTACCTACCTCTTCTTTCCATGTATTGATTGTCAATGCTCAACCTACGGAAGTCTTTCTCTCCGCTGGAGAACATTTGGGTTTTCTAGTGGGTGAATCTTTTCCTGATGTTGAGGTAACATTGCCTATCATTGGCAGCTTGTCTTCCATTGTTGACCCCTGCCAGGGGGGGGATATACTGGACCATATTTTTACCTCACCTAAAGGACTCATTTCACTGGACTTCCTGTGGCCATATGATGCAACGACTTCCCATGTAACAGTGGATAATGATTTTTTGATTTTATCCAGGAAGTTAGCTCTGTCTGACCAATCCAAAGCGGTGAATGCCATTGATTCTTCATTTTTGCAAGAACAGATTGAAGACCAAGTGGAAATCTCTTCCAATCAACCTTTTTCTAAGTTTGATGCTATGGTAAAGGAACAAGTGGACCTAGCTGATGCGTGCTCTTCTGATGAAGAAAAGGCTCAGTTCACACAGTTGTTGTACAAGTATCGAGACCTTTTTGCAGTGGATTCTTATGACACTGGACTGACTGATCTACATGTGACCAAGATTCCTACGGATCTCCACAGTAAGCCCGTCTTCGTACGTCAGTATAAGATTCCTTTGGCCTCGTATGAGTCCGTGCAAGAGATACTTGATACCCTGGAAACTAGGGGTATCATTAGGCTTTGCAACAGTACATACAACTCACCCTTGTGGCCAATCCTGAAGAAGAATAACAGTTGGAGAATTGCCTTGGACTACCGACAGCTAAACAAGCGGGTACCCTTGTCTAGGTGGCCTATGGCCCATCTTGACCAGAGCTTGACTACCATCAAAGGAGCTAAGTATTTTACCAGTTTGGATTTAGCTTCTGGATTTTGGACAGTTCCTGTACATCCACCGGATCAATACAAACTAGCATTTACCTTTGGGAAGAAACAGTACACGTGGAATAGAACACCTTTTGGTTTTCTGAACTCTCCAGCTGAGTTCAACATATTTCTCCATAAAGCCCTTCCAGATGCGGAAGCTCGAGGAACTCTAGTCTATGTGGATGACATCCTGATCAAGAGTCCCACCTTTCAGAAACACCTGGAAGAGGTAGAACATGTGTTCCAACAATTGCAAAATGCAGGAGCTAAATTGACCCTTGCCAAAGGTCAATGGTGCCGAACATCTCTGAATTATTTAGGGTATGACATTTCCTCTGAAGGTCTTCGACCACAGAAGAAAAGGATACAGGCCCTACAACAGTTGAGGAAACCTACCAATTTGACGGAACTTCGTTCATTTTTAGGGATATGCAATTATTCTCGACAGTTCATAGATCAGTATGCAGAGATCTCTAGACCCTTGGTTGCCTTACTAAAGAAGGATGTACCTTGGACGTGGGGTCCTGAACAGGAAGATGCTATGCAAGAGATGAAAGATCAACTTAGTCGCTTTCCTTGCTTGTCCTACCCCGAGAGTGGTCGTGAATTCTTCATCGACCTAGGATTCTCCAAACACTCTATGAGTGCTATCCTGTACCAGAAATACGACTCTGACAAGCGTGTGGTGGCCTATGCAAGCAAAGGCTTCACCGATGTAGAGAAGAAGTATTCTGAATGTGAGAAAGCTCTACTGTCAACTGTTTGGGCTCTTCAACATTTTCGGAGTTATATCCAAGGAGAAAAACTCATTGTAGAGACTTGTCATCAACCCATTAGTTTCTTGGGTAGTGACAAGATCAAGACTGGTCGTGTCTCCAATAGCCGAATAGTCTCATGGACTTTGGCTCTCCAAGGATGGCCTTTACAGGTAAAGTATGCCCTGAAATATCGAAATACAGTAGCCCAAGGGATAGCAGAATTGCATGATTGTACAGAACAAGATTCTCTTACAGGTATACCGGAACCTGATGTTCCACCAGAAGAGGAGGAACCCCATCGTCATCATCTTTACGATGAACAGCTATGTGCCAATATACCTCAAGTCTACGTAGATGGCTGTGCCTTCCACCATACCTCGACCCATAATTTGGTTGCAGGAGTAGGTGTAGTGTGGAATGTCGACACACCTATGGAAACTTTGAAGTATAGATTGGGTGCTAAAACCAACCAATACGCAGAGATTGTAGCAGCCTTGGTCGCTGTACAGTCTGCGGTACAGAAGGGGATCCCAGAACTGATTATCTGTACAGATTCTGATTATGTGCGTCAAAACTTTGTGTCTCACTTACCCGTGTGGAAAAAGAAGGACATGTTAAATTCCAAAGGAAAGCCTGTCCATCATGGTGACTTGATTCTAGCCTTAGATCAATTGGTACGAGACAATGACATGACCATCTACTGGAAGAAAGTGAAAGGTCATGCTAAAGTTAATAGTTCTGACAAGATCGGAAATGACCTTGCGGATCAACTGGCCAAAGAAGGTGCTTTGTCAGGTGAACTATGGCAATGCCCTGAAGAGTTGTTTTCAATGGTACATGCTATTACTCGACGCCAAGCTAAACAGGTAGCTGAAACACCTGTAGTGCAGTGGGGTAATGATATTCCTTCCTTTGATCTTGTAACCGCTCAGAAGACCGATCTTATCCTAGGAAAGTTCTATAACTTCATACAGAATCCACAGGATCATCCATTGTCTGAAGACGACCAGAAGGATGAAGAACTCAGGATACTCTACACCTCCAGAGAGAAATTTTCGATTCATCAGAACCTGCTCACTCGGACGAGTAAGCACGGTATTGTGCAGTGGGTTGTACCCCGTGCATATCGAGGAATCATGTTGCAACATGCCCATGATGAACCTTGTGCTGGACATAGAGGTGAAGAAGTTACCTATGAGACACTGAAGCAAGTGGCCTACTGGCCTCATATGCGGCAAGATGTGCAGTTATATACGAGAGGTTGCTTGACTTGTTGTCAATTTCAACCCTCTACACCACTTCACCGAGCACCGTTGAGAAAGATGGGTTTGGTCATGCCCTGGTCCGACATCCAGATTGACTGGATTGGCCCAGTGGTCCGTTCCTCCCGAGGTAATAAGTATATGTTGACTGTCACTTGTTTGTTTACAAAGTGGATTGAGTGCTTGCCTGCACCCAATTGTACGGCAGAGACTACCGCTACCTTGTTACTGAATCATGTGTTCAGTAGGTGGGGTTTGCCCATGAGAGTGGACTCAGACCAAGGATCACATTTCACTGCGGAGGTGATGCGACATATGTGGAAGATACTCGGAGTGAAAAGTAAATTGCACATAGCTTACCACCCTCAATCATCGGGACAAGTGGAAAGAGCAAATCGTACCATCATCACTATCCTGAAGAAGTACGTGTCTACCTCTGGTAAGAATTGGGACATGAAGTTACCTTTGGTTCTGATGGCTATTCGTGCCACGCCTCACCGTTCTACGGGGGTGACGCCTTTTGAAATGATGACAGGTAGAGAAATGATATTACCAATTCATTTGTTGTATAGAACTAATGATGTAAATCTTTCTAGTGCTACTACTGCTCATGAATATGTCACCCATTTACGTAAACATTTACAGGGTGCATTTTCTTTTGCCCAGAAAAATCTGGAAATTGCTGCTAAAGGTAGAAAAGCCTATTATGATCATAGGACTACCACAAAGGAATACCAAATTGGCGACAAGGTATTCTATTACAATTTTGGCAAAACCAAGGCCAAAGAAAGTAAATTTTTGCCAAGTTGGCATGGTCCATTCCCTATAGTGGAAAAAGCTTCACCTGTGGCCTATCAAATTCGCATCAAATCAAATTCTCCAGGTGCAGATGTCCTTAAATGGGTCCACATTAATCAACTGAGACCATGTCATCCCAGTAAATTTGCCCAGGATGAAACCATTGTTGTGATGAATGACATTAACCTAGCAACAGCCTAGGCTGTTCTCTCTCTTTTCTGTTTTTCAGATGGCGAAACGAGTTCTGCCGATGATGTTCCTGGTTGTCCTGCTGATTGGCGTTGGTACCAAAGTAATCGATCCTGGTCCGCAGTCCCGTGTTGTCCTTCAAGATTCTCCTGGTTTCTTCCTCTTCCCGTTCCAGATCCTGCTCCAGAACATCTTCTTTCGATGTTTCTCTTTTCCATTTGGACTCTACTCCTACTGAAACTGAATTGGAAATCCTGGATGTTTTCCGTGGACATTCCATCAACTTTACCCTTGAAGTGGAACAATATTTGATGACAAAACCTTCCCACACCATTGAACTGAAAGTTGATAATGATAAGCTTCATATCGAGGACTTTCATATTGGCTCCTCCAATGTACATGAAGTTGTTGATACCCGCAGTATTGATCTTTTTATCACTGTTGTTATTCCAATTTTTGCCATCCTGTGGGTTCTCTTATTTGGGTTCTCTGTTTTTGCACTCTATGAGACCATCCGGATTAGACGTCTTATTCAACAGAAACCATCACATACAGACTTAAGAATGCATGATTTCATTGCGGCTATGAAAGAGTAATTTTGCTAGCCGTATTTTTGATTATGATCTTTCTGTCTTAACTTTTGCTTTGGCATACCTTTTGTGCCTTGCTAAGTAGTTATGATTTTTGATTTTATCATATATTGCCATTATTCAGTGATTTTATTATCATTTATTTGGCTGGGTTTATATTTTGCCCTTGCCTTTATGATTATTATCCATTGATTATTGATATCTTTGATTTATTGCTGATTTATATGGTATTGCTTATGTTTATGCATTTTTATATCACCTTGGGTCTTGTCGATCCTTTCCTACTTAGTTAGGTTGAAGGTGAAATAGACTCCATTGAAGTTATTTCTCCTCCAAAAGGGGGGACTGTAGGGATATTTCCGTATTCACACCTGAGGTTAGGCCTCTATGATGTCATCAAGCCTGAACCATTGTTTCAAGAATCTCTCTCTCTGCAAGCAACTTTCAAGCATGAATTTTGCTAGAAGTAAGAAGTACACTGCTTTACAGTTTCTGCCTGATGCATTATGGGGATGTACCCGAATGTTGCTATTCAAGGGCATTCATCTGTGCTTTAATAATGGGACAGTGTGAATCTTGAAGAAATTATTCTGTTCTTATCTGTCTAACGGCCCTGGGTCTTCCAGCATATATGATACTTTATACAGAAAGGCTATTCATCAAGTTCTGTTTCTGGATTGGTCCGAGGAAGTCATCTGATGAGATTCAAGAAAAGAAAGGTGCTAATTAATTAATAATTAGTTAGTCTGTGATAAGGTCCGGGGAAGCTCAGATCTGCTCACAGATGTTCTAATTGTAAACTTTTTCTTTCAATAATTAGACCTGTAAGTTACCTCGTGTGATTCTCTGCCAAAGAGATAGACATTCGGACATTTAAAAACTGTTCTGAACTTAGCACAGATAAACGGAACTTATTGCTGATGATTTATAGCCTCATCAAGGATCTTCAACACGTGTAACTTTTACAACGGTATTCCTGACGTCTTCCAGCTGACAAAAAGTTTTCTCTTCCACCTAATCGTGCCGGAGAGGCTAATTAAGGGTGAGCATACGGAAATTACTTTTATTAGCTTGGGAATTAGATAGGAATCAATTATAAAGGTAAAGGGTTGAAAAGTTACCTGGGTGATAATATAATCATTTGCTAATCAGGGATTATTATTATAAGGAATAGTGTGTGTGTAACAAGAAGTTTTACTTAGTTGTCTAACCATTAGATTGTGACAATCATGTACTGAGTTTCATTTGTGTAATTAGATATTTTGAACAATACTTAGATTCTGCAGCTGGCTTGTGAATTATATTTTTCTATTTTCATAATAAAGATATTTCTCATTAGCCTGGGTTTGTGTCGTATAATTAGACCATGATATTTGAACTTGAATAAAAGGTTATGGTTTTCTCTAGACCACTTAACAGAGACGTAACGTGTTTATAATACTGCTAAGTGAACCATAAATCCTTCTACAGTCCGCATAAGCTGAAAACTTCACTTCCATGTTGCCACATTTAGTACCTTTGATGCTAGAATTATTGCGTATAGCGTGAAGAAACGGCTCAAGTGCAAGAGTGAAGAGGAGTGGAGATAGAGGGCAACCTTGTCTTGTGCCTCTAGATGGGTGGAATGAAGACGACAACACACCGTTTATCTGTATGTTAATAGTTGGAGCTGTGTATAGAATTTTAATCATGTTCATGAAGAGCTCATCAAATCCAAACCATTTCAAGGCCGCGAACAGATATTGCCATTCCACACGGTCAAATGCTTTTAGCCAGCACCAGTAGTGGAGTTTTGATGATATTTGCATGGTGAATTATATTAGCAAACATTCGAGAGTTGTCACTAGATAGGCGATTCAGCATGAAACCATTTTGTTCCATGCCTATAAATTTGGGGAGTACAGTCTGTAAGCGAGTAGCTATTATCTTCGCGTATATCTTTGCGTCAACATTGATGAGTGATAGTGGTCGATAGTTAGCGACATACAGAGGGTCTTTGCCTGGTTTAGGCAATACTATTATATTGGCCTCCGTAAATGAACCCTTTACTTGTCCTGTCTGTATAAAATAGTTATATAGGTTAAGAAGGTGCGGTGTCAGGAAATCCTGGAAAGTGGAGTAAAATTCAGACGCAAGGCCATCCGGGCTAGGTGCTTTTTTTTGGCCATTTTTTCAAAACCAATTCAATGTCTTCATTCCTAATAATCGAAGACAAGATATCATTATCTTCTCTTGTAAGGCTGGGATGAGGTAAAGCAGACAAGATAATGGAGGTGTCCGGAGAGGAGATTTCAGATGTATAAAGATCTTCATAAAATTTTTGAAATGTTTGAGATATTTTAGTAGGGCCTGTAGTAAGCTGACCATGTGAATGGTGGTTGAAGTGAATTGGGGTGGAGATGGAGGTGGGTATGGAGAGGGATATGATGTATTCCGGAAAGGCATTTAAGATCTGGTGTTAAATGATCATAATAATTACAAATCAAAGATCTTGATGCTTTTTTGGAGTGTGTTTCTGTTTCTCTCTATGCTTATTTTTCTCTCTATTTTGTTTACTTTAATTATTATTTTATTCTATCTTTAAATTATTTATTCATTACTTGTTGGAATATTTCATTTCTATCTCTATCTCTGTCTTTTTATTTTTCATACTGTTTCTTCAGGTACTTTAGTTAGATTGTGAGCCTTTGGGACAGTTAGGGAATTTCCAAGTACCTATCTTATTTATTTAGTTTTTATTTATTGTATCTTTAATGCATCATTTTTGTAAACCGCTTAGAAACCTCACGGTTATTAGCGGTATATAAGAATTAAATTAAATTAAAATTAAATTAGGTTCTACTATCGTTGATATGTTGAGTCTTTCCTCCTGAACTTTCAGATATCTTGCTAATGCACGTCCCGCTTTATTGTTAGCACATTAATAGTTTGTTTTCTGCATGAAAATTGCATTGCCTGCTCTCTGACTAAGCAAAAGATTATAATCAACCCTAGCTTGGTGCAATTTCTTCAACACCACCATGTCTGCTGGATTGGTTTGAAGACAAGTTTCTAAGTCTTTTATGGATTTTTCACAGTCTTTCATTTGTTGATTTAATTTCTTCGTTTTACAAGCTTGGTAGGATATGATCACCCCTCTAATGTAGGCTTTGAAAGCATCCCACAAGGTCAGCCAACTAGTATCTTCAATCATATTGAGTTCAAAGTATTTAGCAATTGCTATACGTATGGTCTCTACAAATGTGGGTTCCTGTAGCAATGCATTATTGAATCTCCATGTAGACCCTTTCTTAGTCAAGGCAGATCCATCAATGGTGAGTTCAATGGAAGCATGATCAGATATTGAAATTTCATTTATTGTAGCGCGTGATAAACTATTAATAAGATTATTACTCACCAGAAAAAAGTCTATTCTAGAGTATGAGTTATGTGGGGCAGAATAAAATGAGTAATGTTTATCATTACCATGCATGAGTCTCCAGGCATCCACTAATTTCAACTGAGTGATCAAATTATGTAAGCTTCTCCATGCATTTGAAGGTTTGTACTGGGCATTTGATTTTCTATCATTAATTGGATCTAACACTAGGTTAAAATCTCCCACTAAGATATGGGCTTGAACTTTATCTTCCAGTATAGTTGCCAATAGCCCATTGAAGAATTCCAGTTTATCTTGGTTAGGGGCATAAACATTAAGCAGTGACATCTCAATCTGATTAATCAGTAAATGGAGTTTAATCCACCGACCTTCGGTGCCAGTCGATTGGGTTATCAATTTGATGTTATCACAATTTCTGATAAGAATAGCAGTACCGTTTTTCTTTTGCTGGGCAGGCGAAGCAATCACCGGTAGTGACCACTTAGTTTTTAGTTTGGCTGATTCTAACATACTTAAATGAGTCAGGGGATTTTTTTGAGACATAGTCTAGAATCTTTTTTCGTTTGATAGGATTATTAAACCCCTTGACATTTAATGATAATATTTTCACCATTTAGCAATATTGGTAAGGTATGCACATGGTAGCGCTGACATTATAAGAACCCCTGCATGTACATCATAACACCAGAAAGTAACACATAAGGTCTACATAGTATAGAATAGCAGACAGATGTACCACAAGGCTGTTCCGTCTTAAAAAAGACATGGAACAGAAAACCCCTATGGGAAGAGAGTGCTTAAGGTTAGCATAGCAACAGCTCCGGCAATATGTCACAACAATTCTGTATATCATCAGAATCAGTAAACAATCAGTCAATCTAGATAAATGTATATTTCTGAAAAAACGAATTAAACAGCACCTCAATAGAATATTTATGCTGTAAAAGAATAGGAAAATACACGCTGCAGTGCTACAGAAAGAAAATCAGCATTTGGGTAAACATGCATTTAGTGACAATTGTCATAGTAGTACAGCAAACTAGAATATAAACCTGCAATGATGTCCTATCAGCCCCTTTAATAAGTTAGTATATAGTGAATTAAAGAATCGGACCAATTTGCAAGAAAGAAATACAAAAGCTAAATAAATAATAGTATCTGGTGGTAAATACTTAATAGTAAAACAGCGTAGATATGCGGGCACATTGCCACAATAATCTTAAACATTCTGATGGTCCCAATATTAAGTAATGGTGCCGCATTGTTAGAAAGTGCTCTACAAAAGCCCTGAATTCATAAATTAAAATATATGGATAACATGATGACCATTGAAGCGGGATGGAGAACAAATACAATGATTAATACCAGTTACTCAACCAATCATATTCAAATTAATCACTAATGGAGTAAGTCAAAATGATAAAAGCTAAACTTTATACTGTGCCCAGCGCTTTAAAATTAATCCAAGAATATGAGTTAATTATATGTGTATGAGCAGTGCTACAATCCATATAATGCTTAATTGATATTCTTGTGCTTAAATAAAAACAAGTTATGAAAATGAGTATATTGATAGGAACCGGGATACAGGCAAATGGCTGGTCAAGTCTCGGTAATACAACCATCAGTATCGAATAGCAAAAAATAAATAAAGCAATAGCCTGCGCAACAGAAATTTATACAATTCATATGCACGCACTGAAGAAAACAATTCATAAAAATAAAAGAGTCTGCAAAGAGTTAGATATAAAAATGTGAATAGTGACATTTCATTCCTAAAGAATCCATCATGAAAGAGAATTAATCTAATTGACCGGGACAGTAAATTGTTCAGGAAAAAGAAAATATAGGACCGCATATCCTAATTTCATGTACTGATATGGGGCTGCTTTATTTAATAAAGTATTCTGTGCAAGGTAGAAGAAAGAGTGGCATACCCAATGCTAACGGACAAATAAAATAAGTGCTGCAGCATGAAAAGTCAGACAGACAACACAAGCAATATAAACACTGTTGTATAGTTCATTGGAAACATCACACAACTGTTCCGATTTGAGTAACTGAAGAGCACCAACAAGAGATATAAGAAGAATGCTCGAACCAGGCCAGCAAGAAAGATATGTGTTACTAGTTCAAACATGTCGGTTTGCTGAACTGAGGCACCACGTGTAGTGAAGAATATGGCCGCCAGACTTTTCAATGGAACTGGAACACCAGGGAGCTACCGAAACAAGCCGAACTGCAGTGTTCACACCCTGTTGACACTTGTTGGTTGAAGCTCCTCCAAAAAATCCAACAGTAGCTTGGGATCTGTAAAATTTCTGGTTTGATTATTCAAGGTGACCCTCATTGTTGCTGGGTACAACATTCCAAATTGTGCTTTAAGCTCACATAGCTTGGGCCGATAGGTGAGTAGCTGTTTCCATTGTTGAGCTGCATTTTTGCTTAAGTCAGGAACAAATAATATAGTGTGAGTGTCCAGCTTGAGTGGCGCTTTAAACTTCACCTTCTGCATCACCTCTACCAATTGCGCATATCGAAGGAAGCAAACTATTATGGCCCTGGGATATCGTGTATTGGCAGGACAAAATGATGGAACTCTGTGCGTCCGTTCTAGCTCAAAATCTCTGGTGATTTGCAGATTCAGAAGATCAGGTATTAATTTTTCCATATATTTAACTGTATCTGCGCCTTCCTTCCCCTCCGGGACACCAAGTATTACATTACTTTACATTAGGGATTTCTATTCCGCCATTACCTTGCAGTTCAAGGCGGATTACAAAAGAATTATCCAAGATGTATTACAACAAGAACTTACAAAAAAAAAAAATAAAATTACGTCTCAATCGCAAATTAAGATCTTCAATATCTTTTTCGAGTTGAACCACTTTCTTATATTGTTTTTTAAGTGGCTCGATAGCGCATGTGAAGTATTTAGTTTAATTTCCACCTCATCTACACTGCTGGAAAGCTGGCCGAGTTCTTGCTTTAGTGCGGCTACATCATTCCTAATTTCAGTAGTGTCTTCTTTTGTTTCATTGACGGTATCCCTCATGGCCCGCACCTCTGTAATTAGAGTCTGGATAGCGTCGGGATCAGTTTTATCCTCCGCCAACTTCAACAGGGATGCAGGCTCAGGCTTGTGACGTTTGCCTAGCTTGGAAGCAGCCATAAGTTAGTATCAGTGCTTGCACAGGTTTGTAACCAAAATATACTTTTGTCCGTGGACAAAACACCGATGATTTATTGATTATTTGATTGAAGTGGCCGGAGCACTATTACTACGCCGCCATTCCTCAATGCGCCCTCTAGCGCCTCTAAACTCTGGCATATTAGTTGGACTGAGTTTTGTTTTATCCCAGACCTGTCATCTGTGAACATATACGCCACAGTGACCCCTGATAAAGGCATTCCTCAGACGCCAAAACACAGTGCTGTGTCAGGACCACAGCTTCTGCTTGGTTCTTTTTCTGAAATAAACAAGTTGGTTTTACATCGGTGATCTTCAGTGGAGTGTTCATTGTCCATTCCCACTTCCTTTTGTACTATTATTAAAGCTAAAAATGAGTTTGAGTGTAATGCACACTACCATCTGCAAATTAAGAAGGTCAGAAAGTAAACAAATTTTGCCCTCAATGAACAAGTTAGAAGACACTAAAACATGAAAAGAATTAATTTAAATTAAAAGTAAGTATACCTGTAGTTAATAGATTCAGAACCCCCTGAGCATATATGCAATCAAGAAATCAATACTGTAAGTGTGATTACCAATAAATAGTAGCACCGTAAGGACCATATGGGAGATCCTGGCAGGGTTTTCCAGGAACCCCCTTGTTCAGCATTCTCAAGGTAGCATAGAAAATGATGTGGGGAATAAATTTGTTCCCATTCTCGTGAGCTTGGTCCCTGTCCCCGCCCAAACAAAACCAGAGGTTACATCGGAAGGAGGGACTCGGCTGGAAGAAGGTCTCGGAGCACGCCTGCGATGTTGCATCTTTGTTGATGAAGCTTCTATGAGGCTGGTAAGCCCTTGGCAGAAGGCACAAAGGGGCTGACCCACAGAAGTGGCAGATTTTTTATTTGATTTAAACAGCGATCAGAAGTGAGGGAGGGAGGCTGCTAGACCCATGATAGGGGAAGGAAGGAGGGGGGCTGCTGGACTCGCGAGAGAGGGGCTGTTGGACCTGCGATCATGAGAGATTTTGTTCTACATTTTTTAACATCTGAATCATTTCTCCCCTATCCCTCCTTTCCTCTAAGGTATACATATTCAGGGCTTTCAGTCTTTCCTCATATGCCTTTTCTCACAAACCTCCTAACATTTTTGTCGCCCTCCTCTGGACTGCCTCATGCCTTTTTGTGTCCTCCTCCAGATACGGTCTCCAAAACTGAACACAATACTCCAAGTAGGGCCTCACCAATGACCTGTACAGGGGCATCAACACCTTCGTTCTTGTACTGGTTACGCCTCTCTTTATACAGCCTAGCATCCTTCTTGCAGTAGCCACCACCTTATCGCACTGTTTTTCGCCTTTAGATCTTCAGACACTATCACCCCAAGGTCCCTCTCCCCATTCCTGCATATCAGCCTCTCCCCTCCCAGCATATACGGCTCCTTCCGATTTGATCCCCAAATGCATTACTCTGCATTTCTTTGCATTGAATTTTAGTTGCCAGATATTAGACTATTCTTCTAACTTTTGTAGATCCTTTTTCATGTTTTCCACTCCCTTCTTGGGTCTACTCTGTTACAAATCTTGGTACCATCAGCAAAAAGACAAACCTTTCCTTCTAACCCTTTAGCAATGTTACTCACAAACATATTGAACAGGATCGGCCCCAGCACCGAGCCCTGAAGAACTCCACTACACATCTTTCCTTCCTCCGAGCAACTTTCATTAACCACCACCTTTTGGTGTCTGTCAACCAGTTTCTAATCCAGTTCACCATTATGGGTCCTAACTTCAGCCCTTCAAGTTTAGCCTCCAATGAGGAACCGTGTAAAAAGCTTTGCTGAAATCTAAGTAAATTATACCTAGCATATGTCCTCGATCCAGTTATCTGGTCACCCAATCAAAAAATTTAATCAGGTTCATTTGACACAATTTACCTTTAGTAAAGCCATGTTGCCTCGGATCCTGTAACCCATTAGAATCTAGGAAGTTCACTATTGTTTCTTACAGCAACACTTCCATTATTTTTCCAACAACCGAAGTGAGGCTTACCGGCCTGTAGTTTCCCGCTTCATCCCTGTGACTACTTTTGTGAATAGGGACCACATCCGCTCTTCTCCAGTCCCCAGGAACCACTCCCATCTCCAGAGATTTGTTGAACAAGAGTGCATGGGGGTATGTATGACTGTATGTGTGGGTTTGTGCGCTGGGCAAGTGGGTGTGTGTGACTCTTAGTGTTGTTATGGCTTTCCTTTTACTCTTTGGGTTTTAGGCAGTTCTTGGTTGTGAGTTAGAGGGGGCATTGGCTAGGACAGCCTCCTCCACTCCATACTATGATTTCTATTGCTGGCTTTTGATACCTATACCCGCTTTAATGTTATGGCACAGCTGAATGTAAAATCTTTAAACGTAGATGGAATCCACTCGCCTGTTAAAAGAACCAAGATTTTGGCATATCTCAAGTGGGAGCGTATTGATATAGCATTTTTACAGGAGACCCATTTGACTCCCCTTGAATATGCTAAGCTCAAGATGGGGCATGCTTCTTTCACAGCTCGTAAATGTGGTGTGGCCATTCTTGTGCATAAAAATATACCCTTTCATACCTATCAGCAAATTGCAGACTCTCAGGGTCGGTATATTATTTTAATAGGGGAGCTATGGGGTTACCCATTTGTACTCTCTAACATCTATGCCCCTAACATCTACTCTCATGGCTTCTTTTCCTCTCTGGTGGGTCTTTTGGCACCACTGGGTTCCAACTCTCTTATAGTAGGGGAGATTTTAATGTCATAGCTAACCCCACTAGGGATTGCAAACTGGCCAAATCACCGAAGGATCATTTCGCCAAAGGGGTAAATTTTCTAATGAAAGAACTCGGTCTCTTGGCATCTTCTGCATCTGACTGAGTATGATTTCTCCTTTTACTCGCACCCACACGCAGTTTACTCACGAATTGACTATCTTCTTATCTCGGAAGCGCTTTTTCCCAAACTGTTGGCAGCGCAGATTTTGGAGCCCTTGGTCTCTGATCATGCTCTCTTACGCTTATCCTTGCAATATAACCAAATCTCCAACCTATTGATAACTACCCCAGACTACAAGATGTTCAGAAAGGAAATAAAAACTATACTCTTCAAGAAATCCCTTAATAAAGCTTAATACCATGAAATACCCCTTCTTACCGTCCCTTCCCCAACCCCTGATCCTTCTTATCCCTCTCTTGAAAACGATCTCTGATCTAACTTTGTAACCCTTCTTCCATAACTCTTTTTGTAATCTGCTTTGAACCGAAAGGTAATGGCGGAATAGAAATCTATAATATAATGTAATATAGCTCCTCCTCTGCCGCCCTTATTTGGCGGATGTCTCCGCAACTCTACCGGGATGCTCGCTTCCGCACCTTCTTTCAACAGAAATGGGAGGACTACGTTCAGACTAACTCGGTCGAAGAAGTCGGCCCAGTCATATATTGGGAGGCCGCTAAAGCAGTAATGCGAGACCATATCCCTATTTATTCCATGGCGCAGCGGAAGAACCGTGATCAGAAACTCTTATCTCTCTCCAGCGAATTGCACGCACTGCACAGAACACACGTTGCAGGTATGGATGATGCTACCAGGCGCGCAATGGGCCTTTTAAAGACTCAAATTAATGATTTGTTGAATCAACATGCAAACTGCAGTATTTACTGTTACAAATATAAGTTGCATTGCTGGGGACACAAATCGGGACGCCTCTTAGCTAATCTGCTGCGACCACCCAAGGCCAGACACATCATCACTTCTATTAAGGACAAACGGGGCAGCTCCACACCGATCCTCAGGCTGCTACAAAACAATTTGTGCAGTTTTATACCGATCTTTATTCGGCGGCGCCAGATGATACTGGAGCCAGAGCGTTATTTCTCCGTGACCTTGCCATGCCACAACTGACTGACGCACAACAGGGTGTCCTTAATGGCACTATCATGGGTGGTGAGATTCAAGCAGCTATAAAGACCCTTAAACTAGCCAAAACTCCGGGCCCTGACGGGTTGGGCCCTAAATTTATAAGCTTTTAGATCCCGGGGCACTTTTGCCTTTACAAGCTTATTTTATGGGATTCCGCTTGGAGACCCTGCCCGGGGATACTCATAATCGGGTGCATATCATCATCTTACCGAAACCAGGCAGACTATTAAGACGCCATGGGGTCCTACCGTCCCATCTCTCTTTTGAGCCAAGATGTTAAGCTCCTGGCGAGTATCCTGGTCACCCATCTCAATTCTTTTCTACCAGTGCTCACTCATGAAGATCAAGTAGGCTTTGTAACGGTTAGGCATGCCTCTATGAACTTATTGAAGGTGCTGACAGTGTTACAATCTTCTCACGCTCCTGATGACCGGGCTTTGATTACGAGCCTGGACGTCGAAAAAGCTTTCGATATAGTGTCTTGGGCACACCTTTTTGAGGTTCTGGATTGTTTTGGTTTCCAGGGTGACTTTCTTGCCTGGGTGCGTGCCCTGTATTCCCATCCTAAGTTGCAACTGCTGGTGAATGGCGGAATCTCTGATCCCTTTCCTTTGAGTAGTCGCCAGGGATGACCTTTCTCCTCTCTTCTTTTTCCTTATCCTTGGAGCCCTTGGTGATCTGTATATGCTGTTATCCCGATCTGGAGGGTCTGCGGGTGGGCACCCACAAATTCCATATCAGCATGTTTGCTCATGATATGTTGCTTTATGTCAGGCATGCCGATTGGACCGTCCCAGCTCTTGGGTCCCTTATTAAGTTCTATGGTACTTTCTCTGGCCTTAGAATTAACTTCGACAAAGACGGATGCTCTGATTCTGGGTTCCTCCACCTCAGCCTCTTGGTGTGCACATCTAGGTATAGGCCTTACTCCTGGAAAACTTAAATATTTGGGCATCATGTTATATACTGACCCAAGTAAATTATATGCTGCAAACATTACTGCTACTCTTGGAAAAATTAAAACTCTTTGTCACAAATGGCGTTCCCTACCTCTCTCCCTAATGAATAGAGTCGCATTGGTCAAGATGGTCTTGTTCCCCGAGTTGTTATATCCCCTTCAGACCATCCCAGTATGGCTTACACACGCTGATGAACAGCTCAACAGGTTGGTTATTCAGGCATTTGTTTGGGGTGGTAGGGCTGCTCGCAATAGCTTTTTGAAGTTATCTCAGAGTAGGGAGCAGGGTGGTCTCGGTCTCCCAGATATTCGCGTTTACAATGCTGCGGCACTGTTTCGATGGATACATGAACACATGGTGTCCATGCAGCGATACTCCCCCCTGGCTCTTCTTGCAGAATGCTGTTTGCCCTACTCCTTTTCTTACTTTCTCCATAGGGGAGGGCAGGGCCCTGGGGGAGCTGGTACAGACTTCTTTTCTTATTTGCTACCCTTTCAAAAGGATTGGAGGTGGTGGCGCTTGCGGCAGGGTCGGTTGCCCACCACTTCCCCTTTCCCGTCCCTCATCCGTAATCCTGACTTCGCCCCTGGGTTGCACAGACTTGCAGGATTGTGGGGTCGGGTGGAGAGGGATGTCACTTTAGCATCGCCCTTGCTGGGGGAGGGCTTCTACCCATCCCTTACACAATTGAGAGAAGCTTGGGATTTACCTTCTGCCCATTCTTACACATACACTCAAATTCACCATTATTATCAGTTTGTAAACAGGGCTTAAGGGGACCGATGGAAATTGGGTATGAGATTCTTCTGTCTACCCCTGCCTCCTCCAATAGAATCTCCACGTGGTATGCAGCGGGTAGGATGTGTATGGGGGGAGGATTGTTTGACTTATCTGGCCCGGGAGTAGTCTACTGACTTGGGGTTAGGGGTCACAACCCATGATCTCCATCAGTTCCTCCAATCTCTTTATTTACGTAAAAGCAGTTTCCCTTCAGGAGACCCAATTTAAAATACTGCACAGAGCGTATCTCACCCACTCACAGGGGCATATCATGGGCCTCTGGGACAATAGTCTCTGTCTTAAGTGCAGGCTCCAGCGAGGTACATTTTTGCATTTCTTTATTGACTGTACTAAATTGCAATTCTGGACTCCGGTGCATACCTGCTTCATTGTGCTATGGCATGGAATGCTCCTGCTTTATTACTGGGGGATGTACAGAAGTGGATCCAACATGGCTTGGACCCACCCTCTTTGAAATCTGCTTTGCATGCCATCTTGCTGGAGAAAAAGCTTATATTACAATATTGGGCCTCTGAAGATACTCCCACTTACTCTATGTGGCTTGCTTTGATGAAGCAGGCCCGTTATGAACTGGACTCCTACTCCTCTCGACACCAGGATCATTGGAAGGTGTATTGTGGCCTGTGGGACATCTGCTTGACTCTCTGATGCTCTGCTCTTTTGTCCCGTTGTCTTTCCTGTCTGTACAGGGAGGCTGGGATTCCCCGATTCCCTTGCTTTTTACTTTGTAGCACCTGCTGTGTAGAGCTGTACCTTTCTGCCCGGGGCTCGGATGGAGTATGGAGTCTGTTTGTATGTGTGTGTGCATGTGAGTGTTTGTAGTGCACATGGGAGTTTGGATGGTCTGAATCACTTGGGGATTCTGTTAGAGTTTTGGATAATATGACAGAGATACCCGGGGTGCCTGTACTTTTATACTTCTTTTCGTTGGGCACTTTCTATTTCTAGAACCCTTTGGAGATTTTCCCTTTAGGGTTGCACTTGTTTTATTTTTATTTATTTTCTTTTCTACTGTATGGGGTGTATGTATTTTGTAAGTATAATCGCACTTCCTGTCTTTCCTGCACTTTTGTGCTGGTTTTGGTCATTGCTCATTGCTTTGTACTTTTGCTCAACTGTTTCCTCCTTATTGTACCTGGTTATCCTCTGCCTCAATAAACATGATATTACAAAAAAAAACCCCAAAAACCTTTGCCAATCTCGGTCCCTTCTCCAGGTTTTTCTTCCATGAACACAGAGCAGAAGTATTTGTATAGCATGTTTGCTATTTCCTCATCACTCTCCACATATCAGTTCCTAGCTTCTTTTAGTTTAGCAATTCCATTTTTCATCTTCCTCCTTTCACTGATTACATTACATTAGGGATTTCTATTCCGCCATTACCTTGCAGTTCAAGGCGGATTACAAAAGAATTATCCAAGATGTATTACAACAAGAACTTACAAAAAAAAAAAAAAAATTGGTCATTTTCAAAAAGAGTAAGAAATGGGTAAGGTTATTTGTTTGGGGTAGTTGGCTTTAGTGAGAGGTGGAGTTTGACACTTGCGGTATTATTTCTTTTTTCAGAGTTTTCTTGAAGAGTATGGTCTTTATTTCTTTTCTAAAAGTCTTGTAGTCGAAGGATGCCGTCAGTAGATTTGCAATTTGGTTGTCTAGTTTGGCTGTTTGAGTGGCCAGGAGGCCATCATATAGTTTTTTCCATTTGATCTCCTTAATTGAGGGGTATGAGCATGGGGTGTGAGTTTTCCTATGTCTGGTTGTGGTGTTGTGGATGAGGCAGTTATTCAGGTAGTTTGGACTGTCTCCGTATAAAGTCTTAAATAGTAGGCAGTAGAATTTAAATTGTATTCTTGCTGGGATCAGAAGCCAGTGCGATTGGAGATATGCTTCTGTAATGTGATCATATTTCTTTAATGAGTAGATGAGTCTTAGTGCTGTGTTTTGGATAGTTTGTAGTTGTTTTGGTTGTAGGGCATGGGAGGTAGAGGATATTACAGTAGTCAAGTAGGCCTAGTATTAAGGACTGAACTATGAGCTGGAATTGAGTTTTCTTGAAGAATTTCCAAACTTGTCTTAAGTTTCTCATGACTAAGAATGACTTTTGTATCGTTTTATTGATTTGCGGTTGCATGGTGCAGCATCTGTCGATAGTTATTCCTAGCAGTTTTAGGGTGGTTTGTATGGGGTAGTTGATTGCGTTGATTTCAATGTTGGTTATGGTTGGTATTTTGTTGTTTTCTAGGAGGATGAATTTCGTTTTATCTGGGTTCAATTTCAGTTTGTGATCTTTCATCCAGGTTGCTATTGATTTTAGTGTTTGGTATATTGTGTTTGTCATGGAGAGCTCAGGTTGATCGAAGGGTATGAGAATGGTAATGTCATCGGCTGTAGGAGGTTATGACTTGTTTGTCCAGTTGAGAGCTGAGGGAGGCTGTATAGAGATTGAAGAGAGTCGGGGATAGAGGGGATCCTTGGGGAACTCCGCAGGGGTTTGACCAAGGTTCAGATTTTTGTTTTTTATTCTATAGGTTCTTGATTTAAGTAATCCTTCAAACCATGTGTATACTTTATCTGTGATACCTATTGTATCCAGGATTTGTAGTAGAATGTTATGGTCCACCAAGTCGAATGCAGTGGTAAGGTCTAGTTGTATGAGCATCATTTTTTTTCCTGTGCTGAGATGTTGTCTGGCTGTGTCCAAGAGAGATCCTAGTAGTGTTTCCATGCTGAAGTTGTTTCTGAAGCCGGATTGTGTGGGATGGAGTATGTTATGATTTTCTAGGTAATTGGAGAGGAATTTGGCAATTAGTCCTTCTATTATTTTGACGTAGAGTGGAATAGAGGCAATGGGTCTATAGTTGGCTGTTTGGTCTATCGGTCCTTTTGGGACCGATACATCTGAAATATCTGAAAAATATATCTGATATATCTGAAAAAAAAATTTTCTCCCTTTTTGACATTTTTAGCCATTTACTCTTCCGCCTGTGCTTTCACCAGGCGTATCTCTCTCTTGGCTTCTTTCAGTTTCACCCGGTAGTCCTTTCTGTACTCTACTTCTTGGGGTTTTTTATATTTCAGGAACGCAAATTCTTTTGCCTTTATTTTCTCTGACACTAGTTTAGAGAACCATGTCGGTTTCCTTTTTCTCGTGTTTTTATTTATTTTCTTCACAAAGTTCTGTAGCCATTTTTACAGCTCCTTTCAGCTTAGACCTCTGTTTTTCCACTTCTCTTATGTCCTCCCATCCTAATAGCTCTTTCTTCAGGTACTCTCCCATTTTATTAAAATCTGTACATTTGAAATCTAGGACTTTTAGTATTATGGGGCGGAGTTTGGGAGGGGTTTGGCCCATGACTTAGCCTGTGTTTTGGATTTCGGCCCCTTAATGTGACTGAGTTTGACACCCCTGGTGTATAGAAAGGGTCACTCATGCTGAGACCTTTACAATTCTGAGCTTTGGAAGAGATGCTTTGTCCCTGTACTACCATATGATATTATCTACTTGCATGCCTGATTTAATCCTGTTTATTGACAGAGAACATAAAAGAGAAATTTCAAGATTGAGGCCATTAGTGTTTATGGTTTACTGAATTCAATATACCCTCTTTTCTAGTAAAATAGCAAGGCAGTACAAATCAAAATTAGAAAAAGAAAAGAATGCCATTTACATGGTACCACAGTATGCATTTCTATTAAAGAATGACACGGGGAAAAAATCTGTCCCCGGCCCACCGTCTCCTTTACCGCCCCGTCATTGCCATTCCCTTCATCGCCCTGTCACCGTCATCCCATTCACCACCCTGTCACCGTCACTGCTATCCCATTCACCGCCCTGTCACCATCCCTGCAGCATCCATACAAGCCTCAGCACTGCAATATTTAGCTTATTCCTTCCTTATAAATCAAAGTTTTGGCTGCTGAACTGGAGAAAGAGATGTTCAGCTGGCAGGGCTTTGTTTATAAATTTTTTTCAACACAACTAATATACTACTTTATCCTGAAGCAAAAAAAAAAAAAAAAGAAATAGAATTTTTTTTTCTATCTTTGTTGTCTGGTTTCTGCTTTCTTCATCTTCTCATTCAATTCCTTCCATCCACTGTCTCTCTTCTCTTTGCGTCTTCCATTTGCTCTGTTACTGTGCCTCTCCCTTTCTCCCCCCTTCCAATTTGGTCTGGCACCGTTCTTCCCTTTGCTCCCCCCCCATAGTCTGGCATCTCTGTCTTCTTCCCTGCCCGCATCTTCTCCCCACTCTCTCTTCCCCTTTTCCCTTCAGCGTCTTCTTCCACTCTGTCTTCCCCATGTCCTTTCAGCATCCTTGTCCTTCCAGCGTCCTTCTCCCCACTCTCTCTTCCCCATTTCCCTTCAGCGTCTTCTTCCACTCTGTCTTCCCCATGTCCTTTCAGCATCCTTGTCCTTCCAGCGTCCTTCTCCCCACTCTCTCTTCCCCATTTCCCTTCAGCGTCTTCTCCCCACTCTCTCTTCCCCATTTCCCTGCAGCATCTTCTCCCTGTTTTCTGTTGCCCATTTCCCTTCAGCATCTTCTCCCCACTTTCAGCGTCCTTCTCCCCTGTTTTCCCCATGTGCTTTCAGCGTCCTTCTCCCCACCCTGTCTTCCCCATGTCCTTTCTGCGTCCTTCTCTCCCCTGTCAAACTCATGTGCTTTCAGCGTCCTTCTCCCCCCTCTGTTTTCCCCATGTGCTTTCAGAGTCTTTCTCCCCATTCTGTCTTCCCCATGTCCTTTCAGCGTCCTTCTCCCCTCCCTCTGTCATCCTCTTGTGCTTTTAGCGTCCTTCTCCCCCCTCTGTCTTCCCCATATCCTTTCAGCGTCCTTCTCCCCATTCTGTCTTCCCCATGTGCTTTCAGCGTCCTTCTCCCCACTCTGCTTTACCCATTTCCCTTCAGCGTCTTTTCCTCTCCACCCCACATTTCCTCCTCCCTGCCCCTTACCTTCGTAGTGCTTTCACCCCCCCCCCAGACAACAGGACTGGTGCAACAAACCTCCCTGCTATTTACTTATGGCCGGCGATGTCTAAACTGCCTTCTTACAGCAGCCGGAGCGTTGTAGTTGCATATGGCTGCCATAAAGGTTGTCTCTGATACAACTTCCGGTTGCTTCAGAGATGACCTTTATGGCAGCCACACGCAGCTTCAACGCTCTGGCTACTGTAAGAAGACAATTTAGACTCGCGGCCACGAAGGTAAGAGGCAGGGAAAGAGAAATGGAGCTGTTTCAACTCGGCGGCAGCAGGAGGGAAGAGCGCAATAGGTGACTGAGCGCGTTCCCTCCCTTAACTGCAGGGACAAGGCCATTCACCGCTCCATGGTGCGGTGAATGGCCTTGTCCCTGTAGCCATGGTGGACACAGGTTTTTCCTCACCATTTTGGCGGGTTACCCGTGCCTAGCCACAGGTAACAGCCACCGTGTCATTCTCTAATTTCTATTTTACCTTATAGATCTTTTTTGATTTCTTCTGAAACATCTAAAAGGAAATGAAGGAGGAACCTTGTATGGCAAGTACAAACAGTCTTTTCTTTGCCAGTGAAGTCAAAATGTGACCCACCTAATACCATTGTTCAATTATATCAGTTATACACACCTATAGGCAAGTCCATCTTACTGTTAGACGAATCATCTGCTTGTGTCTGCCAAAAGAAAAAAACAAACACTTAGGTTAAGTGTAATAGTATTATAGAATATAAAGAGAGAAAGGCTGTAAGGGCTGAAGACTAAAAACAAAATGAAAATTTCAGAACACATCTTTCATACACATCTAGCAAAGCACTGACAAAACCAAGGGGGGAAGGGAGTAGAATCATTTCTTTGAAGAAAATACAACTACAATAAAGAGAAGTTACTTACCTGTAGCAAGCATTCTCCGAGGTCAATAGATTCAATATTCTCACATCATGCAATGGAGCCTTGTGTAGACACTGCCTAGTGTCCATAGCTTAAAAAGAGTTCTGGCAGTGCCCCAATGCAAATACACAGATGCCTTCTCGCCCACCATGTGAATACTGGTCCCTCAGTATAATGATAGAGCAGAAAAAGAAAACTCCTAGGGAAAGAGAGGGTATGTGAGAATACAAAGCCCCAGTCGACGTCGAGGCACAAAGCCCCAGTCAAGGTCGAGGCACAAAGCCCCAGTCGAGGTCGAGGCACGAAGCCCCAGTCGAGGTCGAGGCACGAAGCCCCAGTCGAGGTCGAGGCACGAAGCCCCAGTCGAGGTCGAGGCAAGAAAGCCCCAGTCGAGGTCGAGGCAAGAAAGCCCCAGTCGACGTCGAGGCACCAAGCCCCAGTATAATGATAGAGCAGAAAAAGAAAACTCCTAGGGAAAGAGAGAGGGTATGTGAGAATACAAAGCCCCAGTCGAGGTCGAGGCACAAAGCCCCAGTCGAGGTCGAGGCACAAAGCCCCAGTCGAGGTCGAGGCACAAAGCCCCAGTCGAGGTCGAAGCCCCAGTCGAGGTCGAGGCACCAAGCCCCAGACGACGTCGAGGCACCAAGCCCCAGACGACGTCGAGGCACCAAGCCCCAGGCGACGTCGAGGCACCAAGCCCCAGGCGACGTCGAGGCACCAAGCCCCAGGCGACGTCGAGGCACCAAGCCCCAGGCGACGTCGAGGCACCAAGCCCCAGGCGACGTCGAGGCACCAAGCCCCAGGCGACGTCGAGGCACCAAGCCCCAGGCGACGTCGAGGCACCAAGCCTCAGGCGACGTCGAGGCACCAAGCCTCAGGCGACGTCGAGGCACCAAACCTCAGGCGACGTCGAGGCACCAAGCCCCAGGCGACGTCGAGGCACCAAGCCTCAGGCGACGTTGAGGCACCAAACCTCAGGCGACGTCAAGGCACCAAACCTCAGGCGACGTCGAGGCACCAAGCCTCAGTCGACGACGTCGAGGCACCAAGCCTCAGTCGACGTCGAGGCACATCGAAGTCCATCGAGGGTCGGAAGTTGGCACCGTGCCAATGAAACTGGTAATGAAGGTGCAGCAGTGCGCTCCATAGAGGGCAACCTCGAGGATGAGTATTGCTTGAAGGTCTCAGAGGCTGGCACGACTGCACTCGATGCCAGCATGGCTGAGGCCCAAGAAGGGCCTGCCGGTGGAAAACCAGCAGAAACACAACAAAAAGTCCATTTTTTTTTTTTTGAAACAAAGAAAATACACGATCAATCAACAAACGCACAGCGACTCCCGAACAAAATAAAGAAGCCGCGGTGCTAGAAAGGCACTTAGAAGAATGCAGAGAAGAGAGACAGGGCTTTCTGGCTCAGCGGAAAACTAAGAACTGAAGACCATGAGGAGGGGATGCGCCCTCTAGTGGAGCAGGAAGGCACACACATGCGTGGTGCAGCACCAGCAAACTTGAAATCTTCAATCAAGTTTGCTTGAAAAGCTGTCCGCGTCGGGGCTCCGTGGATGACGTCACCCACATGTAGAGAATATGCTGCCTGCTTGTCCTGGGATAACACCTGTTACAGATGAGTGACTTTGGTTTCTTGGAGAACAAGAAGGCCCAATGTATTCTCACATGCAGTAATCCCTAGCTACCAAGCTCACCAAAAACAGTGCTAGGACAAACGAGACTCAAAACGTCAAGGCCTTTAAAACTATATACAAACTGGTAGTGAAGGTACCGCTTGGAAAAGAACAAAATTGGGTCTAGTAAAGTTGGATTCTAGACAACAGGTAAATCATCTGATTAAGAAATGTATTTTTTAGTTTACACACATTGAAAAGTGTCCGCCTTTTATTTTATCAACATCATTTTGCAGTATTGGTCCAGTCAGTTATTTTTAGCTCAGCTGGACTATTGCAATTCTATCTATGTTGGTTTAAGTACAGGGAATCAGAAAAGATTATATTGAGTATTTCAAAATGTATTGCTTATTAAGTTAGCAAGCTGTGTGGTGCAGTGCTGATTTGAGTCATCTTGTAATTGTAGTACCCTTCCTGAAGAAGCCAGCGGGTGAAACCTAGGTTGGGGGGGTCGGTATTGTGAATAAAAGGAGGAGCCCGGAGCAGTTATGTGTATCATCCACACCATTCAAAGTTAAGTTGTTGTTAAATTTATTATTTTATTTTCTTCAAGTTTATGTGTTGTTATTTAGTCTTTGTTTGGTGGAGGAGACTGTGAACAACAATGATGGTCTCCTTAACAGCTGCTCCGTGAACTTGTTTCACCGGACCTCAGCTGCGGGTCTGAGTGTTCACTTAACCACATCAACTTGTGTTGTAATTTGTGTTTGAAGTAAAACAAAGGTGATTAGTACAACAGTGATTTATAAGTATCACCTTGGATAAATATATTCCCTTGCTGTTTTTTGATTATATCTTAACATTGGCTGTTTATATTGAGTATTTCAAAATGTATTGCTTATTAAGTTAGCAAGCTGTGTGGTGCAGTGCTGATTTGAGTCATCTTGTAATTGTAGTACCCCTCCTGAAGAAGCCAGCGGGTGAAACCTAGGTTGGGGGGTCGGTATTGTGAATAAAAGGAGGAGCCCGGAGCAGTTATGTGTATCATCCACACCATTCAAAGTTAAGTTGTTGTTAAATTTATTATTTTATTTTCTTCAAGTTTATGTGTTGTTATTTAGTCTTTGTTTGGTGGAGGAGACTGTGAACAACAATGATGGTCTCCTTAACAGCTGCTCCGTGAACTTGTTTCACCGGACCTCAGCTGCGGGTCTGAGTGTTCACTTAACCACATCAACTTGTGTTGTAATTTGTGTTTGAAGTAAAACAAAGGTGATTAGTACAACAGTGATTTATAAGTATCACCTTGGATAAATATATTCCCTTGCTGTTTTTTGATTATAATTAATATAGAACACTGCAGCACGATTAATTTTTGGAAAGTCAAAATTTGAGCATGTTACTCCATTGTTTAAAAACTTACACTGGCTCCCATTTCATTACAGAGTTCAGTTTAAATGTGCTTGTATTGTTACTTATAAAATTATTCACGGATTGTTTGACTCTCTGATACTCTTCAAACATTTTGGGTTGTAAAACTATTCATACACAAAAGTTATCTTTTCCTTCAGTCAAAGGTTCTTGATCAACTGGCAAAATTGCATGATCTTTTTCCTTCCTACTGTCTGCAGCTACGATCATGTATTTCTTTTCAGTTTTTGCATAAAATTTTAAAAAACTACGACGTTTCAATGTTTTTTAGAATGTAATGCCTATATCCTACAGATGATGGACGTTCGTGGCATGCATATAGATGCATCTGAGTTTAAGATGTCAGCTTTTGCAGATGACCTGTTGGTTCACCTTACAGACCTGGAGTCGTCTTTGTGTGCCACGTTAGAGATCATCAGAGAGTATGAGGATTTCTCGGGGTTCAAACTGAATTTAGATAAATCATTGGCTCTCGCCACAACTAGAGCACTGCGGGAGAGTTGGAAAGGGAGGTTTCTGTTGAAATGGGCTGATCACTCTTTCTGATATCTTAGGGTTCAATTGACACCCTGCACCTCTCAACTTAAGGAGGCTAACTTGACTTTGTTAATGAATTATACTCGCCAACGTCTGGACAGTTGGAAATGTTTTCCTTTTTCTCTTCATAGGATAATCCATTTATTTAAAATGATAATCTTCCCATTCAGTTAATGAAAAAAGATTTACGTGTTTTATATTGAATTTTGTCATCTTTTACTTGGAGAGGAGTGAAACCTCGCAAGCCCTTCCGGTTTTTGTTGGGATCTTGGGTCTCCGGTGGTCTGGGTGTTCCAGACATGCAATCCTATAATCAAGCTTGTCTGCTTCACTATTTTGGAGACTTGATTTTGGATCAAGGGACCGATACATGTTTTGAGTATGAATTGGCATTCTATACTCCCTGGCACATGAATTTTCTTCTTCAGGCACCTAGGTCTTTCCTTCCTGTTCACCCCGCTCTAGTTTGCTATTAGGCTCCATACGGGATGTTTTGAGAGTGTTGATGGCATTGTTCGGTGGCATGTCAGGGGTGTTGGGCCAGCTACTAATTCAAGGTAATCTCCAATTTCTGTCAGGACAGGAGAATCTAGGCTTCCTGAGGTGGGCCCAACTTGGCCTAAGTTATCACAGGTTCTTCAAGCGGATGGCTCCTTAAAGCCATGGTTGGAATTTCAACAAATAGAAGAGATTTTAGCCCAGGACTACTATGCATATCTGCAATTGAGCCACAATATGCACTCTTTGAATGTGCTTGGGTTGCGTTTTGGTCTGGGTACTAAGTTCAAGGAATTTTTTGGTCAGTTCATTGAGGAGGGGCTTACTGTTACCTTATTACATAAGGTTTTGTATTCTCATTCTCCTGGTAAATCGTGGGAAGCTCTGTGTACATGATGGGCGCCAGATGTAGGCTTGTCTCCACAGGACTTAGATGCAGGCTGTCTTATCAAGCGTATTCCTACGCTTTCGATATCTGCCAACTTACGAGAATGTCAATTTAGAGTATTGCACAGAGCTTACTTCACGAAAGTTTAGTTGTTTAAATTGCTCCACTGAAACTATGCAGGAAAAAAACACCGTTTATCTGCCAACTGCTTTGACGCCGACCTACTAGCCCTGAAATGCGAAGTACGCAAACTAGAAAGACTTTGGTGCAAATCAGGCACGGATATTGACAGACACTCCTGGCGAATAAAAGTTATAGAGTACAAAAGAATGATCAAAGAAAAGCGTTGCAAATACTACTCCCAATCAATCAATACCCCATCCCTGAACAGCAAAAAACTCTTCATTATAGTCAACTCCTTATTTGACATCGACCCACATAAAAGCTCCCCCACAGAATTACCACCCTCCCCGACAAATCTAGCCGACCACTTCGCCAAAAAAATTCATAACCTGAAGACATCTCTCGCAACAACAAGCTCCAGCCCATCAATCTACCTACCCACTCTAGAACATGAAGGTTCAACTGCCAACATGACCTGGAATCACTTTGAAAACCCTGATTGGAACTTATTCCTTAAGCTGTACTCCAAATATTCTAAATCCAACTGCCTACTAGATAACTGCCCACTTCCCATCATGAAACAGCCCCCATCCCCTTCAAAGCCGAACTCTTAACTGGGTCACCCTCTGCTTGTCAACCGGTTACTTCCCGCTGGAACTCGGTCACATCCTCGTGTCTCCAATTATCAAAACCTCCAAAGAACCACTCTCTTCAGCCACCAACTACAGACCCATTGCCAACATACCTCTCTTCCTCAAAATTATGGAAGGTCTTGTTAATCAGGACCTCATGTCATACCTAGAAAAGTTTAACATTCTTTATGACTCCCAGTCAGGATTCCGCACTAACTACAGCACGGAAACCGTCCTAGCCTCACTAACCGACCACCTCCTCTAATTATTCTCTCTGGGAAATAGCGCACTGCTACTCCAATTTGACCTTAGCAGTGCATTCGACCTTGTAGACCATGACATACTGCTTAGCTGCCTCGATTCTATTTGTATTTCGGGTCAGGTACTAACTTGGCTCACAGGCTTCCTAAAAAACCGTACCTACCAAGTCCACAATGATGGAACCTTCTCCCATACTTGGAGCAACCCCTGTGGAGTTCCCCAAGGCTCCCCACTATCTCCTTCTCTGTTCAATATTTACATGGCATCATTGGGCCACATGTTATCAGACCGAAATCTGAAATCCTAAATTTATGCAGATGACATTACTATCATCATCCCTATTACCTCACTGTCACAAGAGACAGAACAACACATCGCATCTGTACTTACCATGGTTGAACACACGGTTCAAAATGAAACTAAATCCAGATAAAACCAAGTTTTTCCTTGCAAGTCCCAGCCACAAATTAATGACTACCATCCTGCAACTTAACAGACTAACTTATCCAATCAATTCCACCATTAAAATTCTCGAAGTCATCCTGGACCGCTGCCTCACTTTCGAAGACCATACCAATGCCCTAGTCAAAAAATGCTTTTCCACTCTTTGGAAACTCCGTACTATCAAACATTACTTCGACTTCCCCTCCTTCAGATTGCTGGTCCAATCCCTAATCTTAAGCACTCTGGACTACTGTAATATCATATATTTGGGTTCCTACAAGAAAACCATTAAATGCCTGAGAATCATTCAGAACACCGCCATCCGCCTCATCTATGGCCTCAAAAAGTCAGACCATATCAGCCCTTTCTACAGAAAACTTCACTGGTTACCAATAGAAGCAAGGGTCATCTTCAAATTCACCTGCCTCTGCTTCAAAACCTTAACTGGCTCATCCCCGATATACCTGTCACGCCACTTCGTGTTTCCCGGCACCAACCGCACACGCAATGCCTACCTGTTTGCCTACCCCTCGCCAAAGGGATGCATCTACAAAAGATTCCTTGACAGAACTCTCTCATTCCAAACTGGCAGATGGAATGATTGCCTGACCATCCTCATTTCATATGCTCCATCCTACCTATCCTTCAGGAAATCTCTCAAATCATACCTCTTTGATAAATTTCTCTAACCCCTTCCCTCCCAGCCAAACTACCAAGCTCTAACCATCTCCCCTCCTTTTCCCGTCCCTCCTTGTAATTGAAAACTAGTTACCAATACACTTGACAATTACTCTTTGTATCTTCGCTGTATATGTACAGTCCCTTCCTCTGTAAACCGCTTTGAACTGTTTGTGGTATAGCGGTATACAAAAATAAAGTTATTATTATTATTATTAAATCCGGCTTATTGGACTCTCCTCAATGTGAGAGATATCATAGGGAGGCGAAATCCTTTCATACTTTCTGGAGTTGTCCGGTGATTAAGGCTTTTTGGAAGCGAGTGGTTCATTATTTGAAGCGTCTTCTGGGGGGGTGGGGACTATACCCTCGTCTCTAGCAGGCTTCCTTCTGGACAAATATGAGGCCTTCCTGGTGCCTGCTAGTTTCCCCAGGTTTATTATTCGGAAAGCTGGTTTATTAGCAAAAAAGACCATTCTAGGGTTTTGGACCACTTCGACTTCCCCATCTTTCTGGATGTGGCATAACTGTTTATATGCTTTAATGTTCCTATAAGGAGGTCGAGTATGCGGCTTCTTACAACAGAAAAAGATATTTCTCTGGATATTGGGATCCTATATCTACTCTTTACCCCACAGGGCATGTAGTATGATCCCTAATTTCTTATGAGCTCACTGGGCTTACAAGAATGTCAATTTAGAGTATTGCACAGAGCTTACTTCACGAAAGTTCAGACTCTCCTCAATGTGAGAGATATCAAAGGGAGGTGAAATCCTTTTTTCATGCTTTCTGGAGTTGTCTGGTGATTAAGGATTTTTAGAAGCGAGTGGTTCGTTATTTTGAATGGGCAGTTTCCGTAGAAGATGCAAATGATACCCTATGCCTTCACAGGCTGACGACCAACTCCGTGTGGGTTTTCTTTCTCTTTCTTCTTCTGGTTTCTTTCTCGTTATCTTTTGTTTGGTGTGTTCTTCTCTCCCTTTCTATTCTTTGTAGAATGGTATATAAGAACCCAAAACCTCAGCAGGATTAGATTGTAGCTTTTGCTGGGATTTCTGGAATGGGGGGAGGGAGATGAAATTTGGGGGTTTGTTTATGGGGTTGGGGGTGGGTTGATGTTCTTCAGTAACAAACTTGGATGATATCTCTATGGTTTTGTTGTTGATATTGTTGAAGCCTATTATATGTACCTTGGCAAAACAACCTGCACTTTGTTGTAATTCTTTATCATCAATAAAAAAATTGTTTACACCTAGAATGTAATTCCTAATGATCTATCTTAAAATCAATACATCTTTGTAAACATATTTTTATTGTAAACCAAGTCGAGCCCTATATCTTTAGGGATGATCTGTAATATAAATTTAGATTAGATTAGACCAAACAGTGGGTAAGACCATGTCACAGCTTTGCAAATCTCATCAATGGAGGCTGAACTCAAGTGGACTACTGACATAGCCATTGCTGTGACATTCTTGAAGATCATGTAACTGTTAATAGTCAGCACAGCCTGAGGAAAAGTAAAGGAGATGCAATCTGCTAGCCGACTGACTGTGTTCGCCAAAGGCTACTTCTATACTGTTGATCAAAGGAAACAAAAAGCTGGGTGGACTGCCTATGGGCTTTAGTCCACTCCAAGTAGAAAGTTAAGGCTTGTTTCCAGTACAAGGTATGCAGGGATCTTTCACCAGGATGGTCATGAGGTTTTAGGAAAACTCTTGGCAGAACAATTGAATAGTTAAGATGGAAATCGGACACTACCTTAGGAAGAAACTTAGGGGGGGGGGGGGGGGAGAAAATTTGTGTAAGGTGGATCAGCAACTAGAGATTGAAGCTCACTGTCTTTCTGACCTGAAGTGACTGCCACCATAAATACAACCTTCAAGGTCAAATACTTCAGATGACACAAATCCAGTGGCTCAAAAAGAGATTTCATCTGCTAGGTAACAGGAACTTTGGAGATCTGACCAGTTTTATTAATAACAAACCCAATTCATGAATCGAACAACTACATGAAGAAACTGTACAGAGGTGGGTTAATCTCTCAACATGTAGATGGTAAGCACTGATTGTACAAAAATCTAGAAACATGAAGACAGATAAAGGCCAAATGGTCCATCCAGTCTGCCCATACACAGCATCCATTATCTCCTCCTCTCCCTAAGAGATCCCATGTGCCCGGGGTTGGAGTCGGTTTTAGGACTTTAGGTAAAGGCCTATCCATACCGCCGAATATCTTCTCTACCTGAACTCGATGACATTTAATGGCTCATGGTTGAAGGGTAGCGCAATGGGCACACAACTCCGGACAATGGTCAGGTTCTAAACACTGAACACACCATTTGTGTGAGTCAATGAGGGATATCGTGCGCTGGCAGTGGATACACTTTTTAAAGCCTGTGAACGGCCAGGACATAGACTGGAAAATAACCGTGGCACAATCGAAGCCCTTAGGCTGAGGTCGCGGGTAGGCCCTGCCGTGACAAAGAAAAAAAAAAAAGAAACTAAAAACTAAAAAAAAAAAGAAAAAAAAAAGAAATGAAACACGCAGAAAAACACAGTGACCTTGTAAGAAATAAATTTACACGAGCCGCGGTGAAAGAAGGCACAAAGTAGAACTAAGTCTAGCGCAGAGCTTCGAAATAGGACTTCTCGGCTCCACAGAAAACTGAGAACTGAGGAGACGCTGAGGAGATGCGCGCCCTACCTGGGGCGGGAAGGAACTCGCGCATATGTGGTGCGGCAGTTGCAATCTTTCTTAAAGTTTTACAAGCAAGTCTGCTTGTGAGGCTGTCCGCATCCGGGCTCCGTGGATGACGTCATCCACATATGAGAATATCTTGTCCTAGGATAATAACCTTCTCGAATGATATCGAGAACCCAGAGATCGGAGGTGATGAGTTGCCAACGAGGATGGTAATGAAGCAGGCAAACTCCAATGGGAAGAGGGAGAGAGAGAGACAGCTTGACTGAGATTATGCTCTCGAGTAGTTGGTCAAAAAAGCTGATTTGACTTTGGAGCAGCTGAGGTTTGAGATTTTTGGGGACGCTGCTAATGCTGTTTTTTATGTTGTGGTCTGGAAAGAGGAGCAGACTTAGGAATATAACGCCTCTGGTATGAGGAGGTGGGCTTGTAAGGTTTAGACACAGATGACTTAGCCTTAGGCCTCAGCAGCGAATTAAAAGATTTTTCATGCTCTGAAAGCTTTTTAGTTGCATTCTGAATGGTGTCCCCAAAAAGTTCATCTTCTAGACATGGAATATTAGCTAACCGGTCTTGAAGGTTAGGATCCATGTCCGCTCTTAACCATGCAAGCCTCCTCATGGATACTGAGATTGCAGATACTCTAGAAGAGAGCTCGAAGGCATCGTAAGAGGATTGTACCACATGTTGCCTGAGCTGCTGAAGAGTTTGAAACATGTGCTAAAACTCTGATTTCCGATGTGATGGCAGATACTTGAAGTATGCTGGCATAGTTTTGACCTAATACTTCAAATAGCAAGTGAAATAAAAGTTGTAATTTATGACTTGATTAGTGAGAATGGAATTCTGGTAGAGACGTCTACCAAACCTGTCCATTGTTCGATCTTCATGACCTGGAGGAACAGAAGTGTAGATTTTTGACGGAGCAGATTTCTTAACAGTGGAGTCCACTAAAAGAGACTGGTGAGAGAGTTGAGGCTTATCGAAACCAGGAATAGAGATGATCTTCTATATTAAGAATCAAACTTTCTGGAAACAGCCGGTACAGAATAAGGAGAGTCCCAATTCTTATAAAGAGTTTCTTTTAGGATACCATATAAAGGAAGCTTGACTAGTTCCTTAGGAGGATTATTGATATCCACGGACTCCATGTTCTCTACTGAATATTTAGAATCTGCCTCCAATTTTACTGCCAGGTCATTACTCATCTGTCTAATGAAACAGATAAAAGAGACTGGTTCAGAAGGAGAAGGCTCCCTATGAGAAGTAGAATGAGGAGAATGTTCTAACTGGGAATCGTAAGCTTCTTTAGAAGAGGGAAACATCTCATGAACAGACTGGAGATGTAGATCTGAATCCACAGGAATAGAAGGGGAACAATACCTTCGTTTTTCTCAGAACCAACCCGATGAAGTTGGTGACACAGATTGCTTACGCTTATCCGAGCATGTAGGAGAAATACACTTAGGCTTGGAAGAATGCTTGTATGGAATCGAATGTCTGGAGCAATGGGATCTTTGTCCAAAAGAATGACGCTTCTTATGTATTCACTCCAAAGAAGTTGATCAGTACCTTGAGGCAAGATGCTTGGGTGAAGGTGTCCAATGCTTTAGGAAGCTACGCTTCGGTAAAGGAGACTGGTGCCTGGTGGAGGAGATCGGCATTTTGAAAACCGGTGCCGAGAAGCATGGCTTGATGAAGATGATTGGTGTCATGGCAGTGGTCGTACCTGCATCTCACATGGAGCGACGCTCAGGCTGGGCCGGTACCGCAGGAGTTCAATGGGAGTGACCATCTGGAACATGTCGCCAAACTCCAGCTTAAAGAGACATCAGGCTTCTCTTTGAAGTCTGAGTGCAAAGCTGAATCAAATTTTTTAATCTTTGCTGAGGTAGAAACGCTCTGAGATGAATGATGTCTAGCAGAGCTCCGATAAATTACAGATTCAGAGAGGGCTGAACTTAGGATATTGGAAAATTGATTTTGAAACCCAACTGCTAAAGGAAGAGAATTGTGAAGCGAGTTGCTGCAATCATCCCTTGAGAGGTTGGATCTTTGATCAGCCAATCATCCACATAGGGGAATACCTAGAGATCCCGAGTCCACAATGCTCCTGACACTACCACCAGGCACTTGGTGAATACTCAGAGAGGATGCAAGGCCAAAGGGCAGAACTTTGTATTGAAAATGGTGCTATGCCACCTGAAATCTGAGGAATTTTCTGGAGGTCAGATTCGTTGGAATGTGAGTAAAAGCCTCTTTGAGATCTAGAGAGCATAGCCAGATGTTGCAATCTAAGAGGGGATATAAAGTATTGTGACATTTCCATCCCTAGCGATGAACATGTCAGGGTTAAATCCTGCATAAAACCCATGCCCCGATACCAGAAACCAGTTGTGAGTGGTAACTCGGAGAGTGTAGAGGCTGCCTATCCTGAGGGGCTTGAGCCCGACCATGAGCTGGAACCCATTGTGAAGCCAGAGCCTAGTATGAGAATAAGCTCCCTTAGAAGCAAAGTTACTAGTGACCTGAGAGGGAGCCAGAGAGCACTCAAACTGGTGCCCCAGCCACGTAAGCTGGGGTGTGGCCGTAACTTGTTAAAACAGCTCTCAAAGTCAGTAAAGCAGGCAGCACATGAGGACCTAGCTGATAGGACTCTCCTGACCAAGCAAAGGCAAGGACCCGCCCAAGAACCCATGGAATGGGAAGGTTCTGCAGTCCAGGATTCTACAGCGCTAACAGTCCCTGAGGAAAGCATGGACATAGTTGAATGTGGAATACCTTTAGTTGAAAGTGTGGAACCCATGGACGCGAGTCTGGCAGTTGCTTGCCAATGATTTGAGTTTTTCTTTTTGTGGAAATTTTGCTGGGACAATCTTTGCAAAGAACTGTTGTTTACAAAAGGTATTTTTGGGTTACACAGCAGTGGGGGCTGGGATGAAGAGCAGTGCTGTAGCTGTGCTCAACACTGATTAATCTGCTCCACACCAGCTGTGATTAAGCCAGGAGAAAGCTGGTGCAAGTTGCTGTTTGTGTTTTGCTGTTGCTATATGAAAACCCTGTGACTTTCAGAATTGGGGAGGGTGCCCCGAAGAGCTAGGGTTGGGTCTTTGCAGGTGCTTATAAAAGCCCTTATAAAAGGGGCCCCAGCAATTCTGTGCCCAGTCTTCAAAGGCTGGAGAGTTGCTGCTACTTAAGGAAGCAAAGCCTACAACACTTCATTTTTTTCTAAAGATTGATTTTGGGGATTGTGTTGCAGAGAGCCTGGTGAAGAACAGGACGATTTTGGTAAAAGCCCAGGTCTGCAAGAAGACGTGGGAAAGTGTTTTCTTTTGTTTGTGGGGTTTTTTTTTCCTTTTTGGTTTGAAGCTGTATGAAGCTGCCAGAATAGTGTCCGGGACTTGTGCTACTTACCTGAGACATAATCTTAGTTTACTTACTGGACTACATCTGGTTACTAGAACTGTTTTATTTGAAAAGAAAAAAGCCAGAGTAGCAGTTTTGTATTTTTGTTTTTATTAATTTTGATGAAATTAAACCATTGATAGATGTCTGAGTAGGTGTTGGCTTGTTATTGCTTATGGTGAAGCCAAAGAACCTGGTCACCGTTTAGGGTCTCCCCCATTGGGATCCACGCCAGGTACGTGCTGCCACCTGTCGGTGGTGCTGCCACCTGTCGGTGGTCCTCCGCAGTTTCCTAGCGGACCCGGCAGGTGACAGTATCCAAGGATAACATCCAAAACTTTTCCTACACTAGAAACTTGCTGAGGCCCCTGAGGTCTAAGATTTGATGCAGACCACCCGTCTTCTTTGGGATGAGAAAATTTTGGGAGTAAAACTCCCTGTTTCTCTGCACAGGTGGGAACCTCCTCTACAGCATTGAGAAGGAAGGATTCTATCTCCCGAAGAAGAAAGGACATCTGCTGAGGGGTGAAAGAAGACTCTTGGCGGATGATCTGGAGGTATATTGATGAAGTGAAGAGTATCCCTCTCGAATGACTTTTAGCACCCAGATCTGTGGTTATCAGTTCCCAATGGGGATAATACAGCTGGAGCTGACCAATGATTGGTTGAGGAAGAGGCTGAAAAATAGGAACAGCAGCAATGCTCTTTAGAAGCCCATCAAAAAGACTGAGCAGGCTTTTTTTTTTTAAGTCAATGTATTTTTATTTAAAAATTTTTCAAATATAGCAAATATACAAACATAGGAACTAGAAATCGAAAGGTATACTCATATAGCATAAGGTACATAACCAATACATATGTCAACATGAAAAATAGCATAGGAACAATAAGGATAAGACAAGAAGAGTAAAACTCACGAAAGGTGTGCCGAGTCAGCTAGATACAAAGCAGCATGAATCCAAATATTTACGGAAACAAAGTGGAAGGGATAACATATATCTAAATATAACATAATAGAAATATAATAGACCAGTAGAATACAGTAGAAATAGGGTTGGCAAGAAAGGATAAAGGAGAAAATAAATAAAAGAAAACAAAAGTTAAGATGTGGAGCTTCATAGGTATGTCTTAAGAGAGTTCCAAGTATTTTGGAATTGGAGAGAGTGGTTGCAAGATTTGGCTAAGTATGCTTCAAATCTATAATTCATACACACTAGTTGCCACCACTGAGAGTGTGAGGCTTTAGTTAAATTTTTCCAAGAGCCAAGAAGAGTCTTCAGAGCTAAAGTTAACAAAATATCCATAAGAAAAGCATCATCTGAAGATCGTTCATTCTCAAATGCAGAGGATTTCAGCAATCGAAAAGCACAAAAAAGGAATCCAACGGAATCTGCAGTAAACCAAGCAGCATTCAAAAAACAAGACAAAAACTGCAGACTATGTACAGGATGCAGGCAATGTTTATTATACATTAGTGAAATGCAGTAAATATACAACCTTATTACCAACCAAGGGATTTCAGCAATAACATCTGATAATTCAAGGAGACATTAATATGAAAAATCATACAAATAGTATCCCAAACGGAATCCCAGTAATTATGTATGGAGGAACAAGAAAACAGGAGGTGTTGTAAAGTTCTGGTCTCAGAGGTGCAGGTCCAACAGGATTTTGGAAAAGAGGGATTAATCCCATGGGATTTGAGAGGGGTTCATTGAGCCCTATGAGGAAGAACATGCTATGCATAATTGAGGCTGGTCTAGAGGTATGAAAAGTGGATCGTAAAATATGAGACCAAGCAGCATCTGAAATAGAGGAATTAAGATCAGCTTCCCATGATTGTTTTAAAGAGGTTATTGGACTAGGGAGGGTAGATTTGAGGAGTTTATAAAATTTAGAGTCGGTATGTCCTAATGCCAAATATTGTTTAGACAAAGTAAGGAGTGTGGGTTCAAATTTGAGGAAGCAGAATTAAAACCCGACTTTTTGATAGAGGATCTTAATTGTAACCATTGGTAAAATTGTGAATCGGTGAGTGAGTATTTGACCATCATATCATGGAAGGAAAACCAGGAGCCATCAGTGTGACAAAGGGAGACGACGTCCCATATTTGCTTCTTGTAACCTTTGAGGCCACAATATTGGTTTCTTGTCAATCATAAACTGACTGTTACATCATAAGGGGCATAAGTTGGACTTCAGCCAAGGATGATCCAGGATTTTGTCCAGTTCATGGAGGATTTTATATGTGGTTTGGATAAGGGGATTATGGGGGAATCGACGAATGTGAGAGGTACCTATTATTCGGATGAGAAGAATAGGATAGCAGTAAACTTTCTCGAAGAGTAACATTACATTACATTAGTGATTTCTATTCCGCCTGTGCCTTGCGGTTCTAGGTGGATTACAAATTATAAGAGATCTGGACATTACCGAGAGAATTGCGTAACAATGATTATCTAGAGAAATTACATAACAGTGATTCATGTACTTTACATGGTGTGGTAGAGGATTCAATTGTAAGAATTACATAGCAGAGAATCAAGTGATAACAGGATACAGTAGAGAATATCAGTATGTACGGGTTACAGACTAGAAGTTACCTAATAATGACGTAAGAAGTTTGTTGGATAGTGAGGTAAATGCTTATATAGGAGTCAGAATATGTTTGGAAGGACAGGTTCTAGGAGAAGACTAATGTGTTATTCAATAGAGGGAGAGCTTGTGCGAAAGGGGAGGATATTAGTTGGTAAGGACGTGTTTTTTGAATAGAAATGTTTTGATTTCTCTTCGAAACACTTTGATGTCTGTTGTGTTGATCATTAGTTTGGTGATGGTGGGGTCAATTTTCGCTGCCTGTGTCGCTAGAAGGCTGTCGTATAGTTTCTTACGTCGGGTTCCATTATGAGGGGGGAAGGTGAATAGGTTTTGAGTTCTTCTTGATCTGGATGAGTGGTAGCGGTATAGGCGGTTTTTAGGTAACAGGGGGCAGTTCCATGGGTTACTTTAAATAGTAGACAATAGAACTTGAATTGAGTTCTTGCTTTTATCGGAAGCCAGTGAGAGTCTACATAGGCGGGAGTGATGTGGTCAAATTTGCTGAGACAGTAGATGAGTCTGATGGCTGTGTTCTGAACGGTCTGTAGTTGTTTTATCATGTTGTTTGGGCATGGTAGGTAGAGGCTGTTGCAGTAATCCAAGGTACTGAGTGTGAGGGATTGTACAATGATCTTGTAGTGTTCTTTGGTAAAGAACTTTCTTATTTTTCTTGATATACCAGTTGGGTATATCAAGGGAGTCATTGGACGAAAGCCATTCCGCACCCTGACATAAAATGAATGCTTTGTGATGAGTAAGGTCAGGAAAATTAATTCCACCCATGAGTTTTGGGGGCTTTAGTTTTTGCAATGAAATTCTATGCGGTTTATCATTCCAAAGGAAGGCGAGCAACAACTTTTCCAATTGTTTATAAAAGTGGGCTGGGAATAAATGGGAAACATATTTAATGTGTATGTAATTTTGGGAGCCACCATCATTTTTATAGTGTCAAATCTACCCCACCATGATAGATGCAAAGGGATCCAGGAAGCAAGAAATGGAAGCTCAAGGAAGTCAGAAAATGAGCTTTCCAGTCTTCTGTACCGGCTGCAATATGTATGACTACCTCCCTTCGGGGATTTGGGCATACATTTGCAGTCAGTGCATGGAACTTGATAACTTGAAATGGCAAGTCCGGCTACTAGAGGAGACAGTGATGGAACTAAAAGAACTCCTCACCTTTGAAGATAGAATCCGCGAACAGGAGAAGTTTCTAGTGGAGTTCAGTGCAAACGAAGAGGTCAAGGAGCTAGAAAGATTCATCGAGGAAGCTCACCAGCAACATGTGGAGATCCCAGGGCTGGAGAACTGTACCCGAGCAATACAGGAAGATGGCCTGGACGAGAGGAGAGAAGGCAACCTTACAAACTCAGAAGAGACTGAAGCTGAGATAGGGGATGACTGTACACCAGGAGAAAGGGAAAGAACGCATGAAGACGTCCCCCCCCAAAGAGCCGATAACAACTTCAAGCGTATGACAGGAGGAAGAAGACTGGCCCTACACCATGGACGTGGATTTACAACCCCCAAGGAACCCCCGAATAAAGAAGATGGGGATCATCATAGGAGACTCCATTATACGTTATGTGGACAGCCACACCGCAGGAGGAAGAGAGGATAGAATCGTCATCTGCCTGCATGGAGCAAGAGTGAAGGATGCGGCCAACAGGATCTCCAGAATCATAGACAGCGCAGGGGGAGAGGACAGTGCTGTGCTTATCCATGTGGAAACCAACGATGTGAGCGGACGGAAGTATGACAGGGAAGAGATGAAGGGCCAGCTCCGCTCACTCGGAAGAAAACTGAAGATCAGGGAGGTGAAGGTGGCTTTCTCTAAGATCCTCCCGGTACCAAGAGTGGATGGAAAGAGACAAGGGGAAATGCAAACGATCAAAACCTGGATGAGACGATGGTGCGAAGAGGAAGGCTTTGACTTTGTGCGCAACTGGACGGCGTTCTGGGGAAAAAGCAAGTACTACAGAAAGGACAGACTACACCTCAACAAGGAAGGAGAAAGAGTATTGGCAGGCAACATGAAGAAGGCCATTGAGAAGGCTTTAAACTAAAGGACAGGGAAAAGCTAACAGTCGACCACCAGTCGATGGTCTGGGAGACAGGATGCCCTGAAGAAGGAACTACGGACAACTACTCAGACACGTGAGGGGACAACCACAAAGCAAATAAGGGAGATAACACAGGAGCAGAAAAAGATACCGTGAAAGAAACAGTAGAGACTGCTAAGCTTAGAAAATCCAAGAAGGTAACACAAAGGGAACTCAAAATTATGTATACGAATGCTAGAAGTCTGAGAAACAAAATGGGAGAATTAGAGACAATAGCGAGACACGATGAACTGGAAATCATTGGCATAACAGAAACATGGTGGAATGATGAAAACAAATAGGACACAGTACTACAGGGATACAAACTATACAGAAGAGACAGAGTAGGGCAGAAAGGTGGAGGTATTGCCCTATATGTTCAGGAAGGAGTAGAATCTGTTAGAGAGGCTACAACGGAAAGGAAAGAGAGGCTGGAGTCCCTCTGGATCAAGATTCCTAGACACAATGGCGTAGACACAATAATTGGCCTTTACTATCGACCCCCAGGACAGACGGAGGAGACAGATGATAGAGGAAATTAAACAAGAATGTAAGACAGGTAATGTAATAGAGCATAGATATTGAAGATATTCAGTGGTCTCCCTTCAATGGATCCCTCAAGAAATGACCATCGGCCATTAGGGTCAAATTTGTGTGAGGAGAGTTGGAAGTTGAGTGATTTTCTTATCAACGTGATGACACCGTTTTTTTTCACAAGCGCTAGGGCAGTAATAATAATAATAGTTTATTTTTGTATACCGCCACACCATCAGTTCTTGGTGGTTTACACAATAAATTACAAAATATTTAAGATACAGAGCCAGATAACAGTGTCTTATAAAAGGAAATAACACAATTCAATAAAAGATACTAACTGACAAAGTACAACCCTAACTTATTCAAACAAAGTATGCACAATATAGATTATTTATACTAAAATAGATAAGCTTCTGTAAACCTTATTCCATAAAAATAATAAAAATCAATTTATCAAATTGATATTGATATCTATTAAGTACTGTACTGTTTAAATAGATAGGTCTTAAAATCTTTACAAAATTGCTGATAAGTGAGGGCTGGAGCAATAAGAGCATTCAAGTATGTATTCATTATTCCTGTTTGAAAAGCCAGAGTCCTATCTAAAAATTTCTTAAAACGGCACGCTTTCACTGAAGGAAAATAAAACCAGCCAGTTCTACGTATATTTTTTTTACATATAAAAAATCTAAAATGAGCAACAAGATAAGATGGGGCCAACCCAAATAAGACTTTGTTGCAAATACATCCAAATTTAAACAACACTCTAGCCTCAAACGGCAACCAGTTGAGCCTTTGATAATATGAGCTGATATGATCATGTTTTTTTATTTTAAAAATCAAACGAATTGCTGTTTTTTGAATTAATCTTAACCTATAAGTTGTTTTTTTATGAGCACCAAAATAAACAACATTACAGTAATCCAGCATTGAGAGAATTGATGATTGAACCAGTATTTTAAATGATATAAAAACAATGTTGAACCCATCCGCCAGCTAGCTTCTGTGCCTCCTCCACACTGAGATGAGATTCTTGTATTAGGCAGATGTCGGCTCTAAGATGTTTGAAGTAATGTAGTATTTTCTTCCTTTTGATGGGGTTATTAATGCCTTTAACATTAAGGGAGACAATGTTTATATTAACCATTTAAAAGAAATAGGCGAAGAGTTAGTCAGCAGAGCCATGGAGGTGATTTCTTTCTGTATCCACAGCAGTAGAGACAGCAGAGTCAGTCACAGTTTTGCAGGAAAATAAATGCAAAAGAGTAGGTAGAGCTCCATAATTTATGGGTACAAACTTGAAAAGAAAAAGGAAAAAAGTTCAAAAAAATGAGGTATTCATGCTGATATGAAAGAACACTGAGCAAAAAACAATGAACCAACCATGGGGTTTTGCATGCTGACAAGATGTGTTCAGCATAACCCTCTCCAGCCCATTGAAACGAGCAAGAGTCTTGAGCCCCTGCAAAAGAAATGGAATGCAAGAGCACAGGATCTGGTGTTTCAGGTCATTCCTCTAGGTATTTCTGCAAATCAACTGGTTCATTAAAGTTCTTCGTGGTGTTGCAATAAATAATCCACATTCTGGCTGGGTAGAACGAGCCATATTGTGTGCCAATGCTTTTTAATTGAAGGCGCATGGAGAGGGAAGCTTTTCTTTTTTGCGCAGAGGATTTCGAGAGGTCAGGAACAAACAGTACCCTCTTACCATCCAGAAGTAATGAGGATAGAGATTTGGCAGATTGCAGAATTTGTAATGTTTGCGGGTACCTCAGGACTTTTAGAATGATCAGTCTTGGTGGTCTTGACGGGGATGGAGAGCCCGAGGGTACTCTATGCGCATGCTCTAATTCTAAGGGGGGGGGGGTTTGAATTTTATTTTCAGAAACTCCGGAATAAAAGAATACAGATATGAGATAATATCTTTCCCCTCAGCCCCCTAACAGAGCCCGATTATGCGCACATTATTGCAGCGCATTCTGTTCGATAGATCTTCGACTTCGCGCTGTAAAACAGACATTTTGTTTAGGCCCCGCTGAACATCCAGAAACTGGGTGTCATGTGCTGACAGCCTTTCTTCGGTAAGATCAATGCGCGCACTATGCTGCTTCATCTGTAGCATAATATTACTTATTTCTGATTTGATATAGGCAGTAGCTGCCAGGTTTTCCTGAATGAGGCTTCTCAGTATTTGTAAATCTGCCGAAATGGAATCTCCAAGATCTTTAGAAGAGGCGGCCTTGTCTGGAGACGGGGGCTCGTGCTTGGATCTCTTCGATGCGTTGTGTGATGGCGTAGTGCCGATTTGAGGAGATTCTGCAGTTTTGGGCGACTTACAACGTCATTACTGGTAACAGAGAAGTATAGCACTGACCTGAAATATCTCGGTAAGGGGCTAAAAAAGGAATTAATAACTTGGGCTGGAGCGGAGAGAAAACACTAAACAGCCATCTTGTAAGCAGTGACGTGACGTCCCCGACTGAGCAGGCTTTTGAGGAATTGCTGAATGAGATTTCTGAGGGCACTGTTTTTGCTTTTTCTAGGAAGAGCAGCTGGTTTTGAAAAAAAAACACCTTTGATATAAAGAAGAATGATTAAAAGATTTAGAAGTTGACAGCTTCGGCTTGGATTTAACCAAAGCATCCCAATATTTCTCATGATCAGTAAGCTTTTCTGTGGCATTTTCAATAGAGTCTCCAAACAGCTCATCTCCCAAACGGAATGTTCGCTAATCTGTCCTGAAGACTTGTAGCCATGCAAGACGTCTCATTGCTACTGACATAACTGATGTTCTGGAAGATAATTCAAACGCATCATAAGCAGATCTTGCCATATATCTTCTAGCTAGGGCAAGGGGGCAAGAGATTAGATGAAATTCCTGCAAATGTTATTGAGGAATGTATCTATCAAAAGAAGGCAATTTCTTAACAAGGTGCTTTATACAGGAGTAAATATTTAAAATTATAATTTAGAACTATTCGCTAGCATGAAATTTTAGTACAGGCGACGCCCAAATTTGTCCATAGTGTGTCTTTCATGCCCTGGTGGCACTGAGGCATAGACTTTCGATGGAGTAGATATTTTCAAAGTTGACTCTATCACTAGGGGCTGGTGCTGAAGCTGTGGTTTGTCAAAAACGGAGAAGAAATTTTTTTATATATAAGAGTCCAAATTTCTGAGAGCCACTGTAATGTTTAAGGGCATTTCCCAGTTTTTGTGAAGCATCTCTGAGTACATAAAGCACAGTTACTTACCGTAACAGGTGTTATCCAGGGACAGCAGGCATATATTCTCACATGTGGGTGACGTCATCTACGGAGCCCCGATGCGGAAGCATTTTCAAGCAAACTTGATTGAAGATTTAAGTTTGCTCTGCTGCTCCACGCATGCGTGCCTTCCTGCTCCACTAGGGGGTGCATCCCCTCGTGGTCTCCAGTTCACTTAACTAGCAAAGAAGCCAACCTCGGGGAGGTGGGCGGGTTGTGAGAATATATGCCTGCTGTCCCTGGATAACACCTGTTACGGTAAGTAACTGTGCTTTATCCCAGGACAAGCAGGCATGATATTCTCACATGTGGGTGACCTCCAAGCTAACTGAAAAGGGATGGAGGGAAGTTGGCAATTTAAGCAAATAGATTTCGTAAAACCGATTGGCTGAACCGGCCATCGCTCCTGGACAGTGAGTCCAGACAGTAGTGGGAGGTGAAGGTATGAACCGAAGACCACGTGGCAGCCTTGCAGATTTCCTCAATAGGTATGGACCTGAGGAACGCTACGGAGGCTGCCATCGCTCGGACCTTGTGTCCTGTTACTCGACCATGCAGCGTGAGACCAGCCTGAGCGTAGCAGAAGGAGATGCAGTCGGCCAACCAGTTGGACAAGGTGCGCTTGGAGACTGGGTGACATAACCGGTTTGAGTCGAAGGACAAAAACAATTGTGGGACTTTCCGGTGTGACTGAGTACGTTGGAGGTAAAAGGCCAACGCTCTCTTACAGTCAAGAGTATGGAGCGCCACCTCTCCGGGGTGAGAGTGGGGCTTGGGAAAAAACACAGGCAAGACAATGGACTGATTGAGGTGAAAATCAGACACTACTTTAGGCAAGAACTTTGGATGGGTGCGGAGTACCACCTTGTCGTGATGGAATACCGTGAAGGGTGGGTCCGCTACCAGAGCTTGTAACTCACTAACCCGCCGGGTGGAAGTGAGCGCGAGCAGGAAAATCATCTTCCAAGTGAGGAATTTTGGGTGGCATTTGTCTAGGGGCTCAAATGGAGGTTTCATTAGTTGAGCCAGAACCACGTTAAGGTCCCAAACCACCGGGGGAGGTTTGAGAGGAGGGTGGACATTCAGAAGACCCTTCATGAAGCGAGAGACTAAGGGATGGAGCGAGAGGGCTTTCCCTTCCAGGGGCTGAAGAAAGGCCGCAATCGCACTGAGGTGTACTCGAATGAAGTTGGTCTTTAGGCCGGAATGAGATAATTGAAGTAAATAGTCAAGGACCAGAGGGACGGGGACCGACACCGGGTCCTGGCTGTGGGAGGAGCACCAGGTTGAGAATCTGGTCCACTTTTGGGAGTAGCAGGTTCTTGTCGAGGTCTTTCTAGAGGCCTCCAATATCTCCTTGACCGATTGAGACACAGGGAGAGCAGTCAGGGGGAGAGAAACCAAGCATTCAGATGAAGATATTGAAGATTGGGATGTAACAGCGAACCCTGACCCTGTGATAGTAGAGAGGAAAACAGAGGCAGAGGCAGTGGATCTCTGACACTGAGTTGAAGTAGAAGGGAAAACCAAGGCTGGCGTGGCCAGCGAGGAGCAATCAGGATCAGGGTGGTTTGTACTGTTTTCAGGTGGACAAGCGTCCGCAGTATCAGAGGAAACGGCGGGAACGCGTATAGGAACCTTCCCTCCCAGTCGAGGAGGAAGGCGTCGGCCTCGAGCCGGTCCGGGGAGTACATCCGGGAGCAGAAGAGAGGCAGCTTGTGGTTGTGGGGGGATGCGAATAGATCTATTTGAGGCGTCCCCCACTTTTCGAACACCTGTCGTAGGATCTGAGAGTGCAGTGACCACTCGTGTGGCTGGAGGAGGCGGCTGAGTCTGTCCGCCAGACAGTTTTGTTCTCCTTGTATGTACACCGCTCGAAGGAAGGTGTTGTTGGAGATTGCCCATTTCCAGAGGCGCAGGGCTTCCCGGCAAAGGGACCAAGACCCTGTTCCCCCTTGTTTGTTTACGTAGTACATTGCTACCTGGTTGTTGGTTCGGATGAGAACCACTCGGTCGTGGAGCAGATGTTGAAAAGCTACAGCTGCGAGATAGATGGCCCGAAGCTCTAGCACGTTGATGTGGCAGCGACGGTCTTCTGCTGACCACATCCCTTGAGTGCGTAGGCCGTCCAGATGGGCTCCCCAAGCGTACTCCGACGAGTCCGTGGTGAGTATCTTGCTGTGGGGTGGGGTGAGGAAGAGCAAACCTTTGGAAAGATTTGAAGAGTCGGCCCACCAGCGGAGTGATCGTTGCAAGGAAGGCGTCACTGTCACGGGGCGGTCGATCGGGTCCCGGTCTTGACGCCATTGAGAGGCCAGGGTCCATTGAGGAATTCTCGGATGAAGGCGGGCGAAGGGTGTGACGTGGACGGTGGAGGCCATGTGGCCCAGAAGAGTCATCATCTGCCGAGCTGATACCGAGGTCAGCAGGGAAAACCTTCGACTCAGGCTTACTAACGCCTCTAGACGCGGAGGGGGGAGGAAGGAACGGAGGCGAACCGTGTCCAGCGTGGCCCCGATGAATTGTAGGGACTGGGAGGGGCGTAGTTGGGATTTTGGGAAGTTTATCTCGAACCCCAGACTTTGTAGGTAGGTAATAGTCTGTTGGGTCGCTGAGATAACCGCTTCCCTGGACGGGGCTTTGATCAGCCAGTCGTCCAGGTAGGGGAATACCTGGAGGCCCTGGGAGCGTAAGGTTGCTGCGACCACCACGAGGCACTTGGTGAAGACCCGAGGTGACGATGCTAGGCCGAAGGGAAGGACACGGTATTGTAGGTGCCAGTCCCCTACCTGAAAACGCAAGAACTTGCGGTGAGCGGGGAGCACTGGGACATGTGTGTACGCCTCCTTCAGATTGAGGGAGCAGAGCCAGTCGCCCTCGTCGATCAGGGGGTAGAGGGTCGGTAGGGAAAGCATCCGAAATTTTTCTCGTATCAGAAATTTGTTGGGGCGTCTCAAGTCTAGTATAGGGGGTAAGTCTCCCGTTTTTTTCGGTACTAGGAAGTAACGGGAGTAGAAGCCCTTCCCCCGTTGGTCGGGGGGAACCTCCTCCACTGCTCTCAGGCGAAGCAGGTCTCGAGCTTCGGAGAGAAGTAGGGGTAGCTGCGTCCGGTTGGGAGGGCAATTCCTTGGGGGGTTTTCCGGAGGAATGGTCCAAAAGTTGAGAGAGTATCCTGATGAGATCACGCCAAGGACCCATGCGTCCGACGTGACTTGTTCCCAGCGAGGGTAAAAGGCTTTGAGGCGACCCCCGATGGGAAGGAGACCTGGGACTATGGCGGAGGGGGCCCGCCCCCTTCCGCGTATCCCGTCAAAAGGACGGGGATGGTTTGGTAGTCGCAGGCGGTTGGGACTTGGGCATGGCCCGGTGGTGGGCTTGCGGACGCCTGGGTGGAGGCCGCGAGAAGGCAGGAGTGGATTTTTGTGGGTAGCGGCGCGGAGGGGCCCTATACGGCCTGGACGCGGGCGGTTTGGGCTTTTGTCGGACGAGGGAGCAAATGAGCGTTCGTGTTCGGAGAGGCGTTTTGTAGCCGCCTCGATAGTGTCATCGAACAGTTCTTTTTCCCACGCAGGGGAGGTTAGCCAACCGGTCCTGTAAGTTGGGGTCCATGTCGACCAGGCGTAGCCAAGCTAGTCGGCGCATGGCGATAGCAAAGGCTGCCTCTCTGGAGGAGAGTTCGAAGCCATCGTAGGCTGCGTGGAATAGATGGAGGCGTAGGTTGGAGAGGGATTCCAAAAGCAGGCTAAAGGCTCCTTGGCGAGAGGCCGGTAGGTCAGTCTCAAAGGCTCTCAGTAGTCCAATGAGGTGTTTGAGGTAGGATGTAAAGGTGAAAGTGTAGCTTTGCACCCTAGAGGCCATCATCGCATTTTGATATAGTCTCCTGCCGAACTTGTCTGGGGTTCGGCCTTCTCGGCCTGGGGGGACCGCCGCTGAGACCCGGGAGGGGTGAGCCTTTTTTAAGGAGGATTCTACTAACAGCGACTGGTGGGAGAGCTGTGGTTGTTCAAATCCCGGAAAGGGTACTGTACGGTACTTGGCCTCCATTTTGGAGGGCACGGCTGTGACCATATAGGGGGTCTCCAGGTTCCTGAAGAGAGCCTGTTGGAGTATCGGGTTAGGCGGTAAGTGAAGGGACTCTCTGGGTAGTGATGGCATATCCAGTTCCGCTAGGTACTCTTTAGAGTATCTGGAGTCGGACTGGAGGTCTAAATTCAAAGCGTGGCCCATGTCCTGGACAAAGCGTGAGAAGGATGGTCGGGATGTTCCCGAGGCCCCGTGTGGGGTCGGTGAACGAGACCTCTGTCGGGTGGAGAAGGAAGGGGAGGCTTCCCTCGAGTAGCGAGGTTCCTGCTCCGATCCAAGCTCCGAGACCGGGGAAGTACTGTGAAAGTGTTCCGGGGTCGTGGATCTCCGACGTCTCGAGGAGCCCCTCGGAGACGATGCCGGGGTTCGGGGTACCGATCGATGTCGAATCGGTGACCTCGACCCTGACTCCCTTGGTGAAAGCCCGAAACCTCGGATCGGTTGCGGTGCTAGAAGGCAGTTGGGGCAGAGCCTGAAAAAACACGACTTCTAGGCTCAGCGGAAAATTTTGAACTGGAGACCACGAGGGGATGCACCCCCTAGTGGAGCAGGAAGGCACGCATGCGTGGAGCAGCAGAGCAAACTTAAATCTTCAATCAAGTTTGCTTGAAAATGCTTCCGCATCGGGGCTCCGTAGATGACGTCACCCACATGTGAGAATATCATGCCTGCTTGTCCTGGGATAACATAAGAATTACCACTGCTGGGTCAGACCAGTGGTCCATCGTGCCCAGCAGTCCGCTCCCACGGCGGCCCCCAGGTCAAAGACCAGAGTCCTAACTGAGATCAACCCTACCTGCGTATGTTCTGGTTCAGCAGAACTTGTCCAACCTTGTCTTGAATCTCTGGAGAGTGTTTTCCCCTATAACCACCTCCGGAAGAGTGTTCCAGTTTTCTACCACTCTCTGGGTGAAGAAGAACTTCCTTACGTTTGTACGGAATCTAGCCCCTTTTAGAGAGTGCCCTCTCGTTCTTCCTTCCTTGGAGAGGGTGAACAACTTGTCTTTATCTACTAAGTCTATTCCCTTCAGTATCTTGAATGTTTCTATCATGTCCCCTCTCAGTCTCCTCTTTTCGAGGGAAAAGTGGCCCAGTTTCTCTAATCTCTCGCTGTACGACAACTCCTCCAGCCCCTTAACCATTTTAGTCGCTCTTCTCTGGACCCTTTCGAGTAGTACTGTGTCCTTCTTCATGTACAGCGACCAGTGCTGGACACAGTATTCCAAGTGCCCAGTACAAAGGCATGATAACCTTCTCCGATCTGTTCGTGATCCCCTTCTTAATCATTCCTAGCATTCTGTTCGCCCTCTTCGCCACTGCGCGCATTGCCCGGATGGATTCATCGACTTGTTGACCAGTTCTCCCAAGTTTCTTTCTTGGGGGGTCTCTCCAACTACCGCCCCGGACATCCTGTATTCGTGTATAAGATTCTTGTAACCAACATGCATCACCTTACACTTATCCACGTTAACCTCATTTTCCATGTTGCAGCCCATTTCTCGTGCATGTTTATGTCATGTTGCAGGCCTTCGCAATCCTACTGTGTCTTCACTACTCTGTCGTATCGTCTGCAAATTTAATCACCTAGCTCGTCGTACTAATTTCCAGGTTGTTTATAAATATGTTGAAGAGCACGGGTTAAAGCACCAAACCCTGCGGCACTCCGCTCGTGACGTTTTTCCAGTCCGAGTATTGTCCATTTACCCCCACTCTCCGTTTCCTATCTGCCAACCAGTTTTTTATCCACATGAGTATGTCACCCTCGATTCCATGGCTTGCAATTTTTCATAGTAGTCGTTCATGCGGGACCTGAATATGTATACCCTAGAGGAAAGGAGAGACAGGGGAGATATGATTCAGACGTTCAAATACTTGAAGGGTATTAACATAGAACAAAATATTTTCCAGAGAAAGGAAAATGGTAAAACCAGAGGACATAATTTGAGGTTGAGGGGTGGTAGATTCAGGAGCAATGTAGGAAATTCTACTTTACGGAGAGGGTAGTGGATGCCTGGAATGCGCTCCCGAGAGAGGTGGTGGAGAGTAAAACTGTGACTGAGTTCAAAGAAGCGTGGGATGAACACAGAAGATTTAGAATCAGAAAATAATATTAAATATTGAACTACGCCAGTTACTGGGCAGACTTGCACGGTCTGTGTCTGTGTATGGCAGTTTGGTGGAGGATGGGCAGGGGAGGGCTTCAATGGCTGGGAGGGTGTAGATGGGCTGGAGTAAGTCTTAACAGAGATTTTGGCAGTTGGATCCCAAGCACAGTACTGGGTAAAGCTTTGGATTCTTGCCCAGAAATAGCTAAGAAGAAAAATAAAAAAAAAATTTAAATTGAATCAGGTTGGGCAGACTGGATGGACCATTCGGGTCTTTATCTGCCGTCATCTACTATGTTACTATATGTTACCTTGTCAAACACCTTCTGAAAATCCAGATATACAATGTCGACCAGCTCACCCTTGTCTATCTGCCTGTTTACTCCCTCGAAGAAATGCAACAGGTTTGTCAAGCAAGATCTCCCCTTGCTGAAGCCATGCTGGCTGGTCCTCATCAGATTGTGTCCGTCAAGGTGATCAATGATGCGGTCCTTTATCAGCGCCTCTACCATCTTTCCAGGTACCGAGGTCAGACTCACCGGTCTGTAGTTTCCCGGTTCTCCTCTCAAACCTTTCTTGAAGATCGGCGTAACATTCACCACCTTCCAGTGTTCTGGAATCCTTCTCGATTTGAACAACAGATTGGCTATCAATTGAAGCAGTTTAGCTATAATCCCTTTTAGTTCCTTGATTACCCTCGGATGGATGCCATCCGTTCCCGGGGATTTATCATTTTTAAGCCCATCAATCTGCCTGCATACCTCTTCTAGACTGACCATCAACCCAGTCAGTTTCCCGTCTTCGTTTCCCACATATAACCCTGTCAGCTTTCGGTATGCTGTGTATATCATCTTTGGTAAATACAGACACATAAAATGTGTTCAGTTTGTTGGTGATGGCTTTATCCTCCTTTAGCACTCCCATTATTCCATGGTCTTCCAATTGCCCCACCACTTCCTTCGCTGGTCATTTCCCCTTAATATATCGAAAGAACGCCTTGAAGTTTTTTGCCTCTTTGGCTATTTTTTCCTTATAGTCTGTTTTGGCCCCTCTTACCGCCTTATGGCACCTTCTTTGATGCTGTTTGTGCTTTTTCCAGTTTTCATCCGTTTTTGACTTTTTACATTCCTTAAACAAAGTCTTCTTGTCTCTGATCGCTTCAATCACCGCTACAGTGAGCCACACCGGTTCCCTGTTCTTTTCCACTTGGATCCCTTGTTGATAAGTGGTATATATAGTTTTTGTGCTTCGGTGACCGTGTCATTAAAAAGGGACCATGCTTGCTCTAGTGTTTTTACAGTGCTTATCCTCTTCTTAATCTTCTTCCCCACCATGAGTCTCATCCCTTCGTAATCCCGTTTTCAGAAGTTCAGTGCCGTGGCCGTCGTTCTGGATCAATGTTTCGCCCCTGTGTCCAGGTCGAAGTGGATCATATTGTGATCACTGGTTCCCAGTGTCCCCTCTACTTCTACATCTTGCTCCGATCCTCGTAGTCCATTTAGAATTAAGTCCAGAATTGCATTTCCTCTCATATTTTCCTTGACAAGTTGTTCCAGGAAGCAATCGCCCACAGCATCCAAGAACTTGGCCTCCCTACCACAGCCGGAGGTGCCTAGGTTCAAATTCTATCCCTGGATAATTGAAGTCACCCATTTCCTGCCCTCTCATGTCCCTTTCGATCTGTCAGGATTTCTGTCTTGCCTATGATCCGGTGAGTCTTCCCCGCTATCTTCCTGCACGGTATCCTCTGGGTATGCCGGTTCCCGAACCATCGACTCTGTCGGCTGTCCCCTTCTTCCTAGTTTTAAAACTTCTCAATTTCTCTCTTAATGTTGATTGCAAGTAGCCTCGTTCCGTCTCTGCTGAGATGGAGTCCATCCATCCTGAATAGCTTGCAAGGGTAGTCTGAGAAGTTCTTTAGGAGGCTCATCATAATCTAAGGCCTCCAAGTATTCAGCACTATAGGAAGAATCAGCTTCTAGATTGACTGGTAGCTTTTTGCCCAACTGGCAAATAAATTTGGTAAAAGAAAGCACTGGTACCTCTGGCCTTTCTGCCAGTACCATCGGTGCTGCATCTTGCCTTGGAGAGGGTGACCTTGAAGAAAATGCACACCTCGATGTAGGAGATGCAAGGTGCAAGAGAGGTTGTTGCTTGGTCGGCATCATGGGACTCGATGCATGGGTGACCTGCGAGAACTGTTGGGAAGCTGGCGGCTTCTTAGCTGGCTTACCAGACAGAGCGATGTCTCCCAACGCCAATGTCGATGTGGATGCCTTTGACGTCGAAGGTTGTGACGTATTCTCTGTGTCCATGCCGGTGCCAAACAATTTTTCTTGTTGAAGTTTCCAGCTCTTGATGGAACGTTTCTGCAGGGTAGAACACAGAACACAAGACTCTACGTGGTGCTCTGGACCAAGGCACTGCAAGCACCTACTGTGGGGGTCAGTGATGGAAATTTGCCTATGGTACCTGCAGCATTTCTTAAAACCTATTAACGGCCGGGACATCGATGGAAAGACCACCTCATCCAAATCAAACTCATTGGCTGAGAAAAAGAAAAGGCTTCGTCGGACAAAGCCCGTGAGGCGAAAAGAGAGGAGAAAAAAAAAAAGCAGGGAAATTTTAAGTTAAGTTAACCTTAAATTAAAGGAAAAGAACAACATGTGAGCAGTAAGGAAAAATACACAAAATTTGAACAGCATTCAAAAACACTTCTTAGCGCCTCAGAAAATTAAGAGGTACTGCGAGCCTACGCCAGGGTGGGTAGGCACTCGCGCATGCATTGTGCGGGCAGTTTGCGAACTTAAGTTCTTAAAGTGGTGATGCACTTTTAAAGCTGTCCATACCGGGGCTTTATGGATGACATCACCCACACGTGAGAATATGCTACCAACTTGTCCTGGGAAAAATTAAGGGTATTTTCCTTCACATAGGCAGGAGCATGATCTCTAGCCAGTCATTCAGCCTAGTCAAGTATGGCAATTCTTATGTTCTTAACTATAAAAACATACTTCTAAAATATGCCTCATAAATGACTTCTCAACACTACAGAATACTGAAGATTGTGTGAACAAAAAAATGTCCTGTAAGGACAACCGGAAAAATTTGGGTAGAAAATAATCAGAAGCCCATTGTTGTCACAATAGCGTTCATTTATAGCATACTTGTTATGACACTAGAACCCCATTTTAAAAGAAACTCACCAACAGTCCCATGTTTGAAAACTGCTTGGACATAGGATTCATCCAAGAATCACTGTTTCCCCCTTTCAAGGAGCCCTAAAATAGAAAAATATCAAAGATACTTGGCTAAAAATCAGAGTTGCAATGATTATATACAAAACATAATTCCAAAACTGGTTTAATCAAGTTACTAGTAATTACCATAAACTGATTCATAAACAGAGGCGTGTGTATCTTTCATTTTGTTTTTGGACCTCTATTTTAAAGCATCAGAGCAGGGAAAACAATGGATCAAGATGAACTAAATGGTTCTCCAACACAGAACCTATAAAACACAGATAACATATCTAACAAGTTCAGGTGGACAGTTTTTACCTGGTCTATGTTGATATAGATATTGTCAGTTATACCTAGCAGAGTGTGCTATGAAGAGGGACAAAACTAGTTTGCCTAGAACAAGGGTTGGCAACCAGTGGCTCACGAGCCACATTCAGCTCTTCAGCAATGTGGCTGCTGCTCACCAGGCCTCGACCCTTTATTCTCCCTGCAAACCCCACGATTCTCGTCCCCTCCAACTCCACCCAGGCCTACTGAAGTACCAGGTGGCCCTCTAGCTCCTGCCGTCTCACAGTTTCTTTCTAAAATGGCTGCCAAAACTTCTCACGGTACTACAGGAAATACCGGGAGCAGCTGTGAAAGGTGACAATAGCCATTTTAGAAAGCAGCCGTGTAGAAGCAGGAGAGAGAGGGCCACGCTCCTGCCACAAAGTCCCCTGCTGGATCACCAGGTACCTCGGTAAGCCCGGGGGAGATCATGGCATTGGTAAGGAAAGCTGCTCTCTAAAGTTCCATGCTCCAGGGCCCCAACCCCTCCCTCTAGCTGGGACAGGAGAAGATTTGAAGGGACCTGACCTCAAACTGGGACTCAGCTTTTGCAGACTTTAAAGAGACAGCTTTGTATCTGGGACTTTTAATTTGGTTCTGCCTTTCTCTCAGGGGTTCTAAACCTTTCCTTCCTGGGCTGCTGGTAGGACTAGGTTTATATTCCTGAGGTTCAAGCTCAGGGTTTGCAGGGTCTCTGTCATAATCGTTAGCATGGAGAAAGAAGAAAGGAGACCCTGGCAAGCAAGTTATCAGAAGACAACCAGAGCCTGGGACTAACATGATTTGAAGCATGACCAGACAACAAAAGGTAGAAAAAATTATTTTATTTTCTGTTTTGTGATTACAATATGTCAGATTTGAAATGTGTATCCTGCCAGAGCTGGTGTTAGACCCCGAACGTGAGCTAGGATTTCACAAAGAGAGGAAAAATTTTTTTTTAAAAATTTTGTTTACACCAAAGCGTATGAGGGTATGAGAGGGCAAAGGGGACGAATAGGCTATAAAATAAACCCACCAAGATGTTTGAAAAAAACACCCAATTGGGCAGGAAAATCAAATTGAATCATAAAAACGATATTTCTTTTTCCTGAATTGGGCAGCCACTACTGTGTACACCAGAATTGTTCCGTCCAGTTTTTCAAATTCCATATGTATACGTGCATTGGCTCGTATTTCAATAAGACCGTCTATTCATTCAGGTGGCTAAATACATCTGCTAAGTAAGTAGGCTAGTTGACGTATTGCCTCTCTTTTTTTCAAAAACTTTAACTAAATCAAAATTTTGGTTAGTAAGAAACTGTATAGTTTCCTCACGCAATTCAAAAACCCTGCTTAGCATGTGGCCCTTGGAGAGCCACCGTACTTCGGTGAGATAAAGAAGCACAGTATGAACAGCACCGATTTCTTCGCACAAAACATGAAAGATACGCACCTGTCTGGATATACTTTACCACATTTACTGCAGTATTTAAATGTTATTTTAAATTGTCTGGCAAAGTTTTCGATCCAAGTGTATCGCCGAGAGGGAGAATTAGAAGGCCTTGAGCATGCGCAGATGCAAGCTCAAGGCCCGGCAGAGGCAGGAAGATCTTCAAGCGGCACCGGCACGTCCTGTGGGCTGCGTGCCAGTGCCAGACGGATGGGGATAAGTTCAGGTTGTTCGGGCAGGGGGTGCCAGTGCGCACGGAGGGGGGGGGGTGCCGGTTTGAGCAGGGGGGGAAACATATCAAAGCGAGTTTCCATTATTTCCTATGGGGAAACTCGCTTTGATATATGAGTAGTTTGGTTTACAAGCATGCTTCTGGAACGAATTATGCTCATAAACCAAGGTTCCACTGTACTACTTTATTCTAAAGCAAAATAAATAAATAAATAGAAAATTTTTTTCCAGCCTTTGTTGTCTGGTTTCTGCTAACCTCATCTTCTCATTCAATTCCTTCTATTCACTGTCTGCCGTCTCTGCGTCTTCCATTTGCTCTGTTACTGTGCCTCTCCCTTCACCCCACCACCCCCAAATTGGTCTGGCACCAATCCTTCCCTCCGCTCCTCCATAGTCTGGCATCTGTCTTCTTCCCTTCCAGCGTCTTCTCCCCAGTCTCTATTCCCCATTTCCATTCAGCGTCTTCTCCCCACTCTCTCTTTCCCATTTCCCAGCTTCTCCCCACTCTCTCTTCCCCATTTCCCAGCGTTTTCTCCCCACTCTCTCTTCCCCATTTCCCAGTGTCTTCTCCCCTCTCTTTCTTCCCCAGTTCCCTTCAGGCTGCTTCAGCGTCTTCTCATCTCCAGCACCCTTCGCGCGGTCTAGCAGTTCCCTCCCTCCCTTACCTTCTCTTTGTGGTGAAACTGGCAATTTCTATAAGGCTATGCACTGTATTACAGCGGGAGCCTTGAAGTCACGTCGCATTGGCAGCTGGAAAAGTCTCCTCTGATGCAACCGGAAACAGGAAGTTGCATCAGAGGAGACTTTTCCAGCAGCCACATGCGACGTCACTTCAAGTTATTTAAGCAAGCTAAGAAGACAACCAGGGGAGATGGGTGGGTTATAAGAATATCAACCTACTGTCCCTGGATAACACCTGTTACATATGTAACTGTGCTTTATTCCAGGACAAGCAGGCAGCATATTCTCACATATGGGACTCCTTAGCTTACTAGAATGGGATGGAGGGAGAGTTGGCCATTAGGAAAATAAATTTTGCAATACTGCTTGGCAGAAGTGACCAACTGAAGCTGCCATATCACAATTCCTCAAGCAGAAGCGCTTTTGGTCCTTCGGAGCTTTCTGGATGAACGTCCCCGCACTCACCTGGTCCCCACCAAATTTCTGATACAACTAAGTGCCACTGACATGGAGAAAAATTATTTTGTTTTTGAGCAATGTTTCTATCAGCAATGCTTAGGGCGGCGTTGGGAGCTTCTTTTGCCCCCACCGTGGCAAATTTATATATGGCAGCATTCGAGGTTAAGTTCATCTATTCCTCTGTATATGCTCATAAGATGTGGTGGTGGGCCATGTGTATAGATGACATTTTTTGTGTGTGGACTGGGTCGTTGAATGAGCTGGAAGACTTCAAGAGTAATATTAATAATTGTCATCCTGCTTTGAGGTTTGATGTCAACTACAGTTCTACCCATATCCATTTTTTGGATATGCTGATTTGACTGGAGGAGGGCCAAACGGTGACAACAGTGTACTCAAAAGAAACGGATAGGAACTCCCTGCTGAGTTTCCACAGTATGCACCCTTTCTCTATGAAGACTAGTATTCCATACGCTCAATTTCTGCGATATAACAGGATGTGCAGTACCAATCAGGAATATCTTTCTAGAGCTGAGGGGCTTCGTAAAAAATTTGAGGACCATGGATATCCAAAATCAGCGATCAATAAAGCGGCCCTTTTTCAACCCCAGGGTCAATTATTGCAATACTGTGGTGCCCAGCAGCAGGAAGATGCCATGCCGTTTGATTCTAAATACACTACTCAATCGAGGCCAGTTCAAAAGACTGTTCGCTCTCATTGAAATATCTTGCGGGTTCATCCCTGTTTTGCTGATACCAGATTTTTATTTCCTTTTGGAAGAAATACTAATCTATGTGACCTGAGAAGCCCTAATGAATTGCGGCCACTTGGGGAGGCAGAGTTGGTGGCCCTTGTAGGGCATGGTAAATGTGGGAGGTGTACCATGTGTCAAATCATGATGGAAACTCAGATGTTTATACACCATAAAACCATGTGTTCCTATGTTTTGAAGAGCAATACTACCTGCTTATCGGTTGGTGTTATATATATCATTCAGGCCCCCCAATTGTGGAATTCCTTGCCAATCTACTTAAGGGAGGAAAGAAACTTTGGTAGATTTAAGAGTCAGTTAAAATGTTTTATTTTTAAAGATGCATTTGACTGCTAGACATCGTAAAAACACCAAAACTAAAGCAAAATCCATCCTTTTTATTAAAACCAAAACAAAACAAAAAAACAAAACAATCACTCCTTTTGTAATTTTCCTTGATTGTCTCATCTGCCTCCAATTATTGTATTTCTCTACTAGTTACCCAACTAGTCCCGTCTGTCTTGAAAGTCATCTATTTGTTATATGAACTTTTTGTTCCCCTGTCTACTGTTATAAAATATTTTTAGAATTGTACATCGCCCTGAATATATGATAGGGTGATTAAACAAATTTTAAATAAACTTGAAACTTGTGGCCTTCTGTATGCTGGACAAACTTCACAGGCTTAGAATACCCAGCTATTAGAGCATCGTTCATGCCTCACTACCAAGCGGATGGATGAATCTCTGGTTTCCCATTGTATCCAGCTGAAGCATGATTTCTGGTCTCTCAGATGTTGTGTGCTAGAACACTGCCCCAAATCTATCAGGAGGAACGATTGGCGAAGTCTCCTACGTCAGAAGGAACAGCGTTGGATTTTTCATATGCAATCAGTGGAGCCTTCTGGCTTCAATGTACGAGTGGAGTGGTCTGCTTTCTTTTGATTGGCTTATAGGAGTGGCAGTGGATTGGCTGTTTGAGATTATGGGCAGAGTCCTCTACAGTTCTTCTTGCTGACGATCGCTGGTGTCTGGAATCCCCGGTCTTTTCAGTTTCTGCCTTTGAATGGTAATACCAGCTATCTATTGCTGAGACAAGATCCCTGATGCAGCTCTGGCGAAACACGAAAGTTAGCTGTCGGGTCTTGTGCTAATGGCATTTGTTTAGCACAAAGTTGAGCCTTTGATTGTTCCAGGCTTTTGGGGATACTGGAAGCAAAACCAGCGTTCTACAACAGCTAAGTGTTTGTGTTTTTTGTGGCAATTTTTTGCTTTTGACTACACACTGCTGATTATTAACTGTGCCCTTGTGGTATATTGAATCCTTCCGTGCAAATTTTGAAATGACTCTTTGCACTACCTGATTGGAAGAAGAAATAGTTCATTGTTTGTATATGATTTAAGAAAGTGGAGTTTAATTGAACCCATGAAGCTCATCTGAGGTTTTTTTTCTCCACTTTTTTTATTTCAATGTGTTGCTTTTCTGTTTTCTGAATGATTGTGTGTGTGATTGGCCTCTCTTTTTGTTCTTCCTCTTTATGCACTTAGATTGTGGTTGTGTGAATGTAGGTGGATTTTTGTGATTAAACGTACTCTTTCCTGTGAATTTTGTACTATGACATGACACCTAGTTGGAGCCCAGCCTGAGCATAACAAAAGGAGATACAAGAGGCCAACCATGAGGAAATTGTTCTCTTGCATACTGGACATCCCAACTTGCTAGGATCAAAGGAGATTGAGTTTTCTGTAAATAGTAGGCCAACATTCTTTTGCAGCCTAGAGTGTGAAGAGCTTTTTCCCTAAGATGAGAATGAGGCTTGGGAAAAAATACTGGAAGTACAATAGATTGATTAAGGTGGAATTCAGTGACAACCTTAGGAAGAAACTTTGGATGAGTGCGAAGCACCACTTTGTCATGTTGGAACACTGTGAAAGGAGGATTCACCACCAGTGCTTGAAGTTCACTGGCACATCGAGCTGAAGTAAGAGAGATGAGAAGGACTACTTTCCAAGTAAGGTATTTGAGATGAGCCGCAGAAATTGGTTCAAAAAACCACACTTACTCACCATAACAGATATTTATCCAGGAACAGCAGGCAGATATTCTCACATTTGGGTGATGTAATCAACCGAGCCCCGGTACAGACACTTTAAATGTGCATTGCCACTTTTAAGACATTTAGAAAGTTTGTGATAGCCTGAACCGCGCATGAGCGACTGCATTCCCACCTGATGTTGGTGCGCGGCTCCACAGTTCAATAAACCAACTAAGAAGCCAATCAGGGGAGGTGGAGGGGGGATGTGAGAATATCTGCTTGCTGTATCTGGATAAAGCACAGTTACTTACCGTAACAAGTGTTATCCAGGGACAGCAGGCAGCTATTCTCACATATCGGTGACGTCATCGACGGAGCCCGGAAGCGGATGCCTCACAAGCAAACTTGCTTGAAGAAACTTGAAGTTTCGAGTCGCCCGCACCGCGCATGCGCAAATGCCTTCTCGCCCAGCACAGGGCGCTTCTCCTCAGTTCAGATAGCTAGCAGAGAAGCCAACCAGGGGAGGTGGATGGGTTGTGAGAATAGCTGCCTGCTGTCCCTGGATAACACCTGTTACGGTAAGTAACTGCTTTATCCCAGGACAAACAGGCAGGTATTCTCACATATGGGTGATCTCCAAGCTAACCAGAATGGGATGGTGGGAGTGTTGGCAATTTAGGACAGCGTTTTTCAACCGCTGTTCCGCGGCACACTAGTGTGCCGCGAGATGTTGCCTGGTGTGCCGTACGGTCAGGGCCGCCATCAGGGCAGTACCACCAGTCTAGGGAGAGGGGCGGTCCGCCCCACGTGGACAGGAGAGCTGGACGGGGGACCCGCGGAGTTCAATACATCTCGAGCCGCGAGGCTCGTCTTCTGTTCCTGCCTGCCCTGCAGCTAACATATAGCCGATCGCAAGCGTTCCCCGATGTCAGCGCTGACGTCGGAGGGAGGGCTTAAGCAAAGCCTGCCCTCCGACGTCAGCGCTGACGTCGGAGAATACTTCCGTTCGGCTATTTGTGCGCGGCAGGGCAGGCAGGAAGCAGAAGACAAGCCTCGCGGCTTGAGCTTCGTTTTGCTGAGAAAGTTGCAAAGATGGGCTGGGAGGCAAACACGGAACACAAAAGGGGGGAGGGAGTGCGTTTTGGACACAAGGCATGAACTTGGGAGAGAGGAAGAGAGGGAAAGAGATGCTGAGGTGGGGGAGGGAATGGGTTTTTGGACACAGAAGGCATGGACTTGGGAGAGAGGAAGGGAGGGAAAGAGATGCTGAGGTGGGGGAGGGAATGCGTTTTTGGACACAGAAGAAATGGACTTGGGAGAGAGGAAGGGAGGGAAAGAGATGCTGAGGTGGGGGAGGGAATGCGTTTTTGGACACAGAAGAAATGGACTTGGGAGAGAGGGAGGGAATGAGTGTTTGGACACAGAAGGCATGGACTTGGGAGAGAGGAAGGGAGGGAAAGAGATGCTGAGGTGGGGAGGGAATGCGTTTTTGGACACAGAAGAAATGGACTTGGGAGAGAGGAAGGGAGGGAATGAGTGTTTGGACACAGAAGGCATGGACTTTGGAGAGAGGAAGGGAGGGAAAGAGATGGTTGTGTACACGGGGAATAGAAGAAAGGAGAATTTTTGGTCATAGGGAGGGAGTGAGGTACAGATAGTGGCATACCAGGGTGGGGGGGGGGGTCTGCCCCACCCCGGGTTTACGTCCCAAGGGGGTGCACAGCTGGCCACCCTCCAGTGTTGTCCCTAGGCCGGCAAACTGCGGCTCTTTAGCCACTTGAGTGCCACCGCCACCAACGGTGTTGTTGGCGGTGGCAGCATTATAAAATACTTTCTTTGTGTTTATTTGATTCCTATTCAAGAGAATTACTTTATATATAGTCAATATAGGCACAGAGTTAAATTTTTTAACATTTTCTAATGGTGGTGTGCCTCGTGATTTTTTTCATGAAACAAGTGTGCCTTTGCCCAAAAAAGGTTGAAAAACACTGATTTAGGAGAATAAATTTTGTAATATTGTTTGGCCAAACTGTCCATCCCGTCTAGAGAAAGTATCCAGACAATAGTGAGAAGTGAAGGTATGAACCGAGGACCAAGTAGCAGCCTTACAAATTTCCTCAATAGGTGTAGATCTAAGGAAAGCTACTGAAGCTGCCATTGCTCTGACTTTATGGGCTGTGACTTCACTGTGAAGGGGTAATCCAGCCTGGGCATAGCAGAATGAGATACAAGCCGCCATCCAATTTGGGATGGTACGCTTAGAAATAGGATGTCCCAATTTGTTTGGATTGAAGGAAACAAAAAGTTGAGGAGCAGTTCTGTGTGGTTTGGTGCATTCCAAGTAGAAGGCCAAAGCACGTTTACAGTCCAGAGTATGAAGAGCTGATTCTCCAGGATGAGAATGAGGCTTTGGAAAAAATACTGGAAGGACGATGGATTGGTTGAGATGAAATTCTGAGACCACTTTAGGTAGGAATTTCGGATGAGTACGAAGAACCACTTTGTCATGATGGAACACCGTGAATGGTGGGTCAGTAATTAAAGCTTGCAGCTCACTGACTCATTGAGCAGAAGTGAGGGCAATGAGAAACACCACTTTCCAAGTGAGATACTTCAGATGAGCCTTAGCAGTTGGTTCAAATGGAGGCTTGATGAGTTGAGTAAGGACAACATTCAGGTCCCAAACCACAGGAGGCGGTTTGAGAGGAGGTTTGACATTGAAAAGTCCTTTCATGAATCTGGAAACCACTGGATGAGCAGAGAGGGGTTTCCCTTCAATAGGCTGATGGAAAGCCGCAATTGCACTGAGATGGACTCGTATAGATGTAGACTTGAGACCAGAATTGGTAAGTGCAAAAGATAGTCCTAAACAAAAGATAAGGAGGAATGCTGAGGCTCCTTATCATGAGAAAAACACCATGTAGAAAATCTAGTCCGCTTTTGATGGACTAGTGGTAGGCTTCCTAGAAGCTTCTAAAACATCTCTTACAGATTGAGAAAACTGAAGAGGAGTTATGTTGAGAGGTACCAAGCTGTCAGGTGTAAAGACTGCAGGTTGGGATGAAGCAGAGATCCTTGACTGTGTAAGCAGAGAAGGAAAAATTGGTAGAAGGTATTGCTCCCTGCTGCTGAGTTGAAGTAGAAGAGAGTACCAAGGCTGTCTCGGCCACTGAGGAGCAATCAGAATCATGGTGGCATGATCGTTCTTCAACTTGACCAGAGTCTTGAGAATGAGAGGGAATGGAGGAATGCATAGAGGAAGAGATTCGTCCATTCCATAAGAAAAGCATCTGCCTCGAGGCGGTGAGGAGAGTATATCCTGGAGCAGAACTGAGGCAGTTTGTAGTTGTGGGGAACCGCAAAGAGGTCTATCTGAGGCGTTCCCCACTGTGAAAAAATGTGATGAAGAGGCGAAGAATGGAGTGTCCATTCGTGAGGTTGCAGTAGACGACTCAAGTTGTCCGCCAAGCAATTCTTTGCCCCTTGAAAGTAGACAGCTTTGAGGAAGGTGTTGTGGCAGATTGCCCAGTCCCAAAGCTCTAGAGCTTCTTGACAAAAGGAAGACACACCCTGTTTGTTGACATAATACATGGCGACTTGGTTGTCCGTCCGAATGAGGACTACTGTGTCGTGAAGCAGATGTTGAAAAGCTTGGAGAGCTTTGAGGATCGCTATGAGTTCCAACTGATTGATATGACACTGACGATCCATACTGGTCCAGAGGCCTTGAGTACGGAGACCATCGAGATGAGTACCCTAAGCGTAGATCGAAGAGTCTGTCATGAGGACCTTCTGATGAGGGGACGTTTGAAAAAGAAAACCTCTGGAAAGATTGGAAGAGAGCATCCACCAACGGAGAGACTGCTTCATAGGAGTGACTGTGATGTGTCGAGAAAGAGGATCGCAAACCTGCGTCCATTGGGAAGCCAGGGTCCACTGAGGAATTCTGAGGTGAAGTCTGACAAAAGGAGTCATGTGTACTGTGGAGGCCATGTGACTTAGGAGTACCATCATGTGTCTCGTTGAGATGGAAGATCGGGAAGACACTGTATGACAGAGTTGAAGTAGAGCTTTCAGACGTTGCTGTGGAAGGAATGTTCTGAGTTGGACAGAGTCCAGAACAGCTCCAATGAATTGTAGAGTCTGAGAGGGTTGAAGCTGAGATTTTAGAAAATTGATCTCGAATCCCAAACTTTGTAGGAACCAGGTAGTCTGTTAGGTCACTACAATAACCCCTTGAGACGTGGAATCCTTGATGAGCCAGTCGTCGAGGTAGGGAAATACCTAAAGACCATGATTCCTTAGAGCTGCTGCTACCACTACCAGGCACTTGGTGAATACCTGGGAGATGAGGCCAGGCCGAATGGTAGTACTCTGTATTGATAATGCAGATTCCCCACCCGAAATCTGAGGTACTGATGGGAGGCCAGAAGAATGGGGATATGAGTGTAGGCCTCCTTGAGATCCAGAGAGCATAACCAGTCATTCTGCTCAAGAAGGGGATAAAGGGATGCCAGGGACAACATTCGAAACTTTTCTTTGACTAGAAATTTGTTGAGAGCCCTGAGATCCAAAATGGGTCGCAGATCGCCTGTCTTCTTCAGAAAAAGGAAGTAACGGGAGTAAAAACCCCTGTTTTGCTGCTCCAAAGAAACTGGCTTGATGGCATGGAGACAAAGCAGAGCTTGAGCTTCCTGAAGAAGAAGGGCGGTCTGGGATGGATTGGAAGGATACTTGGAGGAAGGTCTGGTGGAATCTAAGTGAAATGAAGAGTATCCTTCTCTGAGGATGGTAAGCACTCAGAGGTCGGAGGTGATTGACATCCATCGGTCGTAAAAATGATGGAGACGACCTCCTATAGGGAGAAAATGAGACAGAGTCAGAACGGTGAAGGTTATGCTCTGTTTTAAACAGTCAAAAAGGCTGAGAAGCCTTAGGTGCAGCAGAAGGTTGGGGTTTTTGCTGCTTCTGAGGTTGCTGTTTCTTAAGAGGAGGGCGAGTGTAAGGAGCCGGCTTTGGAGCATAACGCCGTTGATAAATAAGAGTAGGGCGTGCAGGCTTGGCAGGAGCTGGCTTTGGCTTAGGTCTGACAATTGAAGCAAAAGATTTTTCATGGTCAGACAATTTCTTGGTGGCAGCCTCGACAGATTTATCAAAGAGGTCATTGCCCTCACAAGGAATGTTAGCTAAGCGGTCTTGAAGATTAGGGTCCATGTCAATGGTACGAAGTCAAGCAAGACGACACATAGCCACAGAGCAAGCAGCTGCTCGGGCAGACAACTCGAATGCATCGTAAGATGACTGGAGGAGATGCAACCGGAGTTGAGACAAAGAAGCAATAACCTCTTGAAATTCAAAGTGCATTTGAGTATCCAGATAATGCAAGAACTTCGGCAATGAAGAAATAAATTCAAAATAAGTGATGAATTGAAAATTATAATTGAGAACTTTAGAAGATATCATAGCATTTTGATAGATGCGACGTCTGAATTTGTCCATAGTTTTCCCTTCCCTTCCAGGAGGAACGGTGGCATAAACCTTGGAAGGATGGGACCTCTTTAAGGAGGACTCGACAAGGAGGGATTGATGAGATAACTGAGTATTGTCAAATCCTTTGCGATGCACAGTTTTATACCTAGAGTCCAATTTTCCTGGAACAGCTGGTATGGAAAAAGTTGTTTCCATGCATTGACCAAAAATCTAATTCAAAAGCTTATGAAGTGGAAGCTTAAGAGACTCTGCCGGAGTTTGAGGAAGATGCATGACTTCTAGATACTCCTTAAAGTATTTTGAACCAGTATCCAATAGAAGATTCAAGTCCACAGCCATCAGACGAAGGAAAGACGAGAAAGATAGCTGATCTGCAAGTTTCAAGTTTATTAAGTATTTGATTAATTGCTTACTCAAATATCTAAGCGATGAACAAATCATTCAATTTACAGATAATACAGGGGTGATAAAAGACCAGATGGACACTAAACAAAACATATTAAATTAACGACTAACAGAATAAACAAAAAAGGAAAACAAAGGGAAAGGCAGGGTAATGAAATTCAATAATAATGATAGAAAGAAGGACGATTATGGTAAAAAACAATAGGAGGGAAATAAAAGAAGTAGCCTTATTAAAATAAGCAAAAATAGGCTGGGACTCCTAAATATCATAAGCGTCTTTGAAAAGAAAGCTCTTAAGTTTACTTTTAAATTTATCTAAGTTCTTTTCTTCTCTGAGATAAATAGGGAGGGAGTTCCAAGTTTGAGGAGCTGTAACAGAGAAGATAAAGTGCCGCCGTGTATTAATAACTTTAAGTGAGGGTATAACTAATAGATGTTGGTCAATAGATCTCAGTGATCTGATTGGGGTATAAGGGATCAGTAACTTGTAGATGAAAGATGGGGTTTTATATAACAGGGATTTGAAAGTAAATAGATTTAGTTTATACTGAATTCGATGCGCTACTGGAAGGACTCGAGGACGTCGAGGCAGCCTGAGTCGAAGATGAAGCTTCGGGATCAAAGGAACCAGGTGATTTGGATGAGGTAATCGAAACCGGAATATCCTCGAGGCCCGGTATCGGAGACCTCGAACGAGGCGTCGGTGGTCTGGTCAAGGTTGGAGTAGATCGAGGCTTAGACGAAGATTGTCTGTCTTGAGAAGACGAACTATGCCTGGAATGATGCCTCGAGGAAGGCCTCGAACGTCGATGAGAACTGTGTCTGGAACCAGATCTCGAAGATCAAGGAGACTTCGCCTCGGAGACGAGAGCAGTCGATGCCATCGGATGAATAGGACTAGAGGCTGTAGATCGAAACTCCAGAGGCTTGGTGGAGGAACCTCAATGCACTTCCAAAGATTCTGCTCCTTGTATAGAGTGTGAGGATTCCTGTCGAGGCACTCGCAAAGAATCTACTCCTAGATTTATGTGCTTGGATGCCAGACCAGACACTCGCAGAGACTCTGCTCCCTGCAAAGAGTGTGTAAGTTCAGACTGGGGCAAAGGAAGTGGCTCAACCTCGCGGGAGTCTGCTGAATGCCCAGGCTGGATAAGAGGAAGCAGTTTGGGTCCCATGTTAGTACTGAATAAACTGCTTTTCTAACATGATCTGGAAAGAAGCCAAGGATGGATCTGCGTCTGAAACTGGACCATCTGCTTTGGCTGGAGGTTCCTTCGAGGTAGTGTGAGTGTACTTCGACCTGGGAGTCTTAGACACTTTAATCACCACTGGCGGAAACGACTGCTGAGCTATCTGACCTGAGGAAACAGGGGAAAATACAGCAGATGACGTCGAAGTAAGAGCCGCTGCAAACGATGAAGGTCTGATGAGGCTCGAGGTGGAAGCAGTAGGCGCAGAAGGAGCCTCGGTGGGAGTCAAGGCCGAAGACGGTTTCGAAGTCGAGGGATCAGTAGAAGACTCCATCTCGAAGAGCTTGTCCACCAAAATACAACGACGCTTGAAAGCACGAGGCTGAAATGTTTGTCAAGGCAGGCACGACCTAGGATGATGTTTCGGCCCAAGGCACTTGAGGCAACGTCCATGAGGGTATGTAAGAGAGATCGCGCGCTGACACTTGCTACACCTCTTGAAGCCCGTGGCAGGCCGGGACATAGAAGGAAAAATAGCTGCTGCAAAATCGAAGCCCTCGGGCTGCGGCCGAGCGGTCTGTCCCGGAAAACGAACGGAAGAAGAAAATTTTTATTTTTATTACTAAAAATAAAAGAAATAAACTAAAAACAGCGATTCGTGAGGAAAAAACACAAACCGCGGTTGAGAGAAGGCACAAAGGAACGAAGTTAAAATGCAGAGAGTCAAAGACGGACTTCTCGGCTCCGCGGAAAACTGAGAACTGAGGAGACGCGCCCTGTGCTGGGCGGGAAGGCACTCGCGCAAGTGCGGTGCGGGCAACACGAAACTTCAAGTTTCTTCAAGCAAGTCTGCTTGTGAGGCATCCGCATCCGGGCTCCGTCGATGACATCACCCATATGTGAGAATACCTGCCTGCTTGTGCTGGGATAATAGGATGGTGGGAGTGTTGGCCTTTAGGAAAATAAATTCTGTAATATGGGAGTGTTGGCCTTTAGGAAAATAAATTCTGTATTACTGACTGGCCAAAGTACCCATCCTGTTTGGAAAAAGTTTCCAGACAGTAATGTGAGGTGAATGTATGAACCGAGGACCAAGTAGCAGCTTTGCATATTTCGTCAATAGGAGTCGATTGAAGAAAAACTACCGAAGCTGCAAAAGCGCGAACCTTATAGGCTGTGACACGACTCTCCAGGTGCAGCCCAGCCTGAGCATAACAGAATGATATACAGGAAGCCAAACAGTTGGAAATCGCTCTCTTCGAAACAGGATGCCCCAACTTGTTAGGATCAAGAGACAAAAAGTTGAGAAGTTCTATGAGCCTTTGTCCTGCTGAGTTAATAAGCCAAAGCTTGCTTGCAATCCAGAGTATGAAGTACCATTTCTCCTGAATGAGAATGAGGCTTAGGAAAAAAATACCAGAAGCACAATGTACTGATTGAGATGAAATTCGGTGACGATTTTTGGCAAAAACTTGGGATATGTGCAAAGCACCACTTTGTCATGATGGAACACTGTGAATGGTGGATCTGCCACTAATGCTTGAAGTTCACGCACTCTTGTGGCAGAAGTAAGTGAAATGAGAAAAATAACTTTCCAGGTAAGGTACTTGAGATGAGCCGTAGACATTGGTTAAAATGGAGGCTTCATCAATTTAACAAGAACCACATTGAGGTCCCAGACTACTGGAGATGGTTTAACATTGAAAAGGCCTTTCATGAATCTACAGACCAGAGGATGAGCAGTTAGAGGTATACCCTCAACTGGTTGATGAAAAGCTGTGATAGGGACTCTAAAAGATGTAGACTTGAGTCCCCAGTCAGACAAATGGAGAAGGTAATCCAAGACTAGTGAAACTGAGATGGATGTTGAATCATAGTGATGAAGACGACACCAGGCAGAAAAACAAGTCCACTTCTGTTGATAGCATTGCTGAGTGGCAGGTTTCCTGGAGGCTTCTAAAATAAGCCTTAAAGGGGAGCTGATACTTACAACGGATCAACTAGAGATGACTTCTTTGCTGCCCTGTGCCTCTCGCAGCAGCCGCAGCTGTTTCTTCGGCAGCCCATCGGGCAGGCACAGGAAGAGACGGACCCCTGACGTCATTGGGTCCGTCTCCACCAACATCCTTAAATTGAAGCCGTTGCCGCAGTTGCAGCCGCAGGGCGTGGCCAAAGGGGCACGCTTTGCCCCTTGGGAGCCCCTTGGAGCCACGGAACTAGAATGTAAGGTTGTATTATTTCCTCTATATTTTTTAATAGCTTGAATATGGGGAAAAGGAAAATTAAACCTAAAAGTTAACACCAGCTGTATCTGGTCCTACGGACAGGCATTTGACATTAATAACTGATAATCCATCAACGGTACCACTCAGTATGAATTCTTCCATTTCGGGAGCTTCAATGAGTCCCCTCGAAAGGACTCCTCCCCTTCATCCAATATCAAGTGATAATGGGAATATAAATCCTACTATTTCCACTGAATATGTGGTAACCTCCACTCAGATGAATAAACTAGTTTTTACTGAAATACCTAAATCACTTGAATATTCAGGTATAATGGAGGATCAACAACTAACAGTGGAAAACCAAGATATTACCCTTAAAGATTTGTGGCTAGGTATTTCTAGAGTAGAAGGGTTTCTCAGGTTAACTGTGAAACAAACGGTAGATTTTTTACATTCTATGTGTCATAAGTTTGAAAAAGTTGATTCCAATTTAGGTTGTTTGGATAAATGATTAAATGTGGTGGAAACTCAAAGTAATATACTTCAAGCTGTCTCAGTATCTGCTGTTAAGAATTCTACAGTGATACATTCTAAAATGGAATTAAAGGAAAATATGTATAGAGCGAGAAATCTTCGCTTGGTCAACTTCCCAGTAACTCATTTATTATCCTCTGAAATCTTATTAAGGAAATATTTTAAAGAAATACTGGGGTTGCCCAATGCAGAAAATGTTCCAATAAATAATTATTATTATGTTCCTCAAAAGAAAATAGAACCCGCCCAGGAGGTAGACTATTTGGTTACAACTGAAATTAATTTGACAGAATTTCTGGAAGATAGTCAAGATGTGATAAGTTTAAGTTTAAGTTTATTAGGATTTTATATACCGCCTATCAAGGTTATCTAAGCGGTTTACAATCAGGTACTCAAGCATTTTCCCTATCTGTCCCGGTGGGCTCACAATCTATCTAACGTACCTGGGGCTATGGAGGATTAAGTGACTTGCCTAGGGTCACAAGGAGCAGCGCGGGATTTGAACCCACAACCCCAGGGTGCTGAGGCTGTAGCTTCAACCACTGCGCCACACACTCCTCGGTCTACTCTGGTGATAACATGCATGAGTGAGATAGATAAAATGTTAATAATGAAATTTTATTTTAAAAATAGGTTAACAAAATTTTGTGGGGATTTGGTTAGAATTTTTCCAGATGTCTCTAGAGCAACACAATTAAGAAGGAAAGAATTTCTGAAATTAAAAGTAGAGGCCTCTTTCTACCTAAAATTTCCATGTAAATGTCTTGTTAAGTTACAAGACATTGAATATGTTTTTTGGGATCCTATTCAATTGCAACAATTTTTAATTGCTCAAAAACAGAAATGAATTATATTTAAGAGGTTTAAGTTTCACTACTGAGGAATAAGAGGATTAAATCAAGAATCCCTATTAGAGTAAGGAATGATTTAGGATTCGTGTGGACGAATCGTGAATTATTTCCTTTTTTTCTATCCTTATAATTTCTTTATGTGGAATTGTGTCATGTCTTCCCATTATTGTGGGCTTAGAAAGGAATTTTGTATGAATGATTAATAATATTGTTAATATCTAAGAAAGATCCTTTTTTTCTTTGTATCATCTGATATTGTAATTATTAAATTTATAAATATTAAAAAAATAAATAAACAAATAAAATAAGTCTTACAGGCTGAGAAAGACGAAGTTCAGTTACATTCAGCCTGAGAGACACTAAGCTGTCAGGTGTAGAGACTGAAGGCTGGGATGTAGAAGTGAACCTTGACTCTGCGTAAGAAGAGATAGAAATATTGGCAGCGGTATTGGCTCCATGACACCGAGTTGAAAAGAAGGGAAAACCAAGGCTGTCTGGGCTACCGAGGACCTATGAGAATCATGGTGGCTGATTCCTGCTTGGCTTTGACAAGAGTCTTTAGAATGAGAGGAGTGGATGGAAACACATAGAGAAACTTCCATGTCCAATCCAGTAGAAATGAATCCGCTTCCAGACAGTAAGGCAATTAAAGTCTGGAACAGAACTGGGGCAACTTATTGTTGTGGAGAGATGCAAACAAATCCACTTGAGGAGGGTCCCATTGAAAAAAGATGGAAGAGTTGAGCTTCCATTCGTGAGGTTGAAGAATTCTGCTGAGCTTGTCTGTTAAGTAATTCTGTTCCCCCTGAATGTAAACTGCTTTGAGATAGATGTTTCGAGTAGTCGCCCAAAAGAAGTTGAGATCCTGTGCCTCCTTGCTTATTTATATAGTATATGGCTACTTGATTGTCAGTGCAAAGCAAGAGGACTTGGTTGGATATGAGATGTTGAAAAGCTTTAAGGGCATAATAAATTGCTCTGAGTTTCAGAAGATTGATATGGAACTTCTGCTCTCTGGTAGACCAATGATCTTGAGTCTGAAGACCATCCAGAGGTGCCCCCCATGCATAAGTTGACGTATCCATAGTCAAAACTCATTGATGAGGAGGCATGTGAAACAGAAGACCTCTGGAGAGATTGGAAGATGTTATCCACCACTGAAGCAACCGACGAAGAGACGAAGTTACAGAAATGTGATGCAAGAGAGGATCGGTTGCCTGAGACCACTGTGAGGCCAGAGACCATTGAGGTGTCACTTAAGAGGAGTCACATGGACTGTAGAGGGCATGTGGCCCAGAAGAATCAGAGATTGACTGGAGCCGGCATACTTGATGAAAAAGTTGAAGTCAAGTGTCCCGACAATCCTGCAGAAGGAACGCCCTCATTTGTGTGGTATCGAGAAGAGCCCCAATGAACTGAAGCCTTTGAGACAAAGTTGTTACTGGGAAAGTTGATCTTGAAACCCAAGTTCTGGAAAAATAATATGGTGCGATTCGTCACTAGAATGACTTCATGACATGAAGGGTCTTTGATGAGCCAGTCGTCCAAATAGGGAAAAACCTGAAGACACACTGGGTGGAAGGCTTCATCGTATTGTCAACAATGACACCCAGATCCTTTTCTTGGACGCTAACCCCCAAGGTGGACCCTAGCATCCAGTAACTGATTTGGGTTATTCTTCCCAATGTGCATCACTTTGTATTTGTCCACATTAAATTTCATCTGCCACTTGGACACCTAGTCTTCCAATTTCCTAAGGTCTGTCTGCAATTTTTCACAATCTTTATGCGTTTTAACAACTTTGAACAGTTTCGTGTTATCTGCAAATTTAATCCCCTCACTTGTCATTCCAATTTCCAGATCATTTATAAATAAATTAAACAGTACCAGTCCCAGTAAAGACCCCTGCGGCACTCCACTGCTTACTCTCCTCCATTGAGAAAAATGGCCATTTAACCTTGCTATAAATGGAACCTAGTGATTGATTGACAACTGAGCCGGATGGCGAATATAAAGTACAGGCTGTTTATAGAATCTGGCCCTATGCAATTAATTGTACAAGTAAAAATTTTAATTGCAATTAACCATGCAATTAAAATTTTTAATTTATTGCAGCCCTAGTATTTAACCATTTAATACTTTACACCACTAATCAGAATACAGCATTTAAACTGGTATTTCGATAATGACCTCCTCTATTTACCAACGGATATCGCCTTGTTGACAAACATATTTCAATAGTCAATTAATACTGTTGGTGCAAGGCAACAATAATTTAAATCAATATTTTGCCTGGTACCTTAATATGAAGTACTATAGTAGAAACATTGAACCAAATGTTTGTCTCAGCGCTGTCCAATAATATGCATGACAAATTAATTTCCTGACCACAAATAAAGTAAAATGAAAAGCTATGAATGCGATTCCTCTTCTCTGATACAGGGTTTGCTATGGATCAGACCTGAAATGCACTCACTGACAATGTAAGGGTTTTTTCTAATACCAAGGCGCTTCATCTTTGGCTCTTAATCATAATGAAAAAAGAGTAAAAGGTTAAAAAGTCCAGCAACAGAAAACACTACCTTTATTTGGGGTTTCTTTACTCCTTGTCCCCAATTTGAGTTGTGGGAGGAACTACTTCCCTGAGAGCCTGCACTATTCCAGACTCCTCCCTCTTCTTCTTCTTCCCAGTTGGTATGCCGTGCTCCCGTTACTGGTCCTTCATTCTCTACCCAGCCATCTTGCATAGATTTTGTACCTAAAAAGAAGTCACATGAAATAAAGCAATGGAAGGTTTCACAAACAGCTTCATATGTTGCAATTTGTTTGTTTTGAAATCTCCAGCTACAAGAGAATGAGACATTACAGTGGATTTATCATGGTAAGCTACAGTAAATCCATAGTTAACTGTTAACATTGAAATCAGAATTACTGCAGAATCAGAAATAAAACTTTTTACCACTCGCAGAAAAAAAAAACAGCCTTGCTCCTGTGTTCCAGCCAGTATCTCTTTCCCTTCCTATATCCTCCTCATCATGGGTTTGTCATCTCTGTCTACCTGCTGCTTGTAACTTACATGTTCCTGTAGCATGGCAGATTTTCACACAGGCCAGCTCTGTAGTCTTTTGCTGCGTCCTACCCTTTCTACTGTATCATCCTGTTTTGACTGCTAAATAGAAGTTGCAGTAGAGAGGGCAGGATGTGGCAGAAGAAAAGCCACACAGGTAACCAATGCAATACCATAAACATTTGAAACTATACCTGTTCACTAGATACTTGGGTAACTACTTCACTTAATTGTAACTACTTTTCTTTTGTAAACCAAATAGAACTTAACCATATTGTGGTATAGAAGTACATTTTTATGTTATGTTAAAAATACGAGCAACAAAATCATGCTTAAGAAAAACACAATAATGCAAGCAAAATCACATTACTGTATATTGGGCAATACAATAATCCAGAATGCTGATCAGTAAAATTAAGATGGCATCAATGCAAAGAAGGGGCTGATGGTTCTAGTGTTTCTCATAACCAATGAACATGACTTTACTCCTGAGAAAATCTGCATCTCAAAATAAAGTTGAGAATCAAAGGTAAAGCCAAGAATCATTAGAGAGGTAGCTAATGGTAGTACATGTTTAAGAAGTACAGATGAAAGATTTTGAGCAGCTGTGTGATCTCTGTCTACAGAATTTTTGATTTTCATAAACTAAGTTTTTGAGGTTTTCATTTAGCCAAAAGGCTACTTACTACCAACAAAACAGGTTGTGGAGAATTCTGAATCTACCACGTTGAATTTGACTCAAACCAAGAAGCAACAGCATCAATAACCATACAGCCACAAAGAAAAAGCAGCAGCTTTAGTATCTGACCACATAAATCATAAAATAAAGGCAGATGTGTTGAAGAGAAGAGGAACTTTGTACCCAACTAGAGGTCATTGTGAGGGAAGAGGAGTGGACTCTCCAAGAGTCACCAGCTGCACTAGATTCTGCAGTGATGTCATCAGAGAGGTGCCAGCAGATAAATGGAGTGCTGCATGGCTTCGGAGCCCCTTCAGACCAATTGCTCCAGAACCAGAACACTCATGTGAGGTGCCAGGAAAAGGTAGCTGACTGCGAGCGCAAACCACAAAGCAAAGAAGACGAGATGGACGGAGCCGGCTGAGGAACTAAGTTCAACTCTTGCAATGACTCAGAAATGAGATCTGACAGTGCCGCAAACTTAATAAGTGCAATACAGTAGAATCCACAGATCCAGTACAGAACCCTTGGTCTCCCACTCCAGGAAGCGCTGTACCTGCAAACAATGTATCAGTAAGGGAAACATCAGCATCCAGGTCTCCCACATCAATATCAGACAGAAACAAAAGCAGCATCAGGCAGAAGTGAGGATGCACCCAAAGGCTCCACATCACTAAGAGATGCCACAGAGAAGGATTGAGACTATTCAAAGGGCGAACACTTGGCCTGAAACTTAAGACCACAAAAATTTCATGAACTTTGAGAAAGTGTCTGGCTCCTGGGGCATAAATTCACCCTTAGATACTTGCACTTGTGTTTCTTGGGCTGTGGAGGATCCGCAACCTGCCAGATAGAAGTATCAACCGTGCTAAGCCACGAAAACAGCAACAGCTGCCCCGCTGGGCTGGCTAACCATTTGAGCACTTGATGCAGCGGGGGAAATATTAATTTGGGCACCACAGCACCCCCTACCCCCACCCCACCAAGCAGCACAAGGATGCTCCCCTGTCCCTTCTTTCCTCTAGGTTATAAATATTCAGTGCTTCCAGTCTCTCCTCATACATCTTCTGGCACAAATCTCCTACCATTTTCGTTGCCTTCCTCTGGACTGCTTCAAGTCTTTTTATGTCTTTCGCCAGATACGGTCTCCAAAATTGAACACAATACTCCAAGTGGGGTCTCACCATCGACCTGTACAGGGGCATCAACACCTTCTTTCTTCTACTGGTTATGCCTCTTTCTATACAGCCTAGCATCCTTCTGGCAACAGCCACTGCCTTGTCACACTGTTTCTTCACCTTTAGATCTTCAAACACTATCACCCCAAGGTCCCTCTCCCCATTCGTGCATATCAGCCTCTCACCTCCCAGCACATACGGCTCCTTCTGATTTCTAATCCCCAAATTTATTACTCTGCACTTCTGTGCATTGAATTTTAGTTGCCAGATATTAGACCATTCTTCTAACTTTTGCAGATCTTTTTTCATGTTTTCCACTCCCTCCTCGGTTTCTACTCTGTTACAAACCTTGGTATCATCTGCAAAAAGGCAAACTTTTCTTTCTAACCCTTCAACAATGTCACTCACAAACAAATTGAACAAGATCGGCCCCCAACACCAATCCCTGAGGGACTCTGCTACTCACCTTTCCCTCCTCCGAGCGAATTCTATTAACCACCACCCTCTGGCGTCTGTTGCCTACAATCGCCAAATTCCATATTTATACTGCCTTATGGCACAGGGGCAAAGAGCCAGTATCTCCTTGTTTGCTCACGTAAAGCAAGGCAGCTTGATTGTTGGTATGAATGAGGATTACCTGCTTGGTTAAGTGATCCTGAAAAGTTCATAGAGCAATGCAAATTGCCCAAAGCTTCAGGTGATTGATATAAAGTGTCTTCTCTTGATTATTCCAGACTCCCTGAGTGTGGAGGCCATCAAGATGAGCTCCCCAGATTAGCATGGAAATGTCTGTTGTAAGGAGCTTCTGGTGAGGAAGAGGCTGAAAGAGAAGGCCTCTGGAGTGGACGGATAGAAGCACCCACTATTGGAGGGAACGATAAAGAGGTGAAGTCACTCAAAGTTCTGCAGATAAGGATCAAGTGGTTCTGTGGAACTCTGAGGTATAGAAATGAAAATGGAGTGACGTGCACTAAAAAGGCCATCTAATCTAGAAGATTAACATATAGCGTGCAGAGATGCGTGACAGGGACAAGACTTTCTAACATAGGTGAATTAGATTGTCAACTCCCTGTTGTGGTAGAAAAGCTCAGCTCTGATTAGTGTACAGAAAAGCAACGATGAACTTTTAAGATTTGTGTAGGTTGAAGGTATGACTTCTGGTAGCTTATTGCAAAATCCCAGTAGCTCTAGTAGATGAGCTGTGGAGTTGATGGCATACTAAACTGCTGCAATAATGAAGCCTTTTTTAAAAATAGATTTTATTAATATCCTCTATAATAAAACCCTTACCCGCGCATGCACAGTTGACACGGCGTGCGTGCGATTTCAGCGGCGGTGGCGGTTTGACTCCTGCGCTGCCGGGACGCCTCTTCTTAACCCCGGACCAGCAAACACAGCAGCCACAGGGCATTTGCTAGGCCGGCCCATTTTGATAATGGGAGGTGGGCCGGCCTAGCAAAAGGCCCGAGGCTGCACGGGCTACCGGTTGCTGGACAGGAGGAGCATGCAAAGGAGGTGCACTATTGCACAGTGGGATCAGGTAAGGGGTGCTGCTGGACAGGGGAAGCAGTGAAGGGGTGCTGCTGGACAGGGGAGAGGTAAAAGGAAGGGAGAAGGGCTACTGCTGGACAGGGGGAGAAGGTAAGGAGTGGTGGTGGACAGCCGAAAAAAGAGAGACAGAAAGAAAGACAGACAGCGGCCAAGGAGAGAGAAAGAAAGAAAGACAGTCACACACATCTATTCTAGCACCCGTTAATGTAACGGGCTTAAAGACTAGTTATGATATAAATTAACAAACTTACCATTTAACTGTACAAATCATGATAGTATATACATATGATTATATAATAACATACATGAAGTAATATATATTGGAGTCAGTACACACATAATCCGAAGGAGAAATATTGTGAATATGGAGGAGTACACTCAACGAGCATCATATTAACCCAACAAAAAGTAGTCATCATATCTATCCTCTATAATAAAACCCTGCCACCGTGCTGTGTGCCTCCGTGCCAAATTCGATTGGAGGCGCTTTGGGCGGTTTGCAGCACGTGCAGCAATTTTAGCAGCAGTGGCGGTTTGACTCCTGCACTGCCGGGACGCCTCTTCTCACCCCCGGACCAGCAAAGGCAGCAGCCGTGCGGCATTTGCTAGGCCAGCTCACTTCGATAATACGAGATGGGACGGCCTAGCAAAAGCCGCAAAGCTGCCTGGGCTAGAGGATGCTGGACAGGGGGAGCAGGGAAAGGAGAAGACCTACTGCTGGACAGGGATGAAGTAAAAGGAAGGGAGAAGGCCTGGATAACATGAAACTCGGAAACCACCTTTGTTATTATAGAAGGTACTGTACAGAGAACCACCCCCGCTTCCGTGAACTTTAGAAAGGGTTCACTGCACAAAAGAGTCTGAAGCTCCAAAACACACCGTGCCGAGATAATGGTGACCAGAAAGACAGACTAGATTGTCAGAACCACAAGCAAAGCATCCTTCAGTGGCTCAAATGGGGCTCCCGCAAGGCCCTGCAGAACAAGGATAAGATGCCACGTAGGGAAAGAAAGACATAAGGGAGGTCGCAAGCAAAGCGCCCCTCTCAGAAACCTGGTTACATCGAGAACAGCAATAAGCGAGCTGAAACCCCTATATGCTCAGAAGCACGAAAAGCCTGCTAATTTAACCTTAAAAGGAGGCCACAACTAAACCCATATCCAAGCCCACTGGAAGAAAAGACAGAACCACTGGAAAGGGAGTCTGCTCTACCGGGTCCTTGGCACACTACTGTTGGAAAGCCTCCGAGGCTGTAGCATAAGAAGCCGAAGTAGAGGTTTTCTTAAGACTCCAAAAAGGTTGAAACACCCACATCAGAATAACCACGTTCCATCAAGGATGAGCAATCAAGAGCAATGCCGAAAGACCAAAATATTGTGGAGTCTCCATGGGCACCGGACCCTGACAAAGAAGGTCACGAAGAAGAGGGAGCTTTCGCTTCTGGTCCTGCAGAAGACGTATGAAATCCACATATCATGGAAGACAAAACCAATCCAGAGCCATTAGGATCATTATGCCAGGATGTGATGCTATCCAACAGATGAATTGACCAATCAGAGGCCACACACAAAGGTTGTTAGCTGGCCAGGGCAAAACCAAGGTATCCAGATCTAAACTTCTGCGCTCTGTTCTTTGACTGAAGAAGTGCCTGAGCTATGACATCCTGGCTGAAGCCATCAAGTTCAATTGTGGCAGGCCGCAGCACTACATGATAATATGGAATGCTTTTTGCAAGAGAAATCATTCTCCCAGATCCAGGACTTGTCGACTGTGGGAGTCTGGCTGTACAGTTTTGACTATGGCCACATGAGCTGCAGAGATAGACAGAAGATGTAACACCGCCCAGCAAACAGTATGCGAGCTTCCTGGTTCAAGGGAGCGTCTCTAGTGCCCCATTGACAATTCACATATGCCATGGCATTGTCAGAGAACACTTGCACCTCTTTCCCTGCCAGAGTGGGCAGTAATGCTGCCTAATTCAGAGAAAAGTATTTCAATTTCATTCGGCCTATTGAATTGATTTTTCGATTCACTTTTCCAGCCCACTAGGGAGTTGTTGTTTTTTCAAACATCCTGGTAGCCTCTTCAGCCCCCCCAGCCCCCTTTGCCCTCTCTAGCCCCCATGCTGGAGTTGTAAGGTAAATAAAATAAACAAACAAAAAAGTTTTTCCTCACTGTCTTAATACCAGCTCTGGAAGGATACACATTTGAAATCTGACATATTGTAATCAACGGGTCCGTCAACGAAATCGCGCGCTGGCACTTGCTACACTTTTTAAAACTGGTAATTGGCCGGGACATAGGCCGAAAAAGCTCTGCCGCAAGATCGAAGGAGCGGGGCCTGAGCCACGCGGCCGACCCGGTCGAATCACCGGAAGAAATTTTTTTTTTTTTAAAAAAAAGAAACCAAATGAAGAAAACACACGATAAAGAGTAAAAGAACTCAAAACCGCGACAATAGAAGGCAAAAAAACGGGTTTTCAATTAGCACAGAATTGAAGTAGAACTTCTCAGCTCTGCGGAAAGAAAAGAACCGAGGAGACACGCCCGGACCATCGGGCGGGAAGGCACTGGCGCATGCGCGGTACGGGCATCTCGAAACTTCTGAGTTTCTGCAAGCAAGTATGCTTGTGAGACGTCCGTATCGGGGCTCTGTCGGATGACATCACCCACTAGTGAGAATACCTGCCTGCTTGTCCTGGGATAAACTTAAATTCCATCCTCTTCCTAAATAAATGCAAAAAGGGTAATCTGCAAGTAGTGAGTTAAAAACCTAACCACCTTTCTGAAAACAACAAAATATCTTGCTTGTGGCAGGTTTCTGGGTCTCACTATGTCTTATCAGTGAGACCCAAAAACCTGCTACAAGCTCAATGCCAGCTGCAGAAACTCTGAGAGAACGTATCTTATCTAAAAGAACACTCCATTCATCAAAAGGGTGCGTTTCCATTGCAGGTATGTCACTATGGGCTAGATTCACTTACTTGACTCTCTGTGCCCAATCTGTGAAGGCCCGACCAATTCCCAAAACAATAAAATTAAAATGAGGGCGATCGGAGGAACGCCCCCTCCGACTGCACGGGTCACTAGTGTGCAATCCTGACATATGCGCAGACCATCTGCTTTCCCTGTAGATGGTCTGCGCATGCGTTCAGTGTTCGTTTTTGCTGGGGGGGGGGTTGTTATTTTTTGGTGGGGGGCCCTGACTCTCCTGCTCTACATCGATCTTGATTTTTCTCCTTTTGAGATCAGGCTGGTTCCCTTTAGCCTGTGACAGACTGACATGCACACGTGTGCACCGGGCACATTTTGTAATACTGCAGTGGTCCATTACTTCTCTCGCCTATCAGTTCTTAAGACAAAATTTCCAATCTTATAGAACTCTCTCCCTACTGAGATTTGCTGTGAACTCTCTTATTCTAGATTCTGGGCACTTCTGAAATCCTATCTTTTTCATTCTGGAATTCCTAGTAGATACAAAATAAGAAGTCCATTAAAGGGTGATCCCTGACGTTTAAAAGCAGGCAATTTTTGACTCTCCTGCTCTCTGCTGCTCTTCCCCGCAGTGCAGCCCCACTTTAAAACCACGGGCTCATACTGCGGGCAAGGGCGGCAGAGAGCAGGAGAGTAGGGGCAGCAAGAGCAGAGCTCGGCTAAAGGGGCAGAGAGCAGAGATGGGCTGCAGGGCTGGGATTTCAGGCCCAAGGACAGTCAGAAATGACGTTTGCGACTGGTCCCCAGCAGTCACTTCCTGTGTTGATTGGCCAGCCCAGTCGGTTTCAAAAATGTCTTTAGTGAATTGCGTCCCTACCTACTTTGCATGCCGTTCCCCTCATTTGCATGCACAGATCGGAATCGGATCGGCACAGACGTAATTGAATCGGGCTGGAGTAAAATCGGGTCGCAAACCGATCGGTACAAGATTGGTTTGCTTTGTGAATTTAGCCCTATAAATAAGAAGTATGTTTAATGTGACCATTTATTTTTTTCATGAAAACGGGACCATCTATTAATATTCAGCCCCGCCCACAATCCCACCCTAGCCCCACCCCCAATCCCACCCTAACCCTGTCCGCAATCCTACATAGCCCCGCCCCCAATTTCATACATTCATTTTTCATGTACATACAATATCTTATTAATTCATAATGGTAAACATAAAATTTAAAATAAAACACAAAGCACACTGTACACAGAGAAAATGTTAATTATCATTTACGAGTTTCAGGTTTTTTTCAAAGATATCAAGGCAGATTACTTTAAAATATGCAATGTCACCTAAGTAACTAGAAAAATAGACAAATAATAGTGCAAAATATAGACAGCAGATATAAATTCTCAAAACGGACATAATTTGATCACTAAATTTAAAATAAAATCATTTTTCCTACCTTTGTTATCTGGTTATTTCATGAGTCTCTGGTTGCACTTCCTTCTGACTGTCCAGTCTTTCTTTTTCATCCAACATTTTTTTCACAATCCAGCCCCATCCCCTTTGGGTCCAGGTCTCTCTCTCTTTTCCCTCTGTTACCCTCCCCAGATCCAGTGTTGGTTCTCATTTATACTTTTGTTCCAGGTCTCCCTCTCTCTCCTTCCTCTGTTATGATTTTAAATCTCCCTGTTGTTCCCCAGAGTCTCTCCCCCTCTGTCTGAACCTCCCATAGTCCTGCATCTGCCTCCTGTCGTTCCTCTTTGGACCAGGCCTTTGTCTCTCTAGTCTTTCTAATCTGCTTACAAACCCCCCCCTCCTTTCTCTGCCTCTTTCTCACCTCCCTTCCTCCTTCCCTCCCAGCAGATTTTAGCATATCTCTCTCCTCCTTTTCTCCCCTCAGATCTGGTATCTGTCTCCTTCCTCTTTTCCTCCTCCCAGGTCTGGTATCTGTCTCCTCCCCTTCCCGCCCTGCTCAGGCATCTCTCTCTCCGCTCCCTTCCTTCTGTTCTTCCTTTTCAATTTATTTTCTGCCTGTGTCTACTATTCAGTCCTGTTTCCCTCTTTTCACTGTGTCTACTCACAGCTTGCCACCCCTTTCCTTCACCCTTCCACTATCTCACTGTCTTCTTCCCCCCCCCCCCATCCAGCATATGACCCCCATCCAGCATGTGGGAAAATAGCAGCAATGGTGAGGAGGTGAGGTTTCCTCACCTCCTGGCTGCTGCTGCTGCCCTCTCACATGTGCCTGACACTGATGGCACAAGTTCTCCCCAGTTCCATCATCTGCCCCCTTCAGTTCTCAACACTTCCATCATCTGCGCCTTTCTCTCTCTCCTTTAAGTTCCCCCCACTTCCATCTGCCCCCTTTTCCAGTCCCCACTTCCATCATCTGCCCCAAGAAGGAAAAGATTGAGGTCACTAAAGGAACATATCTTCCCCTGCCACAAGAACCAAGAGGGAAGGCAATGCCAAGATCAAACAAGATTACCCCCCCCATAATAATGCATGCTGCTGGCATTTATTTTGTTTTTGCATTGGCGGAAAGGATGTGACAGGCCCGACAAGACCACTGAGCTAGTGCAGAACTTCCCCCGACGCCAGACCAAACACTACCTTTTTCACGGCTGACCGCCCAGCCGAATGTGGAAAGTGGGGGGAAAAGCGGGAATCCGATCGCCTCCATTCCAATGCCCCGAATGGGGCACACACTGACTACAATGACGCTGCCTCCGGTACCGACACTGACATGGAGGGAAGGCAGGGCCAAACAGAGGCACTCCCCCTATGGACGGACTCAAAGCCTCCACTGACACAGCCAAAGGCCGGGACCTGAGGAAGTCCAGCAACAAGGAAGGTGCTCCGTAATGGGCTTCCTGCCAAAACTCGTACCACCTCCGACGTGCTGTGCAGCATAGCTCTCTCAACCAGACCGGGTAGACATGCCGTGAGAGGGGAAAGGGAGAGCAGGGAGTTCACAGAGTCTTCAGCGGGCCTTCCTGACAGATTCAGGCCCTAAGCACGTGCCTACTGGGCCTATGCACTGGCTTCCCTTCTCCTCTGAAACAGGAATGACGTAATTTCGTAATTTCCTGTTTCGGATGCGAAGGGAAGCCAGGGTGCGCAGTGTTAGAACCCCGCAGCCTGAGTTCAGTTTGCTTGCAGGCGAGAGGGTAGTAAGGGAGTAGAAGAGAGGTAAGCTGACCTCACCAAACATTCGGGGGGGCCCCCTGCTCTTTTTGCTCCCACCCTAATGCCAGTCCTGGGGCAGGGAGACAGCCCATTCTCCTGTGATGCCTTGTCCCGTTGTCCCCACACACAGCTTCAGGACGCCGTCTCTGAAAACGGGACATTTCAGCGTCCCGAAGCTGTGCATGGGGACAACGGGACAGGTGCTCTGAAAAGGGGACAGTCCCATTCAAAATGGGACGTATGGTCACCTTAAGTATGCTCTAACTCTTTAAGCATGTCATCTTACAGAGCTTAGTCCAAATCAATTCTGTTTCTTATTTAATACTCCTCTGAACCATTTCCAAATAACCAGCAACACTTATGCTTTCATTTCAAGGTTTAGAGCAAAGAACATGATGGTCAGCTCAATAAAGGAAAATATTCTGTCTGTTCCTTAACACAGCGAGCACAACAAAGAGTCTTAGAATTCTCATGTACCCTTCATTTGCAAACATTTAAAAGCTCTAAAGGTATTTTATTTTGACAACACTTACCAGGTTTCATGGAGTTTGGCGCATTAGAGGGTACATTCCCCCATCCTGCAGTTGAAGCTCCTGGATTATCTAATTCACTCCATCCTGATGGGGTTTCACTTGGCTCGCCCCAGGCAGATGTCCCATTATCTGGTGTTGGTGGTTTGCTTTTGCTCCAGACTGCTACCGGGGGGGGGGGGGGGAAGGGAACGACAATAATTCAACAGTTATCAACACAGATTTCTGTATACATATTTATATAAACATACAGAGGCCCACTTTTAAAGGCATCTAAAGGAAATAAAAAAGGCAAAATGGCTTATAGAACATCTTAACTGAAGACAACAGCTCATGAAATCACAGAGGCAGGTCATGTAACCATATCGATGATGACATAAATCTTACAAAACTTAATGTGAAAGTAAATCACTGAAAATCATAAGTGCCTCATGCACCGCAACAGCTTTATAGCTTCCCCAAACTTCCCAGTTCCCTTTATTTAGCTTGGCCCGAGGGGAAGAATAATGCTGAAGAGGAGAAGTGTCTGTGTAACTGATAAATTCATGTTTTAAAAGAAATCATAATTGCTGTTTAAAAAAAACACACACCGCATGTTTTAAAAAAGTAACAGATTTAAGTACATAAGTACTGCCATACTGGGTGAGAACTAGTGCTGCCCGATTTGGCAATTCAAATCAATTCACCGATTCACTTCGATTGAAATCGATTTATTTCCTCTAAAAATGGGACTCATTGATTTGGTGAACAGTCCCTCTGGTGAGGCCTGACATACATCTAGGGCCTCTGAAAGCAGCAGTGGCAGTGGACAGCTAGCAGACACAGGCTCTAAACAGACTTCTTTGTGGCCTACCCGTCGGGGCCTTCCCTCTGCTGCATAACTGATGACGTGGCAGAGAGAAGCCCTAGTGGGATAGGCTGTGAACAAGCCCATTCAGAGCTTTTGTTTGCTAGCTTTCCACCGCAGCTATCAGGGGACCCAACAGTATGTCAGATCTCGAGGAAGGGGGATGGGAGGGAGAGAAAGCTGGTGCACAGGGGGTCTAGGAGGAAAAATTGTTGGACATGGGGTGGAGGAGAGGAAGGGAGTGCAACATAGAGGTAGAAAGGGATGAGAGGGAGAAATTTTGCATATGGTGGAGGGGAGGGAGACATAAACAGAGAAGAGAGAGGGAGAAATGTTGGACGTAGGGTGGAGGGCAGGGAGATATAGTGCATGGGGAAAGAGAAAGAAATATTATACATGAAAATGGAGGGGAGGAAGGGACAGATGCTGCATGGAGGGGAATAGAGAAATTTGGCCCAGGGCACAAGGCAGTGAAAGAGAGATGGTAGACAGACAGAGAGAGATGGTAGACAGAGAGAGAGAGAGAGAGATGGTAGACAGAGAGAGAGAGAGAGATGGTAGACAGAGAGAGAGAGAGAGAAAGAGAGAGAAGGTAGACTGTGGAAGAAAATGTTAGATATGGCAGTGGAAGGTAGTGCTCCCCGATTCAGGAAAAAAAGTTTCGATTCGATTCAGCCAATTGAATCGATTTTTCAATTCAATTTTCCTGCCCAATTGAGTGTTTCTTTCAAACATCCTGGTGGGTTTATTTTATAGCCTCTACACCCCCTTTGCCCTCTCCTACCCACACTGGCGCTGTGGTGTAAACAAAATAGACAAACAAAAAAAGACTTTTTCTCTCTGTTAAATCCTAGCTCACATTTGTGGTATAACACCAGCTCTGGCAGGATACACATTTCAAATCTGACATATTGTAATCACAAAACAGAAAATAAAATTATTTTTTCTACCTTTTGTTGTCTGGTCATTATTCAAATCATGTTGGTCCCAAGCTCTCATTGTTTTCTGTTAACTCGCTTGCCAGGGTCTCCTACCCATTTGTCGTTTTCTTCTTTCTCGATGCTAACCATCCATCTCTGACCTCCCCTTCCGTTTCTCTTCCCTCCCCCGAAGGTCTGGCATCTTTCCTTTTTTTTCATCTCCATCCCAGTAGCTGCAACGATGGATCCCACCATCCCCAGATCCACCATTTCTCCTTTTCTCAACTACCCTTTCATCCAGCATCTCTCCCTCCTTCCCCACCACCCCAGGGTCTATGAGTTCTCCATTTCTCTTCCCAACTAACCTCCTATCCAGTATCTCTATCCCCCACCCCCCTCTACACCATCCCTTATGTCCAACTTCTCTCTCTTTCTGATCCTTCCCTCACTAAATCCCATTGTCCACCATCTCTCTCAGTCCGGCATATACATCTCTTTGAAACCCCCCCTTCCCTCCCTCCCTCTGTATACTGCTACACCAGGACCACCCTCCTCCGAAGGCCTGCCCCCCCCCCCCCCCCCAGAAAGGCCTGCATTTTTCCCCCTGGCCTTCTGGTCTTACTTTTACTTAATTACAGCAGAGGAGCAGCCTGCAGAGAAGATCACCGGTGCTGTAGCTTTCCTTGCAGGCTGCCATCAGCCTCTGCAGCTGTCGTTCCTTCTGCCGCAGTCCCGCCCCTCCTCTGACATCAGGGGCAGGATCGCGACAGAGGGAACGACAGCTCCGGAGGCCAATGGCAGCCTGCAAGGATCGCTACAGCACCAGTGATCCTCTCTGCAGGCTGCTCCGCTACTGTAATTAGGTAAATGTAAGATAAGAGCGGGAGGCCAGGGAAACCGGAGGACACTGCAGCACTTCCCGACTGACCCTCCACCCCTAAAGCAGAAGCAGCAGGCCAGCAAGAAGCAGCGCTGAAGCTCCTGCTTGGGGGGGAAGGTTAAACACCAAATCGGGAGGCCAATTTAAAAACAATAAATTAAATTAAAACAATTCAAATCGATTCACCAGAAGTGAATCGGTGAATCGATTCGAATCGAAAATCAGGCAGCATTAGTGGAAGGAAAGGTATAGAGATGGAAGATGGATGGTGAGCACAGAGAAAGAAGAAAATGTCAAATGGGAGACCCTGGTGAGCGAGTTAACAGAAGACAAACAGAAACCAGAGTCTGGGACCAACATGATTTGAATAATAAAATGACCAGACAACAAAAGGTAGAAAAAAATAAAATTTTATTTTCTATTTTGTGATTACAATGTCATATTTGAAATATGTATCTTTCCAAAACTTGTGTTAGACAGCGATTGTGAGCTAGGACCTAACAAAGAGGAAAAATCTTTTTAATTTTATTTACACCACAGCACTAACATAGGGTTGGAGAGGGCAACGGGTGGGTGAAGAGCCTACAAATTAAACCAGCAGTGAATGTTTAAAATTTTTTATTTTTTAAAACACCCAACTGAGCAAGAAAATTAAATCAAAAATATCGATTCAATATGCTGAATCGAATTGAAAATTTTTCCCTGAAGCACTAGTACTGACTAATTCTAACTGGACATAATTCCTGGACATAATGGTCCAATTTAGTTATTTTGTAATCCGTCTATGAACTGATGAGGTATAGGTGGAATATAAAGCAAAGTTACTTACTGTAACAGGTGTTATCCAGAGACAGCAAGCAGATATTCTCACGTATGGGTGACGTCACCGACGGAGCCCCAGTACGGACCACTTTAAAAGTGCATCGCCACTTTAAGAGTTTAGAAAGTTCGCGATAGCCCGCATTGTGCATGCATGAATGCATTCCCGCTCAAAGTTGGCACGCGGTCCTTCAGTTATGATAAGCCAGCTAAGAAGCCAACACAGGGAGGTGGGTGGATTGTGAGAATATCTGCATGCTGTCCCTGGGTAACACCTGTAACAGTAAGTAACTATGCTTTACCCCAGGACAACCAGGCAGCATATTCTCACGTATGGGTGACCTCCAAGCTAACAGAATGGGATGGTGGGAGTGTCGGCCTTAAGAAAATAAATTTTGAAATATTGATTGGCCGAAGTGCCTATCCCATCTGGATAAAGTTCCAAACAGTAGTGAGAAGTGAATGTATGAACTGAGGACCAGGTGGCAGCTTTACAGATTTCCTCAATGGGAGTAGATCTAAAGACAACAACAGAAGCTGCCATAGCTCTAACTTTATGGGCTGTGACACGGCTCTTCAGTGCCAGTCTAATCTGAGCATAACAGAACGAGTTGCAGGCAGCAAGCCAGTTGGAAATCGTTCTCTTGGAAAGAGGATGCCCCAATTTGTTTGGATCAAACAAGATGAATAGTTGGGAAGCAGTTCTGTGTGGCTTTGTACGATCAAGGTAATAGGCCAAAGCTTGTTTACAGTCCAAAGTATGCAAGGCTGCTTCTCCAGCATGAGAATGAGGCCTAGGAAAAAACTCTGGTAGAACAATCGACTGATTGAGATGAAATTCAGAGACAACTTTTGGAAGAAACTTTGGATGTGTACACAGAACCACCTTATCATGATGGAAAACTGTGAAGGGTGGATCTTCTACTAGTTTTTGTAACTCACTGACCCTCCTGGCAGAGGTAAGAGCAACAAGGAAGACCACTTTCCAGGTAAGAAATTTGAGATGAGCTGTTGCCACTGGTTCAAATAGTGGCTTTATCAGACTGGAAAGTACCACATTAAGGTCCCAGATGACAGGTGGAGGCTTGAGAGGTGGTTTCACATTGAAAAGCTCTTTCATGAATCTGGAGACCAAGGATGAGCAGCAAGAGGTTTTCCTTGTACTGATTCGTGATAAGCAGCGATAGCACTGAGATGGACTCTGATGGATGTAGATTTAAGTCCAGAGTCAGACAGAGAAAGTAGATAATCCAAGACCAACTCCACAGCTAGGGATGTGGGATCGTGATGATGAAGAAGACACCAGGAAGAAAACCTAGTCCACTTCTGTTAGTAACATTGCTGAGTGGCTGATTTCCTGGAGGCTTCAATAATCTGACGTACAGGCTGAGAGAGGAGAAACTGAGAAGAACTCAGCCCGAGAGAAACCAAGCTGTCAGGTGTAGAGATTGTAGGTTGGGATGCAGAAGCGATTATTGATTCTGAGTGAGCAAAGTAGGAAATACTGGAAGAAATATGGGCTCCCTGGAGCTGAGATGAAGGAGAAGGGAGAACCAATGTTATCTGGGCCACCGTGGAACAATGAGAATCATGGTAGCTGCTTCTCTCTTGAATTTGAACAGAGTTCTCAACATGAGAGGCAGTGGAGGGAATGCATATAGAAATAGGCCCATCCAATCCAGAAGAAAAGCATCCGCTGCCAGATGGAGAGGAGAGTAAAGTCTGGAGCAAAATTAAGGCAACTGGTGACTGTGAGGAGCTGTGATTTAGTCCACCTATGGAGTGCCCCATTGAGCAAAGTCGGACTGGAGAGTTGTGGAGTCGAGAGTCCATTTGTGAGGCTGAAGAATCCTGCTGAGGTTGTCTGCTAGCGAATTCTTCTTCCCTTGAATGTAGACAGCCTTTAAGAATAGATTGTGAGCTGTCGCCCAAGTCCAGATTTTCTGGACCTCCTGACACAACATGAGAGAGCCCGTGCCTCCTTGCTAGTTTATGTAGTACATTGCTACTTGATTGTCCGTGCAAAGGAGGAGGACTTGAGGGCAGAGGAGATGTTGAAAAGCCTTGATGGCATAGAACATCGCTCTGAGTTCTAGGAAATTGATGTGACATTTCTGCTCTCTGGTTATCCAAAGACCCTGGGTCTAGAGATCGTCCATGTGTGCCCACCCAGGCATAAGGAGAGGCATCTGTCGTGATGATCTTGTGATGAGGGGGCAAGAGAAAAAGGAGACCTCTGGAAAGATTGGATGAGGTCATCCACCACTGAAGTGACTGCAGAAGAGATGATGTCACAGATATGTGTTGTGAAAGACAATCCATCGCCTGAGACCACTGGGAAGCAAAAGTCCACTGAGGAGTGCGAAGATGTAGCCTTGCCAATGGTGTGACATGAACAGTTGAAGCCATGTGGCCCAGGAGAACCTCTCTGGCAGAGATGGTTTGAAGAGGAAGAAACTGCTGACACAGACGGATGAGAGCCTGAAGGAATCTGGAGGAAGAAACGCTTTCATGAGGGTGGTATCTAGGATTGCCCAATGAATTGAAGACGTTGAGTCGGAATGAGATGTGATTCAGAGAAATTGACTTCGAATCCCAGAATCTGAAGAAATTAAATGATCTGAGATGTTGCTTGGACCACTTCCTGAGATGAAACAGCCTTGATCAACCAGTGGTCCAGGTAAGAAAAGACTTGAAGGCCGTGTGATTGGAGAGATGTGGCCACTATAATCAGGCACTTCGTGAATACTCTGGGAGAAGATGCCAGACCGAAGGGAAGCACCTTGTATTGTTAATGACATTGATTAATTTGAAAATGCAGATACTTCCTGGAAGCCGGATGAATTGGTATATGTGTGTAGGCTTCCTTGAGATCTAGGGAGCATAGAACAGGGTGAGGGATAACATCCTGAATTTCTCCTTGACAAGAAATTTGTTAAGAGCTCTGAGATCCAGGATGGGTCTGAGGCCCCCGGTTTTCTTGGGGACCAAGAAGTAACGGGAGTAGAATCCCCGGGTCCGCTGATCGAGGGGATCCTCTTCGATGGCATTCAGCAGAAGAAGGAATTGCACCTCCTGCAGAAGAAGGGAAGACTGAGCAGGATCCAAAGCAGACTCTCTTGGAGGGTTGTCTGATGGAAGAGTCTGGAAATGTAGAGAGTAACCCTGACGAATGATGTTGAGGACCCAAAGATCCGTTGTTATGAGTGTCCAACAACTGATGAAGAACTGAAGATGACCTCCAATGGGCTCAGGTAAAGGTTGAGAAGTGGTGAGAATGGCTATGCTCCAGAGAAACAGGTCAAAAAGGCTGTTTACACTTAGGTGGTACAGCCTGTTGTTTTTGCTGTTGTTGACGTGCCTGTTGCTGCTGTTTCCTTTGTCTGCGAGGTTGAGAGTGTGGTGGCTGCAGAGGCTTAGCAGCAAAACATTGCTGTGAACAAGGCTGCCCTGTAAACATCTAAAAGATAAGTTACTCAGCATTTCATATTCTGCTCTTTTGACTGGTTTTCAGCATTATATCTGCTTAATTTCTCTTCTCCTCCCTGTTTCTTACTAAAAAAAATATAAAAAAGCACAAAAAAATCCTTCTCTTTCCTCTGTTAAATCTTATTTCCTCTTCCTGCATTTTTGTTAAAAATACTGTGTTTTAGGTGGTATAGAGCCTATATTTCTGGTGCCTGTGGCTCAGGGTGACTAAAGTAGGGAAAATCTGTTATAAATCCTGTGTTTTAGGGTAGCACTGATAGAACCTGCAGTTTTGTTTAAAATACTGTGTTTTAGGTAGTATAGAGCCTATATTTCTGCCTTACTAGTAGTCTTACTTATAGTCCCACCAACCCCAGGGACCACTATTCATATATAGAGACCCATATAATCAGGACTACTCAAATCAAGTCACTTCACAACCAATCAAGATGACCTTTATTCTATGCAATCACTGTGGTGCTTTAATTCCAAGACATACTATTTGGAGGCTTAAGGCTTGCCCCATCTGTCTTCAACTTGCCAGTATTAAGGAGGAGCTCTGCAAACTTAAACAGGAATTGAATACAATTAAAGCAGCTTCCATCACTCCACAAAATCATACCAACTTACCACCTCTACCTCAAAGAATAAAACAGCCCAGGAATAAATGGGTCACAGTAGGCTCAGGAAGACTGCGACATGTAACACAGAAACATCCACCTTCACTAATATTACCTCTACAGAATTCCTTCGCTCCACTAGTGCACTGCGATACTCAGGAAAACAGAAGGGAGGTGGGACTGGAACCAATGAAGGTAACTCAAGAGAACAAGCGCACCCTAAGTACAAATAAAAAAGCCAAAAACAGAAAACTATTACTGTTGGGGGATTCCATCATCAGAGGCATTAACCTTGGAACACAGGGCGAGGAGTCCAAAATAGTGAAATGTCTTCCAGGATCCTCAGCTACCAGGAGTTCCAGGCAAATACTGACTATAATTAAGGAAGAAACTAAGGATTTTAACACTGATGTTGTTATCCATCTGGGAACAAATGACCTGGCCAACAACTCCACACTTGCAGCACAGAAAGCTTTTCGGGAGCTTGGTGAGGGCGTGAAACCTTTTGTAAAGACTTTAGCTTTTTCTGAAATACTGCCTGCATATGGAAAAGGAGAGCAAAGAGTGAAAAACACAGAGGACTTTAATAGATGGCTCAGAGCCTGGTGTCATCAAGAAGGCTTCAGGTACATAGGAGGATGGGGAAATACATGGAAGGACAAGAAGCTATATTGCACTGATGGGCTACATATTACTACAGCAGGAAAAAGAAACCTTGCAGAGAAATTTAGACAATATTTTTCTAGGCATTTAAACTAGAAGGTGGGGGTGGTGTATGTACGAAGGACAATTATAGAGACCACCCCCGGTAAAAGAAAAGATGTGATAGTAGTAAAGGCTGCAACATAAGCAATATCAGCAACTCATTTCTTAGAAATTGCAAAGGAAAGTGAAACGACACAAAAATCCATACAAAAAAAGAGATTATCGCTGAAAAATAGCTGGAAAGCGATGACCACAAATGCTCGCAGTCTAAGCAACAAAGTTCATGATCTGCAAGCCCTGATATTAGAGGCAGATCTAGATATTGTTGCTATCACAGAGACATGGTTCAGTGAATCACATGGATGGGATGCAAACATACCGGGATATAATCTTTTTAGGAAGAACAGAGATGGTCATAAAGGTGGAGGAGTAGCTCTCTATGTAAAGATCAATATCCAAGCAACCGAAATGCAAGGGACCTGGGGAGAGGAAGAAGCGATATGGATTGCTCTGAAAATAGAAGATGGAACTTCTATCTATGTGGGTGTAGTCTACAGACCTCCGACTCAATCGCAGCAAATTGATAAGGATCTGATTGTGGATATCCAAAAGTTTGGAAGGAAAGAGGAGGTTCTGCTGTTGGGAGATTTCAACCTGCCGGATGCGGACTGGAATGTTCCGTCTGCGGAATCGGAAAGAAGTAGGGAGATTGTGGATGCCTTTCAAGAGGCTCTGCTCAGACAAATGATGATGGAACCCACAAGGGAAAAAGCGATATTGGATCTGGTCCTCACAAATGGAGAGAGTATCTCTAATGTTCGAGTGGGTGCTCACCTGGGTAGTAGCGATCAAACGGTTTGGTTTGATATAACGGCTAAAGTGGAGAGCGGCCGCACGATACTTAAAGTCCTAGATTTCAAACGTACGGACTTTAATGCTATGGGAAAGTACCTGAAGAAAGAGCTGTTAGGATGGGAGGACATAAGAGAAGTGGAAAGACAGTGGTCTAAGCTGAAAGGAGCGATAAAAATGGCTACGGACCTTTATGTGAAGAAAATCAATAAAAACAAGAGAAAAAGGAAGCCGATATGGTTCTCCAACCTAGTGGCTGAGAAAATAAAGGCGAAAGAGTTGGCGTTCATGAAATATAAAAAAACCCAAGAATAGGAGAGCAGGAAGGACTACAGGGTGAAACTGAAAGAAGCAAAGAGAGAGATACGTTTGGCGAAGGCACAGGCGGAAGAACAAATGGCTAAAAATGTAAAAAAGGGAGATAAAAATTTTTTCAGATATATTAGTGAAAGGAGGAATATAAAAAATGGAATTGCTAGGCTAAAAGATGCTGGGAACAAATATGTGGAGAGTGATGTGGAGAAAGCAAATGTGCTAAACAAATACTTCTGTTCTGTGTTCACAGAAGAAAATCCTGGAGAAGGACCGAGATTGTCTGGCAAAGTTACACGAGAAAATGGAGTAGATTCTGCGCCGTTCACGGAGGAGAGTGTTTATGAGCAACTTGAAAAACTGAAGGTGGACAAAGCGATGGGACCAGACGGGATCCATCCCAGGATACTAAGGGAGCTCAGAGAGGTTCTGGCGAGTCCTATTAAAGACTTGTTCAACAAATCTCTGGAGACGGGAGTGATTCCTGGGGATTGGAGGAGAGCGGATGTGGTCCCTATTCATAAAAGTGGTCACAGGGATGAAGCAGGAAACTACAGGCCGGTGAGCCTCACTTCAGTTGTTGGAAAAATAATGGAAGTGTTGCTGAAAGAAAGGATAGTGTATTTCCTTGAATCTAATGGGTTACAGGATCCGAGGCAACATGGCTTTACAAAAGGTAAATCGTGCCAAACGAACCTGATTGAATTTTTTGATTGGGTAACCAGAGAGCTGGATCGAGGACATATGCTAGATGTAATTTACTTGGATTTCAGCAAAGCCTTCGATACAGTTCCTCATAGGAGGCTGTTGAACAAACTTGAAGGGCTGAAGTTAGGACACAAAGTGGTGAACTGGGTCAGAAACTGGCTGTCGAACAGACGCCAGAGGGTAGTGGTTAATGGAAGTCGCTCGAAGGAAGGAAAGGTGACTAGTGGAGTCCCTCAGGGTTCGGTGCTGGGGCCAATCCTGTTCAATATGTTTGTGAGTGACATTGCTGAAGGGTTAGAAGGAAAAGTGTGCCTTTTTGCAGATGATACCAAGATTTGTAACAGAGTAGACACTGAAGAGGGAGTGGAGAATATGAAAAAGGATCTGCAAAAGTTAGAGGAATGGTCTAATGCCTGGCAACTAAAATTCAATGCAAAGAAATGCAGAGTAATGCATTTGGGGATTAATAATAGGAAGGAACCGTATATGCTGGGAGGAGAGAAGCTGATATGCACGGACGGGGAGAGGGACCTTGGGGTGATAGTGTCCGAAGATCTAAAGGCGAAAAAACAGTGTGACAAGGCAGTGGCTGCTGCCAGAAGGATGATGGGCTGTATAAAGAGAGGCGTAGTCAGTAGAAGGAAGAAGGTGTTGATGCCCCTGTACAGGTCATTGGTGAGGCCCCACTTGGAGTATTGTGTTCAGTTTTGGAGACCGTATCTGGCGAAAGACGTAAGAAGACTTGAGGCGGTCCAGAGGAGGGCGACGAAATGATAGGAGGCTTGCGCCAGAAGACGTATGAGGAGAGACTGGAAGCCCTGAATATGTATACCCTAGCGCAGTGTTTTTCAACCTTTTTTGGGCAAAGGCACACTTGTTTCATGAAAAAAATCACGAGGCACACCACCATAAGAAAATGTTAAAAAATTTAACTCTCTGCCTATATTGACTATATATAAAGTAATTCTCTTGAATAGGAATCAAATAAACACAAAGAAAGTATTTTATAATTACTTTATTATGAAATAAAAATTATAAAATACTTTATTCAGTGCGAAACCTGGGCCTGTTTGGCTGAACACAAAGCTAATATTCTGGCTGGAATCGAAGAAAGACACACACGTAGCTCTTCGTCAACAGCTCTCAGTCTTTCTCTGTATTTGGTTTTTATAGCATACAAAAATAGACAAATATACCCTCCATCCTTTTTATTAAACCACAATAGCAGTTTTTAGCGCAGGGAGCTGCGCTGAATGTCCAGCGCTGCTCTTGACGCTCATAGGCTCCCTGCGCTAAAAACCACTATTGCGGTTTAGTAAAAGGTGACCATATTGTAAAATATAGACAGCAGATATAAATTCAGAACTGTGCATAGTAAGTGAAGGGAAGTTTTCATCTCTGGGAATTTACCCAGTTAACTATTAAGTTATTTGGGCAAATTCCTTTGAAAACTGTGGTAATACTGCCTCCACTTTGCTAAATTTAAAATAAAATCATTTTTCCTACCTTGTCTGGTGATTTCTGGTTGCACTTTCTTCTTCTGACTGTGCATCCAATCTTTCTTCCCTTCTATCAGCCTGTATGCTTTCTCTCCTCCACACCTCATTCCCTCCCCCAACTTTTATCTTCCTCTCTCCCTGACCTTTCTTTCTTTTTTTCTGTTTCTCTTCTTTCCTTCTGTTTCCCTGCCTGCCCCCTTTCTTTCTTTCTCCCTGCCGTTCCCCAAGCCACTGCCACTGCCGCTGCCATCGGGGAACAGGACCCACCAATGGATAACAGGCCCCAAAGCCGACGCCGACGCATGCTCTCCCTGACGTCAATTCTACAATCGGAGAGGAAGTTCCGCCCAGCCAGGCAGCGATTGGCTGGCCCGAACCAGGCAGCGATTGGCTGGCCCGAACTTCCTCTCCGACTGTAGAATTGACGTCGGGGAGAAGAAGACTTATCGACTCCATAGATTAGATCGCCAAGACAAAGTGAGTCCTGGGTGATCGACTCACTTTGCCTTGGCGAGCTACTGGCGCCCCTGCCTCGGGCCCCCTGTCAGCTCCGGGCCCGGCGGCCCTGCGGCACACCAGGCAACATCTCGCGGCACACTAGTGTGCCGCGGAACAGCGGTTGAAAAACACTGCCCTAGCGGAAAGGAGAGACAGGGGAGATATGATTCAGACGTTCAAATACTTAAAGGGTATTAACGTAGAACAAAATCTTTTCCAGAGAAAGGAAAATAGTAAAACCAGAGGACATAATTTGAGGTTGAGGGGTGGTAGATTCAGGGGCAATGTTAGGAAATTCTACTTTACGGAGAGGGTAGTGGATGCCTGGAATGCGCTCCCGAGAGAGGTGGTGGAGAGTAAAACTGTGACTGAGTTCAAAGAAGCGTGGGATGAACACAGAAGATTTAGAATCAGAAAATAATATTAAATATTGAACTAAGGCCAGTTACTGGGCAGACTTGCACGGTCTGTGTCTGTGTATGGCCGTTTGGTGGAGGATGGGCAGGGGAGGGCTTCAATGGCTGGGAGGGTGTAGATGGGCTGGAGTAAGTCTTAACAGAGATTTCGGCAGGTGGAACCCAAGCATAGTACCGGGTAAAGCTTTGGATTCTTGCCCAGAAATAGCTAAGAAGAAAAAAAAAAAAAAAATTTTAAATTGAATCAGGTTGGGCAGACTGGATGGACCATTCGGGTCTTTATCTGCCGTCATCTACTTTGTTACTATGTTACTATGTTAAAACAACACTGATATGAAGACTGTGGTCTGAAAGGACGAGTCGGGGGAAGTTTTCTCTTGTTTTTCACCAGAACCTCCCACCTGGTTTCATGAGATGATAACTTTTTGGTGGTGGAATCTAAGGAATCTACAAAAAGTTTATCGCCCAAACAAGGAGCATTGGCCACACGATCCTGGTGATTGACATCCAGCTCCGTTACTCTAAGCCAGGCTAAGCACCGCATAGCCAAAGACATAGCTGCAGCTCGAGAAGTGAGCTCAAAAGTGTCATAAATAGAGCTTACTAAAAATTTTTGCAACTGCAGCAAACTAGAAATGTACTGTTGGAAAAGAGATACCTTACGCTCAGGTAAATATTTCTGTAGTGTAGACCAGTGTTTTTCAACCGCTGTTCCGCGGCACACTAGTGTGCCGTGAGATGTTGCCTGGTGTGCCGTACGGTCAGGGCCGCCATCAGGGCAGTACCACCAGTCTAGGGAGAGGGGCGGTCCGCCCCACGTGGACAGGAGAGAGCTGGACGGGAGACCCGCGGAGTTCAATACATCTCGAGCCGCGAGGCTCGTCTTCTGTTCCTGCCTGCCCTGCAGCTAACATATAGCCGATCGCAAGCGTTCCCCGATGTCAGCGCTGACGTCGGAGAATACTTCCGTTCGGCTATTTGTGCGCGGCAGGGCAGGCAGGAAGCAGAAGACAAGCCTCGCGGCTTGAGCTTCGTTTTGCTGAGAAAGTTGCAAAGATGGGCTGGGAGGCAAACACGGAACACAAAAGGGGGGAGGGATGAACTTGGGAGAGAGGAAGGGAGGGAAAGAGATGCTGAGGTGGGGGAGGGAATGGGTTTTTGGACACAGAAGGCATGGACTTGGGAGAGAGGAAGGGAGGGAAAGAGATGCTGAGGTGGGGGAGGGAATGCGTTTTTGGACACAGAAGAAATGGACTTGGGAGAGAGGAAGGGAGGGAAAGAGATGCTGAGGTGGGGGAGGGAATGCGTTTTTGGACACAGAAGAAATGGACTTGGGAGAGAGGAAGGGAGGGAAAGAGATGCTGAGGTGGGGGAGGGAATGAGTGTTTGGACACAGAAGGCATGGACTTTGGAGAGAGGAAGGGAGGGAAAGAGATGGTTGTGTACACAGGGAATAGAAGAAAGGAGAATTTTTGGTCATAGGGAGGGAGTGAGGTACAGATAGTGGCATACCAGGGTGGGGGTGGGGGGCGGTCTGCCCCACCCCGGGTTTACGTCCCAAGGGGGTGCACAGCTGGCTACCCTCCAGTGTTGTCCCTAGGCCGGCAAACTGCGGCTCTTTAGCCACTTGAGTGCCACCGCCGCCAACGGTGTTGTTGGCGGTGGCAGCATTATAAAATACTTTCTTTGTGTTTATTTGATTCCTATTCAAGAGAATTACTTTATATATAGTCAATATAGGCACAGAGTTAAATTTTTTAACATTTTCTAATGGTGGTGTGCCTCGTGATTTTTTTCATGAAACAAGTGTGCCTTTGCCCAAAAAAGGTTGAAAAACACTGGTGTAGACACTTGTTTAGCTAAGTGTTTAAAATAAAAAGAAAAATGGAAAGCATAATTTTCGGACCGGTTGGCAAGCATGGCATTTTGATACAAACGCTTGCCAAAGCGGTTCATGGTCTTTCCCTCTCTGCCATGAGGAACAGAAGCGTAAACATTGGCCCCTGCAGATTTTTTAAGTGTGGACTCCACCAGGAGAGATTCATGAGGGAGCTGAGAATTGTCAAAACCCAGAATTGAAACCAATCTATAAAGGGAATCAAGCTTACTAGGAACCCCAGGGATGGTCAAAAAGTCTCCCGTAAAATATCATGGAGAGGGAGCTTAAGAAACTCCTTAGGTGGCTGCTTATAATCTAATGCATCCAAAAAACCTTTTGATTTCTTTGAGTCAGCCTCCAGAGATATAGAAAGAGTCTCTGACATTTCCCTCAAAAACTTGGAAAAAGAAGCCTTATCTGGTTATTGAGTAGGCTCTTGAGAAGAAGAAACTTGAGAGTCTTCATTAGAAGAGGCCTGCTTCATCATCAGTCAGAACAGGCTCTTCAGAATCTTCCCAGAGATCAGAGTCCCATGTCGGTGGAAGACGTCAAGAACTGGGTGTGGATGGTTCAAGATGTTTCATCTTCTTCAAAGATTTACCCGATTTGACCGACAATGTCTCGGGAGATGTATGTGAAGAAGAACGATGTCAAACTGCATCTGACATCAAACCCTGAACCAAGCCCGACAGCACCGATGACGGCTTCCGGGAATCCGGTGCCGAGACAGCAGACACCAGTGCTATAAGGGTCAATGCCGATAACAAAGGCTCAGACCGGACTGGCACCAGAGGAGCCGGTGTCGCCATGATAGGGAGTAAGAGTTGTAACTGTTCCTGTAACTCCGTGCGCTGCACTTGTTGAATTTGCTGCTTAAGAGTCTGCACCGGTACCGCTGGCTTTTTCGCCGGTACCTTTGGTCCCGCTCTGCACTCACCTCAATCGGAGTGGAGCATTTCTTAGAGCACCTCAAGGTCTGCAGGGCTTGACTCACTGCTGAAGTGGCCTGAGGACCCGAAGGGGTAGGATAAGGCTTCTTAGCCGGCTTACCCACTAGATGCGACACCAAGGTGGATTCCAGCGACGTCGAGTGATGCGACGTTGACTTCGGTGTAGACTCCGACGTCGGTACAGGTGCCGAATCTCCCTCCATAGCAAAACCGAAAATTAATATGCTGTTGAATCTGTCGGTTCTTGAAGATCCTTTTTTGAAGAGAACAATGGGTGCAGGAATCAGTCCTGTGGTCTGGCCCCAAACACTGGAAGCACCAGCGATGCGGGTCAGTAATAGAAACAGGGCGAGCACACCGTTCGCACTTTTTAAAACCCATTTGCGGACGGGATATTGATGGAAAAATGGCCTCAGCAAAATCAAAAGTCAAGGCTTGGGGCGTGGAACAGGCTCTGCCAGGCCGTGAAAGGGAAAAAGTTTAAAAAAATTTTTTTTTACTTTGACACGAAAGGAAAATAAAAAAGAAAACTGACAAAAAAGTCAGAAAAAAAGCCGTGTGAGCAGGAAGGCAGCGAAAAAATACTAACGGTCGTTGATAAGCAACTTCTTAGCTCTGTGGAAACTATAAAACTGAAGGGACCACGCACCTTCATCGGGCGGTAAGGCACTCATGCATGTGCGGTACGGGCTATCGTGAACTTTCTAAACTCTTAAAGTGGCGAAGCACTTTTAAAGTGGTCTGTACCGGGGCTCTGTCGGTGATGTCACTCATACATGAGAATATACTGCCTGCTTGTCCTGGGATAAGAACCAGTATAACAACTACTTTTTGCTTTCACCATAGAACCTTCAAAACGAGGCTCAGAGTGAATATGCTGACCTTCAGTAATAATCTAGGGGGAGGAACAAAGTGCTGCTATATCATATACTACAATATGCATATAATAATTTTATAGTAAATGAGGGAGTCACAAGTTGGATGAGCTAAATAGATTCAGACTGGTGTCTAAGATTAAACGAAACCTAGGTAAGATGGAGAAGGTCTTAGTATTTAATATGGTCCAACAGAAACTAGCACAAGCTTTTCCATTTAAGATTGCACAAAGAGGAATGCAATACTTGGGAGTGGTAATCTTTAGCAAAGTGGAAATTTTTTTGGCTTAAATTATGGAATATTGACAAACTCTAGTAAAACTGATCTGAATTCCTGGAAGTCTAATGCTAGCACAGTGGCCATGATTAAGATGATGATCCAAGTTTCTTTTTTTATTTTTACAACTTCTGATTACTATTACTGCAATAGATTCATGCATTATGCTTGACATCAAGGAACATTTCCAACATTTAATGAGCACTTCCTGTTCATCCATTACAATTTGGGTTCTCTTCTACACTCATGTCTGAAAGACAATCCAATTACCTTCTAACATGATGCAAAAACATAAGACAACTGAATCTTTGGGAAGGCTCTACAAAAACCAAATCGAAAAGCTTTATAGAATGTTGTCCCTTTTTTTACTGCAATAAAAAGATTTAAATATAAGATCTGTTTAAGGTTTGTACAAATGAGGACATCGCCTGCAAGGACAGGGTGGGAATGGGGACAGATCCTGTTACACGCTATCAATTGTGCAAATCCGTATAACCACCGACACTCACTAAACAACCATAAAGCAAACATATAAGCTTGCTTTTATATATAGTAGGGAAAGGGATTGGGACTTGCATACTACCTTTTTGTAGTTTTACAACCACACTCAAAGTGGTTTACATACAGGTACTTCAAGTATTTTCCTTATCTATTTTGGTGGGCTCACCTGGGGCAATGGAGGATTAAATGACTTGCCAAGGGTCAAAGACAGCAGTGTGGGGTTTGAAAACACAACCTTAGGGTGCTAACTCTGTTGTTCTAACCACTACGCCGCACTCTTGTCAGAAACATTTCTACAGGAAGGGCCTTAGGCCTCCTTCCTGGTGCATTCTGGGATTCCCTGGGAGGGGCCTATTACACCTATTGGTTCAGATACCAAAGACCACTCACATTGTGCATCCTGGGGTGACTTAGGAGTGTCCTAAGACTTCAATTGATCCAAATACCAAAAGCCACACCCATGGGAGTAATATCTGGACCAGTCTTAGGCCACTCCCACAGAATCCCAGAATGCACAAGTAAGGGAGCCTAAGGTCCTGATTGGCCAAGGTGCCTAAAGCCTTTCCTATGGGAGGGGCCTTAGGTATGTGGGCCAATCAGGTCCTTAGGCCTCTCCTTAGTGCATCCCAGAAAGCACCAGGAAGTGGCATGTCTGCAATTTTGGAAGTGGTGAACCGGCAGGAAGGAGGGAGTTGTCATGCCTCTTCCTGGTATTCAAAAGTACGGGGGTTTCGGGGTATCAGGGTGGGATGCTGGGATGTCAGAGGGGGGTTGGGTGGCATATTAGGGTGTTATGGGTTTGGGGAATCAAGGGGGTCTAGTGGCAGGAGGGAGTGGGCATCCCTCATGCCAAATGGATTGGGGAGGGGAGTTGGCATCCCCCATTGCCCCAGGTATTTTAGATAGATTGTGAGCCCACCGGGACAGAGAGGGAAAAATGTTTGAGTACCTGAATAAATTCATGTAAACCGTTCTGAGCTCTCCTGGGAGAACAGTATACAAAAATGAATAAATAAATTAAATAAATTTTGCCGAGCGCGATAAGTGGAAATGTCAGGGGCATTAGGTAGGAGGGAGTGGACATCCCTCCTACTTATTGCAGATGCGAATGTCTGGGGTGGGGGCGTCATTTGCCACTGCCAACTCAGCTGATTGCAGCAGAAGTATTTTCCCCACAATCAGCTGAGTTGGCAGGACTCCCAAAAGCTACTGAATCTGTCTGTGAGAGAATACTGCTTCCCTTGAATGCATTATGCTTTCAAAAATATATTGTGAGCAAATGCACAGTCCCAAGTCTTCTGGGCGTGTTCACAAAGGAGAGAACCTGTGCCTCCTTGCTTTTTTATGTAATACATTGCAACCTGAACATCAGTCACAATATGCTTTAATGTTTCGAGAGTATTATAGATTGCTCTGAGTTATAAAAGATATAGATTTTAAAAAAACAACCAGGTTCAGTAGAATAGCAGCTTTAAGTGCGAATACCGTCCAGATAAACCCCACGAGCTTAGGAGGACAAGTGCTTGGTCAGAACCTTCTGATGTGGAGGTGAGTGGAACAAAACCCTCCTAGAAAGAGATCATCCAGCACTACAGAGATTGCCAAAGTGTAAAGTGTTGAGACAATGGGTCACGAGCTTGAGACCACTGACATGCAAGAGTCTATTGAGAAGTCTTAAGATGAAGTCTCTTAAATGGAATAACATGCACTGTGGAGTCCATGTGACCCAGGAGTACCATTATATATCTGGCCAAGATTGATGGAAGAAGATAAGTCTGCTTGCAAAGCTGAATCAATGCCAAGGGAGAAACACTCTGAAATAAAAAGGTATGTAGCAGAGCTCTGATAAATCACAGATTTTTAGAAGATTAAAGTTGGGATTTGGGAAAAAAATTTCAAATCTCCAGTGCAGAAAGAAGAAAATTGTGAACTGAGTCACTGTGAGGACCTATTACGAGGTTTGGTCACTGATGAGCCAATCAAACAGCCAGGGACAAACCTGGAGACCCTGTCTGCAACGCTACTGCCACTACAACCAGTCCCTTGATGACTACTCTGCAAGAGAATGCAAGGCCAAAAGGCAGGACTCTATATTGATAATACTGCTGCACTATCAGAAATCTGAGTAATTTCCAGAAGTTCAGAAGCACTGGAATATAAGAAACTTCTTTTCAGATCTAGGGAGCAAAGCCAGTCATTGTGACCAGAGGGAACATATGACACTTGTTTTCCCCTTAGAGGAAATTTGTTCAGGGTCCTGAGGTCTAAAATTGATCGTAGACCTCCCTTCCCTTTTGGAATGAGGAAATACTAGAAGTAAGAACACCGGTTCCTCTACAGAATGAGAGTACCCAAGAAAGGGACTTGGGGGTAATGGTGGACATGACAATGAAGCCGACAGCACAGTGCGCAGCGGCCGCTAAGAGAGCGAATAGAATGCTAGGTATAATCAAGAAGGGTATTACAACCAGAGCGAAAGAAGTTATCCTGCCACTGTATCGGGTGATGGTGCGTCCGCATCTTGAGTACTGCGTCCAATACTGGTCGCCGTACCTTAAGAAGAATATGGCGTTACTCAAGAAGGTTCAGAGAGCGACACGTCTGATAAAAAGTATGGAGAACCTTTCATACGCTGAAAGATTGGAGAAATTGGGACTCTTTTCCCTGGAGAAGAGGAGACTTAGAGGGGATATGATAGAGACTTACAAGATCATGAAGGGCATAGAGAGAGTAGAGAGGGACAGATTCTTCAAACTTTCAAAAAATAAAAGAACAAGAGGGCATTCAGAAAAGTTGAAAGGAGACAGATTCAAAATGAATGCTAGGAAGTTCTTCTTTACCCAACATGTGGTGGACACCTGGAATGCACTTCCAGAGGATGTAATAGGGCAGAGTACGGTACTAGGGTTTAAGAAAGGATTGGACAATTTCCTGCTGGAAAAGGGGATAGAAGGGTATAGATAGAGGATTACTGCACAGGTCCTGGACCTGTTGGGCCGCCGTGTGAGCGGGCTGCTGGGCACGATGGACCTCAGGTCTGACCCAGCGGAGGCATTGCTTATGTTCTTATGTTTGTGTTATGAGAAGAAGTGTCGACTTGAAAAGAGAATCTATTGGAGGTCTAGAGACAAAATAATTACATGAAAAGAAAGTCATTCTCAAAAAAGATTTTCATTTTTTAATATATTGGCCTCCTCCTCCCCTACAATCACTCCCAAACCTCCAGACTTTGGAGTAACAGTGTGGCAAATGTTCATTAAGGAATAGATATAGGGAAAAAGACTTAAAGCAAACGGATATCTTCTAAAGGGTACTGTATAAACATTGATGGAACAGTGTAAGACGTTGCAAGAAAAAAACACCTGTTTAATCCTGCTTCGCAGATAAAACAGTGAAAGGTTCTAATATGGCGAGAATCTAACTTACAGGTGCTACACCCCCTGTTAGATCCCGCCATTTCATGTATAATTGTATCAAAACAGGAAAGAGTCACCTTACAAGCTCTATGCCCCATGGTGGAAATATGAAGCAGCTGCAAGTCGTTTGATGTATGCATGATGGAGGAATCTAACTTTACAGATTCTACACCCATCTTAAGATTCTACACCCATGTCCTCCTTAGATCATGGATAAGCAGATCCAGCCCAATACATTCTAGGTAGGGGAAAGGATCGAAAGATATGATGACATTCCTGAAGACGTTGAGAAGGAAAGAATCCATCACAAAAAGGCAATTTCTGAACAAGATGCTTCACATAGCAGGAGATATAGAAATTGAGATTTGGCACATTGATCATAAACATGGAGTACTGGTAGAAAGGACAGCCAAATGTGTCCTTAGTGCGTCTTTTATGCACTGGTGGCACTGAGACATAGAGTCTCAATTGAGTAGTGGTTTTTTTTTGGGTTGTTTTATTTTTTTAATCAACTCTTCCACGAGTGATTGGTATTTATATATAAAGTCAAAGTCTTTGAGAGCCTCCATAATGGTGGGGTGTTTCCAAGCTGATTAAGAGAATATCCCTCTCAAATGACCTTTAGAATCTAGATGTGGTTATCAGTTTCTAACGGGGATAATACAGTTGGAGCAGAGTCCAAGTGATTGAGGAACAGGCTGCGAAATAGCAACAGCAGAGTTCTTTTAGGAGGTTATCACAATCTAAATCCTCTTAAGATTTCAGTACTGTAGACAGAATTAGCTTGTAGGTTGAGTGCTAGCTCTTTCTCCAACTACCTAATAAATATACAGGTAGGTATCGACTTACGACCTATCCAAGTTACGACTGCTCGACCTTACGAGGTGACTTCTGCTCTCTGAAAATAAATGTTGCTAACAGATTGCTTTAAGATGATTAAAATATCATTACCCAGTCTAATATTCTTGCCTTAATTTAATATAGGCCGACTTACGTCCTGATCCACTTACGACCTAGCAGTCGGAACCAATTGCGGTCGTAAGTCGACGACTACCTGTAGTGAGAAAAAGTCTTTCAGAAGAAGATTTAGCGATTGGTGGACAGTTGAGTGGAAACTTTGTTGTAAACTCAGAAGTCCTGAATTAAATCAGACTAAGCACAAGGGATATGAAGGCCTCGATGACGAAATGCATCAAGAAGACTGATTTTTACTTTGAGACCGGTACCGGTCCAATGTTAGAAAGATGTATGATGCAAAGCTATTGTTCTCTTTGAAGAACGTGAGGGAGCGATGTTTTCTCTTTAAAGCATCCAAGGAAAAACGATGCTCATTGGAGTGTCATTGAAGAACTGGACTGATGATGAGAGGATCGATACCTAGACATTGCCTGTCGATGTTGCTCCAGAGAAACCAGCTGCGGTATCTTAGGATCTGGTAGCCATGTACTTAGGTTGGACCGGTAACGAGGGAGTCAATACTGGGGTAAGCAGTTTACATGCATCACCAAAGTCCATTCAGAACAGTGCATCTTGCTGTACCCAGAAAGAAAGCACCAGTACCTCTGGCTAATCTGCCGGTATCATCGGTGCCGTGGCTTGCCTCAAGAGGGTGACCTTCATAAGGAAGCACACCTCTTAATAAGGAGGCAAGCCGGAAAGTGGTCATCGCTGCTTCGTCAGCATCAAGAGACTCAATGCAAATTGACCTTTGATGCTGATTGGGAAGCTGGTGGCCTCTGAAGTGGCTTATCAGATGCAGTGATGTTTCCCGAAACCAGTGTCAATGTCAATGTCTTCGGCAACGAAGATTTCTGATCGATGCCGATGCCGGTCCCGAATAATCTTTCCTGTTGAAGTTTCTCGAACATTTCTGCAGGGCAGTACACCGGGTACAAGTTCCACCTGGTGGTCTGGGCAAAGGAACTTGAAGCACCTTCAGGAATACAGGTAGGCCTTGGGCACCTGCAACACTTTTTTTAGCCCATTAGCAGCCTGAAAAATGGTTGAAAAGACCATGTCAGCCAAATCAATGGCTGAGGAAAAATGAAAGTCTCAGCAGCCAAAGCCACTGAGGAAAAAAGAGGAGAAAAAAATGTTCCTCCTCTTTTTTTCTTTAAAAAAGAAATAAACAAACACAAATTAAGAAAAAAACGCTTGAGTGGAAAGACAAATGGCAAAAAACTGAACAACGTTCAGAGAAACGACTTCTTAGCTCTGTGGAAAACTAAGAACTGAGAAGTCGCGAGCTTGCATCGAGCGGTAAGGCACTCGCGCAAGTGTGGTACAGGCAGTTCGCAAACTTTCTTGAGTTCTTAAAGTGGCAATGCACTTTTAAAGATGTCCGTACTGGGGCTCCGTGGATGACATCACCCACATGTGAGAATATGCTGCCTGCTTGTCCTGGGATAATATATTTTCCATATTCAAGCCTCAGTGGAGAATATGGATGAAACATATTCAAGGAAAAGAAGGCAATCCACATGAGAGATTGGACCCCAACAGTGGTACTTTTTAACAATGGCAAATGTGAAAGGGGATCCAACTTAACAGCTCTACACCAGATTGGATGCCTCTATTAGAATCTCGGTGATATAATATAGCACAGTTGTTGTGATAGATGGAATATAGATGATCCATCCTAAGCCGTTCTACAGGATATGATCATGATGGAGTAACAAACAGGCGAGTTGTGCCATGCCTAATAGGGTCCAAACTAAGTTTGTATACCCAAGGTGGATCCCTAAAAAAGCCTAATCTAATCTAATCAATGGTGCTGAGAATGTGAATATGTGCAGTGGAGAATCATGAGTAAAACTTCCAGTTTCAAAGTGGAGATCACAGAGAAACGATGATCATGCCCAGGAAGCTCAGTATGTTAGAGCAAGAAATCAGGAAACTCAATTGAAGGTCGATACAGACAAATATGCTGGGAGCAACATTAAGGAAGGAGGGTACAGAGGAAATGAAAAAGTCTATCACAATCAAAGGGATCAAGGATCTGGGCTCCATATCTGATCATTATAGAGCTTTCCTGAGGCACCTGGCATACAGAAGGAAAAAGGGGGGAGGAGGAAGATACGATGGATGGGGATCTTGAAGCAGATAATGTAGATTCACAGAGTGCTTTTAGTGCCTTCTGACCTGAAGACAGGTCAGAAGGCATAAGTTGAATCCCAGATGTTTGGGATTGAGAGCATCGAGAAATATTCTTTCAAGTTTTTGATGGGGAGCGTTGGTCTATTGGAATAGCGTTGATAGCGGTGTATTGGTATAGACCTAGAAGAGCATTGATAGCGGTGTATTGGTATAGACCTAGAATCAGTACCATACACCATCCAAGTGCTATACTTAGGCTGGGCCGGTACCAAGGAAGGCAATGTAAGCACCAGTATTGAGTGAAATTTATGTCACCAAACTCCCTTCGGCAAAACTCATTGAATTATTTCTTGAAGATTTGCACCAGCACCTTATGGTGAACAGCTGGTACCATTGGTGCAGCAATTGCAGCACTGGATTGATGACATCAAGGGAAAGGAAAATTGTAACGTGATGATGTTCTCTTAAGATCTTGATGTTCAATGCTGCGGTGAACAAACTGGAGTTGGTACCCTTGTCCTGTATATGCTACGTTTAGCATGGGCCGGTACCGAGGAATTAGACATCAGTTGATCGTGGAAAGAGTGCACCGACACCATCGCAGAAGACATTGATTTCGAATAGCGTCATTGGCATATCTCTCATCCACCAGTACCTACAATGCTGTCATGGCTAACTCAATGTAGCTCCTTTGATGTTGAAAAAAAATGAAGAAATGAGCCGTCGATGTATGAAGAGGAGACACTGGTACCATATACCATTAGCCAGTATAGAAGGTGCAGCAGGCGTCGAAGCATAATTGCCTCAATAGGTAATGCGTTTCAGAATTGACAGCATGTATCGAAGAATGACGACGTCAACGAAAAGCATGCAAAGTCTTGATGAGAGTTATGCCAATGACGCTATTCAAAATCAATGTCTTCTGCGATGGTGTTGATAAAAGGCATGCATCAAATAGACTCGATGCTGAATATGCCACTGACACTATTCGAAGTTATTGTCCTTTGCGATGGCGTCAATGAAAGGCATGCATCAAATAGACTCAATGCTGAATATGCCATGACGCTATTTGATATCGATGTCTACTGGTACCGAAAGGGATTTGCAATACAAAAAAGTCCAAGTCGCTGAAAATTCAACTCCAGACCTAATATTTCTAAAAGAGAGGAAAAACACATTCTGATATTTGTTATTATTGTTTTTCTCCTATTTTTTTAGATCTTTATTTATATATATAACCAACGAGAGAGGGCCTGCTGGAAAGGACAAGAACATGGTGGTGTAGAAAGGCGGCTGAAAACCATCGACGCGACTATAGAGGGAAGGGTTTGAAAATTGTCTGAAGGCCCCTTGACATCAAAACATTAATTTATTTGTAATGGTGGTAGAATAATAAACAACAAAAATATGAAAATAATAGAAAAAAAAAAGCAGGAAAGCAAATTTGAGAGAACAAAGTTGATACACGTCTTCTTCATTCTGTGAAAAATGAAAATCTGATGACCTCGAGAGCCAGCATCAGGCGGGAAGGCACTCGTGCATGCACAATGTGGGCAGTCACAAACTTTCTAAAAATTTTAAAGTGGTAAAGAAGAGTTATTTATCATAACAGGTGTTTATCCAGTGATAGCAGGCAGATATTCTCACATGTTGGTGACGTCCACGGCGCTCCAGTATGGACAGCTTTATAGGTGCATCGCCACTTTAAGAATTTGAGAAAATTTGCAAACTGCCCGCACCACACATGTGTGAGTACCTTCCTACCCGACGTCGCTCAAGGCTCCTCAGTTTGGTAAGCAAGCTAAGAAGCCAACCAAGGGAGGTTGTGAGAATATCTGCCTGCTGTTCCTGGATAACACCTGTTATAGTATGCAACTGTGCTTTATACCAGGATAAGCAGACAGCATATTTTCACATGTGGAACTCCCTAGCTTACTATGATGGGATGGAGGGAGAGTTGGCCAATAGGAAAATAAATTTTGCAATACTGCTTGGTCGAAGTGACCATCCCATCTGGAATAAGATTCCAGACAGTGTGTGATGTGAATGTATGAACTGAGGACCAAGTAGCAGCTCTACAGACTTCATCAATAGGAGTTAAGAGAAAGAAAGCAACTGAAGCTGCAATAGCTCTGACTTTGAGGCTGAGCCTGTGACAACTCTCCAGTGACAACCTAGCCTGAACAAAACAGAAGGAGATACAAGAAGCCAACATGTGGAAATCTCTTGGATACTGGACGTCTCAACTTGATAAGATCAAAGGAGAGTTCTATGTGGTTGAGTTCTCTACAAATAGTAGGCTAATGCTTGTTTGCAGTCCAGAGTGTGAAGAGCCGTTTCCCCAGAGAGAGAATGAGGAGCAGGAAAGAATACTGGGAGTACAATAGATTAAGGTGCAATTCCATAACGACCTTTGGAGGAAACTTAGGATGAGTGTGAAGCACCAATTTATCATGGTGGAATACTGTGAAAGGGAAATCCACCACCAGCGTTTGAAGCTCACTGACTCGTCATGCTGAAGGAAAATGAAAAAGACCACTTTTCACATACAATATTTGAGATGAGTCATAGATATTAGTTCAAAAGGAGGCTTCATCACTTTAGCAATAACCACATTAAGAACCCAAACCACTGGAGGTGGTTTGACACTGAAAAATCCTTTCATGAATCGGGATACAAGAGGATGAGCAGTGACAGGTTTAGCATCAGCTAATCTGTGAAAAGCATTGAAAGTACTGAGTTCAACTCAAATCAAAGTGGCTTTGAGACCTGAATTGCATAAATGTCCAATACTGAAGATACAGAGGTAGATTTAGCCTCATAATGATAAAGAGCACACCAAGCGGAAAAACGTGTCCATTTTTGCTGGTAGCACTGTTGCGTAGACAGTGTCCTGGATGCTTCCAAGATTAATCTGACAGGCTAAGAAAGATGAAGGTCAGCCGATGTTAGGCCAAAAGGTAGCAAGCTGTCAGGTGCAAAGCTGAAAGATTGGGATACAGAAGATTCTGTGTGAGAAGAGATGGGAAAATTTGAAGAGGGATTGGTTCCTTCATACTGAGTTGAAGCAGAAGGGAAAACCAGGGTTGTCTGAGCCACCGAGAGGCTATAAGAATCATGGTGGCTGATTCCTGCTTGAGCTTGACAAGCGTCTTGAGGATGAGAGGAACTGAAGAAAAGGCGTAGAGAAACTTATGAATCCAATTCAGCAGAAAAGCATCCACTTCCAGACGGTAAGGAAAGTACTGCAGTAAGCAAAACTGGAACAGCTTGTGGTTGTGGGGAGGACGTAAACAAGTCTATCTGAGGAGAAACCCAATGAGAAAAAATTGGACGCAAAACTGCAGAGATGAGTGTCCACTCGTGTGGTTGAAGAAACCTGCTGAGTCTGTGTGCAAGTGAATTCTGTTCCCCTTGAATATATATTGCTTTCAGGAATATATTGCAAGCAATGGACCAGGTCCAAATTTTCTGGGCCTCCAATTAAAGACGGAGAGAACCCGTGCCTCCTTGTTTATGTAATACATTGTGACCAGATTGAGAAGGACGGTGTTGGTCGCAATGTGCTGAAAAGCTTTGAGAGCATTGTAGATCGCTCCGAGTTCCAACAGATTTATAAGCAAAGGCGGTCCTGGGTAGACTAGTGACCCTGCGTGCAAAAATCGTCCAGATGATCTCCCCAAGCCTAAGTGGATAAATCCATGGTCAGAACTTTCTGATGAAGATCCTCTGGATAGATTGGAAGAGTTCATCCACCAGTGCAGTGACTGTCGAAGTGAAGGCATGACTGTAATATGTTGAGAGAGTGGCTCGAGAGTTTGAGACCACTGAGATGTGAAAGTCCATTGAGGTATCCCAAGATGAAGTCTCGCAAACGGAATAACATGCACTGGGGAAGCCATGTGGCCCAGGAGTACCATCATTTTTCTGGCTGAGATTGATGGCAGATGATAAGCACGAGTGCAAAACTGAATCAAACTGTCTTGTCTTTGCTGTGGTAGAAATGCCCTGAGATGAAAAGTGTCAAGCAGAGCTCCTATGAATTGTAGAGTCTGAGATGGCTGACGTTGTGATTTGGAAAAATTGATTTCAAAACCCAACTCTTGAAGAAAGAGAATTGTCATACAAGTCGCCACTGTCACCCCCTTGCAAGGTAGGGTCCTTGATCAGCAAGTCGTCCAGGTAAGAAAAGACTTGGAGGCCCTGAGACCGTAGTGCTGCTGCCACTACAACCAGGAACTTGGTGAATACACAGGGAGAGGATGCAAGGCCAAAGGGTAGTACTTTGTATTGATAATGGTGATGAGCACCCTGAAAATGGAGGCCAGATGCACTTGAATGTGAGTATAGGTTTCTTTCAGATCCAGATCATTACGGTCAAAGAGGGGATATAAAGTTGCCAGGGATAACATCCAAAACATTTCCATTAGAAACCTGTTGAGACCCCTGAGATCAAAGATTGGACAAAGACCTCCCGTCTGCTTCAGGACGAGAAAATACCAGGAGTAAAAACCCCAGTTTCTCTGCCCAGGAGCAACCCTTTCGATGGCATTGAGAAGGAGAAGGGATTCTATCTCCCAAAAAAGAAAGTACATCTGCTGAGGGTTGGAAGAAAACTCTCTTGGAGGATGATCTGGAGGAATGTTGATAAATTGAAGAGTGTGATTCTTAGTACACAGAGATCTGTGGTAATCAGTTCCCAGCAAGGATAATACAGTTGTGAAGCTGTCTTCTGATGGGAGAAGCTAGGAAAGAGGAACAGCAGCTATGCTCTTGAGAAGCACGTCAAAAAGACTGAGCAGGCTTTTGGGGGAGCTGCTGTCTGAGTTTTCTGAGGATACTTTTTTTTCTGTTTCATCTGCTGCATTCTAGGGGAAGCAGCAGGTTTGGAAGAAAAATGCCTCCGATAGGAAGAAAAAGGCTTAGAAGTTGAAGGCTTAAGATTGGATTTAACCAAAGCATCCCAATGTTTCTCACAGTCAGTGAGCTTTTGGGTAGAATTTTCAATAGAATCACCAAATAGCTCATCACACAAGCACGGAATGTTAGCCAATCTATCCTGAGGTTGATATTCATGTCAGAGACTCTGAGCCATGCAAGATGTCTCATTGCCACTGAGATAGCTAAGGTTCTGGAAGATAAGCAGATCTCGCCATGTACCTTCTAGCCAGGGCAAGGGGTCGAGAGATACGACGAAAATCCAGTAATTTGCTGTAAAGTGATGTAGCTATCAAAATATGACAATTTCTTAACTAGATTCTTGATATAGAAGGAAATATAGAAATTTTAGTTTAGGACTCTGTTAGCCAACATGGAGTTTTGGTACAGGCAACGGCCAAACTTGTCCATGGTGTGCTCTACATACCCTGTTGGCACTGAGGCATAGACTCTGGATGGAGTAGATTATTTCAAAGTCAACTCTACTGCCAGTGAATGTTGCTGGAGTTGTGGTTTGTCAAAACAAGGAAAAGAAATTATTTTGTATAAAGAGTCCAATTTTCTGGGAGCCACAGTAATAGTAAGGGGGTTCTCCCAGTTCCTATAGTGAGTTCCCTTGAGAATACCATGTAATGATAGTCAAAGAAGTTTATTAAAAGGCTCATCATACTCCAAAGCCTCCAAATATTCAGCACTATAGGCAGAATTCGCTTCTAATTTGACAGGGAGCTCTTTGCCTATTTGCCCAATAAATTTTGTGAAAGAAAGTCTTTCAGTAGGAGACTTAGCTCTTTGTGGAAACCTTTGAAAAGACTTGTCAGAAGGAGTGTCATAACCCTCTGTAGTGGACTTAGGAACATCATCTGCTGAGTCAGACTAAGTCTGAGTCATAAAAGTCTGTTGGCAAAGGAGTGCGTTGAGATCAATGGTGATTTCGAGCCCGGTGTCGATCCGATGATGATGTATGACGTGATTTCCTTTTACACTTTGTAGAGCAGGAAAGAAAGCGATGTTTGCGCTTCAAAGTAGCTGAGGATGAACGATGCTGAGCGGACTTGGATAGTCGACACGATGACGAAGAATGCTGATGCCTCGAAGAACTGGATTGACACCCTGATGGAGAACGGGCTCTGCGATGAGACGAGCAGTGCTTGGATGTATCGGTACTGCAGGACCTGGTGGTCTTATGCTCAGGCTGGGACGGGCCGGTACTGATGAAGTCAGTGTCACAGTAAGAAAATTGAACATGTCATCGACTTGGAAAAGCCCTTTGAGCTTTATAAAGTATGAGAGAACCAGTACCATTTGGCGTTCTGTCAGTACTATCGGTGCCTTGTCTGGACACAGAGAGGGTGACCATAAAGAGGATGCACACATCAATGGAGGAGAGGCCAGACACATGAGCAGTCGTCACTTGGTCGGCATCAAGGGACTCGATGCAATGCTGACCTGCGAGACCTGTTGGGAAGCTGGCTGCTTTTTAGCTGGCTTACTCGATGGTGCAATGTCCCCTGATGACAACGTCGAAGTAGATGCTTTCGATGTGGAAGACTGTGATATCTTCTCGGTGTCAAACAACTTTTCTTGTTGCAATTTTAGACTCTTAATGGTACGTTTTTGCAGGGTAGAACACCGTGGCAGGATTCAACATGGTGTTCCAGGCCAAGGCACTGTAAGGGACAACTATGTGGGTCAGTGATTGAAATTTGCTGTTGGAACCTGCAACACTTTTTAAAACCGGTTAGTGGGGAGTCACATGACGCAATGAGTGGGTAAAGATGGGTGCTTTGCTTGCTCCGGGGCTACCTGGCCATACAGCTTAATTTTCTTGCTTTTGCAGCAGTATTTGGGGGACTCGCTCTATGGGTGTTTCTTTGGATTATATGGACAGATACCTCACATGCTCTCAAATTCCTGTTGGCTAAATCCGCCAAAAAAGATCGCGATCGAGTGAGGCTACAGGACCCTAACATAGTGCCAGCGACAGTGTCTCAGCTGACAGAGGCAGCCCTGAGCGATATTAAGACCGCTGTCGCTCAGGTACTGGGACCTCAGGTAGAACATCTATCTCCCAAATTACTCACCTTGAGCAGATCTTGTCAGAAGCAGCGATGCACACAGCCGAACTAGAACAAAGGGTGGCCTCCGTGGAAGATACCACAACTACGCATAAAGCGGAATTGATGGCCCTACAAGAGCACATTCAGGCACAGGCGGTGAAACTTGAGGATCTTGAAAATCGATCCTGACGATCCAACTTGCGAATCCTGAGTTTCCCAGAGGTAGTTCCGGACCGCCAACTATTGGAGGTGCTGGAACGCCGGCTGGGGGATGAGTTTCCGCCATCTCTGTCTCTGGGCCCTATTTGCCTCGAACACGCACATCGTCTTAGGCCCCAGACAGTTCGGGATACTCGTCCTCGTGTGATAATTGTGAAACTGTTAAATTTGACATAAGGTGGATTTGAGAAACTGCAGTACGATGGAGCATCCATTCATCTTAGCCAGGATCATCTTAGCCAGGATTTCTTGATGGCACTACAGGACAAATGTGAACCCTATTATCCACTTTGCAATAAAATGGTGGAACTTAAACAGATATTCCAATTCCAGTATACAGCGCTATTGAAGATTTATATCAATAGAGTTTGGAAAGCTTTTGATACCCCGGAGGTAGCTGGCATTTATATTAATACTCAGGAAACCCCTACTTCGGGATCCACCTGACTTCCATGATCTGGAACTTTCCTGTGGAGTACTTAACTTGGTGATGTGTTTCCCATTTGAGAAAGTTACAGTAGTTATATGGCTGGCTGGCTAATAGGCCGGGTTGCTCCATTTTTCTTGTGTCTGTGGGCAACTTCTTTAGTATCCTTCATGGTAAGGATATGTGGGGAACTTGGTTTAGGGTGAAGAGGGGGTGTTTAATTGTTGGGAATAGCAGCTATATTATTAGGTTTGTTATGTATGGGCATTATTGAGTTTTGCAATTTGTTTTTCCATGTAGCGGGTAGGTTTACTATGAATTTTACTTTTTTCTGGAGTCAACTCTTAAGGCAGGGCTGGACTTTCTATGCAGCTCCGGATACTTATTCTGGTCCTGATGTGTCCGAGTACTTGGAGGATACTGGTATGCCAAAGTTATCAGAGGCACAGCTGGCTCTCTTGAATAGACCCCAACGATTACAGGAAGTGCTACAAGCAATAAAGTCACAAAAGCCTTGTACGTCACCGGGACCAGATGGGTATTCCCCAGAGTTTTATAAAATTTTGTCTCTGTCTATTGGGGGTCCACTATTGGCCTATTATGAGTCCATATCAAAAACAGCACATTGCCATGTTATGCTAATGAGGCATTAATTTCTTTGATTCTGAAACCAGACAAGCCAAAATTAGAATTGGATTCATATAGGCCAATATATCTCCTAAATGTGGATATAAAAATTTTTGCCCGTATACTAGCAGATCGTTTGGCTTTTCTATTACCTACCTTAGTGACACCGGAACAAGCGGGGTTTGTGAAGACGCACCATTCCGTTCCAAACTTTACTGGGGTGCTGACGGCTTATTCTAGGGCACAGAATAGTGGTCATTCTGGGCTTCTCGTAGGACTTGATGCGGCTAAGGCCTTTGATAAGGATAATTAGCATTATTTGTTTTCTTTGCTGAGCTATCTGGGGTTCACTGGGTGGTATTATCATTCTTTGATGGCTTTATATCGAGATCCTATGGCCTCGGTATTAATTAATGGGATCCGTACGGAGAAATTTCCTGTAGGTAGGGGAACGAGACAAGGTAATCCATTATCGCCCTGATTGTTTATATTATACCTAGATCCCCTTCTTCGCACATTACAGCGAGATGATGAGCTTGAGGGCTTACCAGAAGATGCATCCCAACTTTGTGTATTAGCTTTTGCTGATGACCTCTTGCTTACTCTGGGGAACCCTTGGCACTCATTATCTCGGGCCTTGGAACTTCTGGACGAATTTCAGATTTACTCTGGGCTGACTTTAAATCGACAGAAGTCCATGGTACTTCCTACAGACCCTTTAATTCAAGCAGGGTGGGTGGGGGGAATTCCCATTAAAGTATGCGGATCAACATTTAGTATATCTAGGGGTTGAGATTCCACGGGACTTGACACATTTGTCTAAGTTGAATTTGCTTCCTTTATTAGATAAGACCATAGCTAAATTACGGGCGTGGTGGGATTACCCACTTTCCTTATTGGGTCGTATAGCCCTTTATAATATGATGGTGGTATCTCAATGGCTTTATTTACTGCAAATGCTTCCTTTTAAGCTGACTAATTGCCATATTGCCCAACATATGGCTGCACTGTCTGTTTTTCTGTAGCAGGGTAGACGTGGCTGTATACCTATGTCCATTCTGATGTTACCTAAAGATCATAGTGGATTGGGTTTGCTAAGTATATCTAGATTTAATATGGCTTGTCAACTCAGGCACATTAATGATTGGTATTGTAATACTGCTCATTTTTCAGTCCCCAAGGTAGAATGCATTGCTTATAGCCCTTATCATTTTAGTTACCTATTACATGCTAAGAAGCTACCAGACTCCCCTCCTCTGCAGACTGATTTAATTTTACCAGCTATGCGCTTGACCTGGAAACGACTTTGCAAACTTTTACATGTTTCTCCATATGCTACACCCTGTTTACCTTTGGTGGGTAATGGTTACTTTGGTCCTAGCTTGCTTCAAGCAACTTTCAAAATGTGGGCAGACAATGGACTGCATTATGTGTCACAGGTGGTAACCGCGGAGGGAACTCCACTTGGATTTCAGCAGTTACAAAGATCCTATCGCATATCCGCTGCAGACTGGTATGCATATAGACAGTTACATCATTACTTAACAACTTAAACACTGGATGTATTAAAAGAAGAGATACAGGAAAAGATGAGGGAGGTGTTATGTCTCACAGCACAGGTTCCCATCCCACTGTGTTATCACCATAAATATTTGCAGGAGACTTAGATTATGAGGACCTTGCTCGTAAGTGAACAACTGACTTACATGTTCCTATCACTGCTGACATGATTAAGTAAGGCATACGGCTTGGAATTAAGCATATTTTCCAAGCAGCAGAGAAGGAGCGGAATTATAAATTTTTGTTGAGAGCTTATTGTGCACCAAACAGCGTTTACAAGATGCGACTATGTGCTACTGACCAATGCAGTAAATGCCTTCAGGCTCATGCTATGCTTGGACATATGTTCTGGACTTGTCCTCATATTTCTCAGTTCTGGACACAGTTAGTGGCTTATGTGGCGAGCCTGTGAGAATGTACTTGGCGTATACATCCAAGTTTTCTCTTTACTTTGTCTGCACGCCTGCATCCCATTAAACCGGGATGTAAGGCGTTTCTCCGCAAAAGCCTTCTGTTTGGAAGAAAGAGCATTTTGGCCTGTTGGCTGTCTCCGTGTCAACCAACCATATCACAATAAAGAGCACTCATAATACAACAAGTCTTATTGGAGCGCCGAGATATTCCAGACTTAGATTCACATGCTGCTCATTTTTTTGCTCAGTGTTGGACTCCTTTTAGTAATACACTAACATCCTATGTTAGAGGACGAATTTAGTACTGATTTGATTAGGTATTTCATGTTTTCCTGTACTGCATTATAGCTTTTCCCTCTAGCAAACTCATAGTTGCTGCTGTTCCCGGGGGGAGGGGAGGGGGGAGTCGGTCTGGGTTAGGGACTGTTGTGTTTTTGGAGTTTGATATACTGCTGTTGTATATTTTTTGATCTCCTTTATTGAAATTAATAAAAATGATTTAAACATTAAAAAAAAAAAACCCAAAAAAACGGTTAGTGGTCAGGACATCGACTGAAAAACCACCTCAGCCAAACGAAAAGGCCTCGATGGGCAAAGACCATGAGGCAAAAATAGCGAAGGAAAAAAGTTCCCTTTTTTTTGTAGAAAAAGGGAAACAAAAAAGACACGAGAGCGGGAAGGCAAAGGCAAAAAATTGAACAACATTTAAAAAACACGACTGCTTAGCTCTGCAGAAAACTAAGAACTGAGGAGCTGCGAGCAGCATCAGGCAACAGGAAACTTGCGCATCCACGGTGCAGGCAGTTTGAGAATTTTCTCAAATTCATAAAGTGACGATGCACTTTCAAAGCTGTCCGTAGCGAAGATCCATGGATTACGTCACCCACATCTGAGAATATGCTGTCTGCTTATCCTGCATAATACACTTTTATCACTGTTCGTACCAGGCTCCACGCATGACATCACTTATATCTGAGAATATGCTACCTGCTATTCTAATGATAAAGCACAGATACTTACCCTAACATGTGTTATCCAGGGACAGCAAGCAGATATTCTCACTTGAGGTGAAGTCATCCACGGAACCCCAGTACGGACACTTTAAAAGTGCAACACTTTAAAAATGTATCACCACTTTAAAGCTTCAGAAAGTTCCCGATAGCCTGCACCGCCCATGCGTGAGTGCCTTCCCGCCCGATGTAGGCAGATGGTCCCTCAGTTCAGAAAGCCAGCTAAGAAGCCAACCAGGGGAGGTGGGTGGTTTGTGAGAATATCTGCCTGAACTCCCTGGATAACACCTGTTACAGTAAGTAACTGTGCTTTATCTCAGGACAAGCAGGCAGCATATTCCCACATGTGGGTGACCTGCAAAATAACCAGAATGGGATGGTGGGAATGTTGGCCTTTAGGAAAATGAATTTTGTAATACTGACTGGTCGACGTACCCATCCCATCTGGAGAAAGATTCCACATTAATGTGAGGTGAATGTGTGAACCGAAGACAAGTTGTCAGCTTTATAAATTTCCTCAACACTGGTCACCATACATGAAAAAGGACATAGTACTACTCTAAAGCAGTGTTTTTCAACCTTTTTTGGGCAAAGGCACACTTGTTTCATGAAAAAAATCACGAGGCACACCACCATAAGAAAATGTTAAAAAATTTAACTCTCTGCCTATATTGACTATATATAAAGTAATTCTCTTGAATAGGAATCAAATAAACACAAAGAAAGTATTTTATAATTACTTTATTATGAAATAAAAATTATAAAATACTTTATTCAGTGCGAAACCTGGGCCTGTTTGGCTGAACACAAAGCTGATATTCTGGCTGGAATCGAAGAAAGACACACACGTAGCTCTTCGTCAACAGCTCTCAGTCTTTCTCTGTATTTGGTTTTTATAGCATACAAAAATAAACAAATATACCCTCCATCCTTTTTATTAAACCACAATAGCAGTTTTTAGCGCAGGGAGCTGCGCTGAATGTCCAGCGCTGCTCTTGACGCTCATAGGCTCCCTGCGCTAAAAACCACTATTGCGGTTTAGTAAAAGGTGACCATATTGTAAAATATAGACAGCAGATATAAATTCAGAACTGTGCATAGTAAGTGAAGGGAAGTTTTCATCTCTGGGAATTTACCCAGTTAACTATTAAGTTATTTGGGCAAATTCCTTTGAAAACTGTGGTAATACTGCCTCCACTTTGCTAAATTTAAAATAAAATCATTTTTCCTACCTTGTCTGGTGATTTCTGGTTGCACTTTCTTCTTCTGACTGTGCATCCAATCTTTCTTCCCTTCTATCAGCCTGTATGCTTTCTCTCCTCCACACCTCATTCCCTCCCCCAACTTTTATCTTCCTCTCTCCCTGACCTTTCTTTCTTTTTTTCTGTTTCTCTTCTTTCCTTCTGTTTCCCTGCCTGCCCCCTTTCTTTCTTTCTCCCTGCCGTTCCCCAAGCCACTGCCACTGCCGCTGCCATCGGGGAACAGGACCCACCAATGGATAACAGGCCCCAAAGCCGACGCCGACGCATGCTCTCCCTGACGTCAATTCTACAATCGGAGAGGAAGTTCCGCCCAGCCAGGCAGCGATTGGCTGGCCCGAACCAGGCAGCGATTGGCTGGCCCGAACTTCCTCTCCGACTGTAGAATTGACGTCGGGGAGAAGAAGACTTATCGGCTCCATAGATTAGATCGCCAAGACAAAGTGAGTCCTGGGTGATCGACTCACTTTGCCTTGGCGAGCTACTGGCGCCCCTGCCTCGGGCCCCCTGTCAGCTCCGGGCCCGGCGGCCCTGCGGCACACCAGGCAACATCTCGCGGCACACTAGTGTGCCGCGGAACAGCGGTTGAAAAACACTGCTCTAAAGGGTTCAGGGCTGGAGGAGTTGCCGTGCAGTGAGAGGCTAGAGAAACTGGGCCTCTTCTACCTTGAAAAGAGGAGACAGAGGGGACATGATCAAAACATTCAAGATAATGAAGGGAATAGACTTAGTAGAGAAAGAGAGATTGCTCACCTTCTCTAAGGTGGAGAGAATGAGAGGGCACTCACAAAAGTTAAAAGGGGATAGATTCCGTACAATCATAAGGAAGTTCTTCTTCACCCAGAGAGTGGTAGAAATCTGGAACTCTCTTCCAGAGGCTGTTATAGGTGAAAGCACCCTCCAGGGATTCAAGACAAAGTTAGATAAGTTCCTGCTGAATCAGAACGTATGCAGGTAAGCCTAGAATCAAATAGGGCACTGGTCTTTGACCCAAGGGCAGCAACATGAGCGGACTGCTGGGCAGGATAGACCACTGGTCTGACCCAGCAGCGGCAATTCTTAAGTTCTTATGTTCACAACATGGGTAGATCAACTTTATGGGCTGTGACACGACTCTCCAGTTGCAGTCCAGCCTGAGCATAACAGAACAATATACAGGAAGCAAACCATTTGGAAATCGTTCTCTTGGAAATAGGATGCCCCAACTTGGTAGGATCATAGGAGACAAAAAGTTGAGAAGACGATCTATATGGCTTTCTTCTGTTGAGATAATAGGCCAAAGCTCGCTTGAAATCCAGAGTATGAAAACCTGCTTCTCCTGAGTGAGAATGAAGCTTACGAAAATATACTGGAAGCACAATTGATTGACTGAGATGAAATTCCTTGACAACATTCAGCAGAAACTTTGGATGTGTGCAAAGGACCACTTTGTCATGTGGATGTCACTTTTGGATGTGTGCAAAGGACCACAGCAAATGTTGGGTCTGCTACCAATGCTTGAAGTTCACTTACTCTTCTGGCAGAAGTAAGTGAAATGAGAAAAACAACCTTCCAGGTAAGATACTTGAGATGAGGCATAGACATTGGTCCAAATGGAGGCATCATCAATTTAGCAAGAACTGCATTAAGGTCCCACACTATTAGAGGAGGCTTGAGGGTTGGTTTCACATTGAAAAGACCTTTCATAAATCTGGAGACCAAAGGGTGTAGACTTGAGTCCTGAATCAGACAAATGAGAAGGTAATCCAGAACCAATGAAACTAAAATGGATTGTGGATCATAATGATGACGAAGACACAGGAGGAAAAACGAGTCCACTTCTGCTGATAACACTGCTGAGTGGCTGGTTTCCTGGAAGCTTCTAGAATAAGTATCACTGGATGAGAGAGGCAGAGTTCATCTGCATTCAGCCTGAGAGATACCGAACTGTCAGGTGTAGAGACTGGTTGGGATACATCTTGACTCTGCGTAAGAAGAGATGGAAATATTGGCAGAGGCATTAGCTCCCTGGTACTGAGCTGAAGTAGAAGTGAGAACCAAGCCTGCCTGGGCCACCGAGGAGCTATGAGAATCATGGTGGAAGCCTTCTGCTTGACCTTCAAAAGAGTCTTTAGAATGAGAGGAGTAGTTGGAAACACGTAGAGAAACTTTCATGTCCAATCCATTAGAAATGCATCTGCCTCCAGGCAGTGAGGTGAGTAAAGTCTGGAGCAGAACTGGGGCAACTTGTTGTGGGGAGATGCAAACAAATCCACTTGAGGAGTGCCCCACTGAGCAAAGATGGAATGGAGAGCTGCAGAGTTGAGTGTCCATTCGTGAGGCTTAGCATGTCCGCTAAGCAATTCTGTTCCCCTTGAATGTAGACTGAACGTATGTAGATATTCCGAGCAGTTGCCCAAAGCCAAATCTTTTAAGCTTCCTGGCAAGGAAGGAGAGATCCTGTGCCTCCTTGCTTGTTTACATAGTACATCACTACTTGATTGTCTGTGCAAAGCTTTGAGAACATAATAAATCACTCTGAGCTCCAGAAGATTGATATGAAACTTCTTCTCCCTGGTGGACCAATGACTTTTGAGTCTGAAGACCATCCAAATGTGCCCCCCCCAGGCATAAGTTGACGCATCTGTGTTCAAAATTTTGTGATGAGGAGGCATGTGAAAAAGCAGACTTCTGGAGAGATTGGATAAAATCATCCACCACTGTAGAGACCATTGGAGATACGAGGTTACAGAACTGTGTTGTGAGAGAGGATCTGTCGCTTGGGACCACTGAGAGGCTAGGGCCCATTGAGGTGTTCTGAGATGAAGCCTTGCCAGAGGAGTCACGTGGCCCAGATGAACCATCATTCGCCTGGCTGATAATCGACTGGAGCTGGCCACTTCATGGCAAAGCTGAATCAGAGCATCCTGAGAATTTTAAGGAATGCTCTTATTTGAGTAGTGTCAAGAAGAGCTCCTATAAATTGAATCCTTTGAGACAGAAAAAACTGTGACTTGGGCAAGCTGATCTCAAATCCCAAGTTCTGGAGAAACAAGATGGTGCAATCTGTCACTAGAACATCATTTTGATATGAAGGGTCTTTGATGAGCCAGTCGTCCAGATAAGGAAAAACCTGAAGACCCTGGAGATCTCAAGGCCGTTGCTACCATAACCAGACACGTCGTGAAGACTCTGGGAAAAGATGCCAGGCTAAATGGTAGGATCCTTCCTGATAGTGGTGAGAAGCCACTTGAAATCTGAGATATCTCCGGGAAGCCTGGTGAATTGGGATATGAGTATAGGCTTCCTTTAGATCCAGAGAGCATAGCCAATCGTTGTGAGCCAAGAGGGGATATAAAGTGGCTAGAGATAGCATTTTAAACTTTTCTCTGACCACAAACTTGTTGAGGGCTCTGAGATCTAAGATTGGTCGCAGACCTCCTGTCTTCTTCAGCACTAGAAAATAGAGGGAGTTGCGAGTGGGCTAAGATGGCTTCCAGAGCAGACGCTTGAGAGGGAGGCTCTGAGCAGTCGCTCCCCACTCACGCCGTTTCCAGCAGCCTTTCCTGTCTGTTATGGGAAAGAGGAATCCTCCAGTGGCGGTGGCGGTCCCGCAGCGTTTGAGGCATACGACCTTACCAGCAACCTTTTCCCCCCTCCAGCGATCCGATTTGCCCTACTTCAGGGGAGAGCCTGACGACTTCGGAGGATTCTGGCTTCCACTCTGACTGGGTGTCTCTAAGCCCAGAGCAGCAGCTGGTCCCACCCCAAACAGGAAGCACACCAGTGCTTGGAGATACTAAACTAGCCGAGCCCAGAATGGAGATTCCGGACCTCCCGCATCAACTTCTACGGGAGAAGGAGAGGCAGGACAGTTGCCAAGCACCGGAGCAGAGGTGACAGGTGCTTCTGGCGTATCTTCCATCCAGTTTGGGATGCTTGAAAAGCCTAAAAAGATTGATATGGAAGCATTATGGCAAAACATATCAGTAATGGATGCTAACCTCAAACTTTCTTTTCAACCCTAAGTACTGATTGTGGAACTATTTTTTCAAAAGTAGAGCAATAAAGTTTAACCCTTACAAAGGTAAATGAAAAGTTGGAGAAATAGCAAGAAAAGATTCGGGACTTGAAGGCAGTTGAAAATGAATTGGTAAAGGCATGAACTTTCATGGCAAGGAAAATGGAATCTTTTGAAAATCAATTGAGAAAAAATAATTTGAGACTTCTGAATTTCCCTAAGTGTCCTTTGATTTCTCCATTGGATATGGGAAGAAAATATTTTATAGAAATTCTTGCTATTCCAACGGACAATTTACCTCCGATTGTGAGAGCCAATTACATTCAAATAAAGAAACTTGCAAGGGGTTTCTACCCCTAATGCGATTCAAGTAGATTAAGTGGTAGATATGAATTTATCTACATTTTTGGAAAGTTCACTTGAGGTCATAACAGAAAGAAAAACCTTGCTGATAACTCTTGCTTTGGAAAGTGATAAAGAATATGTACTTCGTCTTTATTTCTGACATATAAATGATCAGGTTTTGGGCTATAATGTGCAAATATTTCCTGATATATCTCAGAGGTCCAAGAGACGTAGAAAGGAATTCCTGGTATTAAGGCCAAGAATCCTAGCCAAGGGGGGAACTTTTTTGTTGAGATTTTCTGTGAAATGTTTTATTACACATCAGACAAAGAATTTCTTGTTTTTGGAGCCTAAACAGCTGTTAGAATTTGTAGAATCTAGAGACGGTGCAGCATCTGTAACTTAAAGATATGTAGCTTGTCATAATTCTGGCTCTAGGACTAACAGGTCATTGCTGTTTTCTCATTTGATTAATGTATATTCTTTTTCATTTCCTGTTGTCCACTCTCAGAATATTGTGGTCTATATAACTGAATAGATATTTCTTTTTTCCTTGGAAATTATTGATCTGATTCAAGTGGCATTTATTATACCTGATTGTTAATAAGAAATGTGATAAATAATGAATTTTTTTTAAAAAGAAAATAGTGGGAGTAAAAACCTAGGTTTTGTTGATCTACAAGAACTTCTTCGATGGCATTGAGAAGAAGGGATTGAACCTCCTGAAGAAGAAGAGAGGACTGACGAGGTTTGAAAGCAGACTCTCTTGAAGTCTGATCTGGAGGAAGGGTAGTGAAATGTAGAGTAGCCCTCTCGGATGATCTGCAGCACCCAAAGATTGGAGGTGATGAGCTCCCAATGATGGATATAATTATCGTATTTTAACCCGTGTAAAACGCGCACACGGGTATAGCGCGCGGGGAACAGAAATTTATGTTAAAAAATTTTACTATAGCGCGCACACACGTATACCGCGCATGCCACCCCGACTCTCCTTTCCGAAGGACCGCTCGCACCCCCACCCGAAGGACCGCTTGCACCCCCACAGCTTCCTCCCCTCCCCCTCCCGCATGGAGAAGTTGCCTACCGTTGTTTCCGGATGCCAGTGAGCCCAGCTGCTTCCTCTGCCAGCAGTTCCGCCCCTTCTCTGAGCCCTGCGCTATGCTGCTTCCTCTTCCGGCAGTCCCGCCCTTTCTCTGATGTCAGAGAAAGGGCGGGACCACCAGAAGAGGAAGCAGCGTAGCGCAGGGCTCAGAGAAGGGGCAGGACCGCTGGCAGAGGAAGCAGCTGGGCTCACTGGCATCCGGAAACAACGGTAGGCAGCTTCTCCATGCGGGAGGGGGGGAGGCTGTGGGGGTGCGAGCGGTCCTTCGGGGTGATGAATCGGACGTCGGGGGGGGGGGGGAACTGTAAAAAAAAATTTTTACAACGTGCTCACGCGTATAATGCGCATGGTTATGCACGGTTTGTAAAATCGTGTATAACGCGCGCGTTATATGCGTGAAAATACGGTATTGTTACAGCCAGCCTCTGATTGGCTGAGGAAGAGGTTTGAAACTAAGGGGATTGAAACTATGCTTTCCAGTAACATGTCAAAAAGACTTGAATTTGATTTGGCAGGAGCAGCAGGCTAGGTCTTGGGAGAATGTTGCTGCTTTTGCATCTTCTGCTGAAGCCGTATTGGAGCAGAGGCTTTGGATGAAAAACACCTCTGATAAGACGAAGCAGGCTTGAAAGGTCTCAATGAGGGTTTTTTCTTGGGTTTAACCAAGGTGTCCTATTGAGTTTCATGAGCCGAGAGTTTTTGAGTTGCAGTATCCGCTGAATCCCCAAAAAGCTTGTCTCCCAAGCAAGACACATTGGCTAGTCTATCCTGATGGTTTACATCCATGTCAGAGACTCTAAGCCAAGCTAGCATCCTTATATGGAAGAGGCTCTGGACTTGAGTTCAAAGGTGTCATAAGCTGAACGTACCATATACTTCCTCAATTGCAGAATAGTGCTGACGAGGTGTTGGAATCTATTTGTTATATGCAGGAAACTGCTTAATGGAAGTCCCTCGGAGGAAGGAAAGGTGAGTAGTGGAGTCCCTCAGGGTTCGGTGCTGGGACTAATCCTGTTCAATATGTTTGTGAGTGACATTGCTGAAGGGTTAGAAGGAAAAGTGTGTCTTTTTGCAGATGATACCAAGATTTGTAACAGAGTAGACAGCAAAGAGGGAGCGGAAAATATGAAAAAGGATCTGCAAAAGTTAGAGGAATGGTCTAATGCCTGGCAACTAAAATTCAATGCAAAGAAATGCAGAGTAATGCATTTGGGGATTAATAATCGGAAGGAACCGTACATGCTGGGAGGAGAGAAGCTGATATGCACGGACGGGGAGAGGAACCTTGGAGTGATAGTGTCCGAAGATCTAAAGGCGAAAAAACAGTGTGACAAGGCAGTGGCTGCTGCCAGAAGGATGCTGGGCTGTATAAAGAGAGGCGTAGCCTGTAGAAGAAGAAGGTGTTGATGCCCCTGTTGGTAAGGCCTCACTTGGAGTGGTGTGTTAAGTTTTGGAGAACGTATCTGGCGAAGGACGTAAGAAGACTTGAAGCGGTCCAGAGGAGGTCGACGAAAATGATAGGAGGCTTGCACCAGAAGACGTATGAGGAGAGACTGGAAGCCCTGAATATGTATACCCTAGAGCAGTGTTCTTCAACCACCGGTCCATGGACTGGTGCCGGTCCACAGAAATTTCCTGCCGGTACACAGGGCCGACATGTGCATCAGGCTCAAAACTGTGCTCTTCAACTGCCAGTCTGGGGTGCGATCGATGCGTTGTTAACAAGATTATATTGTATGTATATATGAAAAATGAATGGAAAAAATAGTGTTACAATTAGGACTATGGGGGCAGGGTCTGGGGTGGAGATTGGGTAGAGATAGGCAGAGTCTGGCCCAAGACTTAGCCCAGTATTCTTCAACTGCTGGATTGCGGACCGATGCCGGTCACAAAATAATTCTTTTATTTCTGCCAGTCCATAGATGTAAAAAGGTTGAAGAACACTGCCCTAGAGGAAAGGAGAGACAGGGGAGATATAATTCAGACGTTCAAATACTTGAAGGGTATTAACGTAGAACATAATCTTTTCCAGAGAAAGGAAAATGGTAAAACCAGAGGACATAATTTGAGGTTGAGGGGTGGTAGATTCAAAGGCAATGTTAGGAAAATTCTACTTTACGGAGAGGGTGGTGGAAGCCTGGAATGCGCTCCCGAGAGAGGTGGTGGAGAGTAAAACTGTGCCTGAGTTCAAAGAAGCGTTGGATGAACACAGAGGATCTAGAATCAGAACATAATATTAAAAATTGAACTAGTATTGGGCAGACTTATACAGACACAGGATGGGCTGGGGAGCGCTTCAATGGCTGGGAGGGTATAGATGGGCTGGAGTAGGTTTTAACGGAGATTTTGGCAGTAGGAACCCAAGCACAGTACCGGGTAGAGCTTTGGATTCTTGCCTAGAAATAGCTAAGAAGAAAAAATTAAAAAAATTTAAATTGAATCAAGTTGGGCAAACTGGATGGATCATTCAGGTCTTTATCTGCCGTCATCTACTATGTTACTATGCTTAAAGTAGCAGAAGTAGAAATTGTAGTTGACAGTTCTTTTAGCCAACATGGAATTCTGGTAGAGCTGTTGACCAAATTTGTCTTTAGTGTGATCCTCCCAACCAGGAGGAACTGACGCATAAACATTTGATGAAGTAGACTTTTTCAAAGTAAACTCTACTACAAGGGATTGATGAGGGAGTTGAGGTTTATCAAATCCTCGGAGAGAAATTATCTTGTAGAGAAACTCCAGCTTCCTAGGAACCATCGGTACCAAGAATGATGATTCCAGATTCTTGTTAAAAGTCTCTCTTAAGATCCCATGCAAAAGGAGCTTTAGCATTTCCTTTGGAGGATGATCATAATTTAAAGTTTCAAGATACTCCTTACTGTACTTAGAATTAGCCTCAAATTGTACCGAAAGATCCTTTCCCATTTGTTGTATAAATCTAATGAAAGAGAGCTTTTCGGTGGGAGAAGTTGCTCTAGCAGGAGAACATCTAGGAGAGTTCGATGGAGGAGAATCATCAGCATCGGTAGTAGATGGAGACTGATCAGGGTCAAAGTCTTCCTGCAAGTCAGAGTCCTGCAGCAGGGAAGGCAAATGGTGCTTCGACCGGTGTTGGTCCAGTGTCGGGGTCTCAGAATGTTTTCTCTTTCAAGACACTTTCCCCGACTTAATGGAGCTCCTGTCAGAATGCCTGGAAAAGGATGTATGACGATGAGCAGATGGGGACCAATGCTTGGAAGATTGATGCTTTGGTGCCGGAGTGGCAGAACTGGATTGACATGTCGAGTCCCTGGGATGCACCGATGGAGCATCAATGGTGCTGGGGATCTTGGCAATGTTAGGCTCAGGCTGGACTGGTACCAGAGGAGCCAGTGTCGGGCGTAGCAACTAAAATTGGTCCCCGAGCTCTTCTCGAAGCAAAGCATCAAAGTAAATACCAGTACTTGGGGCTTTGTCGCCAGTAACACAGGTGCTGTGACACGTTCCGGAAAAGATGAGGCCGAAGACGAAGCACGCCTCGATAATGGAATTGGCCGCTGTAGGGACTTGTACTTGGTTGGCATGAATTAGCTTGATATCTTCATGACCAACATCCCTGATGAGGAAGGGGATGGCTTCTTAGGTGTGATATGCTGCGATGCCGATGTTTGCGCCTCTAGCGGTGCCGAAGTCTTCAATGCCGGTGACTTCGATGTAGACGGCGTCGCTGGTACATCTTCCATGGTGGCACCGAAGAGATTTTCTTGTTGAAGAATACGACTACCGGTATGCTTTTATAAGGAAGAGCAGCGCTTACAAATTTGAACACAGTCTTCGGGACCCAAACACTGCAGGCATCAGCTATGAGGGTCAGTTAATGAAATAGTGCGAGAACAACTACACTTATTAAATCCCTTCAGCGGGCGTGACATGGATGGGAAGAACTCCTCAGCCAAATTAAACTCAATGGCTGACACTGACCAAAGGCCCCGCTGGGCCAAAACCTGCATACGGCAGAAAAAGAAAAAATATATTTTTTTTTCTTTTAAAAATTATTTTCTATACAACGAAGAAAATAAAGAATAATAAATAACAAATTCGAGAGCAGGAAGGCAAGAAAATTTCAACGACCATTGAAACGCGACTTCTTAGCTCCACGGAAAACTAAGAACTGAGGAACTGCACACCTACATTCACGCATGTGTGGTGCAGGCTATCATGAACTTTCTGAAGTGTTAAAGTGGCAGAGCACTTTTAAACTATCCGTACCGTGGCTCCATCGGGGACATCACCCACACGTGAGAATATGCTGCCTGCTTGTCCTGGGATAAAAGATATTATCAAGGCAAGAACCTAATCTTTTTCCAGTACCATAGGGATGGTTTGCTGAACCTAAGCAGTCCCCAAATTCTAGTACTGTCCCCAATTCCCGACTCCACCTCCCTTCCATTGAAATTAATCTTCGAGCAGCCAACAGCGCAACAAAGCCAGCCTCCCACCATCGGCCTGCCCCAGAAGTGTTCTTTCTATAGCACTTCCTATTCCCACATAGATAGGACGCATCAGAAAGAACATTTCAGGGGTAGGCCAATATATGCTGTTGGCTGTCTGAAGATTTTGAATTTCAGTGGCGGGGACGTGGTAGGTGGGGGAGTTGGGACTCTAGAAGGATCCTGGAGAGGGTTTCACTACAGTGTAGTGTCAGGCACAAAGTCACCACAGGATACATAAAAAGGTCAGGCAGGCCAGATATGACCCGCGGGCCTTGTGTTTGATACGTGTTCTAAAACTATATTAAGATTCCAGGATGGAAACAAGTCTAGAATCAATGGCCTTAGTCTCAGAGCTAGGTTAGTGCATTTGGTCACCTGAGCTATCAGTGTCAACTTTTAGCACAGCAAACATTTACTAGAATTCCTGATCCATGGGACACAGTTTAGTCATGGCTTTTGACACCTTCAGGGAGCCTTCAGGGGTCTCCCAAGGCTCTATGACAAGAACCCTCATGTCTGGGTTCCAAGAAAAAGAGGCAGATTGAGCATGGACCCGCTCAGAAGAGAACACTGTGAGGACAGTGTTTGAGGAGGGTCTATTTTCAGTTCTCAGAGGGACTCTGTAATGATCACCAGTAAAGCAGAGGACTTAAAAACTATCAACGTTAGAAGGGATCCTCTTCCCAATATATAGCCAATACTTCCTGATCCTCTGAACAAGAGGCTGTTTCTCCCATTAGGGAAGCCTCACCTTGGACAGTAAAGGAATCCAATCTAAACCCTCATCCTTTGAGTCCCTATCCAATGGGACCATCATAGTCCAAAACAGAGTTGTGCGGGGACAGAAATCCGACCCGTTTCCATCTGTCCCCGCCAAAATCCCACTTGTCCCCCGCGAATCCCTGCGTCCCTGCCCATCCTCGTGAGAAATCCCTCCATCCTTGCCCGTCCCCATGAGGAATCCTCTCCATCCCCGGCCGTCCCTATAAACTTCAGAAACAGTTATTTCATTTAATTATGCTACTGAATTAAAAGCTCTGTTTGAGACTCATTTACAAATAAGCAAAGACACTTTATTAATTTGGAAATATTAATTGGGAAGAATACATACTTTGTAAACGGGTTTCTACCAGAGCCTCTAATGTAAATATAAAATAGAAATACTCAGCTGATGAGGACCCCCAAGCTTTCAGCTGAGCACTTCCTCTGCAGTTGGCCGGGGGGTCCCTTTTGCCAAGCTTGGCAGGCAGAAGTAGTGTCCCTGAGTCACAAATGCTGACACCTCAGTGGCTCATGGATGCCTGTATACCTCATTCTCACAGAGGAACTCATTTGTTACAAAGTAACTTGCCCAACTCTGGTATCTTAGTAGCTCTGCCACCTTATTGCCCAGCCTTCAGTTAACATATGCTTCAAGAACAGTAAAAAATTTCTCTTCCCACAACCAGGGCAGAACAGGTTTCTCCTCACTGTATAGATGCCAAATCGATAGCAATGTACCCACCCATGTGTTTATTCAAGGAAAACAACCACGGTTTACTTGCCTGCCTCCACACAATTTTATTATTTTACCTTGACAGCGTACAGTAGATTTTATTTTTTACTGTTGAATTCTGAGATGTATTTCCTGCATACCAAGAAGACGTCTTTCGTGAATATGCGAAAATCTTATTTGCATCCTTCCCTAGGCCTGTTGTCAATATGGGCTTCTGGTTTACAAAACAGGAAAAAAAAAATCACCCCAGAAAGGAGCTGGGAGGAGACATCATTACAGGCTGGAAGATAGGGTGAGCAGCAGAGGTGAGACGCTCCGCCTACAGCAACCTCCCTCCAAGAGTTCCAGCAGGAAACAAAAACCCTACCCTACATTCATTCCCACCACCCCTCCTAAAGTCAGCAGCCCTGAGTCTTTATAGCCTTGGCCCCTCCTCCTCATTGCATTTCAGTTTGCGTACAGGAAAAGAGCATGTGATTTTATTTTCTTTTTTTAACAACAACAAAAAAAGGATTCTTGATCTTTGCAAACTTTTCTGGGGCATTCTCCCCTTCGCCATCTCCTACAGCAGCTGCATGCACGCCTGGATACTAAGGAGGGAGTTAAGCGTGAGTGTTCCGGGGGAGGGAGGAGGATGACTCTGTCCACCCGCTCTAGCCTGCACATGACACCTCCCCACGAATCAGCAACAGTCTCTGTCACGTAGGCATGGAGCTCAGCATGTAGGCACAGAGTCTGTGTGCCTACGTGCTGAGATCACTGCCTACGTGACAGAGACTGTTGCTGCTGATTCGTCAGGACTTGGGAGCTCAGTTCAGCGCTGGACCAGGACTGGAAATTAGATAGGCTTCGGGATAGGAACTCTGGGTCCATCACCATGGGAGTCCCGTCAGCCTTGGAGGGGTCCCCATGGGAGTCCTGTAGACCTAGGGGGGATCCCCATGGGACCCGCGGGATTCCTGCGATCCACGTTCCTGTGCAAACCTCTAGTCCAAATAGCCTCTGCTCACATAATCACCTTGAGTCTCCAGCAAGACTCTCTGCGGATATGACTGGTGGATTTCTGACTTGTGCCTACACCTACCAGAGGATATTAATGAACTCTGGGGTAAAGGCATGAGAGGACAAGTCTCATTGCCCTTTACGGCGGAGGAAACACCTATTATTGAGCTGTGAAGCATCTAAACCCTTACTGTTCACAGAGCTATTTTTCCAGAAGTTCTGGAAGTTGTTTCATTCCTCCCAAAGGGGCTATCTGAAATTCTACAGTCCTAGAAGCCTGTGGAGAGGCTAAACCTGAAGCTCCTGCCCCTCCATCCCATACCACACAGCACATGGCGCAAGGGCACTCTTCAGCTGCTCATCCACTGTAAGAAAGGCACAATAGGGGTATTAGGGTCTGAGGACTCCAAACCTATCAATTTTGAGGCAAAACAAAGTGTTTTTAAAAAAAAAGTTTTGAGAACTTGGGGGGAAGAAAAAATAAAAAAAATAAAATCAGGAAATCCAAAATAGTAGCAATAGCTGTGTTTTGGCACCAAAACCAGCATAAAAATGCTTAAGGGAAGATCAAAATCATCCAAAACTACAATTTTAAAATGTAGATAACAAAGAAATAAATCCAAAATAGTAGCAATAGCTGTGTTTTGGCACCAAAACCAGCATAAAAATGCTTAAGGGAAGATCTAAATCATCCAAAACTACAATTTTAAAATGTAGATAACAAAGAAATAGCTGGAGGACCCCCTCCCCCAAATAGGCTGTCACAATTTAGGGAAATGGTGCTGAATCTAGAGAGATTCTCTGGCTCAAGCAGCCAGTCAACTGCCACACCGAGATCTTCGGACTATCAGTTGGACCTTAGTCAGACTGGGCTATCAGTTGGATCTTAGTCAGACTGAGCTGCCACTTTCCCAGGCCATGACAATTGCAGAAAGGAAGATGGGGAGGCAAAATTGCAGCAGGCATCGTGAGTACCCCAAAAGATGCTATTGATGCCTAACAGCCTTCACTCAAGCTCCTGACAAAGTCAAGCAAGCAAGTGCTGAGAGCCCGGAACCCTGAGCACAAAAGTTCAGTAAGCTAGCTGCACAGGTACCCTAAGCATTCACCTGCCAGCTGCAAACTAAAGTCTGCTCCTCTCCAAGCAGGTACAACCGTCCCTTAGGTTGCATAAAAACACTGCAAAATTAAGAAATAAAGGGAGCAAATTAGAATGACACCTTCATGCTCGCCAGCAGAAAGAACTGAAGGGGGTAGCTCGCGAGCACAGATAGACTACCTACAGTTCACTATATCATCCCTATTGCACTGGAACAACTGATAGGAAAAAGATAAACAGTCATTCCAAGGGTATATTGTGGAGGACAGATGGAAATAGGGAGAAAAGGGGTAGGGATATGATATAAGAGGGGGAGAAAAGCAAGTGATGCCAAATGTAACAGTAACTGTCCTCATTCTTGGAAACGGTTTTCATTGCATATCTGACATTTTTAAATGAGATTTCCATGCAAATAGAGGGAGACAGAATTCCAGATAAAAGGAACGAGCTTTGGACTGTGGAGATCTAACCAATAGTCATCGAGAGAACAGAGCAAACAATGTGAGAAATAAAGAGATGATAAACGTTGTTAAATATGGGGGCCAATTTAATAGCTTTAAAAGTAAGGGTGAGGAGTTTAAAGATTATACATAGTTCTACTAGGAGCTAAGATATATAAATTAAATATTTTTCCTATAAACTAATAATTAGAAATCAAAGAAATGAGCATTGTAATAAGCAGATGCTAATATGTCATCTGTGCACATTATGCAGCCAAACAAACTCAAATTACAAAATAATGTCACTAAATAGAGAACAGTTGTTTGGCACTGAGGCAGTACTTATCACTTGAAGTTTGTTACTGAAAACTAGAACCAGCAGAACTGCTCTTTTTAAACCACTGTTTAAAGACAAAACCTGATTTGTTGTAAATGAAATGTTTACGTCTCAAGATAACATATTCATACCAAATCCAGATAAGTGGGGGATGAAGAGGTTATCAACCTGTGTCACCATTAATGAAAGATTAGGTTCTAACTAGAGAATGACACGGGGGAAAAATTTGTCCCCGTCACAGCCCCGTCCCCATCCCCGCAACCACTGTCCCCGCCTCATCCCCGCAACTACTATCCCCGCAGCATCCATACAAGCCTCAGTGCTACAATATTTAGCTTATTCCTTTCTTATAAATCAAAGTTCTGGCTGTGAACTAGAGAAAGAGATGTTCAGTTGGCAGGGCTTTGTTTATAAATTTTTATCAACACAACTAATATACTACTTTATCCTAAAGCAAAAAATATATAAATATAAATGTTTTTTCTACCTTTATTGTCTGGTTTCTGCTTTCCTCATCTTCTCCTCATTCATTTCCTTCCATCCACTGTCTGCCTTTTCTGTTTCTTCCATATGCTCTATTACCATGCCTCTCCCTTCCATCTCTCCCTCCACCCCCACCACAATTGGTCTGCCACCCTTCTCCTCCCCTCCGCTCCCCACCATAGTCTGGAATTTCTCTCTTCCCCATTTCCGTTCAACATCTGTTCCTCCCCACCCCACCTTCCCCAGGTCCCTTCAGTGTCTGTTCTTCTCCACCCCACCTTCCCCAGGTCCCTTCAGCATCTGTTCTTCTCTACCCCACCTTTCCTCCCCAACCCCATCTTTCCTCCCTTCCTGCTCCTTAAGTTCACAGCAGGCAATTCTCTAAAAGTGCTTCCTACCAGCAGCTGGGCGATAAAATCACATGTGGCGGCAGGAAAGGTTGTCTCTGATGCAACTTCCGGTTGCGTCAGAGATGACCTTTACGGCAGCCACACGTGATTTCAACGCTCCGGGGCTGCTGGTAGGAAGCACTTTTAGAGAATTGCCTGCCGTGAAGGTAAGGAGATGCTCAGACGGCAGTGGTGATCGGGCGGCAGCGATCAGAAAAGATGGAAGGAGGGAGATGTTTGGGCGGCAGCGATCAGGTGACGGCAATTATGAATGACCTTCTCCCCGTACCCATGGCAACCACTTCTTTTCTCTCCCCCATTTTGGTGGGTTACCCACGGCTAGCCGCCGGTAACAGCCACCGTGTCATTCTCTAGTTCTTACCTTTGACAATCTTCATTCTGTAAATCCACAGAGGAATCTGTACAGTAGATGTTCAATCCATGCCCGCACAACGGGACTTGCAGAAATCCACATATTTTCTTCATCTCCTCCTCCAACATGACTAAGGAACACAGAGTTTCTTGCAGTTATATCCAAAAGCAACCAAATAGCACTGAAACAAAGCATATATAGAAAGGGGGCACGAGGAACTTCCCCATCACACAACAGAATTCTGTTCTGCTCTACAATATAGCACAGTTACTTATCAAAACAGATGTTATCCGGAGACAGCAGGCAAATACTCTCACATATGGGTGAAGTCATCCAAAGAGCCCAGTATGGACAGTCTTCGCGACTCCCCGCACCATGCAATCCAACTGCCTTCCCGCCCGAAGAGGCTCAAGGTACCTCAGTTCTGTAAGCAAGCTAAAAAGCCAACCAGATGCGATGGGTGGGATGTGAGAATATATGCCTGCTGTCCCTGGATAACACCTGTTATGGTAAGTAACTGTGCTTTATCCTAGGTCAAGCAAGCAGCATATTCTCACATATGGGACTCCCTAGCTTACTGCAATGGGAAGGAGGGAGAGTTGGCATTAAGAGAATAAGTTTTGTAATACTGCTTGGCCAAAGTGAACATCCAGCCTGGAATGGAATTCCAGACAGTAATGAAAGGTGAACGTGTGAACAGAGGACCAAGTAGCTGCTTTACAGATTCCATCAATGGGAGTGGAACGCAATTATGTAACTGAAGTTGCCATAGCTCAGACATTATGTGCTGCCTCCGCCAACCATGTGGAAATAGTTCTTTTGGATACAGGGCAGCCAAATCTGTTAGGATCAATTGAGATGAACAGTTGAGGAGATGTTTTGTGAGACTGAGTTCTTTGTAAGTAATAAGCCGAGGCTCATTTGCAGACCAAGGTATGAAGAGCTGTTGCACCAGGATGAGAATGAGGTTTTAGAAAAAACTTGAAGCACAAGCTAGTGATAGAAATGAAATTCTGCGCCCATTTTGGTAATAATTAAGAATGGGTGCGTAGGATTACTGTGTCATGGTAAAATACCGTAAAGGGTGGATCCCACACCAACATTTGAAGCTCACTCACGCAACATGCAGAGGTGATGGAAATTAAAAATACCATTGTTGAAGTAAGATATTTAAGATAATTAGAAGACATTGGCTCAAATGGAGGCTTTATCAATCTAATGAGAACAACAGTAAGATCTCATACCACCGGAAGCAGCTTAAAAGGTGGTTTGATATTGAAAAGGCCTATCATTAACCTGGAAACAAGAAGATGCGCAGCCAGATTTATTGGTGATCTGAACATGGAATGCACTGATACTACTCAAGTGGAATCTGATTGAAATGGTGTTATGACCTGAGTTGGAGAAGCAAAGAAGGAATATTCCAACACTGAAGATATGGGGGAGGATGAAGCATGAAGATACTTACAATCACATCATGCTGAAAACCATGTCCACTTCTATTGGTAGCACTGCCGTGTGGAAGGTTTTCTGGATTCAGCTAAAAAGACCAAAAGGATCAGAGAGATCAGCATCTATTGAAGTCAAGCTGAAAGGTAACAAGCTGTCAGATGTAACGACTGTCAATTGGGATGCAAAAAAGACCCCTGACTCTGAGTGAGAAGAGACGGAAAGATCTGCAGGGTTACTGGATCTTTGACCATGAGCTGAAGTAGAAAGGAGAACCACGGATGTCTGGGCCACCGAGCAGGTTTGAGGATCACGGTGGCCGATTCTGAGTGAGCATGATCAACTTTTTGAGTACGAGTAGAACTTGTCCACCTCATTCGGAAGAAAAGCATCTGCCTCCAGACGATGATGAACAGAAATGAGGCAGTTTGTGATTGCTGGGGGACGTAAATAGGTCTATCCGAGGAGTCCCCTCAGAGAAAATATTCTGAAGACAGACTATAGAGTGAAGTGTCCACTCAGGGAGCCAAAGATATCTGCTGGGCTTACTGACAGGTATATTTTGTGCTCCTTGAACATAGACAGCTTTGAGGAAAACTTTTTGGGTAATTGCCCAATTCCAAATCTCCTCAGCTTCTTCATAGAGAGTTAGACAGCCCATCCTTCCTTGATTGTTTATGAAACACAGTGCGAATTGTCGGTGCTGTAGAAGATTTCCTGAAATTTACAGGTGTGATAGGTGTCACAGATCATATGAAAACTACTAGACTTTGTGAATGAATCAAAACTGAGTATATATATTAAAATTTAGGGAATTAAAATGAGCTCTAGTGGAAAAGTCTGAGGCATTGTAATTAAAGATTGAAAAGTTTAAAGTGCTGGATCAGCACTCTAGCTAAGTTAAGAAAGTTCAACACTCTAGTATGCTAAGGAAGTTCAAAAGTTTAGTTTGACTTTGTGACTCTTTAAGACAAGAGTAAATTTATGTACCATTCTTCATATTTGGGATTTATAGATAAGGTTTTCAGAGGAGCAGAAAACTTGGGGTTTTTACAGAGAGAATCTATTCCTTATAGATTAGAACATACAATGCAAATTGGGAGGTCATACAGAAGTCAGGATGTGTCTGCAGGATGCCGGCCTTTTACTAACATGATTGGTGTCTGAAAAGGTCAGAGATCAAAAGTGATTTAGAAAGAAAAAGTGAAACACTTCCACCTACTGGGTTTAAATGGACTTAACATTAAAATTAAGGATTTAAATGTAACATTGACGTAAGGCATTCTTGGAAAGAAAGTCATGTGATCAACTGTGCCATTGTATTCTAAAGCATGATTATTATTACAAATGATGTTACAGAGGGTTTAATTGAATTTTCAGCATTTTCTTAAAATTCATCCTCCCCATACAAAACCGCAGGACACCAAGCAAGGCATTCCATAGTTCTACGCCAGCCACAGATATCATTGATGCTCCGATCCTAGCATGCATACTCAACATTCTACCCTCCAAACTTAATTTCATTCCATTTACATCTCCAAGCTCTCTTCTCGGTTTATAGATCTGGAAGAATTCTTGTAAGTTCAAGTTAAAGTTTATTTGTTCTTAATGAATCGCTTATTTAAATTGCTAAGCAATGTACAACATAATAAAATGTACAGATAAAATATTGGTGTTGACATACAAAATGACTTTTATATTGTGGGTTAAAACTTACAAGAATTGTGTGGGTAAGTGGGGAGAAAGTTACAATGTTTTGATAGGAGAGAAAGAAGAACATAAAAGGAATGAACAAAAAGGGGGGGTATGATACAATGTCTGATGTATAATTGCAAAAACAAAAACCGTGGATACAGATGTTCTAGAGATAATTTATTAAACACTGACATATAAAACCACGAAAATTCAATTTAAAAAGTACAATGCTAAAAAATATGTTGATAAAAATCCACCCAGACCCTACACGGTCCATGTTTCGGCAAACGCCTTCCTCAGGGGTCCAATGGTTTGCAAACTCACATATAAAGAATTGGACTGAAAACAGTCTATTGTCTTTAAACGTGTGAGCAAAGAACACCGCAGACAAGCTGAAATAGCAAAAAAATGCTATGGTATGGTATCAGAAGTCTTGTCAAATGAAGGGGAATGATTGGTCTGAACATTGAACGCAAGAAAAATAATTTTAAATGTAATTCTATAGGAGATGGGCAACCAATGGGCCTTTTTTAAAAGAGGAGTTACATGGTTAAACTTCTTTGCATTAAAGATAATTTTTACGGCAGTATTTTGAATAATTTATAATCTCCTGATCTCTTTTTGGGTGATTCCATAATAAAGAGAATTACAATAGTCTAAAATGGAAATGACCAATGAATGAATAAGAATATTAAGAGATTTTGATTCTAGAATTGACAAAAGGGACCGTATCATGTTGAGTTTGAATAAACATTTTTGACCTACTACGCCTAAGAATGCACCGGTACTTATGGCTCAACAGCCGGTACCATCGGTGCAGCAAGGTGTCTCGAAGTGGATGACCTCGATGAGGATGCATATCATGAGGGAGAGACAACCTGCGAAGCTGGGGAGTGTTGGCGTCATCGCTTGGTCTACATCAAGAGACTCGATGCTTTTTGGGGAGTGGATGCTTCTGAGTTAGTTCCTCTGATGCTGGAAGTTCAAACTTGATGCCAATGCAGAAGCTGTCGATGTCAACTGCTAAGATCTGGCAATATCCATGTTTGCACCAAAGAACTGCTCCTGCTAAGCTCAATGGGCCTTAAGTGACAGCGATTTTAATGAGGAACACCGAGTACAAGTTCCAATACAGAATCCAGGGTTTAAACTCTAAAACCAACCATTATGAGGGTCGGTTACAGAAATAGACTGCTGGCACGTATTGCCCTTCTTAAAACCCATCAAAGGTTTCGATATGGATGGAAAAATTATCTCGGTGTTATGAAATTCAATTTCGAAGCATGAAACTCGCCGAGTAAAAAAACCCCGACATAAGGGAAAAAATAAAGGTTTTTCTTAACTTGAACAAAAAGAAATAAAAGAAAATTACACAAAGCGGGAAGGCAACACCGACTGAACAGAGTTCAGTCAAAAAGATACTTTTTTGTACAGCAGAAAACGAAGAACTGAGGTATCTCAAGCCTTTTCGGGCGGGAAGGCAGTCACACATTCATGGTTCAGGTAGTCGTGAAGCTCTTAAAATTTAAAGTGAGATATCACTTTTCAGACTCTCTGTACTGGGCTCCATGGATGATGTCATCCAAATGTGAGAATATTATGCCTCCTTGTCCTAGGATAAAGAAGAAACAATAAACAGGCAACATGAAAAACAGTCAAGAACATATCAGTAACAGGAAATTAACCAGCTGCATGCAACAAGCACAAGCTGGAACAAAGCCAGCAGTAAAAACAGGTACTCAATTCCCCACATGATCTGCCTGCTGACTGGAAGATACTTCAGCCTGAAAGGAGAAACATTTAAGTAAAATGCAGGCAATAAAGAAAAATTCATAAGAGACAGAGGGTAGGATGTACAGACGCCTCTGTGAATTTACAGAATGAAGATTATCAAAAGTAAGAACCTAATCTTTCATTCTGTTACATCCACTCTAGAGTCTGTACAGTAGGTGACGTACCAAAGCAATGGCAACGACTAATGTGGGATAGAAGTGCCTGCCTGCAATACAGAGGCCCCAAAATTGGCGTAAGACCGAGCCTCCACAACCACTCTGTAAAACCGTGTAAAGAGATGAAAAAACGACCAAGTGGCCGTTCAACAAATCTTGTCTGGATGAATGAAATGAGACTTCGCCCATAAAGCTGCAACACCTCTGGTCGAGTAAGCTTTTAAGAGAAACCAGCGGTTGCTTACCACAGGCGATGTAAGTCGATGAAAAGGCCATGCAAATCCAACTGGTAATAAAGGCCTTGGACACTGGACTACCTCGTCAGGACAAACAGATGGGCAGAAAGACGTAACTCGGTGGTTCTCCCTAAGTAATGAAGAAAGACTTTCCACATGTTCAACTTCCTTGAGATCATATCTATAGGCTCTGACCCTGTGGAACAAAAAACAGGAAGACAAACTGATTGACAGGGAAACCCGAAACCATTTTTGGAAGAAATTAAATTACTATATGGAGGAAAGCCCCCATCTCCATGATCCAGAGAAAGGGCTTCCTACAAGTGATAGCATGCAACTCAGAAATATGCTTCGCCAAACCAATTGCCATGAGGAACACTATCTTAACTGTAAGGTTCAGAAGGGATACATTTTTAAGTGGCTCAAAAGGAGCTTCCACAAGCCCCTTCAGCACAACCCTGAGATTCCACATAGGAAAAGGCTGTTGTAGGAGTGGCCACAAACGAAGCACCCACTTGAGAAATTTGATCACATCTAGAGAATGACATGGGGAAAAAAAATTGTTCCCCGTTTCTGCCCCGTCCTAGTGAGCTCGGTCCCCGTCTCCACAAACCATTTGATTCCATTCATACAAGCCTTGAATAGTTTTATACTGAACTTATTATATTAAAGTATACAAAAAAACAATATTCTGTACAATTTTCATTTTATAAATCAGCGTCTTCTCCCCACTCTCTTCCCATTTCCCTTCAGCATCTTATCCTCATTCCTTCAGCGACTTCTCTTCCCCATTTCCCTTCAGCATCTTCAGCCCACTCTCTCCACTTCCCTTCAGCGCACAAAAGCAAGCAAGCAAGCAATTTTATATCATTTTCATTCTATTCATTCATAGAAATTAAAGTCTAAATATAGCCAGTCACATAACAAAACATGATTTTACAAAAATAATTCCCTTATACTAATTTTAATTGTTAATTTCGGGTCCTTAGTAGAATCGATACACCTAGAATTGTACTTACATAACTGCTCTTGTGAAATCACATGACCTAAGTCTATGGGTGGGGCAAAGCCCAGCTTTGAGCGACAGGATAGAGATCCAATAGAAAGATTGAAACCCATTCTATGGCAAATATCATTTAATAGCAGCCTATCAGTATGAAATGGTTTGACACCGAACTTCTAAAAATGAAACAACTAGCTAGACGACTGGAAAGAATTTGGGAAAAAACAGGAGAATTGGCAGACCATAACAAATGGAGAGCCAACATAAAAAGCTACAAACAACTGATATAAGATAAACATAAAGCATTCTACTCTACCAAAATCAACTTATCTTGCAATGGTTCACAAGGAATCAATACAAAAGAGCTGTTCAACTTGATCACAAATTTATTTGACACCACTCGCTACACTCTACCCGTCCACAACATTAAGTTACCCTCTGCAAATGATTTAGCACTACATTTCGAATCAAAAATTAAAAACCTAAGAAACAATTGTTCAACAAATGACCCCAGTGATCATCAAATAGCTAACATACAAGGAAACGAAATACCAGCAGATATGATCTGGACTGGAGTTCCTTTCAAGACTTAGAATGGAATGATTATACCACACTATATAACAAATACTCTAAATCATATTGCGTTCTAGACTCATGTCCCCCGGAAATTATGAAAGCGGCACCATTAGAATTTAAACTATCGTTGCTACATTATTTAGCCCATAACCTAAAAAATGGGAAGTTCCTCACTAACAACAGTCACATAATAATAACCCCAATCCTAAAAAACAGTAAGGAATCATCAGCTCTAGTACCCATCTACAGACCAGTAGCATCCATTCCATTTTTTGTGAAAATCATGGAGGGATTGGTGCACGCCCAATTGATGGAATATCTTAATCAGTTCTCTCTTCTACGTGAAACTCAATCCCAGTTTAGACCTTTATTCAGTACAGAGACAGTAATTGCGGCTATCCTAGATAATCTACATCTATTGTTTAGCAAGGGCCTCAATGCCCTGATTATGCAATTTGATATGAGCTCTGCCTTTGATCTAGTAGACCATGGGAAAATGCTACAATGCCTAGACGTTATTGGTATTAGGGATGAGGTGTTGGACTGGTTTCGTGGCTTCCTTATGTCCCGTACTTATCAGGTACGTTTTAATTATGATCTCTCCAATACCTGGAGCAATCCATCCAGTGTGCCGCAAGGGTCACCGCTATCCCCATTGCTTTTCAATGTCTACATGTCCTCACTGGGTGTGCAATTAACACAGCTGGGGATAAAATTATTCAGTTACGCAGATGACTTTACGATTATCATCCCATTTGCAAACTTTATCTCGGAAACTATTCCCAAAGCATCAGATGCTATAAATCTGATGGAGCAATGGATGACTGACTTCAAGCTCAAACTTAATTCAGAAAATACCAAATTTTTTGTTGCTTCACCACACCTGCTTGACACCAAAACACCATTATGCATCAATAAACTTAGTTACCCTATTCAGTCTACCATGAAGATATTGGGTGTAACTCTGGATCAATGCCTAACCATGAAAGACCAGGTGGACTCCTTAATCAGAAAGGGTTTTTTCACTCTCTGGAAACTTAGATCCATCAAATCATACTTTGATACATCAGCATTCAGAATCCTAGTACATTCCCTCGTACTAAGTCGACTTGATTACTGTAACATCGCCTATTTAGCAATCTCCCAAAAGAATATGCGACGTTTACAACTATTGCAAAATGCAGCGGTCAGACTAATCTTCGGGCTACAGAAATTTGATCACGTGATACCTTACTACCAGCAGTTGCACTGGATGCACGCGTAAAGTTTAAGTTCGCTTGCCTCTGCTTTAAAGTACTATACGGACTAGCCCCTAAATACTCCTTTTCAGCCAACAGACACAAGAGAAGCTCACACTCGAACTTCGTTTCCCCCCACAGTGAGAGGATGAAACTGAAAAAACATCATGAACACCTTCTCTCACATCAGGCAGCATTATGGGGTAAAGATCTAAAACAATTGCTTTCGCCCACTACCTGTGAGAAATTCAGGAAGCGCCTTAAAACATATCTGTTCCTTAAACATCTAGACAGCTGACCCGTACATCTCTTTCCCCTCAATACGGTTCTCTTGACCTATTAACAACTTTCTTTCACCTCTTTAAGTTCTATCAATTTGTACCTTCTTTTAATCTTTTGTAAACTGCATAGAACTTCACGGTACTGCAGTATATAAACTGTTGTTATTATTATTATTATGATGGGCGGGAAATATTGTCCAATATGAAAGGAGGGGTTCGCAGTTTTCTTTGCATGCTTGGCGGTGGAACCGATGTTGCTCCTCCTTTCCTCTTTCCACTCCCTCCCTCGTCCCACAAGGCACACCGGGGTCGCAGGGTTTCCTGAACACTAAGTAGAAATACAGTAGATGTATGGGACTAGGAGGGACAGTTGGGTGCTATAAAAAAGTGGTGAAATCACAAGAACATAAGAAGTTGCCTCCGCTGAGGCAGACCAGAGGTCCATCCTGCCCAGCGGTCCACTCCCGCGGCGGCCCATCAGGCCCACTGCCTGAACAGTGGTCCCAGACTAATTTTGTAACTTACCTCTAATCCTAGCCCTAAACCTACCTCCACTCCTATCTGTACCCCTCAATCCCTTTGTCCTCCAGGTACCTATCCAAACCTTCTTTGAAGCCCTGTAGCGTGCTCCTGCTTATCACATCTTCCGGTAGTGCGTTCCATGTATCCACCACCCTCTGGGTGAAAAAGAACTTCCTAGCATTTGTCCTAAACCTGTCCCCTTTCAATTTTTACGAGTGCCCCCTTGTACTTGTGGTTCCCCATAATTTGAAAAATCTGTCCCTGTCTACTTTTTCTACTCCCTTCATGATCTTGAAGGTTTCTATCATGTCTCCTCTAAGTCTCCGCTTTTCCAGGGAGAAAAGCCCCAGCTTTTTCAGTCTGTCAGTATATGAGAGGTCCTCCATGCCCTTTATTAGCTTAGTTGCTCTTCTCTGGACTTTCTCAAGTACCGCCATGTCCTTCTTGAGGTACGGCGACCAGTACTGAACACAGTACTCCAGGTGCGGGCGCACCATTGCACGATACAGTGGCAGGATGACTTCCTTCGTCCTGGTCGTGATACCCTTCTTAATGATACCCAACATTTTGTTGGCTTTCCTTGCGGCAAGGATTACTAGATGTCTTTCAGCAGCCCCCCCCCCCCCACCCCTCACATTACTGTGGCGATTTTCTTTTCTTTTTTTTTTTGTCTTCCAACTGCCCGAGCCGGCTAAGTCGCGTATGGCTGCCGAAACTTCTCCTCTGATGCAACTTCCTGTTTCCGGTTGCATCAGAGAAGTTTCGGCAGCCACATGTGACTTGATGAAAGCTGGCTCAGGCAGCTGGAAGACAAAAAGAAAATCGTCACGGTAATGGGGAGGGAGATGCCCAATCGGTGATTCCGCGCGCGTTCCCTCTCTTAACTGCGGGAGATAAGGTCAGTCACCGCTCCACGTGGCGGTGAATGGCCTTGTCCCCGTACCCACGGCAATGACTTTTTTTCCTCCCACCATTTCAGCAGGTTATCCGCGGCAAGCCACTGGTAACAGCTACCGTGTCATTCTCTAATCACATCTAGATGACTCGTAAGCACGCTGGAACCGTAGTGCGCTCTTAAATCAGGAAAAACCTGCCACCTGTAACATGAGGGAAACTACCGCTAGGCCCTTCTCTAGACCTGCCTGGAGAAAAGCCAAGACAACCAGAATGAGACCATATAATGGGCTCCACTTGTGCCCTGGCACACCATAGCTAGAAAGCCTTCCAAGTCCTGGCTTAAGTTGCTATAATAGAGGGCTTCTTGGACCTCAACAAAATAGCAATGACCATGGCAGGGTAACCCCTCCGAATCAAGACCTGGCGCTCAAGAGCCATGCGCTGGAGGCTTTCCATGGGAACTGGACACTGAATGAGGAGGTCACGATGAAGAGAGAGCTTAAGTTTTCCATCCCTCTGAAATCGGACAAAATCTGTATTCTACGAATGGCGATGCAAGTCCGAGGTCACAAGGATCACCAGGTCCAGATGAGTGGCTAGGCTATCCTGCAAATGACTTGACACTCCATGGGGCCAAGGCTGGAAAATGTAAAGGAGATCCAGATTTGGCCAGAGCTGAACCAAGGCATCTAAGCATAAGCTTCCTGGCTCTGTTCAACAACTGAAGAAGCACTTGACTGAAACCATCAAGTCTATCTTCAGCTAGCCAAAACAACACACAATGAGATAAAATGCACCCTGCGAGAGGTGATCTCTCAGTGACTCAGAAAGACTGCTTGCCCAGTTTTCACTCCAGACACATGCACCAGAGAGAGCTTGAAGGTGCAGCTCCATCCAATGGAACAGCATCTGAGCCTCCCAACTCAAGAGAGTACTCCTGGTGTCTCGCAGTCCTAGAGAAACCCCAACAATCAACCTCCAATACAAGGAGGGGCAGCTGAAAACCAGGCAACATAGGGACTTCTTAGAAGAGGGGCTGCCCTGATTGAGATACTAAAGCACTGTGCGATTACCACAGGGCAGATGATGCTGAATTCTAGAGAAACCTGCGTGAGGGATGTATGCTATCTGGAAAAAGAGTTAGAATGGCAGTCCACAACACTCTGGATCTTTGAATGGAAGCCTGCTCAACATCACCTTACAGGCCAAATCTCCAGCCCAGTAGCAGATTCAAAACGTCCTGCAAGCCCAACACTGCATAAGTCAAAAACCTGACTAGAGCTCTGTAGGATTACAAGGCATCCGCCACATAATTTATGCCCTCCAGCACTAGCTGTGGGTGGGCGTCCTCCCATGTGACTGGCACGTGCCACAAATGAGGCCGCTGCTGCTGCCTTAATGCCCAAAGAATCCATCTCAAAAAATCTTTAAAACCATGTCAACCCTGTGATCCTGGAAGTCTTTAAACAGCACTCCCTTCTACACTAGGGAGGGCTGTGCGCTTGGTGACCTGAGCCACTGCCAAATCAGCTTCGGGCTGCTCAAACAGCTGCTGAAATTCTATTAATAGAATAAGGCTTAGATATAGCATAGATCAGTCTGAAAAAAAACTCTCAGGAGTGTCCCACTGTTCCAAGACTAGGGCAGTGAGAACTGAATGTGCAGGAAAAAATATGCCAGAGTCTTAAAGTGACTCATGACAGTACACTGAGATGTGGAGGGCTGAATCTCCAGCTTTAGTACCTTTATGGCATCCACAACATAGTGGGTGGACACTGACTGAGAGCCAGCGTATGGAGGGTCATTACCTAGATCATGGCTCCCCTAGGTATCCTGCTGAACCATTCTACAAAGGGTACCAATATCATCCAGGATGGAGGCAGTGACTGACCACAAAAGAGGCAGAGTATCAATGTGCCAACTAAGGCACTCTGGGTCCATAGGAGCCTGGGCAGAAGGGACTCATGCAAGGACCCCAGCAAAAAAAGGCACCGGCTTGGAAGAATGTGGCAAGCCCGCTGGCTGCACTATGTGAGCCGGGTCCATAAGATAAGCTCTCCACATGAGCTGGATCAAGCCCAGGGAAAGGCCACACACCTGGGCAGAAGCAGTGTCTCAATGGATCTCCAACAAGGCCTATAAAAAGTCCTTGGAGTGCTTGCATTTCGCACTACTACCAAAAACGGGCACTAGGTGGGATATTTTCTCAATTCTAGACTCACTTTGGCTCCTCAGCCCTAGAGGACCCAGAGGAGATGAGGCTCAAAGCTCCCACCCCCTCCCCTCATGAGTTGCAGAATGCAGTACAAAGACACTTCTCTGCTGGCAGACAGGCACAATCCTCACATGAATTTCATAGATTAAGGGCTGAAGAGTCTATCCCTAATGATTTTATGCAAAATCAAGTGGTATTGAGGCAGAAAATAAAAACTTTGAAAAAAAGATCAATAAAAACCAAGATGGCCAGCATCAGTAAATTTGATTTGAAAAAATAAAACACACCAAAACTGGGGTTCTGGAGGTGGGAGACATGAACTCTACCCCCAGAAATTGTAAAAAAAAAAAAAAAAATGCTGTTTTAAGACTACACCGATTCTCCCATGGGATATAATGGAGGTGTATTGACTGCAGCTGAAGAGAAATGAATTTCTGCCTCAAAAGTGCTCCAGACAGTCCAATCTTCAAGATCTTCGGACTGCCAGTCAGACGGACCCAGACCGAAACCTCCACCCCCTTGAAACCTTTCTACATGACCAGGGGCGAGAAAACACAGCCTATGCCCTGATACCCCAAGGGCTGTAACTCAGAATGCAAACAGCCTGTGCTTAAGCCTCTGGCAAAGTCAGAAGGCAAGCTAGCTCCAAGGAGGATGGGCCCCGAGCCCAAAAGGTGGCACACTGCAGGCTGGCTCCACAGGTTCATGCAGAGCTTGCACTGTGAAGCTGTAGTCCAGTTCAGCAGAAACTGCTTCCTTTCCCGGGCAGAGAACCATTTCAAAGGGGATCTCACGCCACCGAAACAAACACAAACAAACGAACTTAAGATGAAAAAATAAGAAAAAAAAGCAGAGCAAATCAGAAAGACTTCTGCATGGTTCGCTTCCAGAAATGAAAATTGCAGGGGGCTCTGTGTTCCTCAATCATGTGAGTGGAGCAGATAAAGAAAATGTGTGGATTTCTGCAAGTCCTGGTTCGCGGGCATAGGTACAGACTCCAGAGAGGATGTAACAGAAGAAGGGTTATTTAACTGTTAACCCTGGTTACATAAGAACATAAGAATTGCCACTACTGGGTCAGACCAGTGGTCCATTGTGCCCAGCAGTCTGCTCATGCGACGGCCCTTAGGTCAAAAACCAGTGCCCCGAGACTAGCCTTACCTGCGTAACTATGTCTCATTGCAGAAAATGGGACCTGTATTGCAATAGCAAGAGTTAGTGGTAAGATAATACCCAACTTAACAGTAGCACATTTTGATAATGCCCCCCACCCCCCTAAATTTTAAATTTACTTCTACAGAGAAACAAAAAAAGTTTTGCCTTGTGGTATATTTTAATTACATTGTAGACATGATACTTTTCTCTTAGTAATGTATTTTGTACAACAAACAACAATTAAATCCTTAAACCAAAAATAACAAATTCATCCGTTATCAATCTATTCAACAGCTAAGAATAAAGTAAAAAGAGAAAAAAAAATACCAGATGGTGTTGCTTTGTTAGCCATTTGAGCACTGCTGGGCAGGTTCGGTTCTCGTGCAATATGTCCATGCCCGCCTTGCGAATTCTTATCCCACAAGTTCACGTTCTTATAGTTATAGCTGCTAGGGTCTCCCCAAGCAGAAGTTCCATCATCAATGTCTATTTTTCTATTGATTGACTGAGGGGATGGTTCCTCCCAGCCACTAGGCTCCTCATTTTTTAGGATAGTTGGCTGCGGCCCACTTTTCCAGCTTGAATTTGGTCGGCTACTGCCTGATGGAGGTGGCTGTGAGGGTCCAGTCCAAGATCCAGCACCTTCCTGCTGCTTATTCCAAGAGCTTGCTGGCCTACTTGACTCATTCCAGCCCTGGGATCTTTTGCAGTCATCCCAACCACTTTTTGGAACAGAATTGTTGTTAGGCCCATTGCCCCAAGTCCCAATCTCATGTTGTCCACCATCACCCCAACTTGGTGCAGTTTTATTTCCTGAACTATCCCATTCACTACCACTTTTCACTGTGTCTGTGTCTTCTCCATTTCCCCAGCCATTTTTTCCAGAAGACCACCCTTGATTTGGCTGTCGTCCACTCCAACTTTGTTCTTTGTTGCAAGTACTGTCATTCCAAGAAGATGTTTTATCATCTGGTCTTCCTCCTCCACCAGCACCAGCACCCATACCCCCACCCCAGCTGGAGGAATTTTTATAATCACTCCACCCAGCTGTATTTTTGGAGTCTTTCCATTCTGTTGGAGTACTGGGCTCTCCCCATCCAGACTTGTTTTGATTGCACTGGCTGGGTACATCAGCCCAACCCCCTGAGCTCTTTGTCTGTGTGGTGGAGCTCTCCCATCCCTCAGTCCCTTTATCAGCTTTCACCTCCAACCTTGGCAACTCTTCAGTCTCCCAAACTGTGTCTTGCTTGATTTGAGTTTGGCCCCAACCAGTGTTGGAAAGCACTCGAGGGTCCAAGTCAGTTCTGTTCAGCATAGACTGCAAGACTGCCTGACAATCAGGGAGTGGAACCCGGTGAGTTCTACGGCCAGAAGTGAGACTGTCACTGCTTCCTGCTTTGTGATTGCTTCCAGTGCTTTGACCTCCAACCTCACTTCCCGTAGAGCTAGAAGCTCTTCCCCAACAGGGAGCCTGGGAATTGCCTTGATTTTCTGGAAGGAGATGGCCCTTTTGATTGTCCCATGCACTGGTGCTAGAATTTGGTTGGTTCGGACCATTCCATTCTCCAATTTTCAGGTCATCAGACCCAGTTGGCTGTTTCCATTCTCCCTGAGACACCCTAGGTGCCGTTTTGCTGCCTTCACCCCACTTGTTTTCATTTGGGTCCTGAGGTCCAAGGTTCCAAGACCTGCCACCTGTACACCTGCTATTATCCCAAGTCTCACTTCTTGACCCATTAGATTTTTGAGTAGAAGGTCCCTTCCAAGAGTCTTCCCTATCTTTTCCATTGTTCCCATTGTTTCCAGAATTATTCTGCCCAGAGACCATATCAGTTCCAGAAGGCCCCCTAATTGTACCCCAGGATCCAACATTTGGAGTTTTCCTGTCTCCAGTGCATTGAGAGGGGGCATCAGTGTTCCTGGAAGGGTTCCCGGAAGGGTTCCCTAAGCCCATTCCGAAGGGTATTCCCTTATTCTCCATAGGATTAAGTGAGCTTAAGTTCAAAGAGTTAGTGTTTCCATTTTTTGGTCCATCAGTGTTATGAAGTTGAGCCTGCTCTCTGCCCGAGACAAAATTAACACCCGCATTTTCCATCTTTGACTGCAGTTCCCTAGAGGTTTGACCTAATGTGCTAAGCTGTGCATTAGAGTTTCCATTTTCAGGTTCCAAAATCCCTTTCCTGGAATTGCCTTCTTGGACCAAAGCTGGCCAGGCAGATGGGTTGTTATTTGGATTAAAATTGCTGAAACCAGAACCTGGACTAATTTTGTCCTGTCCACTTATGTTCCTCCAGTTTCCATGTCCATTGTTGCTTTCGGTAGTAGGATTGGAAGATTGAACAGATTTAGCTTTGGAGTCAGATTTCCAGACCCCAAGAGTACATTCATTCCCAGTGTTTGCAGACTGGCACTGGCTTCCTTTTCCTTTGTTACTAGTGGTGCTTCCCGACAAGGAGCTTTTCTCCAAACTGGAGTTTGAGGCACTGTTGTTGCTGTCGGTGTTTTCAGAAGGTGGCTCAGTGTCTCTGCTGGCGATACAAGGCCACTCTTCCATATCAGACCCGTCTACAATCACCTTGTCCCAGATGTGAGGAGAGTTGGCGGTGGTGCCATTGTTGGAGGCAGCTCCAGGGCCCCAAGTAGAATTTGCATAATTTGAAGTAGCAGCACCACCAGTCGTTGAATCTAGGTTAAAAAATAAAGTGGTCAGTTATACTCCTTAGTTAACTTTCTAAAAAGATCCGATATTATGCATAAATTATTACACATACAGTTCATTATAATGTTCCATTCCTCAAAATGCCTACAATTTGTAGCACATGCTGGAACAGTGGCATCAAACAACTAGACACCTTCAACATGCTTTATAAGATATCATCTTACTATAAAAAGAAGGAGTCTCATGCACAAACACCAGCTGCTGCAACTGAATAAATTAAAATACTGTGAGCTGTGGCAAACTCCTTTATTTCAGGAACAACCAAACCAAATTTTTTTTAAAAAAGCTTCACAATTAGACAAGCAAACTTCTGAGATCAGTTAGACAATCAGGCACTGTGTGATTTCATATAAATTTTTTTTTTTTTTTTTTTGTTGCAAATGCCATAGCAATATGTATATGATTCCATAAGAAGAGGCAGATGGGCTGTGTGAGATACTGCTGTTTAAGAAGACCAATTTCCTAACGTGTAGCAGATGTTATCTATGGACACCAGGATAAAAGTCCTTCCAGAAAGATAATATCAAACAGAGCATGTGTAGCACATTTCCAGCTTTGAAAAATTATAGAAGCTTTTGAAAAGCTTTACCATGCATACAAACAATTTCCTGCTTCATAGGACAATCTCCTTCTTTATAATAGTTTAATGCGAGAACTTCTATGCTGCTGTTCATAGATCAACTGCTACAGGATAAGAAACTCAATTTTCTCATAGTGCAACCAAGATCTCAATCCCTCACAGATGGGGCTTTGTAGCTATAAATTGCTTTACACAGAATGAGACATGTTTGATAGCAATATGCCTTTTTTTCAGAAAACAGCCTGGAAATTTAGAAAATTGGACCTGGGGGGCAGAGTTAGATTCTAGAGAATGATACGGGGATAAATTATTCCCAGTCCTTACAGGATCTCATATTCCGATCCCATCCCCACCAAGTTCTTTTCCAATCTCTGCCCCATTCCTGCAAGCTCTGACTTCATCTGCACAAGCCTCAAACACTTTAAAATCCTAAGTGTTTGAGGCTTGTACGGCTAAGGGAGCTTACAGGAATGGGGCAGAGACAGCGACAAAACTTGCGGGGACAGAATGGGGAAATTGAGTTCCTGCAGGGACACATTTCTCCCCGTGTCATTCTCTATTAGATTAAAAAACACAAAGAAGCTTTGGAGAGCAGACAAGCCAAACAATAAAGAGATGTGACTTATTGAACTGATGTCCACACTGCAGCCCTGCAAATCTCTTCCATGGATGTTGTTTCTCAAGTAACAAAACAAAAAAGCAGTAATTCCATAACCAAATATCAAAACAAGTGGAATGAAACAAAAATTAACTTTGTCAATTCAATTGCACTGATAGATCATAAATGGAAGAATGCAAAACCTCAGACCATATTGCTGTGTAACAGCCAAAGGCTATTGACAAATGCAATGTTATGGTTTCAATCATTGGTCCGCCTCCATCTTTTTTATATGAATGCAATAATTCATTAAATGCTATAATTGATATTTTTTTAAAAAAATTTCAATAAACTTTATAATTTTGTGTAAATAAGTTATTGTGATTGTCAAAGTTAATAATAGTGTTGTATGAGGTCATATAAAAAATTCTGTGCAACATGGAAATTTTGTGCAAAACGGCAATTCTGTGCAAAAATAGCAGTTTAATCATATATAGATGAAGATTTCAAAATTTATCAATTGGAACTCAAATAGAAGTCTGGCAAGTTCATAAAAGATGGGCTGTGCACTTGCCAGACTTCTAGTAAGAACAACAGAGCCAAAAAACTTCATCACTCAAAGTTTGAGGTGGTTTAGCAGTGCAATGTCGGTTCCCTGAAGCAGTACCGAAATGTAGCATGTTGGTACCAGTTAATTTCAAGCTAAGTCTGATTTTTTCAAGTAATTGATTCAAGATGTAGAGCTTATAGCCATTCAGGCAATTGCAAGTTGAATACCTACCACTGTCACTGTTCTGACACTGTATTGAACAATGCGATGATTGGGTGGTGAGGCGGTTTTATTTGCCTTCATGTCTCTGAGCATTAGTTTTACAGCAGTTGCTGGACATTTGCTTTCATTTCATTATAAAAGAAAATAGATTTGGGTGGCTTTTATCTTGATGCGATTAGATCACTTTATTGTAACCCGAGGGCTTCTCTTTTGATTAATGGAACCAGGACTGATTCCTTTCCTATTTTTCGGGGTACTCGGCAGGGTTGCCCCCATTCCCCCCCTTCTTTTTCTGATTGCTCTGGAATCGTTGCTTTGTACTCTTAGGGGATTTGCTGCTGTTCAGGGCCTCCAAATTGGGGGGATCGAGTTGAAGACTCTTGCTTTTGCCGATGATTTATTCTTAATCCTCACTCGACCTGAGGTTTCTCTGCCTACTGCGCTAGATCTTCTTTCTGAGTTTGGTTTTTATTCTGGTCTTACACTTAATTTGGATAAGTCCTTCGCTTTGCCCTCTTCTCCCGACCTTCGTCGCTCTTGGAGGGGGGTGTTCCCCCTTCAATGGGCTGATTCTTCTTTGAAATATTTGGGAGTGCTCCTTCCTTTGGATTTGTCCACTTTATATCGATTGAACGTAGAGCCTTTATTTCTGGCTCTTCAAAATAAGTTGCAACTTTGGGGAAATCTACCCTTTTCTCTTTTGGGCCGTGTGTATTTGTACAATATGCTTATTGTTCCGTGTTGGCTCTATGTTTTCCAGGTTCTTCCTTTGTTCTTGACATCTCGGGATGAACACCGCTTAGAACGCCTAGTCCAACGCTTTCTTTGGCGAGGGAAGAAGCCCCATCTCCCTTATAAACGGGCGACGATACCGTGGTACAAGGGCGGATTGGGTTTACTGAATCTTCGCTATCTCACCATTGGTTGTGGAATGCGCCACATCAATGATTTTTTCAGAGGGACTTCTATTTTCACTGCTACCCACTTGGAACTTTATTGTTTTCGCTCTACTCATTTTAGTGCTTATTTCCACTCGCTTCCCTCAACTGAGCCTGAATCTCTTTCAACAAAGGTGCTGCATCGTCCCTTGCGGAAGGTTTGGCGCTGGGTCTGTAAGTTTCACTCTCTTTCTGCCTCCGTCACTCCCTTTCTACCTATACGTTTTAACCCTTCCTTTTTACCAGGGATTGATGGGATGAGCTTTGCTCAGTGGGAAACAAGGGGCATTCATTATGTATTTCACCTAGTTGATGATGTTGGTAAAATTAAATCCTTCGCTAATTTGAGCGAGGAATTTGGTCTCCCGCCCACTGATTACTTTGCTTATATGCAGGTTCATCATTACCTTTCTTCTTTGCCTTTTAGATTTTTACAGGCCTCTTGCCATGAGTTATTATCCACGGCATTTACCATTAGTTCCCAACTTTCTGTTCCCCTTAAATTCCATCATCGCCACTTGAAAGATGAGTCCCCCATGTTTGATTTCACTGGCCCATGGGAAGCTTGGGTAAGTGACCTTGCAATTGCTTTGCCTGATGATGTGATTCACCAGGCAGTCCGTAGATTACCTGCCTTTCGAAAATATACTACCTTTTGGGAGCAACATTATAAGCTGATTTTTCGCTTGTACGTTTCTCCTAGGAGGGCGTATCTCTCAGGCTTTCGTGACACCGCTGCCTGCCCCCGCTGTCACGCTCCTGATGCAGGCCTGGGTCACATGTTCTGGACTTGTTCCCATATACAGACCTTTTGGCATGCTGTGTTTACATTTGTGGAGCGTATTTGGAACATTACGATTCAACGCTCGCCTTTACTGTTGTTTGGAGCTATTCCTCATTATTGCCCTCACCCGAGGGGGGCTGCTACCTTTATTAAATGGACTGTCCTTGTTGCCCTAAAGTGTGTTCTACTGAAGTGGCTTGAGGGGGACGCACCTGATTATACTATTTGGCGCTGCAGGATGATTACTCTCTTGATGTGGGAGAGGCGTGATGTGCAGGACTTTTCCTCCCTCTCAGGCCGTACTTTCCAATATGTCTGGGAACCCTTTTGGACTACTATGACTTCAGTGGCTCGCAGCCGTCTGCTTAATTGCTGACTTTTGTCTTTGCACTGTTTCATGTACCCGATATGCCTGTTCTATTGGTTTCTTATCTGTTTATTATTGTACCATTTGAAGGAGGACCCACCAAAGGAGGGGGGGTTTGGGTGGTTGGGGGGGGAGTTGGGTAGGGTGCTTCAGTTGGGGGGTGGGGTTATTGATATGTTTAAGCCAAAATGTGAGCACATCTGCTGTTACCATTGTCCTCATGATTGTTGTTTATCTTGAGCTCAATAAATATATTTGACTATAAAAGAATATAGAGTGACTTTTCCTTATTTTTTTGGAATTGTTAAGCCCGGCAGTTTTACCTTCTGTCCCTGATGGACTGCCATCTGGCACACATTCCAAGTGCGGCACATGTAAATCCTGCATAGTTATGATAGAAAGAGACAATTTTATCAATCCCTATGATAACAGGGAATATCGTCTACAACATATTACCACTTGTTCATCCAACAAAATAGTATACATTTTAATTTGCCTTTGCAACAGGGTTTACGTTGGGAAAATCACTAGGACTTTACACGTCAGGTTCACAGAACATCGGTCGGCAATCCACACACACAAAATCGGGGCTCCGTTAGTGCAACATTGCCAAGATACAGGACATGGCTTTAGCTGTTTCAAAGCTATAGTTACTGACAGGGTGATCCCAAGTAAGAGAGGTGGCGACCTAGACAAATTGCTCACTCAAACGGAGCAACGTTAAATACATAAGAACATAAGAATTTGCCTCCGCTGGGTCAGACCAAGAGTCCATCGAGCCCAGCGGTCAGCTCCTGCGGTGGCCCATCAGGTCCATGAACTGTAGAGTGATCTCTTGTCTAACCCGTTGATTCCTACTCCCTTATATCCTGAAAAACCCCTTTTTTCCCTTTTATCTATGCCCTTTTTTGCTTCTGTGTCCTCAATTTATCTGTAGCCTTCAATCCCCTTATCCTTCAGGAATTTATCTAGTCCTTCTTTGAAACCCTTTAATGTAGTCTGTCCTATTATATCTTCCGGAAGTGCGTTCCAGGTATCCACCACACTCTGAGTGAAGAAGAACTATCTAGCATTGGTTCTAAACCTGTCCCCTTTCAATTTCTCCGAGTGCCCTCTTGTTTTTGTTGTTCCTAGTACACTGAAGAACCTGTCCCTCCCCACCCTCTCTATGTCTTTCATAATCTTGTAAGTCTCTATCATGTCACCTCTGAATTTTCGCTTTTCCAGGGGGAAGAGCCCCAGTTTCTCTAACCTTTCAGCGTATGAAAGGTTCTCCATACCCTTAATCATTCGTGTTGCTCTTCTCTGGACCCTCTCAAGTATCGCCATATCCTTCCATCGCCCAATACAGCGGCAGGATGACTTCCTTCGTTCTTATTGTAATACCCTTTTTGATAATACCCAACATTCTGTTTGCTTTCTTTGAGGCCGCCGCGCATTGCGCCGTTGGTTTCATTGTTATATCCACCAACACTCCCAAGTCTTTTTCAAGGTTACTTTCCCCCAGTACCAAACCCCCCCCCCCCATTTTGTAGCTGAACATCGAGTTCTTTTTCCCTATATGCATGACCTTGCATTTCCCTATATTGAAGTTCATCTGCCATTTATTCGCCCACTCCTCCAATGTTGTAAGGTCTCTTTGCAGTTCTTCACATTCCCCTATAGTTTTAACCCTGCTACAGTTTAGTGTCATCTGCAAACTTTATAACTTTGCACTTGGTCCCTGCCTCCAGGTCATTTATAAATACATTGAACAGCAGTGGCCAGAGAATAGACCCCTGTGGGACACCGCTCGTTACCCTTCTCCAGCCCAAGTAGTGGCCCTTCACTGCAACCCTCTGCTTTCTGTCTGTCAACCAGTGTTTGATCCATCTATGTACGTCCCCTTCCACCCCGTGGTTCCACAGTTTCCTAAGTAGTCGCTCATGAAATACCTTGTCAAAGGCTTTTCGGAAGTCAAGATATATGATGTCTATGGGGTCCCCTTTGTCCATCTGGCTGTTTATCCCTTCAAAGAAGTGTAGTAAGTTTGTTTGGCTTGATCTTCCTTTGCAGAAGCCATGTTGGCTTGTTTTCATTAGCCTATTCCTTTCTATATGCTCACAGATACTGTCTTTTATCAGTGCTTCTACCATCTTGCCCGGCACTGAGGTCAAACTCACAGGTCTGAAGTTTCCTGGATCACCTCTCGATCCCTTTTTGAAGATAGGTGTGACATTTGCTATTTTATAATCCTCCGGGATCACCCCTGTTTTCAAGGACAGGTTGCAAACTTTTTGATGTATTTCCGCTATTTCGGTTTTCAATTCTTTTAATATCTTTGGGTGGATCCCGTCTGGACCCGGGGATTTGTCGGTTTTCAATCTGTCTATCTGTCGAAGGATATCTTGGAGGCTTACCTCTAATGTCGATAGTTTTTCTTCTTAGTCTCCCTTAAAGATTTCTTCGGATACCGGTATATTGGATGTGTCCTCGCTTGTGAAGACTGACGAGAAGAACATGTTTAATCTGTCAGCCACCTCCTCTTCCCCCTTACCGCTCCTTTTATGTCTCCATCGTCCAACGGTCTCACTTCCTCCCTCGCCGGTTGCTTCCCATTAATATATCTGAAGAAATATTTGAAATTTCCTGCTTCCTTGGCCAGTCTCTCTTCGCATTCTCCTTTTCCTTTCCTGACCACTCGGTGACATTCTTTTTGATGTTCCCTGTGCTCTTTCTGGTTTTCCTCGGTTTTGTCCTTTTTCCACTTCCGGAACGATTGTTTCTTGTCCCGTATCGCTTCCTTCACTGCATTGCTTATCCACACCGGGTCTTTTGTTTGATTCTTTTTGCACCCTTTTCTAAATCTGGGGACATACAGGTTTTGTGCTTCCTGTACCATGTCCTTGAATAGGGACCATGCTTGCTCCACAGTCTATGTTTTTCCTGAGCCTTTCCTGAGTTTCGTTCTCACCACTGCTCTCATAGCATCATAGTTCCCCTTCTTGAAGTTGAGCGTTGTCGCTGTGATTCTTTTCCCTTTTGATGCTCCTACTTCTAGTTTGTACTGGATCATGTTGTGATCTCTGTTTCCTAGTGGTCCTATTACTTCCACTTCCTTTGCAGGTCCCCCCAGCCCGTTGAGTAGTAGGTCGAGAGTTGCATTCCCTCTCGTTGGTTCCTTGACGAGCTGTTCCATGAAGCAGTCCCGCACAGCCTCTAGGAATTCCATTTCCCTTGCGTTGTTTGAGTTTCCAATACTCCAGTCTATCCCGGGGTAGTTAAAGTCCACCATTACCGTGACATTTCCGTTCTTGCATTACCGCCTTAGTTCTGCTTCCAGTTCTTTGTCTTTTGCTTCTGTTTGTCCAGGTGGACGATAGTAAAGTCCCAATTTTATGTCAGGTCCATTTCTTCCTGGTAACTTAACCCATAAAGCACAGTTACTTACTGTAACAGGTGTTATCCAGGGACAGCAGGCAGCTATTCTCACGTATGGGAGCCCCGATGCGGACGCCTCACAAGTAGACTTGCTTGAAGAAACTAGAAGTTTTGAATCGACGCACCACGCATGCACGAGTGCCTTCCCGCCCAACACAGGACGTGTCTCCTCAGTTCAGATAGCTAGCAGAGAAGCCAACCAGGGGAGGTGGGTGGGTTGTGAGAATAGCTGCTTGCTGTCCCTAGATAACACCTGTTACGGTAAGTAACTGTGCTTTATCCCAGGACAAGCAGGCAGGTATTCTCACATATGGGATGGTGGGAGTGTTGGCAACTTAGGAGAATAAATTTGTTTGGCCAAACTGTCCATCCCGTCTGGAGAAAGTATCCAGACAATAGTGAGAAGTGAAGGAATGAACCGAGGACCAAGTAGCAGCCTTGCAAATCTCCTCAATAGGTGTAGATCTGAGGAAAGCTACAGAAGCTGCCATTGCTCTGACTTTATGGGCTGTGACTTTACTGTGAAGTGGAAATCCAGCCTGGGCATAGCAGAAAGAGATACAAGCTACCATCCAGTTGGAGATGGTGCGTTTAGAAATTGGATGTCCAAACTTATTTAGATCGAATGAAACAAAAAATTGAGGAGCAGTTCTGTGTGGTTTGGTGCGTTCCAAGTAGAAGGCCACAGCACGTTTACATGCCAGAGTATGAAGAGCTGATTCTCCAGGATGAGAATGAGGCCTCGGGAAAAACACTGGAAGTACGATGGATTGGTTGAGTTGAAATTCTGAAACCACTTCAGGTAGGAATTTCGGATGAGTACAAAGAACTACCTTGTCATGATGGAACACAGTGAATGGTAGGTCAGCAACTAAAGCTAAAAACTGGCTTACCTTAAATAGATTAGCTTTAAATATAAAAAAAACAAAAGCTCTACTTTTTCCATGGAAACAGGGGTTAAATTTGGGTGCTCCATTTACCATTAATAACATACATCTAGACTTAGTATCATCGTTAAAAATGCTTGGGATTATTATCAATGACAAACTATCGTATCACGAACACATAAGTAATGTTGTCAAATGCTGCTTATATTGCTTACGTTTGATTCGTTCTATTTCCAAATTTCTGGAACTTAAATTGTTAAATATTTTAATACACTCACTTGTCATTGCTAAGCTCGATTATTGCAATTCCTTATTATTAAATATCACTCAAAAGGAAAAGAAATGTTTACAGATAATCCAAAATACCGCTGTTAAAATCATCCACAACAGAAAAAAATATGATCACATAACTCCCTTCTTGATTGATTCACATTGACTCCCCATTAATCACCGTATAACCTATAAAATCCTGCTTCTAGTAATTAAAACATTGTCCACTAACGAACCACAATTTATAAACCGAATGCTTATTCCATATAACATATCACGTTCTCTCCGTTCCACAGCTCAAAGGCTGTTGGCGGTTCCCTCTTTAAAAGTTATTGGTACTAGACATCATGACATATATTCGGTGATGGCCCCTCAGACCTGGAATACTCTGCCACAACATATAAGAGAAGAAAAGGACCTTAATCGATTTAAAAACAACCTGAAAACTTTTCTTTTTAGATACGCTTTTAATCTTTAACTGACATACTCACAGCGCAGCAAACACCATTTATAAAAATAAAAAAATTTCTTTATCTTTCCTCATGTTCCTTCCACTCATGGCTCTTTCTTATCTCTTTTTTAAAAAACATTAACTTCGTAACTTTCTCCCTTTTTCCTTATGTATTAGTTTGTCTGTATGTTTGTCCGTCTAATCCATTTTAAACAGTTCGTTGAATTGAATGTTTATTTTATATTTTATTTTAACTCGCTTAGTAAATTATAGATAAGTGATTTATCAAATCTATATAAACTTCCTTCAAACTTGACTTGTCGAGCACAAGTGACAGCAATGAGAAAGACTACTTTCCAAGTGAGATACTTCAGATGAGCCTTATCAATTGGTTCAAATGCAGACTTCATGAGTTGAGAAAGGACAACATTGAGGTCCCAAACCACAGGAGGCGGTTTGAGAGGAGGTTTGACATTGAAAAGTCCTTTCATGAATCTGGAAACCACCGGATGAGCAGAGAGGGGTTTCCCTTCAATAGGCTGACGGAAAGCCGCAATTGCACTGAGATGGACTCGTATAAATGTAGACTTGAGGCCAGAATCGGATAAGTGCAAAAGATAGTCCAAAACAGAAGATAAGGAGGAATGCTGAGGCTCCTTATCATGAGAAAAACACCATGTAGAAAATCTAGTCCACTTTTGGTGATAGCATTGTCTAGTGGTAGGCTTCCTAGAAGCTTCTAAAACATCTCTTACAGATTGAGAAAACTGAAGAGGAGTTATGTTGAGCGGTACCAAGCTGTCAGGTGTAGAGACTACAGGTTGGGATGAAGCAGAGATCCTTGACTCTGTGTAAGCAGAGAAGGAAAAACTGGTAGAAGGTATGGCTCCCTCCTGCTAAGTTGAAGTAGAAGGGAGTACCATGGCTGTCTCGGCCACCGAGGAGCGATTAGAATCATGGTGGCATGATCGTTCTTCAACTTGACCAGAGTCTTGAGAATGAGCAAATGGAGGAAATGGGTAGAGGAAAAGATTTGTCCATTCCAGAAGAAAAGCATCTGCCTCGAAGCGGTGAGGAGAGTATATCCTGGAGCAGAACTGAGGCAGTTTGTAGTTGTGGGGAGCTGCAAAGAGGTCTATCTGAGGCGTTCCCCACTGCGAGAAAATGTGATGAAGAGGGGAGGAATGGAGAGTCCATTTGTGAGGTTGCAGGAGACGACTCAAGTTGTCCGCCAAGCAATTCTGTGCCCCTTGAATGTAGACAGCTCTGAGGAAGGTGTTGTGACGGATTGCCCAGTCCCAAACTTCCAGAGCTTCTTGACAAAGGGAGGCAGAACCCTTCCCTCCTTGTTTGTTGACATAATACATATCGACTTGGTTGTCCGTCTGAACGAGGACTACTGTGTCGTGAAGGAGATGTTGAAAAGCTTGGAGAGCTTTGAGGATCGCTCTGAGTTCCAACTGATTGATATGACACTGACGATCCATACTGGTCCAGAGGCCTTGAGTACGGAGACCATCGAGATGAGCGCCCCAAGCGTAAGTGGAAGAGTCTGTCGTTTGAAAAAGCAAGCCTCTGGAATGATTGGAAGAGAGCATCCACCAATGGAGAGACTTCTTCAAAGAAGGAGTGACTGATGTGTCGAGAAAGAGGATAGCAAGCCTGCGTCCACTGAGATGCCAGGGTCCATTGAGGAATTCTGAGTTGAAGTCTGGCAAAAGGAGTCACGTGTACTGTGGAGGCCATGTGACCCAGAAGCACCATCATTGTCTCGCAGAGATGGAAGAGCGGGAAGACACAGTGCGACAGAGTTGAAGAAGAGCATCCAGGCGTTGTTGTGGAAGGAATGCTCTGAGTTGGACAGTGTCCAGAACAGCTCCAATGAACTGTAGATGCTGAGAGGGCTGAAGTTGAGATTTAGGAAAGTTGATTTCGAATCCCAAGCTTTGTAGGAACTAGGTAGTCCGTTGGGTCGCTACAATAACCCCTTGAGATGTGGAATCTTTGATAAGCCAGTCGTCGAGATAGGGAAATACCTGAAGATCATGATTCCGTAGAGCTGCTGCTACCACTACCAGGCACTTGGTGAACACTCTGGGAGATGAGGCCAGACTGAAGGGAAGAATTCTGTATTGGTAATGCAGATTCCCCACCCGAAATCTGAGGTATTGACGGGAGGCCGGATGGATGGGAATATGAGTGTAGGCCTCCTTGAGATCCAGAGTATAACCAGTCGTTCTGCTCGAGAAGGGGATAAAGAGATGCCAGGGACAACATTCAAAATTTTTCTTTGACTAGAAATCTGTTGAGAGCCCTGAGATCCAGAATGGGTCGCAGATCGCCCGTCTTCCTCAGAACAAGGAAGTAACAGGAGTAAAACCCCCTGTTCTGCTGTTCCAAGAGAACTGGTTCGATGGCATGGAGACGAAACAGAGCTTGAGCTTCCTGAAGAAGAAGGGCGGTCTGGGATGGATTGGAGGAAGCTCTGGTGGAAGCTTTGGTGGAATCTGAGAGAAATGAAGAGAGTATCCTTCCCTGATGATGGAAAGTACCCAGGTCGGATGTTATTAGTATCCATCTGTTGTAAAAATGATGGAGATGACCTCCAATAGGGGGAAAAGAAGACAGAGACAGACGGTGGAGGTTATGCTCTGGAGTAAACAGTCAAAAAGGCTGAGAAGCCTTAGGTGCAGCAGAAGGTTGGGATTTCTGTTGCTTCTGAGATGGCTGTTTTTTCAGAGGAGGGCAAGTGTTAGAAGCCGGCTTTGGAGCAAAACGCCTTTGATAGATGACAGCAGGGCGTGCAGGCTTAGCAGGAGCTGGCTTAGGTTTAGGTCTGACAATGGAAGCAAACGATTTTTCACGATTAGACAATTTTTTAGTGGCTGCCTCGATGGACTCGTCAAAGAGGTCATTGCCCTGATAAGGAATGTTAGCCATTCGATCTTGAAGGTTAGGGTCCATGTCAATGGTACGAAGCCATGCAAGACGATGCATAGCCACAAAGCAGGCAGCCACTCGGGCAGATAACTCAAAGGCATCGTAAATTGATTGCAGGAGATGGAGACGTAGCTGAGAAAAAGAAGCAATGACTTCTTGAAACTCAAAATGCATGTGATTGTCCATATAAGTCAAAAACTTCAGCAGACGAGAAAGAAGAAATTCAAAATAAGTAATGAAATAAAAATTATAATTAAGAACTCTAGAGGATATCATAGCATTCTGGTAGATGTGACGTCCAAATTTGTCCATAGTTTTCCCCTCCCTTCCAGGAAGGACTGTGGCATAGACCTTGGAAGGATGGGATCTCTTCAAGGAAGATTCAACTAGATGAGATAACTGTGAGTTGTCAAATCCCTTGCGATGCACCGTTTTATACCTCGAGTCCAATTTTCCAGCAACTGCTGGGATGGAAAAGGGGGTCTCCATGCATCGAGCAAAAGTTTGGTCCAAAAGCTTGTGAAGTGGAAGCTTGAGACACTCTGCCAGAGGTTGAGGAAGACGCATGACTTTGAGATATTCCTTAGAATATTTAGAGCCAGTGTTCAATTGTACATCGAAATCCACAGCCATCTGTCGGATGAAAGATGAAAAAGATAACTGATCCGGCGATGCCTTGTCTCGAGAAGGACTCAAAGACATCGAGGCAGCATATGTCGAAGAAGAAGCTTTGGCATGGAAGAAAGTCTCGTAGGAACCTGGTGACTTGGACGAGGCAATCGAGACCGGAATATCCTCGAGGTCCAGCATCAGAGACCTCGAATGAGGAGTCGGTGGTCTGGTCGAGGTTGGAGTAGAGCGAGGCTTCGAGGAAGATGGTATATCCTGCAAAGAACGATGCCTGGAAGAATGCCTTGATGAAGGCCTCGAACGATGGTGAGAACTGTGTCTAGAACCAGATCTCGAGGATCGAGGAGATTTTACCTCGGAGACGGGAGCAGCCGATGCCAATGTATGAATAGGACTAGAGGCTGTAGATTGAAGCTCCAGAGGCTTGGGGAGGAACCTCGATGCACTCACAAAGACTCTGCTCCTTGCTGAGTATGAGGAATCCTGTCGATGCACTCGCAAAGAATCTACTCCTTGCCTTTCGTGCTTAGGTGGCAGACCAGACACTCACAGAGACTCTGCTCCCTGCAAAGAGTGTGACTCCGACTGGGACATAGGAAGCAGCTCGACCTCGCGGGAGTCTGCTGAATGCCCAGGCAGGATAATAGGAAGCAGTTTAGGACCCATAATAGTAAGGTACTGAAGCTGGAAAGAAGCCGGTAAGGTGGGAGCCGCGTATGATACCGGACCACCTGCCTTGGCTTGAGGTTCCTTCGAGGCAGTGTGAGTGTGCTTCGACTTAGTAGCCTTAGACCAGGGGTGCCCACACTTTTTGGACTTGCGAGCTACTTTTAAAATGACCAAGTCAAAATGATCTACTAACAATAAAATTTTAAAAAAACCACAACGCACACTGTACGCATAGAATTGTTAATTATCATTCCTATTCCGGGGTTTTTTTCAAAGAGGTCAAAGCAATGACTCTATGCACTGTCACCTCAGTAACAACCATACAAAAATAGACAAATACCCACCCCCTCCCTTTTTACTAAACTACGATAGCAGTTTTTAGCGCAGGGAGCTGCGCTGAATGCCCAGCGCTGCTCTCGACGCTCATAGGCTCCCTGCGCTAAAAACCTCTATTGCGGTTTAGTAAAAGGGGACCATATTGCAAAATATAGACAGCAGATATAAATTCATAGAAACATAGAAGATGACGGCAGAAAAGGGCTACAGCCCATCAAGTCTGCCCACTCTGCTTACCCACCCCCTGTCTATGCCCTAATGACCCAATTTCCTTATCTTGACCCTCGTAGGGATCCCACATGGGTATCCCATTTATTCTTAAAGTCTGGCACGCTGTCTGCCTCGATTACCTGCACTGGAAGCTTGTTCCAATGATCAACCACTCTCTCTGTGAAGAAATACTTTCTGGTGTCGCCATGAAATTTTCCTCCCCTGAGTTTGAGCGGGTGCCTTCTTGTGGCCGAGGGTCCCTTGAGAAAGAAAATATCATCTTCCACTTTGACACGTCCCGTGAGGTACTTAAATGTTTCGATCACGTCTCCCCTCTCCCTATGTTCCTCGAGAGTGTAGAGCTGCAATTTGTTCAGTCTCTCTTCGTACGAGAGACCCTTGAGCCCCGAGATCATCCTGGTGGCTGTCCGCTGAACCGATTCAATTCTGCGCACATCTTTACTGTAATGTGGCCTCCAGAATTGCACACAGTACTCCAGATGAGGTCTCACCATGACCCTGTACAACGGCATTATGACTTCAGGCTTTCGGCTGACGAAACTTCTATTGATACAACCCAATATCTGCCTTGCCTTAGATGAAGCCTTCTCCACTTGATTGGCAGTTTTCATGTCTGCACTGATGATTACTCCTAAATCTCGTTCTGCTGAAGTCCTAGTTAAAGTTTCTCCATTCAAGAAGTACGTCCTGCATGGATTTCCGCTTCCGAGGTGCATGACCTTACATTTCTTAGCATTGAAGCCTAGCTGCCAGGTTGAGGACCAACTTTCCAATGTAAGCAGGTCCTGCGCCATATAATTCTGTAAACTGCATTCACTTACTATATTACATAGTTTGGCGTCATCGGCGAATAGTGTTATTTTACCTTGAAGCCCTGGAGTCAGATCCCCTATGAATATGTTGAAAAGGAGTGGACCCAGTACCGAGCCCTGCGGCACTCCACTGGTCACCTCCAATGTTTTAGAGAGGGTACCATTAACCACCACCCTCTGAAGTCTGCCACTCAACCAATCATTGACCCATGCAATTAGTGTCTCTCCTATCCCCATCGATTCCATCTTGCTTAGCAGCCTGCGGTGTGGGACACTGTCAAAAGCTTTACTGAAGTCCAGGTACACGACATCCAAAGACTCTCCCAAGTCCAACTTTCTTGTTACCCAGTCAAAGAAGCTGATGAGATTGGATTGGCAGGACCTACCCTTGGTGAATTCATGCTGACTGGGATCCCGAAGATTCCCTTCATTCAAGATCGTGTCCAATTTGCTTTTAATTAGTGTTTCCATGAGTTTGCACACTATTGATGTGAGACTCACCGGTCTATAATTCGCAGCCTCTGCCCTGCAACCCTTTTTATGCAGAGGAACGACATTAGCTAATTTCCAGTCCAGGGGAACTTTCCCCTTACTTAGGGAGAGATTGAATAGCTCAGCCAACGGTTTCGCCAGGACATCGCTCAATTCTCTGAGCACTCTTGGGTGCAAATTGTCTGGTCCCATGGCTTTGTTCACCTTGAGTCTTGCCAGTTCACTGTAAACTTCACCTGGTGTGAACTCAAAATTCTGAAACGGGTCTTCTGTGCTTTGTGTTGCCTTCAACTGCGGACCGTGTCCCGGTGCCTCACAGGTGAAGACTGAGCAGAAGTATTCATTCAGTAGTTCGGCTTTATCGGAATCTGCTTCCACGTAACTTCCGTCCGGTCTTCTAAGGCGTACTATCCCGCCTGTGTTCCTTTTTCTGTCACTAATATACCTGAAGAAGGATTTGTCCCCCTTGTTAATGTTTTTTGCCAGAATTTCTTCCACTCGAAGTTTTGCCTCCCTAACTGCCATTTGATCCTATATTCTACTTTTGCCTCTCTTTTCTCCATGAGCTTGTAGGAGAGAAACGCTTTTTTCTTTTCCTTAATGAGGTGCGAAATCTACGCGGTGAACCATTGGGGTTTATTGTTTCTTTGTCGTATAGAAGGGTATAGATAGAGGATTACTATACAGGTCCTGGACCTGATGGGCCGCCGTGTGTGCGGACTTCTGGACCTCTGGCCTGACCCAACAGAGGCACTGCTTGTGTTCTTATGTTATGTTCTCCCGATGCCGACGAAGAGCCCGGGCTGAAAGGTGGCACGACGAGGGCAGGAGTCCGTAGGGTGATCGACCCGACTGCACTGCGTGCACTTCTTAAACCCGGTTAGAGGCTGGGACATAAGGTATGGAATGAGGGCCATGGCACATTCGAGGCCGAGCGGCCACAGAAGAACCAGGATCCCCAAGTCGCGTAAGAAGTGAAAAACAAAAACAAAAAAATTTTATTTTTATTTTATTTTTATTTTTTTTGAAAAGGCAATAAAACAATAAAGATGCAAAGCACAACGACTTCCGACTCGAAAACAAGAAAAGAAGCTGCGGTGCAATAAAGGCACTTAGGATCGCAGAGAAGAGAGACAGGACTTTCTGGCTCCACAGAAAACTAAGAACTAAAGACCACGTTGAGGAGACGCGCCCTCTAGCTGAGTGGGAAGGCACACGCATGCGCGGTGCAGCACTAGCAAACTTGAGATCTTCAATCAAGTTTGCTTGAAAAGCTGTCCCTGACGGGGCTCCATGGATGACGTCACCCACATGTCAAGAATATGCTGCCTGCTTGTCCTAGGATAACTGAACATATGATAGTAGAATGGAAAATTAAATAAGATAATGCATCAAACAAGCCAAGTGATACAGTGGTGTGCAAAAGTCCCGCAAGTGCAGCTCTTGTCCATGTGAGCCAGAAAAATCCTAAAGTAAAGCACACATCAGTGCTGTTCTTCTGAGCCTTTCAAAGGAAAAATTATGTTCTTACCTGTTAATTTTCTTTCCTTTAGATGCAGCAGATGAATCCAGAGACTAGTGGGATAGGACACATCTACCAGCAGGCGGAGATAGATAAACTGATTAACAGGAGGTCCTATTGGCTGGCACTCCTCCTGATTCTCCAGTATCGCTCCTTGCCCAAGCATCCGGAATTAGTAATATACTTAGCATGTAAGAAAAAAAACTTCTTTCCCATCAGAAAATGCAAAGGTAGCAACACAGAAGACCACGAACAACCACAATTAAACTACTGAAACTCACGAAACAGAAACCAGAAATGGGTGGGGCTCTGGATTCATCTGCTGCGTCTAAAGGAAAGAAAATTAACAGGTAAGAACATAATTTTTCCTTCCTTAGCAACAGCAGCAGATGAATCCAGAGACTAGTGGGATGTAGCAAAGCAATCCTAAATCTGGGCGGGAAGTTAACCCCATCTCCACAACGAGCGGAGCAACATCAGGCTCAGCATGCGCTGACACATGCAACCAGGATTGCATAGAAAAGGAATGATCAAAAGAGCAATTAGCCTCAAGACATATCTCCCCAAACATAAAACCTTCGAGGCTCAGCCGAAGAAGCAGCCATAGCTCCCGCTAAATGAGCAGCCAGATCTGTCATCAAAGGTTGTTTCACTGGAACTCAGGAAGGGAGCTAATGGTGAGAAGCCTCCCAGAAAGGAAAAGCCACCCAAGGGAAGTATCAGCCACAGGGGAAGACGTCTGTATGGCCCGGATAAGCGAAGAAAGAATCTGCATCACAGAACCCTCACACGTCACCCATGACTGTGCAAAAGCGAGGTCGTAACACCAAAGTAGGTCGAAGCCATAGGTCGATCAGACCCGATGAAATCCATCCAGAGAACCCAGGAAGCTCACAGCTCGGCCGACGAAAGACTCAGAGCCGCACCGTAAGGACTAAGAACTGCGCCCCGAAAGTGAGCATGAGATGGCACATCCATCCAATCATCAGCCAGGGAAAAATACTGACAAAGGAGAAAGAAGCAACCCTGCTACCCCCTCTGACTGGCCCTTCCTTCGCCTGCGGAAGAAGGCAGGAAACATTGAATATCAAGACAAGGCCAGGATATTTCACCCTTATACAGAGAGAAGGATGCAGAAGAATGCAGTACCACTACCAAATAGTATAGTGAAAGTTCTGAAAGGCATACACAGCATTGCACATTGAAACCTACAATAGATGGTCATGCTCAGAGTATGTGGCGAGAAAGTCCATCCAAACACATTTCCTGCCCCATAAAATGATCCGCTAAAAGAAGAGGAAAATGAGATTCCACCCATTGAAGTAGAACCACAATATCACTCGGCAACTGCCACAGCCGTAGAGAACAACCACCATTCTAATCCTGACCGAAAACACCGTCAGCAGCATTCTGAAAAAATGATCTGAAACTCTGAAAACGGTAGCTTGATCAGGAGGCAGAGTAGCAGAAAGAACAAGTACCGAGGCGCTTCTTAAGACCAGACTCCATGAGCTGAGGCATGAAGGCATTGAGCCCCTGAACCCGACAGCCTTGGCTGTTCGGCGACAGCGAGCAAGGCCAGCAAAGACCATGGCATGCCCTTGAAAAGAGTAATCTCGCCGAGCCACCAAATTATACTGAGTGACGCTGGAGGAGCTGATGAAATAACACAACTAGGTCCCAGAGAAAGCAGGAACCACCGGAATAAAAGCGACTGCCGAAGCGGTCCAATGCGAAAGTAAGCCAAAGACCCCAGTGGAGGCAGCCCCATGTAGCCCAGGACTTGAACCGAAGTCCATACGGTTGGTCTCAGTGACTGAAGAAGAAGGCAAACAGGATACCGAAACCCATTGTCCTAGTTTCTGGGAAGAAACACATCGCTCTCCAAGAACAATAAGAACAGCAGCCCGATATCCAAATAAGCAGCACAGGAGAAAAGAGCGCCATGCAAACGTGAGGAGCCACATCCAAAGAACTGAAGAAAAGAAATCACTCTCGAGGTGTACGGCACCTGACCCGGCCGGAAGATGCCCAAATCAAGCAGTCAGCCAAGAAAGAAAGGAGGTGATGCTCCAGTTCGTGCCACAACGCCACCACTGCCCACCCGATCCAAAAGGTTCGGGAAGCCCTGGCCAGGCGAAATGGCAAGGGCCAAAACTGAAAGCACTGCTCAAAGAGAAGCAAGCGAACCTAGGGCAGATTTGATGTCCATAGCGAACATGGAAATATTCTCCCAGTGACACGCCAGAAAAGAGAAACTAAGCCAGCACAATGAGATCCAGCCCCCAGGCTGACCAAATTCCCTCGTCCTGGGCACCAGGACGTAAGAGGAAGAACCTCCCCGTAGTTCCGGAAGGACTGACAGAACTGCCCCAAGGAACAGTAACCTATAAAAAGGGAAGCGCAATACATAGAGACCCCAAGAACGAACCAAAAGCGGATGAGGATGCAAAGAGGCAAGCATCCTGAAAATGTCCAAAGCCCCCTGACTGGATATCATAGCGTGTTCCCCCACATGAGAAAGCCCAAAGAGTCAGTGGAAGAAGCCAAGATCCCTTCAGAATGAAGAGCAGAAGGTCAGGAAACGGCTGGACAAAAAAGCAATGTTACTTACCGTAACAGTTGTTATCCAGGGACAGCAGGCAGCTATTCTCACTAGTGGGTGATGTCATCCGACAGAGCCCCGACACGGACATCTTGAAAGCATGTCTTGCTTGAAGAAACTTAGAAGTTTCGAGATGCCCGCACCGCGCATGCGCCAGTGCCTTCCCGCCCGATGTACCGGGCGTGTCTCCTCAGTTCAGGTAGCTAGCAGAGAAGCCAACCCAGGGGAGGTGGGTGGGACGTGAGAATAGCTGCCTGCTGTCCCTGGATAACAATTGTTACGGTAAGTAACATTGCTTTATCCCAGGACAAGCAGGCAGGTATTCTCACTAGTGGGTGACCTCCAAGCTAACCCCAATGGGATGGTGGGAGAGTTGGCAATTTCAAGAAAATAAATTTTGTAACACTGTTTGGCCAAACTGTCCATCCCGTCTGGAAAAAGTGTCCAGACAATAATGAGAGGTGAATGTATGAACCGAGGACCAAGTGGCAGCCTTACAAATCTCCTCAATCGGTGTCGATCTGAGGAAGGCTACAGAGGCTGCCATTGCTCTGACCTTATGGGCTGTGACCTTACAGGGAAGGGATAATCCAGCCTGGGCATAGCAGGAAGAGATGCAAGCCGCCATCCAGTTAGAGATGGTGCGCTTCGATACAGGTCGTCCCAACTTGTTTGGATCAAAGGAGACGAAAAGTTGAGGAGCAGTTCTGTGAGGCTTTGTGCGATCCAAGTAGAAAGCTAAAGCACGTTTACAGTCCAGAGTGTGCAAAGCAGCTTCCCCAGGATGAGAATGAGGCTTTGGAAAGAACACTGGAAGCACGATGGATTGGTTGATGTGAAATTCAGAGACCACTTTAGGCAGGAATTTCGGATGAGTACGAAGAACCACCTTGTCATGATGGAATACAGTGAACGGTGGATCCGCCACTAGGGCCTGAAGCTCACTGACGCGGCGAGCAGACGTGAGAGCCACCAGAAAAACCACCTTCCAGGTGAGATACTTAAGTGGAGCCTTGTTGAGAGGTTCAAACGGAGGCTTCATGAGATGAGACAAGACAACATTGAGATCCCAAACCACAGGAGGAGGTTTGATAGGAGGGTTGACATGGAAAAGCCCTTTCATAAATCTGGAAACCACAGGATGAGCAGACAAAGTTTTCCCCTGTAGAGGCTGATGGAAAGCCGCAATAGCACTCAGGTGGACTCGTATGGAGGTAGACTTGAGACCAGACTGAGATAGGTGTAGAAGGTAGTCCAATACAGAAGAAAGGGAAGCTCGCTGAGGTTCCGTGGCATTGGAAATACACCAGGAAGAGAATCTAGTCCATTTTTGGGAGTAGCATTGTCGAGTAGCAGGCTTCCTGGAAGCCTCCAAGACCTCCCTCACTGCTTGAGAAAACTGGTGAGGAGTTATGTTGAAAGGAACCAAGCTGTCAGGTGGAGGGACTGCAGATTGGGATGAAGTAGTGAACCTTGATGTTGAGTGAGTAGTGAAGGAAACACTGGAAGAAGTATGGGCTCCCTGCTGCTGAGTTGAAGTAGAAGGGAGAACCAAGGTTGTCTGGGCCACCGAGGAGCTATGGAGTGCGGAAGAACTCCTCCTGCGATGCAGTATGCCCAGGACTACGATTATCAGGAGCCGCCCTAGCACCCTGTTGGCGTGGAGGTGTGATGGGCTCCAAAGGTGGCATCTCAGGAAGGGAAGCCCCCCTGGAGGATTCCGCCGCCCTCCGCCGATCCCCCTCGTCGAGTAGAGAGATTGAACGACGAGGAGGAGGGGGAGGGGGCGGACCGCCCTCTGAAACCGGGGTCGGAAGCTCACCGTGAATGTTGGCGATAAGCCGGGGTCCCATAGTGCGCATAAGCTCGACAAACTGAGCTTCTAGCAGGGAACGAAGCGAAGCCGATATGGAGGGATCCGCACCGAAAGGGGGTCCTCCAGTATGGTCTTCGCGTTCCTTCGTGGCCAAGTGCTTCTGCTTGTTAGCTTTAGGCACTTTGATGACCACCGGAGGAACAGTGGAAGGCGGTACCTGAACCGAGGAGACGGAAGCAGGCGCCGATGCTGAACACGATGCTGAAGCCGGTGTGAACGATGCGGGCTTCACGATGCTCGATGCAGGAGTCGTCGATGCAGGTTTCGAACGGACCGGCGAAACCTCAACAGCCGCAGTAGCAGAGATGTCCTTGGCAGTCTCCATCTTGAACATCGACTCCCAGAGCAAGCAGCGCCGCTTAAACGAGCGCGCAGTGAACGTGGAACAAGGCCGGCACGATTTCGGAACGTGTTCCGGACCAAGACACTGAAGGCAGCGTCGGTGTGGGTCCGTCAGCGAAATCGCACGCTGGCACTTGCTGCACTTTTTAAAACCGGTGATTGGTCGGGACATAGGCCGGAAAATCGACGCTGCAAGGTCGAAGCCGCTAGGCCGCAGCCACGAGGCCGGCACGGCCGAACCGCCGGAAGAAATAATTTTAAGTTGTTTTTTTTTGTTTTTTTTTTAGAAAAATAAAGTAAAATTGAAATAAAATCAAAGAAAGAAACAGAAACGCGGGTAATTAGAAGGCAAAAACTGAATTTCAGTCAGCGCAGAATGAAGTACAAACTTCTCAGCTCCGCGGAAAGAAAAGAACTGAGGAGACACGCCCGGTACATCGGGCGGGAAGGCACTGGCGCATGCGCGGTGCGGGCATCTCGAAACTTCTAAGTTTCTTCAAGCAAGACATGCTTTCAAGATGTCCGTGTCGGGGCTCTGTCGGATGACATCACCCACTAGTGAGAATACCTGCCAAATTAGTATTATCATGAGTTTGTTGATGCTTATTTTTATTTTTTTTTTCGTATTGTTTTTTGTAATGCAGAACAAAAATTCACAGCCAACTCAGCGAAGTCTGAAAACCCAGACACATCGGCCCATTGAAAATGACAGCCCGGGAAACACTGCGGCCCTGCCTACAGCAAAGGGGATTGGCCCGCTGAAAACAACTGCCTCGAGAAACGCTGCGGCACTGCCGTCAGCGAAGAAGTTGGGCCCGCTGAAAATTTCAGCCACAGAAAACGCTGTGGCTCTGCCAACAGCTAAGGAGCTCGGTCCTGCCGCAAGTCCGGCCTCAGAAAACGCTGCGGCCCTGCCGACAGCAAAAGAGCTCATTCCCGCTGAAAAGTACAGCCGCGGGAAACATAAAGACCCAGCCGATAGCAGAATAAAAGAAGTGCACACTGTCCGAGCGCGGGAAATATGGCAGGCATGCAACGGCTTGCAAAACACAAAACCGGAGCCCGCCAAAAAACATAATCACACACTGGAAATACCAAACATTAGTACGGCCCGAACTGAAACCTAACTGCACAAAACACAAAATAACAGATGCAGTACTCACAGGACGCCGAACCTGCATTGCAAACACCGACAGACAAAGCCACTCTCAAGCTGTTGAATAGTGCCGGTTGAAGCCGGTGAGAGCCGGTTTGCAGCACAAACAGGCCAGAATAGAAGAACTGAGGTCTCTTTTCTTTTCTTTTTTTTTTTTTTTTTTAAGTTTTATTTGTTAAACAATGATGGGAAAGAAGAAAAAAACGGAGACCCAGTCAGACCCTCAATCAATGGAGGGAGGGTGAGGCAGGGACCTGGGGGGGCCCAGGTGTAACCCCTAAAGCCGGCACCGTTCAGCCGGACACCCCTGTCTCACTGAAGAGAAAATCTCAACAGGAGAAATAGCACTGCCAGCTCACTGAAGAGAAACCTCAACAGGAGAAACAGAATGGCAGTCTCACTGAAGAGAAACCTCAACAGGAGAAAATAAAGTTCCAGTCAAAGCCAGAATCCAGGAGCTAGTTGAATAGCGACTTTCCCCTGCTGGGAGATAGATCATACTGGAGAATCAGGAGGAGTGCCAGCCAATAGGACCTCCTGTTAATCAGTTTATCTATCTCCGCCTGCTGGTAGATGTGTCCTATCCCACTAGTCTCTGGATTCATCTGCTGCTGTTGCTAAGGAATTGCTTTTAAAATGTATTGCCCACTTAACAGGCTTATATTTAAATGCAGAAAACAGGCACTAACATGTGCTCTCTTTTGCTCAGACTCGCATCAATTTGTTTCAGTACCAGAGCTTAAAAGCTTTCTTTCACTTCCAAAACAAATGAAAACCAGCAGATTTTAAAGAGAAATCACAAGAAATCCTCTCTTTAAACCCCCGTGAATGCCAGCTCTGAGCTGGCATTATTTTTCCAGCAGTAAGAGCAGGGTTTGTTTGTAGACTGTTCTCTGAGCATTGAGAGGACACAGCAAATGACCTCATTAACATCTGTTTGACTACATTTAAATAGAACTTTCGGCCATCTCTAGTACACGTTGTTTCCTACGTTAAAGCCCTCTGAGCATATTAATGCCAGCATTAGTACTGCGCTAGTCGGCTCTAATGCCAGTGTTACATTGTGAACATAAACCCCTTATAAGGGGTTACAGTAGCATCTAATCATTTTTTAATATAAAATGTGTTAACATATAGACCATTCTATAGGGGTCACAAACTATGATCAGCTCTATATGTAAAAAAAACAAAAAAACATGTTACACTCAACTAGCTGCCATTTTTTTTTAAGGAATAGCTTTCATTTTATTAGTTTGCAGACATTAAAAAAAAAAACCAAAAAAACATAGCACCACAGAATGGTTCTTTTCCACCTATACTTCATTACCTGGTGCAGTCCCACTGTCACCCTGCTGCAGTGCTCCTGTTGCTGGTTGTGCGTTGTTTGGATTTACTCCAGATGCTGGGGAGGGAGAAGGACTTGCCCCACCGCCCAGGAGCATGCAGGATGGCGGAGGAGGCTGCCCGCGTTTCAGTAATACTTTGTGGTCCTGCTGGCAACGAAATCGCGGCGGCACTTCCCGAGGCATGTAGCGGGCGGCGCTTGGCGGTTGTCCGTTCGACACTGCCACCCGTTTGGCATTGCTGCCACCATTGACTGGCGGCAATGGAGAGCTGCCAATTGGGCTGGCGGCCGTTGGGTGGCTTAAACTTGGTTTCGTCACTTCGGGCACTAGGAAGCAAGGAGAGGAAGAAATAAGATCACAATCATTCCCAACTGCCTCATGTTGTACATACGTATTTAAAATACCTCTATTACAACATGATGTCTAGAATACAATTAACACTACTTGACTTCTTAAATAGCAAAAATGGTGCCATTTACTCATTTATCTTCAAACCAAAAACTACATTTATTACTCAAAGATTTATTCCATTTAACATTTATTCCAATTATGAACAATAACAGCAGGTTTTGCAGCAATGGGGTGACAGAGGTGGGGGGGGGGGTTTGCTCATCAATTTGCTCTGAAAAAATTGTTCAATATATGATGTGTGTGTTGAGAGTTGCAGTGCAGAGAGTACAGTAATTTGATCTGTGTTATGGGCAGAACAAGCTACATCTACCTTAGCATCCAGGTAAACCGCATAATCAGAATGTCTAATGGAGGTAGAAAATGGAGATGTTTCTCAAAACAGCAAATAAAAATTTCCAATAATATGCAACACATTCAAGTAAAATTATTTTCTGCACTAATTCTAAGCTCAACACCATAGTCAAAAAGATTGTTCAGTCATTTATGCAGAACAAGAAAACATAGCCAACTTGGAAAGCACAGCTACTTACTGTTAACTGGTGTTATACGGGGACAGCAAGCAGATATTCTTACTTGTGGGTGACGTCATCCACGGAGCCCCAGAACAGACAGTATGAAAAATGTACTGTCACTTTAAGTTTTAAGAAACTTTGCAACTGCCTGCATCGCACATGAGCGAGTGCCTTCCCGCCAGACGTAGGCTCGTTGTACCTCAGTTCCGTAAGCAAGCTAAGAAGCCAACCAGGGGAGGCGGGTGGGATGTGGGAATATATGCCTGCTGTCCCTGGATAATACCTGTTACGGTAAGTAACTATGCTTTATCCTAGGACAAGCAGATAGTATATTCTCACATATAGGAATCCCTAGTTTACTACAGAGGGATGGAGGGAGATCAAAGGAGATGAACTGTTGAGGAGATGATCTCTGTGACTTAGTAAGTTGTAAGTAATATGCCAAGGCTCGTTTAGTCTATACTTCTCCCTCCGTATTCGCGGTTTCCGGGTCTGCGGATTCGCGATTTTTCAGATGCTGACTCCACCCCCCAAAATTACATCATCACTAAGGTTCTTTTTCCTTTTACTGAACCAATAAAAAAAGTTTATCACTTACCATTCACTCTGAAAATCACTGCTTCCAAGCTTTCTCCCACAAATTCGCTGCTTCCATGCTTTCCAGTGTGCACTGAGAAAAATGCTGCTTCCCAGCATCCATAGTGAGAAAGGCTTCTTCCCAGCATGCTTGCATAATCCAAGCCCAGAAATCGCTGCTTGCCTAATCCAAGCCCAGAAATCACTGCTTGCCTCTCCTTCAGGAACAGATCCCACCATAGCTACAAAGCGCAAGAGTTCAAGTGGTATCGATAGTGTTCCCAAAAGGGGAAAAAAAGTGAAAACCTTACAAGAAAAGGTAGAATTACTGAATATGCTTCAGAGACTAAAGTCATCCTCCGCTGTTGCTCGACATTATGGCATAAATTAGTCAACTGTTAGGTACATAAAAAAGAATGAAAAACAAATCCGTGAAGCTGTTGCGGCAGCGGCACCAGCAGCTGCGAAGACATTACATGTTGTGTGCGATGCCAATCTCTCCCGTACAGAAGCTGCAACATTTCTGTGGGTGCAGGATTGCTACAAAAAGAGAATCCCCCTAGACTCTGTGATGATAAGAGCAAAGGCTAAGTCTATATATGACTACTTGAAGAACATAGAAGGTGAAATGTCGCAATCTACCGACCTTCTAGCCAGTAAAAGGTGGTTTGATAAATTCCATCATAGGTATGGCCTGCGAAATGTGAAAGTGACAGCCGAAAACATAAGTTCCAGCTGCCTGTTTACTGGATGAACAACAAGAAGGCTTGGACAACCAGAGCTCTGTTCCTAGAGTGGTTTCATCATTATTTTGTGCCAGAAGTAAGAAAATACCTGGCCAATAAAGGAATTGAATTTCAGGTTCTGTTGGTATTGGACAATGCCCCTGGCCACCCAGACACACCTGAGTTCCACATTGAGGGTGTTGAGATCGTCTACTTGCCCCCCAACACAACATCTATCATCTAGCCTCTCGACCAGGCGGTAATAAGGACCTTCAAAGCACACTATACATGGTATTCATTAGAGAGGATTGTCCATGCTATGGATGAAGGCCCCAAAGTTGATAACATCATGAAAAATTGGAATTCACTATTGCGGATGCCATAAATATTATTGAAAGAGCGGTGAAAGCTGTCAAGCCAGAATCAGTGAACTTGTGCTGGAAGAATCTTGGGCCTGAATGTGTAAAAAGGGATAACACTATCAATAGAGCAAGGCCAAGAAATTATGGAAAACATCATTGATTTAGCAAAGCAGGTAGGTGGGGAAGGCTGTGAAGATATGGATATGGAGGATAGTCAAGACTTAATAGACACCAGAGAAAATGAACTAACGGTAGATGATCTCATTGACCTGACTGCTCCTGAAGGAGAGGCAATACCAGATGAAGAGGAGGAAGGAGGATTAAAAGAAGTGCTAGAAGACAAGTTTACACTGGATAATATTTCAGAGGGTATACGCAGGCTCAATGGTGCGATTGATTTTTTTCTATGACATCGACCCATCCATGGTACGTGCGTTAAAAAGGTGAGGGAGTTAGCAGAAGCAGCGATTTCTACATACAAAAATATATACAAAGAGATGATGAAGCAGAAGACCCAGACAGTCAGTGCCTCTCCATCCACTGCCTCACAATCCACTTGTTCCACCCATGAGGAGGCATCCCCTTTGTCTCTTCATCTTCCTCCTACTGAAGACCTACTTCCACTGCATGAGGAGGCCCCTGGTGCTCACTTATCCTCTTCTTCGTCTCCTCCTCCTGTAATACTTGTATAGGACAATGAGGATGAAGACACTGCCTGAGTATTGTTTAGTACTGTGCAATAGTACAGTACAATACAATAGTACAATAGTACAGTACAGTACAATACAGGTATTCCAGTATTGAACTTTCAATACTTTATTGAACTCTCAGTATTGAACTTTTTGTTTGCCAAGTTTCAAGTTTATTAGGTGTCTTGATTAATCGCTTAATCAAACTTCTAAGCGATGTACACATTAAAATTTACATTTGTTATGTGACAATACAATACATACGAATACTTAAAAAGGACTAAATTACACTCAATTTAACATATTCTTAACATTAGGTAAGGAGGGATGAAATACAATTCAGTAAAGTAAAGAAGAGACATTAAGGGAAAATACAAGAGGGTAACAGATAAAAAATATAATAAAGTGAAGTGGAGTAGTAAGATAATAAAATTAGTTTGCAAAGGCATCTTTAAAAAGAAAAGTTTTTAAGTTACTTTTAAATTTTCCAAATTCCTTCTCCTCCCTTAAAGAAATAGGGAGGGCATTCCAAGTCTATGGTGCAGTACATGAAAAAATAAATTGTCGTCTTGTGTTTATAATTTTCAGCGAAGGAATAGACAATAAGTTTTGTTCGTTAGATCTTAAAATTCTCCTTGCAGAATATGGAATTAATAACTTGAATAAAAAAGTGGGGGTCATATTATATAGGGTTTTGAAGGTGATTATACAAAGTTTATAAGTTATTCTGTGAATAACTGGAAGCCAGTGAGCATTTTTTAGAAGTGGTGTTACATGGTCAAATTTTCTGGATTTGGTTATTAGTTTAATTGATGCATTTTGTATAATTTGAAGACATTTTATTTCATGTAAAGCAATTCCTTTAAATAGAGAATTGCAATAGTCGATTTTAGACATCACCAAAGAGTGAATCAGGATGTTAAGTAATTTGGGACATAGAAATTTAGAAATAGAGCAAATTTTACGTAACCTGTAAAAGGTAGTTTTCATGATGTTACTAATATGGTCGTGAAAATTAAGTTTATTATCGAAAATTACCCCTAAAATTTTAATATTTTTGACTGATTGTAGGGGGACGTTTTGAATAGAGATAGGAGTAACAAGAGGGAAACTATCCTTCCGTGGAAAAAGCATGACATTAGTTTTTTTTATATTAAGTGCCAATCTGTTTTTATCCAGCCAATGATAAATTTGGTCGTTTTTCATTAATAGCCGAGATTTCAATTATATTATTATTACTTAGAGGATGCAGTAGCTGAATGTCGTCAGCATAGGCAAAAACATGAAAGCCTACAGATTGGCATAATGTCATTAGTGGTGCAAAAAAAATATTGAAAAGTAAGGGTGAAAGAATAGATCCTTGGGGGACCCCATGTGCAATCTGTGAAGGTTTGGAGGAAGATTCCTTGAAAAGAACTGTGGTTGTGCGATCACAGAAATAAAATGTAAACCAAGCAAGAACTTCATCTGTAACCCCAATAGATTGGAGTCTGCTAAGAAGAAGTTGATGATCAATCGTATCAAATACTGCTGAAAGATCAATAGAAATTAACAGCACCGATTGATGATGATCTAAGAAATATTGAATAGAAGTTGTCATGCCAATCAGGGAGTGTTCCGTGCTATGGTGCTGTCTAAAACCAGTTTGATTCGGATGTAACACGTTAGTTTTTTCTACAAACTCTGAAATTTGGTTGAAAACAATTTTTTCTATTAATTTTGCTAAAAAGGGGATGTTAGATAGAATACGACTGTACAGTACACTATATTGTATTGAACTTTTTGTTTGCACTGAGAATATAATTGTACATGTATTGTTGTATAATAAAAATTTGAGAATTTCAATAGTAGTAATAGTAGCTTATTTCAAAAACTGTGAATAACAGTTAAAAAGTTATTCGTGGTTTTTCCATATTCGCCCCTATGGTCCACCCGCATCCACCATGAATATGGAGGGAAAAGTGTACAATATGAAGAGCTGTTTCTCCAGGGTGAGAATAAAGCTTTGGAAAGAAAACTGGAAGCATAATCGATTGATTCAGATGAACTTCTGTGACTACTTTCGTCAAGAATTTAGGTTGGGTGCAGAGAACTACCGTATTTTCACGCATATAACGCGCGCGTTATACGTGTTTTTACAAACCGTGCATAACCTTGCGCGGTATACGCGTGAGTGCGTTGTACAAAAGTTTTTTTTACATAGTCCTCCCCCCCTCCGACGTCCGATTCACCCCCCGCAGGACTGCTCGCACCCCCACGGGGGGGGGGGGGGCATCAGGCTTTCAGGGTGGGGACATGACTTCAAGGGGGAGAGGAGAGTCGGGGCGGGTGAAAGGAGAGTCGGGGTGGCCAGAGGAGAGTCAGGGCGGGCGAAAGGAGAGTCGGGCAGCACGCGCGGTATACGGGTGTGTGCGGTATATAAAAATTTCTTTACATAAATTTGTGTTTCCCGCGCACTATACCCGTGTGCGCGTTTTACACGGGTGCGCGTTATCTACGTGAAAATACGGTACTTTATCATGATGGAAAACTAAAACGTGGGTCCGACACCAATGTTTGAAGTTCATTCACTCGACGTGCAGAAGTGATGGAGATTAAAAATACCACTTTCCAAGTGAGATATTTAAGATGAGTAGACGACATTGGAAACAAAAGGATGAGCAGTCAGAGATTTACTGTTGACTGGCACATGGAAAGCGCTGATAGCACTAATAGCACTAAGGTGAACTCTTGACTGAAGTTGTTTTAAGACCTGAATTGGATAAATGGAGAAGGTGATCAAACACCCAAGATATAGAGGAGGATAAAACATCTTGATAAAAAGTACACCACGTTAAAAATCATGTCCACTTCTGTTGGTAGTACTGCTGTGTAGATGGTTTTCTGGATGCATCTAAAATGAATCTGAAAGGATCAGAAAGATCAGCATCTGCTGAGGTCATCGAGAGAGGTACCAAGCTGTCAGGTGGAACAACTGTACATTGGGATATAAAAGAGACCCTTGATTCTGCGTGAAAAAGGATGAAAAGATCTGCAGGGGTACTGATATTGAGATGAAGTAGAAGGGAGAACCATAGTTGTGTGGGCCACTGAGGAGCTTTGAGGATCATGGTGGATGACTGTCGCTTGAGCTTGACTACCGTTTTGAGGGGAATTGGTCGAAACGTATAAAGGAATTTGTTAGTCCATTCCAGGAGAAAGGCATCTGCCTCTAGGCCACAGGTGTCAAAGTCGGTCCTCGAGGGCCAGAATCCAGTCGGGTTTTCAGGATTTCCCCAATGAATCTGCATGAGATCTATTTGCATGCACTGCTTTCAATGCATATTCATTGGGGAAATCCAGAAAACCCGACTGAATTCCGGCCCTCGAGGAGGGACTTTGACACCCCTGCTCTAGGCAATGATGAGAGTATTGTCTGGAATAGAATTGAGGTAGTTTGTGATTGTGAGAGGACGCAAATAGGTCTATCTGAGGAGTCACCCAAAGTCAAAATACATGATGCAAAATTGCGGAGTTCAGCATCCACTAGAGTGGTCAAAGAAATCTGCGGAGTTTGTTGGTGAGAGTATTTTGCGCTCCTTGAGCATAAACCTTTTAGAAATATGTTTTGAGCAATTGTCCAGTTCCAAAACTTCTCGGCCTCTTGACAGTGTCAGAGAACCTGTACCTCCTTGCTAGTTTATGTAATACATTGCAACTTGATTGCCCATGCATACTAGAAGGTCTTGAATGGATATACTGTTTTAAAAAGTCTTCAGAGCATTATGAATCGCTACGAGTTCCAAGAGGTTGATATGGAGCTTCTGTTCCTGAGCAGACCAGTGACCTTGTATGCGACGACCATCCAGGTGAGCTCCCCAAGCATACTTGCATGAGTCTGTGGTCAGAACTTTCTGATGTGGAGGGATTTGAAACAGCAGCTCTTTGGAAAGATTTGAGGAATACATCCATTACTGAAGAGCTTGATTAAGCAATGACGTGACTGTAATTTTCTGTGAGAATGGATCAAGAACTTGAGACCTTTGAGATGCCAGAGATCACTGAGATATCCTGAGATGAAATATCACGAAGAGGGTAACGTGGACTGTAGCCACCATGTGATCCAATTATTTGTCAGGCTGAGATGACAGACTTGATTGCAAAGTTGAATCAAATTGTCCTGTCTTTGTTGAGGCAGGAAAGAAATGTTACTTACCGTAACAGTTCTTATCCAGGGACAGAAGGCAACTATTCTCACTAGTGGGTGACGTCATCCAAATGAGCCCCGATGCGGACATCTCACAAGCATACTTGCTTGTAGAAACTTTTAGAAGTTTCAAGTTGCCCACACCGCCCATGCGCGAGTGCCTTCCCGCCCGATGCACCGGGCGTGTCTCCTCAGTTCAGATAGCTAGCAGAGAAGCCAACCCAGGGGAGGTGGGTGGGATGTGAGAATAGCTGCCTGCTGTCCCTGGATAACAACTGTTACGGTAAGTAACATTGATTTATCCCAGGACAAGCAGGCAGGTAGTCTCACTAGTGGGTGACCTCCAAGCTAACCACAATGGGATGGTGGGATAGTTGGCAACTTAGGAGAATAAATTTTGCAACACTGTTTGGCCAAACTGTCCATCCCGTCTGGAGAAGGTATCCAGACAATAGTGTGAGTGAAGGTATGAACCGAGGACCAAGTGGCAGCTTTACAAATCTCCTCAATCGGTGTCGATCTGAGGAAAGCTACAGAGGCTGCCATTGCTCTGACCTTATGGGCTGTGACTTTACTGTGAAGGGGTAATCCAGCCTGGGCATAGCAAAAAGAGATACAAGCCGCCATCCAGTTGGAGATGGTGCGCTTAGAGATAGGGCGTCCCAACTTGTTCGGATCAAAGGAGATGAAAAGTTGAGGAGCAGTTCTGTGAGACTTGGTGCGTTCCAGGTAGAAAGCCAAAGCACGCTTACAGTCCAGAGTGTGAAGAGCTGATTCTCCAGGATGAGAATGTGGCTTCAGAAAAAACACAGGAAGAACAATGGATTGATTCAGATGAAATTCCGAGACCACCTTGGGGAGGAATTTAGGATGAGTGCGAAGGACCACCTTGTCATGATGAAACACTGTAAAGGGCGGATCCGCAACCAATGCTTGAAGTTCACTCACTTGACGGGCAGAAGTGAGGCCAATGAGAAGCACCACTTTCCAAGTGAGAAATTTCAGAGGAGCCTTATTAAGAGGTTCAAATGGAGGCTTCATAAGTTGAGAAAGAACAACATTGAGGTCCCAAACCACTGGAGGCGGTTTGAGGGGAGGATTGACATGGAAAAGTCCTTTCATGAATCTGGAAACCACAGGATGTGCAGAAAGCACAGTTACTTACCGTAACAGGTGTTATCCAGGACAGCAGGCATATATTCTCACATGTGGGTGACGTCATCTACGGAGCCCCGATGCGGACAGCTTTTTCAAGCAAACTTGATTGAAGATTTAAGTTTGCTCTGCTGCTCCACGCATGCGTGCCTTCCTGCTCCACTAGAGGGCGCATCCCCTCCTCCACTAGAGGGCGCATCCCCTCCTCGTGGTCTCCAGTTCACCTAACCAGCAAAGAAGCCAACCTCGGGGAGGCGGGCGGGTTGTGAGAATATATGCCTGCTGTCCCTGGATAACACCTGTTACGGTAAGTAACTGTGCTTTATCCCAGGACAAGCAGGCATGATATTCTCACATGTGGGTGACCTCCAAGCTAACTGAAAAGGGATGGAGGGAAGTTGGCAATTTAAGCAAATAGATTACGCAATACCGATTGGCCAAAACGGCCATCGCTCCTGGACAATGTATCCAGACAGTAGTGGGAGGTGAAAGTATGAACCGAAGACCACGTGGCAGCCTTGCAGATTTCCTCAATGGGTGTGGACCGGAGGAAAGCTACGGAGGCTGCCATCGCTCGGACCTTATGTACCGTTACTCGACCATGCAGCGCAAGACCAGCCTGAGCGTAGCAAAAAGAAATACAAGCAGCTAACCAGTTGGACAAGGTGCGCTTGGAAACTGGGCGACCCAACCGATTAGGGTCGAAGGACAAAAACAATTGTGGAACTGTCCGATGAGACTGAGTGCGTTGGAGGTAAAAGGCCAACGCTCTCTTACAGTCAAGCGTGTGGAGCGCCATCTCTCCGGGGTGAGAGTGGGGCTTGGGAAAAAATACTGGCAAAACGATGGACTGGTTGAGATGAAAATCAGACACCACTTTATGCAAGAACTTAGGGTGAGTGTGGAGAACCACCTTGTCATGATGGAATACAGTGAAAGGTGGGTCCGCCACCAGAGCCTGTAGATCACTAACCCGCCGAGCGGAAGTGAGTGCAAGCAGGAAGATCACCTTCCAAGTGAGGAATTTCAGATGGCATTTGTCTAACGGCTCAAATGGAAGTTTCATGAGTTGATCCAGGACCACATTAAGGTCCCAAACCACCGGGGGAGGTTTGAGAGGGGGGTGGACATTCAAAAGACCTTTCATGAAATGAGAAACTAAGGGATGGAGTGAAAGGACTTTCCCTTCCAGGGGCTGATGAAAGGCAGCATTCACACTAAGAAGTACTCGAATGGAGTTGGTCTTCAGGCCGGAGTGAGATAGATGAAGCAAATACTCCAGGACCAAGGAGACGGGGATCGACACCGGGTCCTGGCTGTGCGAGGAGCACCAGGACGAGAATCTGGTCCACTTTTGGGAATAGCAGGTACTTGTCGATGCCTTCCTTGAGGCTTCCAATATCTCCTTGACTGATTGCGACACAGGGAGAGAAGTCAGGGGGAGAGAAACCAAGCATTCAGATGAAGAGACTGAAGATTGGGATGTAACAGCGAACCCTGACTCTGTGATAGCAGAGAGGGAAACAGAGGCAGAGGATCTCTGGTACTGAGTTGAAGTAGGAGGGAAAACCAAGGCTGGCGTGGCCACCGAGGCGCAATCAAGATCATCGTGGCTCGCACCGGTTTGAGATGGACCAGCATCCGCAGAATCAGAGGAAACGGCGGAAACGCGTACAGAAACCTTCCCTCCCAATCTAGGAGGAAGGCGTCGGCCTCGAGGCGGTCCGGGGAGTACATCCGGGAGCAGAAGTGAGAGAGTTTGTGATTGAGGGGGGAGGCGAACAGATCTGAGGTGTCCCCCACTTCTCGAACACCTGTCGTAAGGTCTGAGAGTGCAGTGACCACTCGTGGGGCTGGAGGAGGCGGCTGAGTCTGTCTGCCAGACAGTTCCGTTCTCCTTGTATGTACACCGCTCGAAGGAAGATGTTGTTGGAGATTGCCCACTTCCAGAGACGCAGGGCTTCCCGACAGAGGGACCGAGACCCCGTCCCCCCTTGCTTGTTTACGTAGTACATTGCCACCTGGTTGTGGGTTCGGACGAGAACCACCCGGTCGTGGAGCAGATGTTGAAAAGCCACAGCGGCGAGACAGATGGCCCTAAGCTCCAGCACGTTGATGTGGCAGCGGCGGTCCTCTGTTGACCACATCCCCTGAGTGTGTAGGCCATCCAGATGAGCTCCCCAAGCGTACTCCGACGAATCCGTGGTGAGTACCTTGCTGTGTGGAGGGGCGAGAAAAAGTAAACCTTTGGAAAGATTTGAAGAGTCGGCCCACCAGCGGAACGATCGTTGCAAGGAAGGAGTCACTGTCACGGGACGGTCGATTGGGTCCCGATCCTGACGCCATTGAGAGGCCAGGGTCCATTGAGGAATCCTCAGGTGGAGGCGGGCGAAGGGTATGATGTGGACGGTAGAGGCCATGTGGCCCAGAAGGGTCATCATCTGCCAAGCTGATACCGAGGTCAGCAGCGAAATCCTTCGACTCAGACTTACTAACGCCTCTTGACGTGGAGGGGGGAGGAAGGAGCGGAGGCGAACCGTATCCAGCATGGCCCCGATGAACTGTAAGGACTGAGAGGGGCGCAGCTGGGATTTTGGGAAGTTTACCTCGAACCCCAGACCCTGAAGGTAAATAATAGTCTGTCGGGTCGCTGAGATAACCCCCTCCCTGGACGGGGCTTTGATCAGCCAGTCGTCCAGGTAGGGGAATACCTGGAAACCCTGAGAGCGTAAGGCAGCTGCGACCACCACAAGACACTTCGTGAAGACCCGAGGTGACGATGCCAGGCCAAAGGGGAGGACTCGGTATTGTAGGTGCAGGTCCCCCACCTGAAAGCGCAGGAACTTGCAGTGAGCGGGGTGCACTGGAACATGTGTGTAGGCTTCCTTCAGATCGAGGGAGCAGAGCCAATCGCCCTCGTCGATGAGAGGGTAGAGAATCGGTAGGGAAAGCATCCGGAACTTTTCCCGCACCAGAAATTTGTTGAGTCGCCTCAAGTCTAGAATTGGGCGCAGGTCTCCCGTCTTCTTCGGTATCAAGAAGTAACGGGAGTAGAACCCTTTCCCCAGTTGGTCGGGGGGAACCACCTCCACTGCCCGTAGGCGAAGCAGTTCTCGAGCTTCTGAGAGAAGGAGGGGTAACTGAGTTCGGTTGGGAGGGCACACCCTTGGAGGGCTGTCTGGAGGAATTTCCCGAAAGTTGAGAGAGTATCCTGATGAGATCACGTCAAGGACCCATGCGTCCGACGTGACTTGTTCCCAGCGCGGTTAAAAGACTCTGAGGCGACCCCCGATGGGAAGGGGGCCTGGGACTGTGGCGGAGGAGGCCAGCCCCCATCCGCGTATCCCGTCAAAAGGACGGGGATGGTTTGTCGGTCGCAGGCGGCTGGGACTTGGGCGGGGCCCGATGGTGAACTTGCGGGCATCGGGGTGGAGGCCGTGAGAAGGCAGGGGTAGATTTTTGAGGGTAGCGGCTTGGAGGGGCCCTGAACGGCCTGGACGCTGGCGGTTTAGGCTTTTGCCGAACGAGGGAGGCAAACGAGCGTTCGTGTTCCGAAAGGCGTTTCGTAGCTGCCTCGATAGTGTCATCAAAAAGTTCTTTGCCCACACAGGGGAGATTAGCCAACCGGTCCTGTAAATTGGGGTCCATGTCGACGAGGCGTAACCAAGCTAGGCGGCGCATGGCGATAGCGAAGGCTGCCACTCTGGAGGAAAGTTCGAAGCCATCATAGGCCGCGTGGAACAAATGGAGGCGTAGGTTGGAGAAAACCTCCAGGAGCAGGCCAAAGGCTCCTTGGCGGGAGGCTGGCCAGTCAGTCGCAAAGGATCCCATCAGTCCAATGAGATGTTTCAGGTAGGACGTGAAGGTGAAAGTGTAACTTTGCACCCTAGAGGCCATCATAGAGTTCTGATACAGTCTCCTGCTGAACTTGTCAAGGGTCCGACCCTCTCGACCTGGGGGGACCGCCGCTGAGACCTGGGAGGGGTGAGCCTTTTTCAAGGAAGATTCTACCAACAGCGACTGGTGGGAGAGCTGCGGTTGCTCAAACCCCGGGTAGGGTACTGTACGGTACTTGGACTCCATTTTGGAGGGGACAGCTGTTACCATATAGGGGGTCTCCAGATTCCTGAAGAAAGCCTGTTGGAGTACCGGATTGGGCGGTAAGCGAAGGGACTCTCTGGGCGGTGACGGCATATCCAGCTCCGCCAGGTACTCTTTAGAGTATCTTGAGTCGGATTGGAGGTCTAAGTCCAGAGCGTGGCCCATGTCCTGGACAAAGCGAGTGAAGGAGGGGCGGGACGTTCCCGGGGCCCCGTGTGGGGACGGTGAACGAGACCTCTATCGGGCGGAGAAGGACGGGGAGGCTTCCCTCGAGTATCGAGGTTCATGCTCCGACCCGCGCTCCGAGACCGGGGAAACACTGTGGCAGTGTTCCGGGGTCGAGGACCTACGTCGTCTCGAGGAGCCCCTCGGAGACGATGCCGGGGTACGGGGTACCGATCGATGTCGAATCGGTGACCTCGACCCGGACTCCCTCGGCGAAAGCCTGGAACCTCGGTTCGGAGCCCCGGTCCGAGGGGGAGTTAGGAGGATGTGAGGGTTGGAGAGTGATAACTCAGCCACCTTCAGCGGTCCTGCACGAGGCGTCGGTGAACGGCCTCGTAGTGTGGGAGAACTCCGGGCCTTCTTAGAGGTACGGCGGTTTGAAGTTTCGGTCGTTTTAGCGTGACGCTTTGCCCCGCGGCGGTCCGTAGAGGGAGAGCGTCTCGGGCGCCTCGGCGAGGAATCCGAGGAGGATGGGATGCGGCGAAGCTGGCGCACTTTGCCCCAAGGGGGCTCGACGCGAGGCTCAGGCTGGTCCGGCGCACGCGGGGTCGAGGTCGGGGCCGGTTGTAGATGGGCCAGCGCAGCGGACAGCTCCGACGAGATCATCGCCCGGAGCAGGTCCTGGAAAACGGGCATGGACAGCATTGAAGGCATGTCCGATGCCTCGGTGCACTCCACCGGGGGCGACCTCGTATCAGAGTATTCCCATGTGGTGGAGGCACGGCCCGAAGGCTTGGAAGACTTCGCCGGGGCTGAAAGCATGGGACTTCCACCATGCATCGCCGGCGTCCCCGAGGCTGGCTTCTTCGCCGGTGCAGAACCTGAAGAAGGAAGAGGAGTCTTACCCGGAGCCGAGGCTTTTTGCTGTCCCGAGGACTTCGGGGTCGAGTCTCGAGGTGGTGCCGAGGTATTCGGGGCCGAGGTCAAGGCCGGGGCCAAGGCCAGGGCCGACCTCGAGGCTGAAGTAGTGGGTTGGTCGGCAGTGAAAAGGTCCACCATGCGGGCTTTCCTTCGACGGAGGGCCCGGTTCTGAAAAGTAGCACACTGGGGGCAGGAGTCGGTTGGATGGGCGGCCCCCAGGCAGAGGATGCACCGGCGATGTGGGTCTGTGATGGAAAGAAGCCGCTCGCACTGGGTGCACTTTTTAAAGCCGGTCAAAGGCCGGGACATAGAAAATGAAACTGGCCGCGGCCCAAGTAGCCACGTGGCCGTGGCGACCCGGAAGCCTCTGGGTCAATCAAAACGAAGCAGGAACAATAATTGAACAGGAAAAAATGCGCACAGCGACTTAATCGAAAAAACAAGAAAAAATCGCGGTGCTTGAAGGCAGTTGGGGCAGAGCCTGAAAAAAACGACTTCTAGGCTCAGCCGAAAAATTTGAACTGGAGACCACAAGGAGGGGATGCGCCCTCTAGTGGAGCAGGAAGGCACGCATGCGTGGAGCAGCAGAGCAAACTTAAATCTTCAATCAAGTTTGCTTGAAAAAACTGTCCGCATCGGGGCTCCGTAGATGACGTCACCCACATGTGAAAATATCATGCCTGCTTGACCTGGGATAAAGAGGTTTCCCCTGAAGAGGCTGGTGGAAATCAGCAATTGCACTAAGATGGACTCTGATTGATGTAGACTTGAGACCAGAATGAGACAGGTGCAAAAGGTAGTCCAAAACAGAGGACAAGGAGGCATGTTGAGGTTCCTTGTGATGAGAAAAACACCAAGTAGAGAATCTAGTCCATTTCTGGGAATAGCATTGTCTAGTAGCAGGCTTCCTCGAAACTTCCAAAACATCCCGCACAGCTGGTGAAAACTGAAGGGAAGTTACGCTGAGAGGAACCAAGCTGTCAGGTGTAGCGACTACAGGTTGGGATGAAGCAGAGATCCCTGATGCTGCATAAGCAGAGATGGAAACACTGGCAGAAGGAAGGGCTCCCTGCAGCTGAGTTGCAGAAGGAGGGAGTACCAAGGTTGTCTGGGCCACCGAGGAGCAATTAGAATCATGGTGGCCCGGTCGGACTTGAGCTTGACCAGAGTCTTTTGAATGAGAGGAAAAGGAGGAAACGCATACAGAAAGAGATTCCCCCAGTCCAGAAGAAAAGCATCTGCCTCGAGACGATGAGGGCTGTAGATCCTGGAGCAGAACTGAGGCAGTTTGAAGTTGTGGGGAGCTGCAAAGAGGTCTATCTGAGGCATTCCCCACAGGGAGAAGATTTGATGAAGGGGCGTGGAATGGAGTGTCCCATTCGTGAGGCTGGAGAAGACGACTCAAGTTGTCCGCCAAGGCATTGTCCGCCCCCTGAATGTAGACAGCTTTGAGGAAGGCATTGTGGCAAATCGCACAATCCCAAACTTTCAGAGCTTCCTGACAGAGGGAGGCCGATCCCGTGCCTCCCTGCTTGTTGGCATAATACATGGCAACCTGATTGTCCGTACGAATGAGGACCACCATGTCGTGAAGCAGATGCTGAAAAGCAGTGAGCCATCTACCAAACTTTTATGACTCACTTCTGAAGAAATAGTAGCCTCAATAATAATAGTACTCAGGATACCTTATACACTCCAATGGGAATTCAGATTCCACTGTACTCAGAACAAGACAGTGGTGTTGGAATTCTTCACCATTCCCTTTACATGGAGAGTAATAAATATCTTTTTATGGAGATAAATATCTTTTTATGGAGATAAATATTTTTTCTTTTTTCATTTCTAATTCTTTTACATCCTTATATATTCTTACATCCAAATAACTTATTATAGCTTAAATAGCTTATAAATCGAAAAGGAGTTAAAAGTGTATCACTTAACTTAAGATCCTTATCGGTTCCCCTTCCCGACGCGTTTCGGAGTTCTTTTTCAAGGTCGGGGGAACTGAAAAACAGCACACATAGCATAAGTGAACACACCAAAATAACATAAAGAACTTAAATCATTCTAAATCTGCCACTCACCAAAAGATAAGGTTAGTCCTTAACCGTACATTATCTGCCACTGGCTATCCAACAAGATGGCCGTGGCGTTCACTGAGGCAAATATATAGTCCCTCCCCCCTCCGTATCCTAGCAACCCAGACGAGCCGAAAAAAAATTCACCACAAAAGTCCCTACTTGTAAACCTCAACAATCCACTTGGGCCATCCAATCCGAAGCTTCATTTAGTCCGGATGGAGCCATAGTTTGAAGTTGGAACATCCAGCGCAACTCCCGCAAATTTAAGGTGCGCTCAATGTTCCCTCCCTCCCACCCCACAGTGATCTTATCTAATATTCTCCATTTCAGGTCCTTCAAACTATGTTTACATATCTTCCAATGTCTAACTAGAGGAGAAACTTCACAGCTAGTATTCACTCTAGATTTGTGCTCTGTAAGGCGGATCTTAATGGCCCTAGTGGTCCGGCCCACATACAATTTGGGACATGGGCACTGGATTAAATATATAACATAGTCTGAATTACAATTGGTGTTATGTCTAGCATTGTATTTAGTTCCTAAAATGGGATGAGTCCACGTCTCCCCTACCATCACAAACAGACACCACTGGCATTGACCACACGGTTCATGACTACCCTTGCTTATAAGTGGAGAGTCTCTAAGGATATAATGTCCTAAACTTTCCCCTATATTTTTCCCTCGGCGATACGAGCATATTGGATATTCAACCAGGGTAGGGATGGCAAGTTGAACTATGTGCCAGTGGTTACGCACAAGACGGGCAATTTCAGGAGCAAGGGTGGAAAAGTTCTGAACAAATGTTACTATTTCAGAATCTTCAGTGGAATTCTTAGTAGAAGGTTTCAGCAACAATTCTCTCTGAGCAAATTTTGCTCTTTTATAAGCCTGGTCGACCGATTGTTTCTATGAGGGACTCCCCTCTTGAACCTCTATCGAAGTTTTTGGATATTTTCCTACAAAAGGAGGTTCTGGAAATTAAGTCACGGGTCAAGGACACTACCCATATGCTTGACATGTTAGCTGAGATCAAGGGGGTGGAGCCCTCATGGTGGTTCGTTACCCTCGATGTAACAGCTCTATACACAATGATACCCACTGAGGGGGCTTTGGTATTGCTTCAGGGGGTGTTCGAACGCCAAAAAATAAGATCTAACATCACGGCCTCATTTCTAATGGAACTAGCCAATCTAGTTCTAACAAAGAGCTATTTTTGGTTTCGCCAGCAATTCTTTCTCCAAACGCATGGGATAGCAATGGGAGCATCATTAGCTCCGTCTTTGGCATCCCTGTACATGGCACAGTTGGAAGAAGAATATATCTATAAAAGCCCACTCTTTGAACATGTGCGGATTTGGAAACGCTACCTGGATGACATCCTCTGCCTATGGTCATCCTCATTGGAGGACTTGAATGAGTTTCTAGATTGGCTAAATCAAGTGGATAGAAATATTCAGTTTACGATGTCCACCAATCAGAATCAAATCAATTTTCTTGATCTTAACATCATGAAACGGGATGGTGAATTAATCACCACCATCTATCGTAAAACAACTGATCGGAACAGTCTCTTGAGATTCCACAGTTTCCATCCTATAGGATTGAGACAAGGTCTCCCTATTAGCCAGTTCCTCCGATTGAGACAAATTTGTCACTCCTTGGATGAGTTTAGGCTACAGGCCAGAGCAATGAAACAACGATTTTATGAAAGGGGTTACCCTGTTGAGGTGGTCCAAAGGGCTTATAAAAGAGCTAAATTTGCTCAGAGAGAATTGTTGCTGAAACCTTCTACTAAGAATTCCACTGAAGATTCTGAAATAGTAACATTTGTTCAGAACTTTTCCACCCTTGCTCCTGAAATTGCCCGTCTTGTGCGTAACCACTGGCACATAGTTCAACTTGCCATCCCTACCCTGGTTGAATATCCAATATGCTCGTATCGCCGAGGGAAAAATATAGGGGAAAGTTTAGGACATTATATCCTTAGAGACTCTCCACTTATAAGCAAGGGTAGTCATGAACCGTGTGGTCAATGCCAGTGGTGTCCGTTTGTGATGGCAGGGGAGACGTGGACTCATCCCATTTTAGGAACTAAATACAATGCTAGACATAACACCAATTGTAATTCAGACTATGTTATATATTTAATCCAGTGCCCATGTCCCAAATTGTATGTGGGCCGGACCACTAGGGCCATTAAGATCCGCCTTACAGAGCACAAATCTAGAGTGAATACTAGCTGTGAAGTTTCTCCTCTAGTTAGACATTGGAAGATATGTAAACATAGTTTGAAGGACCTGAAATGGAGAATATTAGATAAGATCACTGTGGGGTGGGAGGGAGGGAACATTGAGCGCACCTTAAATTTGCGGGAGTTGCGCTGGATGTTCCAACTTCAAACTATGGCTCCATCCGGACTAAATGAAGCTTCGGATTGGATGGCCCAAGTGGATTGTTGAGGTTTACAAGTAGGGACTTTTGTGGTGAATTTTTTTTCGGCTCGTCTGGGTTGCTAGGATACGGAGGGGGGAGGGACTATATATTTCCCTCAGTGAACACCGCGGCCATCTTGTTGGATAGCCAGTGGCAGATAATGTACGGTTAAGGACTAACCTTATCTTTTGGTGAGTGACAGATTTAGAATGATTTAAGTTCTTTATGTTATTTTGGTGTGTTCACTTATGCTATATGTGCTGTTTTTCAGTTCCCCCGACCTTGAAAAAGAACTCCGAAACGCGTCGGGAAGGGGAACCGATAAGGATCTTAAGTTAAGTGATACACTTTTAACTCCTTTTCGATTTATAAGCTATTTAAGCTATAAGAAGTTATTTGGATGTAAGAATATATAAGGATGTAAAAGAATTAGAAATGAAAAAAGAAAAAATATTTATCTCCATAAAAAGATATTTATTACTCTCCATGTAAAGGGAATGGTGAAGAATTCCAACACCACTGTCTTGTTCTGAGTACAGTGGAATCTGAATTCCCATTGGAGTGTATAAGGTATCCTGAGTACTATTATTACTGAAAAGCAGTGAGAGCATTGAAAATCGCCCTGAGTTCCAGGAGATTGATATGGCACAGACGATCCGCACTCGTCCAATAGCCCTGGGTGCGGAGACCGTCCAGATGAGCCCCCCTAGCATAGTTCGAGAAGTCAGTCGTGAGGCCCTTCTGATGGGTAGGCATGTGAAACAGAAAACCTCTGGAAAGATTGGAAGAGAGCATCCACCAGCGAAGCGACTGCAGCAGAGCAGGAGTGACCTGAATGTGACGAGTCAGAGGGTCGGAGATCTGCGACCATTGAGAAGCCAGGGTCCACTGAGGAATCCGCAGGTGAAGTCTGGCAAAAGGAGTCACGTGAACCGTAGAGGCCATGTGCCCCAGGAGCACCATCATGTGTCTTGCCGAGATTGAAGGGCGAGAAGAGACCGAGTGACAAAGATGAAGAAGAGCCGCCAGGCGCTGAGGAGAAAGGAACGCTCTGAGTTGAATAGTATCCAGAACAGCTCCGATGAAGGGGAGAGTTTATGAAGGTTGAAGGTGGGATTTGGGAAAGTTGATCTCGAATTCCAGACTCTGTAGAAACCAGATTGTCCTCTGAGTGGCCCGGACGGCCCACAGAGACGTGGAATCCTTGATGAGCCAGTCGTCGAGGTAGGGAAACACCTGCAGACCATGGTTCCTGAGTGCTGCGGCCACCACAACCAGGCACTTGGTGAAGACTCTGGGAGACGAAGCTAGGCCGAAAGGAAACACTCTGTACTGAAGATGAAGATGTCCCACTCGAAATCTGAGGTATTGACGGGAGGCCGGATGGATGAGAATATGAGTGTAGGCCTCCTTGAGATCCAGGGAGCATAACCAGTCGTTATGCTCGAGGAGGGGATAGAGAGAAGCCAGGGTCAACATGCGAAACTTCTCCCTGACGAGGAACTTGTTGAGCACCCTGAGGTCCAAAATAGTACGCAGGTCGCCCGTCTTCTTCGGAACAAGGAAGTACCAGGAGTAAAAACCCTTGTTCTGTTGGTCCACAGGAACCGGCTCGACGGCCCGAAGCCGGAGTAAAGCCTGAGCTTCCCGAAGAAGAAGGGCGGTCTGGGTTAAGTTGGAAGGATACTCTCTTGGAGGATGTTCTGGAGGAACATGATGGAACTGAAGAGAGTATCCCTCTCTTACGATGGAAAGGACCCAGAGGTTGGTGGTAATAGTCATCCATCGATGGTAAAAATGATGGAGACAACCTCCGATGGGAAAAAGCGGGGAGGGCAGAACGATGGAAGTTATGCTCCCTACCAGACAGTCAAAAAGGCTGGGGAGCCTTAGGGACAGTAGAAGGCTGAGGTTTTTGCTGGGGCTTCTACTGATGCTGCCTCTTTACTGGCGGCCGAATGGCGGGGGCCTGCTTCGGCGGGTAGCGCCTTTGATAAATCATAGGAGGACGAGAGATAGCAGGCTTGGGTTTCTGACGGAGAATAGACTGAAAAGATTTTTCATGTTTGGACAGCTTCTCCATTGCCACCTCGATGGACTCGTCGAAAAGGTCCACTCCCGCACAGGGAACGTTCGCCAGCCTGTCCTGGAGATTCAGGTCCATATCAATGGTGCGAAACCACGCCAAGCGTCTCATGGCCACCGAACAAGCAGCCGCTCTGGCCGAGAGCTCAAAGGCGTCGTAAGATGATTGCATCATCTGCAGGTGGAGTTGGGACAATGATGCCAGCACCTCCGAGTACTCGAAGCGAGCCTGAGAGTCCAGATAGGGTAAAAACTTTTGAAGAATGGATAGAAAAAACTCAAAGAAGATTGCAAAATGAAAGCTGTAATTCAGGACTCGAGAAGCCATCATCGCGTTCTGGTAGATGCGCCCATAGTTTTGCCCTCCCGGCCAGGAGGAATGGAAGCATAGACCTGGGAGGGATGAGACCGCTTCAGAGAGGATTCAACTAAGAGGGACTGGTGCGAGAGCTTTGCCCCGTCAAAGCCCTTATGGTGCACCGTGCAGTATCGAGCATCCAACTTCCCCGGGACTGCCGGGATGGAGTATGGGGTCTCGAAGCATTTCATGAAAGTCTGGTCCAGAAGCTTATGTAGAGGCAGGCGTAGAGACTCGGCAGGAGGTTGAGGAAGATGCATCGTCTCCAGATACTCCTTCGAGAACTTGGAACCCGAATCCAGGGTGATATCCAGATCCACCGCCATCTGCCTCAGGAAGGACGAGAATGACAACTGGTCCAACAGGGCCGGGCCTCGAGGCGGGCTCGAAGAAGATGAGGCCACCTGGTCCACCGATGCCGAGGACTGGCACGGAGAGAACGAACCCCCGCAGTCCTCAAGTCCGGCATAGGAGGAGGGGGCGAATACTCCGGAGAAAACTCCCGGAAAGGTTGCTTCCGACGAGGTGAGGCGTCTCTCGATGAATGCCTCGATCGACGACCGGAGCTGTGTCGAGAAGGAGTCCTCGAGCGACGAGGCGAGCAACGCCCAGACGAGGCAGCCACCGAGTAAATGGGACTGGAGGCAGTGGATCGAAGCATCAGAGGCTGAGATGAGGCTCCCCGAGGCGCTCCCCAAAGTTCAAGGCCTGGCATCACGGAGGAAGGGTCCATGCCAGACAAGCCATGCATCGAGGGTATCTGTTCCAAAGGTGGCATGGGCAAAGACTCTGCTCCTTGCGAGACATGCCCCGAAGCCAGACCAGACACTCACCGAGACTCTGCTCCCAGTAGCGAGAGTGTGCGCCGAGGAGGCACCGGAGACGGCTCGACCTCGCGGGAGGCTTCCGCGTGCCCAGGCTGGATCTAGGAGAGAAGCGACGGCCCAATTTTGGTAAAGAGCTCGACAAATCGCTTCGCCATCAGGGCGTGGAACGACGCCGGCAAAGTGGGATCCGCATCAGCAATGGGACCTCCTGCACGGACATCGGTCACTGGGCCACCAGGGGGCTTGGATTTAGAGGCCTTGGTCACCTTAAGCACCACTGGAGGGATAGGAGGCTGCGCTACCTGACCTGAAGAGACATCGGTAGGCACAGCAGCATGCGGAGTCAAAGCCGGCACGAACGAGGCAGTCTTGAGCAGACTCAAGGCTGAAGATGTAGAATCGGAAGTCGAAGGCGTGGCGCTCTGTGAAGAGGGCAGCACTGGGGACGCCTCCATGCTAAACAGCGACTCCCACAAAATACAGCGATGCTTAAACGCACATGCTGTAAGCATGGAGCAAGGCCGGCACGATTTCGGAAGGTGTTGAGGCCCAAGATACTGAAGACAGCGTCGATGCAGGTCCATCAACGAAATCGCGCGCTGGCACTTGACACACTTTTTAAAACCGGTAATAGGCCGGGACATAGGCCGAAAAAGCTCCGCCGCAAGGTCGAAGCCGCGGGGCCGCAGCCACGCAACCTGCCCAGTCGAACGATCAAATTAATTTATTTATTTTTTTTAAACAACAAAACGCAACGTGAGCCAACGAGAATGAACACCCAAAAAAAAACCCAAACCCGCGGGCACAGAAGGCACAATAAAGGAACTTTGCGCAGAGAGTTTCAAAGGCAAACTTCTCAGCTCCACGGAAGAGAAAGAACTGAGGAAACACGCCTGGTGCATCGGGCGGGAAGGCACTCGCGCATGCGCGGTGTGGGCAACTCAAAACTTCTAAGAGTTTCTACAAGCAAGTATGCTTGTGAGATGTCTGCATCGGGGCTCCGTTGGATGACGTCACTCACTAGTGAGAATACCTGCCTGCTTGTCCTGGGATAACGCCCTGAGTTGAATGGTTTTGAGCAGGGTCCCTATGAATTGTAGAGTTTGAGACGGTTGAAGTTGAGATATTGGAAAGCTGACTTCAAACCCTGTTGTAGAAACAGGATTGTTGACTGTGTTGCTGAGAGCATACCTTGAGGAGAGGCGTCTTTTATGAGCCAATCACTGAGTCAGGGAAACACTTGGAACCACTACTACTAAGAGAGGAGTCCAGGCCGAAAGGCAGAACTTTGTATTGGAAATGTTGATGGGCTATCCAAAACTGCAGAAACTTTCTGTGAGCAGGATGAATTGGTAAATGGGTATAAGATTCTTTTAGATCTAGAGAGAGTAGCCAATCATTTTGATCTAAAGGATATAAAGTTCCCAGAGAAAGCATTCGGAACTTTTCTTCGATTACGAATTTGTTGAGGTCTCAGAGGTCGAAAATTGGACATAGACCAACTGTCGTCTTTAGGATGAGAAAATACCTGGAGTAGAACCCCTGATTTTTCTGAGAAGGGGATACTACCTCTATGGCATTTAGTTGAAGTAGAGCCTCTATTTCCCGAATAAGAAGTGATATATTGGAGGATGATTTGGAGCTATAGTGATAAAATGAAGAGAATAACCTTCCTTGATGACTTTGAGAACCCACAGGTTGGTTGTTATCAGAGCCCAATGTTGATGGCAGAATTGAAGACGACCTCCGATTGGTTGAGGAAGAGGCTGAAATAAAGGAACAGCAGCTATACTCTCTAGAAATACGTCAAAAGGTCTGAGCAGGTTTTTGAGATGCTGCCACCTGAGCTTTCTAAGGTTGTTGTTTTTGCTTCTTTTGCGGTAGTGGCCTAGAAGCAGAAAGTTTAGAAGAATATCGCTTCTGATATGAATTGGAAAATTTAGCAGACAGCTGTGAAGCTTGAGGCTTAGTCTTTGTTCTGATCAAAGAATTCCAATTCTTTTCTTGTTGTGTCAATTTTTGCGTGGTCGCCCAGAACGAGACTTGGGGGTAATCGTCAGTGAGGACATGAAGTCTGCCAATCAAGTGGAGCAGGCTTCGTCCAAGGCAAGACAAATCACGGGCTGCATACGAAGGGGTTTCGTCAGTCGTAAGGCGGAAGTCATTATGCCATTGTATAGATCCATGGTGAGGCCCCACCTGGAATACTGTGTGCAATTCTGGAGGCCGCATTATCGCAAGGATGTGCTGAGACTGGAGTCGGTGCAAAGAATGGCCACCCGGATGGTCTCGGGACTCAAGGATCTACCATACGAAAAATGGCTTGACAAATTACAGCTATACTCGCTCGAGGAGCGCAGAGAGAGGGGGGACATGATCGAGACGTTCAAGTATCTTACGGGCCGCATCGAGGCGGAGGAAGATATCTTCTTTTTCAAGGGTCCCACGACAACAAGAGGGCATCCGTTGAAAATCAGGGGCGGGAAACTACGAGGTGACACCAGGAAATTATTTTTCACTGAAAGAGTGGTTGATCGCTGGAATAGTCTTCCACTACAGGTGATTGAGGCCAGCAGCGTGCCTGATTTTAAGACCAAATGGGATCGGCACATGGGATCTATTCACAGGGCAAAGGTAGGGGAGGGACATTAAGGTGGGCAGACTAGATGGGCCGTGGGCCCTTATCTGCCGTCTATTTCTATGTTTCTATGTTTATTGAATCACCAAAAAGTTCTTCTCCTAAACATGGAATATCTATCTTCGAGATTAATGTCCATATCTGAGACTCTTAGCCAAGCTAGGCATCTTATAGCAACCGACAAAGCAGATGCTCTAGATCAGTGGTTGCCAACCTAGTCCTGGAGGACCGCCAGCCGGTCAGGTTTCTAGGATAGCCCTAATGAATATGCAAGGAGCAGATTTGCATGCCTGTCACCTCCATTAAATGCAAATCTCTCTCATGCATATTCATTAGGGTTATCCCAAAAACCTGACTGGCTGGTGGACCTTCAGGACAGGGTTGGGAACCACTGCTCTAGATGACATCTCAAAAGCATTGTAGGCTGTCCTTGCAATATATTTTCTAGTTTGTGAAAGATTGTAAATGGTTTGCTGATATTCTGCAAGGTGTTGTGAAGGAATAAAGTTCTCAAAGCTAGGAAATTTCCTTACCAGTTGTTTTAGATAACAGGATATGTAGAAATTGTAATTAAGGACCCTGCTCACCAGCATAGAATTTTGATAAAGGCAACGTTCAAATTTGTCCATACTACTGCCTTCACACCGTGGTGGGACTGAAGCATAAACTCTTGCACTGGAAGATTTTTAAGGGTTGATTCCACAAGTAATGATTGATGCTGAAGTTGTGGTTTATCAAATCTTGGACAAGAATGATTCTGTAAATGGAATGTTTCTGTAAATGGAATCTAATTTCCTTAGAGCTACTGTAATAGTTAAAGGCGTTTCCAAATTTTTGAGAAGCATCTCTTTAAGAATGCCATGTAATGGTAACTTGAGGATGATCATAGTCCAAGGAGTCCAAGTATTCAGCACTTGGTCCAATATCAGTTTCCAATTTGACAGGTAGGGCTTTGCTCAACTGCCTAATATATTTAGTAAAGGAAAGTCTTTCAGGAGGGGATCTAGTTCTGGGAGACATCTTCTGTGGTGACTGTTCTGAAGATGAATCATAAGACTCAGTCGCAAATAAAGCAAATTCACACTCCGAATCAGATCTCAAATCTAAATCATAGAGAAGAATTGGAGCGTCGAGGAGAACAATGTCTATGAGATGTTTCACGACATCTTTGGTACCAATCCGATAAAGACGATGACAAGGATCTATGAGTATCCCTTTTTCGCTTCGAAGCATAAGATCGATGCAATAAGGATTGACGATGCCTCGTAGAAGATCCATGAGAAGTACGTCGATGTTCCAACAGACAGCTGACATCAGTACCTTGAGGCCTCGTAGTGCTATGCTCAGGTTGGGTCGGTTCCAAGGGAGTCAGTTAGCACGGGCTTGCAGTGAAATTTGAACATATCACCAAGCTCCCTCTGGAAGAACTCATCGAGTTTCTCCTGAAAGTACACACCGGTACTAATGGCTCATCAGCCGGTACCATCGGTGTAGCAGGTTGTCTCAGCATGGGTGACCTCAAAGAGGATGCACACCATGAAGGACAGACAAGCTGCAAAACTAGAGAACGATGGCGTCGCTGTTTGGTCTGCAGCAAGGGACTCGATGGTGTTGAAACCTGCAACATTTGCTGGGAAGTGGATGGTTTCCCCAATGCTGTAAGATCTTCTGATGTCGATACAGTAGTTTTCGATGTTGATGGCTCCAAAGACTTGCCAGAGTCCATGGCCGAGCCGAACAGCTTCTCCTGTTGAATGTCATGGGCTTTGATAGAGCACTTTTGTAAGGTGGAACACTGAGCACAAGTTTCGACATGGTGTTCAGGGCCTAAACACAGCAGAAACAAACTATGAGGATTGGTGCTGAAAATAGACCGCTGACACCTACAGCACTTCTTAAAACCTGTTCAAGGTTCCAACATGGAAGGAAAAATTTTGTTGGCAAGATTAAACTCAATTTTTGAAATGAACGAAAGACCCACCGAAGAAAAAGCCCCAGAGGTCAAAGTCCGGAAATGAACGAAAAGAAAAAAAGTATAATATACTTTTTATTTTCTACAATACGAACAAAACAAAAAATATTATAATGAAAAATAAATTATTAAAATGAAAAAAAAATGTGAAAGTGGGAAGGCAACACAGACTTAACAGAATCCAGTCTACTTCTTTACTCCATGGAAAACAAAGAACTGAGGTACCGCGAGCCTACATTGAGAGGGAAGCCACTTGCACATGCGCAGTGTGGACAGTCAAAGTTTCTTAAAACTTAAAGTGACAGTACACTTTTCATATTGTTCTTACCAGGCTCCATGGATGACATCACCCACATGTGAGAATATGCTGCCTGCTTGTCCTAGGATAAGTAGCATCATATGGTAACATGTAAAAACGCTCGAATGCACATTTACCATCACTTGACAAAAAAAAAGTGGCTCACATTTACAGATATTTTCTGGTGAAAAAGCACAGTTACTTACCGTAACAGATGTTATCCAGGGACAGCAGGCAGATATTCTTAACGCTTGGGTGACGTCACCGACGGAGCCCCGGTACGGACCTTTTTAACTAGAAAGTTCTAGTTGGCCGCACCGCGCATGCGCGAGTGCCTTCCCGCCTGACGGAGGAGAGCGTGGTCCCCAGTTAAGATAAGCCAGCTAAGAAGCCAACCCGGGGAGGAGGGTGGGACGTAAGAATATCTGCCTGCTGTCCCTGGATAACACCTGTTACGGTAAGTAACTGTGCTTTATCCCAGGACAAGCAGGCAGCATATTCTTAACGCATGGGTGACCTCCAAGCTAACAGAGAGGGAGGAGGGATGGTTGGCCATTAGGAAAATAAATTTTGTAACACAGATTGGCCGAAGTGTCCATCCCGTCTGGAGAAGGCATTCAGACAGTAGTGAGTAGTGAACGTGTGAACTGAGGACCAAGTGGCAGCCTTGCAGATTTCCTCGATGGGCGTGGAACGGAGGAAAGCCACAGAAGCAGCCATAGCTCTGATCCTGTGGGCCGTGACAGCACCTTCCAGTGAGAGACCGGCCCGAGCATAACAGAACGCAATACAGGCAGCAAGCCAGTTGGAAAGCGTCCGTTTAGAGACAGGACGACCTAGACGGTTAGGATCGAAGGTCAGAAAGAGCTGAGGGGACGAGCGGTGAGCCCTGGTACGGTCAAGGAAGTATGCAAGGGCACGCTTACAATCCAGCGTGTGCAACGCCTGTTCCCCAGGATGAGAATGGGGTTTAGGGAAAAAGACAGGCAACACAATGGACTGGTTGAGGTGAAAAGCCGAGACCACCTTGGGAAGGAATTTAGGATGGGTACGCAGAACCACCTTGTCATGGTGAAAAACAGTGAACGGTGGATCGGCGACCAGTGCATGCATCTCTCTAACCCTCCTGGCAGAGGTGATGGCAATGAGGAAAAGCACCTTCCATGTGAGAAGTTTGAGCGAAGTTGTGGCAAGAGGCTCAAAAGGGGGTTTCATGAGGGCTGATAAAACCACATTCAGGTCCCAGAGACAGGAGGAGGCTTCAGAGGTGGTTTGACATTGAAGAGGCCTCTCATGAACCGGGAAACCAGTGGATGAGCCGTGAGAGGTTTTCCGAGGATAGGCTCATGAAACGCAGTGATGGTACTGAGGTGGACTCTGATTGAGGTAGACTTGAGGCCAGCGTCGGACAGAGAGAGCAAATAGTCCAGTACAGTTTCCACCGCTAATGAGGTGGGATCGTGATGATGCAGTAGACACCAAGAGGAGAACCTGGTCCACTTCTGATAGTAACATTGGAGGGTGGCCGGTTTCCTGGAGGCATCCAAAATGCGACGGACAGGCTGAGACAGATTCTCTGGAGAGGTCAGCCCGAGAGAAACCAAGCTGTCAGGTGGAGCGAAGACAGATTGGGGTGCAGTAGAGACTGACGTTGCTGCGTAAGTAGAGTAGGAAACACAGGAAGAGGAATGGGCTCCCTGGAGCTGAGCTGAAGCAGGAGGGAGAACCAGTGTTGGCGAGGCCACCGAGGAGCGATGAGAATCATGGTGGCCCTGTCCCTGCGGAGTTTGGATAACGTCCGCAACATCAGAGGTAGTGGAGGAAAGGCATAGAGGAACTGATCCGTCCAGTCGAGCAGGAATGCATCTGGGGTCAGACGATGAGGAGAGAAGAGTCTGGAACAGAACTGGGGCAGCTGATGGTTGTGAGGTGCTGCAAAGAGATCCACCTGCGGAGTGCCCCAGCAAGCAAAGATGGAGTGGAGTGTGGAAGGGTCCAGAGTCCACTCGTGAGGTTGAAGGATGCGGCTGAGATTGTCGGCCAGGGAGTTCTGTTCGCCCTGGATATAGACAGCCTTGAGGAAGAGATTGCGGACCGTGGCCCAGGTCCAGATGCTGAGAGCCTCCTGACAAAGGAGGCGAGATCCAGTGCCGCCTTGCTTGTTTATGTAATACATGGCGACTTGATTGTCTGTGCACAGGAGAAGAACCTGAGGGCAGAGAAGGTGCTGGAAGGCCTTGAGAGCATAGAACATGGCTCTGAGTTCCAGGAAATTGATGTGATGTTGACGCTCTTGCGGGGTCCAGAGTCCCTGGGTGCGTAGATCTCCCAGGTGAGCTCCCCATGCATAGGGGGAGGCATCCGTGGTTATGATCATGGAGTGAGGGGGTAGATGAAAGAGTACACCCCTGGAAAGATTTGAGGAGTTCAACCACCATTTAAGAGATTGCTGAAGAGACGATGTCACAGAGATGGGATGAGAAAAAAGATCCGTGGTCTGTGACCATTGGTTGGCAAGAGTCCATTGAGGTGTCCTGAGGTGGAGTCGCGCCAGAGGAAGCACATGGACCGTCGAGGCCATGTGGCCCAGGAGGACCATCATCTGTCGGGCAGGAATGGAGTGATGAAGGAGCACCTGACGACAGAGGTGGAGCAGGGTCCGTTGACGGTCGGAGGGGAGAAACGCCCTCATTAGTGTGGTGTCGAGAACTGCTCCAATGAACTGAAGTCGCTGTGTGGGAAGCAGATGCGACTTGGGGTAGTTGATCTCGAACCCCAGGAGATGGAGGAAAGAGATGGTGTGATGAGCGGCTTGTAGCACAAGTGGAGACGTAGGTGCTTTCACCAACCAATCGTCCAAGTAGGGGGACACCTGGAGGTTGTGAGACCTGAGGAAGGCCGCCACCACAATAAGGCACTTGGTGAACACCCTGGGCAATGAAGCGAGGCCAAAAGGTAGCACTTTGTACTGATAGTGACGGTGCTGTATCTGAAACCGTAGGTAGCGACGTGAAGTCGGATTGATTGGGATGTGAGTGTAGGCCTCTTTGAGGTCCAGGGAACATAGCCAGTCGTGTTGAGAGAGAAGAGGGTAAAGCGTGGCAAGGGAGAGCATTCTGAACTTCTCCTTGACCAGACACTTGTTGAGGTCCCTGAGATCGAGGATGGGACGAAGGTCTCCGGTCTTCTTGGGAACCAGGAAGTAGCGGGAGTAGAATCCCTGACCCCTTTGGTCCGGAGGCACCTCTTCGATGGCATTGAGAAGAAGGAGGGATTGGATCTCCCTCAGGAGGAGGGGGGTTTGGGAGGAGTGAGAAGCAGACTCTACGGGAGGATTGTCTGGTGGAAGAGTCTGGAAGTTGAGAGAGTAGCCGTGGCGAATGATGTTGAGGACCCATTGGGCTGATGTGATGATCTCCCAACGGCTGAGGAAGATTTGGAGGCGACCTCCGATAGGCTGAGGAAGAGGCAATGATGATGGGAGACTGGCTATGCCCTGGAGGAAAAAGTCAAAAGGGCTGAGATGGTTTTGACGGAGGGAGAGGCTTGGCAGGTTGGTGAGACTGTGAGCGAGCCTGAGATTGATGCTGTTGACGAGGTCGGCAAGGCTGCTGTTGAGGCGGGTTGAGAGGTCTGGCCGAGAACCTGCGCTGGTAGGAAGACTGCTGTCTGTAGGTGCGAGCAGGTGGAGTCTTCTTTTTAGGTTTAATCAGAGTGTCCCACCTGGTCTCATGTGCTGAGAGTTTCTGGGTTGTTGAGTCCAGGGACTCTCCGAAGAGTTCATCACCCAGACAAGGTGCGTTAGCCAGGCGGTCCTGGTGGTTAATGTCCAGGTCAGAGACTCTCAGCCATGCCAAACGTCGCATGGCCACCGCAGATGCGTGAGAGGTCAGCTCAAATGAGTCGTAGATGGAGCGAACCATCAATTTCCTGAGTTGGAGGAGGCTGGAAATATGTTGCTGGGAAAGAGGGACCTTACGTTCAGGAAGGTATTTCTGTAAGGAGGAGAGCTGTTGCACCAGATGCTTCATGTAGAAGGAGAAGTGGAAGGTGTAGTTGTTGGCTCTATTGGCTAACATGGCATTTTGGAAAAGGCGCTTACCAAATTTATCCATGGTTTTTCCCTCTCTGCCAGGAGGGGTGGAGGCATATACACTGGAACCCTGAGATTTTTTCAAAGTAGATTCCACCAGGAGGGACTCGTGGGGCAATTGAGGCTTATCAAATCCTGGGATTGGAATAACCCGGTACAAGCTATCCAATTTACGAGGGGCTCCAGGAACCGTGAGGGGAGCTTCCCAGTTTTTATAGAAAGTTTCCCGTAAGATGTCGTGGACGGGCAACTTCAGAAATTCTTTGGGAGGTTGCTCAAAGTCTAGGGCATCAAGGAAAGCCTGAGACTTTTTAGAGTCGGACTCTAAGGGAATGGAAATAGCTGCTGACATCTCCCTAAGGAATTTGGAGAAAGAGGATTGCTCTGGTTTGGAGATGGTGTTGGTCATGGAGGGTTCTTCGTCAGTTGACGAAGCGTCCTCCTCAGTTGACGAAGCGTCCTCCTCGGTATCGTGAGGGGAGTCTTCCCACAAATCTGGGTCCCTAACGTCGGGGTGCGTACGTTTGGACATCGGTGTGGAGGGCTCGGCATGGCGGGTCTTTAAAAGAGATTTGCCTGAGCGCACCGAGGCGGTACCGGGTGAGGAAGACCGATGTCGTTCCTGGGACCGGACAGGGTTGGCAGCATCACGGGTATGTACTATAGGTGTTTCTGCCAAGAGCACCGGCATGGAAGTACTAATCGGTACCGAGGGGGTCGACACCGATGGGACAGTGTGAGGCTCGGACCGGTCCCGTACCGGAAGGTGCGGTACCAGCAACGCCGGCAACATTTGTTGGAGCTGTTGTTGCAGCTGCTCCTGTAACTGTGTTTGGAGTATGGCCGCGATGCGGTCGTCCAAGGGAGGCACCGGTACCGCTTTTTTCTTCTTCGGTACCATAGGTGCCGCTCTACGCTCCGGCGATGAGGAGGCACTCACCGAGATCGGAGCGGAGCGTTTGCGGGGCCGGTGCGATGCCGGGAGGGCCGGTGTCGCAACCGTGGCAGGAGGGCGCTCAAGGGAAGTGGGAGGCTTCTTAGCCGGCTTACCTGGGCCCAACGACCCCGAGGAAGGGTCCGGTGGTATCGATGTCTTCGGTGCCGACTTTTGTGGTGCTGTCGACGTCGCAGCCGGTTCCATGGCAGATCCGGTACCAAACAAAATATTTTGCTGGATCTGCCGATTTTTCAAAGTGCGCTTTTTAAGCGTAGCACAGCGGGTGCAGGTGTCAGCCCGATGCTCTGGACCCAAGCACTGGAGGCACCAATTGTGTGGGTCGGTGAGGGAGATCGGGCGTGCACACCGCTGGCACTTCTTAAAACCCGGTTGAGGGGGCATGAATGGAAACACGGCCTCCGCAAAATCGAACCCGGAGGCCTGTATGGTGGCAACAGGCCCCGCCGGGGCCAGCCTGAAAAAATAAGGAAAACTCGACGAGTTTTTTTTTGTTTTTTTTAAAACAAAAATAAAGGGAATCCGATAAGAAAAAAGGAAAAAGTGAAAAAATACGCGAGCGGGAAGGTAAAAATTAGTTTTTCAACGGCCGTTGAAAACACATGCGTCTTCTTAGCTCCGCGGAAACGAAAAAACTGGGGACCACACTCTCCTCCGTCGGGCGGGAAGGCATTCGCGCATGCGCGGTGCGGCCAACTAGAACTTTCTAGTTAAAAAGGTCCGTACCGGGGCTCCGTCGGTGACGTCACCCATGCATTAAAAATATGCTGCCTGCTTGTCCTGGGATAACAGTGCACTGGTCTTGCACATACAATATCCTGATGGAGCCAATAACACTATCTAGACTAGAGCTATGTTTCTCAACACGCGCACCATTGTCAGAAGGTATGAGGCTCCCAACTTCCTTCTGCCATCACATATCTCTCACCTTCCTTGTCTTCTCTCACCAGCACCCCCACCCCCACCCCCCAGGAAGAGCAGCGAAAGCCCACTGTATACTTTTAACTTCTCCACACAGCTGCCGCTAGTGATAGTTCTTCACACAGCATTAGTTTAGCCAGAGATTCCATCAGACAGCTCCAGTCCACCTCCAAAAAAGAGAAAGTTGCATCATCGGAGGCAGGACGGCCTAGTAAAGGCCCTGAGGCTGCCTGATGGAATCGCCGGCTTACCAGTACCTCTCCTCTCCCTAGCGGAAGCTCACTGCATGCATTTAACTTCCCACACAGCTGCCGCTAGTGCTAGTTTCCATCAAGCAGCCTCGAGGCTTTTACTAAGCCAGCCTGCCTCCGATAAAAGAGGAAGTTGCATCATTGGAGGTGGGCCGGCCTAGCAAAGACCCCAAGGCTGCCTGATGGAACCACAGCTAAATTAACGCTAGTGGCAGCTGTGTGGGGAAGTTAAAAGTACACAGTGAGCAGCCGTTAGGAAGAGAAGAGGTGCTGCTGGAAAAGGAGAAGGGAAGGGAGAAGAGGTGCTACTGGACAAGGGGGAGGGAAAGGGAAAGAAAGAGAGAAGAGGTGCTGCTGGACAAGGGGGAGGGAAAGGGAAGGGAGAAGAGGTGCTGCTGGACAAGGAGGAGGGGTAGGGAAAGGGAAGGGAGGTGCTGCTGGACAAGGGGGAGTAAAAAGGGAGAAGAGGTACTGCTGGGCCTGGTAGAATGGGAGGGGAGGGGAAGGGAAAAGTGTGGCTAGACTTGAAGAAGAAGGGGAGGGAAAGGAAAGGTGCTGCATGCTGGAGGGAAGGATGAGATGTGCATGGGGAGAGCATATTAACTGTGAGGGGATGGGGGAAGTAAGGAAGGAAAATTGTTGCAGGATGAGAGAGTGATGAGAGAGGGAGAAATGGACATGGTGAGGAGCGGGAGAAATTGGGCATGCAGAAAAACATGTGAGTGTGGTTGGGGAGAGATGGACTGGGGGTGGGAAGGAGGGATGTCACACTTGAGGGAGAAGCTTACGTCAGAGAAGAAGCTTCTGCCCACACATGCGACTGCAGGCAGGCTCGGACGGCTTCACCAAGTTACTTTACTAATGCACCGCAAAGGTAAGGGGGGAGGGAGATAGATTCGGTAGGTAGGAAGGAGGGAGAAGGCCGCGCGCGTTCCCTCCCTTAACTGCAGAGACAAAGCCATTCACCGCCCCACAGGGCAGTGGATGGCCTTGTCCCTGTGCCTGCAATGAGCACTCCCCCCCCCCCAATCGTTTTGGCGGGTTACCCGCGGCTAACCAGGTAACAGCCACCGTGTCATTCTCTACACTGTATGCTTCTCAACATTACTTCCTACCAGAACACAAATAACCCCTATGCAAATACGGGACCAAAACTAAAAGAACTAATATATACAAACAAACCCTAAGATTCAAGGCTTTGTATGCTGTACAACCCCAGAGAAAAAGAAACAAATGCATTTCTTCCTGAACAGTGCAAAATATAGATAGCAGATATAAATTCTCAAAATTGACACAATTCAATCAATTCAACTAAATTGAAAATAAAATAATTCCCCCTACCTTTGTTGTCTCCCTCCCTCCATGCTATGCCTCAGTTAAGTGCCTCCCTCTGGCAGGTGTCTTACATTCTGGCCGGCTCCCACCTGGACGTTTTATGCTGCCCACAGTGCGATGCGCATTTTCATTGCCGCCCCCAGTGTTATCTTCTGGCTGGCTCCCTCTTCCTCACTGCCGCAGTGTACACAAAACAGGCGGTGGTTTCTCACGCATACCACACCTCATCCAAAATTCTTCTGGTTCAGGCGTAGGAGCTGCTGCCTGCACCTTTATGCAATGCGGCAGTGAGGAGGAGGGAGTACGCCAGTAGATAACACAGGGGGCGTCAATGAAAATGCCGCATCGATTGCACCATGGGCCATATAAAACAGCCAGGCAGGCCGGATTCGGCACACAGGCCTTGAGTTTGACACCTGTGCTCTAAACAGAGGTAAAAATACCTCAAAGAACTCCAGGTGCCAAAATCAATTGCAGGACACCATTTAGGGGTTTAAGGGTACTATCACCATCAAAAACCTCTGTTTAGTTTAAGTGAATTTTCTAATTTTATTTATTTCTTTTTCAATTCGCTTTATATTTTTTCTTTTATTTTATCAAATTTCAATTGAAAGTCAATTATACTGCTGATAATTTCTCATGTAGTTCACGGAGAATCTGCAATCAGATTGAAAATCAACCAACTATCTTTTCAATTTATGGTAAATTTCACAAAAAAACAGGAACTTATCTCAGTAGGATTAATTTCAGATATTTAAGTCCCACACCCCTTCAATTCATGTATATCGCCAAACCTTTCAAACTATCCTTCCCATTATCTTAACAAGTTCAGCGGAAGAAGATGTTTGAAGCTACATTTGAATATCAAGGACCTCTCATTTGGAACAAACTGTCAACATACCTAAGACAACTCATCACCTACCTTGATATCCAGAAGCAACCTATGACATACTTCTTCTTTCTATAGCCGCTCTCTTATCCTTCAAATCTCCTTTTTAACAAACTCTTCCTTCTAACAATGCATCTCCAAGAACTTGATCCAAATCTTATTGTAAACCAAATAAACTTAAACCAAATAACCTTATTGTAAACCAAACAAATTCTTTGCAAAAAATTGTGGTATATAAAATACTGTATTATATCGTCATGATACTTTTGCTTTCACACAAGCTCTGTTACTGCACTCAATCTTTGAAACTTGCAAACTTTACTGGCTGTAGATTATGAGAAACAGCACAGTTACTTACCGTAACGGTTGTTATCCAGGGACAGCAGGCAGCTATTCCCACATATGGGTGACGTCATCGATGGAGCCCTAATGCAGAAGCCTCGCAAGTAGACTTGCTTGTAGAAACTAGAAGTTTCGAGTCAGCCGCACCATGTATGCGCGAGTGCCTTCCTGCCCAGCACAGGGCGCATCAACTCAGTTCAGATAGCTAGCAGAGAAGTCAACCAGGGGAGGTGGGTGGGTTGTGAGAATGGCTGCCTGCTGTCCCTTTTACGATAAGTTACTGTGCTTTATCCCAGGACAAGCAGGCAGCCTATTCTCACATATGGGTGACCTCCAAGCTAACCAGAATGGGATGGTGGGAGTGTTGGTAATATAGGAGACTACATTTTGTAATACTGTTTGGCCAAAATGACCATCCCGTCTGGAGAAAACATCCAGACAATAGTGAGAAGTGAAAGTATGAACAGAGGACCAAGTAGCAGCCTTGCAAATTTCCTCAATAGGTGTAGATCTGAGGAAAGCTACTGAAGCTGCCATTGCTCTGACCTTCTGGGCTGTGACTCTACTCTGTAGAAGTAATCCAGCCTGGGCATAGTAGAAGGAGATACAAGCAGCCATCCAGTTGGAGATGGTACGCTTAGAGATAGGATGTCCTAACTTATTTGGATCGCAGGAGACAAAAAGATGAGGAGCAGTTCTGTGTGGTTTGGTGCATTCCAAATAGAAGGCCAAAGCACATTTACAGTCCAGAGTATGAAGAGCTAAGTCTCCAAGATGAGAATGAGGCTTTGGAAAGAACACTGGAAGAATAATGGATTGGTTGAGATGAAAACCGAAACCACTTTAGGTAGGAATTTAGGATGAGTACGGAGAACCACCTTGTCATGATGGAACACTGTAAAAGGTGGATCAGCAACTAAACCTTGCAGCTCACTGACTCTTCGAGCAAAAGTGAGGGCAATGAGAAACACCATTTTCCAAGTGAGAAACTTCAGATGAGCCATAGACATTGGTTCAAATGGAGGTTTCATCAATTGAGTAACAACAACATTGAGGTCCCAAACCACTGGAGGCGGTTTGAGAGGAGGTTTGACATTGAAAAGTCCTTTCATGAATCTGGAAACCACAGGATGAGCAGAAAGGGGTTTTCCTTCAATAGGCTGATGGAAATCAGCAATTACACTGAGATGGACTCGGATCAATGTAAACTTGAGGCCAGAGGTGGATAAGTGCAAAAGGTAGTCTAAAACAGAAGACAAGGAGGAATGTTGAGGCTCCTCATCGTAAGAAAAAAACCACGTAGAAAATCTAGTCCATATTTGGTGATAGCATTGTCCAGTGGTAAGCTTCCTAGAAGCCTCTAAATTGTCTCTTACAGATTGAGAAAACTGAAGAGGAGTTATGTTGAGAGGTACCAAGCTGTCAGGTGTAGAGACTGTAAGTTGGGATGAAGCAGAGATCCCCGACTCTGTGTAAGGAGAGATGAAAAAACTGGTAGAAGGTATGGCTCCCTGCTGCTGAGTTGAAGGAGAAGGGAGTACCAAGGTTGTCTCGGCCACTGAGAAGCAATCAGAATCATGGTGGCATAGTCGTTCTTTAACTTGACAAGAGTCTTGAGAACGAGAGGGAATGGAGGGAATGCATACAGGAAGAGATTCGTCCATTCCAGAAGAAAAGCATCTGCCTCGAGGCGATAAGGAGAATAGATCCTGAAGCAGAACTGAGGCAGTTTGTGGTTGTGAGGAGCTGCAAAGAGATCTATCTGAAGTGTTCTCCACTGTGAAAAAATGTGATGAAGAGGCGAGGAATGGAGTGTCCATTCGTGAGGTTGCAGAAGACGACTCAAGTTGTCCGCCAAGCAATTTTTCGTCACTTGGATGTAGACAGCTTTGAGAAAGAAGTTGTGGCGGATTACCCAGTCCCAAACCTTCAGAGCTTCTTGATAAAGGGAGGAATATCCTGTCCCTCCCTGTTTGTTGATATAATACATGGCGACTTGGTTGTCCGTCCGAATGAAGACCACCTGATCTTGAAGAAGATGTTGAAAAGCTCTGAGAGCACTGACAATCGCTCTGAGTTCCAATAGATTAATGTGACACTGACGATTCGTACTGATCCAGTGGCCGTGAGTACGGAGACCATTAAGATGAGCGCCCCAAGCGTAGAACGAGGAATCTGTTCTGAGGACCTTCTGTTGAGGGGGGCGTTTGAAACAGCAAGCCTCTGGAGAGATTGGAAGAGAGCATCCACCAGCGGAGAGACTGACTCAATGAAGGAGTGACTGCAATGTGTCGAGAAAGTGGGTCGCAAATCTGCGTCCACTGAGAAGTCAGGGTCCACTGAGGAATTCTGAGAAGTCACGTGTACTGTGGAGGCCATTTGACCCAAGAGTACCATCATGTGTCTCACTGATATGGAGGAGCGGGAAAACACTGTATGACAGAGTTTGCTCTGAGTTGGATAGTATCCAGAACAGCTCCGATGAATTGTAGATTCTGAGAGGGTTGAAGTTGGGATTTGGGAAAGTTTATTTGTTGGAACCATGTAGCCCATTGGGTCGCTACAATAACCCCTTGAGATGTTGAATCTTTGATGAGCCAGTCGTTCAGGTAGGGAAATTCCTGAAGACCATGGTTTCTGAGAACTGCGACTACCACTACCAGGCACTTGGTGAACACTCTGGGAGATGAAGCCAGGACAAAGGGCAGCACTCTTTATTGATCATGCAGATTCCCCACACAAAATCTGAGATATTGGCTGGAGGCCGGATGAATGGGAATATGAGTATAAGCCTCGTTGAGATCCAGAGAGCATAAAGCACAGTTACTTACCGTAACAGTTGTTATCCAGGGATAGCAGGCAGCTATTCTCACAAGTGGGTGACGTGATCCAACGGAGCCCCGATGCGGACGTCTCACAAGCAGTCTTGCTTGAAGTAACTCGAAGATTCGAGTCTCCCGCACCACACATGCGTGAGAGTGACTTCCCGCCCAGCGTAGGGCGCGTCTCCTCAGTTCAGATAGCTAGCATAGAAGCCAACCCAGGGGAGGTGGGTGGGATGTGAGAATAGCTGCCTGCTGTCCTTGGATAACAACTGTTACGGTAAGTAACTCTGCTTTATCCCAGGACAAGCAGGCAGGTATTCTCACAAGTGGGTGACCTCCAAGCTAACCAAAGTGGGATGTGGGAGAGTGGGCAACTTAGGAGAATAAATTTTGCAATACTGTTTGGCCAAACTGTCCATCCCAGAAAAAGTATCCAGACAATAATGAGAAGTGAAGGTATGAACCAAGGACCAAGTGGCAGCTTTACAAATCTCCTCAATTGGTGTCGATCTGAGGAAAGCTACAGAGGCTGCCATCGCTCTGACCTTATGGGCTGTGACTTTACTGTGAAGGGGCAATCCAGTCTGGGCATAGCAGAAAGAGATGCAAGCCGCCATCCAGTTGGAGATGGTACGCTTAGAGATAGGATGTCCCATCCTGTTCGGATCAAAGGAGACAAAAAGTTGAGGAGCAGTTCTGTGCGGCTTGGTGCGTTCCAAATGGAAAGCCAAAGCACATTTACAGTCCAGAGTATAAAGAGCTGATTCTCCAGAATGAGAATGAGGCTTTGGGAAGAACACTGGAAGAACAATGGATTGGTTGAGATGAAATTCCGAGACAACTTTAGGAAGGAATTTCGGATGAGTGCGAAGAACTACCTTGTCATGATGGAACACTGTAAAAGGTGGATCCGCCACCAAGGCCTGGAGCTCACTGACTCGACAAGCAGAAGTGAGGCCAATGAGAAACACCACTTTCCAAGTGAGATACTTCAGATGAGCCTTGTCAATGGGTTCAAATGGAAGTTTCATAAGCTGAGAAAGAACAATATTGAGGTCCCAAACCACTGGAGGCGGTTTGAGAGGAGGATTGATGTGGAAAAGTCCTTTCATGAATCTGGAAACCACCAGATGAGCAGAGAGAGGTTTCCCTTGAAGAGGCTGATGAAAAGAAACAATTGCACTAAGGTGGACTCGTATTGAAGTAGACTTGAGGCCAGAATGAGAAAGGTGCAAAAGATAGTCCAAAACAGAAGATAAGGAGGAGTGCTGAGGCTCCTGATGATAAGAAAACCACCAAGTAGAAAATCTAGTCCATTTTTGGTGATAGCATTGTCTAGTAGCAGGCTTCTGTGAAGCTTCCAAAACATCCCTCACAGCTTGAGAAAACTGGAGAGGAGCTATGTTGAGAGGAACCAAGCTGTCAGGTGTAGAGACTGCAGGTTGGGATGAAGCAGAGATCCCTGATGCTGCATAAACAGCAAGGGAAAAACTGGTAGAAGGTAAGGCTCCCTGCTGCTGAGTTGAAGTAGAAGGGAGTACCAAGGTTGTCTGGGCCACCAGGAGCAATCAGAATCATGGTGGCCTGATCGGACTTCAGCTTGACTAGAGTCTTTTGAATGAGAGGAAATGGAGGAAACGCATATAGAAAGAGATTTGTCCAGTCCAGAAGAAAAGCATCCGCCTCGAGGCGATGATGAGTGTAGATCCTGGAGCAGAACTGAGGCAGCTTGAAATTATGGGGAGCTGCAAAGAGGTCTATCTGAGGTGTTCCCCACAGAGAGAAAACGTGATGAAGGGGCTTAGAATGAAGAGTCCATTCGTGATGCTGCAGAAGACGACTCAAGTTGTCCGCTAAGGCATTGTCCGCCCTTGAATGTAGACAGCTTTGAGAAAGGTGTTGTGGCGAATTGCCCAATCCCAAACTTTCAGAGCTTCCTGACAGAGAGAGGCCGATCCCGTGCCTCCCTGTTTATTGACATAATATATGGTGACTTGGTTGTCCGTGCGAATGAGGACTACACGGTCGTGAAGCAGATGTTGAAAAGCATTGAGAACACTGAAAATCGCCCTGAGTTCCAGGAGATTGATGTGGCACTGGTGGTCTGTACTGGTCCAATAGCCTTGAGTGCGGAGACCATCCAGATGAGCCCCCCCAAGCGTAAGTCAAAGAGTCGGTCATGAGAACCTTCTGATGGGGGTAAGTGTGAAACACTTACCTCTGGATAGATTGGAAGAGAGCATCCACCAGCTAAGAGACTGTGTCAGAGCAGGAGTGACCTGGATGTGTCAAGACAGAGGGTCGGAAACCTGCGTCCATTGAGATGCCAGATTCCACTGAGGAATTCGGAGGTGAAGTCTGGCAAAAGGAGTCACGTGTATTGTAGAGGCCATGTGGCCCCGAAGAACCATCATGTGTCTCGCCGAGATGGACGGACGAGAGGACACCGAATGACAAAGCGACGAAAATCAGCGATTCTGAGAAAAAATCAACCAAAACCGCGGACTTAAGAAGGCGCAAGTGAAAATATTTCATGCAGAGAGTCGAAGACGGACTTCTCGGCTCCGCGGAAAAGTAAGAACTGAGAAGACTTAAAAAGCTTTCTGTACGATGACTTCCGGCGGAAGCATGGGGCTGTGAGCAGGACAGGCTCGTGGCTCCGGTGCGCCCGCTGCAGACTCGAACGATAATCAGCCTTGAAGATCTCAGCTTCCGGTGTCGGTGTGCAGGGGAGTGCGGTCGGGCGTTCCTGCAGTGATCTCGCGGCTGTCTGGGGGATGGCCGCGCGTCAGGGAGCCACGGACCGTCAGCGCCGAAAACAGCCCGATCACAAGATGGCGGCGCACGTGGCATCTGCATTGCCAGAATCGCCCGAAACCCCCAGCTCTTTGTTGGTCGCGGAGGTCACTGCTGAGGTGCAGGCCGCGCTGGAGGGCACGCTGGGAGATAAACTGCAGCGTATTCTCGACAAGCTGGACTCATTGGACCAGAGGTTTGCAGCCCTGACCTCGAATGTTCGGGAGACGCAGCAGAGGGTCAGTTCTACTGAGGATGCGGTGCAGAGGATCTCGCAGGAACAGGTGGACCACTCTACTTCTCTGGCGGCGCTCCGGGCCAAGGTGGAGGACCTGGAGAACAGGTCCCGCCAGAATAACCTGAGGTTCGTGGGCTTGCCTGAGTCTCTGGGGGACACTGATTTGGGGGACTTTCTGCAGAGCTGGCTGCTGGAGTCTTTGGCCCTTCCGCAACAATTGGGTCCCATCTATATTGAGCGGGCGCATCGTCTAGGGTCCCGGCGAGATGGAGTGGAGCGTCCGCGGGTGGTTATCTGCCGCCTGCTCAACTATCGCCACAAAATTGCGGTCCTGCGGGCGCTGCGCCAGGGGAAGAAGCTGCTCTACAACAACAAACCGGTCCTCTGTTTCCAGGATTACTTAGCGGAGGTTTCGCAGGCTCGACGCAAGTTTTCTCCCCTTTGTTCCAGTCTTGTCCGGCGCAATATTCCTTTCTCTCTTCAATACCTTGCACGGTTGCGGGTGTTACACTCCGGCAGGCCGCACCATTTTGACACTCCAGAGGCGGCTCAGCGGTTTGTGGAGGAGAAGTTCCCGGAGGTGGCGCCGTGATCTTCAGCTGAGCTTCGTTGGTAGAGTTGTCCCCGCTGGGAGTTGGATGCTGTGGTTCTAGGCTTCGAGAGTGCTGCGCTGTCTCCTTCGAGGGCCTTCCCCCTTGGATGTGGGGGCTTTTGCTGATTTCACCGCACATTGCACACAGTTTTTCACTTGTTGGGTTTCCTGCATTATGAGTTTGTTCTCTTTTGCTGTGTGTGTGTGTGTGGAAGTGGCACCAATTGGGGTGCGGTATATGGTTTGGTGTGGGTTACGGGGGGGTGGGGGGCGGTTGGGGGGACCAGGGGGAGGGGTGGGGGGATCGGGGGGGACCGGGATCTTTTTTGGGTTCGACAGGTGGGGGATTGGCGGTGTTTTTTGAGTGTGTGGTTAGAGGGGTGGTGGCTGGGATGCTCCTCTGGCCTTTTCAGATGGGATATTCTGTATCTGCTTTTGGTTCTTTTTTTAGTCTTTTCTTGGAATGTGGGGGGGATACACTCACCGATTAAACGGTATAAAATTTTGCAAGCCTTGAATCGTAGGAGGGTCTCTATTGCTTTTCTCCAGGAGACCAGGTTGTCCTCTGTGGAGCATGCTAAGCTCTGTTCTTGGTGGGTGGGTACACATTTGGAGGCTCCGGCTCTGGGGGGGAAGGGAGGGGTGGTGATACTTTTTCGCAAGGGCCTTCACCTCCAAACTCGCAAGGTGCTTCGGGATCCTGAAGGTCGGTACCTTATCGCTTCTGTCTCTCTTAACAATAAACCCTTATTGCTATGTAATCTGTATGCTCCTAAAAATCCCTCTGCCAAATTTTTTCAGAAGTTGCGTAACCTTTTGTTGCCGTTTTGGGATATTCCTTTGATTCTTGGGGGTGACTTCAACGAGGTCCCTGATCCATGGCTGGATCGTTCTTCTTCGGTGGGACGGGAGTCATTGAGGGCCTGTACTGGGGCTGGCCTGCTTGCTTCCTCTTTGAACTTATTGGATGTTTGGAGGGTTCTTCATCCGGTGGAGCGGGATTATTCCCATCTGTCTCGCGCACGTGGGACGCTTTCACGCATTGATCTTATTCTCCTTTCCAGGGATCTCCTCCCTATGGTTCAGGAAGCCATCTTGGGTCCGATTGAGATCTCGGATCATGCATGGGTGGGCCTGCGTTGGCTTTGGGGGGGCGCCTCGGGGGGGGGAGGTGTTTCTTGGAGGTTCCCCTGTCATTTATACCGTAATACCCGCTTTCACGACTTTTTGTTGGCTAAATGGAGGGATTTCCAAACCGCAAATCTGCAGCATCGAGAGGATCCCATCCTCTATTGGGAGGCTGCGAAGGCCGTGTTGCGTGGGGAAATCGTGTCGTTTGTTGCCTTTGAGGCTAGAGCGCGTCATAGAGAGATTCTGGCCTGGGAGCATAGGGTTCGGATTCTGCGGCGCCGTTTTGCTAGCGCCGCCACATTGGCGCTTAAGACGCAGCTTTTGGAGGCGCAACAGGCCTTGAATGAACTCCTGCATAGGGGGGCTCAGAGATCTCGGGAACATTATCACTTTCAGCTTTTCCGGTTCGCCAATAAGAGTAGCAGGATGTTGGCGCGTTTAGCTCGCTCCTCTCGTGGATCCGCGGGGGTCACGGCTTTGCGCGATGCACAGGGCACGTTTCACCATAAGACTGAGGATCTTAGTCGTATTTTGCGGGACTTTTTCGCTGACTTGTATGCTTCGCCGGGCCCGGATGATCTTGCTGGGGAGGTCTATTTGGACAGCTTGGATTTGCCCCATCTCTCTCCTGCTGACGCGGCGTTGTTGGAGCGCCCTGTGGGGGCGGAGGAAGTGGCGTGGGTGATTCGTGCTAGCCCGTTGGGCAAGGCTCCGGGACCCGATGGTTACTGTGGTGAATTTTATAAGTTGCTGGTGGATGAGGTCGCTCCGTTGTCTGAAATCTTTAATTTGAATGTGGCGAAGGGGTTTTTGCCCCGTTACTTGAACTCAGCTCAGATCATTGTTCTTCCTAAGCTGGGTAAGGACCCCACTCTGCCGGACTCCTATAGACCCATTTCCCTGCTGAACTTTGAGACGAAATTGATGGCTAAGGTCTTGGCGAATCGCTTGGCCCGTGTGCTGCCTTCCTTAGTGTCGGACCAGCAGGTAGGTTTTGTGCGTGATCGGCCGGTATCTAAGAACCTTCGTCGTATCTTGCTGGCCCTGGAGAAGTCTGGAATGGATGGTACCCCCGCTTTACTTGTAAGTTTTGATGCCAAAAAGGCTTTTGATCGGGTGTGGTGGGGGTTCCTCTTTGCTACGCTGCGGGCCTATGGCTTTGGCCCTTTTTTTCTTAACGCCCTTTTAGCGCTTTATAGTGATCCGGTGGCGAGGATCTCGGTGAATGGTGGCTTTTCGGAGCCCTTTTCCATTAATAGGGGGATCCGTCAGGGCTGTCCCCTGTCGCCTTTGCTGTTTGTGCTTTCCTTGGATGGATCCCTTGATCAGGGAGCTGCAATCCAATGTAGACATTAGTGGTCTTCATCTGGGTGCCTCTCATTTTAAGATTGCAGCCTTCACCGATGATCTTTTGGTCTTTCTGACTGACCCGCAGCATTCGTTATCTACTCTCTTGGAGAGTGTTCGGGAGTATGGGGATTTTTCCGGGTTCACCTTAAATTTAAAGAAATCGGAGGCGTTGGCCTCTGACGAGGGTCTGCGGCGTTCTTGGAGGGGGGCCTTTCCCTTGCACTGGGCAGATTCCTCCTTTCGCTATTTGGGCGTTCAGCTATCTATGGATGTTCGGGAGCTTTACCGGTTGATCGTCGCTCGTTTGCTCTCCACTACAGGTTCCGTGTTGGCCGCATGGCGTAATCTGCCTCTTTCTTTGATGGGGAGGGTGCAACTTTTTCGGATGGTTTTATTCCCTAAGTGGCTTTATGTTTTACAGACTTTACCTTTGTTTCTCTTGCGTAAGGATATCCGGGCTCTCTCCTCCTTGTTGTCCAGGTTCTTTTGGGGAGGTCGGAGACCTAAGTTGCGATGGCAGTTGCTGGTGGGCTCCTGGGGCCGGGGCGGTTTTGGGGTGCCGGATATTGCTCTTTATAATCAGGCGTGTCTATACGCCACGTCAGGGACTGGGTCTTGGGTACTGCCCTTTATACTGATGTTTTCCTGGAGCGAGATTATTTTTATCCTTCTCATCTTCTCTCTCTATTGCAGTCTCGGTTGGCGGCTCTGCCGGTTTTCTGTCGCCGTAGTGTTTTGTTTCGCCCCCTTTGGGAAGTGTGGCGACAGGTGCTGCCTTTTTGGCGGCAGGATCCTCATGTTAGTGTGTTATTGCCTCTGACTGGTAATCCTTCCTTTCTTCCAGGGCTCCTTCCCTCTATCTTCGGGCGCTGGCGGGCTCGCGGGTTTGAGTTTCTTTTTCATATGATACGGGATGATGGGACGTTGCTCTCTTGCGATGAGTTGCTGCGATGTGGTTTGCCTTCTTCGGGTCTTATCTTTGCTCATTGTCAACTACGGCATTATTTACAGTCCCTTCCTCGGAGTTCTCTTTCTTTGGATTTTGGGATTAGTTTTCGCGCCTTTTTGGAGGGGGGGGAGGACTCTGTCTCGGGGATCTCGGTCTCCTTATATCATAAACAGCTTGGGGCTCTTGGGCCTCCGAGGGATTTTACCTTGGTGCTGAGGGCTTGGCAGAGGGATTTGGGGCGGGAGCTCGGGGTGGGTTTTTTGCTTCGGGCTATTCGCCGTATCCCTACTTTGGTGTATAGTGCGGAGCTTCGAGAGTGCCACTTCAGGACCTTGTTGAGAGCGTATGCCTCCCAGAGCCGGGCCTACCATATGGGATGTGTTGATACCCAATACTGTCTCACCTGTCATGCGGAGGTGAACTCTTATTTTCATGGTCTCTGGGAGTGTGAGAGTATTCAGAGCTTTTGGGGGGCTCTGGCTTCCTTTCTTCAGGGTCTCCTACAGGTTTCTGTTCCTGTCTCTGCATACCATATGCTGTTCGCTCATTTTTCTTTGTTTTCTGTGTATACCTCTGCGGAAAAACTGTTTTTGAGCAAATGTTATATTTTGGGGAAAAAGTGTATATTGAATTTCTGGCTGGCGGATGTCCCTCCCTCCTTCTGGTACTGGAGGAATAAATTACATGCTCTTCTAGGATGGGAGGCCGCGCTGGCTTCTTCCTCCCGTCGACGGAGCAGAGACTTTGTTCATATTTGGACTCCTTATTTGGACAGTTTGTCTCCCCGGGTTCGTAGTCGTATCTTGAATAGACTACAGTTGTATTCCCTTTCACCTGGGGTTTGGGGTGTTGGGGGGGTGTTGGGAGGGGTCTGCTTTTGGGAGGGGATTAGGAGGGTGGGTCGTTTTGTAACCTGAGAGGACATAAGAGTCCAGTCCTCTTGGGGGAGGGGAGCCCTGTTTTTACATATGACTTTGCCTGCTGTTTGTACCTGTTGTGGTTTGTTGCTTAATAAAAAACAGATTTCACCTAAAAAAAAAAAGCTTTCTGTACAAGTAAATCATGAATTGTATTTTGAAAATTGAATAAATAAATAAATTAAAAAAAAAGAACTGAGAAGACGCGCCCTAAGCTGGGCGGGAAGGCACTCACGCATGCGCGATGCGGACGACTCGAAACTTCGAGTTTCTTCAAGCAAGGCTGCTTGTGAGACGTCCGCATCAAGGCTCCGTTGGATCACGTCACCCACTTGTGAGAATACCTGCCTGCTTGTCCTGGGATAACCAGTCGTTCTGATCTAGGAGGGGATAAAGGGATGCCAGGGATAACATGCAAAATTTTTCTTTGACTAAAAATTTGTTGAAAGCCCCGAGATTCAGAATGGTACGCAGATCGCCCGTCTTCTTCGGAACAAAGTAGTAACGGGAGTAAAACCCCCTGTTCTTCTATTCCAAAGAAACTGGTTCGATAGAATGGAGACAAAGCAGAGCTTGAGCTTCCTGAAGAAGAAGGACAGTCTGGTATAGACTGGAAGGATACCATCCGGGTCCGCCCATCCCCACTTAATCTAAGGCCTGATTGGCCAATCAGACCTTAGACTTAGTAGGGATGGGTGGACCCGCTATGCCTAAGGCCTGATTGGTCCAGGCTTCTAGAGCCTGGGCCAATCAGGCCTTAGGCTTCGGCGGGATGGGCCAGGAAGGGGTGGGCCCGCCTCATTTCGACGAGGCGTGCCTGCCTGCTTGCTCGACGTGCAAGACCCATCTGTAAGAACAGGTTTGGTGGAGTGGGGGTTGTTAGCGCCAGGGGGGGAGGTGCGTCTTCGGGCAGGAGGGATTGGGCACCCTCCTGCCAGCGACCGATATTGTCCGTGGGGGGGGGGGAGATCGGTAATGTCGGGGGGGGGGGGCAGTCGGTAGTGTCGGGGGTGGGGCGGTCGGTAGTGTCGGGAGGGTGCGTCTTCGGGCAGGAGGGATTGGGCACCCTCCTGCCAGCAATCGATATTGTCGGGGGGGGGGAGATCGGTAATGTCGGGGGGGCGGTTGGTAGTGTCGGGGGGGGGGGCGGTCAGTAGTGTCGGGGAGGGGGGTGCGTCTTCGGGCAGGAGGGTTTGGGCACCCTCCTGCCAGCGATCGGTCAGGGGGCCACGGCCCGCTATACTTATAGCGGCAGAGAGATCCCTTGCCGGGATAAGAGTAGTGGGCCGTGTCTAATCTAATCCTATTCTCTAACCCGCGTCTGTAACATGGACGCCGGTTACAGAATCGGGGTTTAGTTTAGGCCGATTCTTAGGACGCCTCTCCCGGGCGTCCTATACAGAATCAGGGCCTAGGTGTCTTGCAGGCCTCGCCTTCAATATAGGCGGCCTGCCTGGGGAGCATTTAAAAAAAAAAAAAAAAATGCATCCCGATTGGCTGATTAGATAGCTGTAGGACGCCTACAGCTGCCTAAAATCGGGACGCACTTTTAGAGAATCAGGCCCTTACTGTGTGGGTCTGTAAGAGCAATCGCATGCTGACACTGGCTACGCTTCTTGAAGCCTGTTGTTTGCTGGGACGTAGGAAGAAAATCAGCCGCTGCAAGGTCGAAGCCCCTGGGCTGCGGCCGAATGGCCTGCCCCGGCAGCCGAACAGAAGAAATAATTTTATTTTTTTTTAACGAGAAATAAAAGAAATAAACTAAATACAGCGATTCATTAAGAAAAATAACACAAACCGCGGTGAGAGAAGGCATGAAGTAAGTTGACTGCAGAGAGTCAAAGAGGGACTTCTCGGCTCTGTGGAAAACTGAGAACTGAGGAGACGCAACCTGTGCTGGGTGGGAAGACACTCGCGCATGCGCGGTGCAGCTGACTCGAAACTTCTAGTTTCTACAAGCAAGTCTGCTTGCGAGGCTTCCGCATCGTGGCTCCGTCAATGACGTCACCCATATGTGAGAATAGGCTGCATTCTTGTCCTGGGATAATCTGTTATTAACTATGTCAAGAATGAAAGCAAAATTCAGTCACATGCAGAACTATCATGGTCCTAAACTTTGGAGATGTACCGTATTTTTCGCTCTATAAGACGCACCTGACCATAAGATGCACGTACCTGTAGAGGAGGAAAAACCAAGAAAAAAAATTCTGAACCAAATGGTGTACCCTGTCCCCTCTTTGGTGGTCTAGTGGTAGGCCAAGACAGGGCAGGTCTAGTGGCAGGCCAGAACAGAGCACACAATCAAGCACTCCCCCCCCCCTTTACCTTTTTTTATTCCCACATAGTCAACCCACATCACACTCCCACAATCAAACAGCACACCCAAACACCCACACTGCTCAATAGCCATCCTAATGGACTACTAAACAGAAAGTTACACCACTCATTCTGTAGAAAGAAAGAATAGTCACCAATACTGCCAGGTCCCAAAGCAGTGTCTAGCAAGGAAGGAGAAAATAGAAAAGCAGATAGCAACACTACTTCTGTTGTGGGCCCAAAACAGAAGCTCAACAGCCATATAACCATCCAACTGTTGATCTGCCTTAAATATACACTAGGCCTATCAGTGTGGGAGGAAACAGTAATAGTTCACAGATACGGCATCTCTATCGAACTGGCAAAAGCAGTCTGCAGGCTCAGCCACACCACATACGCTCTCCCAAAATCAATCATAGCCAGACATACAGCAAGCCAAAACATCCATAGCATTCAAGATTAACCAGTAAGAATAACAAAACAGGAAAATATACTGCTCAGTCCACTCAAAACACAACGGGTCTCTCTCCAGAATGTAAAAAGCAAAAGTCTGCGCTGAAGACAACCAGAGAAGTTAAGGACACGCGAGGAACAGCATAAAAAGCCATTTAAACAAAGGCACTCGCTAGCATTTGGAAGGAATAAAAAATCATTCCAGCTGGTGTCCAGAGATCGAGCAGGCTCTTTATGCAGGGTGTTCAGAAAATCCCGCGCTGCTTCCATAGTCTCAAAGGATCGCCAGCCAGACTCCGTGAAAACTTTTAACACAGAAAGGTAAAGCAGCATAAAACATTGCCAGCACATGTAAAACTCAGAGCAGATCGGAGAGAACCTGTTCGGCTATTTCAGGACTACTCAGCTGCGCTCTTGAAAAAGCACCGCAGTTTTTCCCCGATCTGCTCTGAGCTTTACATGCGCTGGCAACGTTTTATGCTGCTGTACCTTTCTGTGTTAAAAGTTTTCATGAAGTCTAGCTTGTGGTGATCCTTTGAGACTTTGGAACAGGTTCTTTCTCAAAGCAGAGCAGTTCCTTGCACATTTTGTACTGTTTAAGCATAATTGTGCATTTTTATGACGACTGCTCTCGGCCGCTATTTGTCTTTCGTCTGCCTGCCCAGTCTGTGAGCGCACTCCAAACGGACCTGGCCAGTGGGCAACGGCAGCAATGCCAGCAACCAAGATAGCGTTTTGAGGAGGTCGATAAGACGAAGATTGTCCCTCCCGGGGAGGGGGTGTTGTTATATTTGCTCCATAAGACCCACCCTTATTTCCACCCACTTTTTTGGGGGGGAAAAGTGTGTCTTATGGAGCAAAAAATACGGTATTTAATAACAATATTTTCAATTTTATGTGCTAGTACCTTTCAAATTAGTTTTAAATGCTGAAAGTATCTTAATGTGCAAAATATCCTTGGCAAGGCTGTTCATGTGTGATCTGCTGAAGCTAATAAAATAAAACATTTGTTTCTGTTTAAATAAATATCACCATCCCAATATGAAAATGAAAATACTTATTTACCTTTGGTTTTTTGTTCTGTGACCTATGAATAAAATAAAGAAAATAAAATTTTAGTCCCATCTGCAATCAGTAAACCATTTTCTAACAGTATGTAAAAACAAAATGGGCTTTTCCATAAATAAATCACTAATGATACATACAGTACATGCTGTTAGTAAAGGATCCCCTTAGTAGTAAATGTGTACAGAGCAGATTTCAAAAGGTCATATGGCAAGTTGATAATATTTACCTCACAAAAAAATTGAAAATATTTTAAAATCAAACATTACAGACCTTCAAGATTTTTCCTTAAAATCCCCAAAACATATGAGAGCAACTATGATAACAAAGTGGAAATTACCATATATACTCTAACATGCTGTAAACCAAGGTAGCCAACCCCCCTCCCCCCCCAAAAAAAAAGAAAAAAAATCAAACAAAAAAACGGTTGACTCAAATATAAACCAATGGTTTATATTCAAGTACCAGAGCAGAAGCAACCCCTACTCACTTCCCTGGTGTTCAGTCTGCTGGCTGAAGGAAAACAGTCCAAATCTCCCCCCCCCCCCCCTTTCCGAACCCATAATGGGCCTCCAGTACTTCCTGGTTATCCAGTGGTGGGGGAAATCAGAGCTGCTGTCAATTCCTCCCTCACGGCTATTTTGCTTGTGCAAGAAGCTAGCCAGCCAATCCCCTCACCATACCTCCCTTCAAGCCTACCTTCCTGGTGGTCCAGCAGTAAAGCAGGGAAGGGGCAATCCTTCTACGTTCCTGCCAGGCAGTTTCCGTAGGGAAAAAAATGGCTGCCACAAGTTCTCATGGCAACCTTTGCGAGGATCGAAGATCCCTTTGTGTAATGCACCCATACCCCCATCAACCACTGCAGCTACAATAACAACAAAGTGAGCAAAACACAATAGAGTTGCATTTGCTACATTGCATATGGAAAAATTATGTTCTTACCTGTTAATTTTCTTTCCTTTAGAAGCAGCAGATGAATCCAGAGACCAATGGGATAGCACACATCTACCATCAGGTGGAGATAGAGAAACTGATTAACAGGTGGTCCTATTGGCTGGCACTCCTCCTGTATCTCCAGTATAACTTGCCCAAGCATCCGAAACCAGCAATAGGCATAGCATGTAAAAAACTTATTTCCCATACCAAACTCAAAAGGCAATAATACAGAACACAACCATCAACAAACTTCGAAAGTTGCAAAAGAAACAACCAACAGACAATATCCAGAAAGGGTGGGGCTCTGGATTTATCTGCTGCGTTTAAAGGAAAGAAATTAACAGGTAAGAGCATAATTTTTCCTTCTTTAGCAACAGCAGCAGATGAATCCAGAGACCAATGGGATGTAGCAAAGCAATCCTCAATCTGGGTGGGAAGCAAACGCCGCCTCTGCAACAACCGAAGTACTAAACGCATCCACTGCATGCTCCTCCAACCAGTAATGTTGAGATAAAGCACTCTCGGAAGGCCAAGTAGTCGCAAGACAAAATTCCTCCAAGGAAAAATCCTCAGGACCGAGTCCAAGAAGTAGCCATCGCTCTCGTGGAATGGACATGAAGTTCTTTCGCCAACCACTTCCCTGCCATCAAGCAAGCAGAAATAATGTCCTCTTGGACCCATCGAGCAATGGAGGCTTTGGACGCTGCCATACGTTTGAGGCATCCCACGAAGAAGACAAAAAGATGATCTAAACAACTAAAAGACATCAGAAACCTAGCTCGCGGAGAATGCTATGCACTTTCAAAAAATGCAGTGAATAAAAACACGTCTTCCAATTTCTACTCCCAGGAAGAAGGAAGGAAAAGCGAGAGTGTCATAAAAGAAAGGATGACACCTCCTTAGAAAGAAATCGTGGTACCATCCAAACTGACACCCCAGATTTTGGAAATCAGAAATAGGAAACCCCGCCATACAAGGCCTGCAACACAGAAAACTGTCGAGCTGAAGCCATGGTCACAAGAAACACCGTGTTCAAAGTCACAGCCTGTAAGAGGCTCAAAAAGTAAGCTTGAAACAGAGCCTCCAATAAACGGCGAAGAAGTACCTGAAGACTGTACTCCAGATAGGGTTCTAAGAGGTGCACGAATAAATCGTACTCCATCCAGGAACAGCACCACACAAAGCTGAGAAGTAAGCAAAGAGCAAGATACCGAGCTTTGGAAACAAGCCAAGATGGCCACTTGAAGCGGAAGGGAATTGAACACAAAACCCTTTCCAGAACGCAAATGCCAAAAAGGAAAGAACAGATAAAATAGATTGAGTACCTACCCATTCCAAGCTTGAACTGTGACACAGGGGACACTGCTTCTATTTCCCTCAAAACAAAGAGTGCAGCCACCTTCGTCTCCCTTTTGGCCCAAGAGTGACAGGGACTCAACCAAGGAGTTTGAGATTGGGGAGACAAATTATAGTTGGCATCCGTCGCAAATGGTACCTACTGATCTGTGGTCACTTTGACCCACTCCCAATAAGAGAGAGACAGCCATCCCCCTATGCAATGAGACTCCAGGGAGCAGATCTGCTGTTCATTATTGGGCGGTCTGGGCCCCAGCCTGAGCATGGGAGAACTGACCTCTGGGCTTCCCGTCAGAGCAAAAGGAATGTTTGGGCTGGAACTTTGTCTATTGCTAGGGCTGAGACCTCCCAACATGGAACTTTGAGTCCCAGTGCTTAGTCTTGGAGGAGTCTTGCCGTGGCTGGCTCCAGTGTCAGTCTTCAGGCAGACACTATGGGTGAACCTTGAAGAAGTCCTTAACAATCTTGTCCAGGTCTTCACCAAAAAGGATTCTACCCCTAAAGGGCAGCTAATGAGACAACATTTGGAAGCCACATCGGCAGCCCAATGCCTGAGCCATAGAAAATGTCATGCTGCTACTGACCAGGCCATTTGCTTGGCAGATGACCTGACCAAGTCTTACAAAGAATCCACAAAATAGGCAAGTGCTAACTCCATGAAAGGAAAAAGAAGTGTCTAAGCAGAACCCTGCTCCACTTCACAGCCATCTGCTGAAGCCAAGTAAAGCATGACCTGGCAGCATAAGAACTGCAAACAGTGCCCTGGAGAGACAAGGATGCCCCTTCAAAGGAATGTTTTAGCAGTGCCTTTAGCTTTCTGTCCTGCATGTATATCAGCACAATGCCCCCTTCAACAGGGAAGGGTAACTTCTTTGTAACCACGGTAACCTAGGCATCGACCTTAGGCAAGTAAAACTTATCCAACTCCTCTGGAAGTAGAGACGCACCATGGCCCTACAAACTTTAAAGACCTGTGTCCAAAGAACCCACTGCGCAGAGATCAGTTTCTGCATGGCAGTGTGGAGCAAGAATGTCCTGGAGGTCTTCCAAGTGCTAGTCATTTGGGGGTTCACAATGGCAGAAGAGGGAGTTTCAGGAGACTCAATATTGAGAGCCACTAGTGCCATAATTATTAAAGAAGGTAGTTCCTCCTTCCAGAACAACCTCTTGGCTGTGCGATCATCTACTACATTGAGAGGAAGTTCCACCTCTTCCAGGTTCTTGAGAAATCCCATAGAAAGGGAGGAAACCAGTCCTCTCCCAAGAGAAGAAAACAGTGAAGATGGAGTCCGGTGTCTCTGTATCTGCCAGGCGCCTATGCTTGGGTACAGTGCCCCCAGCCAGCACCAATGCTAAGGCGTCCTGGAACAGCGCCATGTCACCCAGGCCAGATAAATTTAAAGTTTCTGCAAAAAAAAACCCACAAAAGCCTGATGGGAGAGCAGGATGAAACTGTTTAAGTAGATAGGCCTGAAGCAGCAGAACAAACTTGGGAGAGAAGGGCTGACCAGCAAGCTGAGTGTCCCTGTGAGTAGGCAGCACCTGCAGCAGAGGTGCTGCATCCCCACATACTGCCGTATCCCTATGAGTAGGCCGTGCCTGCAACCGAGGGCCTACATCTCCATGTGGAGCTGATGCGAGAAGAGCATCTGAGGAGAACATTGGAGCAGATGACACTGACAAGGACGCCAACACAACTATAATTGCAAAGGCAGGAGGAGCCGGGATCCGATCCAGTCCCCTGCCATATCAGTAACCGCTACATCTCCCCTTAGCTGATCGCCACTTATTGCAGCAAGAACAGCACTTTCCAATCTCTGCCATCAAGAAACAGTTTTGGTGCGAAAAAGTAACATGCAGCTCAACCCTTGAATGCCGCTGGAGAAACGGAGCACTGGTCAGGACCACAACCATAAAGCCAAGCTGAGCCATCCGGGCTGACATCAAAAATGCTGAGCAGGGCTTTCAAGGCTCTACCCCACCAGTGGGAAATAGTAGAGGCTCCTCATCGCCATCTGACCTGCTCCAAGCAAGAAGAGCTTCTCTCCAACTCTGACACAACCTACTATGCCAGCAAAAAGAAGCGGTCAGTTGGGTTAAAAAGGTTCCATATATAATCCGGGAAATTATAGACCGGTGAGTCCAACATTGGTGCCAAGAAAAATGATAAGAGACTATTATAGAGAACAAAATGACAGAACATATATATAAGAAAGCCAACATGGATTTAGTCAAAGGAAATCTTGCTTCACCAATCTACTGCATTTCTTTGAAGGGATGAATGAACATGTGGATAAAGATGAACCGGTTAATATTGTGTATTTGGATTTTCAAATGGCAAGTCATGAGACAGGAGGTAATATCCTATTATACGAGGGTCATTTCATAAATATTGCACACTTTTTTTTGTTTACATGTTTCTTTTTTTTTTTCCAAGTATTTCTTTACAATCCTTCAATATAGTCTCCTTGCTTTGCAATGACCAAGTCCCAACGTCCGGGAAGCATCGTTTGACAGATCATGGGCTAGATTCATTAACCCTCCAATCCATGTGCGATTCATTTCTGTTTCCATGCAGGCCGATGAATTCACTAAAGGCCTACATGCAAATGAAGACGATCATTGGCATGCCCCTAGCCAACTGCACAGAACGCTAAAGCCCTGACAGTAGTGACAGGAGAAACAGCTTCCTGTCACTGCTGTCAGGTCTTCTGCCGGCTTTTAAATTTTTTTTTTTTTTTTTAATCGGGCAGATATTTTGCGTGTTTTACACATGCAAAATATCTGCCCAATTTGAAAAAAAAAAAAATTAATCCCCCCTCCCAACAACTGCCCCGACACCCCTCCCTCCCTCCCCAAACCCCACAAAAAATTTGCCCCGCAGCCTGCTCTCTGCTGCCCCGACTCTCTCACTCTCGCCCCAAATCTCTCCTGCCCTTCCCGTACTGGGAGCCCGTGGTTTTAACCCGCGGGCTAAAGCGGGTTAAAACCACGGGCTCCCTGGCCTACACAAAGTAAAAAAAAAATTTTTTTTAAAGGTTGCAATGCCCCCCCTCCCCCCCCCCGTGCTAATGCCAATTCCCTCCTGCCATGTTAAACCCCTCCTGGCCTAGCTGGGGCGGGTCCACCTCCCTCCCTGTTACAAAATCTAGTCCGACCGGCTAGCCGGGCCAGGCCCACCCATCTAAAAACAAACTGCAGGAGGGATGCTAACTCCCTCCTGCTACCCATCCACCCACCCTGGGACACCCCCTACCCATTCCAGGCCACCTTTCCTCTCTCGCTCCTCGTACCTTTAACAGAGCAGTAGGGATGCTCAAGCCCTCCTGCTTCAATGCCTCCAGCGACACTCTGAGGCTCTAGACCCCACCCTGTTGCATCATGTGATGCACGGGGAGGAACCTAAGGCCCTGATTGGCTCAGGCTCCCACCATAGGAGGGGCCTGGGACGCCTGAGCCAATCAGGGACTTCCTTAGGGCTGAGCCTAAGGAAGCCCCTGATTGGTCAAAGCAATAGTCAATCAGAGACTTCCTAAGACTCAGCCCTAAGGAAGACCCTGATTGGCTCAGGACCCTCCCAAGGTAAGAGCCTGAGCCAATCAGGGCCTTAGGCCCCGCCCTGTGCAGCACATGATGCGCCGGAGCGGGGCCTAAGGCCTCAGAGTCATCGTAGGAGGCATTGGAGCAGGAGGGGTTGAGCATCCTTCCTGCTCCGTTAAAGGTATGGGGAGGGAGGTGGAAAGGGGGCCTATAATGGGGAAGGGGTGTCTGGGGGGGGAGGCAGGAGGGAGTTGGCATCCCTCCTGCAGTTTGGATTTTGATGGGTGGGCCGAGCCAGACTAGATTTAAAACATGAAGGGAGGTGGGCCGGGCCCTGCCCAGCCAGACCAGGAGGGGTTTAACATGGCAGGAGAGAGTTGGCATCCCTCGTGCCTTTTGTGGGGCACTGGCATGTGGGGGGGGGGGGGGGGGGGCATCGCGACTTTTTTTTACTTTTTACTTTTTTGTCATGCAGGGAGCCCATGGGGAGGGCAATGTCAGGGGGGGCAGGAGGGAGAGGGTCGCCGGGGGGGGGGGGCCCTCAGCCGCTTTTTGACAGGCCTGCCTGTCTTTTTTTTTTTTTTTTATGTGGCAGATATTTTGTGTGTGTAACACATGCAAAATATCTGTGCCATGGAAAAAAAATGAATAAAAAAAAAGACAGGCAGGCCTGTTAGTAACTGTTACCGACAGGTCTGCAGCAGTCAGGTTTGCCAATAGTAAAACCCAATTCAAAATAGCCAAGCAATTGTTAGTGAATCAATCACTTGGCTATTTTGCATGGGGTTTTGCTAATTTGCATAGGAGGGTCGGGATTGGATCGCTATAGGCTTTAGTGACTGTGGTTGGAGGGAAATTTAGTCGCAAAGGGCTCGCAAACCGATTGGTATACGATCAGTTTGCTTAGTGAATCTAGCCCCATGTCTCTCAGTTAAACTGCTGGTATGGTAGAGTGAAAAGGTGAGCTGTATGCTGTTGGGATTTGCTGCTTGCTGAGATTACCCTCGAGATAAAATTAACAATGTTTTCTGGAGAATATACTGGCAACTCGGAGGTGAGAGGTGAAATGTCTTGTTAGATAAGAATTGAATTGACTGATGAAAACAATCAGTGATAAAAGCGACACTGGTTTGAAAGTAGTTTATATGCTTGAACAACTGGCAACTGCTTTCTTTTGGGACATAATTATTGCCTCTCAATGAGGGAATTACTGTGAACAAGAAGGGAAAGAATACAATCTGTATGTGGATTAGAACTAGCCCTCAATAAAGAGACCTACCAGCAAGAGAGGACTGTTTCTTTTGTCCTGGGTTGCAGGAATTGGACATTATAATTAGACTTTAATTGAGACAGACTTGGAAATATGGCAAACAAAAAAACTAGACCAAATCTCAAAGCTTTTGCTTTTCATGCAGGCGAACTGGTGGAAATGACGCTTTCAAAAACGGCTCTATTACAGGAAGAACCGGAGCAAAATGTTTTTGGAGGGGGGTCACGTGATGTGCACAGTCTAAACAAGATGCCCTGAGGAGCAGTTCCGGGAACCGTGCTATAAAATTTACAAGTCTCTCTGCTTTTTGGTGAACAGATTTTTCCCAAACTAGCACGATCTATGCGATTCAAAGCAGACGAATATCATCCATGTTCCAGCAGAAAATTTGAGCATGTTATGCCACATAAAGGAGCCCGAAGTCATCGTACAGCACAAAGTAAGCCTGTACGCAAAATGGGGGCAGAAGACAGGCCTGCCGCAGACCTCACGGTAATTCTTGGGGAGGCAGCGGTGCTGGAACTCAAAAAGCATTTAACCGCTATATTTGACAATAAAATGTCTGGCCTGAAGGTAGTAATTCAGGAGCTTAAAAATGGATAACACCAGGGTGATGCACATGGAAGAGTGCCTTGTGCAAACGGATTCTCACTTGAACCGGCTCCAAGTTTTGGAACATACAGCCTAAAAATTAAAGGAGGATCACTATAATCGAGCCCACAGGAATAACCTGCGGGCTATAGGGGTCCCTGAATCTATCAAGGAGGGGTATCTCCGGTCCTGGTTAGAAATATGGCTACCATCGGTACTAGAGATGGGCGAGGACCTCCTGTGCTTGTGCCTGGAGCATGCACACCGACTGGGGCAGCGCAAGGACGGAGACCAATGACCGCGCCCGGTAATAAAGCACAGTTACTTACCGTAACAGGTGTTATCCAGGGACAGCAGGCAGATATTCTTGACTGATGGGTGACGGCACCGACGGAGCCCCGGTACGGACAATTTTAGAGTGATTGCACTCTAAGAACTTTAGAAAGTTCTAGCTAGGCCGCACCGCACGTGCGCGAGTGCCTTCCCGCCCGACAGAGGCGCGCGGTCCCCAGTTAGGATAAGCCAGCTAAGAAGCCAACCCGGGGAGGTGGGAGGGACGCAAGAATATCTGCCTGCTGTCCCTGGATAACACCTGTTACGGTAAGTAACTGTGCTTTATCCCAGGACAAGCAGGCAGCATATTCTTGACTGATGGGTGACCTCCAAGCTAACAAAAAGAGGGATGGAGGGAAGGTTGGCCATTAGGAAAACAAATTTTGTAAAACAGATTGGCCGAAGTGTCCATCCCGTCTGGAGAATGCATCCAGACAATAGTGAGATGTAAAAGTATGAACTGAGGACCAAGTAGCAGCCTTGCAGATTTCCTCAATAGGAGTGGAACGGAGGAAAGCTACAGACGCTGCCATAGCTCTAATCTTGTGGCCCGTGACAGAACCTTCCAGTGTCAGGCCTGACTGAGCATAACAGAATGAAACGCAAGCAGCAAGCCAATTGGACAGGGTGCGTTTAGATACAGGATGACCCAACTTGTTAGGATCAAAGGACAAAAACAGTTGAGGAGATGATCTGTGAGGTTTGGTGCGATCAAGATAGTACGCCAGAGCACGTTTACAATCCAAGGTATGCAAAGTCTGTTCACCTGGATTAGAATGAGGCTTTGGGAAAAAAAACAGGTAGAACGATGGATTGGTTAAGATGAAACTCAGACACAACCTTAGGAAGGAATTTCGGATGTGTACGGAGGACGACCTTATCATGGTGAAAAACAGTGAAAGGTGGATCAGCCACCAGTGCATGGAGCTCACTGACCCTCCTGGCAGAAGTGAGAGCTATAAGAAAGACCACTTTCCAAGTTAGAAATTTAAAATGCGTTGTGGCCAAAGGCTCGAAAGGAGGCTTCATTAACGCAGAAAGAACCACATTAAGATCCCATACAACAGGAGGGGCCTTAAGAGGTGGCTTCACATTGAAAAGACCCTTCATGAACCTTGAAACTAAGGGATGAGCTGAGAGGGGTTTTCCATGAATCGGCTCATGAAAAGCTGCAATAGCACTAAGGTGAACTCTTATCGAAGAGGATTTAAGACCAGAGTCAGATAAGGACAAAAGATAGTCCAACACCAGTCCCACTGCTGAAGACATGGGATTATGGTGATGTAACAGGCACCAGGAAGAAAACCGAGACCACTTTTGTTGGTAACATTGAAGAGTAGACGGTTTCCTGGAGGCATCAATAATAGAACGGACAGGCTGAGAAAGGAGAGCTTGAGCCGAAGTCAGCCCGAGAGATACCAAGCTGTCAGGTGCAGAGACTGTAAGTTGGGATGAAGCAGTGTTTGCTGATTCTGTGTAAGCAGTGAAGGAAACAGAGGAAGAGGTATGGGTTCCCTGGAACTGAGTTGAAGTAGAAGGGAAAACCAATGCTGTCTGGGCCACCGTGGAGCGATGAGAATCATGGTGGCTTGTTCCCTCTTGAGCTTGAATAAGGTGCGCAGCATGAGCGGAAGAGGAGGGAATGCATAAAGGAAGAGATTGGTCCAATCTAGGAGAAATGCATCGGGTTCCAGACGGTGAGGAGAGTAAAGTCTGGAGCAAAACAGGGGCAGTTGATGGTTGTGGGGAGCTGCAAAAAGATCCACTTGAGGTGTGCCCCATTGAGAGAAAATGGACTGGAGAGTCGAAGGGTCGAGAGTCCATTCGTGAGGTTGAAGAATTCTGCTGAGATTGTCTGCTAAGCAATTCTGTTCCCCTTGGATGTAGACTGCCTTCAGGAATAAGTGACGAGCAGTCGCCCAGGTCCAAATCTTTTGAGCTTCCTGACATAAGGGACGGGATCCCGTCCCTCCCTGTTTGTTGATGTAGTACATTGCAACTTGGTTGTCTGTGCAAATGAGAAGAACCTGAGGAAAAAGGAGATGTTGGAAAGCTTTGAGGGCATAAAACATCGCTCTGAGTTCCAGGAAATTGATGTGGTGTTTCTTTTCCTGGGTGGTCCAAAATCCCTGAGTTTGGAACTCGTTCAAGTGAGCTCCCCAAGCATAGGGGGAGGAATCCGTGGTGATGACCAGTTGATGAGGAGGTAAATGGAACAGTAGACCTCTGGATAGATTTGATGATTTCAACCACCAAAGAAGCGACTGTCGAAGAGACGAGGTCACAGATATGTGTTGTGAACAAGGATCCGTCGCTTGTGACCACTGAGTCGCTAGGGTCCATTGAGGAGTACGCAGGTGGAGACGTGCGAAGGGAGTGACATGTACTGTGGAGGCCATGTGTCCCAAGAGCACCATCATGTGATTCGCAGAGATGGAAGGTTGCTGGAACACCTGCTGACAGAGATGAAGGATGGTGTGAAGGCGGTTTGGAGGAAGAAAAGCCCTCATCTGAACAGTATCCAGAATGGCTCCAATGAATTGAAGTCGCTGAGTTGGAATGAGGTGCGACTTGGGTAGATTGATTTCGAACCCCAACAGTCGAAGGAAGCAAATGGTCTGATCCGTGGCTTTGTGAACGGACTGAGGAGAAAGAGCCTTGATGAGCCAGTCGTCCAGGTAAGGGAAGACTTGAAAGTTGTGGGAGCGGAGATAAGCTGCGACCACAATCAGACATTTGGTGAATACCCTGGGCGAGGAGGCTAGGCCGAAGGGTAGCACCTTGTATTGGTAATGATGTTGATTGACAAGAAAGCGAAGATATTGTCTGGACATCAGATGAATTGGAACGTGAGTATACGCCTCCTTGAGATCGAGGGAACATAGCCAGTCTTCCTGAGAAAGAAGAGGGTATAGGGTGGCAAGAGATAACATCTTGAATTTCTCCTTGACCAGACATTTGTTGAGATCCCTGAGATCTAATATTGGTCTGAGATCTCCGGTCTTTTTGGGTACAAGAAAGTACCGGGAGTAAAATCCCAGGCCTTGCTGGTCCAGAGGAACTGGTTCGATGGCATTGAGAAGAAGGAGGGAGTGAACCTCCCGAGCGAGGAGGAGGGATTGAGCCTTGTTGGAAGCAGACTCTTTTGGCAGACTTAGAGGTGGAGGAGTCTGAAAATTTAGGGAGTAGCCGTGGGCGATGATAGCAAGTACCCACTGGTCGGAGGTGATTGCTTCCCATCGAGATAGAAAAACTTGTAGTCGACCTCCTATGGGCTGAGGTAGAGGACACGAGGGAGGAAGACTGGCAATGTCCTGGAGAAAGGAGTCAAAAGGGCTGTGTCGACTTAGGTTGAGTAGCCGGTTTGACAGCAGGCTGCTGTTGCTGACGAGCCTGTTGTAGCTGCTGACGCTGTCTGCGAGGTTGAGGAGGATGAGGCTGAGCCGGTCGAGCAGAAAACCTCCTTTGATATGAAGGTTGTTGCCTGAATGGACGAGGAGGAGGAGGTTTCTTCTTGTTTTTCAACAAGGTGTCCCATCTAGTTTCATGGGCGGAGAGCTTTTGTGTGGTGGTATCCATGGACTCCCCAAACAGCTCATCCCCTAGGCAAGGAGCATTGGCAAGCCGGTCCTGATGGTTTACATCCAGTTCTGAGGCCCGTAGACATGCCAACCTTCTCATTGCTACAGAGATAGCAGTAGCTCGAGATGTCAGTTCAAAAGTATCATAAATAGACCGGACCATAAACTTCCTGAGTTGCAGAAGACTAGAGGTACATTGCTGAAAAGCAGGAAGTTTACGGTCCGGAATATACTTTTGAAAAGAGGTCACCTGTTGAATGAGGTGCTTCAGGTAAAACGAGAAGTGGAAAGCGTAATTACTCGAACGGTTGGCCAGCATGGCATTTTGGTAAAGACGCTTTCCAAATTTGTCCATGGCCTTTCCTTCCCTACCAGGAGGGACAGAGGCATACATACTGGCTCCTGCAGTCTTCTTTAGGGTTGACTCTACCAACAGGGATTCATGGGGAAGTTGGGGTTTGTCAAATCCAGGAATTGGAATCACTTTATATAGAGATTCTAGTTTTCTTGGGGCTCCTGGGATTGTCAAAGGAGTTTCAAGATTCTTATAAAAAGTTTCCCTCAAGATGTCATGGAGGGGTAACTTTAAAAACTCTTTAGGAGGTTGGTCAAAATCCAAGGCATCCAAAAATGCCTTGGATTTTTTAGAGTCAGACTCTAAAGGAATAGACAGGGTGTCTGACATCTCCTTTAAAAATTTTGTGAAGGAGGAGTGCTCTGGCTTAGCAGTAGTATCCCGCACCGATGGTTCCTCCTCATCAGATGTGTAATCCTCCTCGGTACCGAGGGGATCATCCGAATCGTCCCACAAGTCAGGGTCCCGTACCGATTGTAAACGGCCCTGGGAAAGTGGAGTCGATGTATCAGCATGTTTAGTCTTGCGTACCGATTTACCAGACCGAGTGGAGACGGTACCAAGGGAATGTAGTACGGTACGGGGTTCAGAGAACGGTACCGGTTCCGACCCCGTAGGAATAGCACGCCGTTTTGGTTCTGCTGACAGAACAGGCATGGACAAAGATTTATGTGGTGCCGAAACAGTCGATGCCAATAACAGAGGCTGTTCGACAGACGGCACCGAAGGCTCAGTCGGTACCGACACTGGAAGGTTCGGAGACAATAGAGCCGGGAGCAACTGTTGGAGTTGCTGCTGAAGCTGGACCTGGAGGATAGAGGCAATGCGCTCATCCAACGTTGGTCCAGATGGCACCGGTACCGGTTTTTTCTTGCTCGGTACCTTCGGTGCCGCTCGACGCTCGGGTGAAGTCGATGCCGATGACGAGGCAGAGACTTCAATGGGAGCGGAGCGTTTACGGGGCCGGCGCTCAGTCTGCAGGACTTGGCTCACTGCATGCTCGACTGGCTGGCCTAGAACAGTAGGGGAAGGCTTCTTAGCCGGCTTACCTACAGGAGTCGACACCGACGATGGATCTGGCGGTGCCGAGGTAGTCGGAGTCGATTTGGAGGAAGTCGTCGACGTCGATACCGGTGCAACTTCCATAGCAGTACCGAAAAGGATCCGCTGCTGAATTTGTCGATTTTTTAAAGTTCTTTTTTGTAAAGAACTACAGCGGGTGCAGGTTTCAGCCCTATGGTCCGGACCCAAACACTGGAGGCACCACTTGTGTGGGTCGGAAAGGGAGATAGGGCGTGCACACCGCTGACACTTTTTGAAACCCGGTGACGGGGGCATGAAGGGAAATACTGCTGTAGCAAAATCGAAGCCCGAGGCTTCGATGGTGCCAACAGGCCCCGCCGGGTCAGATTCGACAAAAAAAATGAAAAATAAGAATTTTTTTTTTTTTTTTACACAAAAGGTAAAAAAAAGAAGGAAAGAAATAAAATATGAAGAGAAAAATATGCGCGAGCGGGAAGGCAAGTGAAATAGAAAAAATCTTCCAACAGCCGTTGGAAACACGCGTCTTCTTAGCTCCGCGGAATTAAGAAAACTGGGGACCGCGCGCCTCTGTCGGGCGGGAAGGCACTCGCGCACGCGCGGTGCGGCCTAGCTAGAACTTTCTAAAGTTCTTAGAGTGCAATCACTCTAAAATTGTCCGTACCGGGGCTCCGTCGGTGCCGTCACCCATCAGTCAAGAATATGCTGCCTGCTTGTCCTGGGATAATGAAGTTTATAAACTTTGTCGAAAAGGAGAAAGTCTTGCGGAAATATCAGGAGCGCAGTGCCCGATCCAGAACTTCTCTTCGGCGGTAGCAGCGAAGCGCAAGGAGATGGTTCCCTATTGTAAGACCCTTTACCAATGTGGCTTCCGTGCAACTCTGTAGTACCCAGCCTGGGTGCGTTTGACCTATCAGGGGAAAATATTGTCATTTGACAAGCCAAAGAATCTCAAGGCTCTGCTGCCGGAGGAAGCAGGGGTGCTTTGAGTTGTTTCTGAGTTTGGAGTCGGAGATTTAAGTGTTCCCAGGACTGAAAGGCACTTTCCTGATTTGTTTGTCACGGCTGCCTGACTTGGGGAGCAGTGAGGGAGAGCGGACTGATGGCTAAATTTATTGACTTGCAAGGATTGAGACTGCTTCTGCTGCTATTCCCTACTGCATAGCATTGGTTTGTTTTCATGCTTCTTGCAACTGTAGTATGGCTGGCAGGCTTGTGTAGGTGCTGGGTAGACCTTCCTTGGGAGGTCGTCTCTCACAGGCCGGGCTGGTTTACTTTGCAATGTATAGTTGGGGCCGCTGGGATATTGGTTAGGATCTAAGCTGGATTATTTTGTATTTATCCTATGCAGCTCCTTGTTTTCTGTTTTTTTTGTACTTTCTCTTCTGTTCTTTATCTTTGTTTGCCTCTTAGTTATGGGGCCTGCATACTGAGGAGGGCATCTTGGGGAGATAAGGAATTGTATACCAGGGTTTTCTTTTTGCCATGGAAGGGGGTTATAATCTTGCTAGAATCTATGATTATAATTGTTAATTGTAGCCAGAGTTCCTGGGGGGGCTCCTACTTGTGACTGGAATTGCATGTATGATATAGGAGATGGATGGAGGGGGTTTCTAATGTAGGGCTTTTTCGGTTTTTTTGGTTGTGTATGAAGAGTTGAGGAGCAGTCCGATGAGCTTGAGTGCGATGTAAGTAGAAAGCCAACGCCCTCTTACAGTCAAGAGTGTGGAGAATCACTTCTCCTAGAAGAGAATGGGGCTTAGGAAAAAACACAGGAAGAACAATGGATTGGTTGAGGTGAGAATCCAAAACCACCTTAGGCACGAATTTAGGATGGCTGTGGAGAACCACCTTATCCTGATGAAAGACGGTGAAAGGTGGATCCGCAACCAAAGCTTGCAGCTCACTGACCCTGCGGGTAGACGTGAGCGCACTAAGAAACACCACTTTCCAAGTGAGATACTTTAGATGAGCCCGATCGATAGGTTCAAAGGGAGGCTTCATCAACTGAGTAAGGACAACATTAAGATCCCAAACCACCGGAGGAGGTTTAAGAGGAGGATGAACATTGAAAAGACCCTTCATCAACCGGGAAACCATCAGATGAACGGAGAGAGGTTTCCCCTCCAGCTGCTGGTGAAAAGCAGCAATGGCACTGAGGTGGACTCGAATACAAGTAGATTTGAGGCCAGACCAAGACAAGTGCAACAGATAGTCCAGCACGGAAGACAAGGAGGCAGAACTCGGCTCCAGATGCAGAGCTGAACACCAAGAGGAAAATCTGGTCCTCTTCTGAGAATAACACTGTCGAGAACATCCCGAACAGATTGGGAGAACTGGAACGAGGCAGTTAGGTGCTGAGATACCAAGCTGTCAAATGTAGGGACTGCAGGTTGGGATGCAGAAGAGACCCTTGACTCTGAGAAAGCAGAGAAGGAAAACAAGGAAGAAGAAGAGGCTCTCCGGCACTGTGTCAAAGGAGCAGTGAGAACCAGGGCTACCTGGGCTACCGAGGAGCTATCAGAATCATGGTGGCGTGAACGGACTTGAGCCTGACGAGAGTCTTCAGAATCAGCAGGAATGGCGGGAATGCATAGAGAAACAGGCCCGTCCAGTCCAGGAGGAATGCATCTGCCTCGAGTCGGTGTGGAGAATAGATTCTGGAGCAGAATCGAGGCAGTTCGTGGTTTAGGGAGGAAGCAAACAGGCAGTTCCGTCTGGCCCTGAATGTAGACCGCTCTGCGAAAGATGTTGTGAGTGACGGATCACCCGTTTCCAAATCCCCCGTTTGTTCATATAATACATGGCCACCTGATTGTCCGTCCGCACGAGGACCACTTGGTTGCGAAGTAGATGGAGGAAGCTCCAACAGATTGATGTGACAGTGCCGCTCCTCGATGGACCAAGGCCCCTGCGTCCAGAGGCCGTCGAGATGAGCCCCCCAAGCGTAGGCAGACAAGTCTGTTGTCAAGACCTTCTGCGCTGGGGGATGTAAAACAGCAAACCTCTGGAAAGATTGGAACACTCCACATATCGCACAAGTGTACCTAGGAAAAGGCAGCATCTTAATCACTGCAGTGAACACCAACACATACATTGTAAAACTACACAAGCCAGATCCCGCACAATCAAATGATCCTGCAGTCAATGCCAACTGAAAACTATGTTCTTTTCATACGCACAGAACAGAGATACACCCTCGCCCAATATAGAATAATCACAAACTAAAAATAAAAATGTAGACAAAAGTTAAACTGAACCGCCAAGAAACCAGACTGCATACAATGCAACACCACAAAAACAGTAACACATGTCTTCTAATATATCTACTGTCTAATATAAAGACAGTAGATATAAATTTGAAAAAACTGATACATAACAATCACCAATTTACAAATTAACAAAATAAAAATAAAACAAATAATGAGAAATAAGAAAATACCATTTTATTTGACTAATTCCTGTAAGCTCGGTCCCCATCCCCGCAAACCATCTGATTCCATCCACACAAGCCTTGAATTGTTTTATATTGAACTTATTATATTAAAGTATAAAAAGAAACAATATTCTGTACAATTGTCAATTTATAAATCAGCGTCTTCTCCCCACTCTCTCTTCCCCATTTCCCTTCAGCGTCCTCAGCCCACTCTCTTTCCACTTTCCTTCAGCGCACGCACATAAAAACAAGCAAGTAATTTTATATCATTTTCATTCTATTCATTCATAGAAATTAAAGCCTAGATAATGCCAGTCACATAACAAAACATGATTTTACAAAAATAATTCCCTGCACAGTCAAGCCTGCAAGGATTACTAGATGTCTTTCAGCAGCTCCCCTCCCTCCCTCCCCCTTACCTTTGCGGCCAAGTCAAAATGATCTACCAACAATAAAATTTTTAAAACACATAACACACTGTAAGAAGAGAAAATGTTAATTATAATTTATATTCCGCGGGTTTTCAAAGAGGTCAAGGCAGATGACTTTATGCAATGTCACCTCAGTAACAACTATACAAAAATAGACAAATATACCCCCTCCCTTTTTACTAAACCACGAGTGTTTTTTAGCGCAGGGAGCTGCGCTGAATGCCCCACGCTGCTCTCAACGCTGTGACAAATCTAGCTCTCCTGCTAGCTTTGTCTCAGGGTTAGATAGGAAGAGCAGGAAACCCCTATGTAGGTGCAGAGGAACTGGAAGCGTGATTTCTCTCCCAGGCTGAATGCTGGGGAATTGGGAGAAGAATGTGAAATGGTGTATCTTTCAGAAGAATCTGAATCCACCATTAAGAACCAGTTGGAAGTTTGTGATGGATATTGGTTTGACCAGTGAACCTTGGGAGAGGTTAGAGATTATGGACACAAGCTGAGAGGTGGGAAGAATTTTGTTACTGTTTCTTACCTGTTTGTTCTGGCTTGGTGAAATCCTGAGGCTAAGCTTTATGAGTGTACAGCAGAACTTTCTAACTTTGAAAAACTAACCCCTGAAGCATTTTGTTATATTGTTTTGGCTCCAAACTGCTGGAACCATTTCCCTCCACACAGCTGGAGAATAATTACCACTGATAAGGCTCTGCAGGGAACGTGAGCTGATACAGAGGAGCTCCGTTTGCATAATTCCCTAGCTGCAGGCAGCCTGCACCCGAGTGTCAGTGTGGATAGTATACTTTATAATTTTGAAAAGTCTTTTTGTCATGAACTTTGTGTTTTGTTCTTCACTGCTTCACCATTGACAAGAACATTGCTAAAACTTACCACTGTCTTTGAAGGCTGGTGAAGAGGACTATGCTAAGGGGACTGAAGTCCAACCATGATTCTTGTGGTTTCTTTATTTTTCTTGATTTTGATAACACATTCATTCTAGTGCTGGTAAAGCCAAGGTGGCCAGATTGTCCCTGTTTTGTATACTTTGAGTTTTGAAAGAATGTACTGTAGTATATTACAACCTCCTGGTAAATACCAGAATTTTCTGATCCAGGGTCAGAAATAAAAGTACATCTTTAATTTTGAACCTGTTGTGTGTGTGTGTGATTTCCTTGCTTGTCTTCACTGTGAACATTGAACTTATTGTTTTCACCCTAGGCGTTTGCCTAGATAGCCTGAAGGATTCCCTAGTTGAAGGGAACGCGCTGGGAGTAGTTACCGTCGCAGTGAACCCGGTTCGCTGCGGTGATCAGGAGCCTGCGGGTTACGACAACGCTCATAGGCTCCCTGCGCTAAAAACCGCCATTGCGGTTTAGTAAAAGGGGGCCATAGTGCAAAATATAGACAGCATATATAAATTCTCAAAACGGACACATTTTGATCACTAAATTGAAAATAAAATCATTTTTCCTACCTTTGTTTGGTAATTTCATCAGTCTCTAGTTGCACTTTATTCTTCTGACTGTGCATCCAATATTTCATCCCGCCTCCTGTATGCTTCCTCTCCTCTAGACCTCATTCCCTCCCCCAACATTTTCTTTGTTTTATCCTGCCCCCTTCTTTCTTTCTCTCTATGCCCCCTTTCTTTCTGTATGTCTGTCTTTCTCTCTCTGTGTCCCATTTCTTTCTTTCTTTCACCCTGCCCCCTTCTTTCTCTCTCCATGCCCCCTTTCTTTCTCTATGTCTGTCTTTCTCTCCCTCTGTGCCCCATTTCTTTCTTTCTTTCACCCTGCCCCTTCTTTATTTCTCTATCCATGCAACCTTTCTTTCTCTCTCTCTCTCTCCATGCCCCATTTCTTTCTTTCACCCTGCCCCCTTCTTTCTCTCTCCATGCCCCCTTTCTTTCTCTATGTCTGTCTTTCTCGCTCTCCGTGCCCCATTTTTTTTCTTTCTTTCTTTGTTTCACCCTGCCCCCTTTCTTTCTTTCTCCCTGCCCTCCCCCATGCTACCGCCATTGGGAAACATGCTGCTGTCACCGCCGCCGAGGAAAGGCTACCACTGCAGCCATCGGGAACAGGCCGGCGGCGAGTTCTCCCTCCCTGCTTTTCTTCCCCGCGGAGCCAACCAACTGTCGCCACCCGACGTCAATTCTAACGTCGAAGAGGACGTTCAGGGCCAGCCAGGCAGCGATTGGCTAGCCCAGAACATCCTCTCCGACGTCAGAATTGGTCAGAATTGGTCAGCCCTGCGGGAAAGAAAAGCAGGGAGAACTCGGCACCGGCTTGTTCCCGATGGCGGAGTGGCAGCCTATTCTCCGGTGGGTGGCCAGTTGTTCAGCCCCTTGGGGCGTGCACCCGGGGTGGACCGCCCCCCCCCCCCTTGGTACGCCACTGGGTGGGGTGGACTTCTGTGGATAGCGCCGCAGAGGAAGCTTATATCGCTTAGCAGGAGGGGCTTTCGCCTTAGGACGTATCAGATAGGCGAAGAATCTCTCATGCTCCGAAAGGCATTTCGTAGCCACCTCGATCGAGTTGTCAAAGAGCTCGTCCCCCACCCAGGGAAGATTCACCAGACGATCCTGCAAATTGGGATCCATGTCCACGATGCGCAGCCATGCCAAGTGACACTTCGCCACTGCAAAGGTCGTGACCCTGGACTACAGCTCAAAAGCGTCATACGCGGCCTGGAGCATATAAAGGCGAATTTGGGATAGCATCTCAAGAAGGTGACAGAACGCCGGTTGACGGCGAGAGGGAACGTCAGGAAGAAAAGACTGCAGAACTTTCAGGCAGTGCTTGAGGTAAGAAGTGAAAGTAAAATTATAATTAAGGACACGGTTTGCCAACATGGAGATCTTGGTAGAGCCAGCGACCAAACTTGTCCATCATCCGACCCTCCCTACCCGGGGGGATGGCAGCATAGACCCTGGAGGGGTTAGACTTCTTCAGCGAGTATTCCACAACCAGGGACTGATGGGAAAGCTGCGACTTCTCGAAACCCTTACACAGAACCGTGCGATATCGAGATTCCATTTTGGAAGGGATGGCAGGAATGGCATAAGGTGTCTCCAAATTGCGGAAGAAGGTCTGTTTCAGAACTCGATTCAAGGGAAGACACAAAGATTCCATAGGAGTGGAGGGAGCTCCAACTCATCCAGATATTCCTGAGTGTACCGGGATTCAGACTGGAGGTCCAGCTGAAGAGTCTTACCCATGTCCGAGACAAACCTCGCAAAGGAAGAGGTCCACAAGGAAGAAAGGACCTCGTGATGCGAGGAGGATCCGGAACGTCGAGCCGCAAAAAAGGACAGGGACGCTTCCCTAGAATAGAGAGCAGGCATGTCCAAGTCTCGAGAGAAGGATAAAGAGGATGTCTTGCTCCAAAGTCCTGGAGAGGCAGAAGAAACCAACTGCCCGACGGTTTCGAGTGAGGAGTCCTCGACCTCGAACAACCCCGCCTCGGGGAGACTGACAGGGAAGGCCCCCAATGAGAATGCGAGGTGTGTCTCGACCGCACCGGAGCCTCGAAGCGCCTCGAGGTCCGCGGGGCCAGAGACCTACTCTGGTGAGGCGAGTCCCTCAGCCGCTTCGAGGGTGGATGCCTTGAAGAAGTGGCTTCGGTGGGATGCTTCAATCGAGGTGCATGGGCCGGAGACCCAAGACTCAAAGTAGCAGGGGAAGAGCCAATAGAAGAGAGCCTACGAGACCGTCGAGACCGCCCCTGGGGGTGTCAGCAGGCGCTCAGGCTGGCCTGCCGAGAGCGAGGTCGAGGCCGGAGCCAGCTGGCTCAGAACCGAGGAGATCTGCATTTTCAGGATGGCCGTCAGCATGTCCTCAAAAATCGGCACCGAGACCACAGGATCAGGCCTTACAGGTTCAGCACTACGCTCCAACGAGGGCAATCTCGATGAAGAGTATTCCCGTTGTGTGGAGGAACGCTTAGAAGGAGGTCTCGATGGGCCCTAATCCACCACACTCCCTTGAGACTCCAGGGAAGGCTTTTTCGCTAGCGAACCTGAGGGAGGAAGAGGAGACTTACCCGAGGCCACCGGTTTCGTCAGGGCAACCACCGAAGCCTTGATAGAAGAAGGTGACTTGGACAACGTCGAAGCCTTCGAGGCCGAAGTCGGTGTCAAGGTCAAGGTCGCCCTGGCCGCAGGATCCATGGCTCCAAACAATTCAAGGACCCACGCCGTCTCCATCGAAGCGCCCGCAACTGGAGGGTAGCACAGGGTGGGCAGGAGTCAGTCTGATAGTCGGCCCCGATGAACTCGATACACCAACGGTGGGGGTCAGTAATAGAGATCACCCGACCACACTGTATGCACTTTTTAAATCCAATGATCGGCCGGGACATAGAGTCAGAGCGTCGCTGCAACTGCGCGAGGCTCGCTGGACTAGTCGGACCTGGAGCCCCAGGTCAATGACTAAAAAGTTAAAGCAAAGCCTTTTTTTTTTTTTCTTTTTTTTTTTGAAACACGCCGCACAGCGACTCATCCAAAATCAAAAAACAAAGCAAGCCGCGGTGCAAGAGGCACTCTGATCTCGCAGAGCAGAGGAACAGAGCTTCTGGCTCCGCGGAAAACGAAGAACTGGGCCACGCTGAGTCGACGCGTACCCTGACTCGGGCGGGAAGGCACACGTGCATGCGTGGTACACTTGCAAGCTTGAAGATGCAAGCAAGTTTGCTTGCAAGTGTCCGATCGGGGCCCCATAGATAACGTCACCCACATGTAAAGAATATGCTGCCTGCTTGTCCTGGGATAAAAAAAGGAAAAATTATGTTCTTACCTGTTAATTTTCTTTCCTTTAGACGCAGCAGATGAAACCAGAGACCATTGGGATAGCACACATCTACTAACAGGCGGAGATAGAGAAACTGACTAACAGGTGGTCCTATTGACTGGCACTCCTCCTGTATCTCCAGTATAGCTCCTTGTCCAAGCATCCGTAACCATCAATAGGCATAGCATGTAAAAAACTTCTTTTCCATAACAAATCTCAAAAGGCAATAATACAGAATACAACCATCAATAATAACAAACTTCGAAAGTTGGAAAAGAAAAAAACTATAGACAATATTCAGAAAGGGTGGGGTTCTGGATTCATCTGCTGCGTCTAAAGGAAACAAATTAACAGGTAAGAACATAATTTTTCCTTCCTTAGCAACAGCAGCAGATGAATCCAGAGATCAATGGGATGTAGCAAAGCAATCCTCAATCTGGGTGGAAAACAAACGCCGCCTCCGCAACAACCGAAGCACTAAACGCATCTACCGCATGCGCCCCCACATCCAACCAGTAATGCTGAGAGAAAGCACTCTTGGAAGACCAAGTAGCCATGAGAGAAAACTCCTCCAAGGAAAAAACCTCTGGACCGAGTCCAAGAAGTAGCCATCGTTCTGGCAGAATGGTCATGAAGTTCCTTCGCCAACCGCTTCCCTGCCATCAAGCAAGCGTATAGAATGTCCTCCTGGACCCATCGAGCGATGGAGGCTTTGGACGCCACCATATGTATGAGGCATCCTGTGAAGAATACAAAAAGGTGATCTAAAAAACTAAAAGTCGTTAGAAACCTAGCTCGCGGAGAACACTATGCACTTTCAAAACATGCAGTGAATAAAAGCACGTCTCCCCATTACTCCTCCCAGGAAGAAGAAAGGAAAAGTGAGTGTCATAAAAGAAAGGATGACAATCCTTTGTGGTACCGTCCGAACTGACACCCCAGATTTTGTAAATCAGAAATAGGAATCCCCGCCAAACAAGACCTGCAACTCAGAAAACTGCCGAGCTGAAGCCATGGCCATGTTCAATGGCACAGCCCTTTAGAGTCTCAAAAGACAAGGATAAAATGAAACCTTCGGTAAACTGCAAAGAAGTACCTGAAGATTGTACTCCGGACAGGGCTTTCTAAGAGGTGTACAAATATACCGTACTCCGTTTAGGAACTGAACTACATGAAGCTGAGAAGTAATCGAAAAGCAATATACCTTGTAACAAGCTAAGAATGGCACTTGAAGCTGAAGGGAATTGAACGCTAAGCCCTTGGCAATACACTTGTGCCAAAAAAGAACTCTGGAAGGGTGCAAATGTTGAGAAGTACCCAAGAAAGGAAAAACCTCCAAAAGGAAGCAGAAGCCACAGGTGAAGACGTCTGTATCACCTGGATAAGAGAAGAAACAACCTGCTTCGCATAACCCTTACACGTCAGCCATGACTTTTCAAAAGCTAGGTCACAATACCAAAGTAGTACGAATATCCATGTTGATCGGACCCTAGGTGAGCAAATCCAGAGATACCAGGAAACTCAACAGTCCGGCTGTCGAAAGACTCATCAGATCCGCATAGCAAGGATGGTGCAGCCAATCCAGAGATTCTACAAAAACTGTGCCCTGAAAGCGAGCTTGAGATGGCAAATCCAAGCCATCTTCAACCAGGGGAAAACACTGAAAAAAGAGAAACCAGAGGCAAGAAAGAAGCCACGCTACTACCCCCTCTGACTCCCACTCCCTGTGCCCGCTAAAAAGCTTAGAATTTTGAGACGAGGCCATGAGGTCTAGTTCCAGGAGATCTCACTTCCATAAAAAGAGCTGGAACGCCTGAGCCAAAATTCTCAATATTCAGGATGTAGAAGATTTCACTAGTACTAACATTTATACTTTCTAGAGCGTACACAGTGCTGTACACTGTAACATACAATAAATGGGCCATGCACAGATTTCGTGGAGAAAAAGTCTATCCAAAGTCTTTTCCTGACCCATAAAATGATCTGCCAACAGAAGAGGAAGATCAGGGTCCACCCATTGAAGTAGAACCACAACTTTACCTGACATCTGAGAACATCACCTACTGCCCAGGCTGTAGAGAAATACCCCCATCATAATACTGACTAAAAAGACCTTCAGCGTCATTCCGGAAGAATGGTCTGAAGCTCCAGAAACGGTAGCCTGACCATGCTCCAGAGTAGAAGAATGAACAAGTACTGAGTCGCCTCTTAAGACCAGACTCCTGGAGCTGAGGATGGAAGGCATCGAGCCCCCAACCTGACAGCCCGGGATTATTGGTGGCCATGAGCTAGTCCAGCAAAGATCGAGGTATGCCTTTGAAAAGACAAATCTCGCTGAGTCTCCAAATCATACAGAGCGATGCTTGAGGAGCCTACCAAATAATTTGAGCCCTGAGATACCGGGAACCACCGGAACAAAAGCGACTGCTGTAGCGTTATAATGGGAAAGCAAGCCGAAGATCCCAGTGGAGTCAGCAACATGGATCCTAGAACCTGTACAGAATCCCATACTCTTGGTCATGGTGACTAAAGAAGAATGCAAACCTGAGACTGTGACCCATCGCTCTAGTCTCTGGGAAGAAACACATTTCTCTCCTATATGAATAAAAACATCTTCCCGATATACCTATAAATAGTACAGGAGAAAAGAGCGCTGTGCAAATTCGAAGATTCACATCCAAAGAACTGAGGATAAGAAACCACCCTTTTCGTGTCAGTCAAATGGCCCGACTGGAAGACGTCCGAATCAAGCAGTCAGTCAAGAAGAAATTAGGAGAATCGCCTGGTAGCACCAAAACGGTACCACTGCCCACATTTTCTAAATTGTTCGTGAAGCCTTGGGTAGGCGAAATGGCATGTGCCAAATCCGAAAGCGCTGCTGAAAGAGAGGCAAGCAAACCTAGTGCAGATTCGGAGTCCATAGTGAAAATGTAAATATTCTCCCAGTTTTTCTGCAGAAATGTGTAACCCTGAGAAACTAATTCAGCAGAATGGGATCCAGCCTGCCCAATACCCCCATCTTGGGCACCATGCAGTAAGTGGAACAACATCCCTTAGTTCCCGAAGAACTACAAGAACTTCCCTGAGGACCAGTAACACTTAAAAGGGTAACACAAAACATAGAGACTCCAAGAACGAGCTGGAAACCTGAGGATGATGCAAAGTTGCAAGCATCCTGAAAAATGTTCACAGCCCCCTGACCTAACATTATAGCGTCTTATCCCTCATGAGAAAGCCTGGAAGAAGTCATTGGAAGAAGTCAAGATCCCCTCAGAATGAAGTGTAGAAGGTCAGGGAACGGCAGGATGAGAACTGAAGGATCTGTAAGAAGAAAGAAATTCTCGTAGGAAAAATCAAGTTTTGCAATGTAAGGAAAAATTATATTCTTACCTGTTAATTTTCTTTCCTTTAGATGCAGCAGATGAATCCAGAGACCAATGGGATAGCACACATCTACCAGCAGGCGGAGATAGAGAAACTGATTGACAGGTGGTCCTATTGGCTGGCACTCCTCCTGTCTCTCCAGTATAGCTCCTTGCCCAAGCATCCGTAACCATCAATAGGCATAGCATGGAAAACACTTCTTTCCCATAACACATCTCAAAAGGCAATAAGACAGAACACAACCATCAAAAATAACAAACTTCGAAAGTTGCAAAGAAAAAACCAACAGACAATATCCAGAAAGGGTGGGGCTCTGGATTCATCTGCTGCATCTAAAGGAAAGAAAATTAACAGGTAAGAACATAATTTTTCCTTCCTTAGCAACAGCAGCAAATGAATCCAGAGACCAATGGGATGTAGCAAAGCAATCCTCAATATGGGTGGGAAGCAAACACCGACACCGCTACAACCGAAGCACGAAACGCAGCCTCCGCAAGCGCCCCCACATCCAACCAATAAGACCGAAATAAAGCATTCGTAAATGAGTAAGTAGCTACTTGACAAAACTCCTGAACAGAGTCCCAGAAGTAGCCAACGCTCTGGCGGAATATCCAAAAAACCTAACTGCCAATCACATCCCTGCCATCAAGCAAGCAGAAGAATGTCCTCCTGGACCTCATGAGTGAAGGAGGCATGGGCAACTGCCCCTTTTTATTTTATGTTATTTATTTTTTTCTAATTGCGACCCTTGAGGAATACAAAGAGGTGATCTCAACTAGAGAATGACACGGGGGAAAAATCTGTCCCTGTCACCGCCCCGTCCCCGGCCCACCATCCTCTGCACCGCCCCGTCACCGCCGTTCCCTTCACCGCCCGTCACCGTCACCGCCATCCCTTTCACCGCCCCGTCACCGCCACTGCCATCCCATTCACCGCCCCGTCACCGTCCCCGCTGCATCCATATAAGCCTTAGTACTGTAATATTTAGCTTATTCCTTTCTTATAAATCAAAGTTCCTGCTGCTGAACTAGAGAAAGAGATGTTCAGCTGGCAGGGCTTTATTTATAAATTTTTATCAACACAAATAATATACTATTTTATCCTAAAGCAAAAAAATAAATAAATAAATAAAATTTATTTTTCTACCTTTGTTGTCTGGTTTCTGCTTTCCACATCTTCTCATTCAATTCCTTCCATCCACTGTGTGTCTTCTCTCTGCATCTTCCATTTGCTGTTACTGTGCCTCTCCCTTCACCCCCTCCCCAATTGGTCTAGCACCCATTTTCTTCCCTCTGCTTCCCCATAGTCTGGCATCTGTCTTCTTCCCACTCTGTCTTCCACATTTCCCTTCGGGGTCTGTTCCTCTCCACCCTCCTTCAATGTCTGTCATATTCCTTTCCACCACCACCCTTCCCTCCCTCCTTTACCATCTGTTCCTTTCTACTACCCTTCAGCTCCTCTCGCGGGGCCTATCTATCTACCTTCCTCCCTCTTATTTTCATGGCACATTACAATGTAATTTGTGCAAGCCACTGGAGCCTGCAAGCTCGGTCCCTGTCCCATCCCCACAAACCATCTCACTTCTGTGCTCCTATTTTCTCCATTTCTAATATCTCCCCTATGTATCTGCCATTGCCCCCCCACTGTGTCCATATACCATCCCCATGGCATGTCACCTTTATGTCTCTGTCCCTATGCCCCATGCACATAATTTCCCCTCTTTGTTACCTTCCTGTGTCCAGATTTCCCCTATCTTCCTCTTCCATACCAGTGTGTCTCTTCTTTTCAACCTCATCTAGCTTTTTTCCCTCTTTCTTCCCCCCCCCCCCTGCTTCTAGCATCTGGTTCACCTGCCTGTCCTTCCCTTTCTTTCCTGCTGTGGGTTTTTCTTTCCCTCTTCATCCCCTTGGCCCAGAATCCTTTTCCCTTTCACTCCCTCCTTCCAGTGTGAGCCGGGAACACGAGCGATCGCACGGTCCCCGCAGCCACTACCCGCCTGCCCAATCGATCCTAGTGTTTAGCCAGCTCTCTCCCTTCTCCTCACCTTAGTTTGTAGGTTTTCTTTTTCGGCGACCTGCACGCTTTCCCAAAGAGCCGCGCACGCGCGGCTGCTCAGTGTTCAATCTTCTGCTCTGCTGCAACTTCCTGTTTCCGGTTGCGTCAGAGCAGAAGATCGAAACTGAGCAGCAGCGGGTGCGCGGCTCTCTGATAGCGTGCGGGTCGCCGAAAAAGAAAACCTACAAACTAAGGTGAGGAGAAGGGAGAGAACTGGCTAATCACTAGGATCGATTGGGCAGGCGGGTGTGGGCTGCGGGGACCGCGCGATCCTTCATGCCTCACTGCGGGGACAAGACCATTCACCGCTCCACGGGGCGGTAAATGGCCTTGTCCCTGTCGCCGCAGCGACTGCTAGTTTTCGTTCCCCGTTTCGGCAGGTCACCCGCGGCTAAACGCGGTGGCCGTGGGTATACCGCCACCGTGTCATTCTCTAATCTCAACGACCAAAAGCCATGAGAAACCAACAAATTGCGGAGAATGCTACGCCCCTTTAAGAAACGCAGTGAAGAAAAGCTCGCCTCCCTATATCCCCTTATCAGGAAGAAGAAAGGAAAAGTGAGAGCGGCATAAAATAAATGATGACCCCACCCCAGAAAGAAAGGGTGGCACTGTCCAAACTGATACCCCAGAAGCAATAACTCAGAAATAAGAATCCCCGCCATACACGGCCGGCAACTCAGAAAACCGCTGAGCCAAAGCCAAGGCCACAAGAAACCCCGTGCACAAAGTCCCAGCCTTAGAGGCTCAAAAGACCAGAGTGAAGCGGAACCTTCCGCAACAGCGAAGAAGTACCTAAAGACCACACTCCGGACAGGGCTGCTGAAGAGGCGAAGGAATATACTTCGCTCCTGTAAGGAATAGCACCTCATGCAGCCGAGCAGTAAGCGAATAGCAAGATAGCAAGCTCATGTAACAAGCCAAGATTGCCACATGAAGCGGAAGGGAAGTGAACAGTAAGCCCCTGGCATGACGCCTCAGCCAAAAAGAAAGAACAGAAAACATAGAAGCCTGGAAGAGTACCAATAGTGCGAAGTACCCCAGAAATGTAAAGCTTCCAAATAGCAGCACAAGCCACAGGGGTAGCACCTGGAGAAGAGAAAAAATAATCTGCTTCGTATACCCCTTACAAGACACGCATGACATTTCAAAAGCGAGGTCACCATACTAAAGTAGTATAAATATCCATGTCGAACAGCCCCTAGGTGAGGAAATCCGGAGATACCAGGAATCTCATCAGAATGGCCGTCGAAAGACTCAAGAAATCCACATAGCAAGCTTGATATGCTTGATATGGCAAATCCATCCAAACCTCTGCCAGGGCCAAACATAGAAAAAGATAAAACAGAAGTAGGAAGAAGCAAAGCTGCTACCCCACCAGACTGTGACTCCCTGCGTCTGCTGAATAAACTAGAAATCTTTAAATTCCAAGACGAGATGTAGGAGAACACAACCTCACACAAAGACCTGGAATGCCTGAGCGAACAGTTCCCAAATTCAAGGATGTAGAAGATCTCACTACCACTACCATATATTTTCTCAAAAGCGCTGAAAAGCGTACGCATCGCTGTACACTCCAACAGACGAGAGGCAGGCCCAGCTCAAATGCAGCTGGAAAGAAAGGCTATCTAAACCCATTTCCTGACCATGAAAATGACGCGTGGACAGAAGAGGAAGATGAGATACCATCCCTGAAGTAGAATCAGGACTTCACACGCCCACTGAGAACATCACGTACTTCCCTGGCTGTAGAGAAATACCACTGTAACACACTGTCCTAAAAGACCTGTCACGCCATTCCTGAAGAAAAGTATGCAACTCATGAAAAGGGAGCAAGACCATGCTTCAGCCTATAAGAACGATCGAGCACTGAGTCTCCTTTCAACACCAGACTCCCTGCGTTGAGGACGAAAGGCATTGAGCCCCCCCCCAACCCAACAGGGAGGGATGTTTGGTGACCAAGAGCCTGTCCAGCAAAGACCAAGGCATGCCTCAGAAACGAACACTTTCGCTGAGCCACCAAAGCATATTAAGCGAGTTTCGAGGGGCACCCTAGAAATAACCAGCGAAGCTGCGAGAAACCAGGAACCACCGGAACGAAAGTGACTGCCGGAGCATGCTCACGTGAAAGCGAGCTGAAGTTCCCACCATATACACCAGAACCTGTACATAATCTCATACACTTGCTCCTGGCGACAGAAGACGAAGAAGAAGAACCTACCACAAACCTACCACAAACTTTCGGAGTCCCTCAAGGGTCAATTCTATCCCCTTTGCTATTTAATATTTTTCTTTCCCCCCTTCTTACATTAGCCCAATCAATAGGATTTACGATTTTTGCATACGCAGACGATATACAACTCCTTCATCCAATCAACACCACCAACATCTCAGAAATAAAAGACATAAACAATAAATTAGATAACATATATGATTGGCTCTACACAAACAAGCTTTCTCTCAACATCGAGAAATCCTGTGGTCTGCTTCTTCCAATTAAAACTTCTGAATCTCTATTAGGAACTATCTCTATTAAATCTATTCCACTTCCCATGGAAAGTAAAATTAAACTTTTAGGTGTTATTATTGATAGAGATCTTACTTACCATGATCATATCAGTTCAATCGTTAAAGTCTGCTTCTTCAAAATGCGCATTATTCGATCCCTACTTTCTATCCTGGACACTGACTCTATTACTGTATTGACTCATTCTTTAGTAATCTCCCACCTAGATTATTGTAACTCCCTTCTCAATGGCCTTCCCCAAAAAGAATTACGTCGCCTTCAATTACTACAAAATACTGCAATAAAACTTATTTATAAAAAAGGCCGATTTGACCATGTTACTCCACTCTTAAAAGAAGCTCACTGGCTCCCTATCACCCACCGTATCACCTATAAAATCATCTTACTCTGCTTTAAAATTAAACAATCTCATCAACCTTCATTCCTTGACAAACTCCTGATACCTCAATGCTCCTCCCGCACTCTAAGATCCTCTGATCAAAAACTTCTTTTCATCCCCCCTCTAAAAGATTTCTATTATACTCGTAAAACAAATTTTGCTGTAACTGCCCCTACATTATGGAACTCCTTGCCACAATACCTCCGCGACGAACAACAACTTGTTAAATTTAAATCTTGTCTAAAGACTTTCTTATTTCATGACGCTTTTAACCTAACCTAGATTTTCTACTATCTATCTTCTCTCTCTTCTCTTTTATTTCTATTTTCTCTCCTCTTGCAAGCAATTACTACTACAATATGCCCTCACCTTCACGTTTTTTCCCTACCCACTCTTCCCTTTTCTTCTTATTAAATGTAACTTTTTCCCCTCCTCCCTTACTATCCTCACAGTCAAGTCTGTCTGGTTTTTGTCATTTATGTCTCACTTAAATATTTTATACATTCTTCCCTTTTTACTCCCTCTTTTAAATTATATTGTTAACCGGCCAGATATTTGTTTTATGGTCGGGATATTAAAAACTAATAAACTTGGAAACTTGGTAATCCGTCGCCCCCATCTCAGGGAAGAACACATCCCTCATGCGCAGGACAAACAACATCCCCAGAAAATGGCACAAAACAAGAGAAATCATCGGAACCTTGATTACCCTCATCCAAAGAATGAAGAAAATAAATCCCCGACTTGTGTCTGATAAAGTGACCCAGCCGGAAGATGACCGAAGCAACCAGGCGTCCAAGAAAGAAAGCACCTCTTTACGACAAAAAAAAGCCAGCACCACCACTATCAACTTCCAAAATGTTCGTGGAACCGTGGCGAGGCCAAACTTCGTCTGTATAACTGACAGCACTGCTCCAAAACCACCATGCTAAGACACCGCTGATGTGGAGGTCACCTGTGAACATGTAAAGAATCTCACAGTTTCCCTTTGGGAAAAGCCAACGCTGAGAAACAAAGTGACTCACACGGAATCCATCGCCAGAGTAACCAAGTCCCCTATCTGGGGCACTATGAAGTAAAAGGAAGAACACCCCTTAGGTCCAGAAGAACCGAAACTACTGTCCCCAGACCCAGAAACCCGTGAAGGAGATCTCGCACCAGTGGAACCTCAGGGCACTCGAGACACAGCGACACCAAGAAAGAATATGAAATGTGAGAATAGAATGCAATGAAACAATCAACAGAATAACATCCAAAGTCCCGTGACCTGTCCATAACATAAGTCCCTTACCGTGAGCAAGCAGAAAGAGCCGTCAGAGGGAGCAAAGATCCCTTCAAGGTGAAACAGAGGGCAGAAAACGAGCTGGAGGAGATTTATAAGTTCGGAATAGAAGAAAGGAATCTCCAGAGAATAGACCAGGTCTGCAATGAAATAATGAATACGAAGGAAATCTGAAACAAGAGGAAGCTTAGGCAGCCTGTGTCAACTGAAAACTGCATGCAAGCTTCTCCAAAAACCAACTGCCCTTAAAGAGAAAACACACTAGATGCAATAAGATACACCTAGCGAGCTATAAAAAAAGACCGCCAGAACGAAAGAGAACCTCAGGGGCGAAGCCAACAACCCCCTAGCAGATGGCATCCTGTGGGCTTGGAGGAATATGAAACGTATCCCTGTGGTTTTTGTTGGTTTCTTTGGTTGTTGTTGTTGTTGTTGTTTTTGTTGGGGGGTTTTTTCAAAACGGGCCCCAGTGAAGGCCAAATGTCGGACATCCCTGCTATGCTAGAAACAGAAAAAAAAAGACAGTTTTGCCCACAGGAAAATGTGAATAGCCATAATGCCCCATAGAACTGCTCCATAGAGCATTAATAACCACTAAAGCGCTAACAGACACACTCAGCGATGTATAAAAGCACCAAACTTAAGAAAACATCCAAAATGACATGGTCTCACCCATTGGAGACCTCGAGAGAGACGAGGACATACTCGAATGAAACACCGGGTACCCTCCTGCGACCTACCAAAGTTGCACAGCGATTTGCCCCCTACTGACCCAGCACAGAGGGAAGCAGAAATTGGGCGGTCAAGCAAGGAGTAGCTCCTCTCTCATAAGCACCTGCAGAGGCCCCCAACTGACAAAACACTAGCGAGGCAAGTAAACAACTCGGGAGAACAACACAACCCGAGCTCACACGGCTCAGCAATGCAGGAGCTTCTGGAAACCGCCCATGCAACCGACCCTGAAGTCACAGAGGCCACGGCAGTCCGGAAGCAAAGTCAGCTGCCAAGGGAACTCACTGAACGCTGTGGCGCTCCCACCAGCACAGGAGCACGAGCGCGAGCCCCATGCTCGCAATAAGACACCAGCCCCAGCATGCTGTAAAAAATAACTTACCGGCTGAATCATGTAAACCCAGCCGCAGCACACACGGACGCAAGGCAGGTCCGATGAGAACTCCAGCAACACAGCGATGAACCCGGCAATGCCTGAGAACCAGCGTGTGCATGTGATCACGGAGAAATGTGCCTGCTCCATAGAACCATGCCGTAAAAACACCCCTGGAGCCAACCTCCAAACAATTCAACACCGCCGGAGTGTGCAGTAAACACAACGGCGCGGAGCCACGACGTGCTCTTCAGAGCAGGAAACAAACGGGCGTTTCCCACGCGCAGGAAGGGAACAGCTCCTTAAAGTAACCCGAAATACATACCCTGAGCCCTTCCTTTAAGAAAATACACACAATCCGTAATAAATTACATGAAAGAAAACAATGCCACTACCGCACCAAATTCAGCATGGCATCAAGAAACCACAAGGCCGCCGTGCAACACCACGAAAGGACAAAACCCGCAATTGCACAGCTCCAACCAAGTGAGCAAGCAAATACTTACAACTTCGCTTTCAGTGCAGGTAGATGCCTGTAAATGCCGGTCTTTCAGCACTAGCAGGCTAGAAATGCAATTTAGCCACTGTGGTCTCTTTTTTTTTTTTTTTTCTAAAGGGAAAGAAGAAATGAGAGACCAAGGCAGACCCTCTATCACCGGAGGAAGGGTGAGGCAGGGACCTGTAGGGGGCCCAGGTGTAACCCCTAAAACCGGCACCGTTCAGCCGGACACCCCTGTCTCACTGAAGAGGGAAACCTCAACAGGAGAAATAAAATTGTTGTCTCACTGAAGAGAAAACCTCAACAGGAGAAAATAGTTATCCAGCCACAGCCAGAATCCAGGAGATAGTTGAATAGCGACTATAACCTGTTGGGAGATAGAGCATACTGGAGAGACAGGAGGAGTGCCAGCCAATAGGACCACCTGTCAATCAGTTTCTCTATCTCCGCCTGCTGGTAGATGTGTGCTATCCCATTGGTCTCTGGATTCATCTGCTGCTAAGGAAAGAGGAATATACTGGAACCATGAAAACAGTACTAACTCCATGCAACGTGAGCGAAATACGTATGTCCTTTAAAGTGAATACGTACTAGACGCAATCAAGATGCTGCCTCTACCGCTCAGTGGAAAACAACAGCATCCTAACAGGTATCAGACAAAGCTCACATCGCTAATGAGAGCTTCAGGGATGAGGCTAACCGCCACACAGCGCGTGCTCCTCCGCGCGTTTGATAGAATAGGTAAATGGCTCCTGGTTAGAAGGAGCTGCACAGCCCTTCCTGTCTGGTCGGGGGGTCCGTCTAGCATGTGCCATGAGAAGATAGCAACAGGAGAAACCAGCGTGATAAGCATGGAAATCTGAAGTCCAGGCCCCCTCAGAAATAGAGAAAGAGAGTCCTGACCGCAGGAACATGCGAAGTGTCATTATGCCCCTAGAGACAGCCTGAACTTGGAAACTGTTAGTACTATCTTTAGGCATATACAGTGGTACCTTGGTTTACGAGCATAATCCGTTCCAGGATCATGCTCGTAATCCAAAATGCTCATTTTTCAAAGCAAAGTTCCCCATAGGCTTTAATGCAAACTCAGAAGATTCGTTCCACAACCGAAGTTTGCAATGGTGGCCCAGGGGTGAGTATCTGCCTGCGGGTGCTGCACAGCGATTCCAAAGTGGTGCCTTCCTTGCCTCAGGGTCCCCATGCGGCTGCCCTCCTGCTTCGGCGATGCCTCTGCCATCCGTCAGCGCTCTCCCGGCTCCCATCTAAACCGGCCGCCATCCTGAATGAGCATGCGGGCAACTTCTCTCTCTTCTCCTAAGTCAGCCGCTGCCCCGACAACACGCTCACCACGTACAGGGATGTCCTGCGTGCTTGTACCTGGTGAGCGTGTTGTCGGGGCAGCGGCTGACTTAGGAGAGGAGAGAGAAGTCGCGCGCATGCTCATTCAGGATGGCCAGTTTTGATGGGAGCCGGGAGAGCGCTGACGGATAGCAGAGGCATCGCTGAAGCAGGAGGGCAGCCGCATGGGGACCCCGAGGCAAGGAAAGCACCACTTTGGAATCGCTGTGCAGCACCCGCAGGCAAGTAGTCACCCCTGGGCCATCATTGCTGAGTGCTCGTTTATCAGGACAGTGCTCGGTTTACGAGACAAAAGTTTGCTGAGTGTTTTGCTCGTCTTGCAAAACACTCGCAAACTGGTGCACTCGTAAACCGAGGTACCATTGTATATCCTATGCTACTACTAAACACATGCAGCGCAGCACAGAGGCCCAAATAAGAAGGACAGTTATCAACAGACAAAGGCTCAATCTGCAGGGACCCCAAGAGAGACAATGAGATACCCGTGTGAAATACAGGGCACTATCTTACTGCTGATCTCACTGTGCCGTGAATTGCCTTATGTCGACCCAGTCCAAAGACAAACTGAGACTGGGTGACCTAGCACAGGTCAGAGTCTGTCTGGTAATCCCCTTGAGTGCTAACCCCAGAGTCCGATTAAACTAGCAGCTTCCTTCAAGGGAATACAGTAGTAACACAGACATAAACATAAAAATCTGCCCAAGCTTGTCCCAAAGCTGGTGAAACACGTACAACTTGTCTGAACCAGAAAGGAGAGAAGCCCTGGCATACCCTGACCAAAGTCAGCTGTAAATAAACTACTGGAAACCTGCAGCTCTCCCGCCATCGCCAGAGACTCAAGCGCATGCCTGATTCTCGCTGACATGTGGCCGCCGCATCAACACTCCTAGAAACAGTCAGATTCAAGCCCCACAAAATTTACCCTGCCACAGCCTGCATAGAAAGAAAGACTTGGGGAATAACCAGAAGAACGGTGCTGTGCTTCCCACAGCGCAGGAAAAAACATGTCCCATATCATGCGCGCTGCTTAAAACCGGCACCTGCACAATCAGCTGCACATGGCTGTGACAAACACCGACGAAAGAGAGCCTTGGAATAAACAGGACTACTACTGCTGCACTGAAACCCAATGAGGAGAACAAGTGCGAGCATGAAATCACACCGCTACTGCCGCGCTGTAACCAACAAGGAAACCAAGCGCGTGCATGCAAAGGGCGGGAAAGTCCCGGCTCCCTCAACGGATTTCTAGTCACAAAACATCCATGCCTTAAATATACATTGACCGAACCCACAGTACTAAGACTCCCAAACAGAACCTGAAGTTCAAACAACAGTAAAAAACACATACATACTCACAAGCTTGTTGTTAGGGCCGGTTGAAGCCAGTTAGAGCTGGATGTGCAGCACTAACAGAGCAGAATGTAGCAACTGTGGTCTCTTTTTTTTTTTAAACAGAGAAGGGAAAGAAGAAAAAATTGAGATACAGTCAGACCCTTTAGCGATGGAGGAAGGGTGAGGCAGGGACCTGGGGGGGCCCAGGTGTAACCCCTAAAGCCGGCACCTTTCAGCCAGACACCCCTGTCTCACTGAAGAGAAAATCTCAACAGGATAAATAGCATTGTCAGCTCACTGAAGAGAAACCTCAACAGGAGAAAATAATTTTCCAGTCACAGCCAGAATTCAGGAGCTAGTTGAATAGCGACCATTTCCTCCTGGGAGATAGAAAATACTGGAGATACAGGAGAAGTGCCAGCCAATAGGACCACCTTTTAATCAGTTTCTCTATCTCCGCCTGCTGGTAGATGTGTGCTATCCCATTGGTCTCTGGATTCATCTGCTGCTGTTGCTAAGGAAATCACCCATTTGTGTCTAACAAATTGACCTGGGTGGAAGACATCCGAATCAAGCAGTCATCTAAGAATGAAAGTACCTGAATCTCCTGTTTGCGCCAAAATGCCGCTACTGCCCTCATTTTCTAAAATGTTCGTGGAGCCGTAGCTAGGCCAAATGGCATCTGCCAAAACTGATAGCACTGCTCGATGAGAGCCAAGCGAAGATAGTGCTAATTTGGTGTCCATAGGGAAATTGTAAATATTCTCACAGTTTTTCTCCAAAAATGTCTAACTCTGAGAACCTAATTTACCAGAATGAGATCCATCCTCAGTCTGACCAATTCCCTCGTCTTAGGCACTATGAAGTAAATGAAATAACCTCCCTTAGTACCTGTAACACTTAAAAGGGGGTCTTGCACAAACGTAACCTTTGGAAACTCAATACACGGTGACTCCAAGAAAGAATCTGAAATGGGAGGAGGATTCATAATTGCAAGCATCCTGAAAAATGCCCAAAGTCCCCAGACCTGACATCATAGTGTCTCCCCCCCCCAATGAGAAAGCATAAAGAGTTACCAGAGGAAGTGAAGACCTCTTCAGAATTAAGAGCAGTCGAGGAACAGCTGAACGAGAGCTGTAAATCCTGGAAGGAAGGAAGGAACTTTCCCACAAAAAAATCCAGCTTTGCGATGCAAGATGAAGTATGTTGGAATTCTGAAAACAGTACTAACTCCATGCAATGTTAGCCAAAAACCTACTGCCTTTAAAGTGAAGACATACTAGATGTTCTAGAAGCTGCATTGATCGCCCCAAGGGAAACAATCTGCACCCTAATTATTATCAGATAAAGCTCACATCCCTAAAGAGAGCTTCAGGGATGATTCCAACAGCCACATAGCGTTTGCTACTCTGTGGGTTTGGGAGAATAGGTAACTTGTCCCTGGTTAGAAGGAGCCAAACAACTCTTCCTGCAAGTTTTGAGGGACTGTTTAGCAGGTGCCATGAGAAGATGGCGACCTGAGAAATCTGTGCGAGAAGCTTTGAAACTTGCAGTCCCTGGCACCCTAGAAATAGAAAAGACAGTTCTGCCCACAGAAAGATGTGAAATGCTGTTATGACCCTAGAGACTCCCCCCAATTCATAATCTATTCGTACTACATTCAGAAATCAATTCTATAGTGCTACCAGAAACACACAGCACTTTAGTGCTACCAGACACACACAGCGCTGCACAGAGGCACAAAGAATAAGAAAACCTCTAAACCTCCATAGACTCACCCTTCAGGGACTCCGAGAGAGACAAGAAGATACCTATATGAAACACAGGGTACTCTCATGCCGCTGTGCAGCAATTTGCCTTCTGCCGACACATAATGAAAAAAAACCGAGATTGAGCGGCTGAGCACAGGGCAAAATCTCTTTCTTAAGCACCGTGAGGTGTAACAGTACAGTACTGAGTAAAGTAGTTAAGTCTTTACAAGTAGAGAGAGTGAGGAAACACACACAAGGTGTATCACTGCAACAGTGGCAAAAGCTGTTTAAACACTCCCGACACGTAGAACCTCAAAAACAGGCACACCTCGGGATACAGTGACCTAAGTCAGCTGTAAAATAAACCCCGTGAATGCTGCGGTGCTCCCGCTAGCGCCGGAGACCCAAGCACCTGCCTGTTTCATGCCGAAATGAGCCAGCTCTATCAAAAATGCATTAAAAACCTATCCGGAGCCAACCATTAAAATATTTTTCCCACTGTCATGGCATAAAATGAACATTGGAGAGAAATAAATGAATGCTGCTTCGTTCTCCTCAACTTAGGAAAATAAGTGTGCACCTCTTGCGCACAGTCAGGAATCGGCTATGTGAAGAACATACCCGGAGCCGTCCAAATATTCACCTCCACCCGACCGCAGGAACTGACAAGCAGAGTCCACCTCGTGGAGAAATCCTACTACCGCTGTGGCGCTGCTGCCAGAGTATGAAAACAAGTGCGCGCCTACAACGCGCAGGAGGGAACCATTTTCGTCAACGGAGCTCTATCCATACACCCGAAGCCCTTTACTGAATAAACTTTATACAAATGTAAATTTACTTGTCAGTCGCTAAACCATTTCCACAACTCTACAAAAGATAGCGTTTGATAAAAACATATTCCTTCTGTAGACTCACACCGAGCCCGTACCTTCACCACAACCAGAAACCAGAAAAGAAGTTCAAATAAAACATATACTCACAATTTTGTTGATAGTGCCAGAAGATGCCGGTTGCTCAGCTCTATGAGGGCAGAAATGTTTAATAGTCACTGTGGTCTCTTTATTATTTTTTTTTTTTTACACTGAAGGGAAAGAAGAAAAATCGAGACCCAGTCAGACCATCTATCACTGGAGGGAGGGTGAGACAGAGATCTGGGTGGGCCAAGGTGTAACCCCTAAAGCCGGCACCGTTCAGCCGGACACCTCTGTCTCACTGAAGAGAAACCTCAACAGGAGAAAATAATTGCCCAGTCACAGCCAGAATCCAGGTGCTAACTGAGTAACAACCATCACCTGCTGGGAGATAGAGCATACTGAAGATGCAGGAGGCATGACAGCCAATAGGTTCACCTGTTAATCAGTTTCTCTATCTCCACCTGCTGGTAGATGTGTGCTAACCCATTGATCACTAGATTTATCTGCTGCTGTTGCTAAGGAAACTATAGTTGGATATAATCAACATTATGCATCTCAACAAGACAGGAAGAGAATAAACACATGCAAATTCAACCCACCTTCTGAGCAGCTTCTTTCTTCTTTTTATCCTCTTTCTTCCTTTTCTTGTCTTCCATTAACTGTTCTTCCTTTTCTTGCTCTCTCTCTCTGTGTCAAAAATCAAACACAAACTTTATTAGATACCTAAACCTAAGCGTAATACAGCAGTATCTCAGAAAAGCAACTGGAGAACCTGCTCCAAGATTGTATGTACGATCTACTATTACTTATCATTTCTATATAACTGCTAGGCATACGCAGCGCTATACATTAGAACATTTAAGACATAGTCCCTGCTCAGAAGAGCTTACAATCTAATCAACAGACAAACACGACACGTAGGGGGTTGGAAAGTTCATCAGGCATGAATATCCTACAGTAAGGAAAAATTATGTTCTTACCTGTTAATTTTCTTTCCCTTAGACGCAGCAGATGAATCCAGAAACCAATGGGATAGCACACATCTACCAGCAGGTGGAGATATAGAAACTGATTAACAGATAGTCCCATTGGCTGGAACTCCTCCTGTATCTCCAGTATAGCTCCTTGCCCAAGCATCCGTAACCATCAATAGGCATAGCATGGAGAAAAAAAAACTTCTTTCCCATAACAAATCTCAAAAGGCAATAATACAGAATACAACCCTCAATAATAATAAACTTTGAAAGTTGCAAAAGAAAAAAACAACAGACAATATCCACAAAGGGTGGGGCTCTGGATTCATCTGCTGCGTCCAAGGGAAAGAAAATTAACAGGTAAGAAAATAATTTTTCCTTCCCTAGCTACAGCAGCAGATGAATCCAGAGACAAATGAGATGTAGCAAAGCAATCCTCAATCTGGGTGGGAAGCAAATGCCGCCTCTGCAAAAACCGACGCACTAAACGCATCTACCGCATGCGCCCCCACATCCAACCAATAATGCTGAGAGAAAACACTCTCAGGAGACCAAGTAGCCGCAAGACAAAACTCCTCCAAGGAAAAACCTCTGGACCAAGTCCAAGAAGTAGCCATCACTTTGATGGAATGGTCATGAAGTTCTTTCGCCAATCGCTTCCCTGCCATCAAGCAAGCATAAAGAATGTCCTCCTGGACCCATCAAGCGATGGAGGCTTTGGACGCCGCCATATGTTTGAGGCGTCCCTTGAAGAATACAAAAAGGTGATCTAAACAACTAAAAGTCATTAGAAACCATGCTCGCGGAGAACGCAACGCACTTTCAAAAAATGCAGTGAATAAAAGCACGTCTCCCCATTTCTCCTCCCAGGAAGAAGGAAGGAAAAGTGATCGTGTCATAAAAGAAAGGATAACACCTCCTTAGAAAGAAGTGTGGTACCGTCCGAACTGATACCCCAGATTTTGGAAATCAGAAATAGGAATCCCCGCTGAACAAGGCCTGCAACTTGGAAAACTGCAGAGCCGAAACCATGGCCACAAGAAACCCCGAGTTCAATGGCACAAGGAGGAAATGAAGCCTTCGGTAAACTGCGAAGAAGTACCTGAAGATTGTACTCCGGACAGGGCTTTCTAAGAGGTGTACAAATATACCGTACTCCGTTTAGGAACTGAACTACATGAAGCTGAGAAGTAATCAAAGAGCAATATACCTAGCCCTTGTAACAAGCTAAGAATGGCACTTGAAGCTGAAAGGAATTGAACGCTAAGCCCTCGGCAATACACCTGTGCCAAAAAGGAACTCTGGAAGGGTGCAAATGTTGAGAAGTATCCAAGAAAGAAAAAATCTCCAAAAGGAAGCAGAAGCCACAGGTGAAGATGTCTGTAGCGCCTGGATAACAGAAGAAACAACCTGCTTCGCAAAACCCTTACACGTCAGCCATGACTTTTCAAAAGCTAGGTCACAATACCAAAGTAGTACGAATATCCATGTTGATCGGACCCTAGGTGAGCAAATCCGGAGATACCAGGAAACTTCTTAGTCCGGCTGTCAAAAGACTCATCAGATCCGCATAGCAAGGATGGCGCAGCCAAGCCAGAGATTCTACAAATACTGTACACGGAAAGCGAGCTTCAGATGGCAAATCCAAGCCATCATCAACCAGGGGAAAACACTGAAAAAGAGAAACCAGAGGTGAGAAAGAAGCCACGCTGTTACCCCCTCTAACTCCCACTCTCTGTGCCCGCCGAAGAAGCTAGGAAGCATTGAATTGTGAGACGAGGCCATGAGGTCTCACGTCCATAAAAAGAGCTGAAACGCTTGAGCCAAAATTCCCAATATCCAGGATGTAGAAGATTTCACTATTACTAACGTTTACACTTTCTAGAGCGTACACAGTGCTGTACATTGTAACGTACAATAAATGGGCCATGCTCAGATTTCACGGAGAGAAAGACTATCCAAACTCTTTTCCTGACCCTTAAAATGATCTGCCAACAGAAGAGGAAGATGAGGGTCCACCCATTGAAGTAGAACAACAACAACTGTGCCTGGCAACTGAGTACATCACCTACTGCCCAAGCTGTAGAGAAATACCCCCATCATAATACTGACTGAAAGGACCCTCAGCGGCATTCCGGAAGAATGGTCTGAAGCTCCAGAAAGGTAGCCTGACCATGCTCAAGAGTAGAAGAATGAACAAGTACTGAGTCGCCTCTAAAGACCAGACTCCTGGAGCTGAGGATGGCAGGCACCGAGCCCCCCAACCAGACAGCCCGGGATGTTTGGTGGCCATGAGCTAATCCAGCAAAGACCGAGGCATGCCTTTGCAAAGAAAAACCTCGCTGAGCCACCAAATCATACAGAGCGATGCATGAGGAGCCTACCAAATAATTGGAGCCCTGAAATACCGGGAACCCCCGGAACAAAAGCGACTGCTGTAGCGTTATAATGGGAAAGCAAGCCGAAGGTCCCAGTGGAGTCAGCAACATGGATCCTAGAACCTGTACAGAATCCCATACTCTGGGTCCTGGTGACCAAAGAAGAATGCAAACCTGAGACTGTAACCCATCGCCCTAGTCTCTGGGAAGAAACATATTTCTCTCCTATATGAATAAAAATATCTCCCCGATATACCTATAAATAGTACAGGAGAAAAGAGTGCTATGCAAATTCGAAGATTCACGTCCAAAGAACTGAGGAAAAGAAACCACCCTTTTCGTGTCAGTCAAATGGCCCGACTGGAAGACGTCTGAATCAAGCAGTCAGTCAAGAAATTAGGTGAATCACCTGGTAGCGCCAAAACGGAACCACTGCCCACATTTTCTAAAATGTTCTTGAAGCCTTGGGTAGATGAAATGGCATGTGCCAAAACCGAAAGCGCTGCTCAAAGAGAGGCAAGCAAACCTAATGCCGATTCGGAGTCCATAGGGAAAATGTAAATATTCTCCCAGTTTTTCTGCAGAAATGTGCAACCCTGAGAAACTAATTCAGCAGAATGGAATCCAGACAGCCCAATGCCCCCTCTTGGGCACCCTGCAGTAAGTGGAACAACGTCCCTTAGTTTCCGAAGAGCTACAAGAACTTCCCTGAGGACCAGTAACACTGAAAAGGGAAACACAAAACATAGAGACTCCAAGAACGAACTGGAAACCTGAGGAGGATGCAAAGTTGCAAGCCTCCTGAAAAATCTTCACAGCCTCCTGACCTGACATTATAGCGTCTTCTCCCTCATGAGAAAGCCTGAAGAGTCATTGGAAGAAGTCAAGATCCCCTCAGAATGAAGTGCAGAAAGTCAGGGAATGGCAGGATGAGAACTGTAGGATCTGCAAGAAGATTCTCCTAGGAAAAATCAAGTTTCACAATGTAAAGAGGAATATACTGGAACCATGAAAACAGTACTAACTCCATGCAACATGAGCGAAATACGTATGTCCTTTAAAGTGAATACATACTAGACTCAATCAAGATACTGCATCTATCGCCCCGTGGAAAACAACAGCATCCTTACAGGTATCAGACAAAGCTCACATCGCTAATGAGAGCTTCAGGGATGAGGCTAACAGCCACATAGCGCGTGATCCTCCGCGGGTTTGATAGAATAGGTAACTGGCTCCTGGTTAAAAGGAGCTGTACAGCCCTTCCTGTCTGGTCGGGGGGCCCGCCTAGCATGTGCCATGAGAAAATGGCGACAGGAGAAACCAGCGTGATAAGCATGGAAATCTGAAGTCCAGGCCCCCTCAGAAATAGAGAAAGAGAGTCCTGGCCGCAGGAAGATGCGCAGTGTCATTATGCCCATAGAGACAGCCCGAACTTGGAAACTGTTTGTACTACCTTTAGGCATATACATCCTGTGCCGCTACTAGACACATGCAACTTAGCACAGAGGCCCAAATAAGGACAGTTACCAACAGACAAAGGCTCAATCTGCAGGGACCCCAAGAGAGTCCTGGATGTGGTGGCGATATCTGAGACCTGGCTCACAGACTCCCACGGGTAGGAAATGGTCATACCAGGATACAACCTACTTCGCCAAGACAAGGAGGGCAGAATAGGAGGAGGTGTAGCAATATACACTAAGGATGATATTAAAGTCACCAGAATCACAGATATCAGGTACACAGGGGAATCCCTTTGGGTAAATTTGGCCAGGAGGAATGACAAATGCCTGTATCTTGGCATAATATACAGACCCCCAAGGCAACAGGATGACCTGGATATGGAATTAATCGGTGACATAGAGAATATCACCTTACGTGGGGATACAGTGTTATTAGAAGACTTCAATATGCCTGATGTGGATTGGAACACACTTTCCTCTGCATCCAGCAGTAGCAGGAGACTATTGAGAACTCTATGAAGGGAGCTAAACTGAGGCAACAGGTATTGGAGCCAACAAGGGAACAGGCAATACTTGACCTATTACTTACCAATGGCGAAAGTGTCACTGGGGTCTCAGTGGGCGACAAGTTGGCCTCCAGTGACCACAACATGGTATGGTTCAATCTCAGGAAGGGTTTCGCCAAAACTAACACATTGACCAAGGTCCTTAGCTTCAAGAACGTCAACTTTGAGGGTATGGGGGGATTTCATCCATCAAGCGCTACAAAACCGAGCAGGAACAGATAACATAGAAGAACTGTGGTCAACTCTGAAAGCTACCATTCAGGAGGCAACCAACCGCTATATAAAATCAGTGAGTAAATGGCGCAGGAACAATAAGCCACAAATGGTTCTTTGCAGAGATCTCGAACCTCATAAAAGAGAAGAAGAAAGCGTTCATCTCTTACAAACATACAGGATCTCAGGACTCTAGAGAAGTCTATTTGACTAGGGCAAGAGCCGTCAAAACAGCAGTTAGAGAGGCCAAATTCCAAATGGAGGAAACTTTAGCAAAGAACATCAAGAAGGGCGATAAATCCTTCTTCAGGTACATTAGCAACAGAAACCGCAGCACAAGAGGGATAGTACGCCTTAGGAAACCATACAGGAACTATGTAGAAGCAGACTCGGAAAAAGCTGAACTGTTAAACGAATACTTCTGTTCGGTCTTCACCCGCGAGGCGCCGGGTTCCGGCCCTCAGCTACAAAAAAAGGATGGCTCAGTAGACCCGTTTAGAAATTTCAAGTTTACAACAAGCAGTGTCTACTGTGAGCTGTCAAAACTCAAAGTTAACAAAGCAATGGGGCAAGACAACCTACACCCTAGGGTGCTCAGGGAGTTAAGGGACATCCTGGCGGAACCACTATCCGCGCTCTTCAATCTCTCCCTTAGTACAGGTAGAGTCCCGTTGGACTGGAAAACGGCTAACGTCATTCCACTCCACAAAAAAAGTTGCAGGACGGTGGCTGAGAACTACAGACCAGTGAGTCTCACATCAATAGTGAGCAAACTAATGGAAACTCTAATCAAACACCAATTAGATAAGATCCTGGACGTGGAGAATCTACGGGATCCCTGTCAACATGGATTTACCAAGGGGAAATCCTGCCAATCCAACTTGATCAGCTTCTTTGACTGGGTGACGGGGAAGCTCGATGTTGGAGAGTATACTTGGATATTGTATACTTGGACTTCAGCAAAGCATTTGATAGTGTCCCACACCGCAGGTTGTTGTGCAAAATGAGTTCTATAGGATTAGGTGACACTATGACAAAATGGGTTGAGACTGGCTTGGTGGTAGGCTTCAGAGGGTGGTGGTGAACGGCACCCCCTCCGTAACGACGGCAGTGATCAGCGGAGTGCCGCAGAGCTCGGTCTTGGGCCCGATCCTTTTCAATATCTTTATAAGGGACTTGGCTGAGGGGTAAAATAACGTTATTCGCCAATTACGCCAAACTATGTAATATAATAGGTAAGAGCACAACGGACAATATGATACACGACCTACTCCTATTGGAGCAATGGTCTAGGACCTGGCAACTGAATTTCAATGCCAAAAAATGCAAAGTCATGCACCTTGGCAGTCAAAATCCATGCGAGACTTACACCCTAAATGGCGAGATCCTAGCAAGGACTGTTGCAGAATGGGATTTAGGGGTAATCATCAGTGAAGACATGAAGACTGCCAATCAAGTGAAGCGGACTTCATCTAAGGTAGGCAGATCATAGGATGTATACATAGGAGTTTCGTCAGCCGTAAGCCTGAAGTCATTATGCCGTTGTATAGATCCATGGTGAGGCCCCATCTGGAGAACTGCGTACAATTCTGGAGGCCTCATTACCACAAGGATGTACTGAGGCTTGAGTCAGTCCAGCGAATGGCCACCCGGATGGTCTCGGGACTCAAGGATCTCCCGTACGAGGAACGGCTGGATAAATTACGTCTATACTCACTCGAGGAACGCAGAGAGAGGGGAGACATGATCGAGACGTTCAAATACCTCACGGGCCGTATCGAGATAGAAGAGGATATCTTCTTTTTCAAAGGTCCGACGGCGACAAGAGGACATCCATGGAAAATCAGGGGCGGTAAATTGCACGGCGAAACCAGGAAATACTTTTTCACCGAAAGAGTGGTTGATCGCTGGAATAAACTTCCACTTCAGGTGATCGAAGCAAGCAGCGTGCCTGATTTTAAGAAGAAATGGGATCGTCACGTGGGATCTCTACACAGAGTTAAATAGGGGAGGGTCATTAGGGTTGGCAAACTAGATGGGCCGCGGCCCTTATCTGCCGTCTTTTTCTATGTTTCTACCTGTGTGAAATACAGGGCACTATCTTACTGCTGATCTCACAGTGCCGTGAGTTGCCATATGTCGCCCCAGTCCGGAGACAAACCGAGACTGGGTGACCTAGCACAGAGTCTCTCTAGTAAACCCAGTGACTGCTAATCCCAGAGTCCGATTAAACAAGCAGCTTCCTTTAAGGGAGTACAGCAGGAACATAGACATATAAATCTACTCAAGCTTGTCCCAAAGCTGGTGAAACATATACAACTTGTCTGAACCAGAAAGGAGAGAAGCCCTGGCATACCCTGACCAAAGTCAGCTGGAAACAAAGTACTGGAACGCTGCAGCTCTCCCGCCATCGCCGGAGACCCAAGCGCACGCCTGATTCTCGCTGACACATGGCCGCTGCATCAACGCTCCTAGAAACATAGTCGGATTCAAGCCCCGCAAAATTTACCCTGCCGCGGCATGCATAGAAAGAAAATCAGACTCGGGGAATAACCAGAAGAACGACCCACAGCGCCGGAAAAAACATGTCCCATCTCATGCGCGCTGCTATAAACCGGCACCTGCACAATCAGCTGCACATGGTCGTGACAAACACCGATGAAAGAGAGCCTCAGAATAAACAGGACTACAACTGCTGCACTGAAACCCAACAAGGAGAACAATTGCGAGCATGAAATCGCACCGTTACTGCCGCGCTGTAACCAACAAGGAAACCAAGAGCGTGCATGCAAAGGGCGGGAAGTCCCGGCTCCCTCCACGGATTTCTAGTCATAAAACTTAGCCTCAATAAAATATCCATTCCTTAAACATACGTTGACCGAACCCACATTATTAAGACTCCCAAACAGAACCTGAAGTTCAACCAACATTAAAAAACAGAGACATACTCACAAGCTTGTTGTTAGGGCCGGTTGAAGCCAGTTAGAGCTAGCAGTGCAGCAAAAGCAGGGCAGAATGTAGCAACTGTGGTCTCTTTTTTTTTTTTTTTTAACAGAGAAGGGAACGAAGAAAAAATCGCGACAGTCAGACTCTCTAGCAATGGAGGGAGGGTGAGGCAGGAACCTGGGGGGGCCCAGGTGTAACCCCTAAAGCCGGCACCGTTCAGCCGGACACCCCTGTCTCACTGAAGAGAAAATCTCAACAGGAGAAATAGCATTGCCAGCTCACTGAAGAGAAACCTCAACAGGAGAAACAGAATGGCAGTCTCACTGAAGAGAAACCTCAACAGGAGAAAATAAAGTTCCAGTCACAGCCAGAATTCAGGAGCTAGTTGAATAGCGACCATTTCCTGCTGGGAGATAGAGAATACTGGAGATACAGGAGGAAGCTCTGCTCAGACAAATGGTGATGGAACTCACGAGGGAAAAAGCGATATTGGATCTGGTTTTCACAAATGGAGAGAATATCTCCAATGTTCGAGTGGGTGCCCACTTGGGAAGTAGCGATCAAACGGTTTGGTTTGATATAATGGCTAAAGTGGACCGCGGCCGCACAATACTTAAAGTCCTAGATTTCAAACGTAAGGACTTTTAATAAAATGGGAGAGTACCTCAAGAAAGCTATTAGGATGGAAGGACATATGAGAAGTGCAAAAACAGTGGTCTAAGCTGAAAGGAGTGATAAAAATGGCTAAGGAACTTTATGTGAAGAAAATAAATAAAAACAAGAGAAAAAGGAAACCAACATGGTTCTCTAAACTAGTGGCGGAGAAAATAAAAGCAACAGAGTTGGAATTCCTGAAATATAAAAAAAAACTTAAGAAGAGTACAGAAAAGACTACTGGGTGAAACTAAAAAAAGCCAAGAGGGAGATACGTCTAGCAAAAGCGCAGGTGGAAGAGCAAATGGCTAAACATGTAAAAAAGGGAGACAATAATTTTTTCAGATATATCAGTGAAAGGAGGAAGATGAAAAATGGAATTGCTAAATTAAAAGATGCTAGGAACCGATATATGAAGAGTGATAAGGACAAAGCTAACATGCTAAACAAATACTTCTGCTCTATGTTCACGGAAGAAAATCCTGGAGAAGGACCGAGATTGTCTGGCAAACTTACACGGGAAAATGGAGTAGATTATGCACTGTTCATGGAGGAAAGTGTTTATGAAACTTGAAAAACTGATCTATACCAGGATAGTAAGCGATCTATACCAGGATAGTAAGCGATCTATACCAGGATAGTAAGGGAGCTCAGAGAGGATTTGGCAGGTCCTATTAAAGACTTGTTCAACAAAATCTTCAGAGACAGGAGTGGTTCCTGGGGATTGGAGAAGAGCGGATGTGGTCCCTATTCACAAGAGTGGTCAAAGGGATGAAGCGGGAAACTACAGGCTGGTAAGTCTCACTTTGATTGTTGGAAAAATATTGGAAGTGTTGCTGAAAGAAAGGATAGTGAACTTCATAGAATCTAATGGGTTACAGATTTCGAGGCAACATGGCTTTACTAAAGGTAAATCTTGTCAAACAAACTCGATTGAATTTTCTGATGAGGTGACCAGAGAGCATGCTAATGTAATTTACTTAGATTTCAGCAAAGCCTTTGACACAGTTCCTCATAGGAGGCTCTTGAACAAACTTGAAGGGCTGAAGTTAGGACCCAAAGTGGAGAACTGGATTAGAAACTGGTTGACGGACTGCCAGAGGGTGATGGTTATGGAAGTCACTCGGAGGAAGTAAAGGTGAGTAGTGGAGTCCCTCAGGGTTCGGTGCTGGGGTCGATACTGTTCAATATGTTTGTGTGAGTGTCATTGCTGAAGGGTTATAAGGAAACATTTGCCTTTTTGCTGATTATACCAAGATTTGAAACACAGTAGACACCGAGGGAGTGGAAAACATGAAAAAGGATCTACAAAAGTTAGAAGAATGGTCTAATATCTGGCAACTAAAATTCAATGCAAAGAAATGTAGAGTAATGCATTTGGAGATTAATAATCAGAAGGAGCCATATATGCTGGGAAGTGAGAGGCTGATATGCACGGATGGGGAGAGGGACCTTGGGGTGATAGTGTCCGAAGATCTAAAGGCGAAAAAACAGTGCGACAAGGCAGTGGCTGCTGCCAGAAGGATGCTGGACTGTATAAAGAGAGGCGTAACCAGTAGAAGAATGAAGGTGTTGATGCCCCTGTACAGATCGTTGGTGAGACCCCACTTGGAGTATTGTGTTCAGTTTTGGAGACTATATCTGGCAAAGGACACAAAAAGGCTTGAAGTGGTCCAGACGAGGGTGACAAAAATGACAGGAGGTTTGTGCCAAAAGACATACGAGGAGAGACTGGAAGTCCTGAATATGTATACCTTAGAGGAAGGCAGGGTCAGGGGAAATATGATCCAGACATTCAAATACTTGAACGGTATTAACATAGAACAAAATCTTTTCCTAAAAAAGGAAAATGGTAAAACCAGGGGACATAATTTGAGGTTGAGGGGTAGTAGACTCAAGAGCAATGTAGGAAAATTCTTCTTTACGGAGAGGGTGGTGGATGCTTGGAATGCGCTCTCGAGAGAGGTGGTGGAGAGGAAAACAGTGACAGAGTTCAAAAAAGCATGGGATGAACACAGAGGATCTAGAATTTAGAATCAGAAAATAATAGTAAATACTGAAGAACTAAGGCCAGTACTAGGCAGACTTGCACGGTCTGCATCTGTATATGGCCGTTTGGTGGAGGATTGGATGGGGAGGGCTTCAATGGCTGGGAGGGTGTAGATCAGTGGTCTCAAACTCAAACCCTTTGCAAGGCCACATTTTGAATTTGTAGGTACTTGGAGGGCCTCAGAAAAAATAGTTAATGTCTTATTAAAGAAATAACAATTTTGCATAAGGTAAAACTCTTTATAGTTTATAAATTTTTCCTTTTGGCTAAGTCTTAATAATAATATTGTCATTTATATGATCAAGAAACTGTTTTATTTTACTTTTGTGATTATGATAAACATACCGAGGGCCTTAAAATAGGACCTGGGGGGCCACGGGTTTGAGACCACTGGTGTAGATGGACTGGAGTGAGCTATGACAGAGACTTCAGTAGTTGGAACCTAAGAACAGTACCGGACAGAGCTTTGGATTCTTGCCCAGAAATAGCTAAGAAGAAAAAAAAAACCCAACAAATTTTTAGATTGAAACGGGTTGGGCAGACTAGTTGGACCATTCGGTTCTTTATCTGCCGTCATCTACTATGTTACTATGTTAATAAAATTCTATTATGTCTATATGGAAAAAAAAAAGGTATTACAATTAGTACTATTATGGGGGTGGGGTCTGGGGCAGAGATGGGCGGGGTCTAGCCCACAACTTAGCCTGTGTTTTGGATTTCGGCCCCTTAATGTGATTGAGTTTGACACCCCTGCTGTAGATCAAACCACAGATGGAACAGTTGGAACTGCTCCTGATGTCCAGCAATGTATCTACCATGTTTCCCTGAAAATAAGACACTGTCTTATATTCATTTTGGGCCCAAAACACACACTAGGTCTTATTTTCGAGATGAGGCTTATTTTCTTCATATACATGATCATCTCTCCTTTCCTCTCCTTCACCCCAATTCTTCCTTTTTCTTTTCTCTCCCCCACATGTGCAACATCTTTCCTTCCCTCTCACCCAACCCCTTGTGCCTTCCCTCTGAAGCATCTTTCTATCCCTCTCTCCCTCCCATCCTCTGTGCAGCAGAACCCTTGCCCAGCTTCTATATCCTTCCCTCCCCTCCCTCTCATCCCTTGTGCAGCAGAACTCTTGAGCACCCCCCCACCGTACTCCCACTGACCCTCCATCCTTCCCTCCAATCTGAACCCCACCGACCATGAGCCATAAATACCTTCCTCCAGAGCAGCGTCGGACCAACAGCACTCTAAACAGGCTGCTTCGCAGCCTTCTTGCCGAGGCTTTCCATGTGCTGCGTTATTAATGACATCATCAGTGATGCGGCAGAGGGAATTCTCCGGTGAGAATGCCGCAAAGCAGCTTGTTTAGAATGCTACTGGCCCAACGCTGCTCTGGAGGAAGGTATTTATGGCTCACAAGGACAATCAGCAGGGTTCGGATGGGTGGGAAGGATGGAGGGTCAGCAGGGGGGAGGTGGGCGGGGGAAGCGCTGCTGCCGGCAGTGAATCCAGGAACTAGGACTTATTTGGGGGGTAAGGCTTATATTAAGACCTACCCCGAAAATCATGCTAGGTCTTATTTGCGGGGAAACAGTTTGGCACAGGTGCAACATAAGATGTGCTCCACAATAGAGCCAAGGCACAGATGCAACTGAAACTGCACTCCGGCACAGAGATAGTTGGATCTGCGCTCCAATAACAGTGAGGGAGCCAGGTTTCACAAGCAGTAGGCACTGTACTTCACATCCCAACAATGGAATCTTGGCACATCTGCGTCCCAAGTCCAAAGGAACTGTATCACCTACTTCCAGAGCTACACTCTATTAACAGGGAAAAAAATGTGGCCTCTACCTAGTCACAGCCGTAGCCCCCTACACGCTATGGGGGCCATACCAAATAGGCCACAGTCGCCCTGAACAACTTCCAGAGATGGAGCACTGCGAACATGCGTAAGGCACTACACCAAGGTGCTACAACCTAATCCCAGAAATGGTGGGAACTATGGGAGAATCTGGGACACCAGAAGCATGCATCCTGCCCCAGAATTGGAAAAGAAGCCATTGATAGAACAGCACTGGAAGGAAGGAGACTCTTCCAGAATTCCCAGAAAAGTGAAGGACGAAATGGATACGCAAGAAAAAGGAAAGAGGCGCCACCTATACAAATGGTACATGGTCCAAGATGTGACCAAATGAAACGGACCAAAGGAATTCAGTACAGCAGCATGACCTGCGAACATTTGTGAACAAGACAGCGTACAGATGCAATGGTACCATGTGAGCAGGCACTCTAGTGAGCCATAAGCGAATCCAAAGGAGGACGGATCACAACGGTTCCCATCCTATCTTGTGACCTGTGGAAGAGAAGCCACCACTTGAAGATGGGGCAAAAAAATCACTGCCGGAGACAGAGAAAACCTCACAACCTCTCCAATGCCAACGTCCACAAGAAAGAGCATTGCAGCCAATAAACATAGAAACATAGAAATAGACGGCAGATAAGGGCCACGGCCCATCTAGTGTGCCCACCCCAATGACCTTCCCCTACCTGTCACTGTGAATAGATCCCACATGTCTATCCCATTTGGCCTTAAAATCAGGCACACTCTGGCCTCAATGACCTAAAGTGGAAGACTATTCCAGTGATCAATCACCCTTTCAGTGAAAAAGAATTTCCTGGTGTCACCGTGCAGTTTCCCGCCCCTGATTTTCCATGGATGCCCCCTTGTTGCCGTGGGACCCTTGAAGAAGAAGATATCATCTTCGACCTCGATGCGGCCTGTGAGATACTTGAACGTCTCGATCATGTCTCCCCTCTCTCTGCGTTCCTCGAGTGAGTACAGCTGTAACTTCTCTAGCCGCTCCTCGTACGGGAGGTTCTTGAGTCCTGAGACCATCCGGGTGGCCATTCTCTGAACCGACTCTAGCCTCAGCACATCCTTACGGTAATGCGGCCTCCAGAATTGCACACAGTACTCTAGGTGAGGTCTCACCATGGATCTATACAATGGCATAATGACTTCAGGTTTACGGCTGACGAAACTCCTGTGTATGCAACCTATGATTTGCCTTGCTTTGGAGGAAGCTTGCTCCACTTGATTGGCAGTCTTCATGTCTTCACTGACGATCACCCCTAAATCTCGCTCTGCTTCAGTTCTTGTTAGGATCTCGCCATTAAGGGTGTAAGTCCTGCATGGATTTTGACTGGACCTGCAGGAGGTAGCCAGCCTGAACTGCGGCAATGAATAAAACTCCTACAAGGGAAGCGGACCATGGTCCCATGAAGTAGACCTTGATCCCCAGCTATGCTCCCTTGCTGGAGTTCATGCCTACCTAGCACGGTCATCAAGAGAACCCGGATGCTGATGCCAAATCAGGACAGGAAGAGGTAGGGCCATTTTAAATGGTGCACACCAAGAATGAACCCCGTGCTGTTCACGTGGCCTGCTCACTGCCTGCGAATCTGTTGTACACCAAAAAGTTCTCTGCCCGTGCTCACCTGATTGGCCCTGGGGCTTCATGATGGTTTGCACGTGGGATATAGGCAGGGAGGGATGATGGGCCCATGTTGGCATCGCAATAAGAATGCTGGTTTTTTGCTCTTAACTGGTGCTGATTCGTTTCAGTGCATGACTGCCAACTTGTGGAGCAATTCTCAAGCTGATCCTGAATGGATAATTGTGGTACCAAGGATACCAAAAGTACCTCTAGTGCAGGGGTCTCAAAGTCCCTCCTTAAGGGCCGCAATCCAGTCAGGTTTTTAGGATTTCCCCAATGAATATGCATTGAAAGCAGTGCATGCACATAGATCTCATGCATATTCATTGGGGAAATCCTGAAAACCTGACTGGATTACGGCACTCAAAGAGGGATTTTGAGCCCCCTGCTCTAGTGCAACAGGGTGTTGAGGTATTGTGGATCTCGATGTAGAGGCACGCCTCAAAAGTGACAACTGCTGTATGGCTGCAATCGAGACTGCTTGCAACACCATTTGGCATGCATGGAAAAATTATGTTCTTACCTGTTAATTTTCTTTCCCTTAGACGCAGCAGATGAATCCAGAGACCAATGGGATAGCCCACATCTACCAGCAGGCGGAGATAGAGAAACTGATTAACAGGTGGTCCTACTGGCTGGCACTCCTCCTGTTTATCCAGTATAGCTCCTTGCCCTAGCATCCGTAACCATCAATAGGCATAGCATGTAAAAAACTTCTTTCCCATAATAAATCTCAAAATGCAATAATACAGAAAACAACCCGCCAAAATAACAAACTGCGAAAGTTGCAAAATAGAAAACCGAGAGACAATAACCAGAAAGGGTGGGGCTCTGGATTCATCTGCTGCATCTAAGGGAAAGAAAATTAACAGGTAAGAACATAATTTTTCCTTCCCTAGCAACAGCAGCAGATGAATCCAGAGACCAATGGGATGTAGCAAAGCAATCCTCAATCTGGGTGGGAAGCAAACGCCGCCTCCGCAACAACCAAAGCACAAAACGCCCCTACCGCATGCGCCCCCACATCCAAGCAGAAATGCAGAGAGAAAGCACTCTCAGAAGACCAAGTAGCCGCGAGACAAATCTCCTCCAAGGAAAAAACCTCTGGGCCGAGCCCAAGAAGTAGCCATCGCTCCGGCGGAATGGTCATGAAGTTCTTTCGCCAACCGCTTCCCTGCCAGCAAGTAAGCATAAAAAATGTCCTCCCGGACCCATCAAGCGATGGAGGCTTCGGACGCCGCCATACGTTTGAGGCGTCCCTTGAAGAATACAAAAAAAGGAGATATAGACAATTAAAAGTCATTAGAAACCGAGCTCGCGGAAAACGCTACGTACGTACTAAAAAAATGCAATGAATAAAAGCACTGCTTCCAAGTTCACCTCCCAGGAAGAAGGAAGGAAAAGTGAGCATGACAGAAAAGAAAGGATGACACCCCCACAGAAGAAAATAGTGGAACCATCCGAACTGATACCCCATATTTCGGAAATAAGAAATAGGAATCCCCGCTGAACAAGGCCTGCAACATAGAAATCTGCAGAGCTGAAACCATGGCCACAAGAAACAACATGAGCAACGGCACAGCCCTTCAGAGTCCCAAAAGACAAGGATGAAATGAAGCCTTCGGAAAACTGAGAAGAAGTACGTGAACATTGTACTCCAAACCGGGCTTCCTAAGAGGTGCATGAATATACCGCACTCTGTGTAGGAATTGAACTACATGAAGCTGAGAAGTAAGCGAAGAGCAATATACCGAGCCCTTGTAACAAGCCAAGAACGGCACTAGAAGCCGAAGAGAGGGGGTCATGTGATGCGTCTGACTTGAGCAGACGTGAGTTTGTGAGCTCTCCGACCCTCAGTCTTCACACACCGGCTTAACTCATGTTTTTGCACTGTTCTTCAGCATCTGCGCTCCCCGGCCCGTTTCGCGCAGGGGAGGGTGTGTGTGGACAGCTTCTTTCGGTCCGGAATGCCGGTCATATTGGCGAAAACGCCGAAGCATAAGCCAGCGGTTTCTCTGCGGCGTCCCTGACTCCCGCTCCGGCGCACTGGGGTGAATGGGCCCAGGAGATATCACGTATGGTGACCGCGGCCCTGGAGGACAGGCTCCATAAACTACAGTCGGCTGTAGACGGCATCCATGAGCGCTTTGAGGCACAAGCGGGGAGAATAGCGGCGGTGGAGCAGAGGGTGTCTGATGGGGAGGATGCTGCGCTGCAGGACCGAGCGAGTGTGGCTGCTCTGCAGTCCCAGGTGACTACACTGATGGACCGGCTGGATGACCAAGAGAATTGCAAGCGGCGGAATAATTTACGAGTTGTGGGGTTGCCTGAGCTGCGGGCGGACCAGGATCTCTATCACTTTTTTCAAGTGTGGCTCCCCACGCGGCTTGGTTTGGAGATGCCGGCAGCTGGGTTTGTCTGCGAGCGGGCACACCGCATAGGCCGGAGCGTGGGGGATAACAACCGTCCCCGAGCAGCAATTGCTCGCTACCTTAATTGGAAAGACAAAGAGCGTATCCTGCAAGCCTTTAGAAAATCTGGGCAGCTGGAATATGAAGGCACCAAGTTATTGCTGTTCAATGATTATTCCTTGCATGTGGCTTCTCTTCGCAAGGAAATGGCGCCACTTTGCTCCACGCTTAATCGCTGGGGAATGAGGTTTGCGCTTGTGTACCCGACGTCTCTGCACATCTGGAGAGATGGGAGGCCACAAACTTTCACTGACAGAGCTGCAGCACAGCGATTTATGGACTCCCTGCCAGTAAGAGCGAATGGCGGGGCCCCGGCGGCGGATCCAGCTGTTTAAATTTCTCTGTTGTCAACCATGCTGTTCTATGTGCGACAGTTCCTGGTTCTCGTCGGACCGCTAAGGATAGTTTTGATCAGCATTCGTTGCCCTGTTTGGACCTTGTGTTCCGCTTGGGCCATTGGTTTGTTTCTGGTCCTGGGAGATGGATTTTCTGCTCCTGGATACAGTGATTTTAGTCCATGCCTTCTGCACGTTTTTTTGGACTGGTTCCTAGTGGGTCTGGACTGCTGGTGGGATCAGCGGGGGTTTCGGGGACGGCTGACTGGTCCCCCGAAATGGCACAGAATGTTTTTGCGGGAGACTGAGGGTCTATGAGAGTTCAGCCCTGGCCTGGATGCTCCTTTTTTTGGGAGTGCAGTTCTTTGTTCTTTCTGTTATGGGGGGGGGGGCTGGAGTTTTGGGGGGGCCTTTGGAGATGGGGTTCTCTGGGGGGTTGGGTGGGGTTGGTTGGGGACTAGGGAGGGAGGGGTCCGGGAATGGTGTAGGGGGTTTTGATAGCTGTGTATGTCTGTTGGTGTGAGTGGTGGGTGTGTATGTGGTTGAGGGGGCGGAATGGATGTGTGGTGGTGCTTTACCTTTGGGAGGATTTGGTTCTGATCTTGAGTCTATGGGGCTTTTTTGGGGTGTTGGTGTCTCAGTTCATCTGGGTGGGAGGCCTAGCTGGGGGGCTTTCTACCTACTCTATAGTTTGGTTTCTCACTAAGAAGTCTGGAAGTCTCTTTCCTCCATGACTAAGTTGACTATAGCCACTTTAAATGTGGATGGGATCCACTCTCCTGTTAAGCGGAAGAAGGTTCTGACCTGGTTCAAACGGAGGGGAACGGATATTGCATTTGTGCAAGAAACCCATCTCTCCTCGGCAGAACATCTCATCTTCGCAGGGATTGGGTGGGAGAGGTCTATTATTCCTCATTTGATACTAGGAAGCGCGGGGTTGCAATCCATGTTCATAAACAACTGCCCTTCCACCTTCAAAAGGTCCTCCAAGACCCGGAGGGACGTTATGTTATAGTGTTGGGGGAACTATGGGGGCACAACTGGTTATTCTGCAATTTGTATGCTCCTATTGTGTATAATCATAAATTTTTTTCAGCTTTGCTAGCCAAGATAGCCATGTATCCTGTTTATCAACCGGTGGTGGGAGGGGATTTTAACATCACTGTGGATCCTGCCCTGGACTGTAGCCCGGCAAAGACAGTGGCCGGGGACCACGAAGCTAAGGGAGTAAATTTTCTGCTTAGTCAGTTGCAGCTGTTGGACATTTGGAGGATTTTGCATCCCATGGAACACACTTATACCTTTTATTCCCACCCCCATAATGTCTATGCTAGGTTGGATTACCTGCTGGTTTCGCCCTCTCTGCTCCCCAAGGTATCTGGGATAGCTATCGAGGAGGTTCCTTTGTCGGACCATGCGCCTGTTGTCATGGAGCTTCAGTGTACGCCGGAACCTGAGGAGCGCCATTGGAAATTTCCGTGATAACTGTATAGAGATCTTGACTTTCATAAATATCTCCAGGAACAGTGGTTGGAGTATAGTTCTCATAATAACACTGACGATGTTCATCCCGTGACCTACTGGGAGGCTTCCAAGGCGGTTCTGCGGGGGTTCATTATTGCCTATCTCTCTCGCAAGCGGAAGTCCCTGGATGCGGAGTTACTGGCTTTATCGGGGGAGCTTCGGCAGTTGAGAGCACGCCACTGTACTTCTCTTTCGGCGGCTGATAAACTCCGTTTGATGACCGTCCGGCAGCAGATAGATACCATCTTGACGCAACGAGCTTCCCACGATATCTATTTTCAATTTGGTCCGGCCTCCACGTACTCGTCAGGTCATACTGTCCATCCAGGACCCGAAGGGTACTTGTTACACGCAGGACCGGCAGATCCAACAGCAATTTGTTCATTTCTATGAATCTGTATGCTAACCGACCGTTCGCGGAAGCTGATAGGGATGCTTTCTTTCAGGGGCTCAAGCTCCCTAGGTTGACAGCAGCACAGTTGGAGCAACTGAATGCTCCTATTAGTTCCGAGGACGTACAGACTGGTATTAAGAAGCTTAAGTTGACAAAGGCACCGGGCCCAGATGGGTTTGGCTCTGAGTATTACAAGATTTTGTCGGATCAGATCTCTCCTGCTTTGGCGGGGGCGTTTAATGCGCTCTCGGAGACTCGGGGATTGGGGACTCCTAATATGGCCCACGTTGTGCTGTTGCCTAAGCCTGGTAAGGACCCGGCCCAGGTGGGTTCTTATCGGCCTATTTCCCTCCTTAATCATGATGCTAAGCTTTTTGCTGCGATTTTGGTGCAAAGATTGAATGCCTTTTTGCCGCTGTTGATCCATGAGGACCAGGCAGGCTTTGTACCGGGCAGATATGCGTCGATGAATCTGGTCAGAGCTTTGATGGCCCTTCACTCCAGGCGGGGGCTGGAGGGCAAATCGGCTATTGGCCTGGACATGGAGAAGGCATTTGATAGTATCTCTTGGCAATATCTCTTCTGGGTTCTGCGTCAGTTTGGCATAGAGGGTTCTATTCATCACTGGATCAGTAGCTTATATATACAGCCGCAGGCTAGACTTCTAGTCAATGGTCAGTTTACTGCGCCGTTTGCTTTGGGTAGGGGGACGAGACAGGGGTGCCCGTTGTCCCCGTTACTTTTTGTGTTAGCTATTGAGCCACTGGCTGCTCGGATTCGCGGTGATCCGAATATTCATGGTATTCGTATTGGGGGCCTGGAGAGTCGCATTAATCTTTTTGCTGATGATATTCTCCTTTATCTGGATCAGCCCTAACGGGATTTGGGGCGGGTTCTCGCTCTAGTCCGTTCCTTTGGAGATCTTTCTGGTCTGCGTGTTAAATGCGATAAATCTGAACTTCTTCCCTTACGGTCCACTATGGTGGAGCCCTGGCATGCGAGTCTCGAGATACCACCGGTGAAGGGGCCGATGCGTTACCTTGGTGTATATTTAAGCCCAGACCTCAAGCTTCTGTACCGCTCCAATGTGACCCGTCATCTGGAGGCGATTCAGCACTTGTGTGACAAATGGAGAGATCTTCCGCTGGGGGTTTGGGGGCGGGTGGCTTTGACTACGATGGTACTTCTTCCCAAGATTTTGTATCCGTTGCAGGCTGTGCCCCTTTGGGTTACTGATAAAGCGGTGCGTCTGTTTCGTTCGATTATTTCCTCTTTCATTTGGCATCATAAGCGGGCCAGAATTAGCTATGCCACCTTGGCCTTGGATAAATATAGGGGTGGCTTGAATCTTCCCGATCTTCGCTATTATAATGTCGCCGCTCTGTTTCGCTTTATTCATGAAGGATGGTCGGGATGTTATAAATTCTCTTCACAGGGTTGGGTGGAGTCCTGGTGTGCCCCTCACTCGGTCCTTTCCCTTCTCCATGCCCCGTTGTCGGCTGTACCGGGGGGAGGGGCTAAGTTTGCATATCTTTTACCTCTGCGGCGTGTGTGGCGGTGGTGGCGGCGGCGGCAGGGGAAGACTCCGGTAGCTTCCCTTTTGTTACAGTTGTATGGCAATACTGACTTTCCCCAGGGAGTGGGTCATGCCTGGTTTCGGCAGTGGGAGCAGTGAGGGGGGTAGAACTCTTCAGTATATTCTTACGGTGAGGGGGGGGTCATTTTCCTTCCTTTACCCAGCTGCAGACTCACTGGCAACTGCCTCGGACTCACTTCTTGGCTTACCTTCAGGCCCGGCATTATTACTTGTCCTTGGACCACCGCTGGGGGGAGGCTTGGCTCTGTGGTCCCTTGGATGTTCAATTTTTTCAGGTATCTCCCGCTTCTAATTAATTAGCTACCTGGTATCGGATTCTGAAGAACGCATCAGACCTGGGACCTATTGATCGACTGGCTTCCCAGTGGCAATTAGAGCTTGGCACTACCCTGGATCGTAAGGCCTTTCTTGATCTCTTTGCCACTGTGCATGCCTTGGAAGGTTCCACGGATTTCAGGGAAATGCAATTTAAAATTTTGCATCGGGCTTATATATCTCGGGCTTGGGGAGCTCGTATGGGCCTTTGGGAGGACGCAGTTTGTACCAACTGCAATCGTTTCTTAGGTACCTTTACCCACCATTTTTTGGAATGCCCTTCTTCTGCCTTATGGCTGCAAGCTCTCCCTTTTTTGGAGCGCATTCTCCAACGAGCTGTGCCCTGGTCTTATGGTTTCCTGATTTTGGGAGATCAACGTGAATTGATTGAGGGAGGGCTCACATTTCCCCAACGCAGGGTTCTCTACATGGCTATCTTGGTAGTAAAAAAGCTCCTGTTGCAGCATTGGGTGGATGATTCTGTGACATCCTTTCCGCAGTGGAGGGCTCGTTTGGTAGAGGTGGGGCGGTACGAGCTTCAACGTGTCCCTGGATCTGGGACTCTGGCCCACCGATGCTATCGAGATCTGTGGCAGCGGGCGTTGAAGATTTGTTCCAGCTTGGAGACAGTGGGCACGGAATCCTCCCCTTGATTTTTTCTTCTAGAGGGGCTGCTGCTCTCTCTTATTCCTTCCTTTTGTCTTTCTGTTTTTGTTCCCTGGGTAGCTGCATCGGTGTGTGTGGGGGAGTGCGCATCTGGGAGTATGGATGTCTGGAGATTCGAGTGCGGAGTGTTTGTTGTGGTCTGTGGTGAGGGCTTGGGGTCTGTGTGTGTTTGTTTGGAGGGGTCTGATATCTCAAAATGTCAATTGTGATGGGCATCCACCCATGGGGGTTTGTACTGAGCACCACTTGTTGTCATTATCTTCCGTGCTGATTCTGGATGCTTTATTTTTTGCTTGTTCTGCTCATGGTTGTATGTTCCTTTGTTAATAAAGATAATTGAAAAAAAAAAAGAAGCCTAAGGGAATTGAACGCTAAGCCCTCGGCAATACACTCGTGCCCAAAAAGGAACTTTGGAGTGGTTCAAACGCTAAGAAGCACCCAAGAAAGGAAAACCCTCCAAAAGGAAGCAGAAGCTACAGGAGAAGACGTCCATAGAACTTGGATAAAAGAAGAAACAACCTGCTTCGCATAACCCTTACACGTCAGCCAAGATCTTTCCAAAAAGCTAGGTCGTAATACTAAAGTAGTACAAATATCCATGGAGATCGAACCCTAAGCGAGCAAAGCCAGAGATACCAGGAAACTTCTTAGTCCGGCTGTCGAAAGACTCATCAAATCCGCATAGTAAGGATGGCGCCGCCAATCCAGAGATTCTACAAATACAGTGCCCGGAAAGTGAGCTCGAGATGGCAAATCCAAGCTGTCATCAGCCAGCGGAAAACACTGAAAAAGAGAAGGCAGAGGCGAAAAAGGAGCCACGCAGCAACCCCCTCTAACTCCCACTCCCCGGGCCCGCCGAAGAAGCTAGGATGCTTAGAATTGAGAGATGAGGCCATGAGGTCTAGTTCCAGGAGATCTCACGTCCATAAAAAGAGCTAGATCGCCCAAACCACAAATCTCAACATCCAGGATGCAGAAGATTACACAATTACTAACATGCACACTTTCCCGAGCGCACACAGCGCCAGTACACTGTAACATACAAGATATGTGCCATGCTTAGATTCCGCGAAGATAAAGTCTATCCAAACTCACATCCTGATCCAGAAAAGGATCTGCCAACAGAAGATGAAGAAGAGAGTACACCCATTGAAGCAGAACAACTTCAACTGCCAACCGAGTACAACACCTACTGCCCAAGCTGTAGAGAAATACCCCCATCCTAATACTGACCAAAAGGACCCTCAGCGGCATTCCAGAAGAATGATCTGAAGCTCCAGAAAGGTAGCCTGACCCTGCTCAAGAGCAGAAGAATGAACAAGTACTGAGTCGCCTCTGAAGACCAGACTCCTGGAGCTGAGGAAGGAAGCCATCGAGCCCCCCAACCCGACAGCCCAGAATGGTCAGTGGTCATGAGCTAGTCCAGCAAAGACCGAGGCACGCCTCGAAAAGAGAAACCTCGCTGAGCCATCAAATCAGACAGAGCGATGTAGGAGGAGCATACCAAATAATTGGAGCCCTGAGATACTGGGAACCACCGGAAAGCACAGTTACTTACCGTAACAGGTGTTATCCAGGGACAGCAGGCAGATATTCTTGACTGATGGGTGACGGCACCGACGGAGCCCCGGTACGGACACTTTTAGAGTGATTGCACTCTAAGAACTTGGAAAGTTCTGGTAGGCCGCACCGCGCACGCGCGAGTGCCTTCCCGCCCGACAGAGGCGCGCAGTCCCCAGTTATGATAAGCCAGGTAAGAAGCCAACCCGGGGAGGTGGGTGGGACGCAAGAATATCTGCCTGCTGTCCCTGGATAACACCTGTTACGGTAAGTAACTGTGCTTTATCCCAGGACAAGCAGGCAGCTATTCTTGACTGATGGGTGACCTCCAAGCTAACAAAAAGAGGGATGGAGGGAAGGTTGGCCATTAGGAAAACAAATTTTGCAAAACAGATTGGCCGAAGTGTCCATCCCGTCTGGAAAATGCGTCCAGACAATAATGAGATGTAAAAGTATGAACTGAGGACCAAGTGGCAGCCTTGCAGATTTCCTCAATGGGCGTGGACCGGAGGAAAGCAACAGACGCTGCCATAGCTCGGACTTTATGGGCTGTTACCGAACCTTCCAGTGTCAGTCCGGTCTGAGCATAACAGAATGAAATGCACGCTGCCAGCCAATTAGACAACGTACGTTTAGAAACAGGACGTCCTAATTTATTCGGATCAAAAGACAGAAATAGCTGAGGAGCTGATCTGTGGGGTTTTGTGCGCTCAAGATAGTAAGCAAGAGCCCTCTTACAGTCCAAAGTATGCAGAGCCTGTTCTCCAGAATGAGTGTGAGGTTTTGGAAAGAAGACAGGCAGAAAAATGGATTGGTTGAGATGGAATTCAGAGACAACCTTAGGGAGAAACTTTGGATGAGTACGCAGAACCACCTTGTCGTGATGAAAGACCGTAAAAGGTGGATCTGCAACTAGTGCATGTAGCTCACTGACCCTCCTGGCAGAGGTGAGGGCGATGAGAAAAAGTACCTTCCAAGTGAGAAACTTGAAAGTGGCAGTAGCCAAAGGTTCAAATGGAGGCTTCATTAAGACGGAAAGAACCACATTAAGATCCCAGATAACAGGAGGTGTTTTAAGCGGTGGTTTAACATTGAAAAGACCCTGCATGAACCTGGACACCAGGGGATGAGCTGAGAGGAGCTTTCCATGGACTGGCTCATGAAATGCCGCAATAGAACTTAAGTGGACTCTGACAGAAGAAGACTTGAGGCCAGAGTCAGATAAAGAAAGTAGATAATCCAATAAAGTTTCCACTGCAAGGGAAGTGGGATTATGTTGACGGAGGAAACACCAGGAAGAGAAACGTGTCCACTTCTGATGGTAACATTGCAGAGTGGCAGGTTTCCTGGAGGCATCCAGAATTGAACGAACAGGCTGAGATAAGTGTATCATGGGAAGTCAGCCCGAGAGATACCAAGCTGTCAGGTGCAGAGACTGGAGGTTGGGATGTAGAAGGGTCCCCTGCTGTTGTGTAAGCAGAGAAGGAAACAGAGGAAGAAGAAAGGGCTCCCTGGAACTGAGTTGAAGTAGAAGGGAGAACCAATGTTGCCTGGGCCACCTTGGAGCAATCAGAATCATGGTGGCTCGTTCCCTCTTGAGCTTGAACAAGGTTCTCAGAATGAGAGGCAGAGGAGGGAAAGCATATAGAAACAGATTGGACCAGTCGAGGAGAAATGCATCTGCTGCCAGACGGTGAGGAGTGTAGAGTCTAGAGCAGAAGAGGGGCAGCTGGTGATTGAGAGGGGCTGCAAAGAGGTCTATCTGAGGAGTGCCCCACTGAGTGAAGATGGACTGCAGAGTGAGAGGATCGAGTGACCACTCATGAGGTTGGAGAACTCTGCTGAGTTTGTCCGCCAAACAATTCTGTTTTCCCTGAATGTAGATAGCCTTCAGGAATAGATGGTGATTTATGGCCCAAGTCCAGATCTTCTGGGCTTCCTGGCACAAGAGGCGAGAGCCCGTCCCACCTTGCTTGTTGATGTAGTACATCGCCACCTGATTGTCTGTGCACAGCAAGAGAACTTGAGGAAAGAGGAGATGTTGGAAGGCCTTGAGGGCATAAAACATCGCTCTGAGTTCCAGGAAATTGATTTGATGTTTCTTTTCCTGGGGTGTCCAAAGACCCTGAGTTTGGAACTCGTTCAAATGAGCCCCCCAGGCATAAGGGGAGGCGTCGGTAGTAATAACCAGTTGATGAGGAGGTAGATGGAACAGAAGACCTCTGGATAGATTTGAGGATATCAACCACCATTGTAGAGACTGACGAAGAGATGATGTTACAGATATGTGTCGTGAGCAGGGATCCATCGCTTGGGACCACTGGTTGGCTAGGGTCCATTGAGGGGTGCGTAGGTGAAGACGTGCAAAAGGGGTGACATGAACTGTAGACGCCATGTGACCCAAGAGAACCATCATTTGCTTGGCAGAGATGGACGTCTGCAGAAGTACCTGTTGACATAGAAATTGAAGCATGAGAAGACGGTTGGAGGGTAGGAACGCTCTCATTAGGACTGTGTCTAGAACTGCTCCAATGAATTGAAGATTCAGAGAGGGAATGAGATGAGATTTGGGTAGATTGATCTCGAATCCCAGCAAACGGAGAAACAGAATGGTCTGGTTGGTGGCCGTGAGAACTGTCTGAGGCGCATCGGCCTTGATCAACCAATCGTCCAGATAAGGAAACACCTGAAGGTGGTGGGTACGAAGAAAAGCAGCTACCACAATCAGGCATTTGGTGAACACTCTTGGAGAGGAGGCAAGACCGAAGGGCAGAACCTTGTACTGGTAGTGACAACGATTGATCATGAAGCGGAGATACTTCCTGGATGCTAGATCGATCGGTATGTGAGTGTATGCTTCTTTGAGATCGAGGGAGCATAGCCAGTCGCCTTGATTGAGAAGGGGGTAAAGAGTGGCCAGAGACAACATTTTGAATTTCTCTTTGACCAAGCATTTGTTGAGGTCCCGAAGATCTAGAATAGGTCTGAGATCTCCTGTTTTTTTGGGGACCAGGAAATAACGTGAATAGAATCCCTGCCCCTTTTGATCTAGAGGAACTTCCTCTATGGCGTTCAGAAGGAGGAGGGATTGAACTTCCTGAAGAAGGAGGGAGGACTGAGGAGAGTTCAAAGCAGACTCTTTTGGAATACTTTGGCCCGGAAGAGTGCGAAAGTTGAGAGAGTAGCCGTGGCGGATGATGTTGAGGACCCACTGGTCCGAGGTGATGGATTCCCAACGGCTGATGAAGAGAGTAAGGCGTCCTCCTATGGGCTGTGGAAGATGGGTAGCAGGATGGAGACTGGCTATGTCCTGGAGAACTAAGTCAAAAGGGTTGAGTGGATTTTTGTGAAGGGGGAGGCTTCACCTGTTGTTGCTGCTGTGCTGGTCTAGCAGCTGGCCTCTGTTGTTGTCGCTGACGTCTGGGTTGTTGCTGAGCTTGTGGCAAAGGGCGAGCAACAAATCGACGTTGGTAGGCCGACTGTTGGCGAAAAGGCCTGGAAGGTGGGGTTTTCTTTTTGGTTTTGAGGAGAGTATCCCACCTAGTTTCATGTGCCGACAACTTTTGAGTGGTGGAGTCCATGGATTCTCCAAACAGCTCATCCCCCAGGCACGGTGTATTAGCTAGTCGATCTTGATGATTGACATCTAGTTCTGACACTCTGAGCCACGCCAGTCGACGCATAGCCACCGACATAGCTGTAGCCCGAGAGGTCAGCTCAAAGGTGTCATAGATCGACCTGACCATGAACTTCCTAAGCTGCAACAGTGATGAAGTAGTGCGGCGAAAAGCAGATTTTTTACGGTCAGGGAGGTACTTCTCAAAAGTAGTGAGATCTTGAATTAGATGTTTAAGATAAAAGGAGAAGTGGAATGCATAATTCCCTGACCTGTTGGCTAACATGGCATTTTGGTATAGCCGTTTGCCAAATTTGTCCATGGCCTTTCCCTCTCTGCCAGGAGGGACTGAGGCGTACACACTAGCTCCCGTGGATTTTTTCAGAGTGGATTCAACCAAGAGGGACTCATGTGGGAGCTGTGGTTTGTCAAACCCAGGAATTGGGATGACTTTATATAAGGAGTCCAATTTGCGAGGTGCTCCAGGAATAGTCAAGGGTGTCTCCAAATTCTTGTAAAAGGTCTCTCTCAAGATATCATGGAGGGGTAGCGTTGAGATATTCCTTTGGAGGTTGGTCAAAATCCAGTGCTTCAAGAAAAGCTTTGGATTTTTTCGACTCAGCCTCCAAGGGGATAGAGAGAGTCACACATCTCTTTTAAAAAGGATGAGAATGAAGATACATCTGGTCTAGAGGATGGATCTAAAGTAGAAGGATCCTCATCACCAGATGAACATTCCCCTTCAGAGAGCATAGGGTCCTCTGAATCACCCCACAGATCAGGATCTCGAATTTGAAAACTGCGTCGAGAATCTGGAGTGGAGGGATCAAGGTGTCGGGACTTGCGTACCGATTTTCCTGATCTCATAGAGACGGTACCGGGAGATTGCCGTTGCACCGGTGCCGCAGTCTGAACAGCCTGATGCTGAGCAGTCGACTCTGGTGCTAGGACTGGCATGGAAGTAGACTGTGTCGGTGCCGACAAAGAGGAAGCCGAGAACATAGGCTGTGTAACTATCGGCACCGATGGCTCAGACCGGACCGGTACCGGAAGGTTCGGTACCAGGAGTGCAGGAAGGATTTGTTTTAGCTGAGTTTCCAATTGCACTTGTAAGACGGCAGCAATGCGCTCGTCTAAAGTAGGCACTGGTACCGCTTTTCTCTTCTGCGGTACCTTTGGTGCCGCTCTACACTCCGAAGAGGAACCCGATGTCGAGGGGCTTACCTCTATCGGTGCGGAGCGCTTCCGTGGGCACCTCGCGGTCGGCAGGATTGGGCTCTCTGCTACTTTGACCGGAGGACGCTCCAGCGGGGAAGGCTTCTTAGCCGGCTTACCTGACTGGTGCGGCGCCGACACGGTATCGCGCGGCGTCGACAAGACGGGTGCCGACTGTGTCGGGATCGAAGTAGGGACCGGTGCCGCCGTGTCCGACATGTCGGTACCGAATAATAACCGTTGCTGAATTTGACGGTTTTTTAGGGTTCTTTTTTGAAGAGTGGCACAGCGTGTGCAGGTGGATGCCCGATGGTCAGGTCCGAGGCACTGCAAACACCAGTTGTGCGGGTCAGAGTTAGAAATAGGCCTCGCGCACCGCTGGCACTTTTTAAAGCCGGGTTGGGGGGGCATGAACGTAAACACGGCTTCTGCCAAATCGAAGGCCGAGGCCTCGATGGTGGCAACAGGCCCCGCCGGGCAAAACGAAAAAATAATAAGAAAACCAAAATTCGGGGTTTTTTTGTTTTTTTTTAAAGAAAATAAATAAATAAAAAGAGGGAAACAATATTTCCCAAGAAGTTTACGTGAGCGGGAAGGCGAAAAAAATAGAAAAAGTTCAACAGCCGTTGAAACGTGCGTCTTCTTGGCTCCGCGGAAACAAGAAAACTGGGGACCGCGCGCCTCTGTCGGGCGGGAAGGCACTCGCGCGTGCGCGGTGCGGCCTACCAGAACTTTCCAAGTTCTTAGAGTGCAATCACTCTAAAAGTGTCCGTCGGTGCCGTCACCCATCAGTCAAGAATAGCTGCCTGCTTGTCCTGGGATAACCAAAGTGACAGCTGTAGCATCAGAAGGGGATAGCAAGCCGAAGTTCCCAGTGGAGTCAGCAATATGGATCCTAGAACCTGTACAGAATCCCATACTCTTGGACATGGTAAGCGAAGAAGAATGCCAATCTGAGACTGAGACCGAGACCCCACGCCCAAGTCTCCGGAAAGAAACATATGTCTCTCCTATATGAATAATCATCATCCCGATATACCTATAAATAGTACAGGAGAAAAGAGTGCTGCAAATTCGAAGATGCACGTGTAAGGAACTGAGGAAAAGAAACCACCCTTTTCGTGTCAGTCAAATGGCCCGACTGGAAGTCGTCCGAATCAAGCAGGCAGTCAAGAAGAAATTAGATGAATCGCCTGGCAGCACCCAAAACGGTACCACCGCTCATAGCATCTAAAACGCTTGTGAATCCTTGGGTAGGCGAAATGGCATGTGCCAAAACCGAAAGCGCCACTCCAAGAGAGGCAGGCAAACCTAGTGCCGATTCTGAGTCCATAGAGAAAATGTAAATACACTCCCAGGCTGCCAGCAGAAATATATAACCCTGAGAACTAATGCAGCAGAATGGGATCCAGCCTGCCCAATGCCCCCGTCTTGGCCATCATGCATTAAGTGGTTCTCTAAGATCTACAAGAACCGTCCTGAGGACCAGTAACACTTCAAAGAGAAACACAAAACAGAGAGACTCCATGAACGAACTGGAAACCTGAGGAGGATGCAAAGGTGCAAGCATCCTGAAAAATGTGCACAACCCCCTGACCTGACAGTATAGCGACTACTCCCTCATGAGAAAGGCTGACGAGGTCTTGGAAGAAGTCAAGATGCCCTCAGAATGAAGCGCAAGAGGACAGTAAACGGCAGGATGAGCACTGCAGGAACTGGAAGAAGAAAGAAATTCTCCTAGGAAAAAAAATCAAGGTTTGTAATGTAACCCATGAAAACAATACTAACTCCATGCAACAGGAGCGAAAGACGTATGGCCTATAAAGGGAATACGTACTAGATGCAATCAAGATGCTGTACCTACCGCCCTTTGGAAAACAACAGCAACTTAACAGGTATCAGACAAAAGCGTCGTGACCTGCCCATATGACAGCTCCCTGTCCATGAGAAAGCTGAAAGAGCTGACAGCGTGTGTGCAGTTCAATGTGGCCCAGGGAAGGCAAACGATGGGACACCCCGGCCGTAGACCCTGGAACGCTATACAGAAAAAGATAGTCACGCCTGATGGAAATCGGAAATATCCAATATGCCCCTAAAACTGCTTCAAAGGGCAGGAAGCAGTTCAATAGCGCTACCAGACACAGTCAGCGCAGCATCAATGGCACCAATAGTAAGGAAACCGCCAAACTTATATAGTGTCACCCATTGGAGACCTCAAGAGAGATGAAGAGATCCCCAAAAGAAAAAATCTGGGAACTCTCCTGCGACTGACCCAAGTAGTACCTTGAGACACGGCTTCTATCAACCCAGTACGGAGGGAAGCCGAAACTGGGTGGTGAAGTATAGAGCCAAACCGCATTCTAATGGGTCTGCAGAGATTCCCACAGGAGATAACACCAGCGCGGCAAATCAATCAACTCGGGAGACCTCCACACACTGGGCCCCAATATCTCATGAAAGCAGGAGAAAACTGCAAGCAACTTCTGCTGCATCTGACCTCGAAGGCATAGAAGCCACGGTAGAGCCCATATAAGCCAGCTACCAGAGAAACCACTGAACGCTATGGTGCCCTCCCCCCAGTGCAGGAGCGCTAATCTGTTGTTCACCGAAAGACCGCGGCTCTCAGCCGGAGAATCAAACACAGTCGCGGCAAGCGGGAAACTCAAGCCACGCTGTGACGCGCTCAGCCGAGCAAGAGAACAAGCCTTTGCCTGTTTCGCCGGCCCCATGCAACTGTTTAGGGAAAAACAGGGAGACCGTGGAAGGCGCAGAGAGAAAGAAGCCGCTGAAACAGACCACAAGAACGCCACAGCGCGTCTGCCAGCATCGGAGCACCATTGCGATCCACCAGCCCACGGAAAGGCACGGGCTCCACAAACAGTGTCCACCCTGTAGCACCCCGACCACAGCCGCGGCACATGCCGAGCGAAGGGCAGCCTCAGCGAAACAGGCTGCAAACGCGAGAACCCCCCCCCCCCCTGCGAAGACAGCGGCTTCTCCAACCGAGCCCAAACTATAACGCGGGGGCTCACTCCACTCAAACATATGCAAAAAAAGAAAATTAGCCTCCACAAACTGCAAAATATGTACCGCTCACCAAAGCTTAGCAGATGAGAAATAAATTAAACAGCAGGCAAACCACACAACCACACAGCCACCGTGTCCCCCGAAGCACCAAACACAACACCAACAACCAGAAAATATAACTTGTAATTGCAAGGCAAAAAAAAAGGCATATTCACAACCCGGCTTACAGGGCTGTCAGACGCTGGCAGGAACAGGTTGAGCACCACTGAGAGTACCCAATCATGGAAAGCAAATGCAGTCTCTCTTTTTTTTTTTTTTTTTTGTCAAGGAAAGAAGAAAAATAGAGACCCAGACAGACCCTCTATCATAGGAGGGAGGGTGAGGCAGGGACCTGGGGGGGCCCAGGTGTAACCCCTAAAGCCGGCACCGTTCAGCCGGACACCCCTGTCTCACTGAAGAGAAAAATCTCAACAGGAGAAATAGAATTAATTGTAAGCTCACTGAAGAGAAAAATCTCAACAGGAGAAATAGAATTAATTGTAAGCTCACTGAAGAGAAAATCTCAACAGGAGAGATAGAATCGTAAGCTCACTGAAGAGAAAATCTCAACAGGAGAAAATGAGTTTCCAGCCACAGACAGAATAAAGGAGCTAGTTGAATAGCGATTTTCCCCTGCTGGGAGATAGAGCATACTGGATAAACAGGAGGAGTGCCAGCCAATAGGACCACCTGTTAATCAGTTTCTCTATCTCCGCCTGCTGGTAGATGTGGGCTATCCCATTGGTCTCTGGATTCATCTGCTGCTGTTGCTAGGGAACGACTTATTCGAGATGCTTGCACCGAATGGTGAGAAGAATGAGCTGGTGTTTACCAGAAGGAGCCGGCACAGATGAGGCAGACACTGAACGAGGTCCAGACACTAGCATCAATGCAGCTTTATCGATGTCCAATGTAGTCAACATCACAAAAGTTAGAGGAGACTCGAACAACTTTTCTTGCTGTAAACATCGAGCCTTCAAGGACTGGGTGCTCAGGACCAAGGCACTGAAGACTCCAGTTATAGGGGTCAGTGTCTGAAATGGTCCTGTTACACCAAGAACACCTTTTGAACACCTCTAAAAAGCTTTGATATGGACGGGAAAGCCGCCGACACAAAGTCAAAGGACTCAATCGCTATCGAGGGTCACATGATAAAAAGATTGAAAGTTGATTGAGGCACCCCGCCAGGACCCCAGCTTGAGAGGTGACATGGAGCCTAACTCTAGAAGAAATAAAAAGATGAAAAATTCAACATTTTTAAAAGAAATAAGTACAAAGAAAGAAAATAATGAAGGGAACTAATGAGAAGGCACAAAAATAGAGGAAAAAAATCACTTTGGATTAAGCGCCAAATAGGCCTTCTTAGTGCCATGGAAAAATAAAAAGAACTCATAGTCTTTGCGAGCCCTATCGGGCAGGAAGGCACTCGCGGTACGGGCTATCTCAAGAGTTAAAGTGATACTACACTTTAGGACGGATCATACTGGGCTTCGTGGATGACATCAACCCACATGTGAGAATATGCTGCCTGCTTGTCCTAGGATAAACAAAATGACAGTATAAAAGTGAAAGCAGGAATACAGCAACAACTGAATTTCTTTCCAACATACAATTGTTTTCTCCAGTATGGAAACCACAAAACTCTTCTAGTATCATGTAATCCACGCAAAACTACAAGTAACATATAAATCATCAAGTATACAAACTATAGTGAACTACAATTTATTTGCAACATTGATTTGGCTTAATCCAGTCTAAACAACATTCAACCAACTCTCAGCTGGTTATACACCTGCATACCATATCCAACATTTTTTCTTCAGATCATTTCAAATCTACAATAGAAAATAAGTATTTTCAATCCATTCTACCTAATGTAAAAAGTAAGTACTGTATTAAACTGTACTGTATTTCAGTACTATCCACAGGTGTCCACTTTTCAAAACAATTGGGAGTGGAACACAACACAGATCGCCCCTCCCTGGACACAGTGACAGAGCTTTCAACAGTGGCTGTGCTCAGCACCTACAAAGCTGGCACCTTTGGTACTATCTCCTACCTAACAGTATAATTTTTGGACAATGAAACTAATCCACAGTAAAGCAAGGCATTTAAAAAAAATAAGAAACCCCATTAAAAAATCTTTAAACAATTACAAATTACAAAATTCACTGGAAAGATGAAAAACAAACAGAGGTAGCTCTACAACCTGCTACAAATTTTAAAACCATTCTGAACTGAATGCTTCTCACAAATCTCTACAAATAAAAGGACCTTTAAAAATATTCTAAAGATATCATAAAAATCATCACCTAATTACTATCCATTGAACATTTCTTGGACAGCAGTATGCCATCCTAAAAGGGACAGAACCTGGACTTCATCTGTTTATATATACGTTTCACAAGAGGTGGGGATAAGAGAAAACACTTTCTGCACAGTACTAACAAAAACAGAACACTGGAAGTTTTGAAGATTACAGTAGTTTAAAAACAGCATTCCCCAACTTTCCCCCAAAACTGATATCTGAAAGAGAGGACCACTGCAGCAGCTACTACATATTCCCGTAGCTCAAGCAATAGATTCCCAACCCCCCATTGCTTTGCAAGCTTCCCCTCCCCCTTCTCTTAGGTCCTAGCAGCCAAAATAATTCAAAGCCATTTATATAAATGCAAATCTTTGCAGAGATTTTAGTAAAAGGTGCAAAATGATCTTATTTGAAATAAGTGACCAAGATTTCAAAAAAACAAGGTATTTTCAGGAATACATACCATTATGCTTAGAAAAAAAAAACACGTTAGCATCCAAAAGCAGTCAGAACCATCTTTAAACATGCATAACGGACAGCAGAAAGAGTAATAAATGCTTGAAAACAGCTTACAAAATGAGAAGTCTGCTAATCATTAAATTACATCCCCAAGCTGAACCAGATGCAGCAGCAAAGAGACAAGTTAAAGTAGTCATAATGCCAGAAATCGCTTATAAAATCGCCTGCAGATTTGAAACATCTTACTAACCTTATAAAGTGCAGCAGTGCTTATATCCAGCAAATTGAGGCATGTAAGGTAAAATCGAAATAGGAGTGGAGGTTAACCTTCAAAACAAATTTTTTATATATCTGTGTTTCCTTTTTAAATATCTTTCTTCAGGAACCAGACGAGACCGTCGGCCATTTTGGCTTGAGCTCACTAGCTCTGGTCGCGTCTCTCTCTCACTCCTTCCTCCCCCCCCTCGCTCTCTCGCTAAAGGAAGCTGCTTTTTGTGACCTTCAAATAGAGGCAGATCATGTGACTTAGGGCAAACTGTCATTCAAGTGAGGAAGGGTTGAGCTTTCCTTAAAGGGGAAACCACTATTTTTCACCTCAATCAAACAGAGCTCTTTTCACAATTCTTTTGTGAGACAAGCAAGATCAAAGATTGAAAAGAAACAAATCAGCTACTCATATCAAAATCCCCAATACTAAATCCTGCTTCTTAATTTTAAAATGTGATAAGAAATACAGAATAACGATTCACAATATTGTTAAGGGTTACATTTTAGTTTCTTTAAATTGATAAGTAGAAAACATTTGCATTTCTACCTAACACAGTATTACATCACAGATGTTTGTTTGTTTTGTTTTCCTATAGCACACTTCTTCCTCCACAAGGTGTTCTGGAAACTGAATATACTGACTCCTACTTTTATGTCAGGCTGATAACATTTTACTCAGGTCTAGAATTCTAGATGGACACTATTACATCTCCAGAAAAGCAGTTATTTACCTGTAACAGGTGTTATCCAAGGACAGCAGGCAGATATTCTCATATATGGGTGACGTCATCCACGGAGCCCCGATGCAGACAGCCTCTCAAGCAGACTTGCTTGAAGACCTTATAGAAAGGTTGCGACTGCTGCACCGCGCATGCGCAAGTGCCTTCCCGCCTGACATAGGGCATGCGTCTCCTCAGCATCTCCTCAGTTCAGATAGCTAGCTAAGAAGCCAACCAGGGGAGGTGGGTGTATTGTGAAAATATCTGCCTGCGGTCCCTGGATAACATCTGTTACAGTAAGTAACTGTGCTTTATCCCAGGACAAGCAGGCAGCATATTCTCACATGTGGGTGACCTCCAAGCTAACCAGAATGGGATGGTGGGAGTGTTGACAATTTAGGAGAATAGATTTGTAAAACTGTCTGGCCAAAATGGTCATCCTGTCTGGAAAAAGAATCCAGACAATAATGAGATGTGAAGGTATGAACCGAGGACCAAGTGGCAACCTTGCAAATTTCCTCATTAGGAATCTAAGGAAAGCTACAGATGCCGCCATGGCTCTGACTTTACGAGCTGTGACTCGACCCTGTAGATGCAGTCCAGCCTGAGTATAGCAGAAAAAGATGCAAGCAGCCATCCAGTTGGAGATGGTGCACTTGGAAACTGGATGTCCCAACTTGTTTGGATCAAAGGAGACAAAAAAATTGAGGAGCAAATCTGTGTGGCTTAATACGTTGCAAGTAAAAAGCCAAAGCACGCTTACAGTCCAGACTCCAGAGTATGAAGAGCTGTTTCTCCAGAATGGTCTACACGGTATCAAATGGCACTGAGATATCCAAGAAAACCACCACAAAATGTTTGTCTTCATCTAGTCCTTCTCTCATTTCATCAAGCATTCACATCAACATCTTTGTACTATGATGCTTCCTAAATGCTTACTGATGGTCATCAAGGATGTGGTGACCCTGCAATAATTTTTCCATTATTTTCACAACCACAGGTGACTGGTCGAAAATTACAAATCTATTTTATTCCCCAATTTATCCTTCATCAGTGGTTTACCGCATTTTTCGCTCCATAAGATGTACTTTTTCCACCACCAAAAAGAAGGTGGAAAATTGGGTGCATCTTATGGAATGAATACACCTTCTCCCCCCCCCCCCCCCCCCCGGTACCTCAGCCAATCACTGAGTGGCACGGGACCAGTCAGGAAGCGCAAAGGTCATGCTCCTGTGTTGCGCCGCTCTGCAACCAAAGCCAGCCAACCAGCAGGAGAGTGCGCTAGACCACCGCAACTTTAAAAAGGTACTGGGGGCTGCAGGCGGCTTCGGGCTGTGGGCTGCTTTGGCTGCGGGCGGCTTCGAGCTGTGGGCTATGGGTGGGCTCCTTCGGCTGCGGGCTGCTTCAGGCTTCCCAGCACCAGACGCACCAGACCACCAGACGCACACCCCTGTAGAGGAGGAAACTTTTTTTCCTTGATTTTTCCTCCTCTACGGGGGGGGGTGCGTTCTTATAGATAGGTGTCTATCTATACAAAACGAAAAATACGGTAATTGTTGATATTTTGAATAGATCGGAAATCACACCCTCTTCCAACATTATATTCAGTGTTCCCCCAGAAATTTTTTTCCAGCCAGGTGGCATGAAAAAGTAGCCGGGGAGGGGGGGGGGACAGGATGGTGAAATTTTGTGGTAGGGAAAATTAAGGGCTCCTTTTACTAAGCTGCGCTAGCGGTTTTAATGCGCGCTAGACGCTAATGCCACCATTGACCTAGCGTTAGTTTTTACACATAGCGCGGAGGGGCAGCGCGAGCTAAAAAGGAAAAATTATGTTCTTATCTGTTAATTTTCTTTCCTTTAGACACAGCAGATGAATCCAGAGACCAATAATAATAATAATAATTTTATTCTTGTATACCGCCATACCCAAGGAGTTCTAGGCGGTTCACATCAATTAATTAAGATCCGAGATGGCACGCGGATTTACAATAGTTATCAGAGTTGCAGGCAATGAAGAGGGTGAGGTAGGAAGGAAAAAGAGAGAGAGAGAGAGAGAGAGAGACCAGATAGGGGCAGGGGGAAGGGGAGAGCAGTAAGGGGGGGTGGAGGGTAGAGGGTGTCGGTTTATTGCGGGAGGAAGGGGGATAGCACACATCTACCAGCAGGCGGAGATAGAGAAACTGATTAACAGGTGGTCCTATTGGCTGGCACTCCTACTGTATCTCCAGTATAGCTCCTTGCCCAAGCATCCGTAACCATCAATAGGCATAGCATGGAAAAACTTCTTTCCCATAACAAATCTCAAAAGGCAATGATACAGAATACCACCATCAATAATAACAAACTTCGAAAGTTGAAAAAGAAAAAAACGACAGACAATATCCAGAAAGGGTGGGGCTCTGGATTCATCTGCTGCGTCTAAAGGATAGAAAATTAACAGGTAAGAACATAATTTTTCCTTACTTAGCAACAGCAGCAGATGAATCCAGACACCAATGGAATGTAGCAAAGCAAACCTCAATCTGGGTGGGAAGCAAATGCCGCCTCCGCAACAACTGAAGTACTAAACGCATCTACCGCATGTGCCCCCACATCCAACCAGTAATGCTGAAAGAAAACACTATCGGAAGACCAAATAGCCACAAGACAAAACTCCTCCAAGGAAAAAACTTCTGGACCGAGTCCAAGAAGTGGCCATCGTTCTGGCGGAATGGTCATGAAGTTCTTTCGCCAACTGCTTCCCTGCCATCAAGAAAGCGTAAAGAATGTCCTCCTGGACCCATCGAGCGATGGAGGGTTTGGACGCTGCCATACGTTTGAGGCGTACCGTGAAGAATACAGAAAGGTGATCTAAACAACTCAAAGTCGTTAGAAACCTAGCTCGCGGAGAACGCTATGCACTTTCAAAAAATACAGTGAATAAAAGCACGTCTCCCCATTTCTCCTCCCAGGAAGAAGGAAGGAAAAGTGAGAGTGTCATAAAAGAAAGGATGACACCTCCTTAGAAAGAAATTATGGTACCGGCCGAACTGACACCCCAGACTTTGTAAATCAGAAATAGGAATCCCCGCCAAACAAGGCCTGCAACCCATAAAACTGCCGAGCTGAAGCCATGGCCACAAGAAACCCCATGTTCAACAGTACATCCCTTTAGAGTCTCAAAAGACAAGCATGAAATGAAGCCTTCGGTAAACTGCGAAGAAGTACCTTAAGACTGTACTCCGGACAGGGCTTTCTAAGAGGTGTACGAATATACCGTACTCCGTTTAGGAACTGACCTACATGAAGCTGAGAAGTAATCGAAGAGCAATATACCTAGCCCTTGTAACAAGCTAAGAAAGGCACTTGAAGCTGAAGGGAATTGAACACTAAGCCCTTGGCAATACACTTGTGCCAAAAAAGAACTCTGAAAGGATGCAAATGTTGAAAAGTACCCAAGAAAGGAAAAACCTCCAAAAGGAAGCAGAAGCCACAGGTGAAGACGTCTGTATCGCCTGGATAAGAGAAGAAACAACCTGCTTCGCATAACCCTTACACATCAGCCTTGACTTTTCAAAAGCTAGGTTGCAATACCAAAGTAGAACGAATATCCATGTTGATCGGACCCTAGATGAGCAAATCCAGAGATACCAGGAAACTCAACAGTCCGGCTGTCGAAAGACTCATCAGATCCGCATAGCAAGGATGGCGCAGCCAATCCAGATATTCTACAAATACTGTGCCCTGAAAGCAAGCTTGAGATGGCAAATCCAAGCCATCATCAGCCAGGAGAAAACACTGAAAAAAGAGCTACCCCCTCTGACTCCCACTCCCTGTGCCCGCCAAAGAAGCTAGGAAGCTTAGAATTTTGAGACGAGGCCATGAGGTCTAGTTCCAGGAGATCTCACTTCCATAAAAAGAGCTGGAACGCCTGAGCCAAAATTCTCAATATCCAGGATGTAGAAGATTTCACTAGTACTAACATTTACACTTTCTAGAGCGTACCCAGCGCTGTACACTGTAACATACAATAAATGGGCCATGCACAGATTTTGCGGAGAGAAAGTCTATCCAAACTCTTCCTAACCCATAAAATGATCTGCCAACAGAAGAGGAAGATAAGGGTCCACCCATTGAAGTAGAACCACAACTTTACCTGTCAACTGAGTACATCACCTACTGCCCTGGCTGTAGAGAAACACCCCCATCGTAATACTGACTGAAAAGACCTTCAGCGTCTTTCTGGAAGAATGGTCTGAAGCTCCAGAAACGGAAGCCTGACCATGCTCCAGAGTAGAAGAATGAACACTTCTTAAGACCAGACTCCTGGAGCTGAGGATGGAAGCCCCCCAACCCGACAGCACGGGATTATTGGTGGCCATGAGCTAGTCCAGCAAAGACCGAGGCATGCCTTTGAAAAGAGAAATCTCGCTGAGCCACCAAATCATACAGAGCAATGCTTGAGGAGCCTACCAAATAATTAGAGCCCTGAGATATCGGGAATCACCGAAACAAAAAGCGACTGCTGTAGCGTTATAAGGGGAAAGCAAGCCGAAGTTCCCAGTGCAGTCAGCAACATGGATCATAGAACCTGTACAGAATCCCATTCTCTTGGTCATGATGACCGAAGAAGAATGCAAACCTGAGACTGTGACTCATCGCCCTAGTCTCTGGGAAGAAACACATTTCTCTCCTATATGAATAAAAACATCTCCCCGATATACCTATAAATAGTACAGGAGAAAAGAGCGCTGTGCAAATTCGAAGATTCACGTCCAAAGAACTGAGGAAAAGAAACCACCCTTTTCATGTCAGTCAAATGGCACGAATGGAAGACGTTTGAATCAAGCAGTCAGTCAAGAAGAAATTAGGCGAATCGCCTGGTAGCACCAAAACGGTACCACTGCCCACATTTTCTAAAATGTTCGTGAAGCCTTGGGTAGGCAAAATGGCATGTGCCAAAACTGAAAGCGCTGCTCCAAGAGAGGCAAGCAAACCTAGTGCAGATTCAGAGTCCATAGTGAAAATGTAAATATTCTCCCAGTTTTTCTGCAGAAATATGTAACCCTGAGAAACTAATTCAGCAGAATGGGATCCAGCCTGCCCAATGCCCCCATCTTGGGCACCATGCAGTAAGTGGAACAACGTCCCTTAGTTCCTGAAGAACTACCCTGAGAACCAGTAACACTTAAAAGGGAAACACAAAACATAGAGACTCCAAGAATGAACCGGAAACCTGAGGAGGATGCAAAGTTGCAAGCATCCTGAAAAATGTTCACAGCCCCCTGACCTGACATTATAGCGTTTTCTCCCTCATGAGAAAGCCTGAAGAGTCATTGGAAGAAGTCAAGATCCCCTCAGAATGAAGTGCAGAAGGTCAGGGAATGGCAGGATGAGAACTGAAGGATCTGTAAGAAGAAAGAAATTCTCCTAGGAAAAATCAAGTTTTGCAATGTAAAGAGGAATATACTGGAACCATGAAAACAGTACTAACTCCATGCAATGTGAGCGAAATAGGTATGCCTTTAAAGTGAATACGTACTAGACGCAATCAAGATGCTGCATCTACCGCCCCGTGGAAAACAACAGCATCCTAACAGGTAGCAGACAAAGCTCACATCGCTAATGAGAGCTTCGGGGATGAGGCTAACTGCCACATAGCGCGCGCTCCTCCGTGGGTTTGATAAATTAGGTAACTGGCTCCTGGTTAGAAGGAGCTGCACAGCCCTTCCTGTCTGGTCGGGGGGTCCATCTAGCATGTGCCATGAGAAGAAACCAGCGTGATAAACATGGAAATCTGAAGTACAGGCCCTCTCAGAAATAGAGAAAGAGAGTCCTTGTTGTGAAGAAAGTGTTGAAAAGCTTTGAGAGTATTGAAAATCGTTCTGAGTTCCAACAGATTGATGTGACAAAAACGGTCCGTAGGAGACCAATGACCTTGGGTACGGAGACCGCCTAGATGGGCTCCCCTTGCATAGGTTGCCGAGTCTGTTGTGAGAACCTTCTGATGAGGGAGAGTGTGGAACAGCAAACCTCTGGAAAGATTGGAAAAGAGCATCCACCAGTGGAGAGACAGCTTCAACAAAGGAGTTACTGTAATTTGTTGAGAAAGTGGGTCGGTAGCTCGTTGCCACTGAGATGCCAGGGTCCACTGAGGTATGTGAAGGTGAAATCTGGCAAAAGGTGTTACGTGAACTGTAGAAGCCATGTGACCGAGGAGAACCATCATTTGTCTTGATGGCAAAGGCGAATGAGGGTATCCCGACGTGGTGGAGGTAGAAACGCTCTAAGTTGGACAGTGTCCAGAGTGGCCCCAATGAACTGAAGAGACTGAGATGGGGTCAACTGGGATTTTGGAAAGTTGACTTCGAACCCCAGACATTAGAGGAACATAATAGTCTGTTAGGTCGCTGCAATAACCCCTTGTTGAGAGGGGGCCTTGATGAGCCAGTCGTACAGGTATGGAAAAACTTGAAGACCCTGGACGCGGAGGGCTGCAGCCACCACCACCAGACACTTCGTGAAGACTCTGGGGGATGAGGCAAGGCCAAAAGGAAGAACTCTGTATTGTAGATGAAGATTCCCCACCCAGAATCGAAGATATTTGCGAGAGGCTGGATGAATCGGGATACGAGTATAAGCCTCTTTGAGATCCAGAGAGCATAGCCAATCTCCCTGATCCATCAGGGAATATAAAATTGGTAAAGAAAGCATCCGAAACTTCTCTTTGACTAGAAATTTGTTGAGGGCTCTGAGGTCCAGAATGGGTCGCAAATCCCCCGTCTTCTTTGGGACTAGAAAATAACAGGAGTAAAAGCCCATGTTCCATTGGTTTAAGGGAACTTCCTCGACAGCTCGAAGGCGAAGAGCCTGAGCTTCCTGAAGAAGAAGAGGAAGTTATGACAAATTTGAAGGACACTCTCTTGGAGGGTAATCTGGAGGCACCTGAAGAAAGAGAAGTGAGTATCCCTCCTGAAGGATGGTGAGAAGTCAGAGATCTGAGGCGATCATCTCCCACTGGTGATAAAAATGGTGAAGACGACCTCCTATTGGCAGAAGAGAAGTCTGATGAAGGGAGGTTGGTATGCTCAGACTGGGAATGTCAAAAAGACTGAGCTGGTTTAGCCACAGCAGGAGTCTGAGCTTTCTGCTATCGTTGCTGCTGTGGAGGCCTTCGAGGTGGAGGCCTGGAGAAAGCTGGCGTCATTTTTTGAGGATAACGACGTGGTGGTTGTTTGTTTGGCCAAGCAGGAGGAATCTTAGGCTTCGGCCGAATCAAGAAAGCAAAAGAGCGCTCATGTTCAGAGAGACACTTTGTAGCAGCTTCAATAGAATCATCAAAAAGTTCATTTCCCTGGCAAGGTAAGTTGGCTAGACGGTCTTGCAAATTGGGATCCATATCAACAATGCGAAGCCAAGTTAGGCGACGCATGGCTACTGCAAAAGCAGAGACCCTGGAAGAAAGCTCAACAGCGTCGTATGTGGCTTGTAGCATGAAGAGTCGAAGTTGAGACAGAGTTCTGATAATCTTTGAATTCTGGAAGACACTGCTCCTCAAGAGCAGGGTAGAACTTAGGCATCAATTTAAGGAAATAGTTAAAATAAGCAGTGAAAGTGTAGTTGTAATTTAGAATTCTGTTAGCCATCATGGAATTCTGATATAGCCTGCGGCCAAACTTGTCCATGGTACGGCCCTTTCTGCCTGGAGGGACCGCAGCATAGAGCTTAGATGGTTGAGCTTTCTTTAAAGAAGATTCCACAACCAAGGACTGGTGGGACAATTGAGATTTCTCAAAGTCTTTGCAGGGTACTGTGCGATACCTGGATTCCAGCTTGGATGGAATGGCGGTAATGGAATAAGGAGTTTCCATATTCCTGAAGAAAGTTTGCTTTAATACTGGAGTCATAGGAAGCCTCAAGGTCTCCTTGGGTGGATGAGGCAGCTCCATGTTGGCCAAGTATTCAGGAGTGTACTTGGAATCAGAGTGGAGACAAATCTAGCAAAAGAGGCAGATTTCGAAGTTGAGGCACTTTCAGGAGAAGAAGTGCGAGACTTAGGAACCACCGAATAGGAAGGAGAAGCCTCTCTGGAATACTGAGAAGGAGGCGCAGAATCCAGACATACAGTGATTGAAGAAGCTCCACTACCCACAACAGGAGCAGTTAGAGAGTGCTTGCGCTTCAAAGACCTCGATGGTGAAGTTCCCGGGGTTCGAGGCAGGAGGAGAAGGCTCCCTTGGAGTTTGTCTCGATGGAGGAGTCTTCGACCTCGATGGACTGTGAGGAGAAGCAGCCGGTGTAATAGCCTTGTGAGACTTATGTTTAGATTTAGTAGAAGTCTCGGTAGCCTTTGATAAACGAGGCATAGAAGACTCAATATCCGGATGAGGAGAGGGTTTCTGCTGTAGAAATGTCTCCTGACTGAGCTTGGAAGTGAGATGCCTCGAATGCCTTGAGCGATGCCTCGATCGAGGCTGAGGAGACTGTGTCCGAGGAGTAGGCGAAGAGTCACTGGATGAGAAACGTTGAGACTTTCCGAGGCTTGCCTCGAGGTGCTTCCACAGGGGTCTCAGACTGACGCTCAGGCTGGCTTGTAGGAAGCAGGGTCGAGGCCGGGAGGAGCTGAGCCACGACCGAGGAAATCTGAGTGGTCAGAATGGCTTTAAACATGTCCTCAAACATGGGCACCGAGACAAAAGGATCAAGTCTCGAAGGTGCAGCAGTGCGCTCCAAGGAGGGCGACCTCGAGGATGCGTATTCCCGATGCTTGGAGGCACGCTTAGCTGGAGGTCTCGAAGAGGCTGGCAGGACCGCAGACACGGCCTGGGATGCCTGAGACTCTGGAGGCTTCTTAGGAGTGGTACCTGAAGGAGAGACAGGAGACTTACCCACCGAGAAAAATTTCTGAGGAACTGCCGACGAGGCCTTCGAGACCGGAGGTGTCGAGGTCGATGCCTTGGTGGAGGAAGATGGGGTTGTCGGGGTCGGGGTCTTGGAGGTCAAGGCCGTCCCCGAAGCCGAGACCCTCTCAGCAGATGGTTCCTTGGTGCCAAATAGTTGAAGAAGCTTGGCATGGTGTCTGCGAAGGGCTCGAGGTTGAAGGGTAGCACAGCGCGAACAGGCGTCGGGGCAATGTTCAGAACCCAGGCAAGGAATACACCGACTATGAGGATCAATTATTGAGATGGCCTTGGCGCACTGGCTACACTTTTTGAACCCGGTAAGAGGCCGGGACATAGAAAAAATAAAGGCCGACATAACGAACGAGGTAAGCGGCCAGTCCTAGGCCAAAAGGCCCCTGGCTGGAAGAAAGTTAAAAATAAAAATAAAAAAGTGTTGGGTTTTTTTTTTTTTGTAGAAAAGAAAGATTAAAAGAAATGCGAACACAGCGACTAACAAAAAATAAGAAAGCCGCGGTGAGAGAAGGCAACGAAGGCTGCAGAGCTAAAGTGAAGAGGACTTCTCGGCTCCGTGGAAAACTTTGAACTGAGATACCTCACAGGCGATGCATGCCCTAACTCGGGTGGGAAGGTACTCGCGCATGTGCAGTGCAGCACCCGGAAGCTCTTACAAAGATCTTCAAGCAAGTCTGCTTTCGAGGCTGTCCGCTGCGGGGCTCCGTCGGTGACGTCACCCACTGTTGAGAATATGCTGCCTGCTTGTCCTGGGATAACAGGGTAATACAGATACACTAAAATTAATAGCTAATTAGTGTCCAGTAAAGACAAGTACAAAGACTCGCATATCAAACTGATACGAAAGGAAAGGGGTAGAACTACAATAAGATGAGATATAAGAACAATTAAGGAAACAACAAAAGGTAAGGGATACTAAGATTTTAATCTGAACTGCTATAATTGCCAGGGAAACTGGGCTAGTGATCAATTAAGGTGTCATTATAAGTTCAGTCATACTGCAAATGCATCTTTAAAAAGCATTGTTTTTAAGCTGGTCTTGAAATTATCTAACACGTAAATCTCTCATAAATAAGCCGGTGCTGAAATCCAGAATGTGAGGGCAGTAACAGAGAAAATATTATCGCATATAGTATTGATAATTTTTAGTGATGGAATTGTTAGCAGATGATTAGATGACCAGAGAGAACGTTGAGAAGTGAGGGGTATTAAAAGTCTATTAATGAATTCAGGCTGCCCTGTTTGTCTAGTTTTGAAGGTTAACAGCAGTATTTTATAGGTGATACAATGGGGCATAGGCAACCAATGTGCTTTGACCATCAGAGTTGTTACATGGTCAAATTTTTTTGCGTTAAAGATCATTTTGACATAGATCATTTGACAAAGATCGCGTCGAATTTCCTTTTTTGTAATTCCCTTAAATAGGGCGTTGCCATAGTCTAAGCCTGTGGTTCCCAACCCTGTCCTGGAGGACCACCAGGCCAATCGGGTTTTCAGGCTAGCCCTAATGAATATGCATGAGAGAGATTTGCATATAATGGAAATGGCAGGCATGCAAATCTGCCCCATGCATATTCATTAAGGCTATCCTGAAAACCTGATTGGCCTGGTGGTTCTCCAGGACAGGGTTGGGAACCACTGGTCTAAGCAAGAGATTACTAAAGAATGAGTGAGAATGTTAAGCGAAGCTTGATCTAGAAATTTTGCAAGAGAGCGAATCATGCGGAGACAGTGAAAACATTTCCTTATGACTGAACTGATAAGACCATGAAATGGAAGTTTCTCATCTAGAATAATTCCCAATAGCTTTATGGTTTTAACTGACTGAATTGGAATAGACCTAAATTCTATGAGTGAAAGTAGTGATTGACTGTGCCTTATTGGGAAGATCATAGATTTGAACTTGTTTACATTGAGATATAGCATACTAGAGTTGAGCCAGTCGCTTATTTTTTCCAATTTTTTGTTGATAGTAAGAATGTCATCAAGATTAGTGAGATCAATCGGGTGTGTTAATTGTATGTCGTCTGCATATGCAAAGATGGAGAAGCTGACAGACTGCCCAAGGGTGATCAGAGGGGCCAAGAAAATGTTTCTATTCCCCCTTTCCCTTTCTCTCTCTCCAATTGGGTGCAGCAGCAGCATTTCTCTTTGACCCCCCCCCTTCCCTCTCTCTCCCCAATTGGGTGCAGCAGCATTTCTCTTTCTCCCCTCCCCCCTCTCTCCCAAATTGGGTGCAACAGCATTTCTCTTCCCCCCCTCCCCCATCTCACATATCCATCGGCAGTGCATCATTCACAATTCGCTATAGGCTAAGGCGGGAGATAGGGCAGCAATGGAAGGAAGCTTACAATTTGCTGCTCTTGCTTGCTTCGGGCCTTCCTCGCTGCCAGGTCCTGCCTTCGCGGAAACAGAAAGTAGGCAGGACCCGGCAGCAAGGAAGGCCCGAAGCAAAGTAAGAGTAGCAAGTTGTAAGCTTCCCTCCATTGCTGTCCTATCCCCTGCCTTAAACTGTAGCGAATTAAACCCATGCTCCAGGGCTCTGGGGTAACACTGTTCATGCCAGCTTCTCTTCTCTTCCCTCCCCCCCTCGGGACATAACTTCCGGTTTTGAAGGAGAAAAATGGAAGCCGGCATGCATAGTGTTACCGTGAGTCCCAGAGCATGTGTTCAAGTTGCTTGCTGGTGCTTAAAAAAAAAAAAAAAGTCAGGCTGAGACAGGAATCGAACAGGTTTCCAAGTTTATTAAGGATTTCTTATATCACCTTATCATAGATTTCAAGGTGAATGTACAATAAAATCAAAGGGAGAACACAAAAACTGAACATCTAACAAGACAATAAGTCAGATGAAACAGAATTAAACAAACTGGAACAAGAGGGGGAGGGAAGAACCACAATATAATTAAAGGAAATAAAGGAAAGGGGGGAAACACAAATGGAAGGGGAAACAACAGATCCGTCCAAAAGTATGGACTAAGTAAAGTTTAAAATATCCTTACAAGGACAGTTAAACTTGGAAAGCATCCTTAAAAAGGAACATTTTAAGGAAGGATTTAAATTTCTCTAGGTATGTTGTCTCTCTTAAAGAGTTTGGAACAGAATTCCAAAGAGAGGGGGCGACAACTGAAAAAATAGAATTTCTCCTGGTATTAATATGTCTCAATGACGGAATTGCTAACAGATTTTGATCAGTTGTACGGAGGTGCATGATGGGGAGTATGGGATAAGTAGTCCAGTGTTCTCCCGACTTTTAGCCGGGCGCTCCGCCCAGCTAATTTAAGTGAGCGCCCGGCTGTGAATTTCAGACAGACAGTCTGGAACGGCACTTGTTAAATACTGAAACCACAACTACCCTTCAAAATCTAGTTGACAGGACAGTACTAGCGGTTCTCATTACAAGAGCTCACAAATCTCTCCGCTTTATTGGGCTACTTTTTGGCTGGGTCCAGACCGCCTATTGCTGAGGGTTTTTTTTAATTGGTTTAGCTGCAGCACAACAGACCAATCACAAACGACCTTAGAACTCTGAGGTCGTTTGTGATTGGTCTGTTGTGCCCTAGCTGAGCCAATGAAAATTCCGGCGCCGCAGCAGGAGCTTCAACTTTGAGAAAAAGCCGTGCCGCCGTCGGTACGGGAAGAGCGCCAACACTAGCGAGCCCACCATGGCCAAAGAGGAGAGCAAAAAACCTTTGGGCAGACCTGCGCCGACTGGAAGCACTTAATTTACAACACGTGGAGTGGAGAGGTGCTGGGGCGGACGTAGGACAGCTGGGGTAGGAGCCTGAAGAGTGAGGGAGGAGGTTTGGAGATGAACCGGTGGGTTATTTATTTATTTTTTACCAGTAGTTTTCATCAATATGAGAAGCATGTGTAGGTGTCTGTGTGTGTGCACATGTTGCCGCCAACTGTACCGTCTGCGTTTCCTTCCCTGAACGGTGACAGCCTTTATGTAATGAGAGAATGCGCTGGCGATTCAGATCCCTGTTACTAACTGCCTCGCCAGGAGAGATTTTTCTTGTACAGTCTTTTTTTCCCATCTCCCACCAGTTTTGGTAAAAAAAAAAAAAAAAAATTTTTTTTAAAAGTCGAAATTCACAGCATAGGGAAGCCAAAAAGAAAGTTGTAAGGGAAAAGGAGAGGGAGATGAGCTGAAGATGGAATGCAGGCCTCCTAAGGCAGACTGATGGGCCACTTACTTCTAAGTCCAATCCTGCATTTATTTTAATTCTGTTCAACCCCCCCCCCTTTTTATTATTTTGTATGTAGAGGGGTCGAATGGAAGATAATTGAGGAGGAGGAGCTATGGCAGTGAAACTGTCAGCCATCCCCTTTATTTAATCCTGCGGGACAGCCTCAGTGGTTCAGTGGGTTTTGTAAAGTTCTCTAGAGTTGAACCTGCCGATCCATGTAAGTTATCCTCAAATGGGGGATGCTGTGTGTATACCCCATGTCTTTTTGAGTCAGAGAAAGACCTGGAAGAAAGGAGAACAAATGCTGGGGATGGAGGGAATTTGTAAGCAACAGAGAGACAGAGGCCTGGACCAAAGGGGCAGACTGGATGGGCCATTTGGTCTTTATCTGCCATAATTTTTCTATGACATGAGGCAGATGCTGGACTATGGGAGGTGCGGACAGAGAAGAGACGGGGGGGGGGGGAGACCCTGAGGAAGAACAGAGAGATGCAAGATCATAACAGAGGAGGGAGAGAAAGGGAGACATGTTGCCAATAGGGGTAGAGGAGAGAGGAAGGAAAGTTGGACTCATGGAGGAACAGAAAGAGATGTTGGTTGGGTAAGGAATGAGGTCCGAGGAGGGGAAGCGTGCAGGAAGCAGAAAGAAAGAAATATTGTATGCAGTCAGAAGGAAGTGCAACCAGAGACTCATGAAATCACCAGACAACAAAGGTAGGAAAAATGATTTTATTTTCAATTTAGTGATCGAAATGTGTCAGTTTTGAGAATTTATAATCTGCTATCTATATTTTAAACTATAGTTGTTACTGAGGTGACATTGCATATTTTAGGCATCTGCCTTGACCGCTTTGAAAAATAAAACAAATATAAATGATAATTATCATTTTCTTTGCATACAGTGCGCTTTGTGTTTTTTTTTTTTTTAAATTTGTGGTTACCATTGTGAATTAATAAGATTATATTGTGTATGAATGGAAGAAATTGCATTACAATTAGTACTATTATAAATGGGAGTGGGGTAAGGGGCAGAGCTTGGGCTGGGGTATTTGGTTGGTATTTGTTAGACTTAGGGGGTACTTGACTTGAAAAAGTTGAGAAACACTGGTCTAGGTGACTATGGAGTTCACGCAGTAAAGGCCCCTTTTACAAGGCCACAGTAGCAATTTTCCCATGGCAAATTTACCAAAGTCCATTCAATTCCTAAGGGCTTCAGTGCATTTGCTGTGGCAGAATTGCTATCGCAGCTTTGTATAAGGAGCCCTAAGGCAGGAACTACTGTCTCTGTGCTATGTCTTAAACAAAAAACATATTGCCGGGGATGCAAAGCATTAACTGATTCAACATGAGTTTGAAGTTGGTTGAATATCACTCTCTCAAGTACGGTAGCTTTGAAAGAAATGGAAGGTTTGATACTGGCCAGTAGTTATTCGGAATAAAAGGATCTGCATTACTTTTTTACAAGGTTGGCTTAAATGCTACTGGAACAATGCCTAAATGTCAACCCTTAAAAAAGGGAGTCATATTGAGCATTGGAAAATAATAATAATAATTAATAAAAACAGTCCAAATTTAATTTTCCCCACCACCAAATTTCCCAATCCCACCCATCCGGCAACTTTTTCATGCCACCCGGCTGGAAAAAATTTCTGGGGAGAACACTGTAGTCTATTGATGAATTCTGGCTGTCCCGTTTTCCTTGTTTTAAATGTCAGCAATAATGTTTTATAAGTAAGACGGTGATCAATAGGGAGCCAATGACTTCTAATTAGGAGAGGAATGACATGGTCAAACTTCTTGGCTTTGAAGATGATTTTAACAGCAGTGTTCTGGACTATCTGAAGGCGTCTGATCTCTTTCTTGGTGATTCCATGATATAAAGCATTTCTATAGTCCAGACAGGAGATGACCAGAGAATGAATGAGAATATTAAGAGCAGAATGGTCGAGGAGTTTAGTTAGCGAACGGATCATGCGAAGGCAATAAAAGCATTTAAGGACAACTGTACTTATGTGAACATGGAAAGTGAAATTCTTATCAAACGTAAATCCTAGAAGCTTGAGTGAATTGACTGACTGAAGCAGTGCTGATTTGAATTTTATGGGAGAGAGTAGAGAAGAACCTGTCTTGGTTGGGAAAATCAGTTTTGGTTTTATTCACATTGAGTGACAACATATTAGAGTTAAGCCAGTCACCTATTTTCTCCAGTTTTTCGTTGATGGTAGTGATATATTCTGAATTTTCCAAATTGATGGGATGGATTAACTGGATATCGTCGGCGTAGGTGTAAACAGTAAATCCAATTGACTGTCCAAGTGTGATCAGTGGGCCAGAAATATATTAAAGAGTAGAGGAGTCGGAACCCTGTGGAATGCCGAAATCATTAGTAAATGCAGATACAAAACCATTAAATGAGATTTTTGAAGTATGAGATGAACCAGTTTAGTATTTGATCTGATATTCCTATTTCCTATAATCGATTGATGAGTAAGGGGTCCTTTTATCAAGCCACGCTAGCGAGGTTAGCATGTCGGACAGTTCATCATGCGCTAACCCCCGCGGCCGGCTAAAAAACTAACGCCTGCTCAATGCAGGTGTTAGTGGCTAGCGCGGCAGGGGGTTTAATGCGCTGTATTATGCGCGTTAAACCCCTACCACAGCTTGATAAAAGGTCCCCTAAGTGGTGATCAATTGTATCAAATGCTGAGGACAGGTCCAGAGAAATGAGTAAGACAGAGTTATGATGGTCCAAATGGTAAATGATAGTTAGAAGATCTATGAGAGAGAGTTCAGTAGAATGGAGTTTTCTAAATCCAGTTTGATTTGGGTGAAGTGCATTAGTGTTTTCCACAAAGTCAGAAATTTGATTGAAGACTACCTTTTTTCGTGATTTTAGCCAGAAATGGGACGATAATTTACAGTTTCAGCGGCACTCACTTTGAAATCCTTATTGATCGGGAGAATAATCGCTTCTTTCCAAGGTTTTGGGATAGAACTTGTGGTAAGGCTAGTGGTAATTAGGTTCAGAATATGGGGTCCGAAGGTTGCAAAATATAGTTTGAGAATGAATGGGGGCATGGCATCTGTATTGGAACCTTTGATGTTCAGAGTTAATAATTTGCTGAATCTCAGAGTGAGGGAATTTTGAAATTAGAGCATTTGGAAAGTAATAGGCAAGAAGTTTGAGTATCAAAGGGAGAATGGGTAGCAAAAGAGGGTTGAGGAGAAGAGTGGAATGAAGCTTGGATTTTCTGGATTTTATGTGTAAAGTAATTTGCCAGGGATTGAGCAGAAGGGAGTTGTAATGAGTCTGAATGGTTTAAATGATATGTGGTCAGTAAGCAAACAATCCTATATAGTGTTGACATATTTTTGGCACTAGAGATTTGTTTGGAATAATAGAGTGATTTAGCTTTGACTATTTTTGATTTGTAGTAGGCTGCATGTTCTTTGTAGTTGTTCAGGTCAGAGGAGGATTTGTTATGCCTCCACTTCCTTTCCAAAGAATGGAGTTGCTTTTTAATTAGTAGTAGACTTAGTTCAGGAGAGAACCATGGGTTCTTATGATGATGGTGAGAAATAAGTTGGGTTTGGCAAGGAGCAAATTTATCCAGGAAAGTGAGTGCAGACTTATTCCATGCTGCAAGGTGGTCATCAATATTGGCATCTGGGCTAGTATTGCTACAGAAGGTAAAATTAGATTAAATAATTGGGGCATCAATATTGAGTAGTCTCAGAAGCTTATTTGTTTGGAGTTCTTACAAGAAGTACTTATTGACCAATAGTGGGAAACAATAATCAGCAAGTGGTCGGACCAGGGAACCGGTGTTTGAGATCAATAAAAAATTAGGAGCGGCAGTATTAGATACCAAGACCATGTCAAGAGTATGGCCTGCTTTATGAGTAGATGAAGATATTAATGGAAGAAAGTTAAGGTCATTACAGCATGTCCTCATATCTGAGATGCATGTGTTATTTAGATCTAGAAATTTATTTAGATGTTAAATTCACCAAGAATTTCAGGGTTATTAGAGGAAGTACAGAAGTCAAAGATTGTGGACTGAAGTAATGTAATCATGTCTTGGGAGGGAGGTGGAAGGAGATATAAGAATAAACAATCATGCACCACTTTAGTTTTAAAATTAAATTGTGTCATTAATTAAATTGTGCCACTGTGTCATTCTCTATACCGCACAGTGTGCTCCACCCACTAGCAGACAAATCTAGGGTGAGCTAGCTCCCAATTCTGGAGCCCCGATTTGACATGCTGGCTGTCTGGGGGGCTTACTGCAGTGGAAGTAACCCCCCAGAGGCAGACTTTACTCCAAAGTCTGTGATCTCCCATTGAAAGGATGTCCCCACAGGGTATTTCCACAGCACAAGGGCAAACCCGCAAAAAAAGACTAAAATTACACTATATTTAAGAAACGGAACATGAGCAGAAGAGAAGAGCTCCTACAGCTTGGCTTGTAGGAATACAAAACTGATGTCCAGGGAGCATGTCCAGGAGATTAGCACAGTGGGAGGGGCTGAATTTCAATTAATTGAAGTTCCTACAGCCCCTTGCAACAGGGGAACACTACTTCCCACCTGTTCCCAGCATAAAGGGGGATTGTACAAGAAGTGACCATTAGGAGATAACCCACATGTCTAGAATGTCTCACTTATTACACTGGAAAATCAATTATCACCTGATTCAATAGGCTTTTCTTCCATTCTTAATGAATCAAGCACTCCAATGTGTCTAATTACAGCATCCAATGAAGGAGGCTCTTGAATGTACTTAGATTTAAGAAGGGACATTTGAAAGAATAAAAAAAAAATGTTTGTGAACCACAAATAAAGGTCATTCAATAACAAAAAATATTATGTGACATGGTAAGCTAGTAAGGGTAAACAGTTGATTTGAGTTGGAATGTCACAAATGTAAGACACAAGGGATTTTCCCTAGTGAGAAAAGTGCAAACCCCCCCCCCCCCAAAAAAAAAAAACCCCCAAACAAACAAACCATAAATGAGAAAAGCAAAATGGAAAGTGGTAGTCCAAAGCCAAGCTCACCAGAATGCTGCTTGTACCAGTAAGGGCCAGATTCTCTAAGCTCTGACACCACGGTAAAAAAATACCGGGTGAGAGCGATTTTGTTTTACAGCCAATTCTCAGCACAATAGTATGGAGAAATTAGGTTCTCTTACCTGCTAATTTACTTTCTTTTAGCTTCTCCAGACCGATATAGGATTGATCTTACAAGCGGGTATATATCTCATTATGACCAGCAGGTGGAGACTGAGAAAAAATTTTGGAACTGTACATATCATGAGACCCCTCCCTAATTACCTGTCTGCAGAATAGCCAAGCAGAACTAAGAACTATATACAGAAAAAACAAACTAGACTCCGAACAGGAGAATCAACAAATAAAAACAGAAATGCTGTTGGAAAATGCAAAGGAACAAATGCTAATAGCAAAGGTCCCCACAGCTCGCCAGCTAAGCCAGCCAAGCCACAGCTGCTGTTCTTAATCTCCCCGGCCATAGAAAAATACTAGAAACTGATCGAAAAATGAAAACCTGCACGCAAGAACACGACAATAGAACAGGTTGGTTCCTATACCGGTCTGGAGAAACTAAAAGAAAGTAAATTAGCAGGTAAGAACCTAATTTCTACTTCTTTAGCACTCTCCAGACCGAAATAGGATTAATATTACAAGCAGACCCCATCAAGGGTGTGACCCCTGAAAGGCAGACATCATAACACACATACCGAACACTGCATCCTGACGTGCCTGAACATCCACACGATAGTGACTGACAAAGGAATGTAGGGAAGACCAGACCACCTCCCTACAAATATCCACAGGAGGCACCAGCAAAGACTCAGCTCAAGAAGCTGCCTGACCCCGAGTAGAATGAGCCTTGAGAAAATCTGGAAGAGTCTTTTTCTGAAGAAGATAAGCAGAAGCAATAGTCTCCTTGATCCAACGCGCAATGGTAGCCTTGGAAGCGCCATCCCCCCTACAAGGACCCGCTAGAAGGACAAAAAGATGATCTGATTTCCTGATCTCCAGGGTCCTGCGCAAATAGGCGCGAAGGACCCGTCCAACATTCAATTTGCGCAACTGTTTCTGCTCAGAAGAATCTGCCTGACTACCCAGGACAGGGAAGACCACTGACTGACTGACATGAAAAAGAGAAACTACTTTTGGCAGCAAGGAAGGGATAGGCCACTCCCTACCCGCTCCTTAGAAAACTCGAGGAAGGGAGACCGACAAGAGAGAGCATGCAGCTCCAAAACACATCTAGTAGAAGTAATAGCCACCAAGACCGTTTTAAGAGTAAGGTTCTTCAACATGCTGCCACCCAAAGGCTCAAACTTGGGGGGAGGAGGGGGCGCACAAGCCCAGACAGGACCAGATTCAAATCCCAAGAGAGAACAGACGGTCGCACGGAAGGCTTGAGCAACTTAGCCGCAAGAAGGACCGACATCAAGAATGGTAGTCAGACGCTGACCCCGTAATAATCCACGAAAGGCTGAAAGGGCCACAAGCTGAACCCGGAGAGAAGACCAAGCCAAGCCCCTGTCAGGCCATCCTGCAAGAACTCTAAAATGTTAGGTAGGAAAGCACAAAAAGCAAACACTCCTCAAATATACGCCAAACTCGCACATAAGCCCGAGAAGTGGAAAGTCTGCGTGACCCCAAGAGAGTGGAGATCACTTTGTCTGACTACTCCTTCTTACTTAGGCGAGACCTTTCAAGAACCAAGCCGTACGACAAAAGGGACTTGGATCGAACATGAGAATGGGGCCCTGAGTCATAAGATCGTGCAAAAGAGGCAGAGGATCGGACACCAGATGCTTTACCAGATCCGCGTACCACGGTCGCCTGGGCCAATCTAGAGCCACCAGAACCACCAGGCCCAGGTGACGAACCATGAGGAGTAGAACTCTGCCCACTAATGGCCACGGAGGGAATACATACAACAGCTCCTCCGTTGCCCATGGTTGAACCAGAGCATCCAGACCCTTGGCCTGACCATCTCTGCGATGACTGAAGAAGTGGGGAATTTTGGAGTTAACTCCTGTGGCCATCAGATCCATTAGGGGCTGACCCCAAGACTGCACTACCAACTGAAAGGCCATGTGGCTTAGACACCTCTCTCCATGATCTAATATGTGACGACTGAGGAAGTCCACTTGAACATTCTCCACTCCGGCCATGTGGGAGGCCGAGATGTCCTGAAGATGCGACTCTGCCCAGAGCATCACCTCCTGCGCCATCTGCGTGCTCTTGGTGCCCTCCCTCCCGACGAGTGACAAAGGCCACTGCCGTGGCAATGTCTGACAGAACCCGGACCGATTTGCCTGACAAGGAGTGGAAGGCTAACAACGCCAGACAGATGACTCTGGTTTTCAGAACATTGATCGACCAGGACATTTCTCCCGTGGACCAGGTGCCTTAAGCTGAGTGACCTAGACATTAAGCTCCCCAACAGAGAAGACCAGCATCCGTGAGAAGCACCGTCCACTGTGGCTGATCCAGACTCGTTCCTTGAACAAGATGGGAGAGGTCTGGAGCCACCAACGAAGACTTGAGCGAGCCAAGCCCCTTAGAGGAACAGGGTGATCTAGACTGAGGGTCTGGGGCGACCACCTCCGAAGTAGGGCATACTGAAGAGGACACATGTGGGCCTGAGCCCACCTCATCATGTTGAGGGAAGCCGCCATTGACCCCAAGACTTGGAAGAAATCCTGCGCCCGCGGACACCGGGACGCCATAAGCAGGTGAATTTGAGAGTGTAATCTGCTTACCCGGGCCTCTGGGAGGAAGACCTTCCCTAAGGAGGTGTCAAACACCATCCCAAGATACTCCAGGCACTGCGATGGGGCCAACCGGCTCTTGGCAAAGTTAACATCCCATCCCAGCAACTGCAGGAACTCCACCACCCGAGCCGTGACCCGGGTGCTCTCATGGAAGGATTATACGAATGAACCAGTTGTCCAGGTAAGGATGCCCCAGAATGTCCTCTGTCCCGCAAGGCTGCCGCGATAACTACCATAACCTTAGTGAACGTCCGGGGAGCCGTGACCAGATCAAAAGGGAGCGCACAGAAATGAAAGTGCTGGCCCAAGATTGTAAAAAAAGGAAGCACTGATGAGAGGTCTGGATTGGAATGTGCAAGTAGGCCTCTATCAGGTCGAGAAAGGTTAGATACTCCCCCAGCTGAACCACCAGAATCACCGATTGCAGAATCTCCATGCGAAAAGGCGGAACTGTGAGAGCCCTGTTGACCCCCTTCAAATCTAAGATGGGCCAAAAAGTCCCCTCTTTCTTGGGCACCACAAAGTAAATTGAGTACTTGCTGGTGCCTGACTCCGGAGGGGGCACCTGAACCACATCTCTGAGATCTTGCAATCTTTTAAGGATCTGGTGAAAACCTGCTTCTTCCACGGTGCATGATAATGAGAAGCTAGAAAATGATCTGGCAGGGAACGGGCAAACTGCAGAGCAGAACCGTACCCAAATCACCTCCAGCTGAGCACCTACCGGAATCAGAGGGGGCGCGGGCACTGAGTCATTGGGCAGGACGGACAGCGGGGAAACCAAAGAAGAGGGTCCTCCACACTCGGGGTCGCAGGCGGCGCCTCCTCAAAGCGCAACACCGAGGAGATCTACTGAATCAGATCCAAGAGCTTGTCCCTCTGAAAAAGGCGCAACTCAGGATGGAGTAGAAACTGTTAGAGAGGCTATGACGGAAAGGACAGAGAAGCTGGAGTCCCTCTGGATCAAGATTCCTAGACACAATGGCGCAGACACAAAAATTGGCCTTTACTAATCGACCCCCAGGACAGACGGAGGAGACAGACTCAGAAATGATAGAGGAAATTAAACAAGAATGTAAGACAGGTAATGTAATAATCATGGGAGACTTCAATTTCCCGGGGATGGACTGGAACCTGGGAACCTCGAACTGCGGCAAGGAGGCCAAGTTTCTGGAAGCGCTTGGGGACTGCTTCCTGGAACAAATGGTGGGAGAGCCGACGAGAGGAAACGCCACCTTGGACTTGGTCCTAAATGGCATTACGGGACCGACAAAAGAAGTAGAAATCACAGTCCCGCTGGGGACGAGCAATCATAACATGATCAACTTTAAACTTGACATCGGGAAAGGGAAACGTACCAAAACCTTAACCACAACCTTAAACTTTAAAAAGGGAAGATACGATAGCATGAGAGCCATGGTGAAACAATGGCTCAAGAAAAAGATGGACAAAGTTAAAATGGTAGATCAGGCATGGTCCCTACTGAAAAATACTATCACGGAAGCACAAAATCTCTACATTCCACGGATTTCCAAAGAAAGGAAAACTAAAGGCAAAGGAGAACCAGCATGGCTTACTAGAGAGGTGAAGGAAGCCATAAAAGAAAAGGACTCCTTTAAAAAATAGAAACGCACGAAAACAACCGAAGCTTGGAACAAGATGATCAGAAGAAATGCACGAAACGCACGAAAACAACCGAAGCTTGGAACAAGATGATCAGAAGAAATGTCACAAGGCGGTGAGGGATGCCAAAAAGGACTATGAGGAGAAAATAACGCAAGAGGCCAAAAATTTCAAGCCCTTCTTTAGATATGTAAAAATAAAAAAACCTGCAAAAGAGGCGGTGGGACCGCTGGATGACCAGGGAAGAAAACGGTACATCAAGGAAGCAAACAAATTGCAAACAGACTAAATTCCTTCTTTGCATCTATCTTTACGAAGGAGGACACCGCAGCAATACCAGAAGCAGTGAAAGTGTTCAAAGGAGTAATAGAGGACAGCCTCACCACAGTAGAAGTGGACTTGGACCAGATATACTACCAGATCGACAATCTTAAAAGCGACAAATCCCCTGGACCTGATGGAATTCACCCGAGAGTCTTAAAAAAGAACTGCAGGTTGAAATCGGAGAGCTTTTGCAAAAACTTGCCAACCTGTCAATTAGAACTGGACAAATACCAGATGATTGGAAGATAGCGAACGTCATGCCAATTTTCAAAAAAGGATCAAGAGGAGAACCTGGCAACTACAGACCTGTGAGTCTTACATCTGTCCCTGGAAAGATGGTTGAAGCACTGATTAAAGATAGCATAGTTCGGCACTTGGATACACACGACCTGATGAGAGCCAGTCAACATGGCTTCAGGAAAGGGAAATCATGTTTGATGAATTTACTTCAATTTTTTGAGACCGTAAACAAACAAATTGATAGTGGAGAACCGGTGGACATAATATACTTGGGATTTCCAGAAGGCGTTCGACAAGGTTGCACAAGAAAGACTTCTCAGGAAACTACAAAGCCATGGAATAGAGGGAGATATACTAAGATGGATAGGCAAATGGCTGGAGAACAGAAAGCAGAGAGTGGGCATAAATGGGAAGTTGTCAGACTGGGAGAAAGTGACTAGCAGTGTGCCCCAGGGCTCGGTACTTGGGCCCATCTTATTTAATATTTTCATCAATGACCTAGAAGAAGGAACATCAAGTGAGATCATCAAGTTTGCAGACGACACAAAGCTATGCCAGGCAATCAGATCGCAGAAGGATAGCGAGGAACTCCAGAGTGACTTGTGTCAGTTAGAGAAATGGGCGGAGAAATGGCAGATGAATTTTAATGTGGAAAAGTGCAAAGTAATGCATTTAGGCAGAAAGAACAAGAACACGAGTATAGAAAGTTAGGTGCAACTCTGGGTAAGAGCAAACAAGAAAAGGACATGGGTGTACTGATAGATAGGACCCTGAAACCGTCGGTACAATGCGCGGCAGTAGCAAAGAAAGCAAATAGAATGTTAGGCATAATAAAGAAAGGAATCACGAGTAGATCGGAGAAAGTTATAATGCCACTTTATAGAACAATGGTCAGACCACACTTGGAATACTGTGTCCAACATTGGTCTTCCAACCTAAAGAAGGATATAAAACTGCTGGAGAGGATGCAGAGACGAGCAACGAAGCTAATAAAAGATATGGAGAACTTGGAATACGAGGAACGACTTAAGAGACTGGGATTGTTCTCCCTTGAGAAAAGGAGACTGGGAGGGGATATGATCGAGACTTTCAAATACTGAAAGGAATCGACAAAATAGAGCAGGAAAAAAAAATTATTTACAATGTCCAATGTGACATGGACAAGGGCATGGATTGAAGCTAAGGGGGGACAAATAGAGAATGGTACGGTGGCGATTACCCGCGGCTAGCCGCGTTTAGCCGCGGGTAACCCGCCAAAACGGGGAAGAAAAAATAGTGGCCTCTGCGGGACGGGGACAAGGCCATTCAACGCCCCGTGGAGCAGTGAATGGACTTGTCCCCGCAGTGAGGCAATCAAGATCGCGCGGTCCCCGCCATCTCCCTCCCTCCACCTCACCTTTGAATTGGAAGAGCACCGCCGGTTAAATTTCTGCCGGTCCGCACAAAAAAAAAAAAAAAAAGCCTCTCCTTTTCTCCTGCTCCTTCCGCCATGCTGCAGCTACTAAAACCGACAGGAAGTCTATCCGACGTCAATTCTGACGTCGGAGAGGACGTTCTGGGCCAGCCAATCGCTGCCTGGCTGGCCCAGAACGTCCTCTCCGACTTCAGAATTGAATCGGAAAGAAGACTTCCGGCTTTAGCAGCTGCAGCATGGCGGTAAGAGAAGGGGAAAAGGACAGAGGCTTTTTTTTTTTTTTTTTTTTTGAGCGGCAGGGAGGCAGCAGGCTGGCTTTGGCTAGTTAGGGAGAAAGGTAGACAGGCACAGGCAGGCAGGCAGGCTTCAGGGGTGGGGTGGGACAAAGTGTGGAAGGCAGTGAGAGGGACATAGGAAGGAGGCACTAGGGGCACTAAAGACATGGGAAGGAGGCACTGGGGGCACTAAAGACAGGAAGAGGCACTAAGGACATAGGAAGGAGGCACTGGGGGCACTAAAGACATGGGAAGGAGGCACTGGGGGGCACTAAAGACAGGAAGGGGCACTAAGGACATGGGAAGGAAGCACTGGGGCACTAAAGACAAGGGAAGGAGGCACTGGGGACACTAAAGACAGGAAGGGGCACTAAGGACATGGGAAGGAAGCACTGGGGCACTAAAGACATGGGAAGGAGGCACTGGGGGCACTAAAGACAGGAAGGGGCACTAAGGACATGGGAAGGAGGCACCGGGGGCACTAAAGACAGGAAGGGGCACTAAGGACATGGGAAGGAGGCACCGGGGGCACTAAAGACATGGGAAGGAGGCATCGGGGGTACTAAGGACATAGGAAGGAAAGAGGGAGGGAATATAAAGGAACAATTCTTGGGCCTGAGTGCAGAAAGAAAGAAATGAAAGAAAGGATACACAGACAGTAGGAAATGTAACCAGAGACTCATGAAATCAATCACCAGACAGCAAAGGTAGGAAAATGATTTTATTTTCAATTTAGCCATCAAAATGTGTCAGTTTTGAGAATTTATATCTGCTGTCTATATTTTGCACTATATTTGTCTATTTTTCTATAGTTACTGAGGTGACTGAGCTTGCAGAGATGGGGCGGAAACAGGGTTTTTAAATTTTAGTCCTAGTAGTTTGCCAGTCCACAAAATAATTCTTTTATTTCTGCTAGTCCACGGGTGTAAAAAGGTTGAAAACCACTGATGTAGAGTATGTCGGCTTTCTTTTTCGCCAAGCCGCACTCGCGTTGATCAATCTTCTCCTCTCTTGCAGCTTCCTGTTTCCGGTTGCTTCAGAGGAGAATATTGAACAAATGAGCACCCGCACATGCGGCTGGGCGAAAAAGAAAGCCGGCATACTCTACATCTAAGGTGAGATGGAGGGAGGGAGATGGCGGAACACTGCAGTCGGTCGGGTGTCTGCTGTTTTTGTATCACTGCCTGCCTGCGCTCATATTCCAGATCCTCCTGCATTTTTAGTGTGCACAATTGACCTGATTTGAGCTATAGGTGAACATGGAGGACACGTCATTGAAAGGGAGGACAAGTTAATTGATTTATTTTATGTTCGGTTTTTACTACAGGGCAGAGGCACTGAAACAGATTCTCAGTGCAGTAGTAGTAGTGGCAGAACTCTCTTCTGTCTTCATGGTGTTTCGCAGTACTGAGGCTTATATGGATGCTGCGGGGACGGTGACGGGGTGGTGAATGGGATGGCAGTGGCGGTGATGGGGCGGTGAAAGGGATGGCGGTGACGGTGACGGGGCGGTGAAGGGAAAGGCGGTGCAGAGGATGGTGGGCCGGGGACGGTACAGTGACGGGGACAGATTTTTTCCCCGTGTCATTCTCTAGGGACAAGTCCAGGACAAATATCAGGAAGTTCTGCTTCACGCAACGAGTGGTGGACACCTGGAATGCTCTCCCAGTGGAGGTTATAGCGGAAGCGACTGTCCTAGGATTTAAAAGCAAACTAGATGCACATCTCCTTACAAGAGGCATAGAGGGATATGGGTGACTAAAATTACGCCAGGTGTACACCTGGCTGGGCCTCCACGTGTGCGGATCGCCGGACTTGATGGACCGAAGGTTTGATCCGGAGATGGCAGTTCTTATGTTCAAACGCCTCCTCACTGGTAGACAGAAATAAAACAAGTCCCCAGTACCAGTGGCCGTCCCCTCGAAAGGATCCTGGAGGTGTCCCCAAGGGTCCAGGTCCTCATGCATTAGTTAAAACTCTCCTCAGACAACAAGTCCTCGTCCGAAGCGGTACACGGGCGTCTGGAAGAGGGAGGAGGAGGGGGGATGCGAAAATAATTAAGGGGTCAAAACATCAGGGGGCACAGAGGGAACAAATCCCTGAGACCCCCTGGACACCCCTGGAAAATGAGGGGGGGAACTCCCCCCGGTGACCCCATGGGACTCCCTGCCCCAGCAGGGGACCCTGCTGTAACCGGTCCCTGTTATGTCAAAACAGGGAGAAGGCATCTGAGGCTAAATACAAGATGGAGGGGCTATCTAAGGAAAAACAGAAAAAAAATGCACCAAAAATAGCCCCTGCAGGGCCTGTAGCGGCTGAGAAGACTGAACCGTCCCAGCTGCTAAAGCAGGCAAAAGCCAGCATCAGCTGAGAGAAAAAAAAACAGCTGACATGAAATCCCTCCGTGGCCGGCAGGAAAAGACCGGGCTTCCCTGCAAAGCTCTGCCGGCCACGAGGCACTAGTGGTGGGGAGCCTTGGACACCAGCAACCAATGCTGATGAGACTTTCACAACCGCACCGGCCCGAACAGCTGTTTTCAGGCAGGCCGCGAATGCCTTGTGTCTGAACCAAATTGTGCACCTCTCCCCCTGAGAAAGTGCCGGTTAGTTGAAAAATACAGCAATTTATAGCATATTTAAAGGGAAAGCAACCCTTTACACCAGCACTGCCTCAGGATTTTTTTTTTCCACAGAACAGACTCCACTGGTTCTCTAAACAATATGTCTTATAACAAGGGGGTAAGGCTTACTGTTGAGGCACCTCTACAAAAATATGGGGTGGTGGAGGAAGGTGGAATGAGGGACCCTGTTCAAGATCCGCCGAGTTTGACACTCCTGAGGTCTGACAGACCCCCAAACAGGGTCCACCCAAGTTCAATCCGGCGACAAAAATTCCTAAATAAATTCCAACAGCCCTACTAAGGGAGATGGGTACAGCTCACCACCACACCTGCTGGAGACTGAGAGAAGACTGAAGTAATTAGGGAGGGGTTACATGATATGTACAGTTCCACAGTTTTGTCTCAGTCTCCACCTGCTGGTCATGATGAGAGATATATACCCACTTGTAAGATTAATCCTATACCGGTCTGGAGAGTGCTAAAGAAGCAAATTATATGCATGCTATTTGTGCAAAGAATCACCAGGGGGAAAGGTCATAGGCGCCTGGGCCAATCAGGGCATTAGGCCCCTCCCCGTGCATCCCAGGATGCGCTAGGTGGCCTGCCATTTTCAAGAGGTAGGTCTGCTGCAAAAAAGGATTGAGCATCTCTCCTGCTGGCCTTCTTAACAAGGTATGAGGCTGGGGGGAGGGAGGGCAGTGTCATAGGCCACACTATACCACCAGAGTGGGAAACCCTTTGGCAGGAGGGAGTGGGCATCCTTCTTGCCAATCTTTGGTATGTGGTGTAAGGGGGTGGGGGGCCTGACTGCAGGAAGGAGTGAGCATCCCTCCAGACAATCTTCCGCATGGAGTTCAGTGGGGGGGGGAGCATTGCCAGAAGGCCACTAGACCACCAGGCTTATTTTTGGGCTCTGAAGAAGGGGAGGGAATCAGGGCCATTTGTTTTCAGTGGCGGGTCCGAGCTCCTTTGTTTTCCTGTTAATGCCTGAGCCAATCAGTGCTCAGGCACCGACAGGAAACTAAAGCTATGACAGCTCAAACCCTGAAAATAAATATGAGCCCTGAATCTTCATAAAAGGAGGGGCATTCCTTTTACAGAATCACAAGGATAGCTCATTTTAATATTAATGACCTCATTGTACTACCTTTTTAATATTAGTGACTTTGTTGTACTACATTTCCATAATACAATCAGAAGCTGCTAGAAAGAACAGAAAAGACCATGGTGAGGCTTTTTGAGAATCAGGAGGTAAAATACGTACATTTAATTATGGTATAAGCGCAGTGTTCTTCAAACTTTTGACACCTATGGACCGGCAGAAAAAAAATAATTATTTTGTGGATTGGCATTGGTCCGTGGACCGGCAGTTGAAGAACACTGGGCTAAGTCGTGGGTCAGGCCCCGCCCATCTCAGCCCTAGACTCCGCCCACATAAAGCACAGTTACTTACCGTAACGGGTGTTATCCAGGGACAGCAGGCAGATATTCTCACATGTGGGTGACATCATCCATGGAGCCCCGATGCAGACAGCCTCGCAAGCAGACTTCCATGTAGAACTTTAGAAAGTTCTCAACTGCCACACCGCGCATGCGCGCGTGCCAGGGGAGGTGGGTGGGTTATGAGAATATTTGCCTGCTGTTCCTGGATAATACCCGTTATGGTAAGTAACTGTGCTTTATCCCAGGACAAGCAGGCAGCATATTCTCACATGTGGGTGACCTCCAAGATAACCATAATGGGATGGCGGGAGTGTTGGTAATTTAGGAAAATAAATTTTGTAAAACTGCCTGGCCAAAATGGCCATCCCGTCTGGAAAAGGAATCCAGACAATAATGAGAGGTGAAGGTATGAACCGAGGACCAAGTGGCAGCTTTGCAGATTTCCTCAATAGGAGTAGATCTAAGGAAAGCTACTGATGCCACCATGGCTCTGTCTTTATGGGCTGTGACTCAACTTTGTAGATGCAGTCCAGCCTGAGCATAGCAGAAAGAGATGCAAGCAGCTAACCAGATGGAGACGGAGCACTTGGAAATCAGATGTCCCAACTTGTTTGGATCGAAGGAGACAAAAAGTTGAGGAGCAGAACTGTGTGGCTTAGTTCTTTGCAAATAGAAAGCCAAAGCACACTTACAGTCCAGAGTATGAAGAGATGTTTCTACAGGATGAGAATGAGGCTTTGGAAAAAAACACTGGAAGTACAATGGATTGATTGAGATGAAATTCATTGTTCTCTCCAGAAATTTTTTCCAGCCAGGTGGCATGAAAAATTAGCCAGGTGGAACGGAATGGGGAAATTTGGTGGTGGGGAAAATTAACCCCCTCTTTTACTAAGGTGCACTAGTGTTTTTAGCGCGCGCAAACCCCCACGCTAGCAGGAAAACTAACGCTAGCTCAATGCTGGCGTTAGTGTCCAGCGCGTGCGGCAATTATGCACATACTAAGCGCACACTAAAACCGCTATCTCAGTTTAGAAAAAGGAGACCTAAATGTGTACTATTTTTATTAGTTAACTAGTCTTTAAGCCCGTTAAATTAACGGGTGCTAGAATAGATGTCTGTCTGTCTTTCTTTCTGTCTGTCTCTCTGGCCCCCTGTCTGTCATTCTTTCTCTCTCTATATCCTTGGCTAGTGTTTGTCTGGGGAGGGGGAGGTTTCTTTCTCTCTTTCTCTGCTGTCTGTGTTTATTCTATCTGTCTCCCTGGCCCCCTGTCTTTCTTTCTGTATGTCTCTCTTTCTTTCTCCCTGGCCCTCCTGCCTACCTGTATTTATCTGTTGTCTCTCTGGCCCCCTGTCTGTTTGTCTTTCTTTATGTCTGTCTCTCTCCCTGGCCCCCTGCCTTTCTTTCTGTATGTCTCTCTGTCTTTCTCCCTGGCCCTCTGCCTACCTGTATTTATCTGTTGTTCCATGCCTGACTGTCTCTCCGTGGCCCCCTTCTGTCTCCCTACCCCCTCCCGAAAGCAAGCCCATTACATTAACGGGTGCCCTATGCAGTAGCATTAGCGTTTCCTCTACCCCCTTTCCCTTCCCGCGGTCCTGACTACAAAGCTGGTGATTCCAGCAGCGTGTGCAGCAGTCTTCACACGCTGCTTCGGGCCCTTCTACTGCCCTGATTTACTCTGGCACGTCCCTGATGACATCATCAGAGACGCAGCAGAGCAAATCAGGGCAGTAGAAGGGCCCGAAGCAGCGTGTGAAGACTGCTGCACACGCTGGAATCGCAAGGTTCGTAGTCGGGTCTGCGGGAAGGGAATGGTGGGGTGGCAAAGGACTCGGGTCCCGGGCGGTGGGGTCAGTTTTTCGGTTCGTCCCGGGGGGGGGGGAGGAGGCGCTCTTTGTATCCCAGTCCCGGCTTGTGGAGGCGATCGTCGGCTGGCTGGGAGCAGGCTTGTGGAGGCGAGCGTCAGCGTGTAAAGAAACTTCCGTATTGTGATGTGGAGAGCAGGGAAGCTTGTTTGGCGCGCATGCGCACTCGTGCCATCGCGTCGGATCAGGGAACACGACTTTTGAGTGCGCATGCGCAGCCTAGCATTTTATTATATTAGATTATTATTATTTTCTAATGCTCAATATGACTTCTTTTTTAAGGTTTGACACTTGTGCCAGAATATTTTTACTAAATTTAAGAAGTATCCAATTCTGGAAGGGAATAATTAGATATTTGCCCTCTTTCAAATGGTATAGAGATTTTTAAAAGAGGGAAATGCGTTTATGAAGTCATTAGGTTCAATTAGGTCTCAGACCTGTGTGATTGATCTTTACCTGCTACTTTTTTATTTTACTGTAGTGTAGTGTAGTGTAGTGAGGTGTGTGAGTGTAGGTGTGTAGGTGTACGGGTGTAGGTGTAGAGGTGTACGGGTGTAGGTGTGTGTGTGTAGGTGTAGGGTGTGTATGTGTGTAGGTTTGTGTGTGTGTTTGTAGGAGTGTGTATGGGTGTAGGTGTGTGTGTAGGTGTAGGGGGGGAAGGTGTAGGGTGGTGTGTAGGTGTGTGTGTAGTTGTAGAGGTGTGCGTAGGTATGTGTGGGTGTAGGTATAGGGATGTGTGTAGATGTAGGGGTGTGTAGGGTGGTGTGTAGGTGTGTGTGTAGTTGTAGAGGTGTGTGTAGGTATGTGTGGGTGTAGGTGTAGGGATGTGTGTAGATGTAGGGGTGTGTAGGTGTAGGAGTGTGTGTGTGTAGGTGTAGGGGTGTGTAGGTGTAGGGGTGTGTGTAGGTATAGGAGGGTGTGTGTTTATGTAGATGTAGGGGTGTTTGTGTAGGTGTAAGGGGGTGTGTGTAGGTGTAGGAGTGTGTGTAGGTGTAGGGGTGTGTGTAAGTGTAGATGTACGGGGGTGTAGGAGTGTTTGTAGGTATAGGAGGGTGTGTGTGTGTGTGTAGATATAGGGTTGTGTGTGTAGGTGTAGGGATGTGTGTAGGTGTAGGGATGTGTGTAGATGTAGGGGTGTGTAGGTGTAGGAGTGTGTGTGTAGGTGTAGGTGTGTATGTAGGTGTAGGTGTGTATGTAGGTGTAGGTGTGTATGTAGGTGTAGGTGTAGGGGGGTGTAGGTGTAGGTGTGTATGTAGGTGTAGGTGTAGGGGGGTGTAGGTGTAGGGGGGTGTTTAGGTGTAGGGGTGTGTGTAGGTGTAGGGGTGTGTGTAGGTGTAGATGTACGGGGGTGTAGGTGTAGGGGTGTTTGGTATAGGAGGGTGTGTGTGTGTGTGTGTAGATGTGTGTGTGTGTGTGTGTAGGTGTAGGTGTGTGTAGGTGTAGGGGTATGTAGGTGTAGGTTTGTGTGTGTAGATGTACGGGGGGTGTAGGTGTAGGGGTGTGTGTAGGTATAGGAGGGTGTGTGTGTATGTAGATGTAGGGGTGTGTGTGTAGGTGTAGGGGGGGGTGTAGGTGTAGATGTACGGGGGTGTAGGTGTAGGGGCGTTTGTAGGTATAGGAGGGTGTGTGTGTGTGTAGATGTAGGGTTGTGTGTGTAGGGGTGTGTGTAGGTGTAGGGGTGTGTGTGTGTGTAGATTTAGGACTACAGGGTGAAACTGAAAGAAGCCAAGAGAGAGATACGTTTAGCGAAGGCACAGGCGGAAGAACAAATGGCTAAAAATGTAAAAAAGGGAGATAAAAATTTTTTCAGATATATTAGTGAAAGGAGGAAGATAAAAAATGGAATTGCTAGGCTAAAAGATGCTGGGAACAAATATGTGGAGAGTGATGAGGAGAAAGCAAATGTGCTAAACAAATACTTCTGTTCTGTGTTCACAGAAGAAAATCCTGGAGAAGGACCGAGATTGTCCGGCAAAGTTACACGAGAAAATGGAGTAGATTCTGCGCCGTTCACGGAGGAGGGTGTTTATGAGCAACTTGAAAAACTGAAGGTGGACAAAGCGATGGGACCAGACGGGATCCATCCCAGGATACTAAGGGAACTCAGAGAGGTTCTGGCGAGTCCTATTAAAGACTTGTTCAACAAATCTCTGGAGACGGGAGTGATTCCTGGGGATTGGAGGAGAGCGGATGTGGTCCCTATTCATAAAAGTGGTCACAGGGATGAAGCAGGAAACTACAGGCCGGTGAGCCTCACTTCAGTTGTTGGAAAAATAATGGAAGTGTTGCTGAAAGAAAGGATAGTGTATTTCCTTGAATCTAATGGGTTACAGGATCCGAGGCAACATGGCTTTACAAAAGGTAAATCGTGCCAAACGAACCTGATTGAATTTTTTGATTGGGTGACCAGAGAGCTGGATCAAGGACATATGCTAGATGTAATTTACTTGGATTTCAGCAAAGCCTTTGATACAGTTCCTCATAGGAGGCTGTTGAACAAACTTGAAGGGCTGAAGTTAGGACCCAAAGTGGTGAACTGGGTCAGAAACTGGCTATCGGACAGACGCCAGAGGGTGGTGGTTAATGGAAGTCGCTCGAAGGAAGGAAAGGTGACTAGTGGAGTCCCTCAGGGTTCGGTGCTGGGGCCAATCCTGTTCAATATGTATGTAAGTGACATTGCTGAAGGGCTAGAAGGAAAAGTGTGCCTTTTTGCAGATGATACCAAGATTTGTAACAGAGTAGACACCGAAGAGGGAGTGGAAAATATGAAAAAGGATCTGCAAAAGTTAGAGGAATGGTCTAATGCCTGGCAACTAAAATTCAATGCAAAGAAATGCAGAGTAATGCATTTGGGGATTAATAATAGGAAGGAACCGTATATGCTGGGAGGAGAGAAGCTGATATGCACAGACGGAGAGAGGGACCTTGGGGTGATAGTGTCCGAAGATCTAAAGGCGAAAAAACAGTGTGATAAGGCAGTGGCTGCTGCCAGAAGGATTCTGGGCTGTATAAAGAGAGGCGTAGTCAGTAGAAGGAAGAAGGTGTTGATGCCCCTGTACAGGTCATTGGTGAGGCCCCACTTGGAGTATTGTGTTCAGTTTTGGAGACCGTATCTGGCGAAAGACATAAGAAGACTTGAGGCGGTCCAGAGGAGGGCGACGAAAATGATAGGAGGCTTGCGCCAGAAGACGTATGAGGAGAGACTGGAAGACCTGAATATGTATACCCTAGAGGAAAGGAGAGACAGGGGAGATATGATTCAGACATTCAAATACTTAAAGGGTATTAACGTAGAACAAAATCTTTTCCAGAGAAAGGAAAATGGTAAAACCAGAGGACATAATTTGAGGTTGAGGGGTGGTAGATTCAGGGGCAATGTTAGGAAATTCTACTTTACGGAGAGGGTGGTGGATGCCTGGAATGCGCTCCCGAGAGAGGTGGTGGAGAGTAAAACTGTGACTGAGTTCAAAGAAGCGTGGGATGAACACAGAAGATTTAGAATCAGAAAATAATATTAAATATTGAACTAGGCCAGTTACTGGGCAGACTTGCACGGTCTGTGTCTGTATATGGCCGTTTGGTGGAGGATGGGCTGGGGAGGGCTTCAATGGCTGGGAGGGTGTAGATGGGCTGGAGTAAGTCTTAACAGAGATTTTGGCAGTTGGAACTCAAGCACAGTACCGGGTAAAGCTTTGGATTCTCGCCCAGAAATAGCTAAGAAGAAAAAAAAAAAAAAAAAAATTTTAAATTGAATCAGGTTGGGCAGACTGGATGGACCATTCGGGTCTTTATCTACCGTCATCTACTATGTTACTATGTTACTATGTGTGTAGGTGTAGGGGTGTGTGTGTGTAGATGTAGGGGTGTGTGTGTAGGTGTAGGGGTGTATGTGTGTGTGTGTAGATGTAGGGGTGTGTGTGTAGGTGTAGGGTGTGTGTGTGTGTGTGTGTGTAGATGTAGGGGTGTGTGTGTAGGTGTAGGGTGTGTGTGTGTGTGTAGATGTAGGGGGTGTGTGTAGGTGTAGGGGTGTGTGTGTGTGTGTGTAGATGTAGGGGTGTGTGTGTAGATGTAGGGGTGTGTGTAGATGTAGGGGTGTGTGTGTAGATATAGGGGTGTGTGTGTAGGTGTAGGGGTAGGTGTGTGTGTGTGTAGGTGTAGGGGGTGTGTGTGTGTGTCAAAACCAACTGTAATGTTAGAATAGGGTCATTAAATCCAGTGACATACCTACTATATATAACAGCCATTGCTGATCATTTTTTTTAACAACCCCCTCCTCTATATAACAAAGATATTTTTTGTAATAATCCACGAGTTACACAACAAGGGTGCACCTAGAAAAAGGCAGCTTTTTAAACACTGCAGTGAGCACTAGAACACCAACACATACATTGTAAAACTAAACAAGCCAGATCCCGCACAGTCAATTGATCCTGTAGTCAATGCCAACTGAAAACTATGTTCTTTTCGTACACACAGAACAGAGATACACCCTCGCCCAATATGGAATAATCACAAACTAAAAATAGAACTATGTAGACAAAAGTTAAACTGAACCACTAAGAAACCAGACTCTGCATACAATGCAACACCACAGAAACTGTGACATGTCCTCTAATACTGTGCAAATATAAAGACAGTAGATGTAAATTTGAAAAAACTGCTACATAACAATCACCACTTTACAAATTAACAAATTGAAATAAAACAAATAAAGAGAAATAAGAAAATACCATTTTATTGGACTAATCCATTTTTCAATTAGCTTTCAGAGGCCAAATCTTTCTTCAAGACAGTACAGTATACAGCTGTTATGGTATCCTGTCCTGATCTGAGGAAAGGGGTTTAGTCCCCTCCAAAATTGCCTTATTTCCATTTCCTATTGATAAATTTTAATCAATACAGTTACGATACTACTTGATTCTACGTAAAGCAAAAAAAATATTTTTTTTTCTACCTTTTGTCGTTTCTGCTTTAGTCATCTTCTCTTCACTTCTTTCTATTCAGCATTTGTCCTTGCTCCCTTCCATGCAACATCTGTCCTCTCTCTTTGCCCCTTCCACCCAGCCTCTACCCTCTCTCTACCCCTTCCATCTACTGTCCACCCTATCTCTGCCCCTTGCATTCACTGTCCACCCTTTCTGCCTTTTCCATCCAGTGTCTGCCCTCTCTTTGTTCCATATGGTATCTTCCCTCTTTCTATGTCTCTTCAGTAAACTCTATATCCTGTGCCCTTTCTCTCCTTTGTACATGATTTACTTCACCTTCAACCCCTCTCCATTTTTTGTCTCCACCCCTCCCCTATGCTCTGGCATCTCTCTCTTCTCCTTTCCTTCCTTCCTTCCTTGCCACTCTACCCCATGGTCTGACATCTCTATCTCCTTCCCTTCTCTCCCCCCCCTCTCCAGTATCTGCCTCTCTCTTTCTCTCCGTCTTTCTTCTGTGAGGAGATCATGTTGATCTTGAACACTGAATAATTATTCCATATTCCCCATATCACTGTACTGTAGTCTGGTCCAGCAGACTGCTTTGGCACTATTACATGGGTAATAGTAAATTCATTATGCATCAGCTTTCCACACAGAATGCCACAAGTCTCTATTTCTTGTGCTGTGTTTACATCTGCCAGCAGCAGAAACTTGTGAGACAGATCCCTTGGCAATACTACACTTTGGAGCCCTTTGACCATCTGGTTCTGTATGGCTGCAGGCTTTAAAGCTCTGTTTACTGGAGGAGACTGTCCAGCATACATAGTTGCATCACTCTTAAGGATCTGATCAGAGATTACATTAGACAAGGTGGTATTTTTAGGCAAGGAAAAACAGGACATGTTCTCCTCAATCTGCTCAGATGTCCTTTAATGTTCGTCTGATCTCGGGCTAAATCTTGCCTCCTGAGCTAATCTTCAAAGGAGAGCAGAGTGAGAGCCATATCGGCAGTGAGATCCGTTTTAGGCCGCATGTTGTGCAGGGCAAGTTGTAAGCTTCCTTCCATCGCTGACCTATCTTCCATAAGTCAGCAACGGAGGGAAGCTTACAACTCGCTGCTCTTGCTTGCTTCGGGCCTTCCTCGTTGCCGGGTCCTGCCTTTACGGAAACAGAAAGTAGGCAGGACCCGGCAGCGAGGAAAGCCCGAAGCAAGCAAGAGCAAGTTATAAGCTGACCTGTCTCCTATAGCGAACCCATGCTCCGGGGCGTTTGCATGCCGACTTCCCTTCTCTTCCCCCCTCGGGACGTGACTTCCGGTTTCGGAGGGAAGCGGCATGCACGTTAGAGCCCCGGAGCATGGGTTCAAGTCGCTTGCTGGCGTTAAAAACTAAAAAAAAAAAAAAAAGTCAGGCTCCTGTGATTCAGGCTGTGCCGAGTCAGCCCGGTAAATCTCCAAGCCGGTGAGAAGGTTGTTTTTTTTAATGTTGAGCAGAAGGGGGCAGCAGCAGCAGGATTGCTATCGAGATTACAGCCGGGCGCTCATCTAAATTAGCTGGGCGGAGCGCCCGGCTGAAAGGCCCTGGGGAGAACACTGTAGAGTGTGTAGATTCAGATCGCGGCACTCTTAAGGACTCGGCTCCTTGTACAGAGTGAGTAGTTTCAGATTGAGGCACTGGCAAGGACTCGACTCCTTGTGTTACTGCTGGAAGCAGAGTATTTAGCAAGCATGCTACCAAACTCCTGACACATAGTAGCTTGGATCATAGCCTACAAATGGGGCACTGAGACTTGAGGATCTGGTACATTTGCAGCAGTTATAGACTCCAAGGAAGATGATGAAGAATGACGCTTTGATTTGGAAACATGTTGCTTGGGCAGCTTCATGACTACCCGTTCTAAGGGTGGCATGTCCGAAGGAGGCTGCTGAACTACCTTACCTGAGGGAAACAGTGAGGAGAGCTGCTCCTCAGGAGAGGATTTGCTTGAAGACGAGGACTTTCCAAACGAGGAAGGTTTAATTAAGGCTGAGGACGAGGTAGACCTCGGGAGCCCCGTAGAAGACTTGACCGGATTCAGGGTCAAAGTCGAAGCCGGTGTTGGAGTATCCATACTGCCGAAAATCTTCTCTACCTGAACTCGACGTTTAATAGCTTGAGGTTGAAGAATAGCACAGCGAGTACACAACTCTGGACGATGGTCAGGCTCTAAAAACCCTAAACACTGAACATACCACCTATGTGGGTCAGTGAGGGATATCACGCGCTGGCAATGGCTACACTTCTTAAAACCTGTGACCGGTTGGGACATAGAAGGGAAAATAGCCATGGCCAAGTCAAAGCCCGCAAGCTGAGGCCGGGGAGAAGGCCCCAGCGTGACACGAAAGAAAAGTTAAATTTAAATCTTTTTTTTTTTTTTAAATAAGACGCAAAAAAGAAAACACAGCGACCCTGTAAGAAAAACAATACACGAGCCACGGTAAGAGAAGGCACAAAAAGACTAAGTCTAGTGCAGAGCGTCAAATAGAGGACTTCTCGGCTTCGCGGAAAACTGGGAACTGAGGAGACGCGCCCTAGGTTGAGCGGGAAGGCACTCACGCATGCACGGAGCGGCAGTCGCAAACATTCTAAAGTTCTACAAACAAGTCTGCTTGCGAGGCTGACCACATCGGGGCTCCGTGGATGATGTCACCCACATGTGAGAATATGCTGCCTGCTTGTCCTGGGATAATAGTACTAATTGTAACACCATTTTTTCCATTCATTTTTCATATAATGGTTAACCACAAAATTAAACACACAAAGCAAACTGTATGCTTCTCAACATTCAGTCCTACCAGAAAACAGATAACCCCATGCAAATACAGGACCAAAAGCTAAAAGTACTACTAATATATACAAACGAAACCCTAAGATTCAAGACTCTGCATGCAGTACAACCCCAGAGAAAAAGAAACAAATGCATTTCTTCCTGAACAGTGCAAAATACAGACAGTAGATGTAAATTCACTAAAGTTAAAAGGGGATAGATTCCGTACAAATGTAAGGAAGTTCTTCTTCACCCAGAGAGTGGTAGAAATCTGGAACGCTCTTCCAGAGGCTGTTATAGGTGAAAGCACCCTTCAGGGATTCAAGGAAAGCAATGTTACTTACCGTAACAGTTGTTATCCAGGGACAGCAGGCAGCTATTCTCACTAGTGGGTGATGTCATCCGACAGAGCCCCGATACGGACATCTTGCAAGCATGTCTTGCTTGAAGAAACTCAGAAGTTTCGAGATGCCCGCACCGCGCATGCGCCAGTGCCTTCCCGCCCGATGGTCCGGGCGTGTCTCCTCAGTTCAGGTAGCTAGCAGAGAAGCCAACCCAGGGGAGGTGGGTGGGACGTGAGAATAGCTGCCTGCTGTCCCTGGATAACAACTGTTACGGTAAGTAACATTGCTTTATCCCAGGACAAGCAGGCAGGTATTCTCACTAGTGGGTGACCTCCAAGCTAACCTCAATGGGATGGAGGGAGAGTTGGCAACTTAGGAGAACAAATTTTGTAACACAGTTTGGCCAAACTGCCCATCCCGTCTGGAGAAAGTATCCAGACAATAATGAGAGGTGAACGTATGAACCGAGGACCAAGTGGCAGCCCTACAAATCTCCTCAATAGGTGTCGATCTGAGGAAGGCTACAGAGGCTGCCATTGCTCTGACCCTATGTGCTGTGACCTTACAGGGAAGGGGTAATCCAGCCTGGGCATAGCAGAAAGAGATACAAGCCGCCATCCAGTTGGAGATGGTGCGCTTCGATACAGGTCGTCCCAACTTGTTTGGATCAAAGGAGACGAAAAGTTGAGGAGCAGTTCTGTGTGGTTTGGTGCGATCCAAGTAGAAAGCCAAAGCACGTTTACAGTCCAGAGTGTGAAGAGCTGATTCTCCAGGATGAGAATGAGGCTTTGGAAAGAACACTGGAAGCACAATGGATTGGTTGAGGTGAAATTCAGAGACCACTTTAGGCAGGAATTTCGGGTGAGTGCGGAGGACCACCTTGTCATGATGGAATACTGTGAAAGGTGGGTCCGCCACCAAGGCCTGAAGCTTACTGACCCTGCGAGCAGATGTGAGGGCCACCAGAAAAACCACTTTCCAAGTGAGAAACTTTAGTGGAGCCTTGCTCAGAGGCTCAAAAGGAGGTTTCATAAGCTGAGAAAGGACAACATTTAGATCCCAAACCACTGGAGGCGGTTTGAGAGGAGGATTGACATGAAAAAGTCCTTTCATAAATCTGGAAACCACAGGATGAGAAGAAAGAGGTTTCCCTTGTAGAGGCTGATGGAAAGCCGCAATAGCACTCAGGTGGACTCGTATAGATGTCGACTTGAGACCAGACTGAGACAGATGTAAAAGATAGTCCAAAACAGAGGATAGGGAGGCTCGCTGAGGCTCCTTAGAATTGGAAATACACCATGAAGAAAATCTAGTCCATTTTTGGGAGTAGCATTGACGAGTAGCAGGCTTCCTGGAAGCCTCCAAGACATCCCTCACCGCCTGGGAAAACTGGTGCGGAGTTACGTTGAGAGGAACCAAGCTGTCAGGTGGAGAGACTGCAGGTTGGGATGAAGCAGAGACCCCTGATGCTGAGTAAGCAGTGAAGGAAACACTGGAAGTAGGTACGGTTCCCTGCTGCTGAGTTGAAGTAGAAGGGAGAACCAAGGTTGCCTGGGCCACCGAGGAGCTATCAGAATCATGGTGGCATGTTCGGACTTCAGTTTGACTAGAGTCTTTTGAATGAGAGGGAATGGCGGAAACGCATACAGAAAGCGATTTCCCCAATCCAGCAGAAAAGCATCTGCCTCGAGGCGATGAGGAGCGTAGATCCTGGAGCAAAACTGAGGCAGCTTGAAATTGTGGGGAGCCGCAAAGAGGTCTATCTGAGGCGTTCCCCACTGAGCAAAGATCTGATGAAGGGGCTTGGAGTGAAGTGTCCATTCGTGAGGCTGGAGAAGACGACTCAGTTTGTCCGCCAAGACATTGTCCCTCCCCTGAATGTAGACAGCTTTGAGGAAGGTGTTGTGGCGAACCGCCCAATCCCAGACTCTGAGAGCTTCCTGGCAGAGGGAGGCCGAGCCCGTGCCCCCTTGCTTGTTGACATAATACATGGCGACCTGATTGTCGGTGCGAATGAGGACCACCATGTCGTGAAGCAGATGTTGAAAAGCTTGAAGAGCATTGAAGATGGCTCTGAGCTCCAGAAGATTGATTTGATGGAGTCGGTCCGCACAGGTCCAGAATCCCTGAGTGCGAAGCCCATCCAGATGCGCTCCCCAGGCATAGGTCGAGGAATCGGTTGTGAGAACCTTCTGGTGGGGAGGAGAATGAAACAGCAAACCTCTGGATAGATTCGAAGAGGTCATCCACCAGAGCAGAGACTGCCGAAGAGCAGGAGTGACTGTGATGTGTCAAGTCAACGGATCTAACACCTGAGTCCACTGAGATGCCAGGGTCCACTGAGGAATTCTGAGGTGGAGTCTGGCAAACGGCGTCACATGAACTGTAGAGGCCATGTGGCCCAAGAGGACCATCATGTGTCTCGCTGAGATGGTCTGGCGAGAAGACACAGACTGGCAGAGATGAAGAAGAGCATCCATGCGCTGAGAAGGAAGGAATGCTCTGAGACGTACGGTATCCAGGACAGCCCCGATGAAGGGAAGAGACTGGGTCGGCTGTAGATGAGACTTGGGAAAGTTGATCTCGAATCCCAAACTCTGCAGGAACAGAATCGTTGACAGGGTCGCTGAGAGGACCCCCGAGGCCGAGGGAGCCTTGATCAGCCAGTCGTCGAGGTAGGGGAATACCTGAAGACCTTGGTTCCGGAGGGCCGCAGCCACCACCACCAGACATTTGGTGAAGACTCTGGGGGACGAAGACAGGCCGAATGGAAGCACTCGATACTGCAGATGGAGATGTCCCACCCGAAATCTGAGGAACTTGCGAGAGGCCGGATGAATGGGAATATGAGTGTAGGCCTTCTTGAGATCCAGAGAGCATAACCAGTCGTTCTGCTCGAGGAGGGGGTAGAGAGAAGCAAGTGTCAGCATGCGAAACCTCTCTTTGACTAGGAATTTGTTGAGGACCCTGAGGTCCAAAATGGGTCGCAGGTCGCCCGTCTTCTTCGGAACAAGGAAGTACCGGGAGTAAAACCCCTGGTTCAGTTGGTCCGTCGGAACCGGCTCCACGGCACGAAGCCGGAGCAAAGCCTGAGCTTCCTGAAGAAGAAGGTCGGTCTGAGTCAAGTTGGAAGGATACTCTCTTGGAGGGTGGTCCGGAGGGACCCGATGGAAATGAAGAGAGTATCCTTCCTTGATGATAGTAAGGACCCAGAGGTCGGTTGTTATGGCCTCCCAGCGATGATAAAAATGATGGAGGCGCCTTCCGATGGGAAAAACAGGGGGAGGCAGAACGAGGTTGGTTATGCCCTCGACGAGACAGTCAAAAAGGCTGAGTGGTGTTAGGGACAGCAGGCGACTGAGACTTAGGCTGTCCCTTCTGGGGAGGCTGACGCTTCGCCGGTTGCCTCGCAGGTGGAGTTTGCCTCGTCTGATAACGCCTCTGATAAATCAACGGCGGACGAGAAGGTCGAGACTGCTGAGGCTTAGGCTTCGGCCGAAGGATAGATTGGAAGGACTTTTCGTGGTCAGACAACTTCTTCGTGACAGTCTCGATGGATTCGTCAAAAAGATTCGCCCCAGCACACGGGACGTTCGCCAGGCGGTCCTGAAGATTCGGGTCCATATCAATGGTCCGCAACCAGGCCAACCGGCGCATCGCCACCGAGCAGGCCGCCGCTCGGGCTGAGAGCTCGAACGCATCATAGGCAGATTGCATTAACTGAAGCCGAAGTTGGGACAGCGAAGCAACCACTTCCTCAAACTCAAACCTAGCCTGGGACTCGATGTATGGTGTGAACTTCCGAAGCACAGGTAGAAAAAATTCCAAGTAGGCTGCAAAGTGGAAATTGTAATTCAGGACTCGAGACGCCATCATTGAATTCTGATAGATGCGTCAACCAAACTTATCCATGGTTCTGCCCTCGCGGCCCGGAGGCACTGAAGCATAGACCTGGCCAGGATGAGACTGCTTGAGCGAGGATTCGACCAGGAGGGACTGGTGAGAAAGCTGAGGACCCTCGAAGCCTTTATGATGCACCGTGCGGTACCGCGCATCCAATTTGCCAGGGACCGCAGAGATAGAGTAAGGAGACTCGAAGCATCGCATGAAGGTCTGGTCGAGGAGCTTGTGCAGGGGAAGCCGCAAGGACTCTGCCGGAGGACGAGGCAAGTGCATGGTATCGAGGTACTCCTTGGAATATCGAGACCCAGCATCGAGAGTAATGTCCATGTCATCTGCCATCTGCCTGAGGAACGATGAAAAGGACAGTTGGTCCGCCGTCGCCGGTCTGCGAGACGGACTAGAAGAAGAAGAGGCTTCAGGCTCCAGAGAGGCCTGCGAGCAACAGGACGAGTAGAAAACCTCGGGGTCCTCGAACTCCGGGCCTGGAGGAGGAGACCCAGTCGAAGCAGCATACCCCAACCGAGGCAATTTCTTCTGAGGCGAGACGGTCAAGTGCCGAGAGGAATGCTTCGAAGAATGTCTGGATCGATGCCTGGAAGGGGATCGAGCCCATCTGTGAGAAACTGGGTCAGACGCCTCCAAGGAGCAGATCGGACTCGATGCCGTCGATCGCAGAGGCGGAAGAGTCTGTGCCTCCCCTGACGCCGCCCAGGCTTGATAGGGGGTTCGGAAGAACTCGTCCTGCTTCCTGCTATGCCCAGGACTGGGTGGCCCCGAAGGTGGACGCCACACTGAGTCATGGGGCGGAGTAATCGGTTCCAAGGGAGGCAGGTCACTAAACGAGGCTTTCCTCGAGGGGATGGGCTCCAAGGGAGGCATATCACTAAGGGAGGCCCTCCTCGAGGGAATCGGTTCCAAAGGAGGCACAGCACTAACGGAGGACCTCCTCGAGGACCCGGACACCGCTCGCCGCTCCTCCTCGCCAAGCAACGAGGTCGTGCGGCGAGGAGGAGGAGGAGGAGGGGCTGTCCGCCCCTCGAAGCCGAAGCTGGGAGGTCACCCTGGATGGTGGCAATCAGTTGAGGCCCCATGGTCTGCATGAGTTCCACGAACTGAGCCTCCAGAAGGGACCGCAACGAAGCCGTTATGGAGGGATCCGCACCAAAAGGGGGCCCTTCCGCACGGTCTCCGCGCTCCTTCGGTGCTGCGTGCTTCTGCTTGCCAGTCTTCGGCACCTTGAGCACCACCGGTGGAACTGTAGGGGTCGATACCTGCTCTGAGGAGGAAGGCACCGGCGCCGAAGCCGGGGCCGAAACCGGTGTGAAAGATGCCGGTTTCAGGAGGCCCGAAGCAGCCGGGGAGGCAGAGGGCTTCGCTGAAGGAGTCGAAGCACCCGTCGATGTCGAAGCTGCAGGATCCGATGAAGCTTCCATCTTGAACATGGACTCCCACAGTAGACAGCGGCGCTTAAACGCTCTCGCCGTCAGAGTGGAGCAAAGCCGGCACGATTTCGGGAAGTGATCCGGTCCCAGACACTGTAAGCAGCGTCGATGAGGGTCCGTGAGCGAAATCGCGCGCTGGCACTTGCTACACTTTTTGAAACCGGTAATCGGCCGGGACATAGGCCGGAAAAGCTCCGCCGCAAGGTCGAAGGCGCGGGGCCCCAGCCACGCGGCCGACCCGGTATCGGAAGGAAAAATTTTTTTTATTTTTTTTTTTGAAAAAAGAAATCAAAGAAAGAAATAAATGCACAGGAGAGCCAAAAGAACTCAACCCGCGGCAAAATAGAAGGCAAAAAAAAGAGATTCAATGGGCGCAAATTGAAGATAGACTTCTCAGCTCCGCGGAAGAAAAAGAACTGAGGAGACACGCCCGGACCATCGGGCGGGAAGGCACTGGCGCATGCGCGGTGCGGGCATCTCAAAACTTCTGAGTTTCTTCAAGCAAGACATGCTTGCAAGATGTCCGTATCGGGGCTCTGTCGGATGACATCACCCACTAGTGAGAATACCTGCCTGCTTGTCCTGGGATAAAGGTTAGATAAGTTCCTACTGGACCAGAACATACGCAGGTAAGGCTAGACTCAAATAGGGTGCTGGTCTTTGACCTAAGGGCCACCACGTGAGTGGACTGCTGGGCACGATGGACAGTTGGTCTGACCCAGCAGCAACAATTCTATGTTCTTATTCTCAAAACTGACACAATTCAATCACTAAATTTAAAACTAAAATCATTCCCTCTAGCTTTGTTGTCTCCCTCCCTCCATGCTATGCCTTACCTTCTGGCCTGCTCCCGCCTGGCCATTTTATGCTGCCCTGGTGTTATCTTCGGGCCAGCTTCCTCTTCCTCACTGACGCAATGCACAAAGATGCGGGCAGTGGCTCCTTGCATGTCCCGCGCCTCATCTGGAAGCCTTCCCTCTGATGTTGCGACGTCAGAGACAAGGCTTCCGGTTCAGGCGCAGGACGCACATAGGAACCGCTGCCCGTTACTTTGTGCACTGCAGCATTGAGGAAGAGGGAGCCAGCCCGAAGATAACGCTGCATCGATCGCACGGCGGACCGACAGCTGAAGAACACTATCTCGGGCCCGATGCACGTGCCAGCTCTGTGGACCGGCAGTAAATTTCTGCAGACCAGCACCAGTCCAGCAGTTGGACCGGCAGTAAATTTCTGCAGTCCAGTGGTTGAAAAACACTGGTATATAGCGCCATCACTAAATGCATGGTGATTTTAGAGAATCTGGTCCTAAATCTGGTATTTTAAATAAATAAATTACTCACTGTTTGTTTTCTTCCCCTGGAGGTGGTGTCTTGCCATGACCTTCCATTACAAAATCCTCCTGTTCCACCTGTTAATACAAGAATGGGAGGTCAGCAATACTCAAAGCATGAAAAATGCTCAAAGCATTATAAAAGGCATGACATTTTCAGTGAAAGAATAGAAGTATATCAAGAAAATGCACTCTTGACTGCATAAACACGCATACAAGTAAATCTGTTGATCAAAACCATTTCTTAAAGGGAAACAAGATACATCCCTTGGTATTTCCTCTCTTCTCATCCAGTTTCTCACTAAATCATGACTAAATATAAAGAAATGACAGATGCTGAGCACTATGGATAGGATCAGGGAGGAAATAAAGATGGGGAGGTGGTGATATTAATTTTGGGCAGAAGACAAGGGTGACAGAGCACAAAGTGACACTTTTAAGACCATTTCTTGTGGACAGTCTTAGTGAGACAGCTGACAGGCCAAAAGTAAAGCATGCTTTTGATACCATGGTTCACCATTTACTATTTAGCTTGTCTACAAGTCACTGATATCAGGGGAGCAGCTTTGCAGTGATCTGAGTCCTTGTAAGAAAGAATATTTCCAATGTACTGGAGAACTTCGATATTTGCTCTCTTGCCTTATCATTGGGGAATTCCTCATAGCATGGCGCTTTCATCTATTTTATTGAACATCTGACACCATTACTAGAGATAATCCAGCTATCTGGAGTTCTCTGTTACGCTTTCACTATTCAGCTCCACATTGATCAGAAGGCAGCTATTAAGAATTTATCGTCATGTCTTACATTGATTAACGGCTGTTTTTTGCCATAAGTAAGCTCAAATTTAAAGTGCAACCTGGTTTAGATTCCAGCAAAATTGATCCAACTGCAGCAAAGAATGAAATATCACTGCCATGAATGGACACTTAACTTCAGCACTCCCAGTAAGGAAGCCACTCAGCGCCGAGAAGCAGCACCAAATCTGTGTAAGCAGAGACAGAAAAACTGGTATAAGTAGTGGCTCCCTGCTGCTGAGTTGAAGTAGAAGGGAGAACCAAGGTTGTCTGGGCCATCGAGGAGCTATCAGAATCATGGTGGCATGGTCATGTTTGAGTTTGATGAGTGTCTTGAGAATCAGAGGGAATGGAGGAAACATATACAGAAATTTGTTAGAAAGGCATCTGCCTCCAGGCAGTGAGGAGAGTAGATCCTGTAACAAAATTGAGGTAGATTGTTGTTGTTGTGGGGAGACGCAAACAGATCTACTTGGGAGTCCCCCACTGAGAAAAAATGTGATGCATAGGCGAGGATTTGAGGGTCCATTCGTGAGGCTTTAGAAGACGACTATTTGTCCGCCAGGAAGTTTTTCTCTCCTTGAATGTAGACGGCTTTCAGAAAGATGTTGTGAAAAATTGCCCAATTCCAAACTTTCTGAGCTTCTTTGCACAGGGGAAGAGATCCTGTTCCTCCCTGCTTGTTGACATAGTACATGGCTACTTGATTGTACGAATTAGGACTACTTGATCGTGAAGAAGATGCTGAAAAGAAAATCGCTCTGAGTTCCAACATATTTATGTGACACTGACGATCTGTGCTGGACCAATGCCCTTAAGTACAGAGACCATCGCGATGAGCCCCCCCAAGCCTAAGTTGAGGAATCTGTCGTGAGGACCTTCTGATGAAGGGGCGTTTGAAACAGCAAACCTCTGGAGAGATTGGAAGAAAGCATGCACCAGTGGAGAGACTGTTTGACCGAAGGAGTCAGTGCAATATGTTGAGAGATAGGATCGGAAGCCTGTACCCATTGAGAAGCCATGATCCACTGAGGAATTCTGAGGTGAAATCTGTCAAAAGGAGTCACGTGAACTGTAGAAGCCATGCGACCCAAAAGAACCATCATGTGCCTCGCTGAAAGAGAGGTGAGGGGCGACAAGTTGTTTGAGAGTATCCAAACGTTGTTGAGAAAGGAATGCTCTGAGTTGCACAGTGTCCAGTACAGCTCCAATGAACTGTAGAGTTTGAGAGGATTGTAGCTAGGATTTTGGAAAGTTTATTTCAAACCTCAAACTTTGGAGAAACCAAATAGTCCATTGGGTCACTACAATAACCCCCCTGAGAAGTTGAATCTTTGATGAGTCAGTCGTCCAAGTACGTGAAAACTTGAAGACAGCTCAGAGCTGATGCTACTACCACCACTAGGCACTTGGTGAAAACTCTGGGAGATGAGGCCAAGCCGAAAGGTAGCACTCTGTATTAAAAATGATGATTTCCCACCCAAATTCTCAGAAACTTGTGGAAGGCTGGATGAATGAGAATGTGAGTGTAAGCCTCTTTGAGATCCAGAGAGCATAACCAATCGTTGTAATCCAGAAGGGGATACAAGAATGCTAGAGACAGCATCTGAAATTTTTCTTTGACAAGAAATTTGTTGAGACCTCTGGGGTCCAAGATAGGACGGAGATCCCCTGTCTTCTTCGGGACAAGGAAGTAACAGGAGTAAAACCCTGTGCTCTGCTGTTCCAGAGGAACTTCCTCGATGGCACAGAGATGAAGCAGAGCTTGGGCTTCCTGAAGAAGGGAGTTCTGTGACTGATTGGAAGGATACTTTCTTGGGGGGAGATCTGGTAGAACCTGAAGGAAATGAAGAGAGTAACCCTCCTTGATTATTGTGAGGACCCAGAGGTCAGATGTAATTAGATGCCATCGCTGTTAAAAAAAAAAAAAAAAGATGGAGCCGTCCCCTGATGGGAATAGGAGAGGACAGAGGCAGAACGATTGATGTTATGCTCTACGTGAGAAGGCTGAGTGGACTTGGTGTAGCAGGAATCTGAGGTTTACGCTACCTTTGTTGTTGTTGCTGTTGTATCTTAGGCGGTGGCCTGGAATACGGTGCTGAATTTGGAGGGTAACGCCTCTGATAGGATGGAGGAGGCCTATAATTTTTAGCAGTGGATTTAGTAGCAGATTTATTTATTTTGATTTCTATCCCGTCCTCCCAGTAGCTCAGAAAGGGTTACAAGCCAACATTCACAATGGAAAACATCAGATTCTGATTCCTTTTTTATTGGAAGATCTTGACCCATTTGACATATGAATTTTGTGAATGACAAACTCTCTAGAGGTGATCTGCATGGTGGTGGTGGTGATGGTGATGAGTTAGAAGAAAGGCCATATGATTCTTCTGCCGAGAGGTCTAGGCCCTCAGACAAGGTGTGGTGGGATAAATCCGAGTCATAGTTCTCAATACCTTGTGGAAGCATTGGAAGATCTTCAAGATGATCGGTGCTGGGAACGTCAGCTGTGTCAATGGTGTGTCTAGAAGCACTCATAGAGCACCGATAGTGCCGGTCCAATGTCAAGTGAGTAGATGAGCTCCAATGCGATGCTACGGTTGTTGATTGGTGTCAATGGGGAGTGCATGATCTAGTTTTCGAGACCCATAATGAGCAATTGCTCAGGCTGGGCCGGTACCAGCAGTGTCACAGTGGTGGCATGAGCTGCCTGTGTCTGCAGCATAGAAGCCAACTCTCCATGCAGTAGCTCTCAAATCTGCTCCTGTATCGAGGCACCGGTACCATGGTGGTCATCGGTACAATAAGTGCCAGAAAGTGTCTAGGCATTGGTGACCTTGATGAAGAGGCACGCCTTTGCAAGGACACCACTTGCAGGGAAGGAGAGCGAGTTTCTTGGCATTGACATTTGGAGTAAGCCGATGGAGTGGACATCTGAGAAGACTCCGATGCTCATTGGGGAAGTGAACACAAGCAAGGAACCCAATAAAACTGCAGTGATATATCAAATCGAAAAACAAAAGAAAAAACTGAAGGAAATGTGTACAAGAAGCCAAGTCTTTAGAAACATAGAAACATAGAAATTGACGGCAGAAAAGGGCCGCGGCCCATCAAGTCTGCCCCATACCATTGACCCACTCCCTGACTTTTACTCCCCTAGAGATCCCACGTGGATATCCCATTTTCTCTTAAAATCTGACACGTTGTTGGCCTCAATTACTTGCTGAGGTAGCTCGTTCCAATGATCGACCACCCTTTCGGTGAAGAAGTATTTCCTGGCATCACCATGAAATTTCCCTCCCTTGACTTTCAGCGAGTGCCCTCTGGTGACCGAGGGCCCTGTAATGAACAAACATATTTAATCATAAATATAATCATAAAACAGTTTGTATCCACAAAGGTTGGTGAACCCGGACCCATAGGGGAGGTGAAGCATGCTTGCGCATCTTAGCTTTCTTATTTCGCGTTCCCGACGAAGCCAAAGGAGATGAAGCCGATGTCAAGCGAGGTGCCATACTGGCTTCAATGCCAATGTGGCTTCAGTGTCTGAAGGGGTGGATATCCCTTAATGATCTCGACTAGAGAATGACACAGGGAAAAAAATCTGTCTCCGTCACCGGACCACTGTCCCATTCACCGCCCCATCCTCGCCGTCCCCTTCACCACCCCGTCCCCGTCGTCCCCTTTACTGCCCCCATCCCTGTAGCATACACCCTTCCCTCTCGCCACCTCACTGCCCTTCAGCACCCCTCGCGCAGTCTGTGCATCTCCCTCCCTCCCCCTTACCCTCTCGGCATGTTTTAAGGTTTCAGATTTATTAAAAGCCGCCGGAGTGTTTGTGCAGTTGCGTGCGTGTGTGGGCGGAAGCTTTTCCTCTGACGCAACCGGAAGTTGCGTCAGAGGAGAAGCTTCTGCCCACACACGCACGCGACTGTATGTATGCTCCGGAAGCTTTCAACAAGTCTGAAACTTTAAACCACGCCACAAAGGTAAGGGGGAGGAAGGGAGATAGATAGATTCAGGTGCGTAGGTAGGAAGGAGGGTGGTGACCGCGCACATTCCCTCCCTTAACTGCGGGGACAAGGCCATTCACCGTTCTACGAGGCGGTGGATGGCCTTGTCCCCGTACCTGCGGTGAGCACCTTTCCCCCCTCCACCGTTTTGGCGGGTTACCTGTGGCTACTTGTGGCTAGTCGCGGGTAACATCCATCATGTCATTCTCTAATCCCGACGATGAATCAGAGTTTTTCGTGCTGGAGCTGTCCAGCCATCAGGGATCTTTTTTTACAACTGGTGGCAGTGTTTACAAGACTCTACCCGGTGGTCAGGGCATAAACACTGAAGGAACCAACTGTGCAGGTCCTATTGCATCACGTGTACAGTTTAAAACCCTTGGAAGCCTTGGACATTGTGGGAAAAACCACTGATGCAAAGTTGAAGGACTCAATGGTCCAACGGGGGTCCAGCAGATGATGTATTGAAAAAGGTTACAATACATTACATTACGGATTTCTTTTTTTTGAATATGTTTTTATTGTAGGAACAAATCACAAGAGACACAATCAGCAACCAAGCCAAAAGGGAACAACACTGTAGAAACAATAATACAAATAAGCAATACAGCTAGGCAAGAAATCAAACAATCAAACAAAGCTCTCTCATGAAAGTCCAAAATTTTCATTTTTTAGACAGAACAGCAAGAAAACAAATCTCCCACCCTCCCAAACTCACCCCCACCCAACCCCCCTGCCTCCTAAAAGAACCGACCCAGCTTAGAAAGAGTTCCAGCACTCCAGATAAGCCACTGATTGCCAGCTAGTGGCACCCTTCTTGCGTTTCCTTTCCCAGACCGCCATCTGGGACATAGTAGCTCTCCATTGTTGGAACGTAGGACACACACTCCCTACCCAGTGCTGCAAGATAAGCTTCTTAGTAAGCCCTAGAGCCAATAACACAAAGCGTCGCAAAGGCTCACTAATACCCGCCTCAGCCAGGGGACCCGTGACACCGAGCAGCAGAGTCTTGTACGACCACTCCAGGGAGCGCCCCAAAACCTCTTCCAACTCTCGAAGCACACGCACCCACAACGGCCCCACTAAAGAGCATTCCAAAAAATGATGCACCATCGTCCCCTTAAGAGCAGGGCACCGGGTACAAAAGGCATCAGGCCACAGGCCTATAGCGTGCCCGGCGCAGCGGGTTATATACGCCCTATGTAAGATCTTAAGATGAATTTCATGTAAAGCAACGTTAGGAGTCGCCCCAGCACCGTCCACAAAACACTTAGACAACTCATCGACCGTGACCTCCTCTCCCAACTCAGAGCTCCATCCCTCTGCCATCCGGGACAAAAAAGCCTCAGCAGGTTTCCAATCCCTCCCTAGCTTGTACCAAGCCGATAACGAATTAAATTCAAGCGAAAGGGAAAGAAAAGCCCTGTCCAACGGGGAAAAAATGGGCAACTGCCCGGTCGGCAACCAAAGCGAAGAACAATAACTGCGTAGTTGTAGATAGAACAGTACGGACCCTACACTCCACGCCCATTGATCTTGACAGGAAAGAAAACCTGGCAGCCGCCCCGAACCCAACTCGATAATCTGACCAACAAATCGACACCCGGACTGACTAGCCCGCACAAAGAAAACATGCTCACCCGCAGGGAAGGCAGGGTTAGCCACGAACTCCAGGAATGGCGAGGGGCCCGACAAGCCCCCCATTTCCCTGCGCCACCATCCCCAAGCGCTGCGCAAAGGTCGTAACAGGGAAGCACAAGAGTCAGCCCCGGGTCTCAAGGTGTTAAACACCGACACCGGAGCTGCCAACAAGGACCAAAACCCCGGCGGAGCAAACTTGGTCGCACCCGTGTAAGCTTCATGCACCCAGCGGAGCAGAGCTGCCACGTTATAAAGACGAAGATCTGGAAGATTTACACCCCTCTGAGACCGCTCTCTAATAAGCTTAAGGTAACCAATTCGCGCCCTTCTAGATCGCCCAATGAAAGAAGAAACAATACCTTTGTAAACCTTTATATCTCTACATGTGACCCACATAGGCACCATTTGCAGAGGATAGAGCAACTTTGGCAAGAGGACCATCTTAATAAGAGCAATACGACCGAGAAAAGAAATCGGAAAGTCCATCCACCTCTTACAGAGCACTTTAACCGCATCCAGTTTTTCCAGCACATTTTTCCTATAGACTACCCGAGGGTACGCATGTAGAAAAACTCCCAGGTATTTAAGCGTGCCCCCAGACCATTTTAGTGGAAAGGAAGAATCATGATGTGCCGCACACTGTGAGTGGACCGCTAAAGCTTCCGACTTATCAAAATTAATACTCAGACCTGAGAACGCACCAAATTGTTGGATAAGCTTAATTAACACAGGCACTCCCGTAGTTGCATCCCCCCCAAAATATAAGCATATCATCTGCAAATAGATTGATTTTAAATTCTTGCGTCCCCAAATGTATACCCCGAAGTTCCCCCATATGTCTGATCTTAGCCGCTAGAGGTTCAAGGGCCAACACGAACAGCATGGGAGAGAGCAGACATCCCTGACGCGTACCCCGAGCCAAGGAAAAGGAAGAGGTGAGCATCCCATTCACCAAAATCTGTGCAGTCGGCTGCTCGTAAAGCGAACGGATCCCGGCCAGAAAGCGCCCCATAATACCCATCTGAGGTAAAATCCAAAACAAATAATCCCAGAGAACCTTATCGAATGCCTTTTCAGCATCCAGACTAACAATAAGGGCATTCTCCTGACCCGGGTGTTCCCGTAACAGTGCAGGGTTCTGCAACACAGAAAGTGCTCGCAAAACATTAGCAGAAGAATACCGACCTGGGACAAAACCGGCCTGATCCGGATGAACCAGAAGGGGCAAAACCTGGCCAAGACGCGCAGCCATAATGGCCGCAAAAAGCTTGATGTCTTGATTCAACAGAGATATAGGCCGATAAGACCCCAGTCGGTCCTCCGCTCTCCCCGGCTTCGGTAACACAACAATATGAGCATGAGTAAGTCGATGCGGAGGCAAACCCCCCACACATAAGGCCTGACATAGAGCCTGAAAAGGACCAATCACCCGATCTCCAAGCATTTTGTAGTATTCAGGGCCCAGGCCGTCTGGGCCAGGTGCTTTCGCAAGCTTTAAAGCCCATATAGCTCTCTGAATCTCAATTCCCCGTACCAGAGCATTAAGCGCATCTCTTTGGGCCTGGGTCAAAGCAGGAAGAGGAAGGTCACGAAAAAACTCTGCCCTCTGCTCAGTGTCACAGCTCCCCCGGTCATATAGGGCCCGATAGAACGTTACAAAGCTGTGTTGAATAGCCGCGGGCGAAGTCGCCTCAGAGCCATCAGGAGCCCAAATTTTAGGAATATGACGCCTGCGGGCCTTGTGATTAACCAAGGAGGCCAACAGTTTCCCTGCCTTATTTCCCCACCGATGTAGTCGATATTTATACAGCTGAATATCCCTTAGGGCCCTCTGCGCCAGTAAGTCATTAATTTGCCATCGCAGCTCCATGTATTGGCTCTTGAGGGCTGTGGACCCCTTCCTATGTAACTCCCCCCGCACCAGACCTAGTTGACGGGCCAAATCAACCAGTGCCTGATCTTGTACCTTCCGCTTATGGGAGGTGTAAGCTATAATTTTACCCCGTAACACAGCTTTACTGGCCTCCCAAAATACCACCTCGGAAACATCAGAAGAGGAGTTATCGGCTAGATAAAAATCCCATTGGTCTTCCAAGAAAGTGCAGAAGTCCTTATCTTCATACAATGTGGGATTCATTCTCCAGCCAGACAAGGTCCTCTGGGGCGCCTGTTGATCAAGGAGCTCCATCCAGACCACATGATGATCGGAAAGTACCCCATCCTCAATCATCACTCTCCGGACTCCAGACAAAAGGGGTGGGGCAACTAACAAGTAGTCTAATCTACTATGTACTTTGTGCACTGGGGAATAATAAGTAAAATCAGATTCGTCTGGATGGAGCGTTCGCCACAGGTCCACAAGGCCCAATTGCGAATTAACAAAGTTGACCCCCTTGTGTTCCCCCTGATGCAAACGAGGCTTAGGAGGCTTACAGTCAATAAGAGGATCAGCAGTAATATTGAAATCTCCGCCAAGCACCAATTGGTACTCAGAGAAGGGAGCAAGAGCAGCAACCAAAACAGAAAAGAAACGATGAGAATACACATTAGGGGCGTATAGAGAGCAAAAAACATATTTCTTTCCCAGAAACACCCCTGCCCAGATTACATACCGGCCCTCAGAGTCCAAAATCACTTTATGTACAGTACAAGTATGTTTCTTATGGAAAATCACAGCTACACCTCTCTGCCTACTATTAAAGGAAGCAAAGGCAAGCTCACCCACCCAGTCCCTGCGGAGCTTAGCGTGCTCAGTAGCATTGAGGTGTGTCTCTTGAAGAAGCAAAACATCCACCTGCAGTTTCCTACAGTACTGAAGTACCTTACTACGCTTAACAGGAGAGTGTAACCCATCTACATTAAAGCTAGCAACCCTAACCCCGGACATAATTACCGGATATGTTCATAAAGCACAAAAAAGACCAAAGATCATACGAGACGGCAGCACCGGCTTCCCAGCCGAGCCGGTGCTCAGCCCACTCAGACAGAAACTCAAACTGAGCCAGATTCCCAGGATGCAACCCATCCCCCCAACTCAACTACCAACTCTTCCAAACAATCCCCCCCTCACAATCAAAGTGACCCGCCCTCCTCCCTCCCAGCAGCCCCACCACCCCAACCCCCATCCATACTGGCAACCACACCCCCATATCACCAACTCCCACTTCAAGCAAACACAGATACTCACACTCACCCCTCGCCCTCCCCCAATCTCCCCCTCCCATAAACAAGTCCAACATCAGATACCAGTCTCGTCCATGACCGAGGTAAAATAAAACATTAAGGAACTAAGGACAAGAAGACGTCCAGAACTCTAGACAGAAGGACTAAAAGCAAAAGGTCAGAAAGTAGCAAAAGAGAAACAAAGGAAGCCAGACCCTCTCAACAAAAGAAGGCATCCAGCTCTCCTGATCAAGTCAAAAAGAGAGTCCAAAAAATGTCTATCAGATGTCCAGGCCTGCTCTAAAGCCGGTTCGGAGAGGCATCCCCTCCACAAATACCTTCTCTGCAAGCTGCCAAGGTTCCCCCTCCCCGGATCGGGAGGCATGTCAAGCATGTCCAAGCAGAGAAGCTCCAACCAAAGGGCAGCGGAGGATTCCAGACAGGCAGTATTGGTCCATGTCCAAAATGAAACCCCTGGGAAGCACGGGAGGCCCAAAAGCTCACCCCCAGACCAGAACTCTCCTCTTCCTCCGGCAGGAATTGCCCCCCAGTTGAGCAGTCACATTACTGAGCAGGGAGGCTCTCAATGAAGCGCTTCAACTCTTCTGCCTTGGACACCGTAAAGGTGCGGTTCTCATAGGTCAAGCGCACCTTAGCCGGGTAGAGAAAGGCAAATCGAATTCCTCTAGAGACCAGTTGAGAGCAATAAGGCGTGAAGGTTCTTCTTTGCTCCGCCACTTTAGTAGAGAAGTCCTGAAAAATCAATAGTTTAGCGCCCCCATAGAGCAGATGTTGCGACTTCTTAAAGAGGTCAAGCAAGCGAGCCTTAACAGCATAGTTATGGAAACGGGCCAGCACAGCTCGAGGTCTGCCATTGCCATCAGAATCACGTCGTTGCCCCACACGATAAACACGCTCCACCACCACAGGGCCCTCAGTGTCCAGCAAGCCGAGCTCCTTGGGTAGCCATTGTTCAACCAAGTGCCGGAGCTCCGAATCTTTTACACTCTCCGGGATTCCAATGATTCTAAGGTTCTTCCGACGAGCCCTGTTCTCCTGGTCTTCCACCTTCTCCTCCAACTGGCAGACACGGGCCTCCAGAGAAGCAAGCCTGCCGTCAGCCACTCCAGCTCTATCTTCCTGGGCTGATAGTCTCTCCTCTACCTGTTGTAGTTGTGCAGCCTGCCCCACCAGGGAATCTTTAAGGTCGTCCATAGAGGCATGCAGCTTGGCCAGTTTGTCATCTAGCAGCTGCGAGAGGTGCCTCATGGAGACCTGCAGCACCTCATCCGGGGAGTGGGCCGCCACAGCGTCTGTCTGTGTCTCCGCCATCTTGCGCGCCGGGCTCCCACTGACTTTCGTCGGCCGTGAAACTTTTGGCGGCATGCCCCGCCGCTAATTAAAGCAATCCGCATTCCTCCAACTCACCGCCGGTTCCCGGTGCCTAGCAACGGCTGCGCTTCTAAGAAATTTTCATTTGCCGGTCAGGAACGCTCTTTGGTTCCCGGTGCCTAGCAACGGCTGCGCTTCTAAGAAATTTTCATTTGCCGGTCAGGAACGCTCTTTTAGGGGAGGAAATCGGGGAAGGCAGAGCGGAGCTCCGTGCTCAGGCGTCCGTTCAGGAACCAGCCATCATGTGACACCCACCCCCCCCCCCCCCACATTACAGATTTCTATTCCGCCTATACCTTGCAGTTCAAGGCGGATTACAAAAGATTTGACTGGACATTTTCCAGTGAAGATACAATTTTTTTTTTTTTCCCCCAACAGAGGAGATATAGTTGGAAAGATTCCGAGGGGATTTACAAGTTGGATAGCAAATTGACAGTGCAGAACTGTGTGATATAAACAATTAGATTACATTTAGAGTAGGTAAGATTACAGTACATTTCAGGGATCTGTTTACTTGGTAGGTGATTTGGGGAGGATTTTATAGGGGAGAATTATCTGGAGGTAGGTGAATAGGGGTTAAGATATTTGGATGAATTTTTTGAAAAGCAGGGTTTTGATTTCTTTTTGGAATGTTTTGAGATCGCCCGTTGTCGTCAGCAGGTTGGAGATGGAATGGTTGAGTTTTGCTGCTTGTGTTGCCAGAAGGTTGTCAAACATTTTCTTACATTGTGTGCCTTTGAGTGGGGGGAAGGCAAAAGGGTTCGGGGTTCTTCTGTGTCTTGAGGTGAAGATCTGGTTTAAGCGGTTGTTTAGGTAGGAGGGGGAAGAGCCATTTAGCGCTTTGAATAATAGGCAGTAGAATATGAATTGAATTCGTGCTTGTATGGGTAGCCAGTGAGAGTCTAAGATCAGTCTGAGGGCGGTGTTTTGTATGGTCTGAAGTTGTTTTATCATCATGGCAGGACAAGGTAGATAGAGGGAGTTGCAATAGTCCAGCAAACCTAAGACTAGGGATTGGGCAATTAGTCTGAATTGTGCTGGATTGAAAAATTTTCTGATTTTACGTAGATTTCTCATAGTTAGAAAAGCTTTCTGGGTTGTCTTGTTGATTTGGGAAGGCATTGTGCAGCATCTGTCTATCGTTACTCCTAGGAGTTTGAGTTCGGGTTGTATTGGGTATTTGGTATTTTTTATTTTCAGTTCTGTGATGGTAGGAGTTTGGGCCTTTTTGAGCAATTTCCCCCGCCTAAAATCAGGCTCCATGGAGCCAGAAGGCCCAAAAAACAAAAAAATTAAAAGAAAAATGAAATACTGAATAAAATACACTCAGGAAGGCACAAAAAGGTAACAGCTTGATATGCTGTGAAGAATCCAAAAATACTCAGCTTCTCAGCTCCACAGTAAGCTGAGAACTGATGGTCCCGTGAGCTGATGTCAGGTAGGAAGACACCAGTGCATGTGCAGTACCAGAAGTCTTGAGACCTTTGAAGAAGTTTAAAGTGATAATACACTTTTGCACTGACCGTACCGGGGCTCTGTAGATGACATGACTTTATGTGAGAATATGCTGCCTGCTTGTCATGGGATAATGCAAATTATAATAAACTTCAGATCTAAGAGGGAAATATTCACGAAATATATGTTTACCTATGATGTTTTAAAGGAAGTCACACCAGTGACCAGAGAACTGGTGGAGGTCACTTATGTACTTGGGATTTAGAGACTGCTGACGTAATGATTTCACTTTTAACAGAAGTAGCTTCTTCTACTGACATAGAAAGACTATTCTACTACTACTTATCATTTCTATAGTACTGCTAGATGTATGTAGCGCTCTACATTATTATTCTCTTCCTTTGAACTTAATTCATTCTAAACTGAGAAATCGTTTTGGAACCTGATAAAGCAAAAAAGCTTATTTTCATTTCCAGATTATGAACAAATAAGAAGATGAAGACGAGTGAGCTACAGAAGACAGTATTTTAAGTTTTTCATGTGTGAACCTGGCTGACAGTTGTTTTCTTTTAAGATATTTTGTTTAACCACATCAGTTAACATGGATGTTTAAATAAATACAAGAATACATTTGCTATGTTAATATTTTGGTTAAATAAAACTATTTACTGTATATACTCATATATATGCCAATCCAAATATAAACAGAGGTGACCTTTTATCCCCCAAAAAGAAGGAAAAAAGAATGACTAATATAAACCAGGGGGGTTTATATTCAAGTGCCCTGCAAGGCTCTGCACCTAGTCTCCCTGCCTCTGCACCCTGTACCCTCTCCCTCCCTCCCTCCATCCCATCCCTGATGCTTTGCAGGCCTCCCCGAGACTGCTCTAAGCCCTGGTGGTCCAGCAATGAGACGGGACAGGAGGGATTGCCTCTGACACATCCTACCTCCCTCCACTTCCCAGACTTTTAAAAACCTACCTTTAAAGCCCTGGTGGTCCAGTGGTGAACTCAGGTTAGGAGCAATTCTCCTACACTCCTGCCCCTTGCAGAACTACTAGCTGAATGGCTGCCGGTGTTCTCGTGAGGTTGCCATGAGAACTCGTGGCAGCCATTCAGATAGCAGCTCTGCATGGAGCAGGAGCATAGGAAGATCGTTCCTGCCCTGATTCACTGCTGGATGACCAGAGTTTTAAAGGTAGGTTCTCTTAAAAGTCTGGGAGTTAGGAGGGAGGTAGGATATGTCAGAGTCAGCCAGGACAGGAGGTAGAACGGATCTCCCATCCCAGCCCACAGCTGGACCACCAGGGCTTACTGCAGGCATGGGGGAGGTATGCAACAGGTCCGGGAGGAGGCGAGTGGACACTGACTCGAATATAAACCAAGACCTGCCCTTTTGGACCATTTTTTGGCTCAGAAATCTCAATTTATATTCGAGTATATATGGTAATGATCTCATTTCAATAAAGAGCAGAAAAGTTGTCCCAATATGAATGATTAACTTATTAACCTGGAGATAGTTCACCTTGCAATAACTTCATAATTATTTATCTATGTATTTCTAATAGTAGAACCAAATCAAAATTTTTTTTATATAATCATAAAACTTATCTGAAAAGTTATTTTTCAGAAAAATGAAACCTTCATCTGGATTATTTTGCTGCTGATGACAGGGAAGGGGGCATTTGAGACAGACACACACTAATCAGTATTGTGGCTCAGATGGGAAGATATTTGTCAGCTTTATATCAGCCCTTTTGGATTCAATGCAGCTTCAACTTAAAAATTTGCAAAGACCACTACTCTAGTATATCCTTTTAACGCGTTATTCTATTAATAGATATTGTCCTGAATTTAACAATAAAATGTTTTAGAACCCACCTTGGGATTGTTTTCCTCAAGTATCTTGTCCTCATCCGTCTGCATGAGACAGGATTGTGCAAAAACTGCAGAAACGTACAAATACTGCCTGAAACATACAAGGGTAAATGATCATAACAGAAAAGAAAATTAAATACATACATACCCAAAAATACATTAGCAGAAACTAGGTCAAACAACTAAGGACACATTTTAGATGAACAAAAAGCACAGTTATTACTGTAACAAGTGTTGTCCAGGAACAGCAGGTAGATATTCTCACATATGGGTGACGTCATCCACGGAGCCCTGGTACAGATATAACTGCTAAAGCGCTCTTGCACTTTAAGAACTTTAGAAAGTTTGCGACTGACTGCACCGCGCATGTGTGAGTGCCTTCCCACCCAACATAGGCGCGCGGCTTCTCAGTTCAGAAAGCCAGCTAAGAAGCCAACCAGGGGAGATGAATGGGTTGTCAGAATATCTGCCTGCTGTCCCTGCAAAACATCTGTTATGGTAAGTAATCGTGCTTTATCCCAGGACAAGCAGGCAGCATATTCTCACATGTGGGTGACCTCCAAGCTAACCAGAATGGGATGGTGGGAGAGTTGGCCTTAGGAAAATAAATTTTGTTATACTGACTAGCCGAAGTGCCCATCCCATCTGGAAAAAGATTCCAGACAGTAATGTGTGAACCAAGAATCAGGTGGAAGCTTTACATATTTCCTCAACAGAGGTAGATCAAAGGAAAGCTACTGAAGCTGCCATAGCTCTAACTTTATGAGCTGTGACACGACTCTCCAGTTGCAGCCCAGCCTGAGCATAACGGAACGATATACATGAAGCTAATCAATTGTAATTCGTTCTCTTGGAAATAGGATGCCCCAACTTGTTGAGATCATAGGAGACGAAAATTTGAGGAGATCATCTATGCGGCTTTGTTCTGTCGAGTTAGTAGGCCAAAGCTCATTTGCAGTCCAGAGTATGAAGAGCCGCTTCTCCTGAATGAGAATGAGGCTTATTTAAAAACACTGGTAGCACAATCGACTGATTGAGATTAAATTCTGTGACAACTTTCGGCAGAAATTTTGGATGTGTGTGAAGAACCACTTTGTCATGATGGAACATAGTAAATGGTGGATCTGCCACCAATTCCTGAAGTTCATTTACTCTTCTGGCAGAAGTAAATGAAATGAGAAAAGCAACTTTCCAGGTAAGATTTTTTTTTTTTTTGTAATTATTTATTTATAACAGAAAACAGTACAAAAAACGATCAGTACATCACAAAAGTAATACAAGCAGCAGAACTCCCAAAAAACCCTCCCCTCCCCCCTCCTGTAACAGCAAGTACAGATGCTCAACCCCCAAGATTCATACAACACCGCAAACCAATATGTAGCTCAGCAACCAAGGAGTTGGAAATAGAAGTAATGAAATAGCAAAAGTGAGAAAATAGCAAATAATAAGCAGTGCCCCCAGATCATACCCAATGCCATCAAATCATCCCACAGCAGGCCTCCCCAAATCCAATCCCTCCACTTCCAGGTATCTCCCCTAATATCATGATATTGCTGCCATTTTCTAGTCACTAAGGCCGAAAGCTGGTACCGCTCACATACCCTTCCCAATTTCTTTCTCATTAAGGTCAAAGTAGGTGTATTAGTACCTTGCCAGTAGCGAGCCACAGTGAGCCTAGCTGCTGTGAACGCCAGCCGAGCCAGTCTATCCTGGGTGTTATCCTCCCCTCCTGTGGGTGTTATCCTCCCCTCCCGTGGGAAACCCCAGTAAGGCCACCTCCGCCCTTTCCACGGTGGGCACCCCAAATCCTGAAGCTGAGGGCAAATCCACCACATGTGAAAGAATGTTTTCCGCTGTCCACACCCCCTTCAGCATAAATCTATGCCTGTGGCAGACATCTTGCTCAAAATAACCAGGGTAATATACCAGCGAACCAGCAGTTTAAGAGCATTCTCCACCAAGACTGGAGCCACCGCTATGTGATGTATCCTAAATGTGATGGTTTACCAGGTAGAATCATCAAAAACCTGCCCCAAGTCCACCTCCCAAGCCAATAGGTATGAAGGTTTCTGGCCTCGCTCCTGATGTACCCACTTGTACAACAAAGAAATGCAACCTCGCTGTACTTGTGTTCTCAACAGATGCTCAAATTCTGAACAACTATAAACTGCAGCGTCAGCCTGTTTAGCCTTCTGTAAATAACTTTTCACTTGTAGATACGGGAAGAGATCCTTAGAGTCTAACTGGTAAAGAGCTTGAAGCTCAGGAAAAGCTCGAATGGACTCCCCCTCCAGAAATTGGCCAAAGTACTGCAGCCCTTTCCTTGCCTACTTCACAAATATCCCCCCATCTCTACCAGGCATAAAATCAGAAGCATACCGCAACGGCAAATGATACAGCCCCTTACTTTTACCTAGCAATTTGCGGGCCTCTCCTTTCCAAACCCGCAGCATCCACCTAGTGAACGGATTAGAGATGGTCCCCAGCTCTTTTTCCCAATTCCCCCCACATGAGCGACCCAAGTGTCTATGCCCCCCAGGAACTGCCCAACACACCCTGCTCCACCTGCACCCACAGCTTTAAAGAGGTCACATGCCACTCCACTCCCACCCTTAACTGTGCCGCACGGTAATAATGCTCCAGGTGAGGGATACCCAGACCCTCTTCCGCCTTAAACTTAAACTTGGCCCACCGCACCACCTGGGGACATCTGCCTCCCCACACAAACCGTAGCAGGTTGCGCTGCCACCGGTGAAAATACTGCCAAGGGATTTCTATAGGCAAAACTTGAAAAAATATAAATACTTAGGGAGAATCAGCATCCGGGTTATCTCCATGCGCCTCAGCCAAAACACATATAGTTCATTATTTTTTCTTATTGATTTTCTATTTATTTAATACCGGTGATACAATGGTGCTTGGATATGAACTTTGACATGAATTGTTGAATTTTTATATGAACTCTTTATATGAATTTTTGAAATTTTTTGAAATTATCTATTTATTCACCTATTTATGGATTAGGGGATGTTATTTTCACTTAGTTTTTGAATTTTTTTGTTCTCAATTCCTTTTTGGATTTTTTTTTAAACATTCTTATAGTTTCCTTGTTCCCACACTGGATGCACGTTTGCACTTTATATTTATTGATTAAGGTTATCACAAAAATATAAAGGCATTATGATGTACTGGGCAGGATTTATTTAGACCTTTGGTCTAAGAGCTAGTCACTCATGAATACCTGCCCGGAGCTTTTGGTTACTCGTAGGGATAATTGAGCCCGTACTGAAATCCCTTTATTGAATTATTAAGTTCATTCATTGATTGAACTTGTGGTGCATCTTCTATTCCAGTGTTGGTTTTGCAGGGACACTTAACAATTTTTTGCATTTGATAAGCTGAGCAAACCAGATACTTTCTTAATTGAAGAGTAGTGCTCATAAGATATTGGAAACCCTTCAAACTTTCGAGAGGGAATATATTTCTGATACGTGGGAAACTGCTTCATGAGATGTTTCAGATAGCAGGAAAAATAGAAATTATAGTTGACAGCACCACCCATCTCAGTTTTTCAGCTTGGGATTCGCCAACAAGTATGCCTGCATATATCCCCTGCTTGTCTCTGGAGAAAGTAGAGTTGGTTACCTGTAACAGGTGTTCTCCATAGACATCAGGGGAATGCAGCCACACTTGCCTACCCTCCATCCCCTTGTCTCATTCCTGTTCATAGCTAGAGACATACTTACAGCAAAGGGGAGGGGCTCTAGGTGTAGGGACTCCTGGACATGCCTAGTAAGGCAAAAGCTTACCTAGCTAAGGGAGAGCACCGGCACACAGGCTCAGTCAAAAGACCAACAAATGTGTCTGCATATCCTCTGCTTGTCTCCGGAGAAAAATGGAATATGCAAGTAAGCCTCTGTAAGATCCAGAGAGGCCAGAAACTCTCCTGGGGCCATTGCTTCTATGACAGATTGCACTAGTTCCATGTGAAAGCGCAGGATCTCGACTGCTGCATTGACATGCGTAAGGTCTAGGATGGGCCTCCAATAGTCAGAGTCTTTCTTTGGCATGATAAAGTACAGTCAAACCGCGGTTTGCGAATGTTTTGCAAGATGAGCAAAACACTCAAGCAAATCATGCCTCGCAAACCGAGCATTGACTTGATTTGCAAGCCCCCTTCCCCCCCGAGAACCGGCATCACCGCCACTCCCCAACCGTGCGAGCCAGCATCCCCTGCCCGCCCAAACACAAGCCTTTACCCCGATCTGGCACCGGAACGCAGCACCAACCTACAGGACATGCTGGTGCCTGAAGATCCTGCCTCTTGCTTGGGCTGGGCCTTGAGCATCTGTGCATGCTCAAGGACCAGTCCAAGCAAGAAGCAGGATCTTCGGGCACTGGCACGTCATGTGGGTTGGTGCTGCATGCCGGTGCCAGATCAGGGTAAGGGCTTGTGTTTAGGCGGGGGATGCCGGTTCGCGGGGCGATGCCGGTTCTCGGGGAAGAGTTTGTGGGCCGAGGGGAGGTGATGTTGGTTCTCGGGAGAGGGGGGAATGCCACTGGCCTCAGGGGTTGTGGGTGAGGTGGAGCAGGGCCGGTGAACTTGGGAGGGGGGGGACGACGAATCAAGTGAGTTTCCCTTACTTCCTATGGGGAAACTCACTTTGATATACAAGCACTTTGGTTTACGAGCATGCTTCTGGAACAAATTATACTCGTAAACCAAGGTTCCACTGTATATGAAGTATCTGCCCGAGCCATAGTTTTCCGTTAGCATTAGTTCTATGGCCAGAATGTCCAACAAGCATTATATAGAGGCCTGCACTTTGACCGCCTTGTCTGGGCCCCTCAGGAGAATCCACCAACCAATCTGTCAGAGGACATGCAAATTTCAGCTTGCAGCTGGTATGAATAATGTCCAGAACCCACCAGTCAGACATAATTTGAACCCAGGCCTGCAGAAACACTGAAAGCCTAACCCCTATATGCAAAGGGGGCTCTTTCGGCCTGGCGTCATTGTGACTTCTTGCAGATGAAGCAGTACAGGAAGTGGAAGACTGATAACAGTGATACACTCTGCCTGTATCACTGGGAAAATTTCTTAATCGTGGAACTGGAATATGATAAGAAACTAACATAAGAACATAAGCAATGCCTCTGCTGGGTCAGACCTGAGGTCCATCGTGCCCAGCAGTCCGCTCAAGCAGAGGCCCAACAGGTCCAGGACATTGTGCAGTAATCCTCTTTCTATACCCCTCTATCCCCTTTTCCAGCAGGAAATTGTCCAATCCTTTCTTGAACCCCAGTACCGTACTCTGCCCTATTACGCCCTCTGGAAGCGCATTCCAGGTGTCCACCACACGTTGGATAAAGAAGAACTTCCTAGCATTCGTTTTGAATCTGTCCCCTTTCAACTTTTCTGAATGCCCTCTTGTTCTTTTATAATTCGAAAGTTTGAAGAATCTGTCCCTCTCTACTCCCTTCATGATCTTGTAAGTCTATCATATCCCCTCCAAGTCTCCTCTTCTCCAGGGAAAAGAGACCCAGTTTCTCCAATCTCTCAGCGTATCAAAGGTTTTCCATCCCCTTTATCAGACGCATCGCTCTCCTCTGAACCCTCTCGAGGAACGCCATATCCTTCTTAAGGTACGGCGACCAATATTGGACGCAGTACTCCAGATGCGGATGCACCATCGCCCGATACAATGGCAGGATAACTTCTTTCGTTCTGGTTGTAATACCCTTCTTGAGTATGCCTAGCATTCTGTTTGCCTTCTTAGCAGCCGCTGCGCACTGTGCCGTCGGCTTCATTGTCATGTCCACCATTGCACCCAAGTCCCTTTCTTGGGTACTCTCATTTAATAACATCCCTCTCATCATATAATTCTACCTCGGGTTTCTGTTTCCCACATGTAATACTTTACATTTCTTAACGTTGAACTTCATCTGCCATCTCATCACCCATTTCCCTAGTTTGTTCAAGTCCCTTTGCAATTCTTCGCAGTCCTCTTTAGTCCGAGCTCCACTAAATAGTTTGGTGTCATCTGCAAATTTTATTATCTCACACTTCGTCCCTATTTCTAGATCATTTATGAATATATTAAATAGCAGCGGCCCGAGGACCGAGCCCTGCGGGACCCCACTCGTGACCTTCCTCCAGTCCGAGTAGTGGCCCTTGACTCCTACCCTCCGTTTCCTACCCGCCAACCAGTTTCTGATCCATCTATGTACGTCTCCTTCCACCCCATGGTTCTTCAGTTTCCGGAGTAGGCGTTCATGGGGCACCTTGTCAAAGGCTTTTTGGAAATCTAGATATATGATGTCTACGGGGTCTCCTTTGTTCATCCGTTTGTTAATTCCTTCAAAGAAGTGCAATAAGTTCGTTAGGCATGATCTCCCCTTGCAGAAACCATGTTGGCTGGTTATCAGAAGTTCGTTTCTTTCAAAATGTTCATCGATGTTTTCTTTTATCAGTGCTTCCGCCATTTTCCCCCGAACCAAGGTCAGACTCACTGGTTTGTAGTTTCCTAGGTCACCTCTTGATCCCTTTTTAAAGATGGGTGTAATGTTGGCTATCTTCCAGTCCTCCGGGATCATGCCTGTTTTCAGGGATAGATTGCAAATTTGCTGCAGTAGTTCCGCTATCTCCTCCTTTAATTCCTTCAGAACCCTTGGATGGATTCCGTCCAGACCCGGGGATTTGTCAGTTTTTAGTTTTTCTATCTTCCTGCGTACATCTTCAAGGCTCACTTCCATGGATGTTAATTTTTCTGCTTGATTTCCATTGAAGAATTGCTTAGGTTCCGGTATGTTGGATGTGTCTTCGTTTGTAAATACAGACGAAAAGAACATGTTAAGTCTTTCTGCCACTTCTTTCTCCTCCTTCACCACTCCCTTCCTGTCTCCGTCGTCCAGCGGTCCCACCTCCTCCCTAGCCGGTTGCTTCCCTTTAAAGAACGGTTTGAAATTTCGTGCTTCCCTGGCTAGCCTCTCTTCATACTCTCTTTTGGCTTTTCGAACAACTCGGTGACATTCTTTTTGATACTTCCTGTGCTCTTTCCAGTTCCCCTCAGTTTTCTCCTTTTTCCATTTCCTGAATGAATTTTTCTTATTGCCTATCGCTTCCTTCACTATTTTAGTTATCCACGCCGGGTCTTTTGTTCAACTCTTTTTGCATCCCTTTCTGAATCTGGGGATATACAGATTTTGCGCCTCGCTCACCGTGTTCTTGAGAAAAGACCAGGCATGTTCTACCATTTGCCCTTTTTTTGTAAATGTTCCTAAGTTTCTTCCTTACCATTTCCCTCACTGCTTCGTAGTTTCCTTTCCTGAAGTTGAAAGTTGTCGCTATGGTTCTTTTTCCTTTCGGTATTCCTATCTCAACCTTGAACATGTTATAATCGCTGTTTCCCAACGGTCCCACTACCTCTACTTCCTTTGCAGGTCCCCTTAACCCATTTAGATCCAGAGTGGCATTTCCTCTCGTTGGTTCTCTAACAAGCTGTTCCATGAAACAATCTTGTATAGCCTCCAGGAATTCTGTCTCCCTAACGCATTTTGAGCTTCCAGGACTCCAGTCTATCCCGGGGTAGTTGAAGTCTCCCATAATAAATAACTGTGTTACCGCTTTTGCATTCTCGCTTCATCTCGGCTTCCATTTCTTCATCGATATCTCCGGTTTGCCCGGGTGGACGATAGTATAGGCCCATCTTTATTTCAGGCCCTTTCCTTCCTGGTATTTTAACCCATAGCGATTCCAGCTTCTTGGTCGTCTCTGCTATGTCCATTTTTGTCGATTGTATGCTTTCTTTTAGAGAGTCCTGAACCTCTCGAGGTTCTGTTTCTGTTGTCAAGAAGGGTCTTAGGATAACGGTCCACCACAGAATTTTTTCAGGCCATTCAGGCCTTTGTCAAATAATAACTGCCCCTTAAAGAGGAGCCTCACAGGAATAGCTTTAGACGTAGAATCACGTTTTTTAAAAAAATGTACCCATTATCTGATCCAGAGCATTCTGCGAGAAGAAATTGAATATACTGATGCCTTACCCAGGACCCGCATAAGGCTATACAGAATGACAAGTGACATAATCCACACTAGACAAGAGAAGCTGAGAAGGAGACTCCACATCCTTATTCTCTAAAGTGAGCAGCCTGGACAAACAAGCATGAGTGACAAAGGACACCGCCGAGGCAGCCTTGACTCCCAAAGCTACAGCTTCAAAGAGTCTCCAGAGAAGCACAATCACATGGCAGTCCTGCATGTCCTCGAGCACCACACCACACCACTCTCGTGGAGAAGGGAGGTGCACTTAGTCACCTGCCCAACAAAGGAGACCACTTTAGGCTGACACAAAAGCTGCTGGCACTCCTGTGCCACAGGGTACAGGACATAGTTCTTGCCATTTTGAGAGCACCTTCCGGAGAGTCCCACTGTTCCAAGATCAGAATGTTCATATCAGGATGCCAGGGAAATACTGAAGATTGAGTTCACATTCCACTCAGGAGAGAGAAGGAGAAGGAGCTGGCTGAGCGATCAATTTCAACTTATGCAGACTCCAAAACGAGATCTAGTAAGGCAGCAGACTTAAAAGAAACGTAGAACCATGGGATTGTCCCTAGGTTCCAAAGCCAGAGAAGGAGCTGAAGATCCAGCATACTGTCCCAGGTCCCCAGCCAAGGGTAGAGCATCCCCAGAAAATAAGGGGTCAGCAACTGATCATTATCAGATGCATTGCCCAGATCAGGGTCTGCCAGATCAAAACCAGCAGCTGTCAAAGAATAAAATGTGTCTGAAAAGGCAAAGTCACTGAGAAACAAGTCCGAGGCAGAGTGGGACTGCACAGGCAAAGCACGGTTGTCCTGAAATGCATTCCACAGAAAATTCATAAAATCTGAAAATGCCTTCGGTCTTTGGAGTATAAAGTCACTCTTAGATGACTTAACCTTACGTTTCTCAGGCTGAGGGGCATCCACATTCTTTCAACAAGAACTGTCAGCATTACTGGGCACTGAAAAGAGGAAAGGCCACTTGTTTTGTCACCTTAGTCGAGGAGAGGCTAAGCGCTACACTGCTGCCTCTTCTGGCTGCACCACACAAGGCACTAGATTTACGCAATCCTGGCATGAATCTGGTGTAGAAGAGCCCAAGTACTCTATCCCAACATGTTTTGAGGCAAAAATTGCAGTTCTAGAAGTGCAGGGAACTTTAGGAAAAAAAAAAAAAAAAAAGATTGCTAAAATCCAAGATGGCTGCCGCAAAGAAATTTGGCCCACAAATCACAATTTAAACATAAAAATCAAAGTCTAAAAATGGCATTTTAAGATTTTACAGGTGGGGGACCACAGGGGAACATACAGAAAAAGAAAAAAGAGAAAGCAGAACAGAAATACTCCTTCAAGCTCATGCGCACAAGGAAAAAAGTACAGGTGGAAGTAGAGCTCCCAATGAAGTAGAGAAGGGACACAGAAAAAATCCAGAGTGGATTCCCTTCTGCAGATGGCTCACAGCCATTGGGAGATTACCCACATGTCTAGAATGACTCACCTATTGCACTGGGCTTTTAAGCGTAAATCACACAGAACTCATAACCTTGGAGTTGTCTTAGACTCTGACCTCTCATTTTCTATGCACATGCAATAGCTATCTCTACATCAGTGTTTCTCAGCACATGGTACCCGCTTGTGAGGGGGGTACACGGCACTGGCCACCATCAAGGATATTGCCTGCCCATCCGCCCCCCCCTGCCGAAGCTGTCACCAGGGACCCCTCCTTTCTGCCTGCCTCCGCTGATGATACCTCCTTCCTGCCTGCCCTCCTCCGCCAAAGCTGCCGCCGGGGATACCTCCTTCCTGCCCGCCCCCCTCCGCCGAAGCTGATCCAGAAGGCTTCCCTCCGATGTCAGAGCCGAAATTGGAGGAAAGCCTTCCGGATCAGCGGGGGATCCTGTCTTCAGTGGCACTTGTTGGAAAGATGCATCATCAGCTCTTTCACGCTGCATGTAGCTGACCCGGAAACCTTCTCTCCAATGTCAGAGCTGACGTCAGAGGGAAGGCTGTGGATCAGCCACATGTCGTATATGAACCGCTATCTGCACATCCCTGCAACAAGTGCCGCTGAAGGCAGAAGGAACAGCCCAGTTGGATGGCCCTGAAGGAAGCGAGTGCAGCTTGAGCAAGTAAGGGAGAGAGGGGACATGATCTGGGACAAAGGGAGAAAGGGGGGGGGGAAGGAGCACGTTGGGACATGAGAGGGGCACAATTCTGGACATAGACTGGAAAGCAGGGAGGGGGAGCATGAACTCGGGACACAGAAGGAAGGGAGGGGACATGAACATGGGACACAGAAGGAAGGGAACAAAAAGGAAGAATTGTTGGGCATGAGTGTGTGATTGAGAGGGAAAGATGGTGCACATGGGGAAAGGAAGAGAGGAAAACTGGGCATAGAGAGAGGAAAGAGACAGAGATGCATGGGGAATAGAAGGATGAGAGGGAGAAATGTTGGATATGGTGGTGGAGAGGAAACAGAGGGACAGATTGAAGGGGAAGCAAGGGGGAGGAATGTTGGACATAGTGATGGAGGGAGAGATGTGGCATTGTGCTGAAGAGGGGTGATAGAAGGAGAAATGGGTATGGGGTTGGTGGGCAGTGGTGAAAAATGCTGCACATGATCCGGGGGATGAGAGAGGGAGAAATGTTGGATGTGGCAGTAGAGGGAGTGGGAGAGATGAACCCTGGATCTCTTTCTCTCTTTCACAACTCCCTTTGCAGCAAGGGAGGGAATGAGAGGACAACAGTGAGAGAGAGAGGGAGACATGTTGCCATGGGGGTGGAGGAGAAAGGAAGAAAAGTTGGACTCATGGAGGGACAGAGAGATGTTGATTGGGTGAAGGGAATGAGGAAAGAAAGCTTGCAGGAGGCATAAAGAAAGAAATACTGGATGCAAAGTCAGAAGGAAGTGCAACCAGAGTCTCAGGAAATCACTAGACAACAAAGGTAGGAAAAAAGATTTTATTTTCAATGTAGTGATCAAAATGTGTCAGTTTTGAGAATTTATATCTGCTGTCTATATTTATTTTGCACTATATTTTGTCTATTTTTCTATAGTTGTTCCTGAGGTGACATTGCATATTTTAAAGTCATCTGCCTTGACCTCTTTGAAAAAAACCCCGAATATAAATGATACCGTATTTTTCGCTCAATAAGACGCACCGGACCATAAGACGCACCCTAGATTTAGAGTAGGAAAACCAGAAAAAAAAAATTATGAACCAAATTGTGTACTAATATATACCAGGCTCTGCACCCTGTCTACCCTTCCCTGCTAGGCTGTTCATTTCATTTTTCATACACACACAGCAGATATAAATTATCAAAACTGACACATTTTGATCACTAAATTGAAAAATAAAATAATTTTTCCTACTTTTGTTGTCTGGTGATTTCAAGAGTCTCCTTCCTTCCTTTCTTCATTCAGGCCCAAGAATTGTCCCTTTCTATTCCTTCCCTCCCATGTCCCAAGTTCGTGTCCCCTCCCACTCACTGCCTTCCAGCCTTTGTTCTTTGACCTCCCTCCCTCCCATGTCCCGAGTTCGTGCCCCCTCATTGCCTTCTAGGCTTTGTCCTTCGTTCTCCCTCCCTCCCATGTCCCGAGTTCGTGTCCCCTCATTGCCTTCTAGCCTTTGTTCTTTGTTCTCCTTCCCTCCCTCCCATGCCCTCACTGCCTTCCAGCCTTTGTCCTTCGCCCTCCCTGCTGCACCAGAAACTGCCTTCCACCCCCCTGCACGCTGAAACCTGCCTACCCTCTGCCGATTACTCTTCCTCTGGCCCCGGTCCGCCGCCTCTGAGCCAGAAACTGCCTTCCTCCCTCCCTGCGTGCTGAAATCTGCCTATCCTCCGCCGATTCCTCTTTCTCTTGCCTCGGTCCACTGCCTCTGTGCCACAACTCAAACAAGGGAAGGGTCAGCGTGCAGCGATTGCACGTCACCGGCCCACAAGCCTTCACCTGATGTCAGAACTGACATTAGTTCTGACGTCGGGAGAAAGCTTGTGGGCCGGCGATGTGCAGCAGCAGGGAGCAGAAGCAGCGGTGGGCAGCAGTCAGCCCGCGTACCCTCAATAAGTGGGTCATTTTAAAAAAGTACACCGGGGTGGGAGAGGGGTGTTTAATAAAAGTTACCTTTGTTTCATAAGACGCACTGAAATTTCCAACCAATTTTGGGTGGGAAAAAAGTGCGTCTTATGAAGCGAAAAATTTGGTAATTAACATTTTCTCTGCGTACAGTGTGCTTTGTTAATTTTGTTGTTCTCCCTAGGGCCTTTTAGCAGGGTGATCCGCCCAGCTAATTTAGATGACCGCCTGGCTGTCATCTCGATTGCGAATCCTGCTGCTGCCGTAGCTGCTCAACATTTTTTTTTTTTTTTTTTAAACCCTCTCACCAGCTTGGAGATTTCCCGGGCTGACTCGGCACAACCTGAATACCAAAAGAGTTTGACTCCTACCTGACTTTTTTTTTTTTTTTTTAACGCCAGCAACCAACTTGAACCCATGCTATGGGGCTCTAACGTGTGCGTGCCGGCTTCCCTTTAAAACCGGAAGTTACGTCATGAGGGGGGGGAGAGAAGACAAGGGAAGTCAGCATGCATACGTTAGAGCCCCGGAGTATGAGTTCACTACAGGCTAAGGCAGGAGAAAGGTCAGCGACAGAGGGAAGCTTACAATTTGCTGCTCTTGCTTGCTTCGGGCCTTCCTCACTGCTGGGTCCTGCCTACTTTCTATTTCCGCGAAGGCAGGACCTGGCAACGAGGAAGGGCCGAAGCAAGTAAGAGCAGCAAGTTGTAAACTTCCCTCCGTTGCTGACCTATGGAAGATAGGTCAGCGATGGAGGGAAGCTTGCAACTTCCCTTAGTCTGTAGCGACTCTGCCGACAGGTTTGTGAGATGGGAGGGATGGGAAGAGAAATGCTGCTGCTGCACCCAATTAGGGAGGGGGAGGGGGAAGAGAAGTGCTGCTGCTGCACCCAATTGGGGAGGGGGAAGAGAAGTGCTGCTGCTGCACCCAATTGGGGAGAGAGACGGGAGAAGAAAGACCAGGAGAGGAGAGGAAAGGAAAGAGATGCTAAGACCATGGGAGGAAGGGAAAGGAAAGGGGATACCATACCATGGAGGAGGGGAGAGATGTCAGGGCATATGGGGGAGGGGGAGGATACAGATGCCAGACCAGGTGAAAGGAAGAAAGGAAGGAGAAGATATGCCAGATAATGGAGTGGGAGGGGGAGATGGAAGGAGAGGAGAGGAGAGAGATCCCAGGGCATGGGAGGAGGGAAGGGGAACTAAGGAGACATGAAATGCCAGGCCAGAGGGAAAGAAAGGAGAGGAGGTACCAGAGAAGGAGGGAGAGGGAAAGATAGGAGAAGAGAGAGATGCCAGGGCATGGGGGGAGAGAAGGGAAGGAGATAGAGATGCCAGGCCGTGGAAGTAAGAGGAAGTAAGAGGAAGTCCTGGAAGTAAGAGGAAGCCAAAATAAGGGGTATTGCCAATGGATGTTGAGAATTTGACATTATAAGAACATCAAATGAAGTAATGATTTCTTAGTGGACTTGATTTTACTTTTGCTCCCTGTTGGAACCCTTGAAAAAGCCAGTGTTGGCGAAACGGGTCCCGTCGGGCATTTTAGCATTGGAGCAAGAATGTTAGAATAAAGAAATATGAAGAATTCTTAATAAAGAAATATGAGGAACGACATAAGTTGGTTTGTTCTTCTGTTTTGAACCATTATCCTGTTAAGTGAGGATTCTGTATCGTTTGGACTAAATCACTTTCCTCAGGTCAGGACAAGATACCATAAAGCAGTGGTTCTCAACCCTGTCCTAGAGGACCACTAGGCCAATCAGGTTTTCAGGCTAGCCCTAATGAATATGCATGAGAAAGATTTACATATAATGGAGATAACAGTCATGCAAATCTGTTCCATGCATATTCATTAAGGCTATTCTGAAAATCCGATTGGCCTGGTGGTCCTCCAGGACAGGGTTGGGAACCACTGCCATAAAGCACAGTTACTTACTGTAACAGGTGTTATCAAGGGACAGCAGGGTGCTATTCTCACATGTGGGTGACGTCACCAATGGAGACCCGATGCGGAAGCCTTGCAAGCAGACTTGCTTGTAGAAACTAGAAGTTTCGAGTCAGCCACACCGCGCATGCGCGAGTGCTTTCCCGCCCAGCACAGGGCGCGTCTCCCCAGTTCAGATAGCTAACAGAGAAGCCAACCAAGGGAGGTAGGTGGGTTGTGAGAATAGCTGCCTGCTGTCCCTGGATAACACCTGTTACAGTAAGTAACTGTGCTTTATCCCAGGACAAGCAGGCAGCCTATTCTCACATATGGGTGACCTCCAAGCTAACCAGGATGGGATGGTGGGAGTGTTGGCAACTTAGAAGAATAAATTTTGTAATACTCTCTGGCCAAAATGGCCATCCCGTCTGGAGAAAACATCCAGACAATAGTGAGAAGTGAAAGTATGAACCGAGGACCAAGTAGCAGCCTTGCAAATATCCTCAATAGGTGTAGATCTGAGGAAAGCTATCGAAGCTGCCATTGCTCTGACCTTATAGGCTGTGACTCTACTCTGTTGGTTAATCCAGCCTGGGCATAGCAGAAAGAGATACAAGCAGCCATCCAGTTGGAGATGATACGCTTAGAGATAGGATGTCCTAACTTATTTGGATTGAAGGAGATAAAAAGTTGAGAAGCAGTTCTGTGCAGTTTGTTGTGTTCCAAAATAGAAGGCCAAAGCACGTTTACAATCCAGAATATGAAGAGCTGATTCTCCAGGATGAGAATGAGGCTTTGGAAAAAACACTGGAAGAATAATGGATTGGTTGAGATGAAATTCCGAAACCACTTTAGGTAGGAATTTAGGATGTGTACGGAGAACCACCTTGTCATGATGGAACACAGTGAAAGGTGGATTAGCAACTAAAGCTTGCAGCTCACTGACTCTTTGAGCAGAAGTGAGGGCAATGAGAAACACCATTGTCCAAGTGAGATACTTCAGATGAGCCGTAGACATTGGTTCAAATGGAGGCTTCATCAATTGAGTAAGAACAACATTGAACAACCACTGGAACGGTTTGAGAGGAAGTTTGACATTGAAAAGTCTTTTTCCTTCCTCCTCTTTTCACACTAAGCCAGTCCATAGGATTTTCTGTTTATGTTTATGCAGACGATATCCAGCTATTACATCCATTAAACACTGCTGATTCTACTGAGATAATGAACATAAATAACAAGTTAAAACTAATTAGTCAATGGTTAAAAGATAACATGCTAGCACTAAATCCATCTAAATCTTCAATAATGTTCCTACCATGGAAAAAGGACATTAAATTTGCAGCACAAATTTTTTTGGACAATTTTCCACTACAAAAAGTGACAACGACAAAAATATTGGGAATATTATTGGACCATGAACTATCCTACCATGATCATATCAGTTCTGTAGTTAAAAGTTGTTTTTATAAACTACCCTCATTAGATCTTTAGCCAAAGTCTTAGAACCAAAAGTTCTTAATGTCCTAATTCACTCTTTGATAATTTCTAAGCTAGATTACTGTAATATATTATACCAAGGCATAACACAGAAAGAAATACGAACACTACAAATTATACAAAATACAGCAATAAAAATTATTACTAACTCTAAAAAATATGATCACGTCACTCCTCTTTTGCAAGAAGCACACTGGCTACCTATTTCACATAGAATAACATATAAAATCGCATTGTTAACATTCAAAATTTAGAAAGCTAATACTCCAATATTCTTATATCGATATTTAATACCTTATTCCCCAGTTAGATCTCTTAGATCAACAGATCAGTATTTGTTGACCATTCCATCACTGAAAGTAATTGGCACCAGAAGAACCACAACCTTTTCTATCTTGGGACCCCAGCTTTGGAACAAACTTCCAATCTATTTGCGCGCTGAAACCTCCTTAGAAAAATTTAAAAGCTATCTTTATAAAGATGCTTATGAATCTTAGATCAGACAATCCTTTTGACTCTCCTATTTACTTTTGGATCAGGTCTTACCTAAACAATTACTCAGACTAAATCTTCATTAAAAAATTTTTTTTTTCTTTTCTCTTTAATACCTCTCCTAAAGTTGTTCTTCCCTAACTGTTATTTTATTTTTAATTGTTTATTTTAAATCAAATGTAATTTAACCTTTCATTCCTTCCGTATCTTTAATGTAACTATGGATAAAACTGTATGTTTATGGTTTTAAATTGTTTTATTTGTCCCCCCCAAATTATTATTGTTATAAGCATTGAAAATACTTGATATTGCGTTTAAATCAAAATCTCAATAAACTTGAAACTTTCATGAATCTGGAAACCACCGGGAGAGCAGAAAGGGGTTTTCCTTCAATAGGCTGATGGAAAGCAGCAATTGCACTGAGATGGACTCAGATCGATGTAGACTTGAGGCCAGAGGTGGATAAGTGCAAAAGGTAATCCAAAACAGAAGATAAGAAGGAATGTTGAGGCTCCATATCATGAGAAAAACACCACGTAGAAAATCTAGTCCATTTTTGGTGATAGCATTGTCTAGTGGTAAGCTTCCTAGAAGCCTCTAAAATGTCTCTTACAGATTGAGAAAACTGAAGAGGAGTTATGTTGAGAGGTACCAAGCTGTCAGGTGTAGAGACTGCAGGCTGGGATGAAGCAGAGATCCCTGACTCTGTGTAAGCAGAGATGGAAAAACTGGTAGAAGGTATGGCTCCCTGCTGCTGAGTTGAAGTAGAAGGAAGTACCAAGGTTGTCTCAGCCACCGAGGAGCAATCAGAATCATGGTGGCATAGACGTTCTTCAACTTGAGAAGAGTCTTGAGAATGAGAGGGAATGGAGGGAATGCATACAGGAAGAGATTCGTCCATTCCAGAAGAAAAGCATCTTCCTCGAGGTGATAAGGAGAATAGATCCTGGAGCAGAACTGAGGCAGTGGTTGTGGGGAGCTGCAAAGAGATCTATCTGAGGCGTTCCCCACTGTGAAAAAATGTGATGTAGAGGCGAGGAACTGTAGATTTTGAGAGGGCTGAAGTTGGGATTTAGGAAAGTTGGTTTCAAATCCCAAACTCTATAGGAACCACGTAGTCCTTTGGGTCGGTACAAGAACCCCTTGAGATATTGAATCTTTGATGAGCCAGTCATCTAGGTAGGGAAACACCTGGAGACTATGGTTCCTTAGAGCTGCTGCTACCACCACCAGGCACCTGGTGAATACTCTGTGAGATGAATACAGGCCAAAGGGTAGCACTCTGTATTGATAATGCAGATACCCCACCCGAAATCTGAAATACTGACGGGAGGTCGGATGGAAGGGGATGCGAGTAGAAATCTCCTTGAGATATAGAGAACATAACCAATCGTTCTGATCTATATTTAAAATGGGTCTCAGATTGCTCGTCTTCTTCGGAACTAGAAAGTAACGGGAGTAAACTTCCTAGATGGCACGGAGACGAAGCAGAGCTTGAGGTTCTTGAAAAAGGTCGTTATGCTCTGTTATACAGTCAGAAAAGCTGCAAATCCTTAGATGCAGCAGAAGGCTGAGGTTTCTGTTGCTTCTGTTGCTGCGGTTCCTTGGAAGGGGCTCGAGTGTAAGGAGCCGCTTTGGAGCATAACGGCTCTGGAAAACTGTAGTAGGGTGTGAAGGTTTTGTAGGAGCTGACTTTGGCTTTGGTCTGACAATGGAAGCAAAAGATTTTTCATGATCTGACAACTTCTTAGTTGCAGCCTCTATGGCAGTGATTCCCAACCCTGTCCTGGAGGAACACCAGGCCAATCGGGTTTTCAGGCTAGCCCTAATGAATATGCATGAGAGAGATTTGCATATGATGGAAGTGATAGGCATGCAAATTTGCTTCATGCATATTCATTAGGGCTAGCCTGAAAACCCAATTGGCCTGGTGTTCCTCCAGGACAGGGTTGGGAACCACTGCTCTATGGATTCATCAAAGAGGCCATTGCCCTGACAAAGAATGTTAGTCAAACGGTCCTGAAGTTTAGGATCCATGGCAATGGTGCGAAGTAAGGCCAAGTGGCACAGTGCTACAGAAAAAACAGTGGCTCTAGCCGACAGTTCAAAGGCATCATAAGATGACTGGAAAAGATGCAATCCGAGTTGTGACAGAGTAGTAGTGATGTCTTAGAACTCGATATGTCGAAGTAAATCTAGGTTCTTCAGAAAACCTAGAAGAAGATCAATAAGGAACTTGATATAGATAGAGATCTACCTTGAGGCCAATTTACCTGGAAGAGCAGGTATAGCATAAGGAGTCTCCAGACAACGTTTGAAAGCTTGAGATAAAAGCTTGTTAAGAGGAAGCTTAAGTGACTTTGCAGGAGGTTGAGGGATATGCATGACCTCGAAATAGATCATCAGCTGATCCGCCAAGGCCTTGCCTCAAGAAGGGCTCAATGCCTCGAGCGGAGAACAAAGGTGAAGCCTCTCTGGAGAAATGGCAATCCTTAGAATATAGAGACTTGGAGAAGGTAATGAAAATAGCTGATTCCTCAGAGTCCAGAAGGGGGGACCTGGAGCAAGGAGTTGGGGCCTCGAAGAACTGGAAGGTCTGGAATGAGGCCCAGATGAAGAAGGCTGTTCTTTAGAAGATCTGCACCTCGATGGATGTCTCGATGAAGGCCTCGATCGGCAATGAGAGTGGTGCTTGGAAGCAGGTCTCAAGGATCGAGGAAACTTCAGCCTATGTATGGAAACAGACAACGCTGCTGGTGAATGGATAGGGCTCGAAGCTGTAGATCGAAACTTGGTGGTTTGGATCGAGAAATCTCGAAGCACTCCCAAAGACTCTGCTCCTTGTATGGAGTGTGCGGATTCCTGTCGAGACACTCGCAAAGAATCTACTCCTTGCATAAAGTGTGACGATTTCAATCGAGACACTCGCAAAGAATCTACTCCTTGCATCAAGTGTGTAGATGCCAGACCAGAAACTCGCAAAGACTCTGCTCCTTGCATAGAGTGTGAAGGTTCCAATCGAGACACTTGCAAAGAATCTACTCCTTGCATCGAGTGTGTAGATACCAGACCAGACACTCGCAAAGACTCTGCTCCTTGCATAGAGTGTGAAGCTTTAGCTCGAGGCACAATGGTGTCGCCTTGAAATTTCCCGCCCCTGAGAAATTTCAAGGCGACACCAGGAAATATTTCTTCACCGAGAGAGTGGTTGATCCTTGGAACGAACTCCCAGTGCAGGTGATCGAGGCAAACAGCGTGCAAGAATTTAAGAGCAAATGGGATGCCCATGTGGGATCCCTTAGAGGGTTAAGCCAAGGGAACCTGCCACCAGGAGTGGGATCCCTAGGATAGTAGACTTGGGGTGGGTCAGTAGAGTGGGCAGACCTGATGCACTATGGCCCTTATCTGACGTCATCTTCTATGTTTCTATGTTTCTAAGCAGGGGCTCGACCTCGCGGGAGACTGATTGCCCAGGCTGGATTACAGGAGGCATTGTCGAGGCAGAACCATATTTGCTCAATAACTCAACAAATTGCTGCTCCAACATGGTCTGGAGAGAAGCCTGCAAAAGTGGATCCGCGTCTGAAACCGGACCACTTGCTGAGGCTAAAGGCTCGAAGGTGGCAGTGGTGAGGACCAGCAGAGGAACCTTTTGCTGAGGTATCTGACCTGAGGGGAGCTCAAGGGAAGATAAAGCAGGTGTACTCAAGGCGAAAGACAATCCAAACGTGGACGGTCTAATGAGGCTCGAGGTCGGTGAAAGCAGGAGGACCCTCGCAGGAAGGCGGGACCAAGGTAGCACTCGAGGTCGAGGGTGTCACCGAGGAGTTCATGCTGAAGAATTTCTCCAAGAAAACTCGATGACGTTTAAGGGCTTGAGGTTGAAGAGTAGCCCAGCGCTCGCACGACTTTGGATTATAGGCAGGCCCTATTCATGAGAGAAATCGCACGCTGGCAGTGGCTATACTTCTTGAAGCCCGTGACCGGCCAGGACATAGGAGGGAAGAGAACTGCTGTGAAGTTGAAGCCCGCAGGCTGCGGTCACGCGGCCAGGCCCGCCAATTAGTCACTGAAGAAAAAATTAAAAATTAAAATAAGTCTTCTTTTTTTTTTTAACTGTAAAGAAAGAAAGTAACATAGCAATTCGCGAAGAAAATAAACACAAACCTCGGTGAGAGAAGGCACAAGAAACAAAGTTAAACACAGAGTCAAAGACTGACTTCTCAGCTCCACAGAAAACTGAGAACTGAGGAGACGCGCACTGTGCTGGGCAGGAAGGAACTCGCACATGCGCAGTGCGGCTGAATTCCATTTTCGAACACAGAGGCAGGGAATAAGCCGTCGACTCCCCACTCCCGCCCTCACACACCCAGACAACAAACCTCTGCCGCCGCTGCTGGTGCTCCTCTTCAAAGCAGCCTGCTGAGGATCGCCGGCCGGCTGTAATGAACCTCGCAGGCCGCTCTCCACCTTGGTAGCACATTCCCTCTGACACGATCCCGTGCATCAGAGGGAACATGCTACCGAGGTGGAGAGCAGCCTGCGAGGTTCGCTACAGCTGGCCGGTGATCTTCAGCAGGCTGCTTTGAAGAGGAGCAGCAGTACCGGTTCGTGCCGTGGAGCATAAAGAGGGAGCAATACAGGCAGAGAGCCAGGGCAAGAGGGAAAGGGGGCTGCTTTGGGGGAAGAGTGTGCTGGGGGCCAGAAAGCAATCATGCTTTGCTCTTGGGGGGGAACAGAAGGGGGCCATGGAGCAGGCACAACAGGGGGCCGGGGGAGAGGGGAAGGGGGTGTGCTGGGGGGCAGACAGCAATCATGCTTTGCTCTGGGAGGGGAGAACAGAAGGGGGCCACGGAACAGGCAGGCATGGTACAACAGGGGGCCAGGGGGAGAGGGAAAGGGGGCTGCTTTGGGGAGGGAGGGGTGTGCTGGGGGGCAGACAGCAATCATGCTTTGCTCTGGGAAAGGAACGGAAGACAGACAGACAGAAAGCATCCAAGGAGAGAGAGACAAAGAAAAAAAGACAGACACAAGACACACACACATCTATTCTAGCACCTGTTAATGTAACAGGCTTAAAGACTAGTGACATAAGCAAATAAAAATAAAATATTTTTAATACATTGCTAATTATTACCTGCATCTTTATCTAAACTGTTTTGCCCTAGCTCTCACTTTGATCTTTATCTGCTACTTTTTTTATTTTGCTGTAGTGCAATCACACAGGTCTCCTTCAAGGCTCAGTAACACCTCTCCATAAATTATGTGGAAGAGGTCTGGAAGTGGGGATGGCATCTATTTCATATCCTCAGTGAGGCCTCAGGAAGGAACCTAGTGATCAAAACATTATTAGAGGTGCTGTAGAGCCGTTTCTTGTATGATTGGATGAGCTATATTTATCTATTTTTTAGTTGTTTAAATTCATGCAGAAATAAATGGCTAGATTGAACCTAATGACTTCATTAACGCATTTCCCTTTTTTAAACCTCTATATCATTTGAAAGAGGATACTTCTTAAATTTAGAAAAAATATTCTGGCACAAGTGTCAAATCTTAAAGGAAGTCGTATTGAGCATTGGAAAATAATAATAATTAACTAATAAAAATAGTACATATTTAATTTTCCCCACCACCAAATTTCCCTGTCCCGCCCCACCCCACCCAGGTACTTTTTCATGCCACCCATCTGGAAAAATATTCTGGGAAGAACACTGGTTACCATTATGTATTAATAAGATTATATTGTGTGTATATGAAAAATGGATGGAAGAAATTGCATTACAATTAATACTATTCAGTGGCGTACCAAAGGGGGGGGGGGGGGCGCTCCGCCCCGGGTGCACACCTTGGGGAGGTGCACAGTCGGCTGTTCTCACTGCCTCTAACGTTGGCCCTGCAGCTCCGGACTTCCCCACACCTGCTCCACCCCCCCCCCCCCGATCGCTATTATTTTAAACGTTATGGCAGCCGCGGCGCTGTATCCATCAAAGGAGAATTCTAACCTCGGTCTGCCCCGGAACTCTTCCTGCAACAGCAACTTCTTGTTCCCGCCTAGGCGGGCGGTGGCTGCAGGAAGAGTTCCGGGGCCGGCCGAGGTTAGAAGTCTCCTTCGATGGATACAGACCCGCGGCTGCCATAATGTTTAAAATAATAGCGATCGGGGGGGGGAAGTCTGGAGCTGCAGGGCCAGCGTTAGAGGGACTAAGAGCTGATGGTGCCGCAGGGTCCTGCGTTGGGGGGAGGGAGGAAGAAAGAAGAGTAACCGAAGCATTGGCAATTTGGGGGGAGCAGGTGTGGGGAAGTCCAGAGCTGCAGGGAAGAGTGTAGCTGTACCCAGCTGGAAGGAGAAGGAAGATGAGGGAGGGAATGAAAGGAGATGCCAGGGCTTGGAGGGAAGGAGGAAGGTATGCTAGACTAAGGGAAAAGGAAGGGGGAGATCTCAGAGCATGGAGGGGGAGGGAAAGATGGAAGGAAAGGAGAGAAATGCCAGAGAATCAGGGAAGGGCAGATACCAGACTGTGGGGTGCGAAGGAAAGAAAGGAGAAGAGAGAGATGCCAAAGCACAGGGGATGGGTTGGTGACAGAGAAAAAATGGAGAGGTGGCAGAGCTGAAATCAATCATGTACAAAGGAGAGAAGGGGCACAGGATAGATAGTTATGAAAGGAGCACAGAAAGAAGGAAGATGTTGTATGGAAGAGAGAGAAGGCAGATATTGGATGGAAAGGGCAGAGAGGGCAGTGACTGGAAGGGGCGAGACAGAAGGTGAACAGTAGATGGAAGGGGTAGAGAGAGGGACAGACACTGAATGGAAGTGTGGGGGAGAGGAGGGACAGCCATTGAATGGAAGTGTGAGGGAGAGGGGGAGCAGACGCTGGAAGGAAGTGGGAAGGAGAAAGAAAAAAGGGCACATGCTGGATTGAGGGACGAGGATAGAGTTAGATACTGGAAGGGGTGAGAGAAAGAGGTGGCAAGCTTTTGGTAGACAGTAAAAAAGGACATTGATGAGAGGGTAGTAAGAACGTAATCTAGACAGATGCAGAAAATAAATTGAAAAGGAAAATGAGGGAAAAAAGGGAAAGGGAGAGGGAAGGAGAGGAGAGAGATGCCAGACCAATGGGGGTGAAAGGAGAGATAGAAGGGGGAGGCATACAATTTCTGGAAGGGGCATAGAAGGAGAGAAGATGCCATATAGGGGAAGAGAGACGGCAGACAGTGGATGGAAGGAAGAGAGTTACAAGAAAATGAGGAAAGCAGAAACCACAGAAGACAAAGGTAGAAAAAAAATTTATATTTATTTATTGCTTTAGGAGACATGTGTTACTGTTTCTGTGATGCACTGTATGCAGAGTCCAGCTTCTTACTGGTTCAATTTAACCTTTGTCTATGTATTTCTATTTTATCCCCCCTTTTACAAAACTGTAGAGCGTTTTTTAGCGCCAGCCGTGGTGGTAGCAGCTCTGATGCTCAGAATTCTATGAGCGTCAGAGCTGTTACCACTGTGGCTAAAATCCACACTACAGTTTTGTAAAGGAGGGAGGGATTAGTTTGTGATTACATATTCCATACTAGGCGAAGGTGTTTTCTGTGTTCTGTGTGTTGGAAAGACATGGTTTTTTGTTAGGCTTGACTGCAGGATTGATCTGTAGTAGTCTGGCTTGTTTAGTTTTACAATGGGTGTATTGATGTTATACTGCTCACTGCAGTATGTAAGATGCTGCCTTTTCCTAGATACTCATGTGTGATGTGTGAACTGTTACTAAAAATCATGCTTTCTGTACAGATGGGGGGAGGGTGTCAAAAAATGATGGGCCCCGGGTGTCACATATGCTAGGTATGCCACTAGTACTATTATTGGGGCGGGGATCGGGACAGAGCTTGAGTGGGTCTGGGGCGGAGCCTAGGTGGGGTTACTCGGTTGATATTTGTTAGACTTAGGAGGTCCTTGGCTTGAAGAAGTTGAGAAACTCTGCTCTATATCACCAAAATTTGCCCCTTCCTCTCTGAACACACTACCCAGACCCTTGTCCACACCCTCATAACCTCATGCTTAGACTACTGCAATTTACTTCTAACAGGTCTCCCACTGAACTGCCTCATCCCCCTGCAATCTATGCAAAACTCTGCTGCACAACTATCTTCTGACAACTTCGCTACACTTACATTACCCATCTCCTCAAATCACTTCACTGGCTCACTATCCACCTTCGTATACAGTTCAAACTCCTATTACTAATCTATAAATATGTTCACTCTGCATACCCTCAGTATCTCTCCCCTTATATGCTTCCCCGAGAACTCCATTCCTCAGATAAGTTACTTTTATCCATACCTTTCTCCTCTACTACTAATTCTAGACTTTGTTCTTTTCACCTCGCTGCCCTGTATGCTGGAATAGTCAACCCAAGTCCACATGTCTCACCATTTCCCTTCCCTTGTTCAAAAATAGGCTGAAAACTCACCTTTTCGAGATTGCCTTCAACTCATAACTCTCTGCCCATCACCCTAGCCAGCAGTTTAACCATCCCCTGCTAACTATAATCCCTACCCTGGCATCCTGTTTGTCTGTCTTGATTGGATTAAACTGTATGCTCATTTGAGCAGGGACTTTCTCTTCCATGACCCTATACGGCACTGCATATGTCTGGTAGTGCTCTAGAAATAATTAATAATAGTAACTACTTTGTTTCTGTCTCAGTCTTCTGGTCGACAGACATAACCCACAGATTCTGGATGCTAATAAATAATTAAGGATCTTGTACATAGTCAATAGGAATATCTTGAAAACCTGATCAGCTTGTAGTAATTGAGCAATGGAATTACCTATTCCTGTTTAGTAACTTTAAAGTTGCTGCTCCAACTCTGGGTCTGTCCAATTATGTTACCCATCTGTGTGAACTGGTATTCTGCTTTGACCTTGGAAAAGGCACTCCAACTCATAAGAGAAATAGCCAAAAGTTCAGACAAGCATGTAGGTAAAAAATTAAGCTAGATTTAATTACAGTACTTCTCCCTGTTATGACAAATAATTTTGTGTATTATGGATCTTGTTTACCTTGTGATAGGCTCCAAGGATGATGGAAGCCCAGGATTAGTTCTGGCTACATTCAGTGCAAAAAAAAAACAACACAAAAAAATCCTGAAAAATAAAAAGGAAATTATCAGCCATTACATTGTTAGAGAAAACATTAATAGGGCAATTTTATAAACTGATGCCTAGAGATGCACATCAAAGATACCATTACTTGATAAGTTAGGTACCTGTGCACACTAGATATTATTCTTTAGAGGTACTGCCTAAGTGCCATAATGCCCAACTGCGGGGAGGAGAAGGGAGTACATGTGGGTAGAGTGGGGACAGGCCATAGGCACGTCTCCTATTTATATCATGTAGCTTATATACTATAAATTTTATGTGAATCACTTGGCACACTTTAGCATGCCAACTTGAAACTGCCATTTAACAGGCAACACTGAATTTGCATGTATTCTCTAATGGCATCTTTATGCCAAGACACCATTACAGACTTTGCGATATGTGCACAGAATTGGGGCACCTAAACTGAGGTGCCAATGTATAGACCTGCCCCATAAGACAAATGATTACTTGCCATAACTATTCTTCAAATGCAATACTTTAATGAATTACCAGAGAAGTTTCTCAAAGTTGAAATTTCTAAAATAAAGAGAATGAATTAACACAAGTCTGTGCTTGTGGAATTGTGGACTAAATAGTATAGGTGGGTGGGAGGGAGTAAGAGAATTATGTGGGAGGGGGAAGACAGACCTGATTTGGTGATGTGAGCTGATGCGATTGTCCCAGAAAAGATAGGCTGGGAAGGAAGCACAATTTTTAGGCAATTGTGTTGGTATCAGTGGCGTAGTAAGGGGGGGCACACCGCCCCAGTCGCCGTCTTGGTGGGGGCACCAGTACCTCTCTGCCACCCCATGCTAAGCTTATGCTCTCCCTTCTCCGCCCCTCTTTAAAATCTTTGCCAGCACAAGCAAGTACTCTAGCCTGCTGTTTGCGCCGCCCTGCCTCCCTCTGAAATCACTTCTACTTCATGGGTCCAGGAAGTGACATCAGAGGGAAAGTAGCACGATAAGCAGGCTGGAGAAGCTGCTTGCGCTGGCAAAGATTTTAAGAGGTATGGGGGTCGGAAGGGAGGGCACGAGTGTGGTGCGGATGGAGCAGGGGAGGGTGGCACAGAAAGAGCGGCGAGAGGCAGAGAGGAGGGCACAGGGGGTGCCACCACTCTGGGCATCTCCTACCCTCGCTATATATACCACTGGTTGGTGTCCTGGGGATTAAAGCAAAAAAATGTAAATAACCTATGAAATTTATTCTGGAAGTAAAAGAATTAAGATTAACAACATAGTTCTTGCGATATATGTAATTTCATTTTCAAATCCCAAGATGGTATCCCAGCTACTTAAAAGTGCATCTCTTCCAGTACCCCATCCCTACTCCTGATAACTGCATCCATTTACACACTTGTTCTACTGATACTTAAAACCTGATAAGAAAAGAGGAAGCAACATCACCAGCCTGCATGGACGGCTGAGTGCCAAGCGCCACGTGTCTCGCCGAAAAAGCATGTCTCTTCGGCATTTATAAGTGGCGTACAGCACCTCTATTTGTGAGCTTCAGCGGAAAAACGCAGTTTGCTTTGTTGAAGAAATGAATGGCACAGCCTGCACATCCGAATCTACTACTTTTTGCTTACCAGCCTAGCGTCCCCAGAGTTTCCAAGATGGCGGCGCAGGGTGCTACTTAGACGTGGCCTGCAGTGCCCCAGCAAGACATCCCCGCTGGCAATTTGGCTCTCGCATCGGTGGAGCCGATGCAGGAGGTAAAGCTGTTATTACAATCCATAAGTGGAGATGTAAAATCAGTGAGGGAAGAATTCGCAGCATTGGCAGCGGACCTGCAGGAGGAGATTGCTCAATTGGGCCACAGGGTATCTGACACGGAAGAATGCTTGGAAGACCAGCAAAATCAACTGCTCGACTTAGACACTTGCTCGAAGGAACTGCTTGCTCAACAAACCTTTTTGTTTGATAAGGTGAAAGACCTTGAAAATTGGAGGAGGCACTCTAATCTTCATATTAGGGGTATTCCTGAATTGGCCAATTATACGAGTCTGTTGTGCAACAGATTGCTACTATGCTTTCAACATAGACCTCTCTGGTTCTATCAGAATCTATTTGTATTGAGCGAGCACATAGAGCACCAGTGGCTCCCCACAGAAATAAATTGAGGGACATTATTGCTTGTTTTCAAAATTTTAAAATTAAAGAAGCGCTTATGTTATCTGCCATGAAGCATGAGACTATAATGTGGGACATCTATGGCATTGAGCTTTATCAAAATCTTGCAGCGGACACAAAGGAGAGCAGATTGAGACCTCTGCTAGCTCATCTCAGGTGGCTTAATATTAAGTATCATTAGAGACACCCCTTTACTCTTTTATTTTATTTGGAGGGCAAACTCTGCACAGTTCATTCCCTGGAGGAAGCAGCTTTGATATTTCCGTCAGAGACATTTACTGCACGTACCTCCTCTCCCTCTGAAATGTTAAATTTGATGTTAATATGTGAGTTAATCAAGTGTGTATATTTAAGTTTTTTTATGAATTTATTTGATACACTTGTTGTAACATACGAAAATGAATAAAGAATTATAAATAAAAATAAACAACAGAGCTCTCAGCCGTGTAAGCAGAGAGGACACCATTCAAGATGGCTCAGAGGGGAGGCAGATTGACAAGACAATCTACTGGTGGATCCTGCCACAGGGTAATGACTGTCAGTCCTGGTGCTGGCAGTGACGGATGTCTGGCTTCGAATATAGCTGGTTTATTCCGGCTTCAATGTTTGGACTAAGTATCTTTTGTTGAATTGGCATTCCTAGCAGAGCATGAGTGGGCAGCAGTTCATTTGAGACTTTTATATTTGATTAGTTTTCTTTTTGCTGCAAGACTTATGCTCCTCGATATTCTTGACTGCTTAGTGGAGCTGTTTAGGCTTTGGTGCTTTTTTTTCCGTTTTACCGTTTGCTTAACTGGATTTTTGAACTAGCAGGATATTATGTGGTTCAATGTTAATTTATAGAGGTACTACCTAATTGGCTCAGTCTGATTTGACGATGCTGAGACAGAAACTTTTATTTTGCATGTGGGGTGAGACATGGGGGGGGGTCCATCCTCGCTATTCTAAGAGGAGCCCTTTTGCCTTTTCTTTTAAGGGCTGCTCTTGTTTGTTACTTTTGGGTTTTGGGGGGCTGGGGATGGGGGTTATGAGGGATGACTGAATTTGGCTGGGGTGCGAATTCCTAGAAGGGCGGGACCTGCTCCCAGGCAAAGCCTTGGGTTTACAATCCTGAACACTGGTTATAAGGTCAACCAGACCGTGGCAGAACAGAAGCTGATCCTTAAAGGGCAACTAACTCAACGTGGTCTTAGAAGAGGACTCACCAGACCATTTCTAAATCCAGAATAGGCGCCCAACTTGGCAAAAACTTTCAAGATGTTGTACAAGGCCATTAGCCATGCAATCCACTCCAGAGATAAGAAAATCCAAATCACGAAGCACTACAGTGTCAGGATCATGGCACAGCTTGAAATAGCATGCCTGTGCCACAAAGGAAGAGGCCGTCGCTGCCTTAACACCAGCTGCAGCCAAATCAAACAGACGCTTAAGGATGAAATCCACTTGCTGGCCCTGGACATCCTTCAAGACATCCCCCCCAAAAAAAAATCACTGGGGAGAGATGAGCGCTTGGTGACCTGTGCCACTGAAGAATTCAACTTTGGGGAAACAAAGCGCTTGTTAAATCCATCTGCCATGAGATAAAGCCATGCCATGGCCCGAGCACATTTCAAAGGACCCTATGGAGTGTCCCAGATATCTATAAGAATTCAAACAACGTCACTATGATCAGGAAAAGAGGCAGATTGTGGCTTCTGGTCACTCATGAGAGAACATTCAGCAGAGACCAGCTGTTCTGACTGTATCTTCAATTCCTGCAGAGATTCAGAGTAGAGAATGACACGGTGACAAAATTCATCACCGTTCCCGTCCCCGCGGATAACTGTGGGAAACCATCTTCGTGTCATTCTTTAAGGAGAGAGGGAAGAATCAGAGTATGAATGGCCACAACCACTGACCCACAAGCTTTGCTTTGAAGAATGCTGGGGTAGAAGGACTGAGGTTGAAATAGACACTAGAAAATGACATGGGATTATTTCCCGCGGTTATCCGCAGGGACGGGAACAGTGATGAATTTTGTCACCGTGTCATTCTCTAATTCAGAGATTAAATCCATAAGGTGCGTGGATTTAAAGAATCCGTGCACCATGGTGTCCTCCCCTAAAATCATGGGCTCCACATGGGTCCGGATCCTGGAGATCGGCTGATAACACAGTTACTTATCGTAACAGGTGTTATCCAGGGACAGCAGGCAGCTATCCTCACATATGGGTGACATCATCGACGGAGCCCGGATGCGGACGTCTCACAAACTAAACTAAACTAAACCTTAAGTTTATATACCGCATCCATCTCCACGGATGTGGAGCTCAGCACGGTTTACAAGAACTTAAAATATAGGAAGAGAAGGAAAAAAAGGTTTACATGAACTTATATATAGAAGAGAAGAGTAAGGGGGGATAGAATTACATTTTAGTGAAAAGCCAGGTTTTCAGTTGCTTGCGGAATAATTGGAGGGAGCCCAGGTTCTGCAGCGGGGTAGTAAGGTCATTCCAAAGACCTGTGATTCTGAAGAGAAGGGATTTTCCCAGTTTGCCTGCATAGCGAATACCGTATAGAGAGGGGAAGGATAGTTTATACTAGAGAATGACACGGGGAGCGATCCCCACAGGGAGCAATCCCTGCGGGGAGCCGTGGCATGGCTGCGGTTTGGCTGCGGGCTATGGAGACTCCATAGCCAAATCGCCGCAGACACGAGGACAAAAGTTTTCACCGCACACAAAAACGGTGAAAAGATTTGTCCCCGCAGGCAAATGTACAACCTTCTATGTACCACGATTTACCGGGTCTTCACCGTGTGTCTTCGGTTCACTTCAGGTGTCTGATTTTTCCAGCGGCCATGCTTGTCTCGGCCATGTTGTCTCCTTCAACTCGTCTCCACCCGACTTGCATGTTGCCTGACTCTGCCCCCTTCAATATTCTGGCTCCTCATTAGTCAGTTCTTTTTGCTCAAGAAGGGGACCAATCGCTACTAGCCACACATGATATTTAATGGGTTGCAGTAGCGATTGGGAATCGGGATTTCAGAGCTGAGAGCCCAGGATTTTTTTGGAGTCGCTGGAGTCGCTGCCTAGATTGGAGAGGAATCACTGCTGCAGACTTGGAGGAGCTGAAAATACCATTGAAAACTTTGTCAGCTCGGCACTGCAAGTAGAGGTAAGGTGCACACTTTCCTACTGCTTGCCTGCCAAGGGTTCCCGGCGGCGGGGGGGTGGGGGATTCTTTGCTCCGGTGACCGGTTGGAGACTGACTGAGCTGGGAGCTGGTTCTTTTTTTTTTTTTTTATCCGAGTACTAGTGTAGTAGTGTGCTGTGTATCCATGTGCTGCAAGAATGGAGGAATCCAGCACGTGTTCAGTATGTAACCCATGGGAATGGATTGGATATACACACTGCTTTCCAGTTTCAACACGTGGCGTGGTGGATCTCTGATCGAGGGAGAAATTGTTGCATCCTTCCCTGCTCCCTGGAAACTTGGGTAAGGTGGGCCGCATCCCCATACATTCTGCTTGCCTGCCCAGGGTTCCCGGGGGAGGGGGGGGGCGGTCATTCTTTGCTCCAGTGTCCAGTTGAGCTGATCGCAAGAGAATCCAAGATCAGCTGATTCCCTGGAATCAGCTCAACCAAACTCAGTAGCAAGGAAAGAACACCCCTCCGTGCATGCGCGAGTGCCTTCCCGCCTGATGCAAGGCATGCGGTCCTTGTGAGAATATCCACCTGCTGTCCCTGGATAGCACCTTTTATGGTAAATAACTGTGCTTTATCCCTGGACAAACAGGCAGCATATTCTCACGTATGGGTGATCTCCAAGCTAACAGAGATGGGATGGTGAGAGTGTTTGCCCAAGAAAATACATTTTGAAATACAGATTGGCCAAAGTGCCCATCCCATCTGGAGAAAGAATCCAGATAGTAGTGAGAAGTGAAGGCATGAACTGAGGACCAGGTGGCAGCTTTACAGATTTCCTCAATGGTGTAGATCTAAGGAAAGCAACAAAAGCTGCAATAGCTCTAATTCTATGGGCTGTGACACGACTTTCCAGTGCCAGTCCAGTCTGAGTATAACAGAACAAGATGCAGGCAGCCAGCCAGTTGGAAAACGTTCGCTTGAATACAGGATGCTCTAACTTGTTTGGATCAAAAGAAATGAAAAGTTGGGAAGAAGTTCGCCGAGGCTTTGTCCAGTCAATGTAGTAGGCCAAAGCCCGCTTACAGTCCAAAGTATTCAAAGCAATTTCTTCAGCATGAGAATGAGGTTTAGGAAAAAACACAGGCAGAACAATTGATTGATTGAGATGAAAAGTGACAACTTTTGGAAGAAACTTTGGACGTGTACACAGAACCACCTTATCATGATGAAAAACTGTGAAGGGTTAATCTGCTACTAATACTTGTAACTCACTGACCCCCCTAGCAGAGGTGAGAGCAATAAGGAAGATCACTGTCCAGGCAAGAAACTTAAGATGAGCTGTGGCCATTGGTTCAAATGGTGGCTACAAAAAACTGGAAAGAACTACAGTAAAGTCCCAGACAACATGTGGAGACTGTAGAGGTGGTTTCACAGGGAAAAAATCCTACCAGAAACCAAGTAAAAAAGGCTACAACCCAAACGACAGGGAAAGGAATGAGTTGTGGTTACACATTAAAAATCCCTGTCATGAATCTGGAAACCAGAGGATAAGCAGGAAGAGGTTGACCCTTGACTGACAAAGGAAAAGCTGCAAGAGCACTTAAAAGAAGTCTGAGAGATATAGACTCGAGACTAGAGTCAAACAAAAGAAGAAAATATTTCAAGATGAATTCCACTGTCAAGGAAGGTGGAACATGAAGATAAAGAAGACACCAGGAAGAAAACCTAGGCCACTTTTGATGGTAACATTGCAGTGTTCTCCCCAGAAATTTTTTCCAGCCGGGTGGCATGAAAAAGTAGCCAGGTGGGGCGGGACGGGGAAATTTGGTGGTGGGGAAAATTAAATGTGTACTATTTTACTAGTTAATTTTTATTAATTATTTTCCAATGCTCAATATGACTTCCTTTTTTAAGGTTTGACACTTGTGCCAGAATATTTTTATTAAATTTAAGAAGTATCCAATTCTAGAAGTGAATAATTAGATATTTACCCTCTTACAAATGGTATAAAGCAGTGTTCTTCAACCTTTTGACACCTATGGACCAGCAGAAATAAAATAATTATTTTGTAGACCGGCACCAGTCCGCGGACCGGCAGTTGAAGCACACTGGGCTAAGTCGTGGGCCAGACCCCGCCTATCTCCAACCAATCTCCGCTCCAGACCCCGCCCCCATAATAGTACTAATTGTAACACCATTTTTTTCCATTCATTTTTCATATATACACACACACAATATAATCATATTAACAACACATAATGGTTAATCACAAAATTAAACTACACAAAGCACACTATATGCTTCTCAATATTAATTCCTACCAGAACACAGATAAAAAACTAAAAGTACTAATATATACAAACAAACCCTAAGATGCAAGACTCTGCCTGCAGTACAACCCCAGAGAAAAAGAAACAAATGCATTTCTTCCTGAACAGACAGCAGATGTAAATCAATCACTAAATTCAAAAATAAAATCATTCCCCCTACCGTTGTTGTCTCCCTCCCTCCCTGCTGTGCCTTGCTTTCTGGTCTGCTCCCCGGTGTTATCTTCGGGCCGGCTCCCTCTTCCTCAGTGCTGCAGTGCACAAAGCCGTGGGCAGCGGCTTCTCGCAGGTCCTGCGCCTCATCTGGAAGCCTTCCCTCTGACGTTGCAACTTCAGAGAGAAGGCTTCCAGTTCAGGCACAGGACGCGCATAGGAGCCTCTGTCCAAGGCTTTGTGCACAGCAGCACTGAGGAAGAGGGAGCCGGCCCGAAGACAACGCCGCATCGATCGCACTGTCTGAGACTTGATGCATGTGCCGGCCCTATGGACCGGCACCGGTCCATGGACTGGCAGTTGAAGAACACGTATAGAGGTTTAAAAAAGGGAAATACGTTAATGAAGTCATTAGGTTCAATCTAGCCATTTATTTATAAGAACATAAGAATTACCTCTGCTGGGTCAGACCAGTGGTCCATCGTGCCCAGCAGTCTGCACGTGTGGTGGCCCTTAGGTCATAAGTGAATGTCATTGGATAGCCCAGTCATAACACCTAATCTAACAGAAAATCAGTGTCAAGACTGCAAGATTGCTATAATCCTCAATCAAATTGAACAAGACTGGGCTATTCTGCCAAGAATGGGCAAAAACTACACCATCCCACTGTGCAAAATTAGTAGACACCTATTATACTAGTACAGAACTCAGAATAACCTCCCACATTTTATTACACTGGCCCTTAAGGATTGATTGCTGGAAAAGGATGAAAAATAATGAGTATGGCACAAGTCTAGGGCAGGGAAGAACAAGGGAGAATTCTGCTTAAGAATTATTACAATTAAAACATACAGGATTTTACACAGAACTTTTTTTTTTGCATAAAATCCCCAGGAATATTCCTTGCACAGCTGTGACCTTAACACAAAATGTCATTGTGAGGTGGCATACTGTATCGACCCAAGATAAATCAAGGCATTGTCCCATTTCAACTTCATTTTCCTACCCTTCTGCTGCTAACCTACTCAGACTCTCAAGTGTAGCCCGACCTGATTACACCGGTGAAGACAGAGCAAAAATAGTAAATGAAATAATAATTAAAAAACAACACATTTAAGACGACGATGGAAATAATATTCCAGCAGCTACAGAATTTGATATGACTAACAGCCTGCACGTTTTTCTACTGTTCTTGAGGTGTTTTGTTTTTTCCCTTTTAGCTTAAACAAGATACTAACGTGTAAGAAATAAATAATTTGATTCATCAGATTGGTACACTGGATAATGTTTTAGCCCTGCCAAGTTTAAAAGCTTCTTACTTTCCCACAGGTTTCCAAGCTTCTTTAGTTTTCCAAAGATGCTGTAAAATACCGTCATATGAGCAAGTGTCCTCCTTCCTTCCTTTCCCCTGGTCTGGCATCTTCTTCTCTCCTCCCCCCCCACCCCCCGGTCAGCAGATTCTCTACAGGCTAAGGCGGGAGATAGGTCAGCGATGCAGGGAAGCTGGCTTGCTTCAGGCCTTCCTCGTTGCCGGGTCCTGCCTATTTTCTGTTTCCCTGAAGGCAGGACCCGGCAGCGAGGAAGGCCTGAAGCAAGCCAGCTTCCCTGCATCGCTGACCTATCTCCCGCCTTAGCCTGTAGCGAATCTGCTGACCGGGGGGTGGGGGGGGAGGAGAGAAGAAGATGCCAGACCAGGGGAAAGGAAGGAAGGAGGACACTTGCTCATATGACGGTATTTTACAGCATCTTTGGAAAACTAAAGAAGCTTGGAAACCTGTGGGAAAGTAAGAAGCTTTTAAACTTGGCAGGGCTAAAACATTATCCAGTGTACCAATCTGATGAATCAAATTATTTATTTCTTACACGTTAGTATCTTGTTTAAGCTAAAAGGGAAAAAACAAAACACCTCAAGAACAGTAGAAAAACGTGCAGGCTGTTAGTCATATCAAATTCTGTAGCTGCTGGAATATTATTTCCATCGTCGTCTTAAATGTGTTGTTTTTTAATTATTATTTCATTTACTATTTTTGCTCTGTCTTCACCGGTGTAATCAGGTCGGGCTACACTTGAGAGTCTGAGTAGGTTAGCAGCAGAAGGGTAGGAAAATGAAGTTGAAATGGGACAATGCCTTGATTTATCTTGGGTCGATACAGTATGCCACCTCACAATGACATTTTGTGTTAAGGTCACAGCTGTGCAAGGAATATTCCTGGGGATTTTATGCAAAAAAAAAAGTTCTGTGTAAAATCCTGTATGTTTTAATTGTAATAATTCTTAAGCAGAATTCTCCCTTGTTCTTCCCTGCCCTAGACTTGTGCCATACTCATTATTTTTCATCCTTTTCCAGCAATCAATCCTTAAGGGCCAGTGTAATAAAATGTGGGAGGTTATTCTGAGTTCTGTACTAGTATAATAGGTGTCTACTAATTTTGCACAGTGGGATGGTGTAGTTTTTGCCTGAAGAAAGCAAGGCCTGAAGAAAGCAAGCTTCCCTCCATCGCTGACCTATCTCCCGTCTTAGCCTGTAGCGAATCTATTTCTCGGACCTGCTTTTTACCTCTTAGGCACCTTCTCCCTCCTTTTCTGTGTGCCAGCAGCAGTTACTGAAGCGCAGCTACTAGCTTCCGCCTCTCCTCTTTCTGAAGAACCAATGTCCAGCCTGTCTTGCAGGATAAGCAGCAGAAAGAGGCGCACTCGTCATAATGAGCCTGCAGTCCCTGCCTCCAACTGCAACTGTAAAAACTAACCAGCAGTAGGAAATTAAAAAAAAAAGTAAAGCTGAAAACCCGCTTGCTGGGCTTTAAAAAAAAAAAAAGTCAGGCTTAGGCGAATTTGCAACCGAAATGACAGCCGGGTGCTCATCTAAATTAGCTGAGCGGAACGCCCTGCTAAAAGGCCCTAGGGAGAACACTGCATTGTTGAGTGGCTGGTTTCCTGGAGACATCCAGAAGTTAACGAACAAGCTGAGAAAGATGTAAGTGAGATGGACGCAGTCCGAGATAAACCAAACTGTCAGGAGAAAGCATTGCAGATTGGGATTAATCAGTGATTTCTGAGTCTGAGTGAACAGAGTAGAAGCCTTGAGGACATAAAACATTACTCTGAATTCTAGGAAATTGATGTGAAATTTCCGTTCCCTGGGGTCCAAAGACCTGAGCCTGAAGATCGTCCATATGAGCCCTCCATGCATAAGAAGATGCATCTGTCATGATGACCTTGTAATGAGGGGGACAAATGAAAAAGGAGACCTCTGGATAGATTAGAGGAGGTCATCCACCATTGAAGCGACTGCAGAAGAGACGATGTCACAGATATATATGCTTTGAGAGACAATCCGTTGCCTGAAACCACTGGGGAGCAAGATGCGAAGATGTAGTCTTGCCCTTAGTGGGATATGAACAGTTGAAGCCCTGTGGCCTAGAAGAACCATCATGTGACTGGCAGAGATGGTTTGAAGAGGAAGCAACTGCTGACAGACGGATGAGAGCCTGAAGGCGATCTGAAGGCAGAAACGCTCTCATGAGAGTGGTGTTTAGGATTGTCCCAATGAATTGTAGACGTGAATACGGGGAATTTGACTTTGAAGCCGAGAACCAGAAGAAAGGAGATGGTCTGAGATGTTGCTTGAACCACTTCCTGAAAAGAAACAGCCTTGATTAACCAGTCGTCCAGAAAAGGAAAGACCTGAAGGCCCTGTGATCGAATAGATGCGGCCATCACAATCAGACACTTCGTGAAGACTCTGGGAGAAGATGCCAGACCGAAAGGAAGGACCCTGTATTGGTAATGGCAGCAATTGAGTTGAAATCGGAGGTATTTTCTGGAAGCCGGAGGAATTGGGATATGAGTGAAGGATTCTTTGAGATCAAGGGAGCATAGCCAGTAGTTCTGAATGAGGAGAAACGAGTCCTGAAGTACCTCTCAAGTAGAAAAATGATGAGAGCTCTGAGATCCAGGAAAAATCTTAGTCCTCAGGTGTTCTTGGGAATCAAGTAGAAACGGGATTAGAATCCCTGACTCCACTAATCAAGGAGGACCCTTCGATGGCAATCAGCAGGAGAAGAAGGGAGGACTGTGCAGGATCCAAAACAGACTCTCTTGGAAAAAAAGGGTCTGAGAGCAGAGTGAAAACATTGAGTATATAACCCTGCCCTATGAAGGTGAGAAACCAGAGAGCTAAGGTGATGAGCTCTCAGCAATGTATGAGGAACTGAATAGGACCGTTGTCGCTTCATATGATTTGTCAGAACCGTTGGAGACTCCTTGGCAAGTGCTACCGGTATCGAGAACTCAAACCTGACCGGCACCGGAGGAATCAGCGTCGACAAAGGCGTCAGCACGAACAACTGAAAATATAGCTGGACATATACTTGAAGTACTGTGAAATCTACTACATAAGAGGAAAACACCAGTACCATCGGTGCGGGTCTACGCTCCAGAGATGAAAATGGCAGTATCAAGGCGCACACAGGAGCGGATTTGAAAAAACTACAGCAGGAAAGAAAAAACACCGATACCATTGGCCTGTTAACCGGTACCATCGGTGCCGCTCTGAAGATGAGTATGTCGATATCAAGGCACTCATCGATATCGAAGCGGAGCCAGAGATGGGGCTGATCGAGGTTGGCAGGACTTGACTCACTGCTACAATGACCTGAAGCCCAAAGAAGAAACTTGTGAGCCAACTTACCTAGGTAGGAGCAGGCACGAGCAGCGATTTCAATCTAGATGCGGGCTGGAGTAACGGTGCCGGAAGTACGCTGGGCACTGGATTACAGACGTCGGTGGGTGCCGGATTACTGATGGCGCCAAAGGGAAACTGCTTCTGAAGAACCTACATGAGAATGCACTGACAAGGAGAAGAGCAGGGGAAGCAGAAAGTGGCAAGGCCAAGGTCCCGACACTGCGAGAACCATTGGAGGATGTTGGCGAAGACAACTACCCCAGTAAAGCAACCGCCCAGATAAAAAATTATCAGGAGTGTCCTGAATGGAAAAACAGCCATAACAATATGGCGACCCATAAGGCCTCACCGAAGTTAAACCAATGACGGCAAAAGAAAAAAAAAAATTGGTTTACTATATATTGTTGGGTTTGGGTTTTTTTTACTAAAATTAAAATAAAGAAAAAACTGACTGAAAAGTCAGAAACCGCGAGAACGGAAAGGCAGTGAAAAAATTTTCAACAGCGGTTGAAAACACGACTTCTTAGCTCCACGGAAACTAAGAAACTGAAGGACCACACATCCTGCATCGGGCGGGAAGGCACTTGCGCATGCGCGGTTCGGGCTATCGTAAACTTTCTAAACTCTTAAAGTGGCGATGCACTTTTAAAGTGGTCAGTACCGGGGCTCCGTCAGTGACGTCACCCATAGGTTCCGGAACTTGGAGGCGAGGAGGATGACAGTTTGAGTGCAGAGCTCCTCTCCCTGGACATTCTCACTAAAGATTTTATAACTATTTAATCCCTTCAGTTTAACTAAAGTGATTTCAGATGGCTTCAAGAAAACAACTTACATTGGATACTGTATTTGCTACAGATGGGAAAAGTAAAAGACCAAAACCAAACCCTGTAACACCATCTAACACCATTCCAGCAGGGGAGAGCCGACGGAGGAGGGCTGCAGTCCAGCCATCGGACCAATGGTCGGCTCGGGGGCCCGTTCGAGCGGGGCACCCGACACTGTCTTCGCTCCTCCCCCATTACAGCAGGGGAGAGCCGACGGAGGAGGGCTGCAGTCCGGCCATCGGACCAAAGGTCAGCTCAGGGGCCCGTTCCAGCGGGACACCCGACACTGTCTTCGCTCCTCCCCCATTCCAGCAGGGGAGAGCCGACGGAGGAGGGCTGCAGTCCGGCCATTGGACCAACGGTTGGCTCGGGGGCCCGTTAAAGCTGGACTTCAGTTTTGACTGTTTTGATTTTATTTTCACTTCTTTTTAGTTTATGATATATTTTTTAATCTCACTTATTGTTTTACCACTTATTTTGTTTTATTTTATCATTCAAATTTCATTTAAATTTCCCCAGAATTCTATTGCTTCAACGGTTCTCCCTCTGCATCTATTCTTATCTCCCCTCTTTTTAACCTTTCAAATTCCTTTAGATCATTGTAATCTTATTAGTATGTTTATTTTCTTATTTTTCTCCTCTATCTCTATTTTCTTTCTTTATTACTCTTCTAATTATCATTTTTCCTGGTACTTTAGTTTGATTGTGAGCCTTCGGGACAGTAAGGGAATTTCTAAGTACCTATCTTACTTATAATTTTAATGCACCAATATATTCATTGTAACCCGTTCTGGGCTCTTTTGGGAGGACGGACTAAAAAAATCGAATAAATAAATAAATAAATATGGGAGAATATGCTGCCTGCTTGTCCAGGGATAAAGATGACTCTGGCACCTCGAGTTAATTATTTATCATCTATACTCCCTTTCCTGATTGTTTTTATAAGTCAATAGATAGATATTATACACCTAAAATTTATTTGGAACTCCAAACCTCCCAGAATTGCTGCTTGAATTTTGAAATTACCAAAATTCTCTGGAGGAGTTAATTTTCCCGACTTTAAAAACTACCAAACTGCTTATATTCACAGTAAAGGTTTCCACTGATATCCAAGCACTATAAGGATTATACTCTCTCCTGGGTATCTTTAGAAAATGTCCTAAATCGGGATACTCCTTTATTGGTTCTAAAGTCTGCCTTATCTAAATCTACTATTTCTCATGTTATACCTGCTACCATTTTCTCTTTTACATACTTGAGCAAATGTTTGCCTGTCCCTTCTGACACTTTCTATGACAGGGTCGTTTAAAACAATTCCTCTGTTCTAATTGACAAATCTCCAATTAATTGGTCTGTATGGAAAAAGTATGACATATGGTACTTAAGTCAATTATTATCAAATGGTATTTTAAAAACCTTTGACCAGCTGAAAAAGGAATTCTTCCTACCAGACTCAATTTTTTCAGTTGTATCAACTTTCACATGTGCTGCTAATTCAAAATTTACCTAATAACATAACATAAATGTGAGTTTACTCGACTCTTGTGTTCTTAAAACATGTGGAGGGGCATAATTTAAAAAAAAAAAAAAAATGTCTGTCCCTTTTTGTCCTAAGGCTTTAAGCACCCAAGTAAGCAGCAGGGAAATGTCCATTCTCAAAAAAAACGTTCAAAATGTGTGTGTAGGGTTTTGAGAATGGCCTACCTGTACATTCAGGCGCTTAATTGCCCAGACCGCCACTACATCTACCTTTAAGCCCTATTCACGAAAAAAAAATCGTCCAAGTCCCAAATGCCCAAAACAAGACCTTTTAGGTGTGGGAGGGACCAGTCCTTTACCTAAAAGCACAATTTTCTAACCGATGTATGTCATAAGCGCCGGTTAGAGAATCGTGGAACCTTCCCCCCCACTCCCCCGGCAACAATCGCGGCAGGAGAGATGCCCAATCTCTCCTGCCGGAACCTGCTATGAACCCCCCCTCAAAATGATCGCCGACAAGAGAGATGCCCAATCTCTTCTGCCGCACCTACTGACTTGTGCTGGTCATGTCAAGGAAGCTGGCACTCTTATGCATCAAATTTATTACTGCGGCAATCTTCAAAATTTTTGAACCGACATATAGTCTAAAATGCAAGCTATTCTTAAATTTCCAGATTCTCTCTCCCCTGGTCATATACTCTACAAGTCACTGGCTCTTACCACACAACTTTCAGATGAAGACAAAGCTTTTTTGACTTATTTCCATAGCTTTAAAACTTATCATTAATAACTAGAAAGATAATTCCCATTTATCTTTGCACATGTGGTGGAACTGGATATCACTGTACAAAAAATTTAAAGACAAACCTTTCTCATAACTCTCCAAATTACTCTTTAAAACTCAGAAAATGGAAGTCAAGAGAGTGTTTTCTTTCATAATTCAGGAACATTTTTATTCATTTTCTTGGTACAGTATCTTTTCCATATAAGCATCTATACATTTCTTGATATGTTTGTTTATGAATCTTTTGCACTGTAATAATTTAAAAATTCAATAAATAATTTTAAAAAGCGTGAAATGTGTGCAGTATTTGAAAAATGCACATTATTAACATTCATTTATTAAAAGAGAGGAAAAAAAGATGGAAACCAAAACTTTCTGTCTCCCCATCCCGAATTTCTTATGTCGACTTTTTAGCACAGGTATCTTAAATTATTTCTGAAGGTCACAGTATGTTTTAAAAAGTAGCACCGACCCGAGATATTCAAGCACAATAACCTCCTGCTCCCACCACATGGTGGCAGCCAAGATGGAAGGGTTGTCTTTTCTTATCTGCGGTTAGAAGCAGTGTTGCCAGTTTGGCGGTTTTCCCGCCCAATTTGGCTACTCTTTAAAGCCCTCGGCAGGAAATAAAAGGCTTTGGTGTGTGGTGGGTTTTTGGGCTACTTTGAGGCAAATGGGCTATGTTTCGGATCTCCTATAGCTGAGGGGTTTTTTTTTCATTGGTTCAGCTGCAGCACAACAGGCCAATCACAAATGACCTTAGAACTCTGAGGTCGTTTGTGATTGGTCCATTGGGCACCTAGCTGAGCCAATCAAATTCCGGCGCCGCAGCACAAAATTCACTGTCGCCCATCCGAGCCCCAAGTCGAGACCCACCTTCACCGCAAATGAGCAGACTTAAATAGCAGCTGAGGAGGGGCCGATGTTCCCTTACAGGCAGCGGGGACCCCACTCTGGTAGAGGAGGGGGAACAACACACGCAGGGCTGGCCTGAAGGGAGGAGAAACCTGTAGTGCACGTCCCCTCTCTGTGCTCTCGTACAGAGAAAAAAATAACCAACACGGCACACCAGCTACGAACTTGAACTGCCCACTGCACCCCCAAGGTCAGTATTTCCAGGTACCTTCCCAATTTTTTCTCAGAATTCACTCACTCTATTGTTCGCTGCGTGGCACCCCCAGGTCTCCCCATATTTCCTTCAGATGCGGTCACTCCGGGGATGGGAGGGGTGCGTGACACCCACTAGCCAAAGAGGTGGTGGCTAGAGGAGCGGGGGGGGGGGGAGGAGTAAAGTGGTGGTAAGCTCAGGCATGCATACTTACACACAAACGGCGAGCAAGAACCTCATGCTTCAAGTGTCAATGAAGAGCTGGTCCACCACCCTCAACTGAGAGAAAACAAAGCCAGACCTCCCCCTGGTACACTGAATCACTAAGAGCAGAAAAACAACTATGCAGACAACTAGAAAACAGATAGCAAAAGAACAAAGCGCCAAACCACAGAGCGTTATGGAGAGCAGCAATCAACAAATATAAGTTCAATATATCAGAAGCCAGGAAATGCTACTACGCCAACATAATAGGAACCGGAACCACCAACCACAAAAAACTATTCCTCCTGGTAAAACAGCTTATCACCCCCTCCAAACAAAACACTACAGATCACCTCAACACACCCACAGCACAAGAGCTAGCAGATTACTTCCTGAACAAGATCAAAATTGTGCAAACAGAAGTAGCCAGCAAATCACCAGCACAAACACATCCCAGAATGGCACCTAAACAATCCACAGAAACCAGTAAGGCCGATCTCATCTGGTCCACATTCACTACCCTGTCCATCTATGACACATAAAAACTGTTAGGCAAACTGGTCACCCGATGCAGCCCCTTAGACAATTGCCCCCCCCCCACCTCCTCACATCAGCGTCCAAGGAAATCATATGAATCAAGTCCCTTCTGAACAAATTCCTAAATCAAGGATGCCTATCGGAAGAAATGGGAAAAATAGTTTTAACCCCAATTCTTAAATCTTGTAACACAGATCTCGCCACTCCCTCAAATTACAGGCCCATCCCTGGCATCCCCATTCTCACCAAACTACTTGAAACCCACATAAGCAAACAACTAACAGCATACAAAGAACAACATTCATGACTTCATCAGTCACAATTCGGTTTCAGACAACAGCACAGAACTCCTCATCCTGACCTTACTAACCAAAATCAAACAACTGCTAAGTACAGACCGTCAGGCCATACTCCTTCAATTCGACATATCCGCAGCTTTTGACTCAGTCAATCATCAATTACTCTTAACAAAACTCTCTAAGATAGCGGTAACAAGATACAGACGGTACTGCACTGGTTCACCGACTTCCTCATGAACAGAAAAGATGGTGCGGTGTTTACTCCAACAACTGGAGGGCCTTCTGTGGAGTTCCGCAGGGATCACCAACTTGAAAATGAGAGCATAATGTCATATGCATACGACATCTTACTCCTCATACCAGAGGTAGGAAATCAGGCTGACACTCCCAAGAAAATCTCTGATAATACAGAAAATATCCAAGCATGGGCAACCGCTCAAAAACTAAAACTAAACACCACCAAAACCAAGGTCTTCTATTTCCATAATGTCCAACAAACAGCACCAACAAGCATTGTGCTCCAATCGGGTAGCATACTTGGTGTAAAAAAACCTCTAAAATTCTAGGCTGTATACTAGACTCCACAACCTCAAGTATCCCATCTTCGAAAGAAAGCCCTCTTCACCACGAAACAGCTAAGACTCATCAGGCCATACTTCCACCAGCATCACTTTGCCACCCTTGTCCAGATGATGATTCTATCCCAACTGGATTACTGCAACTCCGCCTACCTGGGAATCAAAGCCACCCTCACCCAAAAAATACAACTTATCCAAAACACTGCAGTAAGACTCATCTTTGGTCTGAAAAAAATACAACTCCATCTCAACCTATCACAAACAACTCCACTGGCTACCCATCACATCTCGTATAAAATTCAAACCAGCCAGTATCATGCATCACATTATCTATGGCAACCCAGCAGTCCCACTCATCAAACTCTTAACTGATGCACAGTCCAACTTGCGCAGAATTCTCAACAGGATCCAACTGAACCTCCCCTCGACAAAAAAATCTCAAGTACAAAAGAATCTTCCAGTCCATGTTCAACTTCCTCAGAGTCAAAATCTGGAATGATCTCACAGAGACTATAGGAACAGAAACCAACTATATCCTATTCCGAAAGAAACTGAAAACTCCACTCTTTGACAATTAATTCTTCTAGGATCATCATAAGCACCTGACTTTTACTCAATTCGCCTAAGTTTTATGTTTCCTATCCCCCTTCCGCCCACCCTAACCCTTTTTCTTTCCTTTCCTCAAGTCGCCTAGCGCCTGTTTAGGTGTGCATGACACACATCGACAACGTTCATGTTTGATGAAGGGGGGTGTTTCATCAGTAGAGGCTTGTCTGGCATTTTCTAGTCCACTGTTCTTCAACCACCGGTCCGCGGACTGGTGCCGGTCCGCATAAAATTCCTGCCAGTCCACACAGGACCGACGAGATCGACGAGCTGTAGTCATGGGGAGCCTCCGAGTGTGCACTTTCTCTCCTCCCAGCGGCACTCCTTACTTATCAGCGCAGCGATTCAGGAAGGCAGCCTTGGGGCTTTTGCTGAGTCGCAGCCACCTCTGATGATGCAACTTCCGCTTTCCTCAGAGGCGGTGCGACCCAACAAATGACCCGAGGCTGCCTTCCTGAATCGCTGCGCTGGCAAGTAAGGAGAGTTGCTGGGAGGGGAGAAAGCCACTGTTAGAGGCTGGGAAGCTGCTGGGCATGGTAAAAAAAAAAAGGGACAGCTGCTACTGGACCTGGAGAGGGAGGAGAGATGCTGCTGGGAGGGGAGGAGGGAAAGGAGTCTGGGAAGCTGCTGGGCAAGGGGAAAAAAGGGACAGCTGCTACTGGAACTGGAGGGATGGAGAAGGAGAGATGCTGCTGGGAGGGGAGGAGGGAAAAGAGTCTGGGAAGCTGCTGGGCAAGGGGGAAAAAAGGGATAGCTGCTACTGGACCTGGAGGGAAGGAGAAGGAGAGATGCTTCTGGGAGGGTAGGAGGAAAAGGAATCTGGGAAGCTGCTGGACAAGGGAAAAAAAGGGACAGCTGCTACTGGACCTGGAGGGAAGGAAAAGGAGATATGCTTCTGGGAAGGGAGGAGGAAAAGGAGTTTGGGAAGCTGCTAGACAAGGGATAAAAAGGGACAGCTGCTACTGGACCTGGCGGGAAGGAGAAGGAGAGATACTGCTGGGAGGAGAGGAAGGGAAGAGATTTACTGCTGGACAGGAGGAGGAAGGAAGGGAGAAGGAAAAAAGGAAGGAAACAGCTGGCAGGGAGATTAGAGGAGGGGAAGAGGAGAGACGAGCATGAGAAGGTAAAATTATGGTCTTACCTGTTAATTTTCTTTCCTTTAGAAGCAGCAGATGAATCCAGACTAGTGGGTATAGCTCACATCGACCAGCAGGTGGAGATAGAGAACTGATTAACAGTTGGCCTTAAAGCCTGGTGTTCTTTCTGTTGATTCAGTTATGCACTCTGCCCAAGCATCCCGAAAGGAGAATGAGCCGCAACAAAACTCCATTCCAGTAGAAAATGTGTCTTTCTCTTCTTGATATTATCCTATGTTTCTCTTTTGTACCAAAAAAAATTTTTTTTTTTTTTTTTCTTTCAGCAATGAAATAATACACTTACCAACCATAGCCCCAACTAACCCAATCAACTAAACACCCTACACACAACCAGTGCCTTTTGGGGAGGGGCTCTGGATTCATCTGCTGCTTCTAAAGGAAAGAAAATTAACAGGTAAGACCATAATTTTACCTTCCATAGCAAAGCAGCAGATGAATCCAGACTAGTGGGATGTAGCAAAGCAAACTCAAACTGGGTGGGACGCCAATGCCGCCTCTGCCAGCACTGCCGCGCCAAAACTCGCCTCTGAACGGGCCGCCACATCTAAACGATAATGCCGTGAAAAAGTATTTGTCGACGACCAAGTGGCCGCTCGGCAAATCTCCTCTAAAGACATCCCCCCGGACTCCGCCCAAGAGGTTGCCAAAGCCCGAGTGGAATGAGCATGAAGGTGCTCCGGTACTTTCTTCCCTGACAGCACATACGCTGAAGCAATAGTGTCCTTGACCCAACGCGCAATGGACGCCTTAGACGCCGCCATCCCTTTGTTTTTCCCCGCGAAAGCGACAAAGAGATGGTCCGACCGACGAAAGTCATTCGTCACTTCCAAATAATGGAGAAGCACACGGCGTACATCTAGCAGCCGTAAAGACAAAAATCGTGTCCCCCAATCCTCCCTCCGAAAGGATGGAAGGAACAAACCCTGGTTCACATGAAAGGCAGAAATAACCTTCGGCAGGAAGGACGGCACTGTACGCACCGACACCCCAGTCTCCGAAAAACGCAAAAAGGGTTCTCTGCAAGAAAGCGCCTGCAGCTCCGATACTCGCCTCGCTGAAGCCATTGCCACCAAAAAAACTGTTTTCAGTGTGACATCTTTTAACGTGGCCGCTGCCAGGGGCTCAAAAGGTGCCCCCTGCAACTTCCCAAGGACGAGCTTAAGATTCCACGTTGGACAAATACGCTTGACCGGCGGGCGGAGATGGTTCACCCCCTTGAGGAAACGGACCACGTCTGGCTGCGACGCGAGAGCCAATCGATCCACCGGGCCCCTATAACAGGCAATGGCCGCCACCTGAACCTTTAAAGAGTTATAGGCTAACCCTTTTTCGACGCCCTCCTGCAGGAAAGCAAGAATAGCCGGCAGAGAAGCCTTGAAGGGCGCCACTCCCTGGCGACCGCACCATGCCTCAAAAATCCTCCAGACTCTCGCATCGGAGGCTGACGTCGAAAGCTTCTTGGCCTTAAGCAGAGTGGCGATCACCCTCTCTGAATAGCCCTTCTTTTTTAGCCTTGCCCGCTCAATAGCCAGGCCGTAAGACCAAAGCGGGCCGGATCTTCTATCCATATCGGACCCTGCGTCAGTAAGTCCGGCGTTACCTGGAACGTCACCCGCTCGCCTACCGACAGCTGAATCAGATCTGCGTACCACGGCCGACGCGGCCAATCCGGAGCCACCAGGATGACTCTGCCGCGAAAGCGAGAGATGCGCTGTAACACTCGCCCTATCATGGGCCACGGCGGGAACACATACAGAAGGGAATTCGGAGGCCATGGGAGAGCTAACGCGTCCACCCCCTCCGAACCTTCTTCCTTGCGTCTGCTGAAGAACCGAGGCAACTTCGCATTGCGGGACGAGGCCATGAGATCCATCTCCGGCAAGCCCCACCGACTGACTAGCCGGCTGAACGCTCGAGGAGACAACTCCCACTCTCCTGGGTCCAGAAGATTTCTGCTGAGAAAGTCCGCTTGCACGTTTTCGTGACCTGCAATGTATGCCGCCGAGAGAAGCGGCACATGCCTCTCCGCCCATTGAAACAAATTTCTCGCCTCTTCTGCTAACTGCGGACTCCGGGTGCCCCCCTGCCGATTGACATAGGCGACCGCCGTGACACTGTCCGAAAAGACTCTGGTCGGCTTGTCCTGAATTAGTGTCTGAAAAGCCAACAGCGCCAGCCTGACCGCCTTTAATTCCAACAAATTGATGGGCCACTGGGCCTCCTGGAAGGACCACATCCCCTGCACTGACGCCTGCAGGCACTGGGCCCCCCAACCCCGCAGACTGGCATCCGTGGTAACCACTACCCAGTCTGGCGTGGCCAACGGCATGCCCTTCCACAGATGCAACTCGTGGAGCCACCACTGCATGCTGCGAGCTGCTCGACGACTCCATGGGAGACGCACATTGTAGTTCAGAGAAGCTGGGGACCAGCGAGAGAGCAGAGACTGTTGTAAGGGCCTCATGTGGCTCCGCGCCCAGGGGACCACCTCCAGAGTCGCCACCATGGAACCCAGCACTTGTACATAATCCCAAACTCGCGGTCTGGCCGTCCCGAGAAGTAGGCGAATTTGAGCCTGCAATTTCTCCCCCCGGTCTCGGGGTAGAAACACCTTCCCCAGAGCCGTGTCGAACCGCACCCCCAGATGCACCAACGACTGCGACGGGGACAGAAAACTCTTGGGAAAGTTGACAATCCACCCCAACGACTGTAGGAGCGAAATCACTCGCTGAGTAACCGCCACACTCTCCTGGCTGGACGAGGCGCGGATTAACCAGTCGTCTAGGTAAGGGTGTACCCGAATCCCCTCCTTGCGGAGGAAGGCGGCTACCACCACCATGACCTTGGAAAAGGTGCGGGGGGCCGTTGCCAAGCCAAAGGGCATTGCCCGAAACTGATAATGCTGGCCGAGAATCGCAAACCGCAGATACCGCTGATGCGGAGGCCAGATCGGAATATGGAGGTATGCCTCCTTGAGGTCGAGGGACGTGAGGAACTCTCCCGGTCGTACAGCCGCAATAACCGAGCGCACCGTCTCCATCCGGAAATGGCGAACACTGAGAAATTTGTTGACTCTTTTGAGATCCAGCACCGGCCTGAAGGACCCCCCCTTCTTTGGCACAATGAAGTAAAGGGAATATATACCGGTGCCTACTTCTTCCGGGGGCACCGGTACCACTGCCCCTAGCTCGAGCAGCCCCTGAAGAGTCATCCGGACCGCGTCTCCCTTGGCCGCCCCATTGCACGGGGACACCAAGAAAGAATCTACGACGGGAGAGGCGAACTCTAACTTGTACCCTTCTTGAACAATGTCCAACACCCACTGATCTGACGTGATTGTGGCCCACTCCGCCCGGAACTCCGAAAGCCGGCCCCCTAAGGGAAAAGCGGAGGGAGCCACGCCCCCGTCATTGTGGAGTGCGAGTGGCTGGGGTACGCGTGGACTGCCCCGACGAGGGTCTCATCGTACGAAAGGAACCCCTCTGCTGAAACCTTGGTTTCGAAGCAGAGGACGAACCAGCAGCCGCTCTGAAGAAAGGCTTACCAGACCTGGATCTCCGAACATCCCTGAAGCGCGGTCTCGACGATGAGGGCCTCACCGGGGGCCTAGCCCTATCCTCCGGTAAACGCTGAGTTTTGGTATCCCCAAAATCCTTCACCAGTTTATCTAAATCTTCTCCAAACAAGAAACCCCCTTTAAAAGGGAGCCGTACCAGCCGAAGCTTAGAAGCAGCATCGGCCGCCCAATGCCGTAGCCATAGGGATCTGCGAGATACCACTGAAAGAGACATCTGCTTCGCAGACGCCCTAACAATATCATATAAGGAGTCTGCCAAATAAGCCAAGCCGGACTCCAAATCTGCCAGCTCCGCATGGACAGAACCACCAGACTCCGATAAATTATCTGACACCACTTGCGACCACTGCAGACATGCTCGTGCCGCATAAGAACTACATATGGCGGCCTGCAAGGTCAGTGCCGCGACCTCAAAGGACATTTTTAAGGAAGATTCAATCTTCCTATCCTGCGCATCCTTCAACGTCACTCCCCCCTCCACCGGTAAGGTAGTCCGTTTGGTTACCGCGGCCACCAAAGCATCCACCCTGGGCAATCTAAACTTATCCAGTTCAGCCGGGTCCACCGGATACAAGAGCCGCATGGCTTTTGCCACCCTTAAACTGGCTTCCGGCGTATCCCATTGCGCCGAGATCAGCTCCTGCATGGCTTCATGCACCGGAAAAGACTTAGGTGGTCTCCGTGTGCCCGCCATCAGGGGATTACCTGATACTACAGTATCAGCCTGAGAAATATTCAGCCCCTGTAAAGCCTTTGAAATTAAGGAAGACAATTCTTCCCTATGAAATAACCGTAGAGCGGACGGGTCATCCACTTCTTGACCCGGGGGATCCCCTGCATCCCAATCCAGGACCTCCCCCTCCTCCAACGATTCTGGAAGAGAAAAAGGGGATCTAGTCAGAATATCCTCTGCCTCCACGGTCGCGAGCCTGCGCTTCTTTGCACCCAGCGCCCTCGCTGGCGACCCCACCGTGCCCTCAGCAGGTTTGCCTGTCTCCCCAGGCACCACCGCCGACGTTGAGGGCACCGGAAGGGACACCTCGACCACTGGCACCGGCGGGGCGGGCTGCGCACCCTGTAACAAAAATGCCCTGTGCAGCAGCATCACAAATTCCGGCGAAAAAGAACCCCACTGAAGGGCTGCTGAACCGCCCTGCTCCGGGCCGGGGAGCGGGGCCGCGACTTCCGCCATTGCTCCCATCTCCCCCACCGCCGCTGAACTCCCCCCTGCTAAGGAAGAGCCTCGCCGCTCTGACTCACCCTTGCGTGCCGGGGACATGTCCCGTGCCTCTGTTACCCGGGAAATCGCCAGCTCACAAGCCTGCAACAAAGCCCCTTCAGCCAGGGCCAGCTCACACTCGGCCGAGCAAAGGCCCGACGGTGTCCTGCGCGCTCCACAGCGCGAACACCTCTGACCGGCCTCCGTTGCCATGCCGCGTTTTCAGCGCGGCTGCTGTTTCTTTTTTTTTTTTTTTTTTTCACACGCGGCAAACGCCGCCGACTCCCGACTCCGCCCCCAACCGCCCCTACAGTCGGGAACGCGACACCCAAGCCCCGAGGCAGGGAAAACACTCACCCCTCTGCTCCCGCGATCCTAGACGCCAGGACACAGCTGGTAAGTGTACTGCAAGCAAAAGCACAAATTGCCAAGCTCAGCACGAACAGGGAGCCGATTCTCTTTTTTTTTGGTTTTTTTTTACTGGAATGAAGAAAGACGACTCCTGCAGGACCAACAACCCCTCAATCACCCGGAGGGGAGGGTGGAGTAGGGACCTGAGGGGGCCCAGGTGTAACTCCTAAAGCCGGCACCACTCAGCCAGGCACCCCTATCCTACTGAAGAGACATAGTCTCAACAGAGGAAGTCCACTGAACATCACTATCTCCGGCAGCATCCAGAATCCAAGAGCTAGAGGGCTAGCTCAGTCCCTGCTGGGAGATAGAGCAAAACTGAATCAACAGAAAGAACACCAGGCTTTAAGGCCAACTGTTAATCAGTTCTCTATCTCCACCTGCTGGTCGATGTGAGCTATACCCACTAGTCTGGATTCATCTGCTGCTTTGCTATGGAAAGTAGAGAGATTGATGATGGGATGGGGTCAGCAGAAAAATAAGGAGAGAGGGACAACGATGGTAGATCTGGTGTAGGAGAGATAAAAATGAAGAGAGCAGTGAAGCTGGAGTGAATCATGTAAAAAAGAGAGAGGGGGCGCAGGCTGGATGGAAAGGGGAGAGGGGCATAGAAAGAAGACAGATACCATATGGAAGGGGAAGAGGACAGACAGTGGATGGAAGGGGCAGATGCTGAATTGAAGAGACAGAGAAGGCAGATGCTGGAAGGAAGAGAGTGAAAAGAAGATGAAAGCAGAAACCAGAGATGACAAAAGGTAGAAACAAATAATTTTATTTCTATTTTGTGATTAGAATATATCAGATTTGAAATATATATCCTGCTAGAGGTGGTGTTAGACATAACTGGGGACTGCAAAGCCCAGGCAGTGCTTCTTTAGCTTCCAGCTAGCTTAGGGCGCTCTCTGACCAGGGGGCTGTTGCACTCCGCTAAAACTATTCCTGTCATGTGTGACTGCAGTATTCTGTTAGCATGATATTTCTGTGTAGCATTCTGTAATAATTTGGCTTATTCAGTTTTCTTGATAGTAGAGGGGATATATGTGAAGGGGAGGGGAGACAGGGGTTTTGTTGATCCTTGCTCTGTAGAATTTGTATTTATAAAATGACAATTGTACAGAATAGTTTCTTTTTATACTTTAATAAAATACATTCAATATAAAATCATAACTGAGGCTTGTGTGGATGGGATCAGATGATTTGTGGGGACCGAGCTCGCGGAGATGGGGTGGAAACGGGGTTTTTAAATTTTTGTCCTAGTAGTTTGCCGGTCCACAAAATAATTATTTTATTTCTGCTGGTCCACAGGTGTAAAAAGGTTGAAAAACACTGTTCTAGTCAATCAGCAATAATCTAACTAGAGCAACTATCTGTTTTTATTTTTTTATACAAGGGGTTTTTTTTGTCTTTTAAAAATATTTGTTGAAAGTGCATGTCAATAGGATTTTCAAGATGCCAAAGAGTGGGCTCATCCCAAAGCTGGAGACTAATATCTACAAGGGGTAAAAAGCCAGTGGGTAAGATTTTTCTTGCAGGACATGTGCATTTGGGATATATGCAGTGTATAAATAAACATTTTGTATTTGTATGACTCTTTTGTTTAATAAATTAGAGGCGTTTCCAGCGGCAATTGTTTGGGCTACTCTGACACAAGTTGGGCTACTTTTTGCCATGAGTTTGGCTGGAAATTTTTTTGCCACCTGGCAACCCTAGTTAGAAGAGCCATTACTGCTGCATTTCCTAGGGAAACTCAGAGCAAATCAAGAGAGCCTAATCACCTAGGCTTACTGGGTCAGACCAATGGTCCATCAAGCCCAGTAGCCCGTTCTCACGGTGGCCAATCCAGATCATTAGTACCTGGCCAAAACCCAAGGTGTAGCAATATTCCATGCTACCGATACAGGGCAAGCAGTGGCTTCCCCCGTATATGTCTCAATAACAGACTATGGACTTTTCTTCCAGGAACTTGTCCAAATCTTTCTTAAGACCAGCTACGCTATCCGCTCTTACCATATAACAGCCTGCCCAACCTAAAAAACCAAAGATAGCCTATAAATCATTCCCATTATACAGCAAAACGAACTATATTATATAGTGTAGCAATATTCCATGCTACCGATACAGTGGCTTCCCCCGTGTATGTCTCAATATCAGACTATGGACTTTTCTTCCAGGAACTTGTCCAAACCTTTCTTAAGACCAGCTACGCTATCCGCTCTTACCATATAACAGCCTGCCCAACCTAAAAAACCAAAGATAGCCTATAAATCATTCCCATTATACAGCAAAACGAACTATATTATAGTCTGACCCAGTAAGCCTAGGCGATTAGGCTCTCTTGATTTGTTCTGAGCTTCTCTAGGAAAAACAGCAGTCATGGCTCTTCTAACTAGGGTTGCCAGGTGGCAAAAAAAATTTCCAGCCAAACTCATGGCAAAAAGTAGCCCAACTTGTGTCAGAGTATATATATAAGCGATTAAAAATATCCGCCAACGCATTCGTCGCTCTCTTTCCACAGAGGGGCGCTGGGGTCCACGCGACGCTCCCTCTCCGCCTAACGGGAGCGCGAGACGCGCCGCGCGGAGGAGGGGTGAAGAGAATACGAAGCAACCAACCAACCGCCCACCGAGCCCTAACCTAGACAACCTGAACAGCACAAATCCATCGGCTGCTCCGACCCCGGCTACCACGGCAAAGGGCGACCACTCCTCTCAGCGAGCCATAATGCTCTCCCGCAATCCAACCTGTTCGTCTTCTTCTGATCCCTCCATAAGAAAATTAAGTATGGATATGTCTTGGAGATTTTTTTTTTTTCGGGGGGGGGAGGGAGGGGGCGTAATATTGGAGGGTGACGATTTTACTCACCGAAACAACCTCTCCAAGGTCTGATCCTGGCTGGTTTTCTCGTCAATTAACAAAACTCTGGTATTTTATCTCCTTCCAATGTTGGCTCTCCTTTTTCTAGGAAGGTGGCTTGTTTACCTCCGGATAATGTTGTAGTAATTCTATTATGATTCTCCCCCCTCCCCTTTTTTTTTTTAAATCGTGTCACACTATAAATACGAGAGTAAATCAAAAAATAAACTTTTTTTTTAATCCGTCTTGTTTCTTTGGCCCACCCCCCTCCCCCAACTAACCAAAACACAAACATATACACACACGCCACAGGAACCACCCCGCTCACTGGCGACCAAACATAACACCCCACTTTCTGCTCTCATTCCTCCCTTCAATTGGACTGTGAGCTGTTTGTCATCCAAGATCTGGAAGGCTATTGGGTAACTTTTGCCGTCAATCGTGCCAGTCCTGCCAAATAGGACTCTCTACTCCGATTGGTCGCTAGAACTCTTCGTCAGACACAGCAGACGTATGAAAATAACTTAGGAAGTTGTCCACTTCCTTTTCTGGACAGGCTTGCTGCTGTTCAAGCCTCGCAGTGGTGGAGGGAGTTTACACTGCTGCAGTGGCACGCTTGTAAAGCAGCGTTTAGTTTTGCTTTATGGTGGAATGTCCTCCTTTTTTATCCATAGTGTTGGTGATCTTCTTGAGTGCTGTTTTTAAAGTATTACACCATAAAGTGAATGAGTACTGCTTTTTTGGAGTAGTATCTGGCAGTGGGCCTGAACAGTATTCCTAATGCTTTTTTGTACGTTAAAGAGCACTGTGGAGTGGACTAGACTCGAGATCTGCCTCCTTTTAAGTTTACCCTAGGGTCAATACGATTGATTTCTATTCTAGTCATCCTGTTTTGTTTTTTAAATATACTGTACGTCTGTGGGCAGCCATATTCTGTTGAACTCTAATCAGTTTCTCATCATCTAAGGGTGGAGTTCTATGCCAAATTTACAATTTATTAGATTTAAATGTAGTCATTCCAGGCTGTCAAACTGAATGCATGGCTTGGAAAACTTATACTTGAGGCCACTTCTTATTTTAATTTTAGAAAATCTTTAAAGACACGCCTCTTTGATATGTTTATATCTTAGTTGTGCTACTGTTTTTAACTTCTTGTTTTTTAACAGATGTTTTCTTTTATCCCAGGACAAGCAGGCAGCCTATTCTCACATATGGGTGATGTCATCGATGGAGCCCGAATGCATAAGCCTCGCAAGCAGACTTGCTTGTAGAAACTAGAAGTTTCGAGTCAACCGCACCACGCATGCGCGAGTGCCTTCCCGCCCAGCGCAGGTCGCGTCTCCTCAGTTCTCCACAGAGCCGAGAAGTCCGTCTTTAACTCTCTGCTTTTAACTTTGTTACTTCGTGCCTTCTCTCACCGCGGTTTGTGTTTCTTTTTTTCACGAATCGCTGTGTTCTTTTATTTTATCGTTAAAAAAAATTTTTATTTCTTCCGTTCGTCTGCCGGGGCAGGCTGCTTGGCCGCAGCCCATGGGCTTCGACTTTGCGGCGGCTATCTTTCCTCCTATGTCCCAGCCAACAACCGGCTTCAAGAAGTGTAGCCAGTGCCAGCATGCGATTTCTCTCACGGACCTACACCGTTGGTGCCTTGGGCTAGACCATCAACCGAAGTCGTGCAAGCGCTGTGCTACTCTTCAACCTCGAGCCCTTAAACGTCGTCAGATTTTAGTGGAGAAGCTTTTCAGGATGGATTCTTGAACCACTCCCTTGACTTCGAAAGCGACCTCGGGCCCACCTTCGACCAAAGGTTCTCCTGCTTCCACGACTCCGACCTTGAGCCTCATCAGACCTTCCTCATTTGCAGCGGCTCTTGCTTAGAATACACCTGCTGTATCTTCCCCTGCACCCTCAGGTCAGATAGCTCAGCAGAAGGTCCCAGCGGTGGTCATCAAGGTGGCTAAGACTTCCAAGTTGAAGCACCTTTCCACAGCCACTTTGGAACCTCCAGCCAAAGCAGGTGGTCCGGTTTCAAATGCGGATCCATCCTTGCCAGCTTCTTTCCAGACCAGTTCCTTATTAATATGGGACCGAAGCTAGCTACTCTAATCCAGCCTGGGCATTCTGCAGACTCCCATGAGGTCGAGCCTCTTCCTATGCCTCCAGCTGAGGCTACACACTCGATGCAGGGAGGAGAGTCTCTGCGAGTGTCTGGTCTGGCATCTATGCACTTGAAGCAAGGAGCAGTTTCTTTGCAAGTGCCTCGACAGGAATCCTCACACTCCATACAAGGAGCAGAGTCTTTGGGAGTGCATCGAGATTCCTCCACCAAGCCTCCTGAGCTTCGATCCACAGCTTCTAGCCCTATCCATTCCCTGGTAGCAATGTCTGCTTCGATCTCCGGGGCGAAGTCTCCTTGATCCTCGAGATCTGCTTCCAGGCACCACTCTCACCGACGATTGAGGCATACTTCCAGGCATAGCTCCTCTTCCAAAGAGCGTCCTTCAACTAAGCCTCGATCTACACCTTCCACCCCTACGAGACCCCCGACTCCTTGATCGAGGTCCCCGCTTCCAGACCTCAAGGACTCAGCGATTTCTATTGCTTTGTCCAAGTCTCCGAGGAGAGGAGCAGTGTACCTAGGGGTTCCTTGTTCCGGGAGGAGAAGGGCAGCGTCAGTGCAGAGCACAGAAGAAGGAAGGCAGGAGGAAACAGAAGGCTCGGGGAAGCGGCAAGAGTTCACTCCGCCCACCCCCACTGCATCAAAGGCAGTGCCAGACTCCCCCTTAAAAGGGGAGGAGCCAGCACGGCACACGTGGTGCCAAAGAGAGGAGAGGAGCAGCGTACCTAGGGGTTCCTTGTTCCGGGAGGAGAAGAGCAGCGTCAGTGCCGAGCACAGAAGAAGGAAGGCAGGAGGAAACAGAAGGCTCGGGGAAGTGGTGAGAGTTCGCTCCACCCACCCCCACCACGTCAGAGGCAGCGCCGGACTTCCCCTTAAAAGGGGAGGAGCCAGCGGCGCCCAGCCATTCGACGCGCAGTGAAGGCGAGCGGCTACGGCGCTTGCCTTAACGAAAGCGCCTTTGCGAAGGGCTAAGTCACTACACCCTGGGAAAGACTGACAGGTAAGGAAGAAGCAGGCACAGAAGGAATGAACACGCACACAAGCAACAGTAAGGTAAGGTAGAGCAAAGGCAGCACACACAAGAAGAAGGCAAGAAGCAGGCGCAGAAAACATGCACACAAGGAACAAACTCACAAGCAAAAGTAAGGTAAGGTAGAGCGAAAGCAGCACACAAGAAGCAGGGGCAGAAGGAACAAACGCACAAGCAAAAGTAAGGTGAGTTAGAGCGAAGGCAGCACTCACAAAAAGGCAGCAAGGCACAGAAGGAAGCAGGCACACAAGGAACAAACGCACAAGCAAAAGTAAGGTGAGTTAGAGCGAAGGCAGCACTCACAAAAAGGCAGCAAGACAAGAAGTAGGCACAGAAGGAAGCGGGCACACAAGGAACACGTAATCTTAACTGTTATCTTAAAGTAGGAACGACAATGGAAGCAGAGGGAAGCCAGAAGATGAGCTTTCCAGTGTTCTGCACAGACTGTCATATGTATGACTACCTCCCCTCGAGGAGACAGTCATATGTATGTGGTCGGTGTCAGGAGCTGAAAACCTTGAAGAAGGAAGTCAAGCCGACTAGAGGACAGGATACAGGAGCTAGAAGGACTTTACACCACGGAGGACCCAATCAGGACAGCTGAAGACTTCATGAGTGAGAGACACATCGAGGAGGAAGTCGGGGAACTCAAGAAATTCATTGAGGAAGCATACAGGAGGAAGGTGGAAGAGAACGAACTTCAGATGAAAGATGAAGTTATACCAACACCAACATGGAAGGGAGAACAAGAAACAGATGACCTCAAAGAAGACACCCACAGAGGAATACTGCATGAGGGGGAGGAATTGGCTAGTCGATGCCCAGAAGAAGAAAGAGCGAAGCACACCGAGGACATTGACCTGAGACCGAAGCGAAAATTGAAGAAGGGAAAGTCAGCGATCCTAGTGGGAGACTCGATCCTGAGACATGTGGACAGCCACATAGCAGGAGGGAGAGAGGATCGACTGGTGACCTGCCTCCCAGGAGCGAGCATCGTGGGAGGCATCGTGGACAAAATTGGAAAGATCCTGGAAGGAGCGGAGACGGAAGAGACCACAGTAATGATCCACATCAGGATGCATGATGTCAGTAGGAGAGACTACAAAAGAAGCACGCTGATAGGACAGTTCAAGATTTTGGGAAAGAAGCTGAAGATGAGGACCCAGAAGATAGCGTTCTCAGAGATCCTACCGGTACCGAGGGCAGATGTGAAAAGGCAGGAGGAATTACAATCAATAAATGTGTGGATGAGGAGATGGTGTGAGGAAGAAGGATTCCACTTTGTGAAGAACTGGACAACGTTCTGGGGCAAGAGCAAGCTCTACAGGAGAGATGGACTGCACCTGAGCGCGGCGGGAACTAGACTTCTAGCAAACAATGTCAAGAGAGGAATAGAACAGGCTTTAAACTAAGAAGGGGAAAGCCGACAGTCAACCAAGCGTCGACGATTCGGAAGAAGGTGTCCTGTGAAGATACTAAGGGGAAAAAAGGCTGGGAAGAAACAAGGGACAAATTGCAGGAGTTGACTAACCCAGATGAGGAGGTTAGAAAGATTGCAGCAAAAGAGAAGAACCTAAGGACCGAAGTACAGGGAATGGAAATGAAGACAACAAAATACCAGGATCTAAATTGCATATATACTAATGCAAGGAGCCTAAGAAACAAAATGGGGGAATTAGAAGCCATGGCCAATGCAGAGGACATAGACATCATTGGAATCTCTGAAACATGGTGAAATGAGGAAAGCAAATGGGATACAGTACTGCCGGGGTACAAGCTCTATCGCCAGGATAGGTCAGGACAGAAAGGAGGTGGAATAGCACTCTACATAAAAGAAAGCATACAATCAACAAGAATGGACACAGCAGAGACAACCAACAAGCTAGAATTGCTATGGGTTAAAATACCAGGAAGGAAAGGGCCTGAAATAAAGATGGGCCTATAGTATCGTCCACCTGGGCAAACTGGAGATATCGATGAAGAAATGGAAGCCGAGATGAAGAGAGAATGCAAAAGCGCTAACACGGTTATCATGGGAGACTTCAACTACCCCAGGATAGACTGGAGTCTTGGAAGCTCAAGATGCGCTAGGGAGACAGAATTCCTGGAGACTACACAAGATTACTTCATGGAGCAGCTTGTTAGAGAACTGACGAGAGGAAATGCCACTCTGGATCTAATCCTAAATGGGCTAAGGGGACCTGCAAAGGAAGTGGAAGTAGTGGGACCGTTGGGAAACAGCGAACATAATATGATCAAGTTCAAGATGGAGGTAGGAATACCGAAAGGAAAGAGAACCATAGCGACAACTTTTAACTTCAGGAAAGGAAACTACGAAGCAATGAAGGGAATGGTAAGGAAAAAACTTAGGAACACTTCCAAAAATGGCAAATGGTAGAACATGCCTGGTTTTTTTTTCAAGGACACAGTAAGCGAGGCACAAAATCTGTATATCCCCAGATTCAGAAAGGGGTTCAAAAAGAGTCAAACAAAAGACCCGGCATGGATAACTAAAATAGTGAAGGAAATGATAGGCAATAAGAAAAATTCATTCAGAAAAAGGACAAAACTGAGGGAAACTGGAAAGAGCACAGGAAGTATCAAAAAGAATGTCACCGTGTGGTTCGAAGAGCCAAAAGAGAGTATGAAGAAAGGCTATCCAGGGAAGCACGAAATTTCAAACCGTTCTTTAGATATGTTAAAGGTAAGCAGCCGGCTAGGGAGGAGGTGGGACCGCTGGACGACGGAGACAGGAAGGAAGTGATGAAGGAGAAAGAGCTAGCTGAAAGACTTAACATGTTCTTCTCGTCTGTATTTACAAATGAAGACACAACCAACATACCTGAGCACTTCTTCAATGCAAATCAAGCAGAAAAATTAACATCCATGGAAATGAGCCTCGCAGATGTGCGCAGGCAGATAGAAAAACTAATAATTGACAAATCCCCGGGTCCGGACGGAATCCATCCAAGGGTTCTGAAGGAACTAAAGGAGGAGATAGCGGAACTACTGCAGCAAATTTGAAACCTATCCCTGAAAACAGGCATGATCCCAGAGGATTGGAAAATAGCCAATGTTACGTCCATCTTTAAAAAGGGATTAAGAGGTGACCCGGGAAACTACAGACCGGTGAGTCTGACCTCGGTTCTGGGGAAAATGGCGGAAGCACTAATAAAAGAAAACATCGATGAACATCTTGAAAGAAACAAACTTCTGATAACCAGCCAACATGGTTTCTGCAGGGGGAGATCATGTCTGACTAACTTATTGCACTTCTTCGAGGGAATTAACAAACGGATGGACAGAGGAGACCCCATAGACATCATATACCTAGATTTTCAGAAAGCCTTTGACAAGGTGCCTTATGAATGTCTACTCCGGAAACTGAAGAACCATGGGGTGGACGGAAACGTACATAGATGGATCAGAAACTGGTTAGCGTATAGGAAACAGAGGGTAGGGGTGAAGGGCCACTACTCGGACTGGAGGAAGGTCATGAGTGGTGTTCCACAGGGCTCGGTGCTTGGGCCGCTGCTATTTAATATATTCATAAATGATCTAGAAACAGGGACGAAGTGTGAAATAATAAAATTTGCGGATGACACCAAACTATTTAGTGGAGCTCAGACAAAGGAGGACTGCGAAGAATTGCAAAGGGACTTGAACAAACTAGGGAAATGGGCAACAAGATGGCAGATGATGTTCAATGTTGAGTAGTGTAAAGTATTGCATGTGAGAAGCAGAAACCCGAGGTACAACTATACGATGGGAGGGATGTTATTGAATGAGAGTACCCAAGAAAGGGACTTGGGGGTAATGGTGGACATGACAATGATGCCAACGGCACAGTGTGCAGCGGCTGCTAAGAGAGCGAATAGAATGCTAGGTATAATCAAGAAAGGTATTACAACCAGAACGAAAGAAGTTATCCTGCCGTTGTATCGGGCGATGGTGCGTCCGCATCTGGAGTGCTGCGTCCAATATTGGTTGCCGTACCTTAAGAAGGATATGGCGTTCCTTGAGAGGGTTCAGAGGAGAGCGACACGTCTGATAAAAGGGATGGAAAACCTTTCATACACTGAGAGATTGGAGAAATTGGGTCTCTTTTCCCTGAAGAAGAGGAGACTTAGAGGGGATATGATAGAGACTTACAAGATCATGAAGGGCATAGAGAGAGTAGAGAGGAACAGATTCTTCAAACTTTCAAAAAAATAAAAGAACAAGAGGGCATTCGGAAAAGTTGAAAGGGGACAGATTCAAAACAAATGCTAGGAAGTTCTTTTTTACCCAACGTGTGGTGGACACCTGGAATGCGCTTCCAGAGGAAGAAATAGGGCAAAGTACGGTACTGGGGTTTAAGAAAGGATTGGACAATTTCCTGTTGGAAAAGGGGATAGAGGGGTATAGATAGAGGATTACTGCTCAGGTCCTAGACCTGTTGGGCTACTGCGTGAGCGGGCTGCTGGACACGATGGACCTCAGGTCTGACCCAGCGGAGGCATTGCTTATGTTCCTGGTTCTTTTGATGCCTATTTTCCTGCCAAAGCTTCATCTTCGACCCAGGCTGCCTCAACGTCCTCGAGTCCTTCTCGAGGCAAAACATTTGCAGATCAGCTATCTTTCTCTTCTTTTCTTCGGCAGATGGCTGCTGATCTGGCCCTTTAATTGGATGCTGGTTCTAAATACTCTAAGGAGTATCTTGAAGTCATGCATCTTCCTCAGCCTCCTGCAGAGTCACTTAAGCTTCCTCCACACAAGCTTTTGTCTCAGACTTTTACAAGATGCCTGGAGACTCTTTATGCAATTCCTGCTGTTCCAGGCAACTTGGACTCCAGGTATAAAACTCTTCATTGCAAAGGATTTGAGAATTCGCAGTTGTCTCACCAGTCCCTGCTTGCGGAGTCTTCCTTGAATAGATCCCATCCTTCCAAAGTTTATGCTACTGTTACTCCTGGAAGGGAAGGGAAAACCATGGACAAGTTTGGCCGTCAAATCTACCAAAATGCCATGATGTCCTAAATTACAATTTTCATTTTGTCACTTATTTCAAGTTCTCATTGATCTCCTTCCAAAATTTCTCAGCTATTTAGACACTCAAAAGCACTTCGAGTTTCAAGAAGTCATAGCTACTCTATCACAACTCAAATTACATCTACTTCAGTCTTCGTTTGATGCCTTTGAGTTGTCTGCTACAGCAACTGCTTGTTCTGTTCTGATGCGCCACCTTGCATGGCTTCACACTATTGACATGGACCCTAATCTTCAGGACTGCTTGGCCAATATTCCTTGTGCAGGCAATGACCTCTTTAATGACTCTATCGAGACAGCCACCAAGAAATTGTCTGAACATGAAAAATATTTTGCTTCTATTGTCAGACCAAAGCTTAACCTTTTCCTATCGTGTGTCCTGGATGACAGGACATTCCCAAAAATGTCATTGTCATCGTATGTCCCATGGCATGGGACATACAGTACACCTTCTACTTATCATTTGTTCCATCTATTGGGCCATTGTGTATACAATAGCCGTAAATGATAACGGTGAATAATACAAAACTTTGCTAAAATAATTGCAATTGGAACCAGCATAACGTAAAATTTATTACAATAGGAAAAGGTTAAGCCAACTCCTGCCAAGCCTGCACGCCCTCCTCCAATTTTCCAGAGGCGTTTTGCTCCGAGAGCGGCTCCTTACACTCGTCCTCCTCTTAAAAAACAGCAGCAACAGAAGCCACAGAAATCTCAACCTTCTGCTGCACCTAAGGCTATGCAGCCTTTTTAACTGTTTAAAACAGAGCATAACCTCCACAGTTCTGTCTCTGCCCTTTCTTCTCCCCATTGGAGATCGTCTGCATCATTTTTATCACCGATGGGAGACAATCACATCCGACCTCTGGGTGCTGTCAATCATCAGGGAAGGATATGCTCTTCATTTCACTCAGGTTCCACCAGAGCTTCCTCCAAGAGAGTATCCTTCCAGTCCATCCCAGACCACCCTTCTTCAGGAAGCTCACGCTCTCCTTTGTCTCCATGCCATCGAACCAGTTCCTTTGGAACAGCAGAACAGGGGTTTTTACTCCCGTTACTTCCTAGTTCTGAAGAAGACGGGCGATCTGCGGCCCATTCTGGACCTCAGGGCTCTCAACAAATTTATAGTCAGAAAAATTTTGAATGTTGTCCCTGGCGTCCCTTTATTCCCTTCTGGATCAGAACAATTGGTTATGCTCTGGATCTCAAGGAGGCCTACACTCATATCCCCATTCATCCGGCCTCCCGTCAGTACCTCATATTTCGGGTGGGGAATCTGCATTATCAATACAGAGTGCTACCCTTTGGCCTGGCTTTATCTCCCAGAGTGTTCACCAAGTGCCTGGTAGTGGTAGCAGCAGCTCTAAGGAACCATGGTCTTCAGGTATTTCCCTACCTGGACGACTGGCTTAAAGATTCAACCTCTCAGGGGGTTATTGTAGCGACCCAATGGACTACGTGGTTCCTACAAAGTTTGGGATTTGAAATCAACTTTCCCAAATCCCATCTTCAGTCCTCTCAGAATCTACAATTAATCGGAGCTGTTCTGGACACTATCCAGCTCAGAGCATTCCTTCCACAACAACTTCTGGAAGTCTCCTTCAACTCTGTCATGCAGTGTCTTCCCGCTCTTCTATCTCAGCGAGACACTTGATGGTGTTACTAAGTCACATGGCCTCCACAGTATACGTGACTCCTTTTGCCAGACTTCACCTCAGAATTCCTTAGTGGACCCTGGCATCTCAGTGGACACAGGTGTGAGATCCACTTTCGACACATTGCGGTCACTCCTTCCTTGAAACAGTCTCTCCGCTGGTGGATGCTCTCTTCCAATCTCTCCAGAGGCTTATTGTTTCAAATGCCCCCTCATAAGAAGGTCCTCACAACAGATTCCTTGACCTATGCTTGGGGCGCGCATCTTGATGGTCTCCGTACTCAAGGCCACTGGACTAATACGGATCATCAGTGTCAAATCAAACTGTTGGAACTCAGAGCGATTTTCAGTGCTCTCAGAGCTTTTCAACACCTTCTTCATGACCAGGTAGTCCTCATTCGGATGGACAACCAAGTCGCCATGTATTATGTCAATAAACAGGGAGGGACAGGATCTTCCTCCCTTTGTCTAGAAGCTCTGAAGGTTTGGAACTGGGCAATCTGTCACAACACCTTCCTCAAAGCTGTCTACATTCAAGGGGCGAACAATTGCTTGGCGGACAACTTGAGTCATCTTCTGCAACCTCACAAATGGACATTCCATTCCTCGCCCCGTCATCACATTTTTACACAGTAGGGCAGTGGTTCCCAACCCTGTCCTGGAGGAACACCAGGCCAATTGGGTTTTCAGGCTAGCCCTAATGAATATGCATGAAGCAAATTTGCATACCTATCACTTCCATCATATGCAAATCTCTCTCATGCATATTCATTAGGGCTAGCCTGAAAACCCGATTGGCCTGGTGTTCCTCCAGGACAGGGTTGGGAATCACTGCAGTAGGGAACGCCTCAAATAGATCTCTCTGAAGCTACCCACAACCACAAACTGCCTCAGTTCTGCTCCAGGATATTTTCTCCTCATCGCCTCGAGGCAGATGCTTTTCTACTGTATGCATTCCCTCCATTCCCTCTCATTCTCAAGACTCTTGTCAAGTTGAAGAACACTCATGCCACCATGATCCTGATTGCTCCTCGGTGGCCTAGACAACCTTGGTTCTCCCTTCTACTTCAACTCAGCAGCAGGGAGCCATATCTTCTACCAGTTTTTCCGTATCTGCTTCATCCCAACCTGCAGTCTCTACACCTGACAGCTTGGTACCTCTCAATATAACTCCTCTTCAGTTTTCTCAACCTGTAAGAGACATTTTAGAGGCTTCTAGGAAGCCTGCCACTAGACAATGCTAAAACCAAAAATGGACTAGATTTTCTATGTGGTGTTTTTCTCACGCTAAGGAACCTCAATATTCCTCCTTATCTTCTGTTCTAGATTATCTCTTGCACGTATCCACATCTGGCCTCAAATCTACATCGATCCGAGTCCATCTCAGTGCAATTGCTGCTTTCCATCAGCCTATTGAAGGGAAAACCCTCTCTGCTCATCCGGTGGTTTCCAGATTCATGAAAGGACTTTTCAATGTCAAACCTCCTCTCAAACTGCCTTCAGTGGTTTGGGATCTCAATGTTGTTCTTGCTCAATTGATGAAGCCCCCATTTGAACCAATGTCTACGGCTCATCTGAAGTATCTCACTTGGGAAGTGGTGTTTCTCATTGCCCTCACTTCTGCTTGATGAGTCAGTGAGCTATAAGCTTTAGTTACTGACCCACCTTTTCAGTGTCTTCCATCATGACAAGGTGGTCCTCCGTACTCATCCTAAATTCCTCTCGAAAGTGGTGTCAGAATTTCATCTCAACCAATCCAGTGTTCTTTCCAAAGCCTCATTCTCATCCTGGAGAATCAGCCCTTCATACTCTGGACTGTAAACGTGCTTTGGCATTCTACTTGGAACGCACCAAACCACACAGAACTCTTCAACTTTTTGTCTCCTTTGATCCAAACAATTTGGGACATCCAATCTCTAAGCGCACCATCTCCAACTGGATGGCTGCTGTATATCTTTCTGCTATGCCCAGGCTGGATTACAACTACTGAGTCAAGTCACAGCCCATCAAGTCAGAGTAATGGCAGCTTTCCTCAGATCCACTCCTATTGAGGACATTTGCAAAGCTGCCACCTGGTCCTCAGTTCATACATTCACTTCTCATTATTGTCTGGATGTTTTTTCCAGATGGGATGGCCATTTTGGCAGAGAGTATTACAAAATTTATTCTCCTAAAGTGCCAACGCTCCCACCATCCCATTCTGGTTATCTTGGAGGTCACCCGTATGTGAGAATAGGCTGTCTGCTTGTCCTTGGATAAAGCACAGTTAATTACCGTAACAGGTGTTATCCAGGGACAGCAGACAGCTATTCTCACAACCCACCCACCTCCCCTGGTTGGCTTCTCTGTTAGCTATCTGAACTGAGGAGACGCACCCTGCGCTGGGCGGGAAGGCACTCGCACATGCGCGGTGCGGTTGTCTCAAGACTTCTAGTTTCTACAAGCAAGTCTGCTTGTGAGGCTTCCGCATCCGGGCTCCGTCGATGACATCACCCATATGTGAGAATAGCTGCCTGCTGTCCCTGGATAACACCTTTTACGATACACCTTTTATTGATTGTTTTATTATGTATATTACATATATTGATTGTATATATTGTTTCTGTTGTGAACCGCTTTGAACTCTTGGTATAGAGGTATACAAAAAATAAATTATTAATTATTATTATGGTCTTTTCCGAGCTTCCTAGCAACCTCCAAATCTGCCATGCAAATGTATTATAATGAGGCCATAAATAATAAAATGGTAATAAAATGGACTCATTAATATTTAAATTAGCACTCCGGCTTTTGATGACCAAAAATTACCAGCTGTGCCGGAGCTGCCTGTACTGTGAAAATCACATGCCAGGCGTGTGTGTCTGGCTGTGGCTCATGATAAAAATGTTTTTTAAAAATACTGCATTCACCAATTATAGTTGTATAATAGAGGAAAAAAAAAATCTCAAAAGCATGCGTCTCAGGCATTTCTGCTATGTCCCTTCCAGATTCCATCACTATGTGTTAAATCCTAACCTGCAATCTGGCAGTTACAGAAAGCCACGTTTTTCTGAACACATGAGATGCACCTTCCCCTTACAGACAAAGATAGATTCAATTTCTGCAAGCAATCTGTGCAGAAGTTGTTTGAATTGCTCTGCTTTCTTATCTTATTTTTTCACTGGCTTCAGTGCCTTGAAACCCCTTTCCGCTGGTCCCCGGTCAGAGGAAAGAACGCAGTCCCACAGAGCCAGACTGCTGCTTCTCTGAGAAACTTTGGTAGATCTGTGGAGCTAGCCTGCAGTGTGCTACCCTTCTTAGACTCTGGGTCCATTCCCCTGGGAGTTTGCTTGCTCGCTGACCTTGTCATGGGTTTAAGCGCAGGCTGTATGCGTCTGAAGTGAAACCCCACTCCCCAGGTTTCAGGGCGCAGGCTGCATTTTCCTCCCCTGAGCGTGTGACAAAGATCTGTGAGAGCGGAGGTCAGTCGGTGGCCAGCCAACTGGAATTCCAAAGATCTTAAAGTCTGGTCCATTTGGAGCTATTCTGAGGTAGAAAATCCTTTTCTCCATTCAGCTGCTGTGTGAAAATGCTGACAGACAAGGCAGTTCAGTGATGGTAAGCAACCCTCCATTATTTAGAACATAAGAACTGCCATCACCGGATCAGACCTTCAGTCCATCAAGTCCGGCGATCCGCACACGCGGAGGCCCCACCAGGTGTACACCTGGCGTAATTTATAGTCCACCATATCTTTATATGCCTCTCTTAAGGAGATATGCGTCTAGTTTGCTCTTGAAGCCTAGGACGGTCGATTCCGCAATAATCTCCTCTGGGAGGGCATTCCAGGTGTCAACCACTCTCTGAGTGAAGCAGAACTTCCTGATATTAGTCCTGAACCTGTCCCCCCTCAGCTTCATTCCATGTCCTCTAGTCCGTGTCAAATTGGACAGTGTAAATAATCTTCTCTGCTCTATTTTGTCGATTCCTTTCAGTATTTTGAAGGTCTCGATCATATCCCCACGCATTCTCCTTTTCTCAAGGGAGAACAATCCTAGTGTTATAAGTCTATCCTCAGTGATTGCAGCGATTCTAGAATTCCTACGTAACTTATTCAGCAAAGGTCATAAAGCCTTAATCATGCAATTCGACATGAGCTCGGCCTTCGACTTGGTAGACCACGAAAAGTTACTACAATGCTTAGACGCAATTGGCATTGGAGGCGAGGTGCTGAACTGGTTCCGAGGATTCCTCACGACTCGCACCTATCAAGTTCGCTTCAACTGCAATCTCTCTAAAACATGGAGAAACCCATCAGGCGTACCACAGGGGTCCCCACTATCCCCACTACTCTTCAATGTCTATATAGCTTCACTAGGTACGCAGCTGTCCCAACGAGGTATCAAAGTATTCAGTTACGCAGATGACTTCACAATCATCATCCCATTCATTGCGTCTCCCTCCGAAATCACCCCCAAAGCAACTGAAGCGCTAAACATGATGGAACAATGGACCACAGATTACAAATTGAAGCTCAATTCGGATAAAACTAAATTCTTTATAGCCTCGCCACAAACGCATAACATGACAAAATCTCTACACATTAACAATCTTGACTACCCCATTCAATCAACGATGAAGGTCCTAGGAGTAATACTAGACCAAAGTCTAACCATGAAAGACTATATAAACTCCCTAATCAAAAGAGGGTTTTTCACTCTCTGGAAACTTAGGTCCATCAAGGCGTACTTCCACACTTCAGCTTTCAGAATTCTAGTACAATCCCTAATACTGAGCCATCTGGATTATTGTAACATCACCCATCTGACAATCCCCCAGAAGCAAAAGAAAAGACTACAACTGATACAAAATGCAGCAGTCAGGATGATTTTCGGGCTAAAAAAATCCGACCACATAACCCCTTCCTACAGACTCCTACACTGGCTGCCGATGGAGGCACGCACGAAGTTCAAACTAGGATGTCTCTGCTTCAAAGTACTAAATGGGCTAACCCCTAAATACATCACAGACCTCTTCTCATTCCCAACCAACAGACACGAAAGAAAAACACACCTGAAATTTGTCTCCCCACCGGCCAGAGGATGCAAATATAAAAGATATCATCAACAACTGCTATCGTATCAAGCAGCAACATGGGGTAAAGACCTAGAAAAACTAATTGCACACACGAACAATTATGGAGAATTTAGGAAACACCTAAAAACTTACCTGTTCCTGAAATACCTAGACAACGAACCAGGCCATCAACCCCCCTTGTAACATCATCATATACCAGAACTTGTAAAATGTTAACCCTAACCCTACACACAAACTGTTGGTACTATTATTAATGATGACATTATCAGATGCACACTGCTATTCTCTTCAATTCGTTGTATGTACAGCTCTATTCATTGTATCTACAGCTATTATTTATTGTATTTACAGTTTCTATTTAATGTAAACCGCCTAGAAGTCGCAAGATTGCTGGCGGTATATAAGAATAAAGTTATTATTATTCCAGTCTCTCCATACCCTTCACCAGTTTTGTTGCTCGTCTCTGCACCCTCTCCAGCAGTTTTATATCCTTCTTTAGGTAGGGAGACCAATGTTGGACGCAGTATTCCAAGTGTGGTCTGACCATTGCCCTATAAAGCGGCATTATAACTTTCTCCGATCTACTCGAGATTCCTTTCTTTATCATGCCCAACATTCTATTTGCCTTCTTTGCCGCTGCCGCGCATTGTGCCGACGGCTTCAGGGTCTTATCTATCAGTACACCCAGGTCCCTTTCTTGTTCACTCTTCCCCAGAGTTGCACCTGACATTGTATACTCGTATTCCTTATTCTTATTGCCTAAATGCATTACCTTGCATTTCTCCACATTGAACTTCATCTGCCATTTCTCCGCCCATGTTTCTAACCGACACAAGTCGCTCTGGAGTTTCTCTCTATCCTCCTGCGATCTGATTGCCCGGCATAGTTTTGTATCGTCTGCAAACTTGATGATCTCACTGGATGTTCCTTCCTCCAGGTCATTGATATAAATATTAAAAAGGATCGGCCCAAGTACCGAGCCCTGGGGTACACCACTAGTCACTTTCTCCCAGTCGGAGAACTTCCCATTTATGCCCACTCTCTGCTTTCGGTTTTCCAGCCATTTGCCTATCCATCTTTGTATATCTCCCTCTATGCCATGGCTTTGTAGTTTCCTGAGAAGTCTTTCGTGTGGAACTTTGTCGAACGCTTTCTGGAAGTCCAAGTATATTATGTCCACAGGCTTCCCACTATCAATTTGCTCGTTTACAGTCTCAAAAAATTGGAGTAAATTCGTCAAACATGATTTCCCTTTCCTGAATCCATGTTGACTGGGTTTCATCAAGTCGTGTGCGTCCAAGTGCCGGACTATGCTATCCTTGATCAGTGCTTCAACCATCTTGCCGGGGACCGACGTAAGACTCACAGGCCTATAGTTGCCCGGTTCCCCTCTCGATCCTTTTTTGAAAATTGGCGTGACGTTCGCTATCCTCCAGTCGTCCGGTATCTGTCCAGTTCTGATTGTCAGGTTTGCAAGTTTGTGCAATAACTCTCCGATTTCAACCTTCAATTCCTTTAAGACTCTCGGGTGAATTCCATCCGGTCCAGGGGATTTGTCACTTTTAAGTTTGTCGATCTGATAGTATATCTGGTCTAAGTCCACTTCAACTGTGGTGAGGCTGTCCTCTATTTCTCCTGGAAACACTTTCTCTGCTTCAGGTATTGTTGAGGTGTCTTCCTTCGTAAAGACAGACGCAAAGAAGGAATTTAGTTTGTCTGCGATTTGTTTATCTTCCTTGATGTACCCTTTTCTTCCCTGGTCGTCCAGGGGTCCCACTGCCTCTTTTGCAGGTTTTTTCCCTTTCACGTATCTAAAGAAGGGCTTGAAGTTTTTGGCCTCCTGGGCTATTTTTTCCTCATAATCCTGTTTGGCATCCCTCACCGCCTTGTGACATTTCTTCTGATCATCTTTATGTTTGTTCCAGGCTTCGGTTGTCTTTATGCATTTCCATTTTTTGAAAGAGTCCTTCTTTTCTTTTATGGCTTCCTTCACCTGTATGGTAAGCCATGCCGGTTCTCTTTTGCTCTTTGTTCTCCGATCTTTGGAAATCCTCGGAATGTAGAGATCTTATGGGAACTTCAGAGGTGGCTTGTTCAACGATTTAAAAGTCATTTTTCACAATTTCTGAGGGTAGGGTTCAGGACCTCCACCTCCCCACACCGCTATTTTTTATTTTCAGATTTTATTTATTTTTGCCATTTTTGGTACAAATTCACTGGTGGTGTCCATCTTGAATTTTAAATTATCTTTTTTTCCAAAGTTTTTATTTCTGCCTCAAAAGCCCTCGATTTGCTTCAAAATCATTTGGTATGGACTCCCCAACCCCAGTCTGTTGACTGTGTGCATTGATTGCGCCGGATTAGTATCTGGGTTAGTGACACTGTACCGCATGCCATAGCGTACTGGGGGACGGGGGTGCGCGCTTTGGACTTCACCTCCTTCAGGTAGTCTAGGGCTGGGGAGTTGGCCTTAGTCCATGACTTCAGGAAAAAATCTCGCCCAGCTGCCATTCTGAAGTCTGGCACAAAACGCCTGAGTTCCGAGGCTGGGGACACTTGGCACAGTGCATGTGCCTTAACAAAGCCCTGGCATGGTTGTGGGGTATGACATTTCATCAGACTTTATTCAGCTCTTCTGGAAAGCGTATTCTTCAAACCCTGCTAGTTTGACACATCTGCTGGGCATGTCTGGTCTTTCTCAGCCAGTGGTGGCGGTGGCAGAGATTCCTATTAGGGAGCCCTCTTATCTGGTTGTGACAGACCTCAATTGCAGTAGTTGCCATTCAGATATTATGCCTCGTCTGTATCCTGACACTGCTTCTATATTGGATCCCATTGATACCCTTGCCGGGACTAGTCACCTTAGCCGCCCTGAGAGTCCGGATTTGGATGATTACCCTTCTGTCCGCAAACTCTTTAAGCATGGCTCCTGTCCATCTTTTTATCGCTGATGTTCTCAAAGAGCGCAAATTGGATTCTCTGTCTTCCACATCTCAGGCTTTGGTCATGAACCATTCTAATGTGCCATCTTCCTTTTTTCCATTCCATCCACAGCTTCTTGGTTTGGTTACAGAACAATGGGATATCCCAGAAAGCCCTTTCTAAAGCTATGTCTAATCTTTTTCGCTGGCTACTGATTTTCAGCAGGTCTTTGTAGCCTAAGGTAGATTCCGCCATGGCACAAGTTTATCCAGCACACAGCCCTCCCTAGGGATAGGGGAGTGATGATTAAGAATTCTCAGGATCGCAGAGTTGACATTATGTTGAAAAAAAGTTTTGAAGTGGCGTCTGTGGGTATCAATGCGGCGGTGGCCACTTCCTTTATGAGGCGTATCTGTCGTATGAGATTGCACAGTGCATCCTCTGTGAAGGTACATGCCTGTCCTCTGCTGGTACCAGAGGGTGTGGATTATGTGGCAGATGCCCTATATGATCCATTCTTGCCTTTCATGGAATCTTAACATTGTTCTTCAGGGCCTCTTGAAAGCCCCATTAGAGCCACTGAAGGATGCTACTATTATGGGGCTGACATTCTATACTGTCTTTCTGGTTGCCATTGTCTCAGCACAGCATATTTTGGAGATTCAAGCTCTTTCGTGCTGGGAACCTTTTCTCTGTATTCAGGATGCAGAAGTAGTTTTCTGCACTGTACCTTCCTTTCTACAGTGAATAGTTTCCACTTCTCCTCTCACCTATGGGGTTCATTTGCCTGAGTTTCATTCCTCACACTCCATGCAGATGGCTTATCTCTTCCATACATTGGGTGTCAAGAACGTTTTGCTCCACTATTTGAAGTGGGTGCCTGATTTTCGGTTGTCTGATCATCTTTATTCTATCTTCTCTGCCTTGGCGGGGTAGGCTGGCATCTCAGACCTTGATTGCCCTTTGGTTTCTTGGGCCATTTCTGCAGCTGCTGTCTCCCGTGGCTAGTAGCCAACAGTTTCCTCGAGGCCCACTGGGCTAGCAGTGTTGCTGTTTCATGGGTGAAGCCTCACACACTTCCTCCCAGGTACTTTGCTGGACAGCTCCTTGGTCCTATTTTCCTATTTTTACCTGTTTTTTTCTGGATGCATGGGGCGGCTCACTTAGATAAAGATTTCGGGGGGAACCTGGCGATTGCGGGCAGGCTCTTCTGTCCCTCCCTAGATGCTGCCATTGCTTTGATACGTCACCTAGCATGCTGAATCCAGAAGGTACGTAACAGAATGGAAGATCAGGTTTTCATCTTTGATAATCTTCTTTCTGTTAATACCTATAGGATTCAGTACAACCTGCCCTCTCTGTAACTTAAATTGTTCTGAATTGCCTGCTTTTTGCCTCGCTTATTCTCCTTGTAGGCAGAGGCCTTCCAGTCAGTTGACAGATCCTGTGGGGAGTTTTTGCCTTTCTGTGAGTATGCAAGTTACCGAAGGCTGTTTCATGTGGGTGTTCGTTGCACACAGCAGCATAGTTTTACATTGTTCATCAATATTGTGTGTGTTGCTCTTGGGCTTGTAAATTATTTTTTTTTCATGTTCTGCAGAGCAGACCTGTACAGAAATTGTTATGTTGCTGGGGAACTTCCCCGTAACCCCTTGTTGTCATGGAGTTCAGGTATGTTGCTTGCTTTGGGGCCAAACTGAATCAAACTCTGTCTTTAAGGAGGAGGAGCATATGATAAGAAAAGTGTGTGGCTTTCTGCAACTCCCAGATTGCGGGTTGAGATTGAACACCTAGCGTACTGAATCCTACAGGTACTAACAGAAAGAAGATTATCGAAGGTGAAAACCTAATCTTCCATTCTGTTTCTTCAATCCTGCAGCTCCTTGCTCATGACTGCTAATTATAAATTTTTTGTAAACCGCATTGAATCCTTGAAACTTGTGGCATAGAAGAACGTATATAGTATGGATTTCATCATGTTCCTTAAAGATTGCTTTTGAGTAATTGTCATATTTGAGCAAAAGTATATTTGTTATTACTGCATGTTACTGTCAATTTGATACAGTTAAGAAATAAAGACTTAAAACAAGCAGATATTCCTTTTTTTGGGCAGTACTGGGTGGCAGTGAATGGAGACCGTATCTGGCGAAAGACATAAGAAGACTTGAGGCGGTCCAGAGGAGGGCGACGAAAATGATAGGAGGCTTGCGCCAGAAGACGTATGAGGAGAGACTGGAAGACCTGAATATGTATACCCTAGAGGAAAGGAGAGACAGGGGAGATATGATTCAGACGTTCAAATACTTAAAGGGTATTAACGTAGAACAAAATCTTTTCCAGAGAAAGGAAAATGGTAAAACCAGAGGACATAATTTGAGGTTGAGGGGTGGTAGATTCAGGGGCAATGTTAGGAAATTCTACTTTACGGAGAGGGTGGTGGATGCCTGGAATGCGCTCCCGAGAGAGGTGTTGGAGAGTAAAACTGTGACTGAGTTCAAAGAAGCGTGGGATGAACACAGAAGATTTAGAATCAGAAAATAATATTAAATATTGAACTAGGCCAGTTACTGGGCAGACTTGCACGGTCTGTGTCTGTATATGGCCGTTTGGTGGAGGATGGGCTGGGGAGGGCTTCAATGGCTGGGAGGGTGTAGATGGGCTGGAGTAAGTCTTAACAGAGATTTTGGCAGTTGGAACTCAAGCACAGTACCGGGTAAAGCTTTGGATTCTCGCCCAGAAATAGCTAAGAAGAAAAAAAAAAAAAAAAAAAAAAAAAATTTAAATTGAATCAGGTTGGGCAGACTGGATGGACCATTCGGGTCTTTATCTGCCGTCATCTACTATGTTACTATGTTACAATGACCACTGCTTTGTCACATATATCAGTGATCTAGAAATGGGAATAACTAGTGAGATAATTAAATTTTCCAATGACACAAAGTTGTTAAATTGCAAGAGGATCTTCTGTAACTGGGAGACTAGGCATCAGAATGGCTTATGATGTTTAATGTAAGTAACTGCATAGTGGTGCATATGGGAAAGAGGAACCTGAACTATAGCTACGTGATGCATGATGCAAGGTTCCACGTTAGGAGTCGCTGCACAGGACCAGGATCTAGGTGTCATCGTTGCAGCTCAATGTGCAGTGGCAGATAAGAAAGCAAATAGAATGTTAGGAATGATAGGAAAAGAATGGAAAACAAAGATGAAAATGTTATATTGCTCTATGGTATGTCTGCATCTTGAATACTGTGTGTAATTCTTGTTGCTGTATATATTTTTAAAAAGATATAGCGGAATTAGAAAAGGTACAGAGAAGGGCAACAAAAATGATAAAAGGTATGGGGCGACTTTCCTAATAGGAAAGGCTAAAGTGACTAGGGCTCTTCAGCTTGGAGAAGAGAGAGCTCAGCGGCAATATGATAGAAGGTCTATAAAATACGAAGTGGAGTGGAAAGGGTAGATGTGAATCACTTATGTACTTTTTACAAAAATGCTAGGACCAGAGAAAATATGATGAAGCTATTGAGTATTAGATTTAAAACAAACTGAAGAAAATATTTCTTCCCACAACATATAATTAAACTCAGAATTTGCTGCCAAAGAATAGGGTAAAATCAGTTAGCTTAGCAGGGTTTAAAAAGGATTGGAACATTTCCTAAAAGAGAAGTTCATAGGCCATTTTTGAGATTGCTTGGGAAAATCCACTGCTTATTCCTAGGATAAGCAACATAAGATCTGTTTTACTACTTGTGATCTAGCTAGGTACTTGGAACCTTGGTTGGCCACGGTTGGAAAACAGGATACTAGATGGCTTGATGGACCTTTGGTTTTTCCCAGCATGGCAAGTCTTATGTTCTTATATAAGAAATTGTATCAATAATAAAATAACAGTATTGACTTTTTTGTTTAAGGGAACCTATCATCAACCTGAAGGATTCTGGAAACTATCCACCTTTGATATCACCATCCTCCTGTTCTACAGTTTCAGTTAGTGTTTCAGTCATATCATATACATCACATATCCACAGTATATCACCTAAAAGGAAAAAATATCCAAACATACAGGAAGAAGCACCATAGGTTTGTGAGTAAAAGCCAGCAGATTAGAAAAAGAGGTAACTGATGAAAAAAAATTTGCCCAGTTTGTTTATGCAACAAACTTCTGTCTGATTTAAAAATCCACATTTCATTAATATGGTTCACTGACATCAGGATACAGTCCACCCACCAAAGCAGATGTTGCAGGCAAACTGCCGCATAAAATGTATGACAGAGAAATGGAGCAATGTGCAAAAGGTCTCGAGAGTAAAATTGTTAACCTAAGTCTTGAAGGGTAGAGTAATGTCCACAATGATCCTGTTGTATTTGCTTGTACAATACAAGACGGGAATGTCTTTCTTGCAGAAACAATTGATACCTCAAGAAATGCACATACAGCAGAATACTTATAGAAAATAGCTGCGAAAGTAAACAAAAAGTAAACAAAACATCAAGGCCCTGATTATGCAAAGTGCGTCTAACTTTGGGTGTAGTTTGGACATCCTCACTAGACACACTTTGCAGAATCGTGCCTAAGAATGCTGAGTCGTGCTCAGCATCAGATGGACGTCAGACGTCCTTTACAGAATGGGGTTTTTTTTTAGGTGGGAGTTAGACGTCCAATCAGTGTCCTTAACGTTATAATTCTGTTGTTATTAGAATGGCAAATTTATGTTATTTTTAAAAATATAATTGTAAAATGTTAGCACATACCATTTTTTTTTAAATCTGCTTAGTTTAATGTTCTTATTTATTTATTTTCTGTTAGAGGTACAGAGTTGGATTCGATCTCTGGAACATCAGTGTAGGCTGTAGCTTTAACCAGTGTGCAACAGAGGAAGCTAACAATTTGCATAGTAATTGTAAAACTAGGACTTATATGCATTGTAAGGAAGTGTACCTTTGAGCATAGTTTGGGCTTCAGATAGACGTGAGTTTGATGGTTCATAGACAAAACCACCGAAGACAAAGGCGCGCGCCGACAACTGAGCGCAAAACAGAAGCGCGCGCCATAGAAAAAGAGTGTTTTTAGGGGCTCCGATGGGGTTTTTGTTGGGGAACCCCCCCCTCACTTTACTTAATACAGATCGCGGCGGCATTGGGGGGTTTGGGGGTTGTAACCCCCCTCATTATACTGGAAACTTAACTGTTTCCCTGTTTTTTAGGGAAAAAGTGAAGTTTTCAGTAAAATGTGGGGGGTTACAACCTCCTAAACGCCCCCACAATGCGGCGCAATCTGTATAAAGTAAAGTGGGGGGTTCCCCAACAAAAACCCTTTAAAACAGTCATTTTCTTCGGCTCGCAGCTCCACATTGCGCTGTTGTCTGCGCGCGCCTTTGTCCCGGTGCGCTTTTGACCTGACACCGAGTTTGATAGGCATGTTTTGGACAATGTTGATGCAATCTTGTAAATAGGGTTTAGAGATTTATTTTTGCTTTATTAAGCTCAAAATACATTTAATAAGGCACCACATAAACAGGGCACATCAATACAAACATATTGCATGCTTAACTTACAAGTTTTCTGGCCAAACAGCAATGTTATTTGCTAATTACAGCACATGAAAAAACACAACTTTATGCTTCTTACTAAAAAACAACCCTTTTTTTCTCATTGAACAGTGCTCCAATCAGCTGATTCTTGAAACAGGTACATTCAGCAAGCAAACCACTTTAAATTAATTTATATATTGCATAGATAACTTCATTTGCAAAAGGTTAAAAAGAGGTACAGACCTTAGCATGGCTTCTAGTTCATTGCAAATGGAGGTGTGCAGCTGCATAATGCTGACCTAATTGTGAGATTATCAAGGTGCACCTACAAGATAGAATACCACAATTAAAATAGGAACATGTGCTGGGGGAAGTTGTTAGGGATTTGTACCCATGACCTCTGGAAGATGAGCATAGGGCTTTTATCCACTGAGCCACAGCGGCTTCTAGTCAGGTGTCTCTGACTGCCCTGGGATATAGCTTAGTGATATGCTAAAGTACCATCACATGACTAGGATATCCTAAGCTCTCATGATAGGAAACCCCTGACTAAAAAGAAGCTACTGTGGCTCAGTGAGTAAAAGCCCTATGCTCATTTTCTAGAGGTCATGGGTTCAAATCCCAGTACATGCAAGCAGCTACACAGGGGATGGCCCCTGAGCTAAAAAAAATACAAAAGCACAGGGGGAAATTCTAGTACTTTCTACTGCTGAGCTGGTTGCCTTGTTTCAAAGAGTCATGTTACAACTGTTTTGTGATGTACTTGTCTCTCTGTTGGTTCAGAACAATTTTTCAATAAAGAATTTACAAAAACAAAAAATACAAAAATAGTCTGGCTAACTAGGTGTTCCTGACGGTTGCTCCTGCTAGCAGCAGAATTCCACAACACAAGTCTGTCTTCTCCCAGTCAGAGGTCCCAACATGTGGAAAAACGGGGCACTGAGCCTCCAACCGAACATTAAGAAAAAATATCCAAAAATACTAAAACTGCAGAGCAGCTGCCTGGGAAGGAGGTGGAGTTAAAAAGATGATTGACAGCATTCTGCAAGCAACATGTGGGTTCAGTTGTATAACCCAAGCATTCAGGACCACTAGATACAATGCACTAGAAGATTTAGTTACCCTTGCTTTTTATTGCTTTCACTCATTGCATTGTCAACTCGACCACACTTTAAAGAAACCTATGACTATCAGGAATTGATCTACAAAAAAATGGTTATAAAAATTAATAAGTTTTTTTTATCCCAGGACAAGCAGGCAGCCTATTCTCAACATGTGGGTGACATCATCCACAGAGCTCGGATATGGACAGCTTTGCAAGCAGACTTGCTTGAAGAACCTTAGAAAGTTCGCAACTACCACACATGCGCAAATGCCTTCCCGCCTGACACAGGGTGCACGTCTCCTCAGCTCTCCACGGAGCCGAGAAGTTCTATTTCGACGCTCTGCACTAGACTCAGTTCACTTCATACCTTCTCTCACTGTGGCTCGTATATTTTCTTACAGGGCCGCTGTATTCTCTGTGTGTTTTCATTTCAATTTAAAACAAAAAAAAAACTTTAATTTTCCTTTATTTTCTTCGTGTCACGGCGGGCCTTGCAGCCTTAGCCTGCGGGCTTTGAGTTTGCCATGGCTATTTTTCAGTCATGTCCCGGCCAGTCACAGACTTCAAGAAATGTAGCCGTTCCCAGCGCGCATTCTCCCTCACTGACCCACATAGGTGGTGTGTTCAGTGTTTGGGACCTGACCATCGTCCAGAGTCGTGTACCCTCTGTGCTACCCTTCAACCTCGACATTAAATTTTGTTGAGTTCAGATGGAGAAAATCTTCGACAGTATGGGTCCACTAACCCCAGTCTCGACCTCAACTCAGTCTTCTATGGGGCTCCCGCCTTCTACCTTGACCTTAATCAAACCTTCCTTGTTTGGGGGGTCCTCGTCCTCAGGCAAATCTGCTAAGTCTTCTCCTGAGGAGCCACTTTCCTCGCTGCCTCCCTCAGGTCATGTACCAGCAGTGGTTATCAAGCTGCCCAAGAAGCATGTCTCCAAGTCGAAGAGTCATTCTTCCTCCTCTTCCTCCTGGTGTGACTATAGCCACACCAAATGTACCAGATCCTCAAATTTCGGTGTCACATTTTCAGGCTATGATCCAGACCATTATGGCTCAGGAGTTTGGTAATATGCTTGCCAAACATATTCCTACCTCAACTCTGCTTCCTGCAGTCCAGTCTGAGCACTTAGCAGTATCACAAGGAGTCGAGTCCTTGGCAGTGCCTCGAGCTGAATCTACCCACTCTATACAAGGAGTCGAGTCCTTGGGAGTGCCTCAAGAGGATTCTACACACTCTATGCAAAGAGTTGAGTCTTTGCAAGTGTCTCTTCTGGAGTATAAGCATGCTACTCAAGGAGCCGAGTCCTTGCCAGTCCTTTTTGGTGTTTCGATCTCCAGCCCTCCTTCCTCGCATAAGGCGTCGCCCTTTCCGAGGTATAGGGCAAAGACTTCTTGACGTTCCTCTCAGCGGGACCTGCCTGGTTCAAGGCATAGTTCTCCACATCAGTCGAGGCATCCATCGAGGCACATGTCCTCTTCTCGAGACAGGCCTCGTTTCTCCAGGCCTCAAGACTTCGAGGCCTCCAACTCCAAAGTCGAGGACACCATCTCCAGAGCCTTACATCTGTGTTTCTTCTCCTGCGAGGGATTCTATCCATTCTCTCAGTGAGTCATCTATACCTGCATATTCAGACCTCAGGTATCAGTACTCCAGAGAAGTTTCACCTTCATTCTCTACCTTGTGAAGTGCCTCAAGGTCACCTTCTTCCCCTCGAGGTCGCACTTCTTCAGAGCAGATATCTTTTTCTTCGTTCCTACGTTAAATGAGTAAGGACCTCAATATTACTTTGGACTCTGATTCCAAATACTCTATGCAGTATGTAGAGAAAATGGGTATGCCTCGTCCTCCTGCAGAGTCTCTTAAATTGCCCATCAATAGACTTCTTTCTCAAATTTTCAAGCAGAATCTTGAAACACCTTATTCCATTCCTGCTGTGCCAGGAAAACTGGAGTCTCATTACAGGATGGTCCACTGCAAGGGCTTCGAGAAATCTCAGTTATCCCATCAGTCCCTTCTCGTGGAGTCTTCTCTGAAAAGGACCAATCCTGCCAAAGTTTATGCCACTGTCCCTCCTGGAAGAGAGGGCAGGACTATGGACAAGTTTGGTCGTCGCTTGTATCAAAATTCTCTTATGGCAACTAGAGTTTTGACTTACAATTTTGTTTTCACTTCTTATTTCAAGCATTTGGTTGACATCCTGCCTGAATTTTTCAAATATATTCCTCAACATCGTCTTCCTGAGTTTCAGCATGTGACTATCACTCTGGCTCAACTCCAAATGCATCTTCTTCAATCTTCCTATGATGCATTTGAACTTTCCTCAAGTGTCACTGCCTTCTCAGTGGCAATGCACCGGCTTGCCTGGCACTGTAGACATGGACCCCAATCTTCAGGATCGTCTGGCCAACATCCCTTGTCAGGGCAATGAATTGTTTGATGACTCCATCGAGGCTACTAAACAATTGTCTGAACATGAGAAATCGTTTGCTTCCATCATTTGACCTAAGCCTAAGCCTTCTACCTCTAAAAGCGTCAGGCCTCTTCCATCTTACCAGAGGCATTTTCCACAGAGAGCAGCTCCTTATACATCAGCGCCTCCTAAGAAATAACCACAACAGAAACGGCAGCAAAAACCTCAGACTCCTGCACCTAAGGCCTCTAAGTTTCAAGTTTCAAGTTTAATCTAAGCCTTTTTGACCATCTGATACAGAGCTTAACCTCCATCGTTCTGCCTCTGTCCTCTCCCCTTCCCATTGGAAGTTGTCTTCATCATTTTTACCAACACTGGAAGATCATTACATCAGACCTCTGGGTGCTGTCCATCCTCAGGGAAGGATACTCTCTTCGTTTCTCCTCCAGATTCCACCAAATCTTCCTCCAAAAGAGTATCCTTCCAATTCATTGCAGACCACCCTTCTTCAGGAAGCTCAAGCTCTTCTTCAGCTCTGCCACAAAGTGTCTTCCCTCTCTTAGATTTCAGCAAGACACATGATAATTCTTCTAGGTCACATGGCTTCTACCGTTCATGTGACTCCTTTTAACAGACTTCACCTCAATTCCTCAGGGGACCCTGGCAACTCAGTGGCCTCAGGCTTTTGACCCACTCTCTCAACACATCAAAGTGACTCCTTCGTTGAGACAGTCTCTCCACTGGTGAATGCTCTCTTCTAATCTCTCCAGAGGTTTACTGTTTCAAACACCCCCTCATCAGAAGGTTCTCATGACAGATTCTTTGACCTACGCTTGGGGGGGGGCTCATCTCAGTGTTCTCCGTACTCAAGGCCATCGGTCCAGCACGGATCATCAGTGTCACATCAATCTGTTGGAACTCAGAGCAATCTTCAATGCTCTCAAAGCTTTTCAGCATCTTCACAACCAGGTAATCCTTAATCAGACAGACAATCAAGTCGCCATGTACTATGTCAACAAGTAGGGAGGAACAGGATCTCTCCCTCTTTGCCAAGAAGCTCAGAATGTTTGAAATTGGGCAATCCTTCACAACACCTTCCTGAAAGCTGTCTACATTCAAGGAGAGAAAAACTGCCTAGCGGCAAATTGAGTCATCTACAACTTCACAAATGGACACTCAATTCCTCGCCTCTTCAACACATTTTTTCTCAGTGGGAAACTCCTCAGATAGTTCTCTTCACATCTCCCCACAACAACAAACTGCCTCAGTTCTGCTCCAGGATATACTCCCCTCACCAACTGAAGGCAGATGCTTTTCTCCTGGAATGAACAAATCAGTTTATGCGTTCCCTCCATTCCCTCTCATTCTCAAGACACTTGTTAAACTCAAACAGGAACATGACACCATGATTCTGATAGCTCCTCGGTGGCCGAGACAACCTTGGTACTCCCTTCTATTTCAACTCAGCAGCAGGGAGCCATACCTTCTACCAGTTTTTCCCTCTCTGCTTACAGAGAAATCAAGGGTCTGTCTTTCATCTCAAACTGCAGTCTACACCCGACAGCTTGGTACCTCTCAACCTAACTGCCACGCTACAGTTTCTCAATCTGTACAGGACATTTTAGAGGCTTCTAGGAAGCCTACCACTAGATAATGCTACAATCAGAAATGGACTAGATTTTCTGCTTGGTGTACCATTCATCACAAGGAGTCTCAATTTACCTCCTTGTCTTCAGTTTTGTATTACCTGGTCCATTTGTCTCAATCAGGCCTCAAATCCACATCCATTCGAATCTATCTCAGTGCAATTACTGTTTTTCATCATCAGCCTATCGGTGGTTTCCAGATTTATGAAAGGACTTTTCAATGACAAACCACTTCCAGTGGTTTGGGATCTCAATGTTCTTGCTCAATTGATGAAGCCTCCCTTTGAACCAATGGCTTTGGCTCATCTCAGGTATCTCACTTGGAAAGTGATTTTTCTCATTGCTCTCACATTTGCTCGCAGGGTCAGCAAGCTAGAAGCTTTAGTTGCAGACCCACCTTTCACAGTATTCCATCATGACAAGGTGGTCCTCCGTACTCATCCTAAATTCTTACCTAAAGTGGTTTCAGAATTTCATTTCAATCAATCCATTGTACTTCCAGTGTTTTTTCCAAAGCCCTTATTCTCATCCCGGAGAAACAGCTCTTCATATTCTGACCTGTAAGCATGCTTTGGCTTTATACTTGCAAAGGACTAAGCCACACAGATCTGCTCCTCAACTTTTTGTCTCCTTTGATCCAAACAAGTTGGGACATCCGATTTCCAAGCGCACCATCTCCAACTGGTTAGCTGCTTGCATCTCTTTCTGCTATGCTCAGGCTGGACTGCATCTATAGAGTCAAGTCACAGCCCATAAAGTTAGAGCCATGGCGGCATCAGTAGCTTTCCTTAGACCTACTCCTATTGAGGAAATCTGTAAAGCTGCCACTTGGTCCTCGGTTCATACCTTCACCTCTCATTATTGTCTGGATGCTTTTTCCAGACGGGATGGCCATTTCGGCCAGGAGTGTTACAAAATTTATTCTCCTGAATTGCCAACACCATCCCATTCTGGTTAGCTTAGAGGTACCCACATGTTGAGAATAGGCTGCCTGCTTGTCTTGGGAAAAAGCACAGTTACATACCGTAACAGGTGTTATCCAGGACAGCAGGCAGCTATTCTCACAAGCCAAAAAACAAAAGGAATTGACCCTAAAATATCCACAAAGAAGAAAATCCAGAGAAAACCAAAAAAACTCTGTGGAGTGACGATGTTCCTAAATGGACTTTATTTGAAAGTATCAAAGTTCCAAAGGTACACTAAAATCATCCACATAAAATAATTCCATCCACATAAAAGTAAATCATCCACATAAGAGCCTTAAAGGACCTAGTCCGCTAGGGATACAGGACCCAACATGGTCCGCGTTTCGACAAAAGGTCTTCTTCAGGGGTCCCTGGGTGTCCTATAAAGGTGAGTACGTGGGAAACAATTGTGTGGTGAGCCGGAAGTGAGACACTGCTTGCATTTGCACGATACAGCGGAAGTCATCATGCCGCTGTATCGTGCAATGGTGCGCCCACATCTGGAGTACTGTGTCCAGTACTGGTCGCCGTACCTCAAGAAGGATATGGCAGTACTTGAGGGGGTCCAGAGAAGAGTGACTAAACTGATAAAAGGTATGGAAAACTTTTCATACGCTGACAGGTAGGAAATACTGGGGCTATTCTCCCTGGAAAAGTGGAGGCTTAGAGGAGACATGATAGAAACCTTCAAAATCCTGAAGGGCATAGAGAAGGTAGACAGGGACAGATTCTTCAGACTGTGGGGAACCACAAGTACAAGGGGGCACTCTGAGAAATTGAAAGGGGACAGGTTTAGAACAAACGCTAGGAAGTTCTTTTTTACCCAGAGGGTGATGGACACATGGAACGCGCTTCCGGAGGTTGTGATAGGCCAGAGCACACTACATGGGTTCAAGGAAGGTTTAGATAGGTTCCTAAAGGATAAGAGGATTGAGGGGTACAGATAGAAGTAGAGGTAGGTTAAAGGAATAGTCAGGGACCACTTCACAGGTCATAGGCCTGATGGGCCGCCGCGGGAGCAGACCGCTGGTCGCGATGGACCTCTGGTCTGACCCAGTTGAGGCAACTTTTTATGTTCTTAATGAGAACAGGATAGTGATTACAATGGGTAAATAATATGGTAATGTGGAGTAGACTGAAGATAAAAGGGAAAGGAAGAATGGGTGTGGAAAAAGTTGAAATTTTGATAGGTAGCTGAAGAGTGAAGAGAAGGGAGAAAGGGTGAAATTTGAGTGGACAGGGAGGAAAGAAGAAAAGCTAAATGGAAAGGTTAATATGTCAGAGGCAGTTGTAGTGAGGAAATGGAACAATACAGGAGAAAGAAGAAAAGACCAATGGACATCAACTGCTTGAAGAATATGCAGAAGACAGATAAAAGAGAAACTGGAATAAAGTTGATGGAAAAATAAATCTCCAGACAAAGGTTAAAAAAATGTTATTTTGAATTTTTTTACTGAAATATGTTAGCTTTGGGAAATATATATAGCAGATGTCTTTGTATTGTGTTCATTAGAAAAGGAAATGTATTTCTATTTTTATTTCTCCAGTGTTGAAGTACTCGCTGAGTTTAACTTTTGGTGGTTCCCAGTTCAATTTTTGTCTTTTTATTTTTGTTTCTAATTTGTGATCTCTTGTTCTGTATTTGGTGAGGGTCTGTCAGCATGATAGTAATGAAAGACTTGGGGAGTTTGGAGAAAAAGGGATCAGGGGGCCCTCCTTTATTTTCTGCCTTGGGCACTAGCATGTCTTAACACTGGCCCTGACCCTTGCTGTAGCTGGTGGTGATCCCCAAGTACCGCCAGCTGATCAGAACTCCCTTCTACCAAGTGTGGCACTTGCTGGCAGCATCCTTGAGCCACTGTGGCTTAGGGACATTGCTGCTGCCTGCTAAACTTGGCAAAAAGGAGTTTTGGCCACCTTCAGAGAACGTCTTCAGCTAACATAGCTTGAGGATTATCATCAGCTAGAGTATTTATATTTTATATTCAACATTAAAGGCTCTGGCAGAGACCCATTTACGAAACATGTATTTTTCTCAATTTATATTTCAAAATAAAGTATTTTTCTTTGCTTATTTGTAAATAGGTCTTTACCAAAGCCTCTAATGTAATTCAGTAGCATAATTAAATTAAATTACTACTTCTGAAGTTTATGAGACGACCGGTGGGAATGGAAGAGATTACTTGCAGGGTCAGGCGGGGATAGGTTTGATTTCTATCCCAGTGCTAACTCTCTAGCTGCTACCAGGCCAAGGATAAGTCACTGCTGCAGGAAGCAATGGCGTAGCCAGATAGCCAATTTTGGACAGGCCTCAGCCCAAAGTGGACCAGCATCTCTCTCTCTTTTTCCCTCCCTTCTCCCCCCCATCCCATGCAGCCACTCTCTTTCCCTCCCTTCCCACCTACCCCCATTCCATGCAGCTTCTCTCTTTCCCTCCCTTCCTACCCCCTCCAGCCTGTGAAACCTCTCCCTCCCTTCCCACCCCCAGCCCATGTAGCCTCTTTCTTTCTCTTCAGGTCACTGGCATCATGCTGCCAGCAGCTGACCCAGAAGCCTTCCCTCTGACGCATAACACAAATGTACAAACACTTGTGGCAGCCTGTGATGGCTGGGTGGCCCAAGCCCACCTACGCCCACGCTGTGGCTATGCCCCTGGCAGGAAGAGGAGCTGCTGCATTCTTCTTGGCCCCTCCTACTGTCTTTGGAATTTGTGTAGCAGCAGTGGCTGTCACGGGGCCTGGAACATTTTTTTCTTCCCTCGATATTCACTGTCTACTCCCCAAGAACTTTCCCTGTGCTTCTACTTTGGAGTAAAGGGAGGCTGGGCCTACTTAAGCAAGACTGGCAAATTTACATTGATGTATCTTCTATTTATATGCATTTGCATTAATGTGGGAGGCACCACTCCTGAGGGAACCACAGCATCCAAGACTTCCTCCAAACAGCAATATTCATTGACTTTTTACCTAAAGGGGATATGAATATTGCTGTGTGGAGAACATGGAGATAGCTGAAACTGTCTACTTTTATATTTTTGATAACAAGAGGGAAATACTATACAAAGTATAGAAACTAGAAAATCACATTAGAAGGGAAAATAATGCATGTGAGGTGTGTACTGGAGCATAGCAAGTACCCTGTGAGCAAATATTTCAGAAGCTTTATGGAGCTGTTTTGAATGTCAAGGAAGAAGGATCAGTGACCAGGAATATAAAAATAGTGCATACTGGTCACTAGGACCCTCATGGAATGACAGACTCTGAGGCATAGCATGATTGCATGACTAATCATATTAAAGAACAAGTCATGTTGAAAGTGAGAACTCTGGGAACTTTGAAGGGAATAAAATTGACTTCTTTCTGACCTATTGGCATTAATGCTATAGAAAAGGAGAGATGCCTGTAGACACTGAATTATCCAAGGAAAGAAAATGCCAGATCTCTGGGTTTTTCAGTTACTACCGAGCTCATTTGGTCATAGGCATACATGAAAGAAATTTAATACTGGGGTTATTTGCTACAGGGAGAAAGATTAACTCTTTAATGACTTCTAGAGTCTCCTTTAATCACTTCAGCTCTGCAGGTCAATTATAATAGCTCCTAAAGAAGGCATCTGTGAAGTTTCCCTGATTAGTTTGAGGAGGCAAGTATAGCAAATTCAGTAATAACACCTGGTGTCCGTCCCCCCCCCCCCCCGCCCCGCCCCATACCCTTCCTCCAGTCTAGGCCTGTGAATAGACATCTCTATACATGGACAAAATATCACCAGAAAATTACAGTGCCTGCTATAGAAAAACTGCCTTGGAGTTTATGGAAAGATTAGGTACTTAACTTGATATTCTTCTTTCTAGTAAATAGACACATAATTCTGAAACAGATGGGTTGCAAACCTCATTTACATTATTCTGCTCCACCTCTCCTCGCTCTGGGTTGTCTTGTTAACTCCTCAGGTTGTATCAAAGCAAATGGTCAGCCCTAGAGAGGAAACACAACAGGGAGGGATAGGGGGACAAGTCTGTTTTGCTTATATGACAACATATAAACATGAAACATTTAACCTTGAAACAAGGTGGAACGAACAGGCCACCTACCTGAGTGCAACATGCTATACGTGGGAAATGAAGATGGGAAACTGACTGGGTTGATGGTCAGTCTAGAAGAGGTATGCAGGCAGATTGATAGGCTTAAAAATGATAAATCCCCGGGACCAGATGGCATCCATCCGAGGGTAATCAAGGAACTTAAAGGGGCTATAGCTGAACTGCTTCAACTAATAGTCAATCTGTTGATCAAATCAGGAAGGATTCCGGAAGACTGGAAAGTGGCGAATGTTACACCAATCTTCAAGAAAGGTTCAAGGGGAGATCCGGGAAACTACAGACCAGTGAGTCTGATCTCGGTACCCGGAAAGATGGTAGAGGCGCTGATAAAAGACCACATCATTGATCACCTTGACGGACACTATCTGAAGAGGACCAGCCAGCATGGCTTCAGCAAAGGAAGATCTTGCTTGACGAACTTGCTGCACTTCTTCGAGGGAGTAAATAGGCAGATGGAGTATTGTGTACAATTCTGGAGGCCACATTACCAAAAGGATGTGCTGAGAGTTGAGTCAGTTCAAAGAATGGCCACCAAAATGGTCTCGGGACTCAAAGACCTCCCGTATGAAGAAAGGCTGAATAAATTGCAGCTATATTCACTTGAAGAACGTAGAGAGAGAGGAGACATGATAGAGACGTTTAAATATATCACCGGCCGTATTGAGGTGGAAGATGATATCTTCTTTTTTAAAGGCCCCTCTGCCACAAGAGGACATCCGCTGAAAATCAGGGGTGGGAAATTTCATGGCGATACCAGGAAGTTCTTCTTCACCGAAAGGGTGGTCGATCGTTGGAATGAACTTCCACCTCAGGTGATTCAGGCCAGCAGTGTGAAGGATTTTAAAAGGAAATGGGATACACATGTGGGATCTCTAGGGGGGTAAATTCAAGGGGGTAGGGTTGTTGGAGTGGGCAGACTTGATGGGCTGTGGCCCTTTTCTGCCGTCATCTTCTATGTTTCTATGTTTCTATAGACAAGGGTGACCCAGTCAACATTGTATATTTGGATTTTCAGAAGGCGTTCAACAAGGTTCCACATGAATGACTACTTCGGAAAATTGCGAGCCAGGAAATGAGGGTGAAATACTCACATGGATCAAAAACTGGCTGGCGGGTAGGAAGCAGAATGTGGGGGTGAATGGACAATACTCAGACTGGAAAAACATCACGAGTGGAGTGCCGCAGGGTTCAGTGCTTGGACCCGTGCTCTTCAATATATTTATAAATGACCTGGAAATTGATCCGACGAGTGAGGTGATTAAATTTTCAGATGATATGAAGTTATTCAGTGTGGTGAAGATGCAGGGGGATTGCAAAGTTCTTCTTCACCCAGAGTGTGGTGGAAAGCTGGAATGCTCTTCCTGAGGCTGTTATAGGGGAAAACACCCTCCAGGGATTCAAGACAAAGTTAGACAAGTTCCTGCTAAACCGGAATGTACGCAGGTATGGCTAGTCTTAGTTAGGGCACTGGTCTTTGACCTAGGGGTCGCCGCGTGAGCCGACTGCTGGGTACGATGGACCGCTGGTCTGACCCAGCAGTGGCAATTCTTATGTTCTTTTTTTTTTTTTTTTTTAATTTATTGATAATGCAGCCAAAGCCATAACAAGAAACAAAATTTGTAATACAATGTTATACAAGTACAGTGCAAACAGTCCAGGAAAGGGAACAGTAAACAATCAAGAGGAATCTGCAAGGCCTTGCCTGCCAGCAGAATACCCACAGAAAGCAAGAATATAATAGCAAGTTTTGTAGCAGACTCCATGGAATGATATGGCAGAGATCCCCTTGGTGAACTAACCAAGGCTGCAATAACAATTGTATAATAGAAAGAACAGACACCACACATACATTCATATCCAAGTCTTACAGGCAACAACCAGCCAGGTGTACCATAATAGCCACACCATGTGAACCCCCCACACATCCCCCCACATACACCAGCCATATACACACCAAACATCCCGGCTTGAGAGTAGAAGGTATGGTGCCCCCAAGATCCAGCCAATCAAGATCACTCACGGACCCGTGGGGCGGCCCCTTCAGCCGCCCTCTGGAGCGCCTTCCACAAAGAAACATAAAGGCGTTTATCAAGAGAGAATGCAGTCTGGTAGGTATGTATTTCAAAAATAGCCACCTCCTTCATCAGCTATAGCCATTGTGGAAAGGAGACCAGTGTCGACTCCACCCAATGCCTGAGCAAGAGTTTTTTCATCATCAAGAGAGCTATGTACAAAAACTTCCAGGGTGGGAGAGTAAATCTGCCGTGTAGCAATTCCCTCTGATCACCCAACTACAGCAGGCCGTAGTCCCGTGGCACCCGGAGCCCCACCAAGTCATCTAGAAAGGGAAGGACCAGAAGCCAAAGAGCCAAATGAGGGTATTCCAAAAACATGTGGACCAGGGTACCCTCTGCCTTCTGGCAGTGTGAGCAAGTGGCATCTTCCCATAGACCCATAGCCTTTCTCTGGGTTCTAGAGACATAAGCACGATGCAGGATTTTAAACTGTGGTTCTCTAAAGTCTGTGGAACCCACTAAAAGAGAGAGATTAGCAAAGAGGTCCAGAAATTGAGCTCTGGTGAAGTCGACCGCCAGGTCCCTGGACCACTGGCCAACTACTCGTTCTAGACATAAGGCCCTGGGGATAAGCTTAAGAATTCTATACCATGTGGCCAACTTGTTCAGCTGTGAGGGAACCAGCACCAATTGTGCGTCTAAGCTGCCAAAGGGACCACTGTTCCTCCCATTTGTGTACCAGGGATAAATAATAATGTCATATTTGTAAATATGCCAAAAAATGCGTAGCTGGGAGCTCCCATCTGGCCTGTAATTGAGAGAAAGTGGGGAAAACCTCCATGCCCCCCTTGGCAAGATGCCGCAGACTGACACAGCCCCGGGACTCCCACAACTGGAACCTCAAGAGGCCCATCCCCTGAGGAAAGGCCACATTCCCCAACAAAGGGAGGAAAGGGGATGCCTGAGGTGAACGCCGTTGCCATTTCCACCACTACCACCAAACTAGACGGAAAGGTTTCAAAGATTGGAACCGAGGACCAGCCCTGGACACAGCCTGGGGTGACACATGCAATAAGGATAAAAAAAAGAGTGTGGGGTGCACCAGGCAGTCATCCACCTACTGGGCAAAAATTTATAACTACCAGTAATCCCCTCATGTACAAACCCTAGCAGCATTGTCTTGGGCCTGACCATAGTCCGAAGTCGTGCGAGCACTGTGCTACTCTTCAACCTCGAGCCCTTAAACATCATTGGGTTCAAGTGGAAAAGCTGTTCAGGACGGACTCTTCAGCTATACCCTCGACCTCGATTTCTGACTCGGTCCAGACTTCAACTGAGGGTCCTCCTGTTTCCACAACTCCGACCTCGAGTCTCATCAGACCTTCCTCATTTGGATCGTCTTTGGCCTCGAGTACACCTGCTTTATCTTCCCCTGACCTTCCCTCAGGCCAGATACCTAAGCAGAAGGTTCCTGCGGTGGTCCTCAAGTTATCCAAGCATCAATCCAAGTCAAAGCATGCTTCTACTTCCACCTCGGAGCCTATATAGCCTCAGCAAGTAGTCCAGTTTCAGACTCAGTCCACAATTGCAGGCTTCTCTCCAGACCATGTTAGAGCGACAATATGTTCAGTTACTGAACAAATATGGTCCTGCCTCGACTGTGCCTCCTGCAGTCCAGCCTGGGCAATCGGCAGTCTCCCGTGAGGTCAAATTCCTGCCTGTGCCTCGAGCCAAGACTATGCTCTCTATGCAAGGAGTTGAGTCTTTGCGAGTGTCTCGACAGGAATTCTCACACTCCATACAAGGAGCCAAGTCTTTGGGAGTGCTTCGAGATTCCTCGATCCAAACCACTAAGTCTATGGGGTTTCGATCTACAGCTTCTAGCTCTATTCATTCACCAGCAGCACTGCCCGTTTCCAGGCATAGGGCGAAGTCTCCTTGATCTCACCCCAGACCTACTTCCAGGCAGCACTCTCGTCATAGATCGAGGCCCTCAATGAGGCATCCATCGAGGAACAGGTCTTCTTCCACAGAAAAGCCTTCCTCGTTCAGGCCTCAATCCAGACCTTCCAGTTCTTCGAAGCCTCCAACTCCTCGATCGAGGTCTCCAATTCCAGACCCCAAGGATTCAACTGATTCCAATGCCTCCTCCAAGTCTGTTTATTCCTTGGGTTATCAATACTCCAGAGAGGCTTCGCCTTCGTACTCCACTCGAGATGCCTCAAGGTCATCGAGTCCTTCTCGAGGCCAGGCTCTGGCAGATCAATTGTCCTTTTCCTCCTTTCTTCGTCAAATGGCTGATGACCTGGATATTAAGTTAGACGCTAGCTCTAAATATTCTAAGGAGTATTTAGAAGAAATGCATCTGCCTCAACCTCCTGCAGAGTCACTCAAGCTTCCTCTTAACTGGCTTTTGTGTCAAACTTTCAAACGAAATCTAGAGACTCCTTATGCTATACCTGCTGTTCCAGGCAAATTGGATCGAGGTATAGAACTCTACATTGCAAAGGGTTTGAGAATTCACATCTCACCAATCCCTCTTTGTGGAATCCTCATTGAAGAGAACCCATCCTTCCAGAGTCTATGCCACAGTACCTCCTGGAAGAGAGAGAAAGACCATGGACAAGTTTGGCCGTTGCCTTTATCAGAATTTCATGATGGCCTCCAGAGTCCTCAACTACAAGTTTATCGTCACAACTTATTTTAAGTTCTTGATTGATCATCTTCCAAGTTTTATGAAGAACTTGGATGAACATAGACATGTGGAGTTTCTAGAGCTTTCTGCTACTTTGGCGCAACTTCGGTTACATCTTCTCCAGTCATCTTATGATGCCTTTGAACTTTCGTCCAGGGTCACTGCTTTCTCAGTAGCGATGTGCCTGCCTGGCTTCATACCATTGATATGAAGCCCAGTCTTCAGGACTGTCTGGCTAATATTCCTTGTGAGGGCAATGACCTCTTTGATGAATCCTTAGAGGCCGCCACCAAGAAGTTGTCTGAGCATGAAAAATCTTTTGCTTCAATTGTCAGACCAAAGCCAAAGCCAGCCCCTGCAAAACCTTCTCAACCTCTTCCATTCTTCCAGAGGCGCTATTCTCCAAGGGCGGCTCCATACACTTGAGCACCCCCCCCCCCAAGAAACAGCAGCAATAGAAGCAACAAAAACCTCAGCTTTCTGCTGCACCTAAGGCTGCTCAGTCTTTTTGGCTGTCTCAAACAGAGCATAACCTCCATCGTTCTGTCTCTGTCCTCCCTTCCCCCATAGGAAGTTGTGTATAAAATTTTTACCATTGATGGAAGACCATTACATCCAACCTCTGGGTGTTGTCACTAATCAAGGAAGGATAGTCTCTTCATTTCACTCAGGTTCCACCAGAGCTTCCTCCAAGAGAATATCCTTCCAATCCATCCCAGACCGCCCTTCTTTTTCATGAAGCTAAAGCTCTGCTTCATCTCCGACCCATACTGGATCTCAGGACTAAAGAGTTGCGCGGGGACAGAAATCCTACCCGTCCCCGCCAAAGTCCCACCCGTCCCCGTGAGGAATCCCACCCGTCCCCGCGAGGAATCCCCTCCGTCCCCACCCGTCCCCGTGAGGAATCCCCTCCGTCCCCGCCCGTCCCTATAAACTTCAGAAATAGTTATTTCATTTAATTATGCTACTGAATTAAAGGCTCTGGTAGAAACCCATTTACAAATAAGCAAAAAGACTTTATTAATTTGGAAATATTAATTGGGAAGAATACATACTTTGTAAACGGGTTTCTACCAGAGCCTCTAATGTTTATAAATTTTTATCAACACAACTAATATACTACTTTATCCTGAAGCAAAAAAAAAAAAAAGAAATAGAATTCTTTTCCTACCTTTGTTGCCTGGTTTCTGCTTTCCTCATGTTCTCATTCAGTTCCTTCCATCCACTGTCTCTCTTCCTTCTGCGTCTTCCATTTGCTCTGTTACTGTGCCTCTCCCTTTCTCCCCCCTTCCAAATTGATCTGGCACCCATCTTCTTCCCTCCGCTCCCCCATAGTCTGGCATCTCTGTCTTCTTACCTGCCAGCGTCTTCTCCCCAATCTCTCTTCCCAATTTCAGCGTCTTTCTCCCCCCATCTTCCTGTCAGCATCCTTCTCCCCCTCTGTCTTCCACATGTGCTTTCAGTGTCCTTCTCCCCCCTCTGTCTTCCCCATGTCCTTTCAGTGTCCTTCTCCCCCCTATGTCTTCCCCATGTCCTTTCAGCGTCCTTATCCCCCCTCTGTCTTCCCCATGTCCTTTCAGCGTCCTCCACCCCCCCCATCTTCCCCATGTCCTTTCAGCGTCCTTCTCCACCCCTTTGTCTTCCCCATGTGCTTTCAGCGTCCTCCCCCCCGTCTTCCCCATGCCCTGTCAGCATCCTTCTCCCCTTCTGTCTTCCACACGTGCTTTCAGTGACCTTCCTCCCCCCGTCTTCCCCATGGCCTTTCAGCGTCCTTCTCCACCCCTTTGTCTTCCCCAGTGCTTTCAGCGTCCTTCTCCCCCCTCCTTCTCTCCCGCCCCAGGTACAGCACAGCCAGCCAGGTCCCCTTACTTTTGTGGTGCTTCCCCCACCCGACCGACCGACCGACAACAGCCCCGGTCTGACAAACCTCCCTGCCCTTAACCGCGAATCTAAATTTCCTTCTTACAGCTGCTGTAAGTAGGTAATTTAGATTCGCGGTTAAGGGCAGGGAGGTTTGTTGGACCGGGGTTGTTGTCGGTCGGTCGGGGAAACGCCACAAAAGTAAGGGGACCTGGCCGGCTGTGCTGCACCGGGGCGGGGCGGACTGCCCCCCTCCCTTGGTAGCCACTCGAGCCCGGAGGCTACTCTACTCTCCTTCTCCTTACCTGCCCTGCCTGCAGCACAGAGCCGAACGGAAGTCTTCCCGACGTCAGCGCTGACGTCAGGAAGACTTCCGTTCGGCTCTGTGCTGCAAGCAGAGCAGGTAGGGGGAAAAGCCGCGTGACTTAGTACATCCAGCCCCGCAGGAACCCCGCGACCCTCGGAGGTGATCCCATGGGATCCCCGCGACCCGAAGGGGGAACCCGCGGGATGCCCGCGGGTTCCGCGGGATGCCCGTCATCCCCGTTCCCGTTCAGCTCTCTACTCAGGACTCTCAACAAATTTTTGGCCAAAGAAAATTTTTGCATGTTGCCCCTGGCGTCCCTTTATCCCCTTCTAGATCAGAACTATGGTTATGTTTCTCTAGATCTCAAGGAGGCTTACACTCACATTCCTATTCAACAGGCCTCCTGTCAATACCTTAAATTTCGGGTGGGGAATCTGCATTATCAATACAGAGTGCTACCCTTTGGCCTGGCATCACCTCCCAGAGTGTTCACCAAGTGCCTAGTGGTGGTAGCAGCAGCTCTAAGGAACCATGGTCTTCAGGTGTTTCTCTACCTAGACGACTGGCTCATTAAAAATTCAACATCTCAGGGGGTTATTGTAGAGATCCAACGGACTACTTGGTTCCTACAAAGCTTGGGATTTGAAATCAACTTTCCCAAATTCCATCTTCTAATCCTCTCAGAATCTACAATTCATCAGAGCTGTTCTGGACACTATCCAACTCAGAGCATTCCTTCCTCAACAACGTCTGGATGCTTTTCTTCAGCTCCGTCACAAAGTGTCTTCCCTCTCTTCAATCTCAGCGAGACACATGATGGTACTACTAGGTCACATGGCCTCCACAGTTCACGTGACTCCTTTTGCCAGACTTCACCTCAGAATTCCTCAGTGGACGCAGGCTTGCGAACCACTCTCTCAACACATTACAGTCCCTTCTTCCTTGAGACAGTCTCTCCGCTGGTGGATGCTCTCTCCAGAGGTTTACTGTTTCAGCCACCACTTCATCAGAAGGTCTTCACGACAGATTCTTCGATCTACGCTTGTGGGGCTCATCTCGACGGTCTCCGTACTCAAGGCCATTAGTCCAGCTTGGATCATCAGTGTCATATCAATCTGTTGGAACTCAGAGTGGTCTTCAATGCTCTGAAAGCTTTTCACATCTTCTTCACGACCAGGTAGTCCTCATTTGGACGGACAACCAAGTCGCCATGTACTATGTCAACAAGCAGGGAGGAATGGGATTGCTTCCTCTTTGTCAAGAAGCTCTAAAGGTTTGGAATTGGGCAATCCTTCACAACACCTTCTTCAACGCTGTCTACATTCAAGGGGAGAAAAACTGTCTGGAGGACAAATTGAATCGTCTTCTGCAACCTCACTAATGGACCTCAATTCTTCGCCTCTTCATCACATTTTTTCTCAGTGGGGAACTCCTAAGATAGATCTCTTTGCACCTCTCCACAACTACCAAACTGCCTCAGTTCTGCTCCAGGATATACTCTCCTCATCGCCTCGAGGCAGATACTTTTCTATTGTAATGGACAATATGCATTCCTGTATGCATTCCCTCCATTCCCTCTTATTCTCAAGACTCTGGTCAAGCTGAAGAACAATCATTTCACCACGATTCGGATGCTTCTCAGTGGCTGAGACAACCTTGGTACTCCCTTCTACTTCAACTCAGTAGCAGGGAGCCATACCTTCTACCAGTTTTTCCATCACTGCTTATACAGAGTCAAGGGTCTCTACTTCATCCCAACTTGCAGTCTCTACACCTGACAGCTTGGTACCTCTCAACATAACTCCTCTTCAGTTTTCTTAACCTGTAAAAGACATTGTAGAGGCTTCTAGAAAGCCTACCACTAGACAATGCTACCACCAGAAATGGACTAGATTTTCTACATGGTGCATCTCTCCTCCTTGGCTTCTGTCTTGGATTATCTTTTGCACATATCTACCTCTAGCCTCAAGTCTACATCTATCCGAGTCCATCTCAGTGCAATTGCTGCTTTCCATCAGCCTATTGAAGGGAAACCCCTCTCTGCTCATCCAGTGGTTTCCAAGTTTATGAAAGGACTTTTCAATGTCAAACCTCCTCTCAAACCACCTCCAGTGGCTTAGGATCTCAAAGTTGTTCTTGCTCAATTGATGAAGCCTCCATATCTATGGCTCATCTCAAATATCTCACTTGGAAAGTGGTGTTTCTCATTGCCCTCACATCTGCCCGAAGAGTCAGTGAGCTGCAAGCTTTAGTTGCTGATCTACCTTTCACAGTTTTCCACATAAGACGTATTCATCCAAAATTCTTACCTAAAGTGGTTTCAGAATTTTATCTCAACCAATCTATTGTACTTCCAGTATTTTTTTTCCAAAGCCTCATTCTCATCCTGGAGAATCGTCTCTTCATACTCTGGACTGTAAATGTGCTTTGGCCTTCTATTTAGAACGCACCAAACCACACAGATCTGATCCTCAACTTTTTGTCTCCTTCGATCCAAACAAGTTGGGACATCCAATTTCTAAGCGTATCATCTCTAACTGGATGGCTGCTTGTATCTCTTTCTGCTATGCCCAGGCTGGACTGCATCTACAGAGTTGAGTCACAGCCCACAAAATCAGAGCCATGGCGGCTTCAGTAGCTTTTCTCAGATCCACTCCTATTGAGGAAATTTGCAAAGCTGCCACCTGGTCCTCAGTTCATACATAGAAACATAGAAATAGACGGCAGATAAGGGCCATGGCCTATCTAGTCTGCCCACCTCAATGACCCTCCCCTACCTTTCTCTGTGAATAGATCCCACGTGTCTATCCCATTTGGCCTTACAATCAGGCACACTGCTGGCCTCAATAACCTGAAGTGGAAGACTATTCCAGCGATCAACCACCCTTTCAGTGAAAAAGAATTTTCTGGTGTCCCCATGCAGTTTCCCGCCCCTGATTTTCCACGGATGCCCCCTTGTTGCCGTGGGACCCTTGAAAAATAAGATATCTTCTTCCACCTCAATGCGGCCCGTGAGATACTTGAATGTCTCGATCATGTCTCCCCTCTCTCTGCGTTCCTCGAGTGAGTACAGCTGCAACTTATCCAGCCGTTCCTCGTACGGGAGATCCTTGAGTCCCGAGACCATCCGGGTGGCCATTCTCTGGACCGACTCCAGTCTCAGCACATCCTTACGGTAATGCAGCCTCCAGAATTGCACACAGTATTCCAGGTGGGACCTCATCATGGATCTATACAATGGCATAATGACTTCAGGCTTACGGCTGACGAAACTCCTGCGTATGCAACCTACGATTTGCCTTGCCTTGGATGAAGCTTGCTCCACTTGATTGGCAGTCTTCATGTTCTCACTGATGATCACCCCTAAGTCTCGTTCTGCTTCAGTTCTTGTTAGGATCTCGCCATTAAGGGTGTAAGTCTTGCATTGATTTTGGCTGCCCAGGTGCATGACTTTGCATTTTTTTGGCATTGAAGCTGAGTTGCCAGGACCTAGACCAGCGCTCCAGTAGGAGTAGGTGGTGCATCATGTTGTCGGACATTGAATTTATGTCTGTTGTGCTTTTGCCCACTACATTGCTTAGTTTGGCATCATCGGCGAATAATGTTATTTTACCTCGCAGCCCTTCTGCCAAGTCTCTTATAAAGATGTTGAATAGGATCGGGCCCAGGACCGAGCCCTGCGGCACTCCACTGATTACCTCCGTCTTTTCGGAAGGGGTGCCGTTCACCACTACCTCTGAAGCCTACCTCCAAGCCAGTTCCCAACCCATTTCGTCAATGTGTCGCCCAATCCTATAGAACTCATCTTGCTCAGCAACCTGCGGTGTGGTACGCTATCGAATGCTTTACTGAAGTCCAGGTATACGATGTCCAGGGACTCCCCAACATCCAGCTTCCTCGTCACCCAGTCAAAGAAGCTGATCAGGTTGGATTGGCAGGATCTCCCCTTAGTAAATCCATGTTGACGGGGATCCCGTAGATTCTCCTCGTTCAGGATCGTATCCAATTGGCGTTTGATTAGAGTTTCCATTAGTTTGCACACTATTGATGTGAGACTCACCGGTCTGTAGTTTGCTGTCTCCATCTTGGAGCCTTTCTTGTGGAGTGGAATGACGTTAGCCGTCTTCCAGTCCAACGGGACGTTACCCGTACTAAGGGAGAGATTGAAGAGCACGGATAGCGGTTCCGCCAAGACATCACACAACTCCCTGAGCACCCTGGGGTGTAGGTTGTCAGGCCCCATTGCCTTGTTAACCTTAAGCTTTGGCAGCTCGCAGTAGACACCGCTGGGTGTAAACTCGAAATTACTAAACGGGTCATCTGCGTCAACCCTTGTCTGTAGCTGAGGGCCGAGTCCTGGCGCCTCGCGGGTGAAGACTGAGCAGAAGTATTCATTTAACAGTTGAGCTTTTTCCGAGTCACCTCTCATTATTGTTTGGATGTTTTCTCCAGATGGGATGGCCATTTTGGCCAGAGAGTGTTACAAAATGTATTCTCCCAAGTTGCGAACACTCTCACCATCCCATTCTGGTTAGCTTGGAAGTCACCCATATGTGAGAATAGGCTGCCTGCTTGTCCTGGGATAAAGCACAGTTACTTACTGTAACACTTGTTATCCAGGGACAGCAGGCAGCTATTCTCACAATCGTCCCACCTCCCCTGGTTGGCTTCTCTGCTAGCTATCTGAACTGAGGAGACTCGCCCTGTGCTTGGCAGGAAGGTACTCGTGCATGCACGGTGCGGCAGACTTAAAACTTCTGAGTTTCTACAAGCAAGTCTGCTTGCGAGGCTGTCCACATCCGGGCTCCGTGGATGACGTCACCCATATGTGGGAATAACTGCCTGCTGTCCATGGATAACAACTGTTACAGTAAGTAACTGTGCTATCAAGTCAATAACCATAATCGAGCAACAAGCTCAGGAACCAGGAAATGGACCATAAAAAGATCACATGAAGATATTAGAACAGCAACAATATTCCAGAGATCATAGGAAAGAAAAGAAGAGAAGAGAAAGATAAAAAACCCAAATATATATATTGTAGCTCAGCCATCCCTCAGGCAATGTTAGGGACTGACACACACCATTTCAAAAAGGCCCCGGTGTGCTTCCCCAAGATGGAAGTCCCTGTTAAGATGGAATTCTTTATTTCAATATCAATTCAGGCAGTATCAAGAAGTAAGCATTTCACAGGGTCAAGTTTATTTGATACTGCAATTTTAACAGGAAAAGCAAACTGGTCAAAATCAAAAATATTCAGGATGCTCACCAAAGGTTCAGTGCCCTGGCCTAGCAGGACCTCTGGGCTTCACTTGCCACCCTCAGAGTTTTCTTTCAGTACAAAGGAGGTTTAATCCTTTTCAAAGTCCATGAAACATTTCCTCACATGAGAGTTCAAGCAATACATAGTCTTTCAAAAACAGACCAGAAAACACATAACAAAAAATACAGGAAATTTTTCACTTTAAACTACATTGGTCTTTCCTATAACTGTGCCCAAAGCTACATCACAGCTGAATCTCATTTCCACAAAGCTGCAGGAAGGAGAATTAGTGGATTTGCCAAAATATCAGTACTTTATCAAAAATGCAGCTCACATCCCCACTCCAAAAGATGATAGGCAAATCCTCCCCAATTCCCTCAAGTCTCCTGGGTGTTGGGATAAACAGTTAAAAAAAAAAGACACCATAAAATAAATGCTTCAAATAACAACAGTTCATCAGCTAGCTTTCAAATTGTGCTGGCAGAGTTCATTACTTGCCTTCTCTTATGACAGCCATATTATGCACTGTTCAGCAGACAGAGTGAAACCAAAAATATGCTTTTTAGTATTAAAAAAAAACTCCATTCCTGTTGAGCCACACCCTGCCAGTCAGTTTCCCTGTCTCTGCATTTGTCCATAGACCTTTTCACAAAAAGAAAAACTCAGCTTTTCACACCAAACTTAGAAAAGCCTTTGACTTTAGCAACACACAAATAGTTCTGTTCCATTCAGGAAATCAACTCACTTCCATTGTCTCCTCAAAGTGGTTCAGGTGAGTCCAAAATCTCCATAGGCTCTCCAGCACTATCCTGGGTTATCTCTCTCTTCCTCAGGTTCCTTCTTACCTTTAGGCTCTATTTTAAATCCAAGGCAATAAATCAGTATATTAATTTATAATACCTTGGATAACTGATTCCTCTGGTTAATTGAGGAAGTGGTCAAGAATGATGGTCAATGGTAAAAAGGGGAAAGCCTTGAAAAAGCAGGAAGCAAAACATGTTTGCTTGCTCCCTGATTTTTCAGACCACAAAGATAAGTGTTGTTATTTATAAATTATTCTAAAGTATTTATATTGATGGATTGAACCAGTTAAGAGTTAACATGTGAAGCTTAGGGCTGTGAATGTATTGAGACCTGAGTTATCTCTCTGAGGCTCTGAGATATACCAGAGGAATTGCTGGTTCTCCTCAGGTTCCTGCATTACCACATCTTCAGGTTGCAGTGAATCAGGAGCCTCTCCAAATGTGTCTGTTTCCCTGGACTGCCTTTCCAACTGAGGCTTCCAGGCTTCAAATTCTCTGTGTGCTGACCTGACCCATCCAGCTCTGTGCGGGGGAGGGCTGCTGTTCTGTATAGCGGATTGAAGGAGAGTGCAGATAATGCGGGAGATTTAAGAGGAATTTAGAGACATTGCAATAATTTGAAAGAGAGAAGCCCAAAACAGTTAATGTTTACATAATTTGTGTTTTTGAGGCCATATTAATTTTTCCATTCCAGACTTTATCCAGCCAGAAATGCTGTGAGGGTAATGTAGGATCTTTCTATTTTTGTGCAATGCAAAGTTTTTGTATAAAATCAAAATGTGCAAAAGAGCTCAATTGATCTGGTGGTTTACCCAATAAAATAAGAGCAGGGTTTGGAAGAAGTTCCTTTTGAACTAGAATTGAGATATATCTCATTATAGCTTTCCCAAAAAATTTGAATTCGTGGACAAGCCAACCACATATAAATCATATCTCCAGGTAGCTTACAACCCCACTAACAATAAGGTGAAATATCAGAATTCCAATGGTGGAGACACTGGGGAGTTAAGATATACATTATATAATATGCACAACTATATATTAACATGTGACAGAGATAAAGAGGACCTGAAGCAATAAGCCCAAATCTCAGTCCAGAAAGTATCCAAACTACAGTTTCCCAACAAAGGTTCCCATGTAGTCATATATTGAAAGCGAGGAGGTGGTAAGAGTATGAAAAGTATTTTTAATAAACAGCGAGATGAAATTCTTAAGAGAAATATATTTAAAAAGAATTTCCTCAGTGATGTAAGAGTCGAGCTACTTTGTCAATTATGTTTTCTTCTAAGAGTGTAGTCTACAGACCTTTGACTCAATCGCAGCAAATTGATAAGGATCTGGTTGTGTATATCCAAAAGTTTGGAAAAAAAGAGGAAGTGCTGCTGTTGGGAGATTTCTTCAACCTGCTAGATGCGGACTGGAATGTTCAGTCTGTGGAATCGGAAAGAAGTAGGGAGATTGTGGATGCCTTTCAAGAGGCTCTGCTCAGACATATGGTGATGGAACCCATGAAGGAAAAAGTGATATTGGATCAGGTCCTCACAAATGGGGAAAGTATCTCTAATGTTCAAGTGGGTGCTCACCTGGGAAGTAGTGATCATCAAACTGTTTGATATAACGGTTAAAGTGGAGATTGGCTGCACAATACTTAAAGTCCTAGATTTAAAACGTATGGACTTTAATAAAATGGGAAAGTGCCTGAAGAAAGAGCTGTTAGGATGGGAGGACATAAGAGAAATGGAATGATGTGATGGCGAATCTGGAAATACTGGAATCATGAAAAGCCAGCCATTGAGCGAAGATGATTATTTTATAGTAGATTAATCAGAGGAAAGTTGACTAAGTCAGTATCTAAGGACATTTGCTGAAATGGAGAGTAGCAGCACAAAAAGACTAAAAAAAAAAGACTGCCAGAAGAACTTAAAAAGACACAAAGGATCTAGAATTGCAGACTTGCATGGTCTGTGTATGGCCGTTTGGTGGAGGATGGGCTGAGGAGGGCTTCAGTGGCTGGGAGGGTGCAGATGGGCTGGAGTAAGTCTTAACAGAGATTTCGGCAGTTGGAACCCAAGCACAGTACAGGGTAAAGCTTTGGATTCTTGCCCAGAAATAGCTAAGAAGAAAAAAATAAAAAAATAATTAAAAAAAAATTTACATTGAATCAGGTTGGGCAGACTGGATGGACCATTTGGGTCTTTATCTGCCGTCATCTACTATGTTACTATGTTACAAACATAGGCAGTAAATGAGTCAATAGGTTCTGAGAGTGGTATTCTGAAGATTAGAAAATTGTGTGGACACAAGGCAATAAATAGAATATTTTATATATATACAGTATATAAAATTTTTGTGAAACGGGATATGCTCAGTGAGAGGTCAGCGAAGGGAGGAGAACCTCCAGCGCTTTGAACAGCAAGGCAAAGGCTAAACAAACCCCTACCAGCACACCATTATCGGATACCTCACGTGTACCTCAACAGAAATAGTGAAAAACAGTGTAATAAATAATTATAATAATCACACAATTAAAATCAAGCAGAAAAACTACTCTGAGAACCCCCCAACCAACTCCCACAATAAACTCAGACTTAGCTTGGATTAGATGAAAACAATTTCCTTCAGCTTAATAGGAAAGTCCAGGGAATCACCACATTCAAAGATTCCCTTATGGCAGGGTTCAACCAAGCCCGGTTTCAGTAACTCAGCGTCCCTTTATCAGGAACCCATCGGTACTGAATAGCTGGAAAAAAATATATAAAAATAATCAATGGCCATGCAGATTAACAATCCAAGCTGTCTGGGAAGAGGGCGGAGCTAACAGAGTGGAACGCACGCCGTGCTTAAAAGCCAAACAGGAAATACGTCATGAAGAGGAGAACCAATAAAAAAAAACAAAGCAAAAAATGACAGCACTACATGATAGTGTTCCACTCAATGCTATCATTCAGTCCATGGGGTTGTACAGAACGCAAGTGGAAAATCCAGAATTGTTCTCTTAGTTGGATGCGAGACATCTTGTCCCCTCTAAAATCCCCAGGAAGTTGTTCCAGGACAAACCAAGTTAGTTCATAAAATTCATGGCCCTTGTCCAAGCAGTGGGGAACTACGGGAGCAGAAAGAGAGGTGGTATTGAATACCACTCTCAGAACCTATTGACTTATTTACTGCCTTTATGTTTGTGTCTTTTGAAATGGAGAGTAGGCCAAAAGAGGTGTAATTGGAGTGAAATTAGAAATATAGCCTTCAAAGAGCAAATTTTCTTCTAGCTGCACAGAGCTGGTGAAATAAAAAGATGATGTTTCAATTCCCGAGACTAATTATGTGTGTCAGAAAAGGAAGCAGAGTGTACGGATGAACAAGTGTTTCTTCGAGTCTTACTCAGGTAGAATATGCCATAGGATTTATCCAGACATGCAAAAAGAAGAACACCTCGCCGTAGGATATAGACAGTCTTACAAAAGGCAAGGGAGACATCTTTTCAACCAGTGATAAAGTCTTTATTAAAACTATTGTCCCAGCAATGTAGTGCTTGAAGACAAGCTGACCAATAATACCATTGTAAATTTGGCAATACAAGATATTTTAGGAAGAAATAGTATAGGAGCCTTAATTAATGGTCTTTTATTATACCATATATAATGCACATTGCAAGACTGTAGTGTAGAAAAAAATTAGCGAGGAATTAATATGGGCAGGTTAATGAATAGAAAAAGAATTTTAGGAAAGATGAATATCTTAAATATATTGATTCTTCCAAGCCAAGAGAAAAAAAATGATCTGGAAATTGGGTTGCCAAATCCTTGGATAGTAATTGATGGAGCAGTGGTAAAAATTAAGCGCAAAAAGGTGGTCCAGCCAATTAGAAATTTGTATACCTAAGTACCGAAATTGTGAAGTCCAGTTTAATCCATACGGTAAGGGAAATTGTGCTATAGTTCGCGAGTTAGGGTTACAAGGCTTAACAGATTTCCCAAAATTAATAGTGAAACCCAAAAGAGAACTAAATTCTGTAATGATGTTAAAACTATTGGGTTATAAATAGAAACATAGAAACTGACGGCAGAAAAGGGCCACGGCCCATCTAGTCTGCCCACACTAATGACCCACCCCCTAACTTCCTCCGTGAAGAGATCATACATGCCAATCCCACTTTTTCTTAAAATCTGGCAAGCTGCTGGCCTCAATTAATTGTAGTGGAAGACTATTCCAGCGATCAAACACCCTTTCGGTGAAGAGATATTTTCTGGTATCACCATGAAATTTCCCACCCCTGAGTTTTAACGGATGCCCTCTTGTAACCGCGGGACCTTTAAGAAAAAAGATATCTTCTTCCACCTCAATACGGCCCATGACATATTTGAACGTCTCGATCATGTCTCCCCTCTCTCTGCGTTCCTCGAGTGAGTATAGCTGCAACTTATCCAGCCGTTCCTCATACGGTAGATCCTTGAGTCCTGAGACCATCCGGGTGGCCATTCGCTGAACCGACTCAACTCTCAGCACATCTTTGTGGTAATGTGGCCTCCAGAACTGTACACAGTATTCCAGATGGGGTCTCACCAAGGATCTGTACAATGGCATTATAACCTCGGGCTTACGGCTGACGAAACTTCTACGGATACAACCTATGATTTGTCTAGCCTTGGTCGAAGCTTTCTCCTCTTGATTGGCAGTCTTCATGTCTTCACAAATGATCACCCTCAAGTCTCGTTCTGCTACAATCCTTGCTAGGGTCTCACCATTTAAGGTGTAAGTCCTGCATGGATTTTTGCTGCCGAGGTGCATGACCTTGCATTTTTTGGCATTGAAACTTAGTTGCCAGGTCCTGGACCAATGCTCCAGTAGGAGTAGGTCATGCGTCATACTGTCAGGCATTGAGCTTTTGTTAGGCACTGTGCTTATGTCTGTTGTGCTCTTGTCAACTATATTGCATAGTTTGGCGTCATCGGCGAATAACAATTTTTCCTCAAAGCCCCTTAGCCAAGTCTCTTACAAAGATGTTGAATAGGATCGGGCCCAGGACCGAGCCCTGCGGCACTCCGCTGATCACCTCCGTCATTTCGAAGGGGGTGCTGTTTACCACCACCCTTTGAAGTCTACCATTAAGCCAGTCCTTAACCCATGCAGTTAATGTGTCACCTAATCCCATCAAAATCATCTTGTTCAATAACCTGCAATGTGGGATGCAATCAAATACTTTGCTGAAGTCTAAGTACACGATGTCTAGGGACTCCACTATATCCAGCTTTCTTGTTACCCAGTCAAAGAAGCTGATCAGATTGGATAAGCAGGACCTTCCCTTTGTAAATCCGTGTTAATGGGGATCTCGTAGATTCTCCTCGTTCAGGATTGTGTCCAATTGGCGTTTGATCAGAGTTTCCATTAGTTTGCTCACTATCGATGTGAGACTCACCGGTCTGTAATTCACAGCCTCCGTCTTGCATCCCTTTTTGTGGAGTGGAATGACGTTAGCCGTTTTCCAGTCCAACGGGACTCTTCCTGTACTTAGGGAAAGGTTGAAGAGCGCGGATAACGGTTCCGCCAAGACGTCACTTAACTCCCTGAGCACCCTGGGGTGTAGTTTGTCTGGTCTCATAGCTTTGTTCACCTTGAGTTTTGATAGCTCACAGTAGACACTGCTGGGTGTAAACTCGAAATTTCGAAAAGGGTCTTCCGAGCTTTCCTTTGTCCCGACGCCTCACAAATGAAGACTGAGCAGAAGTATTCATTTAAGATTTTGGCTTTATCGGAGTCCGATTCTACATAGTTCCCGTCGGGTTTCTTAAGGCATACTATCCCATCTGTGTTTCTGTTTCTGACACTGATATACCTGAAGAAGGATTTATCGCCCTTCTTGATGTTCTTCGCTAGATTCTCCTCCATTCACAATTTGGCCTCTCTGATTGCTGTTTTGACTGCTTTTGACTTGGCCAGATAGTCTTCCCTAGATTCCTGCTTCCCTGTTTGTTTGTAGGAGATGAATGCTCTCTTCTTCTTTTTTATGAGGTCTGAGATCTCCGCAAAGAACCACTGTGGTTTATTATTTCTTCACTGTTTACTAACTGATTTTATGTAGCGGTTGGTTGCCTTATGTATGGTTGTTTTCAGAGTTGACCACATTACCTCTACATTATCTGTTTCTGCTTGGTTTTGCAGCGCCCGATGGATGAAATCTCCCATGCTTTCGAAGTTTGTGTCCTTAAAGTTTAGGACCTTAGTTAATGTGGTTGATTAGTGAAACCTTTCCTGAGGTTGAACCATACCATGTTGTGGTCACTTGAGGCCAACATGTCACCTACCAAGACCTCTGTGACGCTTTCTCCGTTGGTAAGTATCAGGTCCAGACTCGTCTGTCCCTAGTGGGTTCTAATACCATTTGCCTGAGTCTTGCTCCCTTTATAGAGGTTAATAGCCTTCTGCTGCTGCTGGTCGCAGAGGAAAGTTTGTTCCAATCCACATCAGGCATAATGAAGTCTCCTAACAATACTGTGTCCCCTTGCAAAGTGATATTCTCTATATCTTCGATTAATTCTATATCTAGGTTATCCTGTTGTCTTGGAGATCTGTATATTATGCCAAGATACAGGCATTTGTCATTCCCCCAGGCCAAATTCACCCAGAGGTCAGCTTACTCAAGTATCATCAGCATATAAAGATATTTTGTGAGTTTCTGCTCCAGTTTTTATACCTTGCAACATATTAGATGTACGAAGCACAATAGCAAAAGTTCGAAGCACAATAGCAAAAGTTCGAGTGCTAACACAAACAGTAGGGGTTAGAGGAGGCACCCCTGGCAGGTAACAAAGAAAGGGTAACATTTACAGAAATAGATGCTGAAGGTCTAAGATAAATGGCCTGTACCCAACTGACAGTTAGGACCAAAACCAAAATTCTGTAGAACACAAAATAGGTATGGCCACTCAACTTTGTCGAATGCTTTTTCAGCATCTAAAGAAAGAATCATCAAATCTTTGGAATTTCAAGAGGCATGGAAAAGAACATTAATTAAACGTCTTTAGTTATCTGAATCATAGTGATTGTTAATAAATCCTGTTTGGTCCGGATGAACACACTCCATCATAGAATATTTTATACGGTTGCCAAGTATTGCAGTAAATATTTTGCAGTCTATATTTAATAAAGAAATAGGTCGATAGTTAGTACAAATAGTGGAATTATTTCCTTCCTTTGTGATGACCATGATCACAGCTGAGTAGAATGCTTCAGGTAAGCGGTGGGCTGTGGTTATTTTATTAAACACCTCTGTTAAATAGGGGGCAAAGTAGGCCACTAGACTGTGATATAATTCAGCCAGTAATCTATCAGGTCCTGCAGCTTTATTTATTTTATTTGGTGATGGCTGATCACACCTGAAGAAAATCCTGGAGAAGGACCGAGATTGTCTAGCAAAGTTACACGAGAAAATGGAGTAGATTCTGCGCCGTTCACGGAGGAGGGTGTTTATGAGCAACTTGAAAAACTGAAGGTGGACAAAGCGATGGGACCAGACGGGATCCATCCCAGGATACTAAAGGAGCTCAGAGAGGTTCTGGCGAGTCCTATTAAAGACTTGTTCAACAAATCTCTGGAGACGGGAGTGATTCCTGGGGATTGGAGGAGAGCGGTTGTGGTCCCTATTCATAAAAGTGGTCACAGGGATGAAGCAGGAAACTACAAGCCGGTGAGCCTCACTTCAGTTGTTGGTAAAATAATGGAAGTGTTGCTGAAAGAAAGGATAGTGTACTTCCTTGAATCTAATGGGTTACAGGATCCGAGGCAACATGGCTTTACAAAAGGTAAATCATGCCAAATGAACCTGATTGAATTTTTTGATTGGGTGACCAGAGAGCTGGATCGAGGACATATGCTAGATGTAATTTACTTGGATTTCAGCAAAGCCTTTGATACAGTTCCTCATAGGAGGCTGTTGAACAAACTTGAAGGGCTGAAGTTAGGACCCAATGTAGTGAACTGGGTCAGAAACTGGCTGTCGGACAGACGCCAGAGGGTGGTGGATAATGGAAGTCGCTCGAAGGAAGGAAAGGTGAGTAGTGGAGTCCCTCAGGGATCGGTGCTGGGGCCAATCCTGTTCAATATGTTTGTGAGTGACATTGCTGAAGGGTTAGAAGGAAAAGTGTGCCTTTTTGCAGATAATACCAAGATTTGTAACACCGAAGAGGGAATGGAAAATATGAAAAAGGATCTGCAAAAGTTAGAGGAATGGTCTAATACCTGGCAACTAAAATTCAATGCAAAGAAATGCAGAGTAATGCATTTGGGGATTAATAATAGGAAGGAACTGTATATGCTGGGAGGAGAGAAGCTGATATGCACGGACGGGGAGAGGGACCTTGGGGTGATAGTGTCCGAAGATCTAAAGGCGAAAAAATAGTGTGACAAGGCAGTGGCTGCTGCCAGAAGGATGCTGGACTGTATAAAGAGAGGCATAGTCAGTAGAAGGTATTGATGCCCCTGTACAGGTCATTGGTAAGGCCCCACTTGGAGTATTGTGTTCAGTTTTGGAAACCGTATCTGGCGAAGGACGTAAGAAGACTTGAGGCGGTCCAGAGGAGGGCAACAAAAATGATAGGAGGCTTGTGCCAGAAGACGTATGAGGAGAGACTGGAAGCCCTGAATATTTATACCCTAGAGGAAAGGAGAGACAAGGGAGATACGATTCAGACGACTTGAAGGGTATTAATGTAGAACAAAATCTTTTCCAGAGAAAGAAAAATGGTAAAACCAGAGGACATAATTTGAGGTTGAGGGGTGGTAGATTCAGGGACAATGTTAGGAAATTCTACTTTACGGAGAGGGTAGTGGATGCCTGGAATGCGCTCCCAAGGGAGGTGGTGGAGAGTAAAACTGTGACTGAGTTCAAAGAAGCGTGGGATGAACACAGAGGATTTAAAATCAGAAAATAATATTAAATATTGAACTAAGGCCAGTACTGGGCAGACTTGCATGGTCTGTGTCTGTATATGACCGTTTGGTGGAGGATGGGCTGGGGAGGGCTTCAATGGCTGGGAGGGTGTAGATGGGCTGGAGTAAGTCTTAACAGAGATTTCGGCAGTTGGAACCCAAGAACATTACCAGGTAAAGCTTTGGATTCTTGCCCAGAAATAGCTTAAGAAGAAAAAAATTTAAAAATTTAAATTGAATCAGGTTGGGCAGACTGGATGGACCATTTGGGTCGTTATCTGCCGTCATCTACTATGTTACTATGTTACACCTCTTGGATAGTAAATGGATGATCGATGTTTAATTAAAATAAAGGTTTTAACTTAGGCAAGTCAATATTATGCAGCCAGGCATCAATGTGTTCTGATGTACTCGTAGAATGAGATTTATATATGTCCTGAAAAAACAGTGAAGCCATTTAAAATATCATAAGTATTAGACGATACAGTACCATTAGACAATTTGATCTTTTCAATGCGTGTTTTTAGTTTAATTTGGCGTAACTGCCATTTTAAGAGTTTGGGGGATTTATTAGACCCCTCAAAAAGGAAACTTTTGGTCAAATTGAGATAGTACACTGTTTTTTCAGTCTGTAAAATATTTGTTGTTTAATTTCTCGTATGTCTTTTAAAAGATGTTTCTTACAAGTTTGTTTATGTTTAGCTTCCAGAATTGGCAAAGAGTTATGTAACGAGTTTAAATATGCTGCAGCTTGTTTTGTTTTTTTAATATCTGAAGATATCTTTAATATGTGTCCATATAGTACTGCTTTCCCAGCATCCCAGAAAGTGAATAGATGAGTATTATCATTATAATTAAATTGTACATATTCTTCCCAGGTGAGAATAGGTTGCAGGGCATGACTTGGGAGTAACAGGGTAGAGCTGGGTGGAATTGCATAGGGCTATGGGTCCGGATTTTACAGGTGTAAAATCTGGTAACTCTTGGTTTTACTACCATTGAAAGCAATGGAAGTAAAAGCCAGATGTCTCAATCCGTCCTCCTTTTTCTGGAGCCATATAGTAGCCCTATCTTGGCTTATAGGTGAAGTTAATTCCTCACATTAAACATAGTAACATAGTAGATGACGGCAGATAAAGACCCAAATGGTCCATCCAGTCTGCCCAACCTGATTCAATTTAAATTTTTTATTTTTTTTTTTCTTCTTAGCTATTTCTGGGCGAGAATCCAAAGCTTTACCCGGTACTGTGCTTGGGTTCCAACTGCCGAAATCTCTGTTAAGACTTACTCCAGCCCATCTACACCCTCCCAGCCATTGAAGCCCTCCCCTGCCCATCCTCCTCCAAACGGCCATGCACAGACACAGACCGTACAAGTCTGCCCAGTAACTGGTATACCCAAAGCTAATTAAACGGGAATTACTGACAACAGAATTCCAACAGTTGTAAACTTAGTCATGAAAATTAATTACTGCAAGTATTACAACAGACCTAAAACACCAGTATGCTGAAAATAAAACTTGTAGAACTGCTATACATTATAGCATAATCATGGCATTATAGGGAGGGAGCTATCAGGGCTTGTCCTCGCCAGAGGGGTACTTTTGCCCTCTATTGGCAGGATGCTGAAAGGACCAGAAGTTTTAGACGGGGGCCAGGAATAGGAGTTCAGCAAATACTGAAGCAACCAGGAACAGGGCAAGAACCAGGTGCAGTTCTGGCACTTACACGTCCCAATGCCAATGCAAAGTTGTTCTTTCTATGAATGTATGTACTAAGGGTCAATATGACATCCTTTGTGAAAAGGAAGCAGTGAATATACACAACAGCAATACACATCTGAAAAGCATAACAATTCAGACTTCTCTGACTTTGGCATATCCAGTGACAATCATTTTAGGGATGCTAAACTTTCATATGTATTTATTTTTCAAAAATGCTCTGTTCAACAGAGCCTTATGAAAAAATACTTGGGGAATTCTACCTATCTGGATGCCTTAATTCCTATTAGGAACTCTAAGCAAAATTAGGCTTTAAAGCAGGGGTCTTAGAGGGGATATGATAGAGACTTACAAGATCATGAAGGGCATAGAGAGAGTAGAGAGGGACAGATTCTTCAAAATTTCAAATAATAAAAAAACAAGAGGGCATTTGGAAAAGCTGAAAGGGGACAGATTCAAAACAAATGCTAGGAAGTTCTTCTTTACCCAATGTGTGGTGGACACCTGGAATGCACTTCCAGAGGACGTAATAGGGCAGAGTACGGTACTGGGGTTCAAGAAAAGATTGGACAATTTCCTGCTGGAAAAGGGGATAGAAGGGTATAGATAGAGGATTACTGTGCAGGTCCTGAACTTGTTGGGCCGCTGAGCCGGCTGCTGGGCGCGATGGACCTTAGGTCTGACCCAGCGGAGGCATTGCTTGTCTCCAAAGTCCCTCCTTGAGGGCCGAATCCAGTCGGGTTTTCAGGATTTCCCCAATGAATATGAATGAGATCTATGTGCATGCACTGCTTTCAATGCATATTTATTGAGGAAATCCTGAAAACCTGACTGGATTTGGTCCTCAAGGAGGAACTTTGGAGACCCCTGCTTTAAAGCTTAGTATATTTTCAGGGCCCAGATCAATATCTTTGTAGCTCTGTGTAAATTTACTTGAAGATCTGGTTGTCACCTAAACTTTTGTTGTTGTTGTTCAAGTTTTGATATTTCTGTTAATTGTCCACTCTCTCACTCATTCTGGGTATTTGTGTGTAGGCCACAGTTTCAATTAATAGACCAGTGTATCTCAAACTTTCTTGAGCCGGGGCACACTAAAGGTAGTGGCCATGGCTTGAGGCACCCAGATGTGTGCGGACGTCACCGTGATGACATCACACATATGCGTCACATCATCATGTTGATGTTCGCGCATGTGCAGAGGCCCTCCAGATGAGACCTGAGACACCAGTAGGGGGTGCCAGCAGGGAAGAGGGCCAGAGAGAAGGAGAGGCACTGGTACCAGATGATTGCCTACAACAGTGTTTCTCAACTACTTCAAGCTAAGTACCCCCTAAGTCTAACAAATATCAACTGAGTACCCCAATGCCCACAGCAGTGTTTCTCAACTACTTCAAGCTAAGTACCCCCTAAGTCTAACAAATATCAAATGAGTACCCCAATGCCCACAGCAGTGTTTCTCAATTACTTCAAGCTAAGTACCCCCTCCGAGCCTCGGCAATGATAAAGTCTGCTGAATGTACTAGCTCTACTGAGTACCCCAATGCCCACAACAGTGTTTCTCAATTACTTCAAGCTAAGTACCTCCTAAGTCTAACAAATCTCAACTGAATACGCCACCACAGACCTCCCTAGGCCCACCCAAGCTCTGCCCCAAATCCCATCCCCTTTACTAATGCAATTTTTTCCATTCATTTTTCATAAACACACAATATACACAGCAGATATAAATTCTCAAAAGTGACACATTTCAATCACTATATTGAAAATAAAATCATTTTACCTACCGGCGATCCTCTGCAGGCTGCTGTAATTAGCTTTAAAGGTGAGATCGGGAGGCCAGGGGAGAAGCCAGAGGACACTAGAGAGAAGGGAGAAATATGCAGGCCTTTGGCGAATCATGCAGTGCTGGCGCTGTACCGCATAGGGAAGTCAGCTGGCAGGCGCCTCTCTTCCTCCTCAGTATGCCGCGGCACACTTGGAATCTCAGGGGGCACACAGTTTGAGATACACTGGAATAGACCATGCTTATAAAGATGTAATTAATATTGAGATTTGGTTATGATAGTGTGATCTGATCATGCCCCCTGCTGGCTGGAATTGATAAATCCTATTAGAAGAAACGTTTCTAGCTTTTAAATGAGATTGATTTATTTTTTTTCAAATTTTCTCATCTCAGAATTCTATGAATGAAATGGAAGAAATTTTCATCTCAGAATTGTATGAATGAAATGGACAAACCTTAAAGGGAAAGGTTAGAAATAGTGTTAGGTTAAGGTCTCAGTAGTTCTAGATGTTAGTTAGCTGTACTAGAATAACAAACAACAAAATTAACGGAAAATAAGGTGATTGTTCAATGTTTTTTATACTACAATATATTTTCCATTCAAACAATTTTCCTTGTTAAATTTTTCCTTCCCCTTTGAAAAAACAACAGTTATGTTAGTCGTGTTAGGAAAATTTGAGACCTTGAGCGACTAAGTTTGTCTCATCAACTCATAGAGACTCGTCATACTTTTGGTCTTTGCTCCACTGCGATTCACAAACAAAATTTGTTGTACCTACTACATCAGAGGAAAGGTAACTGAAATGTCCAAATCAACCAGTGGAAATTTTATTGAATATATAAAGTCACTATAAGGTTGTTTGCTTCATCAATTAGAGTATGCAAATAAAGGTCCCGACCTAGGATCCCAGTTTCGGCAGTGTAAACCGCCATTCTCAGGGGACTTACAAACAATTATATGCTGGCCAAAAACGCAGATCTCTTAGAAAAAAGCAATGAAGTGTGTCAGTGTCTGAAGGGACACGTATCATGAACCTTGATAATTTTCCTTAGGCATTTGTTGTTTAAAGTTGTAAGAAAACCAGGCCCTGGTTGTTTGTCTTTCCCTTCCTTGAAGAGAATACAAGGACAAGAATGTTTAAACAGAGATGCTGTAAAGTGAATTCAATTGTTTTGTTAAGCCGTATTTACAGACAGATTTAGATTAGGGTCTCTGCTGGTTAAGGCTTTTTCTGACCCTCTGTGGACTTCAATCTCCAGATAGGAAAAATGCTGATGTGTTTGAAGTTTCATGTGACCTGTGTCCATATATGGTTTGTGTTTACGTCACATGCCGTCACATGCTGACAAACCTGATTCATATAAAAGATGTGAAACTCATAATCAAATTTGGACATGTTTTGGAAGACGATTTCTGGTCTTTAAGATGTGTCCCCAGGTACCTGACTTCCAAATGACAGAGACAGAGAAAGTATGGGGCAGGAATTGGGACCTAAATCCTTTTCAGTTGGGGGCACGTCCGCGATGGGCAGATGATATCACCAATATTTTGTGAGTATTTCTGAATTTTTTCTGTTCTTTAATACTCACTGGGTAGTGGTGACCTGTACCCACCCTTTATTTTAAGTTCAAGCTTTGGGTTCTATTATGGAGTTTTTTTGGGAAAAATCTCGGGGTACTTTCGGTAAGCGCCCCTCATAAATATAAGCAGCTGCCATTCTTTCGGGAAGAATGAAATTATTTATAGAACCCCCCTGCCCACTCTGTCATTTGTAAGGTTAAAACTTTTATAGAGTATAAGATTTTATTGTCTCTTATTACTGTACCTCGCTTATAAGGTAAGATAAGCGAATATTTTTGCATTGTTATATTGGCTTTGTAATGAGTCATAAGGCACTTAGGTTACTCCTAGACAAATGAGACTTGTACGGCTGTGTGTATGTATGACATCTTTTCCTTCAGCTTACATCTTTCTGTGTCACCAATGTTTAATACTGAGGTAGGACATGCTGTTATGTGGAATGAAGTGAAAGCGCTGTTTGAATCAGTCTAAGATCTTTCCCTTGTAGTTTGTACACAAGCACTATTTCTTGTCTTCCTTTTGATCCTGACTAATTTTGTGCGTTTCTTCTACGGCTGCTTCCTTTGTGTTCTGTGCTGGATCATAAACAAAAAGAAACAAGAAAAAGAAAAAATTCAGTTTTAAAGGTTTTCTTTCTTGTGCAGAGCAAAGCTAATCTGTTCTTTGCTTTCATTATCAGGGTCTGTGCATGAATGTTTTTGTCCCTTCCCCCAGACTTCTCTGTTTGGGCTTCCACTGACCCCCTATAGTGCTTCTTTGAAGTTACTCATTCTTGGTTTTATCAAGCAGTAAGGTGAGATTCCACTGCTTGTCTCTTGACTTTTCTCCGGCATTATCAAAACCACCATCTCTTCTTATAATACGCCCATCGCTCTTGTCGTCAAAGCTGATGGCATTCTCCGTTTCGTCCTAGATTTTAGGGCTGTTAGTGTTTTGGTAATTCTCATTGCACTTATGTTTCTTCCACCATTCCACCGGCAGCCAATGATTTTTTTCTGTCATTGTCCTAAAGAATGTTTTATTTTTAGTCCCTTTGGTGAGGCTGCCTTCACCTTTAAGCAACAGTATACCTAGTGTGGAATGTCCTTCGGGCTATTCTACAAGTCATGCACTGCCCCTCATGGTCCTATTCTCATTTTGTACAACTTTTTGTGTTCCATAATTCAGGAGACCTGTCAGGCTGATAGTTTGCACCTTTTATAATGGTTGTCTGTGTGTGGTCACAAGGTGTCATGAAATAAACTGCACTGGTGTACATCTGAAGTGAAATACCTGGGTTTTGTCCTGTCTCATGGTCAGAGGAAAATCTGCACTTTCTGCATTGCTGCTATTCTGGGTCTGCCCCGCCCAGCTACCAAGAAAGACATGCTTACTTTTCTTGCTATGATTGGTCACTGCCGCCAATGGATCTCTGCTTGTTCCTTCTATGACCAGATTTTGAGACAGACCCTGGTTTCTGAAATGACTGCTCTTATCAGATGGACTTATGAAATGTTGGACATTTAAGATGTGCTTTGGTTTCTAGCTCAAGTCTGGGTTTCCCTGCTTATGCCCACATGTTTTATCTCTTTGTTTGGAACTATTGTAACACCATGAAGGGAGAACATGGCGGTAAGTTACGCTCTGTTGCCTTTTTTTAATAGTCACTCCTGTTCAAGAAAGCCCTGGCTGCTTGTGCTATGGTGGTAGAGATGGTTACTTCTTTGACCCTTGGTCACCTCATTACCCTTCACACTCTTTACGATGTACAAGCCCTTCTTTTAAATGGGCTTTTGGGTCTCACGGGTGAACAGGATTCTCTTCCTCTCTTTTTTCACAGCTTCCTCTGAATTTGATGCCTGGCGTTTGGCAGGTGCCCAAAGCCGCCCCTTTGGACGGACTTTGGTGCAAAGAGGGGAAACCCTGGATACCAGCTGCTAGCTCTCCCTTATTCATTGCCCAATATCATGGTATTGGTTATCGTAGTGCTCGCTCGACATTTTAACTTCTTGCTAGTGATATTTTCATTCTTGACCTTTTGCTCCTTGATACAGATATATATAGCTCGATAATTACAGCTGGCACGGTTGTGAATTGAAAATAAATTGGAAAATACAATTCCTTTCTATTGTTTTAGCTGAAATTAGGATGTTGCTAATTTAAAATGTTTTTTCCGGATTTATACATAGCCATCCCAGATCAGTTTTGGCACAGATATTTCTAATGTTTTCCATGGGTCCTCTTTATCACTGCAGAGATAGAGACGCTCCAAAGAGACATTAGCTTTATGCCCTTTTTCCAAATATGAGATGGTTATGATATACATTATTTGTAGTTTTGGTTTTTTTATATCAATGTGTTTATTTGCAGAGTTAAATTCAGCCCTGCACACTTGACAGATGGAGAAATAGCTCCACGCTTAAAACTTTATGTTTTGTCTGTGTCATGTCTACTTGTTTTAGTTTAGTGGGTACCCCAGGATACATAACATTGGCCATTTTTAGAGCTCTTTTTCCACTTCTTACTAGCCTAACTGCGCAATGTTCTTTTACTTTTAGCTTTTATATTCTGAATATAGTTTAGTTAGGGGTTATAAGAAAAAGTTTTACTTTATGCAGCGTTTATTTCGTGGTGTTCCCTACATATGATCCATACATTTCTGAATACATTCAGTACATCAGTATGGTCTCTCTGAAGTGCATAATAGTTATATGAAGCACGAAAACACATATCTTTTTGGATTGTTCAATTAAGAACCTTAAGTAACTGAGTATTGTCTCTCTTTTGCCATAGCTATATCAAATACATGAATTGGTATTGTTACATGTTGCCACATTCAGTACAGGCAACATGGTTTCTCTTGTTTTCTATCTCTTATTTGGATCACATTGGAGTACAGCTGCTGAATGATATTTGGAATGCTTTCCAAGTATCTCTTTCTGTATGCACAGACATCTGGCTGCTCTCTCTTTGAGATTCTCACGGGATGACCTTTCCCCGCCCCATGGGTGGATTTTCCCTTGATACAGGAGGAATACGTCCAAAAGCTAATTGAAATATTAGGGCTTGTTCAAAGAAACGTGTCTTGCACTTCTCCTTTCTCTCCACAGATTCCTACCCATTTTTTCCAGCCTGGTGATTATCCAGCAGCTTTCCAAGGATCGGAAGCAGACGGATTTCCCCTTTGGCCTTCCCACTACTGTGATCGCTGTGACCAGGCCCGCTGCACTCACTGAGGAGTTTCCTGTTTGGATCCACACAAGTCGCTTGAAGAGGGTTAACCTAAAACCCCAGAAGCAAGTCTTCCCTGCGCAGATTTCACCTCCTCCAGTGTAACAACATGATGATTTCATTGTAGCATTCTACCAACTTTATCATTCTCTTACTGGCACCGCTGCTGCTAGTTTTTCTCCCTGTATGGATCATTTCTAACTGGGTCTACAGGGATGATGTGTTCTGGGTCCACGACACTTTCTGCCCATACCCAATTGTAAATGACACTCCTACTGTAAACAGCACCCCCGACACCTCTTTGCGAACACGACGTCAAGCTGGACTACTCCCTCGCAAAGGCTGTCCTTCAATTGGAATCCAGAAAAGACCGATAGTATGCTACCCTTTGGTACATTTCCAGCAGTGTGCAAGTTGCCACCTTCTCCTTTGAGTATTGTGACATTGCGGACTGTTCATCAATTGATATTCCAAGGCTGTGCCATTGGTCCTCAGAAATTCCTAAAACTATGTTACTGACTCACGTTGGGGGGGTTAAGTGTGCATTCTGGGGAGTGGTAGGGTGGAATATTGATACTGACTAGGTTTATAAACTAGAAAGTACTCTGAAATATAGTGGACCAAAATGGTAAATCACTGCTTATTTGTATGACCCTTCATAAGGTTGGACACTGTTATAGGAAAAGTGTTCCTGCACAAATTATTAAGCTTTCTCTTACTATTGACAACCCTAGACCTACTGATGAAGGTATGTACATTATGGACATGAGGTTTAAGGGTGGGTCTAGCTATCCGACCCATCAGTTTTCTTACGGGATCTATCTACCTCCACTCATCTTCTCCCGCCATTTTGTGGGGGCCCCAAAAAATACTAACCCACTGGCCCCTACATTCAATAAACTTACTGACATGATGGCTATTGCCAATCCCACTTTTGAAGATATTGTGGCTGTTGAGGTAGGGTTTTCAGAACCTAACCTTTGGTTAGAATGGATGAAATTCACTGCTGATCAACATAATAAGAGTAATTGTTACATATGTGCTCAAGCTAGACCCCATCTAGGAACCGTACATCTGGACCTCCCTCTTGGTATCCAACCATGCTTTTTTGGGATATTTATCAGTATCTCCTCTAATTTTACCTATCCTCTTTGTGCACTGTAGTGTTCTAAATACCCTTTGTTGCCAGAACAGCAAAAGCTTGATATTGCCGTTACCATCTATAAGGGCAATTACACATGTCATGTTTCTAATCTGACACAGGGTAGTTTTGTAGGTAATTTACCCCCAGGTTATTGTTCTGTCTTGGCTCATAGGTATGTCCCATTGTTGCTGCATCAGATTTGATATTTACTGGCTTTATGGAGACTTTTGGCTCCCTGTTAAGCTACCCAGCCAGTGGATAGGCCAGTGCACTTTAGTTAAGGTTACTATGCTTCTGCATATTCTTTCTGATAGGCATCCTTCCTATTCACATGGTTTTTCCTTTTATTTGTCTTGATATAAATCTGATCGCATGTATACATAGATGCTATAGGGGTCCCAAGAGGGGTCCCAGATGAATTTAAGGCCCGAGCTCAGGTTAAGGCTGGGTTTGAATTCCTTATTCCCTTTATTACTATTAATAAGAATGTTGATCGGATTAGTTAAAATTATTATAATCAGCAACGCTTTGTGAACTATTCTAGGGACGCCTTGCAAGGTCAATTAGGCTCCACTTCTCAGATGGTTCTCAAAATCATATGGCCCTAGATATGATTCTAGCTGAGAATTCTGTTAAATTATCCTCAGTATTTTATGCTGTTGTACTTTTCTTTTTGACAATATAGGTCCTACTATGGACATTCAGAAATTAGCAGACCTCTTTGCTGAGCTCAAATGTAACTCTGATTTATCTGATTTATCTAATTCTTGGGATCAACACTTTAGTTGAATGCAGGGTTGGGTAATTGTTATAATCTCTTATTATTTGCACTCTTGTCTTGACTGCTCATGTACTGTGTTATTCGTATTACAGCTCCTAAAAAACCCCTCCTTGAGAGACATGCTGTGTATTCATGACGTCATTTTCATGACGTAAGAGGGGATTTGAAGGGACACGTATCATGAACCTTGATAATTTTCCTTAGGCATTTGTTGTTTAAAGTTGTAAGAAAACCAGGCCCTGGTTGTTTGTCTTTCCCTTCCTTGAAGAGAATACAAGGACAAGAATGTTTAAACAGAGATGCTGTAAAGTGAATTCAATTGTTTTGTTAAGCCGTATTTACAGACAGATTTAGATTAGGGTCTCTGCTGGTTAAGGCTTTTTCTGACCCTCTGTGGACTTCAATCTCCAGATAGGAAAAATGCTGATGTGTTTGAAGTTTCATGTGACCTGTGTCCATATATGGTTTGTGTTTACGTCACATGCCGTCACATGCTGACAAACCTGATTCATATAAAAGATGTGAAACTCATAATAAAATTTGGACATGTTTTGGAAGACGATTTCTGGTCTTTAAGATGTGTCCCCAGGTACCTGACTTCCAAATGACAGAGACAGAGAAAGTATGGGGCAGGAATTGGGACCTAAATCCTTTTCAGTGTCTCCCAACTTCTTTTTGGCGCGCAAAAAGTTATGAGACACTGACACACTTTCGTTTCTTTTTTCTAAGCGATCTGCATTTTTGGCCAGCATGTAATTGTTGTTTGTAAGTCCCCTGAGGAAGGCAGTTTACACTGCTGAAACTTGGATTCTAGTCGGGACCATAGTTTGCTCACTCTAATTGACGAAGCAAACAACCTTATAGTGACTTTATATATTCAACAACATTTCCACTGGTTGATTTGGACATCTCACTTGCCTTTTCTGTTACATTTCAAGCAACTCAGTAATTGGAATATTTTGAGCTCCATACTGTACAAGGGATCCCTAGGTTGATAACGGGAGTGATATTACAGGAGTGTTATGCCAGAGTGCTACATAGGGCCTATTATACACAAGTGCAGTTGCATAGAATTGGGGGTATTGATTCTCCTCTCTGTCTTAATTGTGGTAGAGAACCTAAGACCTTCACCCATTCCTTTTGGAACTGCTGGACTATTCGTTCCTTTTAGACATCTATAGTGAGATAGACACAACGTCTACTAAAGTGTACACTTCCGAGCACTGTGGAACAATTGGTACTTGATATGCCGGGAGCTTTTTGAGGCCTTCCTAAGAGGGGTCCCCAGTGATGTCATAAGGTGCACCTCTTTGTTCGCAAATGTATACTGCAATCTTGGACTGCCTCAGAACCCCCATCTTTTTGGAGATGGAGATCACTGGTGCAGAAGCAGTGGGCCTTATTCGCAGATGTAAATACTATCTGCTTATTTGGGGGACTTATTTGGCTTCCTTGTCACCTCAAGGTCGTAGTTTAATCTTGAACACTATCTCTTAAAGTCATGCGGGCATCAAGTTGTTCCTTAGGATCAGATACTGCTTTATATATTTTATTTATTTATTCAATTTTCTATACCATTCTGCCAGGGGAGCTCAGAACGGTTTACATGAATTTATTCAGATACTCAAGCATTTTTTCCTGTCTGTCCCGGAGGGCTCACAATCTATCTAATGTACCTGGGGCAATGGGGGGGGGGGGATTAAGTGACTTGACCAGGGTCACAAGGAGCAGCGTGGGTTTGAACCATTTTAAATTTTAGCTGGGGAAGAGTTCTCAATAATGCCAGGAGTCACAAGAGTACGGACCCCTGGCAGGGCTGTGACCTTTTGGTCACCTTCTGTGATGTTTTTTTTTATTTTTCTCTTTCTCATATTCTAGTTTTGGTTTTACAGGGTGAACTGATTAGTTGGGGAAGGGTTTGGATGGGAAGGGGAGGCCTGTATGAAACACAAAATTGTATATTGTTGGATCTTGATCTAGATCAGGGGTCTCAAAGTCCCTCTTCGAGGGCCGGAATCCAGTCAGGTTTTCAGGATTTCCCCAATGAATATGCATCAGATCTAGTTGCATGCACTGCTTTCATTGTAAGCTAATAGATCTTGCATATTCAATGGGGAAATCCTGAAAACCAGACTGGATTCCGGCCCTCGAGGTAGGACTTTGAGACCCCTGATCTAGATGGACTTTGCTCTCTTCTCCGTTTTGTTTCTGATCCATGATTAGAACAGATTTGAACATAAAACATGTCAAGGGAGGGGGGTTGTGGGAAGGGGGATATTCTATTCTCTTATTATGGAAAAATTTGATGACCTGGAATTAGCTGCTTTTCTGTTTGCATTTGTCTATGGGCTCCTTTTACAAAGGTGCGCCAGCGTTTTTAGCGCACACACCAGATTAGCGTGCGCTACCCAAAAACCTACCGCCTGCTCAAGAGGTGGTGGTAGCGGCTAGCGTGTGGGGCATTTTAGCGCACGCTCTTCCATGTGTTAAGGTCCTAATGCACCTTTGCAAAAGGAGCCCTATATTTTGTTGGTAGTGTTTGTTCTTGTTTTTGCTGCTACATTTGTCATCAATAAAAATTGTTTAAACATAAATTTCCAGCCTTTAACTGCAGATACAGTTTTCAAAAATTGTGACCCATTTCCTGCTGATTTTCCGGACCTTAATCTATGTGATCAGATTAAAATTTGGGATAATACCCTTCGATCTTCTTTCTTGTATGGGTCACTTTCTTCCTTCCTTCTTCACTTACAGGTCCAACATCCATCTCCATCCTCTCCTCTTCAATGCTGTGGGTTTGCCATCTATGCCCCTCCTCCCCCAAGTTATGGTTCACCACCTGTCTCCTTTCCCTCCCCTCCCTTCTTCCTTCTGTGGGTCTGCCCTCTCTCAGCCTCCCCTGTGGCATCTCCATGCTATCCTGTTCCTTACCCGACAACCCCCTCTCTCCCCTGTGTGGGTTTGGCTTCCAATTGACCCCCCCACCCCATATGGAGCTGGTATTTCTTATTCACGGACTCTCCCAAAGCAGCAGTAGCAGCTGGCCAGCTGTAAACAGGCTGCTTGCAAAAGAGACGCTGCAGAAGAAAGGCCCTGGTGGGGCTGGTCGCAACCATTTAGCATTGCATTCGATTTTAGTCAGTTAGGGGGGGGGGGTGCAACTGCACTCCACTGGCTATGCCCATGAAGTTGCCAGACTGTGGGTTGGTAAGTTGGGGCAAATGCCAGATCCAGGTGTGGGAGAGAGGAGAGAAAGGCGGCCCCTACTTAATTAGTTTTGCCGGTAGCTTGTAGTATAGCTTCATTTTGTTGGATCCTGGCTTATCTTTTGTCTTTACTAAGAAAAGTTAATATCTGTAGCACATGATTTCCTATCACACCTAAAGTTGAAAATAAGTTAAAAAATCTGTGGGCCTCTGGTTTGAATTTTCTCGCCGCTAGGGCCTGCCCTCTAATAACTCTCCCTTTGCCAAGTGAGCGCCTGCAGCCCTCCTACTTCCAAGGTTTTCCCAAATGAAAAGCAAAGCAGGAGAGCACAGCTTCCGTGTGCCTTATCACCATCACATTCAAATTGCTACTGGATAATTACCTCTCTACTCTGCACAAAAAAAGTAAAATTCTGTACACAATATTTCAAAATTCTGCATACTTTATTTGTAATTTTTTGTGCAGAATTCTTCCATCATAAGGCTTGACTCAGCCCCCAGCCTTTTCCCTTCTCAACCTTCACCGTTCTGAGTGATGACCCTCCCCAGCTCTCTCACCCTTACTTTTGTTTCAACCCCTCCTGTTCTTTTTCTCCCTTCCATCCAACACATTCTCTGTGTCCTTTGCAGTTCTCTTTCCCCAACTCCCAGCAAGACCACCAGCTCCGTCTGTCCCGTCAAATTCTCCCTTTTCCTTCCTTCCTTGTCCATTTCCCTGTGGCACATACCCTTGCTTGTTCCCCATTGTGTGGTAAGAGAATGTAGCAAACTGCTGTTCATTGTGCTGTCTTATTCCCCAGGCTAGACTTCTCATTTGAACTGCGTGGGCAGGGCCGGATTTAGATGAAAAGAGGCCCTAGGCTATTCCACTTATGAGGCCCTTTCACCTCCCATTTTTAAGTTTGTAAATTACATGAGAGATAATAAAATACATCATTACTGTGATATATATATATCAATATGTTAAATGAAACATGTTGTTATTGGTACTAACCTTTATAAAAAATGTGACACGGATAATAAATAAAAAAAAGTCGAGAACACTTATTTGGACATTTATTATAGTACTTGTAACAATAACTAATCAAACATAACACACAACATTGCCCCTTCCTATGTCCATAAAGCCCCCAGTGCGTCCTTCCTCACCTCATCCCCCCTCCGATGCCCGCCTGCCTCCCATCCCCCTTCCATTGAACACCCCCCCCATGCCATCCTGCCTGCCTGCCTTCCATTAAACCCCCCCACCCCCCCTCAGATGCCAGTTTGGGCTGCCCTGTCCTGACGGATCCTCGTTTTGCCTCTCTCCCCGCGGGGCTGGGCTTTGCCCAGCTGTTTCCGGACTGACGTCTTTCCCTCCCCGATCCTCCTCCCAGGGCGAGAAAAAGAAAGGGAGAAGCCGAGTCGGCGCCCCGTTGCGGCCAGAGCCTGTTCCGATCCCGAAGCGTAGAATTTCTCCTTATTTTCGGTTCAGTGTTTTAGTGTTCACTGTTTTTAGAATAGTGTAATTTTAATTTTGCTAACAATTTGAAAGTAGGCTCCTCTTGATCTTGAGGCCCTAGGCTGAAGCCTAGTTAGCCTATAGGAAAATCCGGCCCTGTGCGTGGGACTCCATATAGAACCATGGTTCAAATAGGCAGTTGGATCCAGGAAAGCAAAGAAGGAGGATGTAACCCAATTGGCTTCTGTTTACCGCCTCCTATTGTCCTGTAATAGCGATTATGGGCAGTAAGGGTCAAGGAATGCTGTCACTTCTGCCTCTGCAGAATTTTCCCACTAATGATGCCTAGTGTAGTCTTGTTCTTTGCTGCTTTAACTCTGGTTAGATTGTGAGCCCACTGGGACAGACTGGGAAAATCCTAGTACCCGATCAAATGTAAACCCACTTAGGATATACTGGTAAGTGGTATATAACTAACTATAAAGTAACATCACTGAATCTTCTTATATTTGATTTGGGGGAGAATCAGTGGAATTGTGTTAGTTTTGCCATCTGCACACACTGAGCAAAGGTATTTATTTTTTGCATTTTTGGGGGAGTATGTGTGTTAGGGACAGAGAATCGGTGTGAATGCACTAATCAGCATGCTGACATCACTGTACGCCGACTGGTTAGATAATGCATAACAAGGGAGCCCTTACCGTATCCTAAATAGGAGGCAGTAATTGCCAAAAGATGAGAGAAAAAGGCCAAATTTACAGCCGCACTAGAAATGGGCTTAGAATGCAGAAGGACCCATGTAAGGATACATCAAGATCATTTCTCAGGGCAGAATTGATAATTGGCTTAATGTTTCTTCTATTTGGGCTTAGGGGTAAATTCTATATATGTTGCCTAAAGAAAAGGTCAGCACTTAGGTGCCGTTTATTTAGGGTTGCCAGATTTTCCAATCAGAAAATCCAGACCCCCTAGCCCTGCCTCGCACAGTTCTGCCCATCCCCACTCTAATACCCTAATCCCGTCACCAGTTACATGGATCGGGTGCATTCTATAACAGTGTGCTAAGTTTTAGGAATGACTACATCTTGCCCATACTCCTCCCATGGCCACACCTCTCTTTTAAGATCCATATACAACGTGACCATTTATTTTTTTTTTTCATCAAAACGGGACATCTATTAATTGTCAGTCCCACCCCCAATCCTGCCCTAGCCCCGCCCCAATCCTGCCTCCAATTTCTTCCATTCATTTTTTATGTACACATCTTATTAATTCATAAAGGTAACCATAAAATAAAACAAAAACACAAAGCACACTGTACGCAGAGAAAATGTTAATTATTTATATTTGGGGGGTTTTCAAAGATGTCAAGGCAGATGACTTTAAAATATGCAATGTCATCTCAGTAACTATAGAAAAATAGACAAATATAGAAAGCAGATATAAATTCTCAAAAATGACATATTTTGATCATTAAATTAAAAATAAAATCATTTTTCCTACCTTTGTTGTCTGGTGCTTTCATGAGTCTCTGGTTGCACTTCCTTCTGACTGTATATATAATGCAGTTCTCTATCTATTTTCCCTCTGTTACCCTCCCCAGATCCAGTGTCAGTTCTTCTTTGTATCTTTGTTCCAGGTCTTCCTCCTCTGTTATGATCTTGCCTCTCTCTGCTCTACCTCAGGGACTCCCCCCCTGTCTGCACTTCCCATAGTCCTGAATCTGCCTCCTCTCTTTCCCCTTTGGTCCAGGCCTTTCTCTCTCTAGTCTTTTGTCTGCTTACAACCCCCCCCTTCTCTGCCTCTTTCTCTCCTTCCTTCCTCCCTCCTTCCTATGTCCCCTCACTGTCTTCCAGCCTTTGTCCCACCCCCTCCCCCAAAGCCAGCCTGCCTGCTTACCTCCCTGCCGCGCCAAAGCCAGCCTGCCTGCCCATCTTCCTCCCTCCAGCACTGAAGCCTGGCCTACTGTTGATTCAATCCCCCCAGTCCGCTGCCGCCACTTGCCGCCCGCTGCAATTGAAAAAAAGGAAGGTACAGGCACCAGCCCACAAGCTTTCTTCCCGACGTCAATTCTGACGTCTGAGAGGAAGTTCCGGGCCAGCCAATCGCTGCCTGGCTGGCTTGGAACTTCTCCTCTGACATCAGAATTGACGTCGGGAAGAGGCTTGTGGGCCGGTGCCTGGACCTTCCTTTTCTTCAGTTGCAGTGGGCGGCAAGCAGCGGCAGTGGACCTGGGGTGTGGGGGGGTGTTTGAATTGGCGGTAGGCCAGGCTTCGAGCGCTGGAGTGAGGGAGCAAGGCTGGCTTTGGCATGGCAGGGAGGGAAAGCGATAGCCTGTCCTGTTGTCCCCACGCACAGCTTCAAGACGTTGTCTCTGAAAACAGGACATTTCAGCATCATGAAGCTGTGTGTGGGGACAACAGGACAGGGGATCTAAAAATGGGACGGTCCCGTTCAAAACGGGACATAAGGTCACATTATCCATACACTAGAATGTATGTATACCATTTTATAGAATACAAGCAGTAGAGGGAAGGCTTCTGGATCAGCCACGGGCCATATGTAGGAGCTACTGCTTGCAGCTTTGTGAAGAGAAATTAGTGTGGCTGGAAGAAGGAGGAGGAGGGAGCCAGCCAGAAAAAGGTAAAGATCCATGGGAAGGAAGCACAAACTTAGGACAGGAGGCAGGGAGGGAGAGAGAGGAGTGCATTAGGACATGGGGGGAAAGGGGTGTGTTGCAACACAGAAGGGAGAAGCAGGAACCCCGTTCATAAATTGGATGTTTGTAATCCAGGGACTGCCTGTATGCTTAGAAAGTTGTGCATATAAATTCTAATTAATGCCAATAATTGCTTGTTAATTGGCAATTATTAGCACTGATTGACTTGCTAAATAATTGAGTTGCATGTGCAAATTAGCAATACACACAGATCTACACATGCAACTTTGGCTGCAGTTTACAGAATCCTGGGGTTATAATACAAGGCATTAAAGCAGCTGTAAACAATTTTAGTGTTCTTTAATATTTTAATGTTGCTTTGCCTACGCAAGCAACTTTCTTCCTTAATATCTCAGTTCTTTTCTGCACTTTTCTTCTGTAGTTTGCAAAAGGACATAGCAGTTTTAGCTTAATTATATATCAATTGCAGCTCTGCTGCTAACCCCACCCCAGATACCTTTTTAAAACTATTTATAGCATCAGGCTTAATTTCTCTTCACCATCTATGATGATTTAATTGTAATTTAGTTTCATATTGATATGTATTTTCTGCCATTTCAGCAAAGTCCTTCATAGCAGATTCAGCATTTTGATATGCAATTGCATACATAAAACTACAATACACAATATAGAACAAAATTACAATATAATCCAATTATTTTAAGTGAACACAATACACACATTTATTTGAAGAGAAAATAAACCACCGATAGCAGAAGGTTAAGACATGAGTCCTATTTATCAGTCCCTTGACTCTATTTCAAAATTTGTAGCACATATATTCAATCTGCAAGTAAGTCTCAATCAAAATGTCTAGTCTAGTAGTTATATCAGTGGGCCGAGGATGAAGGAGGTCAGATGCTCTTTGGGATCTTGATCAAGTTACCCAACTTTTTATTATCTCCAGCAATAGACTGATTGTAAGCAGGAAAATACCTGGTGTACCTGAATATAAATCACCTTGAACTACAACTGAACTAAACTAAACTAAACTAAGCCTTAAGTTTATATACCGCATCATCTCCACGGAAGTGGAGCTCGACACGGTTTACAAAGCTTAAAAATATAGGAAGAGAGAGGAGAAAGATTTACAAGAGCATATAAATAGAGGGGATGTAAACAGGAGAAGAGATGTTATATGTTAGAGAAAAGCCAGGTTTTCAGTTGTTTTCGGAAAAGTTGTGAGCCGAATCCCTCTTACTTAAGCCCCTCACTGGTCAAGTAGCCACTTCCCAACAACTTTTCTATAAACCAGATGCCTCTGTTCAACTTTTTATTTTATCTTTAGTCAAACTTTTAAGTATATCAAACAAGTAACAACTTGCGAAAAATTAACACCCTAAGTCACAATGATTATTCCAGGTTGAATTTTTTTTTTTTTTAAACAGGAAATAAGAAAATAAACTATTTAGTCACTATGATAAAACAACTCCAGACCATACAAAACACCGCCCTCAGATTGATCTACTCACTCAAAAAATATGATCACATAACAACTGCCTTCTTAGACTCTCACTGGCTACCCATACAAGCACGAATCCAATTCAAATTCTACTGCCTGATATTCAAAGCATTACACGGCTCTTCCCCCTCCTATTTAAATAACCGCTTAAACCAAATCTCCACCTCAAGACACAGAAGAACCTCGAACCCTTTCGCCTTCCCCCCACTCAAAGGCACACAACGTAAGAAAATGTTTGACAACCTTCTAGCAACACAAGCAGCAAAAATCAACCATTCCATCTCCAATCTTATGACAATATCAGACAACTTCAAAACATTCAGAAAAGAAATCAAAACCCTGCTTTTCAAAAAATTCATCCAAATATCTTAACCCCTCCTCTTTTACCTCCAGAAGATTCACCTACCTTCAGATAACCTTCCCCCAAATTACCCACCTTAACACCTTCCAATTAAACAAATACCATAAATAGATTGTAACCTACCCTCTCTAACTGCATTCCATATGTATTTTTCATACAGTTCTTCACAGTCAGTTTAATTTCCATCCTATAAATTCACACAGAATTTTTCTTTTTTCAACCATCTTTATTTTCTCTTCTTTATTAATTTCCAGGTACTTTAGTTAGATTGTGAGCCTTCGGGACAGTAAGGGAATTTTTTTTAAGTACCTTCTTACTTCTCATTTATAATCTTAATGCATATTTTCTTCAAACCGCTTAGAACCTAACGGATGTAGCGGTATATAAGAAATAAATTACATTACATTACATTACAAATATGATCCAAGAACAATGAAACCTATACAAAAAAGAAAAAGAAGGAAAATTATAAAATCTCAATTGGACAGATCAGAAGGCATGATCTTCCCCCCAGACAGCTGGTTCGTTAAACTGCAGACATAGCCATTGAACCAATAATCACCCCTCCCCCCTTCTCTAGCTACTATAAATTCAAGCAATTGCTTCAGTTAAAAAAACTGAAAAAAATTTCCCCTGAAATGAGCCTCTGTTCAACTCTTAAATCTAATTGTACTTTGCTCCAGAGTTGAAGGGCCCTTTTTCTAAATATTGTTTGTTGAATCTTATGCAACAGAGGGGAGCAAAGTTCCCTGGCTTGATCTAAAGGTTCTGTTCTGGCAGTATCAATGCAACCTCTCTCTTAGGTACTGTAATATAGCAGCCACCAGGGACGCAGTAGAGGATAAAATCACTTACCTGATCTCACACTGTGCCACTAACTGCCCAACCTGGTAGTTATAGGAGATCTAAATCTACACATAGAAACACATGATGATCTAAGTATAAAACTTCCAAAGCTTAATGGAACAACTAGAACTCACTACCTCCCCACAGGTCCCTACACTCAAAGGTGGGTATTGTCTTGATTTTATCGTACCCTCAGCACACAAAACAGACCACAAACTAATAGATCTCATAGTGTGGGAGCCAGTTATATGGTCAGATCATTATCTTCTGAGTTTCTTTCTAAAGAATACTCAAAAACAGTGATACAAAAAACCAAAACAAACATAATACACTACAAAATGTAGTAAAATACACACAGACAGCTATTGGAGACAGACAACATTACAACCTGGCAAAATCTAGCAAACACAGTTCTAGATAGAATTGAACCATTAAAAGAAAGAAAAAAAATCAAACAAAATAATCCATGGTTCACAGAACAGTTAAAAAGCATGAGGAAAAGAAGTAAGAGAGGAAAGAATCTGGATAAAAGAACAAAGTCTAGAATTCTACGTCAACTGGAGGAAAAAAAATAAAATGCCTAGTAGCAGAAACAGAAGTGAAAACCTCATACTACGATAATCTGATTACCCAATCTTAAAAACTCTAAATGTCTCTTCAGAACCTACAACTCACTGATCTCTACAAAAGATACAACAGAAGAACCAGGATCATAACAACCGGACACAGACAACCTAGCACCAGTGGCGTATCAAGGGGAGGGGGGAGATTTGCCCCGGGTGCACACTTCAAGGGGGTGCACAGCCAACCGGGTCCGGAACTTCTCGCGCTGCTCTAAACAGCACCTCAGCGCGATGGTCATACTTACTCCAGAGCAGAGTCAGCAGCTGCACTGAAGTGCACGAAGGTCCCGCGATGACTGCTTCTACCACTCTGCTCTGGAAGAGGTAAGTGACGAGGGGGGGGTGTGTGGACCAGCAGCCACAGTCATCGTGGGACATTGCCGCAATTCCCTGCATCTGCCAGCCCAGCCCCCTCCGACGTAACTTACCTCTTCCGGAGCAGAGGCAGCAGAAGCAGTCATCGCGGGACCTTGCTGATTTGGATGGAGAGTGAAAGGAGTATAGCAGGGTGGTTGAAGGAGAAAAAGGGGGTCAAGGTGGTATGGAAGGGTGGTGAAGGGAGAGAAAGAGGGTCAGGGTGGTATGGACTCATGGTGAAGGCTGAGAAAGGGGGTCAGGGTGGTATGGAAACGTGGGGGAGGGAGAGAAAGGGGGCAGATGCTGATGGAAGTGGGGAGAAGGGAGAGGAAAGAGTGAAATACCAGACCATGGGGGTGTGAGAGAGGGAAGGGAAGAAGAGGAGAGGAGAGATGCCAGACCATTGGAGGAGGGAAGGTAAGCAGATGGATGCCAGACTAATGGGAGTGAAGGCAGAAATGGAAGGGGGCTGCATAAAGTTTCTGGAAGGGGAATAGAAGGAGAGAAGATGCCATATAGAAGGGGTAGAGAGGGTAGACAGTGGATGAAAGGAAGAGATTGACAAGAAGATGAGGAAAGCAGAAACCAGAGAAGACAAGGTAGAAAAAATTCTATTTATTTATTTTTTTCCTTTAGGAGAGATGCATCGCTGTTTCTGTGATGTTGCATTGTATGCAGAGTCCAGCTTCTTGGTGCTTCAGTTTAACCTTTGTTTACGTATTTTTATTCTATCTCCCCATTTACAAAACTGTAGAGTGTTTTTTAGCGTTGGCATCAGAACTGTTACCACCATGGCTAAAAACCACACTACAGTTTTGTAAAAGGGGGAGGGGTTAGTTTGTGATTACATACTAGGTGAAGGTGTTTTCTGTGTTCGAAAAGACATGGTTTTCTGTTAGGATTGATCTGTACTATTTATTTATTATTTTTTTATTTATTCAATTTTCTATATCGTTCTCCCAGGGGAGCTCAGAATGGTTTACATTAATTTATTCAGGTACTCAATCATTTTTCCCTAGTCTGGCTTGTTTAGTTTTACAATGAGTTTATTGACGTACTGCTCACTGCAGTATGTAAGATGCTGCCTTTTCCTAGGTTCAGTCTTGTGTGACATGGATTGTTACTAAAAATCATGTTTTTCATACAGATGGGGAGGGTGTCAAAAAATGATGGGCCCCGGGTGTCACATATGCTAGGTATGCCACTGCCTAGCACACCATTTTTCAAGAGAAAATCAGAAAGTGAGAGCATCATTTACAAATAGCCTAGAAGACATAATTGGTCCATACCCGACTGAATATAATGAGAGAAAAGGAATCCCCAGCTGAAAGATGCTGGTCGAAGTTCAACCCAGTAACCACTCAAGAGATCACAGATTGGCTGAAGAAAATATCCAAGAAATGCTGTTTGGATTTGCGTCTAGCTAATCTACTAACTCATGCTCCTCCCAACTTTTGGAATTGGCTAATGAACTAGTTAACAGATGCTTAGAGGAAGGGCTCTACCCCAAAACAGTATCAAGAATAGCACCGACACCTATACCTAAAGCCACATAGCAGGTATCCCATGGCCTGCCAAACTCCTAGAATTCTGCTTAAGTACACAAGGAGCTAAATTCATAGATCAGATGGATTCCACAGATCACAACATGGTTTCAGAGCTAGACACAGCACTGAATCCTTAACTACTGGAACGAACATCTAAAGATAGATATCAACTCAGCTAAGGCAAACAATCCGTTCTATTACAATTTGACATATCTACAGCATTCAATGTAGTAGATCACTCTCTCCTACTTTGCAAACTAAATGAAGTTGGAAAGTAGGGTGCAGTACTGCAGTGGTGTTCAATTCCTAAGAAATAGAATTTACGAAGTCTGGAAAGAAGACAAAGATCACAAGGCTCACCAATATCTCCTGCGCTATTTAACCTCTGCTTAAGAACACTGGGGAATAACATTTCCTCAAGCCACGATATCATGCAGATGATATCTTCATTCTCTGCACAGCCAAAGAATCCTTCAATCGCAGCATAACATACCTGAAAAATACCATCAACGACCCAAGTACTTGGATGATGAGGAACTTTCTTAAACTGAACAAATCTAAGGGCTCCTTTTATTAAGGTGTGCGAGCGTTTTTAGCGCATGCAGAAGATTAGTGTGCGCTATAGCGTGCGCTAGCTGAAAAATTACCGCCTGCTTAAAAGGAGGCAGTAGTGGCTAGCGCGCAGGACATTTTAGCGTGCGCTAAAACCGCTAGCGCGTCTTTGTAAAAGGAGCCCTAAGACAAGAATATTATGGTTTGGAGATTACAACTTGTTGCCGAGCACAGACCTAGAACTGTCCACTGGTGAGAGGCTAACAATAAAAAATACCTGCTTCTTTGATTAAAATTGTATTATAATTATATTAGTCTTTTAGCCCATTACATTAACGGGTGCTAGAATAGTTGTGTATGTCTGTTATTCTTTCTTTCTCTCTCTCTCTTTGGTCACCGTCTGTCTTTTTTTCTTTGTCTATCTCTCCTTGGACGCTGTCTGTCTGTCTTCATTTCTGTCTGTCTGTCATTCTTTCTGTCTGTGTCCTTCTGTCTTCCCCCCCAGAACAAACTGTCTGCCCCCAGCACACCCCTCCCCCCCAAAGCAGCCCCTTTCCCTCTCCCTGTCTCTCAGTGTCCCCCCTTCTGCCTTCCCCACAGCACACCCCTCCCTCCAAAGGAGCCCCCTTTCCCTCTTCCTGAATGTCTCTCTTTGCCCCCCTTCTGTCTTCCCCCAGAGCAAAGCTGTCTGCCCCCCAGCACACCCCTCCCCCAAAGCAGCCCTTATCCCTCTCCCTGTCTTTCCGTGGCCCCCTTCTGTCTTCCCCCAGCACACCCCTCCCCCCAAAGCAGCCCCCTTTCCCTCTCCCTGACTCTCTGTGGCCCCCTTCTGTCTTCCCCCCAGAGCAAAGCTGACTGCCCTCCAGCACACCCCTCCCCCCAAAAGCAGACCCCTTTCACCTGCAGCACTGGCACGACACCCTCCAGGCGTTCCTCTCAGCTATGTGGAGTGAGTGCTCGGAGCGTGAGAGGGAGCATGGGGCCGGGGCAGGGGCCAAGGAGGTGCAGCGGGGCTTCCTTTCAGCGTCATTGAGGAAGGAGAAGTTGGCGAGGGATTTTTGCTTGTGCAGGTTCGAGCCCCCGGTGGCTGCTGCCCGGAACACCGTCAGCTCGCCAGTCCTGCGTGGGGGCAGTGCCCAACCCTCCGCCAGGGCTTTGGGGAGTCTTTAGCAGCTTGGAGCTGTAAATAAAGACGTGATGGTGTCTCTGATGCCGAGCTTTTTGCCTCCCCCCTTCCGTCTGACTCCGATGTATATATCTGGAGGTCCGCGAGTGTGGGCATTTTTTAACAATAAATATGTGGAGGAAATATCTGGAGGTCCGTGAGTATGGGGCAGCTGTAAGCGTGCATGCGCACTCTTGCCAGCCATGGACCTACAGATCAGGGATCACGGAACACGCAGGTAAGAGTGCGCATGCGCGCTTAGGTTTTATTATTATAGATTTTTTGGCTAGAAGTTTTTGATAAGTGCTGGAGTTATTAGATACAAATTTTCCAGAGCTTTACTTTTGTGTTCAAAAAGGTTAATTTCTTTCAAGTTTATATACATCATTAATTTATAATTTCTTCTCGGACTGATGCCTTAAAGGCATCCCACCAAATGGGTAGTTTTGATAGGATTATGACTGTAGTATTCTTCAATGGATTGGTTTGTTTTGGACAAAATAATCCAGTTAGTAAAGAGGGGTTAAATCTCCATGTGGCATTTCTTTGGTGGGGGATTTATATCTGAAAGAGCTATTGAAATTGCTGAAAGATCAAAAATAGTCATACTATGAATTTGGGATTGAGTGATTAAAGGGACCAGAAATTTAATCTATCCAGGAATAAAATTTAGGTGAGGAGGAGGGGAGAAGAAAGTGTAATCCTTCCCAGTGGGATTAATGAGTCTCCATGGACAACTAATCCTAGGGTTGTTTGATGTTGTTTATGGCAATACTAGATTTGGTTTAATGAAATCTACATGAGGAATGTTTGTCTAAGATATGATCTTGGATTTGGTTTAAGTCGCTGTCCAAAATTATGTTAGAAGTGCAATTACTGATTTCAGATGCTAAGATGTGGAAAAATTCAGATGAGTCCTTGTTAGGGGGATACAAGTTGCAGAGGGCTAAGGGAAAGTTATTTATGGAAATCTTTAATATACAGTAATCCATCTACCCTCTATCATGAGATTGTTTGGTTAGTTAATGGTATAGATTTATAATATAAAATTGCTACACTATTTTCCTGATTAAGAGATGCAGAGTGAGTAGTAAACTACTGACCCCTTTATACGTCACGCTCTTCTTTCCTCACCAACTGACTCCTGGCTCTCCTCCTTCCTCAAGCTCTCCTCCTCAGTCCTCCTCCTCTGCAACTTCAACATCCATGTCGATGACCCCTTCAGCTCCTTCGCCTTAACATTTTCATTCAATCTCTAGCTGTGCTCCACAAACCCTACACACCAGAAAGGACGCTGCCTGGACCTAATCATTTTCTCTAATTGCTCGGCCTCCAAATTCTGCAATACTACCCTTCCCCCCTCTGACCATCATCTGTTAATGTTCACAGTCCATCACTCCATCCCCCAGACTCGGCCAATTGCCACCAATACATTCAGGAACTTTTAGCCTATTGATCCTAGAGCCTTCCCCAACATAGTTGTCCTCCCCTACAATATCATTCTCTCTTCTGCTCTAGATACCCTGGCTCCTTCAATTTCACACACTGTTAAGCATGCCAAATGCCAACCCTGGCTGACTCCTTGCATCCGTTGCCTGCATTCCTGTGCCCATTCCACTGAACATCTCTGGCTTAAATCCCATGTGCACATTGATTTCATGCACTTCAAATTCATGCAGACATCATTCCAGTCTTCCCTCTTGCTGGTCAAACAAGAATACTACAAAGGGGGAGAGTGGGGCGCAGTGGTTAAAGCTACAGTCTCGGCACCCTGGGGTTGTGGGTTCAAACCCATGCTGCTCCTTGTGACCCTGGGCCAGTCACCTAATCCCTCCATTAACCCCAGGTACATTAGATAGATTGTGAGTGTACTGGGACAGACAGGGAAAAATGCTTGAGTACCTTAATAAATTCATGTAAACCGTTCTGAGCTCTCCTGGGAGAATGGTATAGAAAAATTAATAAATAAAATAAACCACACCTATTTAACCACCTCGCCGCCTCTTTACCACACTAAATTCCCTACTCAAAGCACCCTCACCTCCTATCTCCCTTTCAATTTCTCCCAAAACTATAGCAGATTTCTTCTACAAAAAAAATCCAAAAGATTCACCTCAAGCTCTCAGCCAGACTGCCTCCCCCTCTCCTCTCTCCATCTATCCCTTCTGCTAACACCTCAACACCTACCACCCTATCCTTCCTTCTCTGAAATCACAGAGGAGGAAACCACACATTTTCTCTCATCCTCCAAACCGACTACCTGCTCCTCCAATCCAAATCCCACTCACCTCTGAGCATGATCTCGCCTGTTGTCATCCCTCCTATCTGTCACATTCTCAACTTATTGGCTGCAACTGTCCCTAATGCATTCAAACATGCTGTTGTCACACCCCTTCTCAAAAAAACTCACTGAACCCCATATGCCCCTCCAACTATTGCCATATCTCCCTCTTCCCTTCATATCCAAGACATGTGAACGTGCTTGTTCACCGCCATTGCCTGGACTTCCTCTTATCCTAAGCTATTCTTGATCTATTTCAGTCAGGCTTTCACCCACTGCATTCCACAGAAACTACCCTTACTAGAGTTTCCAAAGATCTGCTCTTGGTCAAATCCACAGGCCTCTACTCCAGTGTTTCTCAACTTCTTCAAGCCAAGTACCCCCTAAGCCAAATAAATACCAACTGAGTACCCCTGCCCAAGTTCCACCCTAGACCCACCCAAGCTCCGCCCCTGACCCCCACCCCCATAATAATAGCACTAATTGTAACGCAATTTCTTCCATTCATTTTTCTTATACACAAAATCATCTTATTAATACATAATACATAATGGTAACCACAAAATTTTAAAAACACAAAGCAAAGTGTATGCACAGAAAATGTTATTTATATTCAGGGTTTTTTTCAAAGAGGTCAAGGCAGATGCCTTTAAAATATGCAATCAGTAACAACTATAGAAAAATGGATAAATATAGAGTAAAATATAGACAGCAGAAATAAATTCACAAAAACTGACACATTTTTGAAAATTATTTTCTTATCTTTGTTGTCTGGTGATTTCATGAGTCTCTGGTTGCATTTCCAATATTTTTTCTTTCTGCCTCCCGCATGCTTCCTCTCATCCAGACCTCATTCTGTTCCCCAACCAACATCTCTCTCTGTCCCTCCATGAGTCCAACTTTTCTTCCTCTTTCTTCCACCCCTATTGGCAACATGTCTCCCTCTCTCTCACTGTCCATCTGTCTTGAGAGATCCAGGCATCTTTCCCACATCTCTCCCTCACTCAACCCCCGAACATGTGCAGCATTTTTCACCATTGCCCACCAGCCCCATGCCCATTTCTCTTTCTATCTTCCCTCTCCAACATAATGTCACATTTCTCCCTTCATCACTATGTCCATCATTCCTCCGTTTTGCATCCCCTTCAATCTGCCTTCTCCACCAACATATCCAACATTTCTTCCTCTCATTCTTCTATTCCCTATGCATCTCTACCTCACTCCTCTTTCTATGTCCAATTTTCCTTTCTTCCTTTCCCAATGTGCACCATCTCTCATTCACCCACTCATGCCCAATTCTCCTTTTCTATTCTCTCCTTCCTATGTCCCAAGTTAGTGCCCCCTTCCTCCCTTCCTTCTGTGTCGAGTTCGAGCCCCCTCTCCCAAAACCGACCTGTCCACAGAAGCCGCAGGTGCTGCTGGAGATCCTTGCCTGCCTCCCTGTCTGCTCGCCCTCTGCACCACCCCCCACCCCCGAAGCTGACCCTGCCACCTCGCTGGAGCCATGTTCCATTCTCCCTCAGCAGCAACTCCGTGCAAGGACGGGCCCAGGCGCATACAGAAACTCACAAGCTGCACATGGCTGGCTCACAAGCCTTCTCCCCATCAATTCTGATGTCGGAGAGAAGGTTCTGGGCCACCAGGCAGCGATTGGCTAGCCCAGAACCTTCTCTCTGATGTCAGAATTGACGTTGAGGGGAAGGCTTGTGGGCTGGTCACATGCAGTGTGAGAGTCACTGCACACACCCGTGTTCCATCCCTGCACAGAGTTGGGGGATGGAGCATGTTGGCTCCATCAAGGTGGTAGGGTCAGCTTCGGGGGTGGGGGGTTGTGCAGCAGGTGGGCAGATAGGGAGGCAGGCAGGGATCATCAGCAGCAGCGTTTTCATCGGAGGGGGCAGGCAGGGATCCCTTGTGGTGGTCAGGCCACATACCCCCAACAGGCGGCCCGCATACTGCGTATTGAGAAACACTGCTATACTCTATCCTCATCCTTCTTGATGTCTGCCACTTTTGATACTGTTGATCACCACCTTATTCTTGATACACTGTCCTTGATAGGATTCCATGGTTGTGCTCTCTCCTGGTTTTCTTCCTCTCTCCCCCATTGCACCTTCGGTGTATGCAACAGTGGTTCCTCCACAGCCATCCTGCTATCAAGGCTCTGATCTGGGTCCACTCCTTTTCTTAATCTACACCTGTTCACTTGGAGTGCTGATCTCATCCCAAGGCTTCCAATATCACCTCTATGCTGATGACTCCCAGATCTACCTCTTCACACCAGATATCTCTACTGAAACCCAGATCGGAGTCTCAGCCTGCCTGTTCAACATTACCACTTGGATGTCTCACCGCCATCTAAAACTGAATATGGCTAAAACGGAGCTTATCACATTCCTGCCTAAACCCACCTCCCCACTTCCCCCATTTACAGTCACTGTGGACAGTGCTATCGTCCTCCCTGTTTTGTTTGCTTGCAATCTTAGGGTCATCTTCGACTCCTCTTTCCTTCTCTACCCAGATACAACATATCGCTAAAACCTGCCACTTCTTCCTCTATATTATCACCAAAATCCAACCTTTCCTTTCAGAGCATACTACCAAAACCCTTATTCACGCCCTCAACCTCTTACCTAGATTACTGCAATTCACTACTCTCAGGTCTTCCGCTCTCTCATCTTTCTCCCCTTCAATCTGTCCAGAATTTGGCCGCATGACTCATATTCTGGGAGAGCCACTATACTCATGTTACTCCTCTCCTAAAGTCACTTCATTGGTTTCCCATCCATTTCCGAATACAATTCAAACTCCTCTTACTGACCTACAAATGTATTCACTCGGCTGCCCCTCGCTATCTCTCTTCACTTATCTCCCCCTCCCCCTGCAAGCTTCTTTCAGCTGATAAGTCCCTCCTATCTATGCCCTTCTCCTCCCCTGCCAACTCTAGACTTTGTCCATTCTATCTTGCTGTGCTATATGCCTGGAACAAACTGTCCAAATCCCTATGGTATGCTCTGTCGCTGGCACTGTTCAAGACCAAGTTAAAAGCCCACTTCTTGAAGAGTGCTTTCAACTCCTATCTCCTCTCATCTTGGGTTCTGCATCCCCAATTCTATATGTCATGTCTGGCTGTCCAAGTTAGATTGTAAGCTTTTCCGAGCAGGGACCGTCTATTAAATGTCAAAATATAAAGCGCTGTGCATGCCTTTCAGCGCTATATAAATAGTAGTAGTAGAGCAGTTAGAAGGTAGCCTCCACTAAAGCAGTGGTTCTCAACCCTGTCCTAGGGGACCCCCCAGCCAGTCGGGTTTTCAAGATATCCCTAATGAATATGCATGAGAGAGATTTGCATATAATGGAAGCGACAGGTATGCAAATTTCTCTCATGCATATTCATTAGGGATATCTTGAAAATCCGACTGGTTGGGGGGTCCCCTAGGACAGGGTCGAGATGTTTGAAGCCCGATTCATTCAAGTGAGTCTCTTGAACAACAGCTGTCTCTGCATTAAGATTAGACAGATATAAAAATATATTTTTTTCCCTTTTTTAATAGGGTTGTTCAGCTTCTTTATGTTAAAGGATTCATAATAGGAGAGTGTAATTAGAAGGTTTTCATCTAGGGTAGAAATTATTTCAGCACACAAATGACAGAACCTGTAAAACACAAAGGAGAAATTAATGCCTATGAACTATAAAAGGACATCTTGCGGGTAATTAAATATTAATAAGTGGGATGAGGTAGCCAGAAAGATTACCAGCCATAATAATCAATAAAGATCTATGCAGATTGCTAGTAATTGCATAAGGATTATAGCAATGGAATAAAGCATACAAGCAGGTGCAGTATATAATTGCGATCAGCAACAATAATTAACCAATAAGAGCTGTATAAGGTTATTATTAATGGAGATTACAGGTGGCATATATAAGCAGATGAAGAGACCAACCTGGTTAGTTAAAAGGGGTCAAATATTGTCCAGAAATTGTTTTAAAGCATGAGAATTTTGAAAGAATTGGGTCAAGTTATGGATTGTAACTCTCATCCTCGCTGGGTACATTAAACCATATTAGGCTTGGAGTGATTTTAGATGGTCTCTCATGGCCAAGAACTGCTTCCTTCTATGGACTGTCGTCTTGTTCAAGTCTGGAAATATGAGAATCTTCATCCCATTATGATAGGTTAGGATTTGAGTTTGACCTTTTGGAAAACGGAGAGGGCCTGAGGATTACACAGGATCTGGAGCACAGTCACGGGAGTTGCTGCTTGGTGGGTTTACCCGAGGGAAACCTATGGGCCCTCTCAATTTCAAATGGCTCTCCAAAGTAGAGATCTATGAGAGAAGGTAGTAACTTTTCTAAGAACTTGACTGGGTCTGACCCTTTGGCTCCTTCTCCAATTCCAAGAATTGTGATATTATTCTGGTTGAGCACGATTAAGATATTCTAGTTATTTTTTCAGGATGCTAATTTCTTTTGATTTTTGCTGCAGTGATGAAATTTTGTTGGCATTAGATTCACATTTCTGGGTTAGCATATCAATATGTGTGTCTGCCTGTGATAAATAATATAAAATCAAAACTATTTCTTCTTTTAATTAAATGAGTGAGCTGTGGTTATCTTGGAGCATTCCTTTTATAGATAAGATTTCGGCCATAATGCATTATAAAGTGATTTCTTCAGCGGCATTTACCTCTGCCATGCTATGTATAGGAGAGAAATCTTGTTTAGGCTTTTTGAGAGCTGGAGATGAAGGTTGCTTTGAATCGGCAGGTTGAGTTGTGCTGCTTGCGATTATAAATGAGTTGAAAAAAGTCTCAGTAGACGAGTACAGTGTGCAGGATTCTATGTCTCAGGTTGGGAGCTAAAGAATTAGGCACACTTATTGTTTTAATAGTTAGATCTTACGTGTCCTATATTATGTTTAATGTACTTTGGCTCAGATTCTATAAAAGATGCCTAAAGTTAGGCACTTAGATCGTCATGCCTAGCCAATGCCTTATTTAAAAAGATTAATCGGTGTCATTAAAAAGCACACCTCATAATTGGCTTAAATTAAAATTAATTGGATGGTAGCTGTCTACCACTTTCAGGTACACGCCTAGTTCAAGGTGCCTAGCAGGAAGAAGACAGGGCAGATAATAAGTTTAGCATATAGGTGCCTGTTTTGGACTTAGGTGCTGGTATTTAAGCCAAGAAAACCCCAGCATAAATAGGGGGTGCCTAAGGTTAGGATGCCTACTGGTACCTAAATCCACTTTATGCGCCACTAGGCCACTGAACATTTCATAACGGATGTATTGGTTAACAATGGAGCTTTTGAACCCCTTAAACAAAAAAGTATTCTGTTGCCTATGCGTGTTGCCATGAGGCGGTGGCCAACTTGGTGGCATGATCTATCCACTGCCTATCTTTGAAAAAATAAAGGAAGTAAAACCCTGTCTCCCTTAATAGTGATGTCTCAGTATGCCTTTCTTCTGCAGTAACCTAAAGTGATTATAGCTACTCCCACAAAAATATAATTGAGAGTAAACCCTAACTAGGGAGTCCTAAATCCCTTTTAAATATCAATACATTCACAAATTCCAAGCCAGTCATTCAAGCTCAGTATTAATCAAGCACATCCCTTTATACCTTTTTATCATCATTCAGCACTATCAAATTTAAACTCCTCACTTTCAAGTAGTGCTGAAGCCTTTGCTTCAGGGTTTCATGGCTGCTCTCCTTTCCCTTGCGTCCACACCAACCAAAAATGTCACCCAGAGGAAAAATAAAAATATCCTCTCTTTTCTAAGATAACCCTTACTGGCTATTTGAAATGGAGAACCAGGCTATAAAACAAGGCACTCCTCACAGGAGCCAGACAGTCTACCACCATAAGCCCCAAAATCATACAAAAAAAATTATCAAAAACAGGTAAAAAAATACTTTTCAGGCAAAGGAACTTCTCTCCCTCTGCAAGCCTAGTTCCTTAAACTCTCCCTCAAGACCACCACCGAATCTGTTTAAATTCACACAGGCAGCTCCTCACACAAAGCCCCTTAAATCCCAAACATTCAGAAGTTCTAACTAGAATTAACCCAAAAAGAACTTCTTTCTGGACACACCCACAGCAGCATCCACCTTACATCAAAACCAGGTCCCATAGGAATTCTACGAGTGTTGGATCATTTAGCGCTCTGGGCTGTGGTAAAAACCTCTAAAAATCTGCACTTTAGTCCTTGAGCTGAAAAAATTATTACATAAGGAGAAATGTAATCATAATAAAGTACACATACAGTTAAAAATTAATACTTTTAAAATTGTACAAGTTTATATTTTTCCACATGCAACTCTTTTCTCTGTAGCACAATAAAATATAAAGTATATTGCTATACTAAATGTGTGCAGAGCTTATAACACAAGCCCCCTATGTTTGTAACTAAGACAATAGAGCTTTGACCCCTGAATTTTTTAAAAAGCTCTAAAAATTACATTCACAAATTTGGGTATGTACAACTTAATTGATTAACGAGCCATTGTTGTTGTTTGGTGCCATCGACTTGAGCTCAAGTCCTAGTGACTTGAATTGTGGATCTAAAAAGAAATCAGTTTTGTGCTAGTCTGGAAAGGTCCTTCAGCGTCATCCCCATGGTTGTTTCCTGCCATCTGATTGCAGGTCACCCTCTCTTCATCTAGTTTCTTCGATCTTTCCAAACAGGATGTGCTTCTCCAGTGATCTCTCTTTTGATGGTGTGACCAAAATAAGACAGTCGTAACTTAATAATTTAGGCTTCGAACGACATAGCCGGTTTGATCTCTTCCAGAATTGATTTGTTAGTTCTTCTGGTGGTCCTAAAATCCTTCTCCAGCACCAAAGCTCAAATGAGTCAATCTTTTTTCTCTCGTTTCTGCAGTGTCCAGCTTTCGCATCCATAACTGACCACTGAGAAAATGAGCATGTGGACAAATCTGATCTTTGTTTGGAGCATTACCTCCTTGACTTTGAATACTTTGTCGAGAGCCTTCATTGAAGAGCGACCAAGTGCTATTCTGCAGAGAATTTCCTCCCTGCTAGTTGCTTATTTACAAAAGAACCCAGGCAATTGAAATCCTTTACAACTTCTATCATCCTCAAGGTCAAAATCTGTGTTCGTTATCTTTGTCTTGTTTATGTACAGCTTTGACTTTTCTCAATAGATATAGAATGTCTTGCTGTTGGTGATGAGCGTTGTATCATCCGCATAGTGCAAATATGTGTTTATATTTCGGCCACCAATTTTGAAACCGATGTCATTATTGCCATTAGCACCAATAATTATGACAATTATTGGTGCCAATTGGAATTAAAATTTACATATGTAAATTTAGGCAAGGGACTCGTGCCTAAATTTTATTATGTGGATCCAAAAAGGGGGCATGGTGATGGGAGGGTTATGGGCATATCAGAGGCATTCCTGCAATTTATGCACATATAGAATAAGGGACGATCTGCACCTAATTTAGGCATGAGGATTTACACCACATTTCAGTTGGTGTAAATGGCCAGAGCTAGTTAGACACAGTGCCTAGCTTTAAGTACTGTTCTATACCCAGGGCTAGGTTTTGGCACCATTTATAGAATCTAGTTCTAAGTGAGTTACCCAAGGTCTAGAGGAGCAGCTGTGGGATTTAAACTCTGGCGTCCTGATGCTCAGTTCTTCTCTAACCACTAGGCTACTCCACTCTATTGTTGAAGATAAGCCTTCAAGAATCAGTGTACAGTAAAAAACAAAAACACCCAAAACAAAACAAAAAAAACAAACCCAAACCTGGTATATCATTGCCACCACTTTTGTAGGCAGCTTACTCTTTCCAAATGCCGCTAGAGCCTCAACCAAACAGTTTGATGCACTGTATACAGCAGGGGTCTCCAAAGTCTCTCCTCGAGGGCCGAATCCAGTCGGGTTTTCGGGATTTCCCCAATGAATATGCATTGAAAGCAGTAAACGCACATAGATCTCATGCATATTCATTGGGGAAATCCCAAAAACCCGACTGGATTCGGCCCTCGAGGAGGGACTTTGGAGACCCCTGGTATACAGTATATTGACTTTCAGCAAAACATTTTTTTTTAATCAAAAAATATAATATACATGCCTATGTAAACTTTTGAATGTTAAATGTTATTTTTTAAAAATCAATAAAAGAATCTTAAAATGGAGGAAAAAGACTTCAAAAGCCTCAGTGTTCAACAAGAGCAAATGGGCTAAATTGATCAAAGCATTAGTCTTAAAAGCCTACCATAAAAATCATTTAAATACAATTTTGATATAACATCGTTCTGATAAACATCACACATTATTTCTTAATGCCTGTTTCACTTCCAGGCTTCGTCAGGGGTTGAAATTGTTCAGTGCCAAATCTACAAAAATACATACAGAAGGTCACAGTGAAGTGTAAAAAATAAACTGGTGCTCCAAAGCAAAGCTAACCCCCTCTTTTACGAATGCATAGCGTGGGTTTTAGCGCTGGTAACTGCTCTGACGCTCATAGAATTCTTATGAGCGTCTGAGCCGTCACCGCCACTGCCGGCGTTAATACCCACGCTATGCGTTCATAAAAGAGGGGGGGGGGCAAGAGTCTTCAGAATCATATTGCGCATTGAAAAGTTAGCAAAACTGCTTGTCAATCTCCAAGTATTTTTTTTTTTTTTAATCTTTATTTATATTTTAAACATATTATCAAGAATAATCTTCTTGTACAGAATATGATTGAGTCAACATAATATAAAACAAAAGAAGTAACAATTATATGACAAAATTACTATTTACTCATCAAAATTAAAGTCCCAAAATTAAATTGAGATCCAAGATGTTCCTGAGTGAGAATTATTAAAAGAAAAAGAATAAATTCAAATTGCAATTAGGCGGTCAGATGAGAGTGGACCAAGAGTAAATTTATACATTGAGATCTTTTTTATCCCCTTCAAGGCCCCTCCTGGAGAGAAATCCTGTCAACTGAGAGGGCTCAAAGAAAATATAATTACAAGATTTATACTTTACAATGCATTTGCAAGGATATCGTAAAAGAAATGATGCCCCCATTGCAGTGACCCCAGGCTTAAGAAGCAAAAATTCCTTCCTTCGTTTCTGAGGCTCCCTTGTCACATCTGGAAATATTTGAATTTTATGTCCAAGAAATTCTTTATGTCTGTTCTTAAAATAAAGCTGTAATATCCAATTTTTATCTGGTGATAAAACCACCGTAGCTAATAGGGTAGCTGGAATAGCTACCTCCCTCATTGAAGATTCCAATAATAATGTTATATCCATTTGTTCACCCTGACCTTGTTGTTCTGGTGGTCGCTGTTCTTCCAAATTTTTTGATGTTGGTAAATAATAAATTTTGGAAAAGGGAGGAAAGGCATCATTAGGAACATTAAGAACTTCACAAAAGTACTTTTTCAAAACTTCTTTTGCTGATAAAGAAGGGATCTTTGGAAAGTTCAAAAATCTAAGGTTATTCAATCGCATATTATTTTCCATCATTTCCACCTTTCTCCTAAGGTTAAGATTATCCTTAATCAGTGTCGTTTGGATTTGAGTTACTTCAATTATCTTTTTATCTATTTTTTCCACATTATTTTTCATCGATATATTTTCCTGTTTAAGTCCACAATCTCCAAGTATTAAATCAGTTCTACTGGCTTTTTTGGGGAGAGTCTGGGAAACTATTCTATCTATATATATCCATACACACAAATGAGGGATCTTTAAAAAAAAAAAAAAAAAGTGTGTAAACTTTTTGAACACTATTTATTAAATATCTCAAAAGCAAATGACATAAAATTTCCACAGGTGAGCTGGCTTGCCCAACTAGTCACATGACAGTCTACAACACGTTCTCTTTCCACTTTTCCTGCCCTAACCATTTCCCACAAAAATATGAAAGTGCTGAAACCTTTCGAAGAGAACCTCGTATATGTCTATATATGTATAACCCTATTCTCATATAATGTTCTCCAGTAGACAAATCAGCCTCACAATAAAAAATGTCAGAACTTTCCCGCACTTTTATACATTAAAAATCCACAAACTTCCCACCGAGGCACTCCGACTATCATGTCTTGCTCACAAAAGGGCACTGGGAAGCATGTACAGACACTGCCATTCAGATTCTCCAACTGGCTGCCATGTAACTTGCATTCAGGTGCACTTGTTTTAGGTTATTTTACCATACATGCCAAACTTTAAAAATGATTTGGGGGTGCCCAGCATAATACAATTACCCCTCTCTGGCCACAATGAAGGAGCTTGCTCAATGTTGGAAGGGATGCTCAGTACTAGAGAATGACACAGGGACAAATTTATCCCCATCCCTGCTGGAACTCATTTTCCCATCCCAGCGAGTTCTTTTCCTGTCCCTGCCCCATTCCTGCAAGGTCTGTCCTCATCTGCACAAGCCTCAAACACTTTAAAATCATAAGTGTTTGAGGCTTGCGTGGTTAAGGCAGAGCTTACAGGAATGGGCAGGGACAGTGACAGCAACAAAACTCGTGGGGACGGACAAGGAAATTGAGTTCCTGCAGGGAAGGGGATAAATTTGTCCCCGTGCCATTTTCTACTCAGTACCCAAGAGTTGGTTCCTGTTTCTTACATTCCACTGCCTGGTTTTTTTTTATTATTATTATTTATTTATTCAATTTTCAAAATACAATTCAAGATTAACTTGTACAGAAAGCTATAAGTCAAGAAAATAAAACCACAACAATATTATAAATTCAGGAATACCAATTAACTTAAATCAGCTCAAGTCCACAAAAGATCCAAAATGTAATTATAAACGGAAAAAACAAAGAAATATTATTAAAGAAAATAATGCAAGTCAGCTGGTAAGGACATCTTAAATATTCTATACTCCTCCATTCTTTTCCTTCTCTAGCCGAGAAAGAGAAAGGAAAGTTGTCAACTGGTAAGGCTCAAAGAAAACATATTTTTGGGAATTATATTGTATAACGCATTTACATGGATATCGTAGGAAAAAAGTTGCTCCAAGAGCTATAATTCCCAGTTTTAACATAAGAAACTCTTTTCTTCGCCGTTGTGTGTCCCTGGCTAAATCTGGGAACATTTGTATTTTGAGTCCCATAAATTCTTTTGCTCTATTTTTTAAAGAAAAGTCTCAAAATCCAATTCTTGTCCATTGTTAGAGCTAAAGTTGCCACTAATGTTGCAGGAGTAGCCATTTCTTTATCTGATAGTTCCAGTAATGCTGATACATCTATTGGTCCATGGCTATCTTCCTGTTGCTGAATTTGATTTTTCTTGGGAAGGTAGTACACCTGTGTAAATGGAGGTAATGAACCCTCAGGAACTTCTAATATTTCCGTCAGGTATCGTTTTAACATCTCTCGCGGAGTAATTGTTGTAATTCGTGGAAAATTAATTAATCTGATATTGTTGCCTCTTGAAAAGTTTTCAAATGTTTCAATCTTCCTTCTTAAGTTTACATTGTCCTTAATTAAAGTCTCTTGAAGCTGTTTGGAAGATTTTAATTCATTTTTGATACTGTCTAAAGATGTATTTGAGTCAGCAATATCTTGCTTTATTAAGGTAATTTCTTTTTCTTGGTCTTTCATTTTCCCCTCCACTTGCACTTGTTGGACATTAATTGTTTTCGCCATATTTGCCACCAGGTCCCACAAGGCATCTAAAGTGACTTCTTGGGGCTTAACTATGGTAGGAATTTGTAAATGAGTAATCAAAAGTTTGTGCTCACCATTCGACCGCTCTCCTCCACTTCCCTCCGCTTGAGTAGGTCCAGTTTCAGTTGTTACAGCACTCCCGACCATATTCAGGCTCTCCTGCAAAACCTGTGAGCCTGAATCGGCTTCCTCAACACAGCTCCGCGCAGCCTCTAGGGGAGAGCTCATCCCGACTTCCGGTGAGCTCTCAACCCCTGGGGAGCTGGTTGCACGGGGGTGCAGAGGAGGAGGTCTTACGTCGGGGGCTCAGAGTGGTCTCAAGACTTCGGTGAGACACCTCCGTTCCGTTCCCACGGGGCGTCTCTAACTGCAATCTCGACGTCATCATGGTGCCCTGGAATCGCCAAAACAGCGCTTCTATGTTGCCGGAGGTAGGTGTTCCAGAGCGCAGGGAGGCCCCACCGGTGCTCTTTCCCCTTCTTTTTGGCATTTTTAGAATGCAAGAAAACCAAACAAAACAGCTCAGTAGAGCTCAGAAACTTTCAGCTGTAGCGTCTGTTCGGCGACCTGCTTCAGCGGCTTGCATCCGTGGCCATCTTGGATCCTCCCCCTGCCTGGTTTTATCCCCACCATTTATTCTGTTCCAAGCATCTGCTGCTTTTTAATGGAAAATGCTTTTCTTTACCTCAGAATCTAGTCCTCTCTCAGCCTCATGCCTTGTGTTTCAAATTGGACTCTTTCACTGAAAAACACCTCACCTCTCACACTTGGATACATTCCTATCACAGGTACTTTTATAAACTTTTTTCCATGCATAAAAAGGCTTTTAGAACTTAGCCCAAGAGTTACGTGTGGTAACAAGATGATGTGTGTCACTGATCCCAGATGTGCTTGTAAACTAATTAGTCACTAAACTATTGGCATTATAGTAGATTGGCACTTAATTGGCAGTAATTAGAAGTTATAGAATAAGGTGTAGGGCAGATGTGAGCATATCACGTGCACCCATATTTCATCGCTTGCAGCTTAAAAGGGGGCATAGGCGGGGGGGGGGGGATTCCCAGAAGTTAGATACAATGTTAGAACATAAGAGTTGCCATACTAGGACAGACAGGAGGTCCATCAAGCCCAATATCCTGTTTCCAACAATGACCAACCCAGGTCACAAGTATCTGGCAAGATCCGAAAAAGTAAAACAGATTTTATGCTACTTATCCTAGGAATAAGCAGTGGAATTTCCAAAGTCCATCTTTATAATGGCTTATGGACTATTCATTTAGGAAGTTATCAGATTACATGTTGAATTTAATAGAAATGCCACTCAATGACATATATAACCTGATAAGCAACTATACGAGACTAAGATCCCCAAATCCTAGAGGAACCAAATACAAAACTATACATGCTACAACTTTTCCACACCTGGAAGCAAAATGGTGGAATCTTCTACCTGCACAATTAAGAAATATCTCTCCTCCTCCTACCAAAACTTTCATAAAGGCCTAAAAACCTACACCAAACACTGTAACTGAAAAAAATCATGGTTGTGTGTGCCACAATGCTGTACCATGGGGGCAGCAATTAAACCCCTATTCAATGCGCTCCTATGCTCGAAAGTGCAATCTCAAGGGGCGTGATGTTTGTCCCACGTACCCAAGCCTACAGGGGCACACAGCACAAGACGACAAAATCAAACTCATAAGTATGAAATTTTAGCTGGTGACAAATGCCATCAAATGGATGAATGAACTCGCTACATCTCACCATGATGTCACAATTCTTGCATTTACCGCAGGGGCCGTGAGAACCGACAGCCCCCCGCTCTCTGATGTTAAAATGGCGTATAGCTGGACTCGGCACTTGTTTGAAATTTTGTAGGCGAACCTTAAATTGTGCTGAGAAAATGCAGGCTCTCATGCCCAAAGTAGAGCCTGGGAATCCATGCTGTTATTGTATAAAGATTGCTTAGCTCTAAGTGACCTTTATAGAATCAGTGCTCAGTGTGGATCTTAACAGTGCCTATCTTTGAACATAAATTTACCAATTTTTTTTTTTTTTTTTACTACAGCTGGCAGTGTGGACTGGTACGGTATATGCTTTGATACGCATAAGAATGGGCGCTGGGGCATTTGTTGCGTGGCATTTGGCTGCATGGCTTTGTAAAAGGGGGTCTTATTCTGGTCTTATCTGTGTGTAGGCTTTACACATGTACTTTACAAAAAAAAAAACCAACCCAACCAACCCTTATTCATATTTACATACTTTATGCCTGCTCCTGAAGTGGGCACAAATGTCTGCAACTTAATTCAGCCATGATTTCTGCTGGTTTAGCCCTAGTATTCTAGAACCACCCACAAAAGCCAATGTTACATAGAACATGAAAATCAGAATGGAGAACAGGTCAGGATGTACTCAATTTCATGGTGTGTTATGAAGGTTCTATTTAGGTTTCTTTTAAACTACATAACATGATATAGAGGAGTGCAAATATAGCTTCCTTGCAGGTGTAGCAGGAGCGGCCATTTTACAAAAAAAAAAAAAAAAAAAATCAAACTAACTCAACCTGAACCCGGCAGTTGAATCAATGCCAGCACTTCCACTTAGTTTCACAAATTCCACATATGAAAAGCACTACTACCATGTGTAGCCATCCTCATCCAAGCATCCACAACCAGACACAGAAAAACGCATTCCCCATTCATACCTCCCCCGATCAAAGAAGTAAAACGATCTAAACTACACGACGGCCTCCTAGCCACTCAAGCCGCAAGGCTAGACAACCAGATCTCCAACCTTCTGATGACCACCCCAGACTACAAGTCATTCAAAAAAGAAATAAAAACAATACTTTTCAAGAAATTCCTGAAACAACCCTAACCTCACGTACTCTTAACAACGCAAACACTGATAAAGGATCTACTCTTTACTACCCTAGTTATGATAATTTTGCTTCCATTATAACCCCCTTTCATAAATCTCCTGTAAACCACCTCTAATCTCAACAATCCGAGAATTGTCAAAAGACCTACTCTTTACTACTCTAATAAATCAATTGTTCTCCCTTTGTAACCCCCATTTATAAATCTTTTGTAAGCTGCCTTGAGCCGCAAGGTAATGGCGGAATAGAAATCCCAAATGTAATTTTACAAGCTTAAAGATGTGCTTATAATTAAATAGCGAGGCCTTTAATTTTGAAGGCAGAAAACAGGGTATTAATGAAAATTATGTTTAAATCTGTTTTATTAAATTCTCAAGAACCAACCAGTGTACAAACACTCGAAAAAAAGGCAATACACAACAAACAAAATCCTTCCCACCCACCCACCAACCACTCCCACCCCCATCCTCCCCAGGAACAGCCACACCACCAAACAAATCATGTGAGTATATCAGTATAATAAGCGACTTCTAGCTGTGTAATGAAAATTATATTATTGTGGTGGTGGGTGTTACCAATATAGGCTACCGTTAAGAAATGCTATTTTACTGTTCAACTCCAGTTATTAGTAACTAGGAGCCTCTTCTATCAAACTGCGTTGGCAGTTTGTAGCGCGGTGAGCCACGCTAAATGGCCCACACTGCTCCCGACGCTCATAGACTTCCTATGAGCGTTGGGCCATTCAGCACGGCTCTCTGCGCTAAAAACTGCCAGCGCAGTTTGAGAGAAGAGGCCCTAGGTCTCATTGTATATGTAAAATAGGACCTGTGCTAAGAAAACACTGGCTGTAGTGTTGATAATTACCACCTTTTGATAATCTTTCATGTTAAGCCACAGCCAAATGAGCACTTAATCTGTGTACCTTTGAGTCAGCATAAAACCTTTGAGGCAATTTCTTAGGAGAGTATATTCTCTTTGTAATAGGATGTAGAATTCTGTCCCACCTAAGGCATGCTCCAAACAACCCCTCCTTGAAATCCCTATCTGTAAAAGTGTAAAGAGCAGCTTTCTGAAATCACCAGCCACGCACACATGTATGCAATCTACACGTGTTAGCACCATTATTTGCATGTAGAGATGCTTCTACAATAAAGAGTCTATTTTGTAGACAGAGAGGGTAATTTGCTAAAGTGGTGTCCATCTTAAGGCACCAAGAACAAACGAAAAGTCCAATTCTGAACATACCTCCCTCTTCTATTAAACTGCGCTGTTTTTAGCGCAGAACGCTGCGCTGAATGGCCCGCGCTGCTCCCGACGCTTAGAGTTCTTATGAGTGTCGGGAGCAGCGCAGCTCCCCGCGCTAGAAACTGCTAGCGCAGTTTAATAGAAGAAGTCTTAAGTGTTGCACAAATTATTTCCAGGTCCAACTGAGCTTACAATGCAAGTTGCACCTGAGGCATCAGAAAATGAAGGGACCTATCCAAGGTGGCTAGAAAGGAAGATAAGGTTCATATCTTGATAATAATCTTTCTTGTAGATGTGTCTAGTAGTCCTAAACCAGTGGTCTCAAACTCAAACTCTTGGAGGGCCACTTTTTGGATTTGTAGATACTTGGAGGGCCTCAGAAAAAATAGTTAATGTCTTATTAAAGAAATTACAATTTTGCATGAAGTAAAACTCTTTATAGTTTATAAATCTTTCCTTTTGGCTAAGTCTTAATAATAATATTGTAATTTATAGCTAAAGAGACATATGATCAAGAAACTGTTTTATTTTACTTTTGTGATTATGATAAACATACTGAGGGCCTCAAAATTGTACCTGGCGGGCCGCATGTGGCCCCCGAGCCGCAAGTTTGAGACCACTGTCCTAAACAGTAGGGTTTTGTTCCTGAACCCACAAGTTGCTGCAGAAAGATGTCACACATCTTTTGACTGCCTCCTTCCCAGAGGGCTTTGCTATGCGCTCTCAGGGCTAGATTTAAAAAAAAAAACACGTAAAAAACCAACAGGCTACTTTTGCAGCTGTTATAGTAGTGATTTTAAAAAAGTGAGTCATTCTAATAAAATAGCTCATGCAAATGAGGTTGGCAGAGACTTGCTAAATTAGCATGTGCCCATTGCTATAGTGATGGGCACATGCACAGAATAAACAACCCCCCCCCCCAAAAAAAAACCCATAACAGCGGGAGAGATGCCCAATGTTGCCCACTGCCAACCGATGCACAGCCCCCGGCTATGGGAGAGATAACTAATGTCTCTCGCCACCAATCAACACCCTCCAATTCCCCCTTGGCAGTGGGCATGCCTGGGTGTGTGTCAGTTGGGTGGGAGAGACTGGGTCTCTCTCCCGCTGCCAAAGGTGGCTATAAAGCACAGTTACTTACCGTAACAGGTGTTATCCAGGGACAGCAGGCAGATATTCTTTACGCATGGGTGACGTCACCGACGGAGCCCTCGGTACGGACCTTTTTACTAGAAAGTTCTAGTTGGCCGCACCGCGCGTGCGCGAGTGCCTTCCCGCCCGACGGAGGAGTGCGTGGTCCCCAGTTAGTATAAGCCAGCTAAGAAGCCAACCCGGGGAGGAGGGTGGGACGTAAGAATATCTGCCTGCTGTCCCTGGATAACACCTGTTACGGTAAGTAACTGTGCTTTATCCCAGGACAAGCAGGCAGCATATTCTTTACGCGTGGGTGACCTCCAAGCTAACAAAGAGGGAGGAGGGATGGTTGGCCATTAGGAAAATAAATTCTGAAGTACAGATTGGCCGAAGTGCCCATCCCGTCTGGAGAAAGCATCCAGACAGTAGTGAGTAGTGAATGTGTGAACTGAGGACCAGGTGGCCGCCTTGCAGATTTCCTCAATGGGTGTGGAACGGAGGAAAGCAACAGAAGCGGCCATAGCTCTCACCCTGTGGGCCGTGACAGCACCGTCCAGTGACAGACCGGCCCGAGCATAACAGAACGCGATGCAAGCTGCAAGCCAGTTGGATAGCGTCCGTTTAGAGACCGGTCGACCCAACCGATTCGGGTCGAAGGTCAGGAAGAGCTGAGGGGACAAGCGATGAGCCCTTGTACGATCAAGATAGTAAGCCAGGGCACGCTTGCAATCAAGACTGTGCAATGCCTGTTCCCCGGGATGTGAATGAGGTTTCGGGAAGAAAACAGGCAACACAATGGATTGGTTGAGGTGAAAAGCTGAGACCACCTTGGGGAGGAACTTTGGATGGGTGCGCAGAACCACCTTGTCATGGTGAAAAATAGTGAACGGTGGATCGGCAACCAGTGCATGAAGCTCACTAACCCTCCTGGCAGAGGTGATGGCAATGAGGAAAAGCACCTTCCATGTCAGAAATTTGAGCGAAGTTGTGGCAAGTGGCTCAAAAGGAGGTTTCATGAGGGCAGACAAAACCACATTCAGGTCCCAGACGACCGGAGGAGGCTTCAGAGGTGGTTTGATGTTGAAGAGGCCCCTCATGAATCGGGAAACCAGAGGGTGAGCCGTGAGAGGTTTTCCTAGGACAGGCTCATGAAATGCCGTGATGGCACTGAGATGGACTCTGATTGAGGTAGACTTGAGGCCTGCGTTGGACAGGGAGAGCAAGTAGTCCAGAACAGTTTCCACCGCTAAAGAGGTGGGATTGTGATGATGACGGAGGCACCAAGAGGAGAACCTGGTCCACTTCTGATGGTAACATTGGAGGGTGGCCGGTTTCCTGGAGGCGTCCAAAATGAGACGGACAGGCTGAGACAGATTTCCTGGAGAGGTCAGCCCGAGAGAAACCAAGCTGTCAGGTGGAGCGAAGACAGATTGGGATGTAGTAGAGACTGATGCTGCTGTGTAAGTAGAGTAGGAAACACAGGTAGAGGAATGGGCTCCCTGGAGCTGAGCTGAAGCAGGAGGGAGAACCAGTGTTGACGAGGCCACCGGGGAGCTATGAGGATCATGGTGGCTCCGTCCCTGCGGAGTTTGGATAAAGTCCGCAACATCAGAGGTAGAGGAGGAAAGGCATAGAGGAACCGATCCGTCCAGTCGAGAAGGAATGCATCCGGGGCCAGACGGTGAGGAGAGAAGAGTCTGGAGCAGAACTGGGGCAGCTGATGGTTGTGAGGGGCTGCAAATAGGTCCACTTGCGGAGTGCCCCAGCGAGCAAAAATGGAGAGGAGCGTGGGAGGATCCAAAGTCCACTCGTGAGGTTGCAGGATGCGACTGAGATTGTCGGCCAGGGAGTTCTGTTCGCCCTGGATATAGACAGCCTTGAGGAAGAGACTGCGGGCCGTGGCCCAGGTCCAAATGCGAAGAGCCTCCTGACAAAGGAGGCGAGATCCGGTGCCGCCCTGTTTGTTTATGTAGTACATGGCGACTTGGTTGTCCGTGCACAGGAGCAGAACCTGAGGACAAAGAAGGTGCTGGAAGGCCTTGAGAGCGTAGAACATGGCTCGTAGTTCTAGGAAATTGATGTGATGTAGCCGCTCCTGTGGGGTCCAAAGACCTTGGGTGCGTAGGTCTCCCAGGCGAGCTCCCCATGCATAAGGGGAGGCATCCGTGGTGATGATCATGGAATGCGGGGGCAGATGAAAAAGAAGGCCCCTGGAAAGATTTGAGGAGTTCAACCACCATTGTAGAGATCGCTGAAGAGACGATGTCACAGAGATGGGATGAGAAAGAAGATTCGAGGTCTGTGACCACTGGTTGGCCAGAGTCCATTGAGGTGTCCTGAGGTGGAGTCGTGCCAGGGGAAGCACATGCACCGTCGAAGCCATGTGGCCCAGGAGGACCATCATCTGTCTGGCAGAAATGGAGTGATGAAGGAGCACCTGACGACACAGGCGGAGCAGATTCCGCTGACGGTTGGAGGGGAGAAACGCCCTCATTAGTGTGGTGTCGAGAACTGCTCCAATGAACTGAAGGCGCTGTGTGGGAAGCAGATGCGACTTGGGGTAGTTGATCTCGAACCCCAGAAGATGGAGGAGAGAGATGGTATGATGAGTGGCTTGTAGCACAAGTGGAGACGTAGGTGCTTTCACCAACCAATCGTCCAAGTAGGGAAACACCTGGAGGTTGTGAGACCTGAGGAAGGCCGCCACCACAATGAGGCATTTGGTGAACACCCTGGGTGATGAAGCGAGGCCAAAAGGTAGCACTTTGTACTGATAATGGCGATGGTGCACCTGGAATCGTAGGTAGCGACGTGAAGTTGGATTGATTGGGATGTGAGTGTAGGCCTCTTTGAGGTCCAGGGAACATAGCCAGTCGTTCTGAGAGAGATGAGGGTAAAGCGTGGCAAGGGAGAGCATTCTGAATTTCTCCTTGACTAGACACTTGTTGAGGTCCCTGAGATCGAGAATGGGACGTAGGTCTCCTGTCTTCTTTGGAACTAGAAAGTAACGGGAGTAGAATCCCCGGCCTCTTTGTTCCGGAGGTACTTCTTCGATGGCATTGAGAAGAAGGAGGGATTGGACCTCCCTCAGGAGGAGGGGGGTTTGAGTTGAATGAGAAGCAGACTCTACGGGAGGATTGTCTGGTGGAAGAGTCTGGAAGTTGAGAGAGTAGCCGTGGCGGATGATGTTGAGGACCCACTGGTCCGATGTGATGACCTCCCAACGGCTGAGGAAGAGGCAATGAGGGTGGAAGACTGGCTAAGCCCTGGAGAGAGGAGTCAAAAGGGCTGAGATGGTTTGGCAGGAGGAAGAGGCTTGGCAGGTTGATTAGACTGGGCACGAGCCTGGGTGTGTTGGTGTTGGCGGGCCCGCCTAGGTTGCTGTGAAGGTGGGTTGAGCGGCCTAGCGGAGAACCTGCGCTGATATGAGGTCTGTGGTCTGTAAGGACGAGCAGGAGGAGCCTTTTTCTTTGGTTTAATGAGAGTATCCCATCTGGTCTCATGGGCGGAGAGTTTCTGTGTGGTGGTATCCAGGGACTCTCCGAATAATTCGTCTCCCAGACATGGGGCGTTGGCTAGTCGGTCCTGATGGTTGACGTCCAGATCAGAGACCCTGAGCCAGCCCAGACGGCGCATAGCCACAGCGATGGCAGATGCACGGGAGGTGAGCTCAAAAGAGTCATAGATAGAGCGCACCATAAATTTTCTCAGTTGAAGCAGGCTGGAGATGTGCTGCTGGAATAGTGGAACCTTGTGCTCCGGCATGTACTTTTGCATGGCGGAGAGTTGCATTACCAGATGTTTCAGGTAGAATGAAAAATGGAAAGAGTAGTTGTTTGCCCTGTTGGCAAGCATGGCATTCTGGTAGAGCCGCTTACCAAACTTGTCCATAGTTTTGCCCTCTCTGCCAGGAGGGGTGGAGGCATAAACACTAGAGCCCTGAGTCTTTTTTAAAGTGGACTCTACCAGGAGAGATTCATGGGGCAGCTGGGGTTTATCAAATCCCGGGATTGGAATAACCCTGTAAAGGCTATCCAGTTTACGGGGTGCCCCAGGGACAGTCAGCGGATTCTCCCAATTTTTATAAAAAGTTTCCCGTAGGATGTCATGCACGGGCAACTTCAGGAACTCCTTAGGGGGTTGATCGAAATCTAATGCCTCCAGGAAAGCTTGTGACTTCTTAGAGTCAGATTCCAGAGGCAAAGATAAGGCCCCCGATAACTCCCTGAGGAATTTAGAAAAGGAAGATTGCTCAGGTTTAGATGTGGTATCGGGGGCCGAAGGCTCTTCGTCCGACGACGATGCATCCTCCTCGGTACCGAGAGGGGATTCTTCCCAGAGGTCCGGGTCTCTGACATCGGTGTGCGCGTGTCGAGAGACCGGAGTGGAAGGCTCGGTATGGTGAGTTTTAGACCGAGACTTGCCTGAGCGTACCGAGACGGTACCGGAGGATGAAGACCTGTGTCTGTCTCGGTCCCGGGAAGAACGGTGCCGGTCAGGTTCGCGGGAAGACCGGTGCCCCGTTCGGTCCCGAGGAGGATCGGTCGTCGTCAAGGTGACAGTCTCGGCATGGGTATGGAGATGTGACGCCGAGAGAATGGGCATGGAGGAGTCCATAGGTACCGATGGCGTGGATACCGGTTGGACGGTGCGGGGCTCGGGCCGGTCTGGTACCGAAAGCAGCGGTGCCAGGATAGAGGGCAAGAGCTGCTTAAGTTGCTGTTGGAGTTGTTCCTGCAACTTATCCTGGAGGATGGCCGCAATGCGGTCATCCAGGAGTGGCACCGGAACCACTTTTTTCTGCTTTGGTTCCATGGGTGCCGCTCTACGCTCCGGCGATGAGGAGGCCGATGACGAGGCACTCACCGATATCGGAGCGGAGCGTTTTTTGGTTCGGCGTGGAACCGAAAGGGCTGGTGTCGCCACCGAGGTGGGAGGGCGCTCAAGGGTGGAAGGCTTCTTAGCCGGCTTACCTGGCGCCGGTGGCGCCGATGTCGGTTCAGGCGGTGTCGAAGTGGTCGGTGCCGATTTCGACGGTGCCGCAGGTGAAGAAGTCGAGTCCATAGTCGGGCCGGTGCCGAAAAGTAGACTTTGCTGGATTTGACGATTCTTCAAAGTGCGTTTTTTAAGAGTGGCACAGCGGGTGCAGGAGTCCGCCCGATGCTCCGGTCCCAAGCACTGTAAACACCAATTGTGTGGGTCAGTGAGGGAGATCGGGCGTGCACACCGCTGGCACTTCTTAAAACCGGGCTGCGGGGGCATGAATGGAAACACGGCCTCCGCAAAATCAAACCCCGAGGCCTGGATCGTGACAACAGGCCCCGCCGGGGCAGGAACGAAAAACGAAGCAAAAAGAAAATATTTTTTTTTTTTTTTTTTGTAAGTGAAAGAAAAAAGCACCCGAAGGTGAATAAAAACGAAAAAGAACGCGAGCGGGAAGGCAAAAAGAGGATTTCAACGGAGTTGAAAAACGCACGTCTTCTTCGCTCCGCGGAAACGAAGAAACTGGGGACCACGCACTCCTCCGTCGGGCGGGAAGGCACTCGCGCACGCGCTGTGCGGCCAACTAGAACTTTCTAGTAAAAAGGTCCGTACCGAGGGCTCCGTCGGTGACGTCACCCATGCGTAAAGAATATGCTGCCTGCTTGTCCTGGGATAATACATGTGCTCAAGAAATGTGCTTTTACTACTCCCACTAAAAAATAAAATGGACTACAATTCAGGATTATTAATGTAATTTTTTTCATTAATCAAAACACTCGCCACAAGATTCACTTTAACAGTGCTGTCACTGTACTGGCACCCCTGGACTAGTCACTGATTTCTGTCACCAAAAACTGACGCTGGTCTTGGAGAACGGCTTGGCGATTTTAAGAATCTACAGGAGTGCTCATTTCATTATTGATGAGCCCATTTGCATGGCAGTGTCAGAGACTGCTAGAAAGCTCGCTAAAGACCAAGTTCAGTTGTTTTGATAATCTGCCGCTAAAATGCATGCAGGCTAAACCATTGGAAATCAGTTTAGTGACCGTGTTAAAGTTTTGAGAATCCGGGCCTCAGTTCGTCTGAAAGCAGTGGAAAATACTCTTAAAGAAAGACATAAGGAGGGGTACAGGGGATATCCCTGACTGTCCAGTTCTGTAATGGAGTATAACTAACAAGGTTAACAAAGATCAGCATTAATATTCTTGGAGGTTGGAACTACTCACAAAGCCATTTATCAGGTAAAAATGCCTTCTTTTTTTTTTTTTTTAGATTCAACCTAGCTGAGTGGCAGAAGCAATTTCCAGTTTCAACAGAGTCTGACTCTTAGAAAGCAGGCTCAAAACAATGACAGCATGGGGCATCAGAACTACTAAGCACATCTACAAGAAAGATTATCAAGGTAAGAACCTAATCTTTCTTTCTACTGCATTGTGTTTAGTAGGAATGTATGAATCTAGGGTAGGACCCCCATTTCTGTCTTCAGTACAGAGGACCCAAAGGTGTTCTTCCTGGCTGCCACATCCACTCTATAAAACTTGGTGAAAGTATGATGAGTGAACCATGTAGCCACCCTACAGATCTCCTCAGGTGAGACCACCCATGACTTAACCAATAAAAAAGCTATATTTCTGGTAGAATGCGCTTACACCAAAATCGATGGCTGTTTACCACAGTTTAATATATGCCAAAGATATTGTCAGTTTGATCCATCTAGAAATAGAAGCCTTAGATGTCTTCTTACTGTGCTTGGCCTGACTATTGAGCACAAACAGGAGATCTGAGACCCGAAAGTCATTGCCACCTCCAGATAATGGAGAAGAGCTCTTTGAACATCCAGGAGTTTCATCATCTGATCTTTTCTTTCTGACCCTGTGGGATGAAACAGGTAATATAAGATAACAAAAAAATTGTTTCTGGAATCATATGACAACAGCACATTTTTCTAAATCAGTTTTTCACGCTTTAGCATATAGGGGTTTAAGCATCAACTTAAAGAAATGAAGCAGTATCTTCGGTCCACAGTTAAATAAGCACATAGCATAGCAGAATTATACTGGACTGCATCACTTAGCAAACAATATTTCTTCAAAAATGCTTAGAGTATGATTTCTTTTTGTGAGTTGTGTCTGGATTGTCACAGCACAACATCCAGCAGTAGTCGACCATCATACTCTCATTCCAGAAACCTTGGTAGCGAGGCTCCATTAACTGAATGTCCTGGTGAAAATGTTCTCCTTGCTTGTCACTCACCATACCAAGATTTTCTAGAAAAAAAAGTCAAGATGTGAGTGCAAAAAGTGTATTTTTAATGATATGCAACAGCCAAGTTTCTGATATGAGTCAAGGAGATTCTGAACTGCTTCCTTTTATGAAGGAGACTTATGGTTGCCAAGAAAGTTTTCCACTAACCACTTGAATGCCTCCCAAGCTTCAAGCTCAGCTGCTGAGAGTGATTGCTTAAAATCTTCATCTTGCATAATGGACTTGGATCTGTGGGCCTATAAATATCTCTTCCTTCAGTTTTGCAGTGCTGATTTTTTGACATTTCTTAACAAGATATTGAAAACATGGTGCGTTTGCTTTACCCATGGCCTTTACCAGGTTCTTCATTAACCCCAGCTTGATATGAAGAGGTGGAAGAAATATTTTACGAGGGCCCACCAATAGCATAAATTTCACACTGCTTGTCCCTGGGTTATAGGAATCCCTCAGCTGCCAGACACACTTGACATGATGTTCAGCTGTAGAACTGCTATTCCACAAGCACAGGAAACAGCAGTATTTAGTGAATCTCCTTGCATTCCCATTAGCATGCCAATGACCTTCAGATCACCACAGATGTTCCACTGGTGTGTTTTATAACCGATTGCTTCTAGTAAATTCTTCATATTCTCATAAGACTCCTTTAGATGAGCAGAATGGGCAATTGGTATACCTGGTTTGGAATTTCCATTGTGTAGTAACACTGCCTTCAAGCTTCTCTGTGAAGAATCAATGGATGCCATGCATCTGGACAATGCACTTGTGACAAACTGTTGAAGAGCCCGTTGATGTAATGACAAAAGCACAATGACTGAACATGCAAAATCGCAAACTTGCACAAAGATATCAAAATAATGTAAACCAAAGTCAGATCTCCACTATATATATGTTCAAATCACAATAGTTCCTCAGAATGCCACACAATAAGGTAGTGTGGTAGCCGTCCTCACTGGAACATTTTTTTGTGAATATTGAACTAATGTGCAACTTCTTGTTATGTCTTGTAATAAGTTATAAAAATTTATAAAGTGTCAGTGCATTATTTATAAAGCATAATGGTCTCTATAGTTCTATTTAGTGCATAGTAAATAACTTAGCTTTAAACCGGGTCTGCTTCATTCCTCACTGACACGTTTCAAGATTTTCTTCAGGGTCGGGGTCAGAGAGAGCAGAACTATCCGGATTTTTAGCAAATGCTAAATCTCTATGTTGATTGCTGGAGCAGTAGCAGTAAGTAGCAGTATGATTAAGTGATTATCAAATTTTAAATAAAACTTGAAACTTCTGTTTGCATGGCTCTGGCAGAAAAACATGACCCACTGCCATGTCAAACCAAACTCCCAGGTACTCTAGTTGTTGGGTTGGAACCAAAATGGCTCCTCTTGAAATTTACTATCCAGTGCAGATTCTTCAAAAGATTGACCACTTATGACGCCTATTCTACTTCCTCTCTGGATGGGGCTTGGATCATCCAGTCGTCCAATTACAGGTGCACCTGGATCCCTGCCTTGTGGAGCCCCTACCACAGCTTTAAGCTAATACTTCAAATTGCCTCTTAAGAACCACATCCACCTTATGATCTGCACCACTACTATCACCTTGGTAAAGATGCAAGGTGCCATGGCTAGTCCAAACAGCAATATGGAAGCCTGAAAATGTTCCAAGACATAAAATTATTAAGTACTTTCTGTGGGTTGGAAAGATGAAGGTAGGCCTCCGTCAAATCCAGGGATGTTAAGAATTCTTCCGGTGCCACAACCGCAATAATTGACCGGTATCCATGCGGAAATGAGGCACTTTCAGCGCTGTATTGATGGATTACAGATACAATATTGGCACTATGAAATATATGGAATATCTGCACAAACTCAATTCTTCATCCAGCATGGATATCCAAGAGTCTCTTTACTATTGCTTATACCCTGCTTGCCTTTTCTGGCTAACCACTAAATGTACGAAAAGGTCTGAAAGAGGGTGAGAGCGCTCATCTTGTAACCCTCTTGAATGATCTCTGTAACCCAGCAATCTGAGCAAATTTGCTCCCAGCCTTCCCTGGCATCATTGTGTTTTCTTGGAGGCTGGGGCTGAGTGAGAGCCAGAGGATTGTAGTTGTCAGATCCCACATCACTGTCTGGACCCCTGAAAAGGTCTCTGGGGGGCATAACTGCCTGAGTATGAAGTGAAATCTTTGAGACCTGAAAATTCCCTCGTCTGGAGCAGCCTGAGGTCTACTATCCAGTCAGGTTTTCAGTCAATCTTACACTCTAGCCATAAAGGTTGTTGAAGCCCTTATCAAAAAAACATCTGTCCTTGAAAAGATAGCCTGCTAAGCTTGGCCTTTAAGGCCAATTCTCCCACCCACTGCCTGATCCAGAGCATTTGGTGGGTGGAATAGAAAAAGTAGAAACTTTGTTCAATTACCCTAATAATGTCATAAAGAGCATCCACCTCATAATTCACTCTCAATAGAACCATTTGGGAGGATTCCTTATCATCCGACACTGGAAGATGGCTAAGCCAAGTATAGCAAGCACAAGCCACAAATGAAGCCACCACCACAAGGGCTAATGCTTCAAACTGCCTCTTAAGGATTACGATCCTGTGTCCCCTTTAACATCACACTCCCTTCACTGGGTAATTAGGTCCGCATGGTAACTTGGGTTATCAGTGAATTCACCTTAGGCTTTGCCATAGTTCTAAGTATCCTCAGGAAGTCCTCCAGGGCCTCCCAGTAATCCATGGTGATGAGCTTTGTGATGTCTGGATGAGAGGGAAAGTACATGGTCTGAGCTATGGAGCCACTCATAACCGAGCACTGAGAAGTGGAGGCTTGTGGGGATTCCAGTTTCAATTCCCATGACAAATCTGCAATAAGGGCAGGAAGTGTTGCTGCCTTAAAAACAAGGCAGCGCACTGTCTGAGCCTCTCCTTGGTACATGGCAACCAATGCCTCCTGCCCGCTGGCGTCATGCTGCGAGCCAGAATCATCCAGGAAAGCAGCAGCTCTCTGGGATAAGGCCATGGATCCAGAACCCCTCATTCCAGTCTTTGACTGGGCCTCCGGTTCCAGTGGCAGGCCTGCCTTCGATCAGGAAACCACCTGGGGGAAGTCCCCTACCTTCTCATTCCTGGATGTGCCTGCAGAGGATGCAGGCCAACCCTGACAATTTAAATATGCATTCCACATCAGATTCATGAAATCAGGAGTAAACCCCTGACCAAGCTAAAGGATCCTTGGATGCACTCTTTCTCCTCTTGGGCTCTACAGCGAATATGCAACTGTATTTCGCCAATTCATTGTCATATGACTCCAGAAGGGTTCTTTCCCCTGAAAAACGAGTCTCCTGTAGATCCCCTGTCCTAAAGGACTCAGATGTGGCTGAGTACATTGCTTCTGTCCTCTCCCTTGCATGCGGTACATAAACGCTCAACTGAACATCCAGTTCAAACCTGGCATAATATAGGAATAGAAAGGCCTGAAGAATCAACCCTATCGATTTTAAGCAAAATCGAGGGGGACTGAAGCAAAGAGGCTTTTAAAAAATAAATTGGGAAATCTATGATGTCTGCCGCAGCAGCAATTTTGGCATTAAAAAATGGCCTGGAGAGAAAATTAAAAAAGGGTTTTTGGAGGTGGATCCTATCCCTGGTCCCAGAAACCTCCAAAACCACAAAAGTTAGACCCCCCTCCCCCAATTTTTCCCATAGTCTATCATAGCCTTACTTACAGTGTCATGTGGAGCCTGTTTATGAACCTGCAGCTGGGAAGCTGGAGAAGACTGTGCCTCAAATTCTAGAGAAAGTGTGATCTTCTGTCAGTCTGACCAAATGTCAAACTGAGACTCAACCCCCTACAGTCCTTGCATGGCGACAAGGGGGGGAGGAGAAAAAACACAGCTAACAACCCAAATAGCCGGACATGGAGCTAAACAGCCTGAGATCAAGCTCCTGATAAATCAGGGATGCAAGCTAATGAGGAATGGACTCTGAGCTCCAAAAATATTAAAGCAGGCTAGCTAGACATGTGTCCCTGAGGGCTGATCATGCTAGCAGCAGACTTCTACTGTATGAGTCTGCATCTTCTCTCAGGCAGAGATCCCATCACATGGGAACCTCTAGGCACGAAAGCCTGGATCTTCAGATGTGAAAAAAAAAAAAGCAAAGCAGATCAGAAAAAACACCTTTTCAATTTGCTTGCAGAAGGGAAAACTGAGGGAGGATGGCACAGCCCTCTGGGAAGGAGGCAGAGTCAAAAGATATACAACATCCTTCTGCAGCAACTTGTGGGTTCAGGGACGAAACCCTGCCATTCAGGACTACTAGACACATTGCACTAGAATTTGGATTTAGCTCTAGCTCATGGTTTTCAGTAGCAGCTCAACTTGAATGCCCCAAGTGTCCATGAGAGAAGCAGGATTCAAACTAGTTTTGCAATCCAAATGTCTCTCCTCCTTTTACAGTTCATTTAGAATGAGGTTCCATCTTCTTGCAGTAGAGGACGTTACACTGTAAAGTTGTCTTGAGCCTGCACAGGTATGCGTGACACACAAATACCAGATTAGATTAGTCAGTTTGCACCCTCTTCTTGAGGTAACCTTCAACTGGCCAGCTTCATTTTTTCACAGCAATTGTACTGCTCCCTTTTCACGCAAACTTCTCCTCTGCTACTTCCCTCTATTACTCTTCAGCTCTTCTCCTTACCATGAATCACAGTGCTGTTTTGAGGCTTGAAGATTTAAGTACAGTAGGGACATGACTTAGTAATAACTTTTTAGGTACCCTTCATAAATGGATGAAAATGTACATTTTTCAGCAGTTCAACTGCTCCTCAATCAGGTTTGCACATTTTTTGGGGGACAGATTTGCAGCAATTTTGATAACATACTAGCCGAGAAGCGCTATCCACATTGAGAAAGCATGTTTACTAAAAAAACTAGAGAATGACACGGGGACAAATTTGTCCTCATGGAATCTCAAAATCCCCGTCCCATCCCCATGAGCTCTGTCCTATTCTTGCAAGCTCTGCTCTCATCTGCACAAGCCTCGAACACTTTGTGTTTGAGGCTTGTGCGGTTAAGGCAGAGCTTGCAGGAGTGGGACAGTGACTGAACTTGAAGGGACGGGAATTTTGAAATCCCGTAGGGATGGGGACAGATTCTCTAGTTCTTGTGTGTTAACAGTCAAGCAGTCACAAGTGCATAGCCATGCAAATTTGCGATTACACTTTTAGCTTAAGATATGTTTTTCCAGCCTGAACATCTGAGAAGATAACATTAAACACTGTATAAAGAGAAATGAAGGCCCAAGGTTTAACCGTCTTTGCCATGTCCCTTTATTGATGTTAGTTTAGTAATGATTCTCCCAAATCTTTTTCTTAGTTCCCTTTTTCTCTATTGTTGTGGCCTGAGGAAATGTCTATGTTTTTGTTTTTAACTTTTCCTAAAAATGTTGAGTTCTAGTACTGTGTTAGGCACTGTATTGCATTAACAAGTGGTGTAACTTGTAATTATTTGCTAAAAAAAAAAATGCACAGTGCAACTCCCTTATTGAACATTTTAGGCACAAGGTGGTGGTGGTGGGGAGGTATTTTGCAAAGATCAGAAAGTTAAGCATTAAGATGATATGTGTTAAGAATGAATGATTCTATAAACATAGTTCTGCATTGAACTGTCTTTCCTAGTTAAGTGCACAATTTTGCACCTAACCTTGGGTGCAAGCCAAAGATCAGCATAATTGCATGTGCCCAACTACTGTCTGTTAAGATACAGAAATGCAAGTATTCTATAACCATGTTCTTAAACCCCAGGAAAACCCACAACCCGATCATGCCCCCTTTGGAGTGTATGCAAGATAAGTTAGGCCCACAGGCCAAGATTCTATAAGGCACCTAAAGTGCACAGATTCACGTAGCTAGCTGATCTGCTCTGCAGAAACCTGGGCATGACAATGCATACACTGCAGTATGCCGCTGACCAACATCTATATTACATTACAAGAAAGAAAACATGCTATTATTTTAAAGCTATATTCTTACTTTACCATGTATACAAAGCATCAGACCGAGTATTGGGGAAGAAAAGGCCATTTTCTTGGCTTTGGCAAATATAAATCAAAACTTGAATGATACCAGTTTGTCCTGTACCATCTGCCTGCATCCCAGAATCCTGTGCAATAGTAATGAACAGAAGACTTGCTTTTTCTATAGATCATCTGATTGGCTGGTGTGGAGACATTAACACCCTCTTTTCCCATTGTACAGTCATGTCGCAGAGCCTGTGCCAGGTCAGAACTGGGCATAAAATGATCTGAGCTGGATAGCAGTTTTGCCATCTGGGTAGAGGTATTTACTGCCTGGTAAGGCCTTCTTAAGGGTTATTGCTAATACAAATTCCTTCCCCTCTGTTTTTATGTCATCACTTGATCCTTAGCAATTGTGTATATACTTCTGTTTGGCTATATCATCCAACAGACACAAGAGAAGCTCACATTCCAACTTCGTTTTCCCCCCAGTGAGAGGTTGTAAACTGAAAAAACACCATGAACATCTTCTCTTGCACCAAGCAGCATCATGGGGTAAAGACCTAGAACAATTGCTTTCGCCCACTACTTATGAGGAATTTAGGAAACGTCTGAAAACACACCTGTTCCTAAAGTATCTAGACAACTGATCCTCTCTTCTCTCTCCCCTCTATAGCGATTAACTTGTTCTATTGATCACTCTCTCCTCAAAAATGGATTTCCTGTCCTATTAACCCTCTTTCTTCCTCCCCTCTTGAAGTCAATCAATTTGTACCTTTGCTTAATCTTTGTAAATCGCATAAAACTTCACGGTATTGTGGTATATAAGTTATTATTATTATTATCTAGGCATATAACTATTTAAAAAGCCTTAATTGGCTGTTAATTGAAAATTGCAATTAGATGGTAGGTGCCTTAGTAATGACCTACCACTTCAAGGTGCCTACTCTAAGATGCCTACCAGAAAGTAGGCTTGGTTATGGGGTGGATCATGGGTGTGTTTTGCATTTAGAGGTGCATTATAGGCATTTTTTTTACTTCGGTGCCAGAGTCCGAAGCTCCCGCCCCTTCCTCCCGTAAGGAACATGGCCACTCTTCTGCCGACAAAACTTAGGTGCACTCATTTATGCCAAGAAAACCCTGGCATAGAGTGTGCCTAAGGTTTCGCCGCCTTCTGGCACCTCTAAACAGCGCCTAACTTATGACCGACACTTGTGTTCTTCAGTGCCTACATGTCTGCGCCGTTTATAGAATCAGGGCCACAGGTTATAAAACAGTGTACAGGGCAGATCCATGTGTAACTACCATCAATCAGCAATTGTTAACACTAATAACTGTTAGCCAACAAGCTTATGCACGGATCTGCTATCTGCACCCAACTTTGGACAATCAATACATAAATGGAGTGGTAGTAAGTGAACTTGCGTTAATTGTACGTTTGCCTGTGCAGACTACTTACTAGACACTAACTACAATGTGAAGTCTGGTCCTCACCTCATCCCCCACTAAGTCGTTAATGCCAGACTTTTAGTGCACAGGCTGTTTTAACATGAGCAAGGTATTAGTGTTGGCTAGTGCTAATGATTCCTTATTGCACCTTAGTAAAAAATGCCTCTTAAAATTGTATATGCAGAATAGTACTTGCCTTGGGTCCTTACTGCTTCCACCCTGCCTTTGTGCTAATTCCAGTCATGCTTTATACGTCTATCTTGTTGATGTCACAATGCTGGCTCCTCCCTTTCTACCTAGGACTCCACCCACACTGTGCAGTGCCTGTAGAACCCTGCTGGCAGACCAATATTGAACCCCAAAACAATTCCGGACATACTTGTTTACTTTGTTACGCTTGAAGCATACACTTTTCCAATGATTTTAAATCTCTCCAATTAAACAAATGCTTTGTGAATTACATGCAGACGTGCCACATAATACCATCACATTTATGTACTAAAAGCAAGAGGACAACGGTTCCAAGTGGTAACCAAAAGTAATTTATTAATGAGATGAGTTTCATGGTTCCGTCATAGTGCCAGCAGGGATTTTCAACAGGACACAGGATAGTATACAGGTCCTGATGAGTTAAATCTAAAAATGTTGAGGCCATCTTACACCCAAGAGCCTGCTTGGTTAGACTTACAACCTGTGCTGGGTAGTCTTGCACTTCTCTTGGAGACAAATGCAACAGCAGGACAGTGCTTGTAGCATTTCAAGAAGTATGACCCCCCAAATGTCTTTAACAGTGTCAATTCAAAATGTATTGAATGTCATCAAAAACACTTGTCTTTGTACACCTCAAGTGAGTTCACCACACCACCCTAACTGCAATTAAAGGTGTTCAGAGATTTGGAGAAGGTGGCGATGGAAATCTTGTTAGCTCAACAAAGAAGCCAGTGTATGGTTTTATGACTTAACAGTTCTGGGAGATATACTAGAAGAGGATTGGAGACTGGGATGCAGCGAGGTGATTTTGCTCTAGTACCAGCCCAGTACTGTTATGGTTTGGCAGTTCAGAGTCGTCCTTTTTTTTTTTTTTGTCAAAGCTGTTTCTATTGCTCTTTATGTAAGTTAGAACAAGACAGCTTCACCTTCATGATAATGTAACAAAATTTTCAGACCACAAAAGCATGATTTTCCAAATCATATCTCCAACACAAATGAAAAAGGTAGCCTGGCAAAGTTGTTTCTTACTATCCCAAGAACATTGTGGAAGTTTTATCATTTTGTATATTCAGAAAAACATGCAGTTAATAATAAGAAATTGGAAGAACTGGGACAGATTAAACTTTGCTTTAAGCTTTTTAAATTAACATGGGGTCCATTGACAAATTTTGTTAACAATGATTAGTTGGACTATCCCCTTATTTACTATTTGATTTGCACATCCAGGGAGGGTGGGTATTATGTTCTGTTGTATTAATTGACCAATGGAAAGAGCTTTTTATGATTTTAATTGTATGTATGCAACAATGCACTTTGTTTTTGTTCTTGAATTAGGGTGGGAAGGGGGAAATGTTTTGTAGTACTTCTTTGATTGTCCGTGCTGTCTTGAAGTCAATTGTAGGTATATTTCATGCACTGTTTTCGAATGGAAAAGTAATAAAGATTTAAAAAAAACAACAACAAAACTTTGCTTTTTGGTGGGAAACTCTTTGTCAATATTATAGGTATGAAAGGATGTTATCAGAACAATTGGGGACTAGTAAAAGATTTAAGGATATTTGGAGTCCATTAGAAGTTTTTGTTAGACAATAGATTGATTGCATCCTTAATTTATGTTTTCTAATTCCTACACACATCCAGGGAGGGGTGGGGTGAGGTGGGGTTAATAGATTTTCTAATGTATGTAAGTAAGAGTATAAGTGCTGTGTTTCTATAATATTGCATGTGTATTTGATGGCACTTTATCAGTTTTGAAAATGAAGAATTTAAAAAAGACAGAAAAAAAAAAAAGAAAAACACGACATCCAAAGTCCTATTACTTGTGTGCCAAGATATTTTTTATAGGTGAAAAACCGCAATATACAGAAACCACAAGAAACAACCCCAATGGTGGTTCCTGCACACTTGCTCCACTTTTAAGTATCTGAAGCAAGTCAGAGGAAGCCCTATCGAGGCCTTAATAGTGGAGAGGACTTTAGAAACATATGAAGAGCACTGTCAGTGAGCTAAGCAACTTAAGGCCTCTTTTACAAAGCTGCGGTAGCAATGCTGACATGGTAAATGCACTGAAGCTCATTTACAGCCCCTTTTATCAAGCTGCTCGAGGTTTTTAGCACAAGTCAGAGTGGTAAATGCTTCAATGCTCATAGAATTCCCTTGCTGGCCCTGTGCAAAAAAATAAACCTCTGGTACAGCTTAATAAAGATGAGAGGGGTAATTTTTATGGGCTTTGGTGCATTTACCATGGCAACAGTGCTACTATGGCTTTGTAAAAGGGGCCTTTATTTGGGAGGGGGGTTTCCTTTGGATAAATGTCTGTTATACGATTTGCTTATACATATTGTATGTACCATTTTTGGTGAAGTTATTTGGCACTAATTTTCTAAGGATTTAGATTTTTTTTGAATGAAGGTGATGAGTGAACAAATACCACGGTTGGGAGTTGTCCCTATGAATGACATATCTTGTGGCTTTTGAGCATTCAGGTTTTTTCTTTTTATCAAACTCAATAATATGAAGGAGTTAAAGAACATAAGAACATAAGCAGTGCCTCCGCCAGGTCAGACCACAGGTCCATCCTGCCCAGCAGTCCGCTCCCGCGGCGGCCCAAACAGGTCACGACCTGTCAGAATCATCAGAAGGAGCTTCCTTTGCCACCTTGGTTTCCCATTTAAGTCCTGCCTTCCTATCGAAGCCCTAGCCCTCCGGTCTTTCACATGCACGACCTGGTTGGTTTTTACTCATTACCTGGTTAACTTTCTATACTTGTGTTACATCCCAGCTCCTCCTTCAGTATCCCATGATCCCTTTATCCCTCAGGAATCCGTCCAGTAAATAGTAATTACTTGTGTTAATAGGTCAATTTCATGAAAATACTCCACAAGTTATAGAACCAATATATATCTAAAAAACACAATATGCTGTGTACTAGTAATAAATATTCATTAATATAAGTGAAGCGCTCAGTCACCAACCGATCTGTGCATAAAGTACTGTTAAAAGTACAAGTGCCGGTTGTACAACAGGGACCATCATAGCACTCACAGTCCCTAATTCTTCCTTATACAGTAATAATTTTCATTTCTTCTTGATAACACACTTATCTTCAAATCTTTCTTTTTATAAAATATCTTGGAACATGAATTATGGGAGTTTGGAAGTTGTGTCATGGTAAAGGTAAAAAAAAAGATTTTCACAATATTTTTGGGATAGTTTGAACTTATGGACTTGAGGGATATTAAATATATTTCAATACTGTTTTCACGCATGGGTTTAACCCCCCCCCCAAAAAAAAAAAAAAAAAGCCAAAAACAACCTTCTCTCACCATATAAAGCCTCTAGGTAAGAATGTGCTTTTGAGAGCCATTTTTAAATGTTAACTACAGGGGCTTTTTTACTAAAGAGTGTTGTACTCAGCACCTTAACAGTGAAGATTAAAACATGCCAAGTGCAAAAGCTGTGTAGTGCTTCTTGAGCACATGCCCAGCATGTTCGCAGCAATTACCACACTGAAAACTACACTAATGCATAAACAATTAGCACAGAGGTACCAAGTGAACCTCAACTACAAAATTGATGGCCAGTGTGTGGCAAATTTAGAGCGGTTTTTAATACAGGCCAGTGTGCTAAATGCTCTGCTCCCGATACTCACAGTTCCTATGAGTGGCGGGAGCAGCATATTCAGTGCGCTTGCCTGCGCTAAAAACCGCTTTCATGGTTTTGTAAAAGAGGGGAGGGGAGTAACTGTAGAATGCAGTCCACATCCATCCTCCACCTATGACCTAACACAACATGCCCTTAGGACTAGATTTAATAAATGATACTGAAAAATTGTGCCCCCCCCCAAAAAAAAAAAAAATCAGCTCAGACACCTATTCTATAAACAGCGCTCTAAGTTGTGCACTGTTCACAGAACAGTGCCTAGAGCCAATTTCCATACCAATCTTTGGACATGAGGATTTATACCAACTGAAGCCTGGTGTGTTAAGTTAAAAACAACAGACTGTGGATGTCCTGAAAAATGATTTTATTCGCTCTTCACAATAAAAATACAAATAAAAGTCTGAATTAGTAATACTGCGATTTTACACGCCACTCTGCTTGTTTCAAGCCATTTTCAGATTTTATGCTCAAAGACACATAGTTTTGCTCATATTTTTATCTTTGTACCCTACATCATCCGGAGCCCTGAGGAAGGCAGTCTCGCCGAAACACGGACCGTGTAGGGTCTGTCAGGACAATCATACGTGTATTACTAATTCAGACTTTAACTTGTATTTTTATTGTGAAGAGCGAATAAAATCATCTTTCAGGGCATTCACATCCAGTCTGTTTTTAATCTTTCGATTGTTTTTACTGTGGATCACTGGGTCTCCCTTTTTGTTTTTTTTTGTGTTGCACCTTTTTTTTTTTTGGTGTGCAAGTTAGGCATGGATCCCTGGTATTCCATAATACTGTATGCACCTTTGACAAATGCTCCTATCTGCCCATGCCCATCCTACTTTATTATTTAAATTTCATTTAAATTTCCCAAGAATTCTATAGTTTCAACGGTTCTCCCTTCTGCTTCTATTTCCTATCTCCCCTCTTTTTTCAACCTTTCAAAGTCCTTTAGACCATTGTAGTCTTATTAGAATGTTTGTTTTCTTATTTTTTCTCATCTATCTCTATTTTATTTTTTCATTACTCTACTAATTGTTATTTTTCTAGGTACTTTAATTAGATTGTGAGCCTTCGGGACAGTAAGGGAATATCTAAGTACCTATTTTACTTATAATTTTAATGTACCCTATTGTCTATTTTTTCTGTAAACTGCTTAGAATCCTAACGGAGTTTAGCGGTATATAAGAAATAAATTACATTACATTACATCCTATGGCTACACCTCTTTTGAGTTGCCTGCTATAAGATTTGCATGCTAAAAAATTGTCCCAAAAATGAGGAGCGGGGGATCTGAGTTTATATTTGGGTCAGCACCCACCTGCTCCCTCCCGACATGTTACAGGCCTCCACCGGGCCTGCCGTAAGACCTAGTGAACCAGCTGTGGGCTGGAACTGGGGCCCCTCCTGCTTCCCTGAGTAGTAAATAGTGTACCTTTAAAATTTCTGGTGATCCAGCGGTGAACCGGGGCAGGAGCGATCTTCCTATGCTTTGTACAGAGCCACTATCTGAATGGCTGCCCGAGTTCTCGCAGTAACCTTGTGAGTTCCCGTGGTCTTGTGAGGTTGCTGCAAGAACTTGTGGCAGCCATTCAGATAGCAGCTACGCACAGGGCAAGAGTGTAGGAAGATCGATCCTACCCCGGTTCACCGCTGGATCAACAGGGATTTTAAAGGTACACTTTTTACTAAACTGGGGAAATGGGACGGAGTTGAGAATTGTTAAAGCGTCAGCCGGGACAGGAGGTGGAAAAGATCCCTCCTGTCCCTGCTCACCGCTGGACCACCATGGCTTACAGCAGGCCTGCAAGGCATTGGGAGGGGAGACAGGGTGCATAGCCTGGCAAGGCAGGGCATTTGAATATAACATCCCAGTTTATATTCCAGTCAACCTTTTTCCCTCTTTCTGGGGGGAAAAGGTTACCTCAGTTTATATTAGAGTATATACGGTACTACTTGCAGCCGATTTCTAGTCATGGGATAGTTGCCAGAAAAAAAGCCACTGCTGCACCAATGCCAAACAGCACCTAAAGAAACCTCAATACTTCTGGAACAAAACAATTTGGAGTGATGAGACAAAATTGAACTATAAAGGTCACAACGATAAACGCTATGTTTGGAGAGGAGTCAACAAGGCCTATGAAGAGAAGCACACCACCCCCATCGTGAAGCATGGAGATGGATCTCTGCTGTTTTGGGGGCATGTGAGCTACAGCAGCACAGGGAATTTAGTGAAAATTGTTGACAGGATGAATGTAGCATCTTTATCAGAAAATATTGGAGAATTTGCTTTCATTAACCAGTAAACTGCACACGGGGCACACTTGGACTTTCCAACATGACAATGGTCTGAAAAGTAAGGCCAAGTTGACCCTTCAGTGGTGCAGCATAATGAAATGAAGGTTCTGGAGTGGCGATCACAGTTTCCTACCCTCAACATCACTGAGCAACTTTGGACAGAACTCAAACATGCATTTCATGCTAGACAAGCAAAAAATTTACAGCATGATCTGGAGGCTTTTTGTCAAGAATGGGCAGCTTGACCACATGAAAAAATAAAGGGCCTCATTAACAAATATCAGAAAAATTAACATAAAAGGGGAGCAATAGGTGATAAGAACTAAGGCCCAGAGTCTCAAAATGGCATAATTCGGAAGGCACTGGTAGCCACCCGAATGGTACCTAAGTGTTTTAATTGGCCATTAACGGTGCAGTAATTGACCGCGCCATTAAAGACAGAAAAAAAAAAAGGTAGGCACCAAGGAAAAAAAAGGGTGTCTGAATCGCATCTATACAGACACTTACCAAGCAGGCAAATGGAATAAATGTATAACCAACTTAATTTGAAACACACTTTCTTAATCAAACTTTCAGAAGTCAATCAAAACTTATCTCTTTGATAAATTTGGTAAATTTGATTAATCTTACCACGCTAATGTAATGAAAGTTTTTTGTAATATTGCTGTCTGTATACAGTCTCTTCCTCTGTAAACTGCTCTGTTTGTGGTATATAAAAAAAGTTATTATTATTACCAGCGCTTAACGTCAAAAGAGGCGGAGTTGACGTTTGGCACCACTAAGCGTGATTTTACATTGAAGATAGGCACCGGAAATGTAGGCCTGTAAAACCCTAGTTCTTCTTTAAATGGCCCTGATCACTATTTATACTTAGAGCAATAAATACAATCCCCTAATATCTTCACTTCAAGTTAGAACAGATTTCATTCAATTCAATTGACTAACCTAATAAACCAGAGACTTCAGAAACACCACTCCACCGCCCAATATATGATTTTTCTTAGCAGAGAGATTTAGGTGTTAACTCCTCATAGGTCTAGGAATAAATTTTCTTTTTATAAATAGGGGGGCACTAGAGAGCCCAATGGGATAAGACGCCATAGGCACGAGCTCCGGTGTGCTGACTCGCTGTAAACTCAAGAAAACGTTCCTACTGTCGCGAACCCGACTGAAAATTGTCACCTGCACTCGGCTCAATATGGCTTCGGGTAAGCCGAGTAAACGAAAAAGCGCTGAGCCTTCATCACCTACAAAGAACAGCTCTGCTAAGCTCGACGAAACTGCTTCGTCCGCCATCTTGGAGGAGTTCCGTTCGATCAAGGAGCTGCTGGTGGAAACGAAGCAGGAAATCACTGATGTGAAATCTGATTTAGCCGCCCTGAACAAGGAATTTGCAGCTCGGCAAGGTCCAGAACAGACGCCCTGGATGCTAGGGTCACTGTAGCTGAAACCTCAATCAGACAATTACACCGGCAATCCGCTCGCATCACAGTGTTAGAGCGTGCGTTGGAAGACTCGGACAACCGCGCAAGGAAAAATGGATTCCGACTGCTGGGCCTGGCGGAAGGGTGGGAAGCCTGCGATTTGGTTGACTTCTTTGCTGCGCTCTTACCTCAACTACTACAGATGAATGACGATATCAAGCTGGAATTCGACAGCGCGCACCGTCTCCCACAACCTAATAACCTGCACAAAAAATTTCCCAGACCCATTCTGGTGACAATGCTGCGACACCAGCAAGTCATGCAGATTATGCAGCACGCTAAGATGCACGCTCCAATAACATTTGAGGGTAGTAAACTAATCATCCTACCTGATCTCACTAAAGAAACCGCTAAACGGAGGAAGCTTCTCTTATCCTACAGACCCCAACTTAAATATCTGGGGGCACGCTTCGGGATGCTATATCCAGCCCTACTGAGGGTAACATACAATAATGCTATCAAGGACTATTAGTCCTACAGAACTTGCTGATTTCAGAGAGAGTGTAAAGCCTACCTCTATTGATAAAACCTGAGGTTTCTACTTGCTTTCTGAATGAATGTGTTAAATGTATGCCATGTACTGTTTTATAATACTTGAGGTTACTGTTATTTAGATGCACTGTTTCCTGGGTTTTATGAACTAACACTTTCTTGTTTCAGGTCGTTTTCCCAATGTTCTCATTAGACACCGGAGAGCAGCCTAGTGTGTTTCTTTTTCCTGTCAGCCTTTAGACCCACGGGGTCACTTGCTTTGTTTACACTGTTGTTTATGTCTCCGCAGTCCATGATTTTAATGATGCTTCTGCTCAGGATAGCAACATTATTTACATGCTTTTGTGTTATGTTATTTGTCTTATTAGGGACATTTCCACACCTTGCTAACTTAATGTATGTACTGATGATATCACTTTCTGATCTTATCATATGTCTATAACATGCTTGTCGCTGAATGTGAAGAGATTTAATAATCCAGTGAAAAGATGCAAAATATTAAATTATACTAACCAATATACCCCAGACATAGTGTTCTATCAAGAGACCCACCTTATTATAGCTGAAGCGATCAAAATTGCACCCTCCTGGGCGTTTCCACCCTTGATCTCAACATCGCTTGGAAAAAAGAATGGAGTTATAACATTACTCAGAAGTCGTCCTGATTTCTCCATAATTTCATCTTCTACTGACATTGAAGGTCGCTGGATTAAGCTCTCTGTCACCATAGCAAACAAACCTCTTCATCTACTCAACATCTATGCTCCTAATCAAGACTGCCCATCCTTTTTTGACTTCCTGGCGCTCGAGATCTTGGGTTGTGGTGACCAACCTTGCATTATAGGAGGAGACTTCAATTTAATAATTAATCCTGATAAAGATAGGAAGTCAAGGGCATACTATTAAAAAATCAAACTCATGGTCTACACTTCAGGATTTGATGTGTCAATTTAAATTGTTAGACCCCTGGAGATTGCTACATCCTGACGAGCTGGCGTTTACCTTCTTTTCACTACCTCACTCATCATACTCGTGGATTGACTTCTTCCTGGTAAGCCGTTCCTTGGTGGACAAACTGGTTTCTGCTGAACTCCACCAAATATTAATCTCTGATCATGCCTCAATTCTCTTGTCACTTCAGGGTATTGTTACACCTCAGGCAAAATGTATCTGGCATTTTAATTCTGCACTACTGTCCAACCAACTATTCATTGACTGTGTTCGCTCGCATATAGTGGAATTCTTTAATATTAACCAGATTGACCAGACTTATTGGCAAAATACCTGGGATGCCTTTAAATCCTATATCAGGGGAATCATCATTTCCTATGCATCTAAAAAACGCAAAATGGATAGATTACTACTCCAATAACTACAGGATAAGATAGCTGGTATTGAAGCGGCTCATTTAGCAAACATGACTAACTTGCCCTTGCAGGAACTACTGAGAAAATTGTGGTATGATTATAATTTGCAACTCTGCAAAGTTGCAGCTTCCGAAGTCTTTCTACAAGCTGCGCATTACTATGCCACCTCAAATAAAGCTGGGCACCAGTTAGCTGACTATCTAAAGGTAAAGGCTGAAAGAACCACCATACCGGCAATATGTACCTCCACTGGTGTCACATTAGTTCACACTTCAGAGATCTGTGACTATTTTCGCTTTTTTTATGTGGATCTTTATTCCACGGACTCCCCTGATGTGAATTCCATAATTGAATATCTACATGATCTGGAGGGTCCCAAGCTGGACTTGGAAGATGTTACAGTCTTAAATAAACCGATACAGTTGGAGCATCTGAAGGAGGCCTTATCATCCATGGCCAAGTGCAAATCACCTGGACCAGATGGCCTTACTATTGCCTATTCTGCTGTCTTATCTTCATCATCTCATTTCTCAAGGCTCTGCAAGTGGTACCTTCACAGAAGCACTGATCATAGTCCTGCTGAAACCTGACAAAGATCCTCTACTAGTTCAAAACTATCGTCCCTTGTCCCTTATAAATGTTAACGCTAAATTTTTTGCCAAGGTCCTGGCTAACAGATTGCAACATGTTCTACCTAAAATTATTTGTGCTGACCAGAATGGCTTCATGAAGGGGAGGCTAGCCAATGATAATACCAGACTTTTCTCTCATATACTATCTTGTGTCCCCTCTACAATGTCATCATTTGTGAGTATGGCGGTGGATGCCGAGAAGGCGTTCGACCGCGTGGAATGGTCATTTATGTTTCACGTTCTGAGTTGGTTTGGCTTTCCAGAAACTTTTCTTCAAATGCTCAAAGTTCTTCACTCTAGTCCAACTACTAGACTACGAATCAACAATGTACTTTCTGCTGCCTTTACACCAACTAGAGGCACAAGACAAGGTTGCCCATTGTCGCCGCTCCTTTTTAACTTGGCCTTGGAACCTCTTCTCATCAGTATTAGATCTACTCCCTCCATTTTGGGCCTGGAAATAGAGGATCTCACGATTAAATTGTCCACTTATGCGGATGATATCCAAATCTATACCACTGTTGAGTCCCTACTGTCAGTTCTACGTTGTATTGAGTCTTACTCGCATGTGTTGGGATACAAACTCAACTCCACTAAAATAGAGATCATGCCGCTTGGTGATTTTCCATGTAGTGATATTATAACTGACCTTCATCTTAAGTATACTCCTACTAAAATGAAATACCTGGGTGTATTCTTTTGAACGTCCCTTGAAGAGATGCTGCTGTACAATGTTGACTATATTCTACAGATAATCCGCTCTACCACCAGATGGACGCCATTGAAACTCTCTTGGTGGGGCCGGCTTGATTCAATAAAGATGGTTCTGGTACCCAAGCTTGCATATGTTCTGTCAATGTTGCCATTTCTGCTGCCTGCTTCGGATTATAAGAAGTTTGAGTCTTTGATGGTACAGTTTTTATGGAACAACAAAGTGCCTCGCATAGTCTTGAAGAAGCTGAAATGCTCTAAAGAAAATGGGGGGTTAACTTCCCTAGCCTCTATGAGTACCACTTGGCTTTCCTATGTAGACAAGGATCGTATTGGCTGTTGGACTCTTCTGAGATACATTGTCCGATTTGGCTCAAACTGGAACGTAAGCTATTTGATACAAACTACCTGCACTATATTCCATTTGCTACTCCTGATACTCTGATCAAAAAACATCGAATTTTGGCTTCTACTAGGGCGGCTCTACGCGAAATTGACTACCTTACCCCCGTGCAATGGAATACTACCTTACATACGCCCCTTTGGAGAAACCCTCAAGTGCAGATTCAGGGACAGTACATTGAGTGGAAATCTTGGCGTAAGTGTGGACTCTGGGCTCTTCATCACCTGCTGTCATCTACCGGTTTTATTGATTTTACTGCACTCTGTTCCTCTCGTGGACTGGAACTTTCCCAGCAATATCAGTGGTTACAATTGAAACATAGTGTCAGAGCTCATCTAAAATTGAACAAGCTTGTGTCAGCACCACCCTCCCTACTTGTATGGGCCTCAGCTATAATATCACAACCTGGTCAGGCTTCCTATTGGTACAAGTTTCTTCATTGCAAGAAGTTTGTGCCCTCACCTGCTCTATATGATATTTGGGCTTATGAAACCAAAATGGATCTTGATCATACAGTCTGGGTTGATAACTGGTTATTGTCCTTTAAAGCCTTAAAGTCCTCTGCTATTCTACAAATGGTCTTATATTTATGCCATAGGGCTTATTGGACACCTGTCAGACTCTCTAAAATAAATGACACTGTTTCTGATCGATGTTGGTCTTGTCTTAAGGAAAGAGGCATGCTGAGTCATATGATTTACTATTGCCCTCATTTACAACTATTGTGGGGTGAAGTTTGGTCTATGATATGTAAGTTGCTCCCCATTTCAGAGGAGCTGTCCTATGCGATTGTCATTTTTGGATCTTGTGCACTGCAGGTACCTCTAGATAAGTATGAAGCAAAATTACTCAAATCTTTATTGCTGTTGGTGATAAAAACCATACTCTCTTGTTGGAAAGATTTTTCTTCACTTAATTACACTATGTGGTGGAACACAGTATGTCTCTACTCCAAGTATGAGCATATTGCTGCTGAGAAAGCAATGTTACTTACCGTAACAGTTGTTATCCAGGGACAGCAGGCAGCTATTCTCACTAGTGGGTGATGTCATCAGACAGAGCCCCGGTACGGACGTCTCACAAGCACGTGTTGCTTGTAGAAACTTAAAGTTTCTAGATGCCCGCACCGCGCATGCGCCGGTGCCTTCCTACCCGGAGATCCGGGCGTGTCTCCTCAGTTCAGGTAGCTAGCCTGAGAAGCCAACCCAGGGGAGGTGGGTGGGACGTGAGAATAGCTGCCTGCTGTCCCTGGATAACAACTGTTACGGTAAGTAACATTGCTTTATCCCAGGACAAGCAGGCAGGTATTCTCACTAGTGGGTGACCTCCAAGCTAACCTCAGTGGGATGGAGGGGGAGTTGGCGACTTAAGAGAATAAATTTTTCAATACTGTTTGGCCAAACTGTCCATCCCGTCTGGAGAGAGTATCCAGACAATAATGTGAGGTGAATGTGTGAACCGAGGACCAGGTGGCAGCCTTACAAATTTCCTCGATTGGTGTTGATCTGAGGAATGCTACTGAGGCTGCCATTGCTCTGACCTTATGGGCTGTGACCTTACAAGGAAGTGATAATCCAGCCTGGGCATAGCAGAAAGAGATACAAGCCGCCATCCAATTAGAGATGGTGCGCTTTGATACGGGTCTTCCCAACTTGTTAGGATCGAAGGAGACAAAAAGTTGAGGAGTGGTTCTGTGTGGCTTGGTGCGATCCAGGTAGAAAGCCAAGGCACGTTTACAGTCTAGAGTGTGAAGGGCCGATTCTCCGTGGTGAGAATGAGGCTTAGGGAAGAATACTGGAAGTACAATGGATTGGTTGAGATGAAATTCGGAGACCACCTTAGGCAGGAATTTCGGGTGAGTGCGGAGGACCACCTTGTCATGGTGGAATACTGTGAATGGTGGGTCCGCCATCAATGCCTGGAGTTCGCTGACTCTGCGAGCGGACGTAAGGGCTACAAGGAAAAGCACTTTCCAGGTGAGATACTTCAGAGGGGCCCTGTTGAGTGGTTCAAACGGGGGCTTCATGAGGTGGGAAAGGACTACATTGAGGTCTCAAACTACTGGGGGTGGTTTGAGAGGAGGGTTAACATGGAAGAGTCCTTTCATAAATCTGGCGACCACCGGATGGGCCGAGAGGGGTTTCCCTTGTAGAGGCTGGTGGAACGCCGCAATAGCGCTCAGGTGGACTCGTATGGATGTGGACTTGAGCCCAGATTGAGATAGGTGTAGGAGATAGTCCAGCACGGAGGATAAGGAAGCTCGCTGAGGTTCCTTTGACTTAGAAACGCACCATGATGAGAATCTGGTCCATTTCTGGGAGTAGCATTGTCGAGTGGCGGGCTTCCTGGAAGCTTCCAAGACCTCCCTCACTTCTTGTGAGAATTGGTGAGGGGTTACGTTGAGAGGAACCAAGCTGTCAGGTGGAGAGACTGCAGGTTGGGATGAAGTAGTGATCCTTGATGTTGAGTAAGTAGTGAAGGAAACACTGGAAGTGGTACTGGTTCCCTGCTGCTGAGTTGAAGTAGGAGGGAGAACCAAGGTTGTCTGGGCCACCGAGGAGCTATTAGAATCATGGTGGCCCGTTCGAGTTTCAGCTTGACCAGAGTCTTCTGGATCAGCGGGAATGGTGGGAACGCATATAGAAATCGTTTCCCCCAGTTCAGTAGAAAAGCATCTGCCTCGAGGCGATGAGGAGTGTAGATCCTGGAGCAAAACTGAGGCAGTTTGGCGTTGTGGGGAGCCGCAAAGAGGTCTATCTGAGGCGTCCCCCATTGCGTGAAGATTTGGTGAAGGGGGTTGGAATGGAGAGTCCATTCGTGCGGTTGTAGCAGACGGCTTAGTTTGTCTGCTAGGACGTTGTTCTCCCCCTGGATGTATACTGCTCTGAGTAGGGCGTTGTGGCGCACCGCCCAGTCCCAGACTCGTAGAGCTTCCTGGCAAAGGAGGGCCGAGCCCGTGCCTCCTTGCTTGTTGATATAATACATGGCGGCCTGATTGTCTGTGCGAATGAGGATTACCATGTCGTGGAGTCGGTGTTGGAAAGCTTGGAGCGCATTGAAGATGGCTCTGAGTTCCAATAGATTGATTTGGTGTAGTCTTTCCGCACTGGTCCAGAATCCTTGGGTGCGGAGACCCTCCAGGTGGGCCCCCCATGCGTAATTCGACGAATCGGTTGTGAGAACTTTCTGATGGGGGGGAGAGTGCATCAGCAAACCTCTGGATAGATTCGAAGAGGTCATCCACCAAAGTAGAGACTGCCGAAGAGCAGGTGTGACTACGATGCGTTTGGACAGCGGATCGAATGTCTGATTCCACTGTGATGCCAGGGTCCACTGGGGGATCCTGAGGTGGAGTCTGGCAAAGGGTGTCACGTGTACTGTGGAGGCCATATGGCCCAGGAGCACCATCAGTTGTCTCGCCGGTAGGGTTTGGCGAGTAGCCACCGACTGGCAGAGATGAAGAAGGGACTCCATGCGTTGCTGGGGCAGAAATGCTCGGAGTCGGGTGGTGTCCAGGACCGCTCCGATGAAGGGGAGGGACTGGGTGGGTTGTAGATGAGACTTGGAGAAGTTGATCTCGAAGCCTAAATTCTGGAGGAAGTAGGTTGTAGCCAAGGCCGCCGAAGTGGCCTCTGGGGCTGACGGGGCCTTGATGAGCCAGTCGTCGAGGTATGGAAATACCTGTAGACCCCTGTCCCGGAGTGCTGCGGCCACTACCACCAGGCACTTTGTGAAGACTCTGGGGGATGAAGATAGGCCGAATGGTAGCACTCGATACTGTAGGTGCAGATTTCCCACCCGAAATCTGAGGAACTTTCGGGAGGCCGGGTGAATGGGGATGTGAGTGTAGGCCTCCTTGAGATCCAGGGAGCATAACCAGTCGTTCTGCTCGAGGAGGGGGTATAGAGAAGCCAAGGTCAACATGCGGAACTTCTCTTTGACCAGGAACTTGTTGAGGGCCCGAAGGTCTAAAATGGGTCGCAGGTCGCCCGTTTTCTTCGGGACGAGGAAGTACCGGGAGTAAAACCCTCGGTTCAATTGGTCTGACGGGACCGGCTCGACAGCCCGAAGCTGAAGTAAGGTTTGGACTTCCTGAAGAAGAAGGGCGGTCTGCGTCGAGCTTGAAGGATACTCTCTTGGAGGATGGTCCGGGGGGACCCGATGGAATTGAAGAGAGTATCCTTCTCTTATGATGGTGAGGACCCATAGGTCCGTGGTTATGGCCTCCCATCGATGGTAAAAAAGATGGAGGCGGCCCCCTATGGGAGAGGCCGAGGTTATGCTCCCGGGAGGGGCGTCAAAAGGGCTGGGGAGCCTTAGGAACAGCCGGTGGCTGAGGTTTTTGCTGAGACTTCTGGGGAGGTTGTCTCTTCGCAGGCTGTCTCGCAGCAGGCGTTTGTCTGGGCATGTAACGCCGCTGGTAAATCAGGGGTGGCCTGGATGGTCGAGACTGTTGAGGTTTGGGTTTGGGCCGTAGGATGGATTGAAAAGATTTTTCATGATCCGACAGCTTCTTGGTAACAGTTTCGATAGACTCATCGAACAGGTCAGCTCCAGCACATGGTACGTTGGCGAGTCTGTCCTGTAGGTTGGGATCCATATCGATAGTACGGAGCCATGCCAGGCGACGCATGGCTACCGCGCTTGCGGCGGCGCGTGCCGAGAGTTCGAATGCATCGAAGGAGGATTGCATCAGCTGGAGGCGTAATTGGGAGAGGGAGGCTACTACTTCCTCGAACTCGAATCGAGCTTGGTTGTCTATGAACGGAGTGAACTTGCGGAGCACCGGCAAGAAGAACTCCAGATAGGAAGAGAAAAAGAAGTTGTAGTTCAGCACCCGTGACGCCATCATGGAGTTTTGGTAGAATTTTCTACCAAATTTGTCCATCGTTCTCCCCTCTCGGCCCGGCGGTACAGAGGCGTAGACCTGGGAGGGGTGAGAGCGTTTAAGGGAGGACTCGACCAGTAGGGATTGGTGGGAGAGTTGAGGGCCCTCGAACCCTTTATGGTGCACGATGCGGTATCGAGCATCGAGTTTGCTGGGGATCGCCGGTATGGAATACGGCGTTTCGAAGCACTGCATGAAGGTCTAGTCCAGTAATTTGTGCAAGGGGAGCCGAAGCGACTCCGTTGGAGGGTTAGGTAAATGCATGGTGTCCAGATACTCTTTGGAGTATCTGGAGCCCGTGTCAAGGGTCACATCCAGATCATCCGCCATTTGTCGGAGGAATGATGAGAAGGACAATTGTTCCGCCAGCGTCGGTCTGTGGGACGGGCTGGAGGATGATGAGGCCTCCAGGTCTGTGGACATCGGGGAGTGACAAGGAGAATCAGACACCGGTGTCTCCTCGTACTCCGGGCCCCTCGGAGGGGACACCTCTGATGAGGAGTATCCCCTACGTTGCAGTTTTTTCTGCGGTGACACTTCCGAATGGCGTGAGGAGTGCCAGGATGAGTGTCTCGATCGGTGCCCGTCTCGGTGGCGGGACGGGGATCGGGATCGTCTGTGCATCGCATGGTCTCCCGAGGCCCCCAAGTGGATAGGGCTGGAAGCGGTGGATCGTAACTGGGTTTGCGATGCGGGTTCTTGCGATGCTACCCAAGTCTGGTAAGGAGTACGGAAGAACTCTTCCTGACTATGCCCAGGGCTTCGAGTATCGATCGGAGGTCTGGTCCCATGTTGGCGCGGAGGCGTAATGGGTTCTAATGGCGGCATATCGGTAAGCGAGGCTTGCCGCGTGTGCATCGCCGCCCTCCCCCGTTCGTTCTCGTCGGTTGTCGAGGTCGAACGGTGTGGGGGAGGGGGAGGGGGCGGGCCGCCCCTTTGGATCGGTGCCGGGAGGTCACCCTGTATGGCAGCGATGAGCCCGGGTCCGATGGTCTGCATGAGCTCAACGAATTGAGCTTCCAGCACGGACCGTAGCGAAGCCGATAAGGAGGGATCCGCACCGAAAGGGGGTCCTCCTGCACGGACATCGCGCTCCTTCGAGGCCGAGTGCTTCTGCTTAGTAGCTTTCGGCACTTTGATGACCATTGGTGGCACTGTGGAAGGAAGAGGTACCTGAACCGAGGAGACCGGGGCAGGCACCGACGTCGAGCTCGTGGATGGTGTCGGGGCGAGCGATGCCAGTTTCACCACGCTCGATGCAGGAGGGGTCGATGCCGGTTTTGCCCGAACCGGGGAGGTATCGGATGAAGTGGAGGCTGAGGGATCCTTAGCTGCGTCCATCTTGAACATCGATTCCCACAATAGGCAACGCCGCTTGAATGAGCGTGCCGTAAGGGTAGAGCAAGGCCTGCACGATTTCGGAATGTGGTCAGGGCCCAAACACTGCAAACAGCGCCAGTGAGGGTCCGTGAGTGAAATCGCGCGTTGGCACTTGCTGCACTTTTTAAAACCGGTGATTGGCCGGGACATAGGCCGGAAAATCTCCGCCGCGAGGTCGAAGCCAGTGGGCCTGAGCCACGTGGCCGGCCCGTTCGACCCGCCGGAGGAAATAATCTTCTTTTTTTTTTTTTTACGAAAAGAAAAGAACTGTTAACTGTAATTAAAAGAAAGCGAAAACGCGGACAAGGAAGGCAAATTTAACTGAATTCAGCTAGCGCATGATGAAGTTGAACTTCTCAGCTCCGCGGAAAAGAAAGAACTGAGGAGACACGCCCGGATCTCCGGGTAGGAAGGCACCGGCGCATGCGCGGTGCGGGCATCTAGAAACTTTAAGTTTCTACAAGCAACACGTGCTTGTGAGACGTCCGTACCGGGGCTCTGTCTGATGACATCACCCACTAGTGAGAATACCTGCCTGCTTGTCCTGGGATAAAACTAATTCCCTCATAACTTTTCGGAAAGTCTGGTTACCTGTACTAGATTATTGCAAGGGTGAATAAAGCACAGTTACTTACCGTAACAGGTGTTATCCAGGGACAGCAGGCATATATTCTCACATGTGGGTGACGTCATCTACGGAGCCCCGGCGCGGACAGCTTTTCAAGCAAACTTGATAGAAGTTTCAAGTTTGCACACTGCACCACGCATGTGCGTGCCTTCTCGCCCACTAGAGGGCGCATCCAACCTCGTGGTCCTCAGTTCCATAACTAGCAAGGAAGCCATCCCCGGGGAGGTGGGCGGGTTGTGAGAATATATGCCTGCTGTCCCTGGATAACACCTGTTACGGTAAGTAACTGTGCTTTATCCCAGGACAAGCAGGCATGATATTCTCACATGTGGGTGACCTCCAAGCCAACCAAAAAAGGGTAGGTGGGAGGATGGCAATTTATGAAAACAGGTTACGTAATACCGACTGGCCAAACCGGCCATCGTTTCTGGACAAGGTGTCCAGACAGTAATGAGAGGTGAATGTATGAACCGAAGACCAAGTGGCAGCCTTGCATATGTCCTCCATCGGGGTGGATCGGAGGAAAGCTATTGAAGCTGCCATCGCTCGGACCTTGTGCCCCGTGACTCGACCCGGGGGAGGAAGGCCAGCCTGAGCGTAGCAAAAGGAAATGCAAGCGGCCAACCAGTTAGACAGAGTGCGCTTGGAAACTGGGTGCCCTAATCGATTGGGATCGAAGGACAAAAACAATTGAGGAACCTTTCGATGAGGCCTGGTGCGTTGAAGATAAAATGCCAACGCCCTCTTACAGTCAAGAGTGTGAAGCGCCGTCTCGCCTGGATGGGAGTGGGGCTTCGGGAAGAACACAGGAAGGACAATGGACTGATTGAGGTGGAAGTCAGAAACAACTTTAGGTAGAAACTTAGGATGGGTGCGGAGGACCACCTTGTCGTGATGAAAGACAGTGAAAGGAGGGTCCGCAACCAAGGCTTGCAACTCCCCAATCCGCCTGGCGGAGGTGAGGGCAATTAGAAACACCGCCTTCCAAGTCAGAAATTTCAAGAGGGACTTGTTGAGTGGCTCAAACGGGGGTTTCATCAGTTGAGCCAGAACCACATTCAAATTCCACACGACGGGCGGAGGCTTGAGAGGGGGGCAAACCCTGAGTAACCCTTTCATGAAGCGTGTCACCAAGGGATGGAGTGACAGAGGGCGTCCCTCCAGAGGTTGGTGGAAAGCAGAAATCGCACTGAGGTGAACTCGCACCGAAGTGGTTTTCAAGCCGGAGCGCGACAAATGAAACAAATATTCTAAAACCGAGGATACCGGAACTGATACCGGATCCAGGTGAAAAGACGAGCACCAGGTGGAAAACCTGGTCCATTTCTGCGCATAGCACAGCCTTGTCGAGATCTTGCGGGAGGCTTCCAACACCTCCTTCACCGATTGAGACAGGTCCGGAGGAGTCAGGGAACAAGAAACCAGGCTGTCAGGTGCAATGACTGCAGATTGGGATGTAACATGGATCCTTGACTCTGAGACAGCAGAGAAGGAGAGACAGGCAGGGGAAGAGGCTCCCTGGCACTGAGTTGGAGCAGCAGGGAGAACCAGTGCTGACGCGGCCACCGAGGTGCTATGAGAATCATCGTGGCCGTGGACGATTTTAGGTGTACCAACGTTCGCATGATCAGAGGGAACGGAGGGAATGCATACAGGAACCTCCCTTCCCAGTCGAGTAGGAAGGCATCCGCTTCCAGACGGTCCTGCGAGTACATCCGAGAACAATATAGTGGTAGTTTGTGTGTCTCCGGAGAGGCAAACAGATCCACCTGTGGCGTTCCCCAGCGAGCGAAAACCTCGCGTAGAACTGCTGAGTGTAGAGTCCACTCGTGCGGTTGCAGAAGTCGACTCAGTTTGTCCGCCAGGCAATTCCGTTCTCCTTGGATGTAGACCGCCCGGAGGAAGATGTTCCGGGAGGCCGCCCACTCCCAGAGGCGAAGAGCCTCGGAGCAGAGGGGCCATGACCCCGTTCCTCCCTGCTTGTTCACATAATACATTGCCACCTGATTGTCCGTGCGGACGAGGACCACCTGGTCCAGCAACATGTGAACGAAGGCTCGAAGTGCTAGGAAGATGGCCCGCAGCTCTAGCACGTTGATATGACACCGCCGGTCTTCTGCCGACCACAGGCCCTGCGTGCGAAGACCGTCGAGATGGGCTCCCCACGCGTACTCCGAGGAGTCCGTGGTCAGGACCTTGTGAAAAGGCGGAGTGCGGAACAATAGCCCCCTGGACAGATTTGAAGAGTCTGTCCACCAGCGTAGCGATTTCCGCAAAAGCGGAGTCACCGAAATGAGGCGAGACACCGGGTCGCACTCCTGACGCCACTGGGATGCGAGGGTCCACTGGGGGATCCTCAGGTGTAGCCTCGCAAACGGCGTGACATGTACCGTCGAGGCCATATGGCCCAGCAGCATCATCATGTGCTTGGCCGACACCTTCGACAGTTGAGAGAACTGGCGACTCATCCGTACCAAGGCTTCCAACCGCTGGGTCGGCAGGTAGGAGCGTAGGCGCACCGTGTCCAGCACCGCACCTATGAATTGAAGAGACTGCGACGGCCTCAACTGAGACTTTGGGAAGTTTATCTCGAACCCGAGAGTTTGCAGGAAGGTAATAGACTGTCGGGTCGCTGAGATAACCCCCTCCCTGGTCGGGGCTTTGATGAGCCAATCGTCCAGGTAAGGGAACACGTGGAGTCCCCGTGACCTGAGGGCTGCTGCAACCACCACCATGCACTTCGTGAATACTCGTGGGGACGCGGCCAGGCCGAAGGGCAGTACCCTGTACTGGAGGTGGAGGTCCCCCACCTGGAATCGTAAGAATCTTCGACAGGCGGGGTGCACCGGAACATGGGTGTATGCTTCCTTCAGGTCGAGGGAGCACATCCAGTCCCCTTCCTCCAAGAGGGGATACAGAACCGGGAGAGATAGCATTCGAAACTTCTCCCGGGCCAGGAATTTGTTGAGCTTCCTGAGGTCCAATATGGGGCGCAGGTCCCCGGTCTTTTTCGGGACCAAAAAGTAGCGGGAGTAAAACCCCGTACCCCACTGGTCCTTGGGGACCGGCTCGACCGCCCGAAGCTTCAAGAGGGCTTTGGCTTCGGTTATAAGGGTCGGTAGCTGTGAACGGTTGCAGGGGACTAAACTCGGGGGGCTGTCCGGCGGCGAGGACACAAAGTTGAGCGAGTAGCCCTCGGAGACGATCCGGAGCACCCAAGCGTCTGAGGTAATCCCGGTCCATGCCTCCCGGAAGGACCGGAGACGGCCCCCGATAGGAAGGGATTCCTGTGAAAGTGCGGAGGGGAACCCGCCCCGTCCGCTCAGCCCGTCAAAAGGAAGGCGCTGGCTTAGAAGGGCCCTGCGCCGGGGCTTGGGTTTGTCCCCCTCTGCCTCGCTGAGACGGACGTCTCGGAGGCGGTCTCGAGAAAGCCGGGGTCGACTTCTGAGGGTATCGGCGCGGCGGAGGCCGAAAGGGTTTCTGAGGCGGGGGCCTAGGTTTGGGGCGGACCAGGGATGCTAGAGAGCGCTCCTGTTCCGACAAGCGTTTGGTCGCCGCATCCAATGACTCGTCGAATAACTCGGACCCCACACAAGGCAAGTCTGCCAGGCGTTCCTGCAGGTTTGGGTCCATGTCGAGGGTGCGAAGCCAGGCCAAGCGGCGCATGGCCACCGCGAGGGCCGACACCCTCGAAACCAGCTCAAAGGCGTCGTACACTGCATGGAATAGGTACAATCGCAATTGAGACAGGTTGGACATAAACTTGTCGAATCCTGCTCTTTGGGAGTCCGGTAACGAGTTTCGATATTGAGGAAGATCCTTCACCATACCCCGCAAATAGGAGGAAAAGGTGAAGGCGTAATTTAGAACCCTGGTGGCCATCAGGGAATTTGAATAGAGGCGACGGCCAAACTTGTCCAGGGTCCGCCCTTCCCTGCCTGGTGGAACCGTCGCAGAAACCCGTGAGGGCTGTGATTTTTTAAGAGCTGACTCCACCAGAAGGGACTGGTGTGAGAGCTGCGCCTTATCGAACCCTTTAGGGGGAATCGTTCTATACTTCGATTCCATTTTTGAAGGTACAGACGTGACTGTAAGAGGGTTTGACAAGTTCTTCAGCCAGGTCTGCAGAAGGACGCTGTTGAGAGGGAGTCTAGGCACCTCTCTAGGAGGAGTGGGGAGGTCCTGTTCCTCCAAAAATTCTTTGGAATACCGAGAACATACCATCTGGTCAATCCCCAGGGCTTGGGCCATGTCCTGAACGAAGGATGAAAATGAGGACGGCCTAGCCTGGGGAGACGGGGTTCTCGACCGCCCCACCGAGGAGAGGGGGGAGGCCTCATGGGAATAATGAGGATCCCTAACCGATCCCGAATCCCAGGATCCCCTCTCGAGGGCCCTCGAGGGGGAAGGGGAAGTTGTCCTCCTCGCAGAACCCTTGGGTGAGGACCCCGGGGTTCGTGGGACACTCTCCCGTTTTCTCGGCGAGGCGGCCCGGGAAAACTTCCCACGAGGTGAGCGGAGGAGCCTCGGATTGTCGAGGCGCAACTCCGACACCTGCAGCGCCTCGCCCCCGAACGACGAGGAACGGTCGCGCCGAGGCGAGCCTCGAGGTCGCTTAGACTTCCTCGATCGACGCCCCGTCCGAGGTCGCGTCGAGGGCGAGGCGTGTCTGGAAGACCCGGAGGAAGAGGAGGAAAGACGGCGCACTCTGCGCAACTTTTCTTTGGGCCTTACACTCCGCTCAGGGGGTTCCCCCGAGGTCGAGGTCCGGGGCGGGGCCGAGACCGAGGTGAACGGGGTCACTGTACCCGAGACCGAGGTCGCCGAGGCCGGGGCTCCCGCGGTCGAGGGGGCCGAGGCCGGGGCCTCCGAGACCGAAGGCGCTCCGGCCGAGGTCGAGGCTGCCGGGACCGCAGCACGCTGTAACACTTCCAGGGCTCCCGATAGCTCCGATGAGATCAGAGCCCGGAGGAGATCCTGGAAGGCCGGAATCCCCACGAAGGTGGGGAGTTCCGAGTCCGGGGCACACTCCCTGGAGGGCGACCTCGGTCTCGAGTATTCCCTCGGGGTGTGCGGAGTCGAGGTCCGATGCGGGGCCGGGGTCGACCCACCCGCTTTGGCCTGACTCGAGGATGGCTTCTTTGCTGAAGGGGATGGAACAGAGGACTTACCCGAAGCTTGCTTCACTGACGACGCCTTCGAGGATGAGGGTCGGGGCGAGGCCGAGGCCCCTGAGGACGCCGAGGCCGAGGTCAAGGCCGGGGCCGAAGCCGGGGCCGACGTCGAGGCCTTAGGCGGCGCGTCGACGGCGAACAAATCCGCCATTCTGGCCTTGCGGCGACGTAGGGCCCTGTTTTGGAAGGTAGAGCAGCGATCACACGACTCTGTCGGATGTTCGGGCCCCAGACAGACAATGCACCACCGGTGAGGGTCAGTGATGGAAAGCAACCTCTCGCACCGGCTGCACTTTTTGAATCCCGTAACAGGACGGGACATCCACGAAGAAAAAGAAGAAGGCCGGGAACGTACCGACGTCCCCGGCCGCGGCTTCCGGGAGCCCCCGGAGCCAGACGAAAACGAAATACTTTTTTTTTTTTTTTTTTTTGAAAAGAACCGAAAAGAAAAAAGGCAGCACCGCGAACTAATTCGATGGAAAAACAAACTAAACGCGGCAGCTAGAAGGCAAAAACACTGGAGCTCAGATCCACAGGGCTTTCTTGCTCCGCGGAAAAATTTGAACTGAGGACCACGAGGTTGGATGCGCCCTCTAGTGGGCGAGAAGGCACGCACATGCGTGGTGCAGTGTGCAAACTTGAAACTTCTATCAAGTTTGCTTGAAAAGCTGTCCGCGCCGGGGCTCCGTAGATGACGTCACCCACATGTGAGAATATCATGCCTGCTTGTCCTGGGATAATCCATATTATAATGTCAATAACATAACATGGTAATGAAAGGACTGTCCCTGTTTTGGCATATACTGCATTGACATGTTTTCACTTACAGTTACTGTTTTTCTTGGTTCTGTTATTTTCTGTGAAAAACTTAATAAAAAATATTGAACACACAAAAAAATAATTTTATAAATAATTTCATCTTTTAAATAATTTGTGAATTTTTAAAAATATGTTTTTTAACTTAGCTCAATCTTATAATGCTTATGAGCAGTTTAAATGGCTGGACCCCTGTAAAACCCTGGCCTACATTTCAGGCGCCTATCTTTGTTGCAGACCACGATTCTCAGAACGGCACCGTAGTTTTTAGTGATGTGTGACCGGTGCTATTTTTTCTAGATGCTGGCTGATTCTGGAGCTGTTTTGAGAATCTGGGCCTAAGGGTATGCTAAGTTTTGAATAGGGCAATCTGTGCGAGTTCAGTTGTGATGATTACTAAAGGACACGCAATTCTGTGATGATAAATAGCTTCACTCGACCAACATTCCTATATTTAAAGAATGATGTTTTGCAGGATCACTCATTTTCTGTAAATGGTACACATCTTACAAATTTTGCCAGGGGTATGTGAGCACAACTGTATGTATAAGCTTGAAATCTTTTGGTGACCCTCAGAGCTTTCTCATATTCACACTGTGGCCCTTTACATGAAAAAGGTTGGAGATCACGGCTTTAAAACATGCCCCCCATTCCCTTCTCATGTTAACACCCCCCTTTGCAGTTACATGCCATGTGAGAGACATTACATGTTCAATTTACAGAATAGGGATATAAGTCAGTTATGTGTACAACTGATAATTAGTGCCTATTACTATTAAATGTGTAACTTAATCTATTCTGTAACAAAGTGTGCAATTGTCTAACTTCATTTATAGAATTTGGGGGGGGGGGGGTGGTAACTGCTTAGTGCACTTGAGTAAAAGGGCCCCAGGAGCTTTTTCCTCTAATCAACTCCTTTTCTACAGAGTCTTGGTAAAAACCAATACAATAAATCCAATATCAAATATCACCAGATGACTCCAAGGTTACCAGCCCACAGCTCATAAAAGGCCCCACAGTTCTTTACATTTTATGAAAATGAGAAATACAATATCCTGCATACAACGTCAATAAAACCAGGCACTGCTCACCTTGTCCCTCATGACCTGGAACTATTAATCATCCTAATTTAGAAACATTTTAAGCATGTTTGAATCTATTTCCTCTATAATATATCTTTACTCCTATGAAATACTAATCTTGGAAAATATATGTATATATTTTGTACCTATGACCTTCTTAGCATTTTGTTAGCGCACGCTAAACATTAGTAAAAGGGCCCCAGAGAAATAAAAATCAATCAGCTGCCAGCAGCCTTGAGTCATAAGGTAGTTGACTAGAGGATAAGGTCAGTGGTAGAAAAGCTCAATAAAGGCAGGGAAGGAAGGGACGACAACAAATTAGATATAAAATTCACACACCCAAAAATGGGATAAGTGGTCTTTTTTTTTTTTGTAATCACTTGTTTTCTACTTTATTACCTCAAAATGAACAGTCACAGTGAAGCTGAAAAAAGTCAATATTTACACAGGAAGTACAAAATCCCCCCCAAAAAAGTTGCTCGCTCTCTTTTTTGTTTTCAGTTATGAAGTAATAAAAGTTACGGTTAATTAAAAAAAAAAAAAAAAAAAGAATAAAGTATGTATTGGGGGGGGAGGTAAATAAATTAAGGAAAAAAAAACAAAACAGTGAACATTCAATATAAAAAAATGGCTTTGAGATTGAGCGAGGGCCTTGGTGCGCCAACTAGAGGTTTAAAAAGTAACATAAAAAAGGTCAACATTGCAGCTACTCTGTTTTGTTTAAACAAAACAGAATAACCAGCAATAGCTTTGTTGCTGTTCCTTTTAATTATCAGTTTCCCCTTAAACATGTTTTGCTTTAAAAAAAATGCAGTGGCCACACCGTTGGTCAAAAATAAATCCAAACATAACACCCCAAATCCCTCTTTCAGCTCTAAGGCTAGAGTCACAGGTGTTAACATATAGTAAACTGTGAGCTCCTCTTCTCCTCAGCTCTCCCTCAAGGTACAGAAAGCAATCAAAGGTCCTTCAATACCATCCCACACACTCCCTCCAGCCCCACCCATGTAAAACTTGAACAAGAGAGTAAAATAACCCCCCATTTTCCAAGAAATCACACTTGTTCTTGCTCAGGGATTTCTCCCTCGTTGCCTGCCAGTCTTCCCCTCTTCCCCAACCCAGGATATACTTAAATTTGCTAGAAAAACTCTGCACTATTACATGCCTCCCAAAACAGTAAACTTTAATGGATCTGCTTTCATGTTTGGCTTCTTTTAAAATTTGATTTAATTCAACTTTGTTTCGTTAAATGTTCCATGTCCTTCAGTTCCACACCTTTCTTTTCATCATTACTGGTTTCTCATTTATCCCAATGCTTATTCCAAACACCTTTCCTCTCCATCATGCCCTGCCAGCCAAGAAACGATCATATACAGTTAAAACTATTTGTTTTAATAAAAATAAAAAAAACAAACAAAAACCCAAAACCTTAAATAAAAAAGGTGTGGGGGGGGGACCCACCACCCAAACAGATGTGTGGAGTGTAGTAAGATGAGCATGTTTAGACGCTGGCAGCCTGCCGGTGTCCAAGTAAGCAGGGGGGGGGAACAGGAGGGCCGTGTATATGGAATCATCAGAGGCAGCGGTGTCACTGATGTCAGGTATCTCCTCCGTCGTCATCAGTCATGGCTCTTCTGAGGCCCCTTACCCCCTTTTGTATTTTTTTTTTGCCCTGTTTCCAAAACACAGCGATAAAAAGTCTACATACACACAGGGACTCGCCTCCATCCGTTGGCAAAAAAAACCCAAAAAAAACAAAATTAAAAAAAAAAAAAGAAAAAAAATTTAAAAAATTTCTTCAAAAAAAGGGAAAAAAGTACAGTGAAGACACTGAGGAAAGAAAAAAAAAAAGAAATTTAGAAACAGTTCAGAAATACTTCAAACTATCAAACATTTGCTTCATTTAATATAACATTTCTTCTAGAAATTAATAAATGTTATTGCAGTAGTAACGTTTAAAAAAGGCACAGAGCACAGGTTTGGCTGGGATCATGAGAAGAGATAACGTGACCCTCTCCTATGAGGAGTAGCCAGTTAAGACATGCTGGCAGCAACATACATAGCATCTGCAATGAGTTATTTCAGAATTAATGTAGAACTTACTTGTCAACCTCCTTTCAGTGACTAAAGAGCAGTAAAATGGACTGAATAAGTTTTTGCCCTTCTATTTAAAAAGAGTATAGAAACAGTGCAAGAGTCACAAATGATTACTGCATACCATGGTACTTGACTAGTTAATGCCATTTATGATTTTCAACACCGGCCAAATCAGCTCTAATGGTGGGGCAGTCATGTGTGACGCCCAAACATCTATCAAGAACACAGAAGAAAACAAGCATCAGCCTGAGAAAATGGAAGATTAGATTTACTCGATAATTTTATTTCCAGTAGAAAAGCACGAGTCCTGAACCTGTGGGTAGTGCATCTTCACCTGCGAGTTATGCAGAAAGCATCATCTACATTTTCAACTTCACCTCCGTGCATCACTGAGCATTGCCCTCTGTTTGTTCTAAAGCACAGATAAAAAGAAGAAAAACAACAAAGTTGGGGCACAGGGAACCTCCCCAATCAAATACTTTTGATCTGCAAGAAAACACAACTTGTTAACAAATGCACATAGCATCAAGGCGAAACTAAAACCACCTGAGTTCAACCAGCATTAACACTTGTTCATCTCTGACTATCAGGAGCAGCCCTGTATATAGACATTCCTGTCCCTGTAAAGCTGTAGCTTTGTATGGCTTAGTCTTATTTGAGTGTGATTGGACTAGCTTTTGCAGTCACATACCTATTTGAGGCTAAAAGTAGGCTATACTCAAAACTGAAAGGGCGGGGCTTCAGGACTTGTGTGCTTTTCTACTGGAAAAAAAGATTATCGAGGTAAGAACCTAATCTTCCAATCTAGTGCAAAAAGCACACAAATCCTGAACCTGTGAGATAGTATCAAAGCAGTTCCTTGAGCCTATGGTGGGATAGAAGAGCTTACTGCTAGCACCACAGACCCAAAAGCGAAGTTCCTTTTTGCTGCCACATCCACCATGTAAAAAATTTAGTAAATATAAATAGAGTGGATCATGTACCTGCTCTACAGATCTCCTCGAGCGAAACCATTCTGGACTCTGCCCATGAAGATAATACACTTCTGGTGGAATGCACTTTCAAGGAAATTGGTGGTAACTTACCCCATCCTATGGTAAGCAGAGGAAACTGCCACCCATATCCATCTGGCAATCAAGGCCTTTGAAGCTAGCCTTCCTCTATGACCAGAGCCCATTAGGATGAAGAGATGATACGACAACCAAAAATCATTGGTCACCTCCAGGTAATGAAGGAGAACCCTTCTGACATCTAGCTGTACTAGTATTTTGTCCTACTTCTTTATACCTGTGGCCTGGAATGCCAGTAGTTGGACTTCCTGATTCACATGGAATGCAGACACCACCTTTGGTAGAAAGGTACGCAGACACACTTCTGCCTTTGTGATTCTGAGAAATAGTTCCCTGCATGACGAGGCTTGAAGCTCTGAAAGTCTTCTAGCATAAATGACTGCTACCAGGAAAACCATCTTTACAGTGAGGTCCCTCAGCATGGCCTCTTGTAAGGATTTTGTAAGGGGCCTTAATTAGGGCCTTCAACATGAGGTTAAGGTTCCATGAAGGACAAGTTTGACGCACAGGTGGGACACAACAGCATTGCTCCCTTCAAAATCCTGGAACTATCTAGTGAGAGGTCAAGGAACCTCTCTCAAATTGAGCTTGAAAACAAGATAGTTCCTTAAAGGTCCAGGTAGCCAGTCTAACTACCAAGTCTTTCTCTAGACCTTCCTGAAGGAATGAAAGGATTTCTGCTATTGGAGCCCTCACTGGCTCCATCTACTCTTCCGAACACCAGTGCTGAAATAATTTCCAGGGTTTCACATAAGTTGCTACTGTGGTTGGTTACTTGGAGAGAAGGAGTGTGGCTATGACCACCTCCGAGTACTCTTTTTGTACTAAGGCACTGCACTCACGAGCCATGCCATAAGCCCAAAGCATTCTGGATTCTCTAAGGCGACTGGGTCCTGCGAGAGCAGCGTTGGATGGAGAAGGAATTGCAGACTTTGGTCTCTCTGTAGCCAGACTAGATCCACATACTATGGGTGACGCAGCCATGAGGATCACTAGCCTTTGATACATCACTATTCTTTGGATGGCTCGGTCTATCATTGGCCAAGGAGGGAGCACATACAAGAGATCCCTGGTGGGACAAGGCTGTACTAGAGCATCTACACTGGTGCTTCCTTGCTCACTCCTTCATCTAGAGTATCACAGTCTTTAGATTTCAGGCTGATGCCATCAGGTCGAACATCGGATGCCCTCAGTGCTGAACAATCCTGTCAAATGCTTCCTGGGACAAGGACCACTCTCCCCAGATCCAGCGTCTGTCGACTGGAAAGTTGGCCTGAACATTGTTCATTCCTGCTACATTTGTTGCTGAAATAGCTAGCAGATGGTTTCCTGCTCAGCAAAACAGCTGGGCCTCCAATTTTAATTATGTACTCGGTGCCTCTTTCTCTGTTGATATACACCACCATTTTGGCATTGTCCGAGAAAACTCTTGACTGCTTTCCCTTCCAAGGTCTCCTGGAAAACACATAATGCTGTTCAAATGGCTCTCAGTTCCAATCTGTTGATGGACCATGTTCTCTGTGAAGGCTCCCAGCAGCCCTTGGCCGGATGACCTTTGCAATGATCTCTCCGCCGTAAAGGATGGCATCCGTAGTCAGGATCACTCATGTTGCTATGTGTAGAGGCAATCCTTTGGACAGTGTTTCCAGGCTTAGCCACCATCACAAACTGTGATGGGCTTCCACTGAAAGTGCATCTGAAGGGAATCCAACTGTGGTGACCAATGGGGTAATAATGCATTCTGGAGAGGTTGAAGATGAGTTTTTGTCTAAGGTACCACTTCTATTGTTGCTACCATTGACCCCAATACCTGCAAGATGCTGCCATGCCAAGGGGATTGGCATTGCTAGAATTAAAAAAAAAAAAAAATCTGCCATCTCAACTTTTGCTGGCGAGCCTCCATAAGGAAGACATGGCCCTTTGCCGTGTTGAATATAATCCCCAAGTACTCCAGGGTTTGCGAAAGATCCAGATGACTCTCTTGAAAATTGATGATCCAGCCCGGTTCCAGCAATAGGTGGACTACTTGCATCACTGCCTTACGGCCCTCTGCTTGGGATGCCACCCTGATGAGACAAATGTCCAAGCACGGATGAACCTGAATCCCGGCTCTGTGCAAATGTGCTACTGTCACCAACATTACCTTGGTAAACATGCGTGGCGCTGTTGCTAGTCCAAATGGAAGTGATGAGAACTGAAAATGTCTCTCCAGTACATGGTATTTGAGAAACCTGTGAACTGGAATAATGGAGATATGCAAGTAAGCCTCTGTCAGATCCAGATAGGCTAGATATTCTCCAGGATCAACCAAGGAAATAACTGATCCTACTGTCTCCATATGGAACTTGGGTACTTTTAAGGCTGCATTAACCAACTTGAGATTCAGAATGAGTTTCTAGCCGTCCAAATCTTTCTTTGTCATGATGAAGTATATAGAGTATTTACCTGAGCCAGGACTTCTTCCACCACTTGGATCTGTAGCAGCGGTTTCATTGTTGCTCGTACTCAGGGAATCTATGAAAAAATCTCGAGAGGCTGAAAAAAATTTGAGTTTGTACCCCTCTCGAATGATATCTAGCACCCACTGGTCCATGCAAATCCTTTCACAGACCTCCTGATATTCCACTGGTCTCCCTCCTATATGAGGAAGATAAGAGGGATTTGGTGTTATTGGAACTTTTTGAAGTTGGATACTGAGCAGGTACCTGATGCAGTTTCTGCCAGAAATACTAAACCTCTGCCTATACTCTTGAAATGACCTCTGTGAAGAGAAGTTTGCCAAAGCCACCTGTAGCCTTGAAAGAACCACAACTTGCCCCTTGAGGTACATGTGGCTTGTTATCCGGAAGAAACTTAGGATGCTTGTCCATCACACTGGTTACCAAGGTCGTCTAGCCCTTTGCCAAAAAGCATCTCCCCCTTAAAAGGCAGTTTGCGCAGTGTGGCTTTACAAACCAACACTCTCGCCCACTGTCTGTCTGACACAAAGCATCTTGCAGGCAGAAATAGAGTATGCAGACACTTTGCTCATGACTCGAAACACATCATACATGGCATTTGCTACATAATCCACTTCTAACAGAACCATCTGGGGGTAGGCTCTCATCTCCAAAATCAGCAAATACCTCAAGATCCAAAGCCAAGGCCTTAAATTGCCTTTTAAGAATCAGATCCAGCCTGAAGTCATGTGCATCCTTCATAACCACACCGCCTTCATTGGGAAGAGATGTTTTGTGACCTGTGCCACCAAGGAATCCACCTTAGGTGGAGTAAACAGCTGCTGGAAAATCGGGAGCCAGCTTAGTCATTGCCCCATGCAAGGGCCCCTCTGGCATTTCCCAATGCTCCGTTTGCATCATAGTGATCTCAGAATGTGGCTGAAAAAATGTGGACTGAGTCTTGGAGCTGCTCAGCAGTGACCACTGTGTCTAGGCAGCTTGCAGAATATAGTTCCAACAAAGAGACTGCAATGATCTCATTTAAGTTAATTGGCTTAAACAGCCTGCACAATGTCAGGTCTTCTCCCTGGTCCAGGACTGCTACAGCATCCTGGCTGTACTCACCCTGAGAACCTGCTTCTCCTACAAAGGAAGCACTTCTGGAGAGAACAGGCATCAATTTGGATTCCCAATTGTCCCAGTCCTATGACTGGACCTCAGTTTCCTGGGGATCCTCTTCTTGTAAAGGAGCCAGAGACTGCAGGGATAAACCCTTCTGCATGCTAACTGGCATAGCGTCAGCTGGACCTAGGGACTGCTTGTATTTTACATAGGCATTAAGCATGAGAGCCACAAAATCAGCATCCAAAACCTGACCCGAGTCACCAGGAGATCTTTTTAAGATTCCAATGGACTTTCCTGATGCAGTGGCCTCTGTGCATTCTCCCTTTGCTGGCATTACCTATCACCAGTGGAGAGCTCTAGTAGTGATTTATGTCCCACTTCTTGAGCCTTCTATGTCTTTGGAAAGTTCAATGAGGGCTAAGCCCAAAGCTCACCCCCCCCCTCATGTGACATGGCACACAGTGCACAGGTGCTCATCCAGTGCAAAATTTACATGATTTAGTGGTCCCAAACAAGGTGTTTTGAGACTGCTGTGTTAGCAATTTTGGCACCAAAAATGGAGAAAAAAATTTCAAAGTCAGATTTTAGGGGAGGGGGCCCTCAAGGAAGCCCCAGAAACTCTTTGAAAACTCCTAAATCAACTCCACCTCAATGTGTCTCAGACAGTAATGGACTGTACTCACTGTACTGCCCTATGCTGTGCCCCCATCGTGTGTGTGTGTATGTTCAACACCCTTAAGGTCTCCCGTCCACTGCAGAGCCTAAATACACCCTGTGCTCATGTACTTCGATGAGCAGACTTCCAGGGGCTGAACCCCAAGCTGATCCAAGTGTTAGGCAGGCTGGCCAGACAGGTGCTCTGCAGCAAGTGTGGCCCACTCAGCTACATAACACAGAGTCTGCAACTTCTCCCAAGCAAAGCTGTCCCGGGATTCCTGGGAACCTCTATAGTACCCATAGCCTCTAAGAAAAAGTGTCAGATAATACCCAAAAATAAGAAATTAGGTAGAGCATATGGAGACAGTGCCTAGTGAGGTGGAGTTGAAAATATAGATGATGCCATCTGCATATGTTGCGGGTGAAGATGCACTACCCACAGGTTCAGGACTCATGTGCTTTTTGCACAGGAAAACCATTTATTGATTTTCTAAGGGGGTTAAGGAGGGGTTACTAAGTTGCAGTGAAATTTACCATGCAAAGCTCTAATTTGCTGGTACGTATGTGATAAACAGAATTTTTGCACTGCTACAGCTGGGACATCAAGTGTTCCTGCCTGCAGCAACACAATGATAGTGAGCCCTACTAGGGACCCACTATCTTTTAAAAAGAGCTAAGCAGAACAGAATAAAATTGAGGGAGGGGGCATCAGGAGTAATCTTACTAGGGAGGAGGGGGCTGTTTGGTATCTTTTTATTAAACTTGGTATCCCATTTTAAGGTAAGAGAAATTAGTGCAAAGGGGTTTTGGCTGTCATTTAAGAGACAGGAACCACTGGGGCAGGAGCTTTTGAGGACCACTCATGCCACAGGGGCCAGGGTAGCAGATGGGGATGATTTTTTTTTTTTTTTTGGTGAGGGCGTTAATTCTTTTCAGCACCAGCCCCTTAAAGAAGGTCCTTGGGAACCGCAGGCCATGACTAGCAGTTCAATGCTCCTGGGGAGAAGAGATGCTGCTATTTTGAAGCCTTATATAATGTTTATTCTCAACTCTGCATTTCATTACTTAACCATACTTTTTATTGTTAAAAAAATGCATTTAGGGCAAATCACAAGCATTTTTCTCTTTACACAGGCTGGTAACTAATTCTCAGAATGAAATCTTTCTTGCTGTTGAAGGAAGGAAGGGAGAAAAAGGCCCCTCCAGCCATCATTTTGACCAGTGATACCTGTGGTCCAGAGTTTGGGTCCTTGCTTTCAGACTCTGAAAATAACCATGGCTGATGACCTCCAGATGAGGAGAACTCTGGAATAAGGGGGATGCTCTGGGCCATTGTTCATGGTGCTGAACCTCAACCTCCGGTCTGACTGATCAGTCACCATCCTCCCACTCTCCATCCCTTGCTGTGAACCCTTCCTGCATTCACATTTACATGTCAAGCTGTTTGGTGGCAGGGACACGGTTCATAGACAGTAACGCGGAAGACAAAGGCGCGCGCCGACAACTGAGCGCAAGACGGAGGTGCGCGCCGAAGAAAAAGACTATTTTTAGGGGCTGCGACGGGGGTTTTTGTTGGGGAGCCCCCCCCACTTTACTTAATACAGATCGCGGCGGCTTTGTGAGGGGTTTGGGGTGTTGCAACCCCCCACATTTTAGTGAAAACGTAACTTTTTCCCTAAAAACAGGGAAAAAGTTAAGTTTTCAGTAAAATGTGGGGGGTTACAACCCCCCAAACCCCCTACAACGCCCCCACAACACGGCGCGATCTGTATAAAGTGGGGGGGGGTTCCCCTCCACTCCCCGTTGTAGCCCCTAAAAACAGTCTTTTTCTTCGGTGCGCGCCTCCGCCCTGCGCTCAGTTGTCTGCTCGCGCCTTTGTCCCGGCGCGCTTTTGACCTGACACCCAGGGACACTGCAAATGGGAATCTTCTTAGCATGTTCACAATGTATTTTTTTTTCTCTGTAGAAGGCTCTCTAGTCCCTAGTAAGCTCTGGTGGATTAAAAGTCATTTTTTGGCTATGTTTTCTGGTACCCAGTGCTTAAGGCTATGACTGAGCAGCCTTGTAGGTGCCCAAGCATTTTCCATGCATATCGGAGACACGAGACCCAAATATTGCTCTCGGGCCACAGCTTTTTAACGAGATAAATGTATAAAGGAGTATTATGCTATCTAATCTCAATCTGAAAAGGAATTTTGCATTTTAAACTTATGGATGGGAATGCTTTTCCTAAACTGTTGTATCCATGTCCATGTCCTCTTATCTTAGATGGGGGTGGGGAGAGGGGGGAAATCTCTCTACTTTAAAATTACTGAGCTTTGGAATAACTTTCTTGTCTAGCTGCGCAATTTGGGCTCTTTCCAATTATTTGGAAAACATCTGAAAACGTGGCTATTTTCAAAAATGTAAATTCCGCTGCTCTCTATATAACCACTAATTCTTATTATATTTTCCTTTCTTAAACTCTTGTAAACTGTGTTCAGCTCTATCCTTATAGAGAAGATGCAGTAAGTATATAAGCTTAAGGTTTAGTTTAGTTTGACAACAGAGGGAGGGATGGTGGGAGAGCTTAGGGCAAGATTTTGTTATACATATTACTTATGGTTGGGATTGTTTCAGTATTAGAGGTTTATTCATATGCTATGTGCATACCAGAGCTGGTGATTATTGGTTTTACAGCTCAAATGAAAACAATGAGGAAAAAAAAAAATATCAGGAAATATGAACCCCAAGAGCCATAAACAGGTCTGGTTTTCAGTACATTTTATCAGACATATTAGCATGTTTGGACTGAGAAACCCTGTCCCCATCAAATAAAAATAGTGCGAACAGTTGGTTATTCGTATAATCAGACCTGTCCACAACTCTTGAAGACCTGGTTTAATTTAAGCATATCAAGTCCCTTCAGGATGAAAGCTGGTACTCAGCAATCGCTAAATAAGGGCTCTCTTTTCTATGCAAATAAAAAAAAAACCCACCAAACTGGCTATTTCAGCTATTAGGGTACCAAGGCAAATAGGAATACTCAAAGCTACTTTTCCCTTCTCATAAGTGACTGAGCCAAAAAATGGCTTATCTTGCATAAAAATATCATAACTCAATATAAGATTAGTTAATCTATCTGTACCACTGATTAATATGTGTGGAGTAGGTGAGTAGCCCAGTGGATTTAACAGAGCATTAAGACCCAAAAAAAAAAGCCAGGTTTCAAATCCTGCTGCCACTCCTTATGACTTTAATCAAATCACTTTAGAGGAAGATTCTCAAAAAACCACGTTAAAAAGCGATGGTCTGCTAACGCAGCCATTCCAATACCGAATGTAAAAACCAGAGACATTCTTTAAAAAAAAAAAAAAGCACATGCAAATAAGGTCGGCGGACAGCAGCGAAGATTTCCTAAATTTGCCTATGACCATCGCTGTTGGGCACATGCGTAGAAAAAATGTGCTGTCAACGCCATTAAAAAACCCAAACCCAACACAAAACAACAGCGTGAGAGACACCCCACACTCTCCCACTGCCCCTGTGTTGTGATGCAGCAGGAAAGCTGCCCATTCTTTCCATTGCATTACAACACCCCTTGCCTAAAATCCCGGCTGCGACCCCCCCACTGCAGCAGTAGAGATGCTCACTATCTCTTGCCTGCTGCACAAGTAAAAAAAATCCTGATACGACCCCCCCCCCTGACTGCGACCCCCCCCCTGCATCAGGAGAGATGCCTACTCTCTCCTACTGTAGTAAACTACCTGTCGTGACCGGACCTTGGACCCCCCTCACCTCAAGAGCTGAACCGGAAGGACGTGGACATCATCTTCCCAAAAGCTGCTGCATCGTCTAAAATGGTAATTTTCCTCCCAGGTGCATCATGGGATACAATGGGGAGGGGTTTGAGGTTCTGAAGGCCCTGCCTATGGCCCTCCTATGGGCGGGGCTTTAAACACCCTGGGCCAATCAAAGCCTCAGGCCCCTCCCCGGATGCATCAGGAAGGGTCCTAAGGCTCTGATTGACCTGGACACCCCACAGGTGGGGCATTAGGCTGACCCCATAGGGAAGGGCCTGATGCTCTGATTGGCCCAGGGTGTTTAAAGCCCCGCCCATAGGAGGGGCCTCAAGCCCCTCCTTGATGTATCCCATGATGCACCAGGGAAGGAAATTACCATTTTAGATGACGCAGCAGCAGGAGCTGCTGGGAAGATGATGTCCATGTCCTTCTGGTTCAGCTCTTGAGGTAAGGGGGAGGGGGGTTTGGTCACTGCTGGTAGTTTACTGCAGTAGGAAAGAGTGGGCATCTCTCCTGCTGCTGGGGGGAGGGGGGGCGCAGTCACGACAGGATTTTTTTTTTTACTAGTGCTGCAGGCAGGAGAGAGTGGGCATCTCTTGCAGCAGGGTGGGTCACAGCCGGAATTTTAGGCAAGGCTTTCTAGAAGTCTCTGACATTGACTGGCACCCCTGGACCACTAGCTTTCTTTCGTAGCTAAAAGACGATGCTGCTTTTAGAAAATGGCTCAGCAATTTTTTAAAATCCACTGGAGGGCTCATTTCAATGGTTGCATGTCAGTGTCAGAGACTGCTAGAATCCTCGCTAAAGAGGGAGATAATCCGTCGCTAAACTTTGTACAGGCTAAACTGCCAGAAAACAGTTTAGCGATGGTGTTAAAGCTTTGAGAATCTAGTCCTTAATCCTTTGTTGATCTAGATATATAAACCTACAGGACAGAGAAATACCTGCTGTACCTGAATGTAATTATTTTAAGGTACTACTGAATAGGTGTGAGCTAATCCTTCCCCCACCAAAAAAAAATATATAAACTCATAATTTTCTTAAAAAGGAGAGACACTTGGTTGCTGGACTGTGCCAAAGAAATTTTAATCAAAGTAATAGCTGGGAAAAAAAAGCTGGGCGGTATCACTAATCCAGAAAGAGCTAAGTAAACTCCTACATACAAACTGCAAGCTAGATGCATCATTTTTGGGGTGAACTTTTTGCAGGGCCGTCCTTGGGTAGTGTCTGAATACTGAACGCCACACGTAATATCTCTGTCTTCATTCAATCCTGATTTTGCATCTGACAAGCAACAAAATCAGTATTTTATTTAGAACCAACGTGAGAAAAAAATAAAAAACAATAAATAAAAATGAAAATCCACACACAAAAAAAATGCCTAGGTATATAAATAGTAAATTAAAAACCAAGCAACATTCCAGATATTTTGGGATTCATCCCAAGCCCACACAATGATATCCAAAATGTAATGTATTTAAAAATTGGAGAAAATATTGTGCTTTGGTACCCTAATTTCTAAAATGAAGATCACCAATGGAAAATGCTTTTTTTTAATTCAGATCCCAATTAGCAGGCATATCTTTGCAGGTTCCAAAGATATCTCAAAAGTTAGCATACATTATCCAATAACACAAATGGCTCACAGAGCCCTTCTTCGAAAGTAGAAGACATCAAAGAGGAGAAACAAGAGGTCTGGAAAGTTCACGAACATCAAAAGAGAGCGCTGATCTTAGAAAATGAATTGCAACCAGCGAAGATGTTTAGTGTTCTCCAGGACTAAAAGGATGAGGACATGTTGATCTGGTCACGTGCTCATTGCTAAAAGCAATCCCACATAGGACCAATGGCACCATGCTGTGGGACTGGTGAGTAAAACAGAGGATCTGAAGGCCAGACAGCATCACCTCTTAATGAAAATGATCTTTATAAGTGTGTGTGTGTGTGTGTGGGGGGGGGGGGGTTCTTTTCTTTTTTTTCCTCTTGACCCTTTAATTGGCAGATTGTGATATGGCTACTTTATGTAACTTGATGTTGAACAAGAACAACAGTGCCAAGCAAACAGGCATTTGGAGATCCAGATCTCCCATAAGAACCATAGAAAGCACATGTTGCTTCTGAGCAACAATGCCAAATAAAGGGTTAAAACAAACCCCGGTACCAAAAAAGAACACATGAACTACTCAAGCATCCTTCCAAACAAGACCCACAGTGCTCCTTTGGTTATTTTGGCCACTGCACCCTATTTGAAGACAAGGGGACAGGTTTTCTTCCTAATCATTTCTCTACGTTGCTACCAATTCAGAAACTAACTACACAAATACATAGCTCTCTCTTGGTAAAGGGGAATGGGACTTGATATACCGCCTTTCTGTGGTTACAATCAAAGTGGCTTATATATTATACACAGGTATTTACTTTGTACCTGGAGCAATGGAGGGTCAAGTGATTTGCCCAGTCACAAGCAGCTGCAGCGGAAAATCAAACCCGGTTCCCCAGCTTCTCAGGCTGCTGCGCTAACCACTAGGCCAGGGGTGTCAAATGTCAGTCCTTGAGGGCCGCAATCCAGTTGGGTTTTCAGGATTTCCCCATGAGATCTATTAGCATACAATGAAAAGCAGCACATGCAAATAGATCTCATGCATATTCATTGGGGAAATCCTGAAAACCCGACTGGAATGTGGCCCTCCGAGGACCGACATTTGACACCCCTGCACTTGGCTATTCCTCCAAAATACCACCAGCCAGAGGCAGCCCAAGGTGCTATCAGGATGCATTTGTTGTTGTTCCCTTCTTAATAAAAATGATTTTCAAAAAAAAAAAAAAGGATGCATTTCGTGCAGACGGAAGGGCAAGCATGCACACAGCATTGGTAGGTTTGTTGGTTTTTTTTTGTAATAATGTTTCTTTTCATATGTTTTTAAGTCTTATGTATTATTTTGATTATTTACCTGATCTATAAATCCCAGGGTGGATTACAAAGAGCCCAATATTTAAAAGCAATTTAAATGACCAGGAGAGGATAATGGTTGTTTAATCGTTTGTCTGGGGCTAACTGGGCATATTCAGTGACACTTAATCAGATGGTTTTGCTGAAAATGTCCACTTAGTGCCCAACCTGAAACTGGCAATTTCAGAGTCAATGCTTGGTCAATTAAGTGCAAATATTTAGCACTTAACCAGCAAAGATAACCGCATAAAACAAAGTCCTATCTCTATGCAGATCACAGAGTCGATTAAGAGCTGAATATCAAAATTTAACCAGCTATACTTACACCACTCCTGTATACTTGGAAATTCAACGTTTTATCTTGAACATGGCTGGGCAATGAATTTCTGGGTATAACGCTAGCAGCAGACTGCAAAACGCTGATCTCTGTGCCTGAATATCAGGCCTTAATGTACATAAATACTTAACACCTGCCACCAGATGGCAGTAGTGAAACTGGGTACTTACCTAAGCAAACATTGGTCCAGTGGCATCCAGTTCACTTCCCAAGGTGGTCAAATGGCACACTAGCCTAGGGAGAGATCAAAATGACAGTCATGAAACGCAGGTGGATGTACGGAAAGAGAAGAGTCGGAGTTAAGGAAGTACAAAAGACTGGCACAGACAATGTGATGCAAAGCTGTAAGATCTCAGACTCCATCACTATTTGCATCACTGCATGCAAGTGTGATTAACATTGTATAGTGCAGGAAAGTTAAACCAAACCTGAGGGTGGGGAGGAGGGGAGAGACTGACCACTTACCTGTGATGCTGAAATCCGTGACACTTCCTGTCGCCCTGTCAGGTCAGAAGATGACACATTGGCTGGTGCTCCTCGATGTAACCTCATGCTCACCTTCCGCTCTCTGTCCACCCGAGAAATTGCACGAGGAGATGTGTTACCTATGGAGGGAACGATAAATAGGACTTCATTCTACTACAGGGGATTGGTTTCTTGCCCCTCCTAACTTTTCCCCCACCTTGACCCAAGTATATGCAGATACAAATATACCCTTCCCCATCTATCACAAATGCACAGGGGCTTCAAAAACTTTTGAAAAAGACAACTTTGGTGTACAATCATGGCATTTTTAGTCCTGGGATGTTGAAGATAGTAGGGCCTGCAGTGGGAACCTCCCACTGGTAGCAGAGAGAGAAGACACAGCTGCACATTCACTGGAGTCCCTCTACTCACCAGTCTGCTGGATCCGTGATGCTGGTGTGGCTGTCATAGGCTCAGCGCCATTCCGCAGGCGGTTGGCAGTGGCTCCTGCGGGAGGTCCTGGGGGGAGGGCACGTGTTGCTGAACCACGCAGCTGCCCCATCCTTTCTTCCCTCTCATGCTCACGCCTCTCTCGATCCATGTCCTCTGGGTTTCGAGCTGCTCCCTGTAGAAAGAGACACCCTCCCAGTGAGAGAGATGCAGAGAGGCCCTACCCGCCTGAAAACCCAGCACTCAATAGGCATAAAACCACCAAAGCTCCAAATCCCTTACCCAGATTGGAACACCTGCAGCTGGAGACAGCAATGTCCCCAACATATAAACCTTAAACTCATAAACTTTATATCTGGTGTGATCAGTAGAATGTACAAAGACACTGGTAAACTTCACAAAAGATCTCCTCTAAACGGTAAGAATTAATTTGTTCTTTAAATTAATTCCCTGTACAATGGACTTGAAGGTTCACATTGAGTGCTGGAACAGTCATCCGACACCTTCCCCGCCCCAAAATGTTAGTTTAGCTAGAAAGAGAATACATGCTTGTGATGCAGAGCCCACAGTACAACCATCGCCATCCACCCAAGCAACAAAAATCAAAGAAGAACATTAACAAACTCCAAGATGGAAGGGAGAAGGGGGAACAGTAAAATAAAATTTGACCCCCTTCCCAAAAAAACACAAACAAATCCCGGAAGACCTTTGAGCCTCAGTTTCCAGGCCCAATTCAACTCCTAATTCCAAGGCTGGCCAAAATTCTCAGATCCTGGCTAGATGGTTGAGCACAGTACTGCTCACACTGTTGTGCTTGGAGCCCCTCCAAAGAACTACACTTCCCCCTCCATATTTGCGGTGGTTAGAGGCAGAGCCGGCCTGTGAATATTAAAAAAAACGCGAATAATATTCAGCCGGTTCTGCCCCTAACCCCGCTTCCCCGGCTATTTTAAGCCCTGAAAGCCGCCCCTTAAGCCTTACCTGGTGGTTTAGCGGGTTTTCAGGCAGGAGCGATCTTCCCACGCTCCTGCCCTGTGCAGATCGCTCACAGGAAATGGCTCGAGAGACTAAGGGAGCTCAAGGCAGCCATTTCCTGTGAGCGATTTGCACAGGGCAGGAGCGTGGGAAGATCGCTCCTGCCCCAAAAACCTGCTAGACCACCAGGTAAGGCTTGAGGTGGGATTACAGGGCTTAAAATAGCTTGAAAAAAAGAAAAAGGTATTTTAGATTTAAAATCGCAAATAAGTGAATCCGTAGATATGGAAACCGCAAATACGGAGGGGGAAGTGTACAACATTAAGAAGAGCTGTTTTCTTAGCCCTAGCTAGTGGGTTTCAAAACAGCAAACAGGGCTGATAATGCTGTCCTTTCCAAAGTAGGGTTTGGGTCAGACACTCTTCTTTATACCAGACAATAAAAGGATCTTCGTAGTATCCCCCTACAGAAGGAGGTTGGCTGTATGTTACTTACGAATTTCAGCATGTTCCAGTCAAAGACATAGTCATACGAAAAGCCCTGTCGGTGGAACAAGTTCCGGAAAAGCTGTCGCAGGTATGAGTAGTCAGGCTTGTCGTCAAACCGCAAGGAACGGCAGAAATTCAGGTATGTGGAAAACTCAGCTGCAGACAAGTAGAGAGACAAAGCCAGTAAGTAACTGATTCAGAGGTACACAAAGGCATATCCAGAAATGTGTTAAGCACAGTCAAAGGCCTGGTGACCATTACTTACAAGGATACCCTTTGCAAAGGACCTCAATGGGCGTGGACATTTTCTTCTCACTGATCCGTTCATATTTTTGACGCTTTGTGGCTGCTTTCAGCCCTTGCCAGGGCAGTGAACCCAGGTTGAAGTACATGAGGACGTAGCCCAAGCTCTCCAGGTCATCTCGACGACTTTGCTCTAATGAGAGGGAAAATACAAAGGGAAATGTAAGAACATTAGAATAGCCAATCGGGGTCGGACCAATGGTCCATCCAGCCCAGGTCTAACTGAGCATGATCAGGAGAGCTGGCATTAGCAGCTGAATTAAGTGCTGCTGCAGGTACAACCCAGGCAGGAGATGTCTTTGGCTGGAAGGGTGTGGCTTCTCAGCCAACCATGAAAGTAGAGGTGTCCCGAGCTGAAGGTTAGGGGGCCCAAGCCCCTTCAGGCCTATGCCCTGACAGTAAATTATAAAAGGTGGTGGTGTTCTGGCTGGCAGCAAAGGCAGTGGGACTTCAAAAGTGAGTCAGTGATCTATAATGGCCTAAGGAGGGAGCAGGAGCCCCTCCTGAAATAGTGTCAACCATGATCGTTGGAAATGGCAAAGCCAAGATTGAATGGGCCCCAGGCAGAAAAATTAAGATAGGCCCCTAAAACACTCTCTCTCCCAATGCAGTGGGATCTGGGGAGGGCATGTCCCGTGGTATGCCATTTTAAGTCGCGTTAGATGCCCGTTAGCATGTTTAGTAAAAGGGCCCCTTAAGTTGTAAACCTTCCAGGGACAGGGAAATGCCTGGTGTAGTTAAATATACTACAAGATTTTAGAATGGCTATTACCAGGGAAAGGGCTTTCTTTTGGCTAGCATTAGGGCAGAAGTCTGCTATTAAAAAAAAAAAAAATTATGGTCATGCTAAACACACTTCTGGTTTTGACTTGATTGATCATCACCTTTTGATAAAGAAACTCGTTTCTATAGGAATAACTGAAAGAGTCTTGATTGGTTGTCATCTTTTCTTCAAAACGGAAGAAGTTTTTCAGTGGCAAGCTCAATATCACACAGGGATCTGCATTGTCCCCAACATTTTTATAGCTCCAATATTAACAATAATACAAGAATTTGGGATTAAGATAGTGGGGAGAGTGTGGCAGTGGTTAAAGGTACAGCCTCAGCACCCTGGTTCAAACCCTTGTGACCCTGGGCAAGTCACCTAATCCTCCCGTTGCCCCAGGTACATTAGATAGATTGTGAGCCCACCGGGACAGACAGGGAAAAATGCTTGAGTACCTGAATAAACTCATGTAAACCTTTCTGAGCTCTTCTGGGAGAACGATATAGAAAATAAAATAAAGATAGGGGTCCTTTTACTAAGGCATGCTAATCAATTTAGCGCACTCTAAATGCTAAGGCACCCATAGAATATAACGGGCGCCTTAGCATCTAGCGTGCGCTAAATCAGTTAGCAAGCTTTAGGGCTCCTTTTACGAAACCGCGTTAGCGGTTTAACGCACGTAATAGCGCACGCTAAAATGCCGGCTGCGCTAGACGCCAACGCTAGCATTGAGCCGGCGTTAGTTCTAGCCGCGTAGCGCGGGTATAGCGCACGCTAAAAAGCTGCATGCGCTAAAGCCGCTAACACGGTTTCGTAAAAGGAGCCCTTAGTTACCAAAATTGATCCAAGTTACAACTTGATAATGTCTATAATTGTTGTACAGTAATTCAAGCTTTTTTTTTTTACACATCAAAAATTGATTACTGTAGACTATGTAGGTATTTCATGTTTGAATCAGAGACGTTTTCAGATACTACAGAATATGGCTCTAAAATTATTAGATATCAATATAGTAGAATACTATATTAAATTAAACTATATCAACAATTAAAAACTTTACAAAAATTAAGTCAGTTTTATATTATTTTCAGGATCTCAACGATGTCCCTCAATAGCAGTATAATGTCTTTCCCACTATAGAAAGCAGCATAAATTCTTATTCATATTATTTCTTATAAATTCATACCTTCTTTAAATTTCAGTCACTGTTTTATGCTTATACTAGTCTTTTAGCCCGTTACATTAACGGGTGCTAGAATATATATGTTTGTCTGTCTGTCTTTCTTTCTGTCTCTCTCTGTCTTTCTCTCTCCCTGACCCCCTTTCTTAGTCTGTCTTTCTGTGTCTTTCCCTGCCCCCTGTGCAGCAGCAGCAGCAGCATTTCCCCCCCCCCCCTTCTCTTCCCGCGGTCTGGCCTTCTTCCTTTTTCTTCACCCCCCCTGTCCATCAGCACCTCTTTCCTGCTCCCCCTGTCCAGCAAGTAGGCCTCCCTTCCTTTTTCTCTCCCCCCTCCTCCTTCTTATCCCTATGATACACTTACCTTGCTGGATCACCGCCTGATGCTGCTCCGCAGGAAGCTCGCGAACTGCTGGGCTATGGCGAGCCAAACCGAGCCCCAGCGTGCACTTCTGCACTCCTCCGCGCTTTCACTTTCTCTGGGGCAGGGGGGAGGGCTCCTTTAGCCTTCGCTTGCCGAGGTGCTGGCGGCCCACCCCATCCATGTATTCTCTCTCTCCTACCTACCCTCCAAATGCCTGCTTCTCTCACCCACCCAAAGCCTCTCTCTCTAGTGGCTATCTCATGTTTTTCTTCTCCTCACCAACCCAGGCCCCAACTCCAATCCCAACTCCCCCACCCAAATATCATTCTCCTCCTTGTCAGGGGGAAGTGCTGTGGCAGTCTCATACAATCGATCTGCCTTTTATTTCTAAGTATGGGACATGGTGGTAGATGATGTTGGTATTGATGGACGTTTGAAGGTTGAAGACAAAAACTGGCCACATTGTTTGGACCCCTTTTAAATGTCCAACACCACAGCTTCCAGGATTCAGCAGACTAAACTCGGTATTCTAGTTATATTCTGTTACTAAGTCTGCAAAGACATTCATGATTTTCTTCTGTGGGTTACCACTTTGGGAGGGGGGGTCACAGCCGCGGACATTGGGAGGTTTTTTTGCTGCTTGGGGGGAGAGAGAAGCCCTTCCCTTCCCTGCTGTACCCATAAGTGCCTCTTTCCCCTTACGTGCCAGCGATTGTTTTATTTTCTTTTGGTTTTTTTCGGCAGACAGAGAGAGATTGGGAGTGGCCGCCGTGGTGATAGCAAGTGGCTCTGGACTCGCGTCGTCGGCAGCGGTTGGTGAGTGGGTGGGGGAGGGGGGGAAGCTCCAGAGACACAGGGCGATCCTCACCAGGCTCCTTTCAAGCAGTGTGTCAGATGGGAGTTCGGGTGCGCTGGGGGGGGAAGGGTGCGAAGACGACGGAAAGGATCGGGATTTAAGGAAACATGTCCGCACAGAAAGCGACCGCTGTCTTTTTGCCTCTGCCGGCGGGGACCGCCAGGGCCTGGGTGCGGCGAGGAAGGGGGGGGGTCTTGCCTGGCCGGGCCCGGCCAAATTCCAGGCCTGCTCTCCTTCCCCTAAGTCCCGGCCCCTCACTCCGCGCCATCTAGCACATGCGCACTTGTGCCGCCACATCGCGACAGATCAGGGAACACGCGGCGCGAGTGCGCATGCGCGCGTAGCGTTTTATTATTATAGATAAGGTCAAATTTCATCTTTCAAGTAAAGCTTTTCATCAATAACATGTTATTGATGTCACTAATAAGAGTTCTTTTCTTTTAATATTAATTTACTAGTCTTATAGCCCGTTACATTAACAGGTGCTAGAATATATGTGTGTGTGTCTTGTCTTTATTTCTTTCTCTCGCTCTCTCCTTAGCTGCTTTCTGTATTTCTGTCTTTCTTTTTCTCTGTTTTTCTTTTCCTTGGCTGTCCACCACCACCCCTTGCCTGCTCCCCCTGTCCATTCTCCCTTCCTTTTACCTACCCTGTCCTGCAGTAGGCCTCCCTTCCCCCCCCCCCGTCCATCAGCACCTTATGCCCTGTCTATCAGCACCTCTTTCCTGCTCCCCCTGTTCAGCAGTAGGCCTCCCTTCCATATATTTTTTGTTCAAGATGACATCCAATCAGGATGTCATCTACATTACTCATATTATTTATTGTTCTGTTTTGGGTTCTGTTTGGATTGTTTACTTCATTATTTTCTAATTTGTTTTATTTAAGTTTTTCATTTTTTTATTAGTACAATTTTTAATATATCTAATGATCTAAGAAAATATCATTAATGATTTTGGCCATTTGAATACTACCGTGAGAGACAGTGAATGTTTTGTTTAGTAGAGGCCCTAACTGAATCCAAGAAATGGGGAGAAATACAATAGCACTTGAATCTATTCAATATAGAATACTGAAACTGAGGCGTGTTACTTTCTGTCTGGGCTCGGCTACGCTGCTGGTGATTGAGGAGAGTCTGCTGGGCTGCTCTGGAGCACTGAATGCTACATCGAGTAGAAATCACACCCCAGTTTGACATCATCAGGCTGCTTCTTAAAATCAAGTCTCCCCCACAAAGCTGCTTGAGACTTGTTGCCTTCTGTCAGGATGCTGCTGCACTGCTTCTGATTGAAGGGAACCCACGGGGCTGTACAGGGAATACTGAGCACTGCATTGAGTTGAAGTTCCACCCCAGTGGGCTCTCAGAAGACAGAGAAGGGGTTAGAGGAAATTTTTTGGTGGGATCATTAGAAGGGCTATCTTTCTGGGCTACTCTGGGTAGGTGCGCCTGGGTAATGGCGTAGGAAGGCCGCCACAGCCTCCCTCCCGATCTGTGCTGTAGCTTTTCCGATTGGGGAGAGCTCTTCTTTGCCGGCTCCAGAACGAAGGCGAGTCGCGAGTGTGTGGCCGTTACTGCAGCGGCGCGAGGTGGAGAGCAGGGAGGCTGTGGCGACGTAGTAAGCGCACATGCGCACTCTTGCCGGCACAGCGCGACAGATCAGGGAAGCACGTGCTAAAAGTGCGCATGCGCACTTAGCGTTTTATTATTCTAGATATTTATTTTTGTAAACCACCCTGATCTGAGAAAGCTGGGCGGTCTATCAAGTTTTTTAAAAGAAATAAATAAATAATTTATTGGGATCTATTAACTGTCTTTTCATGAAGAGATTCACCCAAAGCAGTTAAAATACACTGAATATTAATCAGGTACTCAAGTATTTTTCCCCGTCTGTGCAGGTTCACAATCTAATAACTGTGGTAACTGGGGAAATGGACTTGCCCAGAGTCACAAGGAGCGGTGTGGGTTTGAACCCACAACCTCAGGGTACTGAGGCTGTAGCTTTAAGCACTGCCCCACACTCTCCCAGGAGCCTCCCTTGGCCTTTTAAAGATATTGAGAGTTGATATTCAAAGCAATTTAGCAATAATTAGGCATGGACCAATCGCAAATCAAGATGCTTATCGTGGCTTGAAAAGACACTTCTGATATGTTTCTGCATAAAAGATGCACCTGCAGAAGCACAGGATCAGCACTCAAGAGGATTAGTACGATATCACCATGCTGACAGTAAAAAGAGAAGAAAGGAACAAAGCCGAAGAATAAGCTAACTTATTACATCACCTCAGATCTTGTGTTAAAGACCCGGCGTTGGGCTCAGCCTTCTCGTCTTCTATGTACTTCTCTGCATTTTTGCAGAATAGCTTAAAGCAATGGTCTCAAACTCGTGGCCCAGGGCCACATGCAGCCTGCCAGGTACTATTTTGCGGCCTGCGGTCTGTATTAGTGCTGCCCGCTCTTTGCAACTTACTCCGGTTTCCCCCCTGGCCTCTCGCTCTTACCTTCAGCTTGGAGAGAGGATATCCGGTGCTGTAACGATCCTTGCAGGCTGCCGTCGTCCTCAGCAGCATGTTCCCTCTGCTGCGATCCTACCCCTGTCAGAGGAGGGGTGGGACTGCAACAGAGGGAATGTGCTGTGGAGGCCAATGGCAGCTTGCAAGGAACGCTACAGCACCGGCGATTCTCTCTGCAGGCTGTGATAATTAGCTGAAACTGAGGCCAGGGGGGAAAGCTGGAGTATGCCGCAAAGAAGGGGGGGAACATGCAAGCCTTCGGGGAGTGGGGGAAGATTTATAAACTATAAAGAGTTTTACCTCATGCAAAATTGTCATTTCTTTAATAAGACATTAACTATTTTTTCTGCGGCCCTCCAGGTACCTACAACTCCAAAATGTGGCCCTGCAAAGGGTTTGAGTTTGAGACCATTGGCTTAAAGCTTCATTAGGATGAATTTAAGTGTGCTTTGTTCTGTCTATCCTGGCTTTATGGATGGATTAGCTTGTGTGTGCAAAATTTGCTTGTACACAGAGGACGCAAAAAAGTTTGCGCATAAGTGGGAATTAACGTAGTTTCAATGCACTCTGTGTATATTTTATAAATTATAATTGTGTGCCATGCCAGCACTTTTCAAACACAGCCTTTAGGAGCATTAATATAAGGACAACATACAATATGCACCCTCTTAAAGAAATCACCTGTGCAATTTTTCCAGTGTAAAAACATGCGCTACATATGGAAAAAAGTTTTGTAAAAACTGTCCCATCATCGTATGTATAATTTTACATGCAGTAGGAGGAGGCATGGCTGGGATGGCATTTGATAATGTAAATCACACGTTTATATTTTCAAACGTATGCTCATTAATCTACTTGGAAAAAGTATCCACACAAAAACAGAGGTGCAAATAAGGGCAGATTCTTCTTTTCCAACAGGCAGTTTTCAATATGAAAGTCAAACTGGTCTTGCAGTGGAAAAGAACTGCAAAAGCCCCCAGAATGAAATATTGTGCACAGACTTTGGAGATGTTCAGGTAGTTTGAGAACTGCTATGTGAATTTCTGTGTATTAGAAGTATTGGCATACCTATCCCCAGGTGAGTGTTGATTGAGGCGTAGCGAGCAGTCCCCGTCAGGTTCTTGTTTTCCCGGTAAGGGATGTGCTGGTGTGTCCGGGCGTCACGGTACTTCTTAGCAAGCCCAAAGTCGATGATGTACACGAGGTTCCCCTTTTTGCCCAGCCCCATCAGGAAGTTGTCTGGCTTCACGTCTCGATGGATGAAATTCTTGGAGTGAATGTACTCAATGCGGCTGATCTACAACGAAACATAAATAATCTGTGTGTGAAGAATGGTGAGAGTTTAAGATTTCAGACCATTTAGCATTCCTTTCCAAGCTTTCAAGTCAGCTCTGAAGACCACCAAGATGGTACAAAGGTTACAAAAATTGGATCCACAGATTCCCACCTGGGAAAAATTTTGGGCTTTTCCCTCCCATCAAACCTTCTCCCCACCTGGTTTTAGTCCTATAGGGGCATTCCTTTAATCAGTCAAATGGACTGCAATCAGAGACCAATCACATCCCCGAGACTGGTCCATTCTTATACCAGAGTGGATGCTACTATTACATCATCCTCAAAACCAACAGGCCAACAAGGCAGAAGAATAAAGTTCTACATGTACAAAGCACCCACAAACCACTGCATTGTCTCTTGCTGGTTTATTTTGAAGATGTCTTCTGTCCTTCTAGGAGATGAGTCCCTCAGCTTGGTTAACAGAACTTTACCATGCCCCACCCCAACCTAACCCAAGTCTAAAAGACTTAATCCACTCCAAAGTAGTGTGGCAAGTGTTACAGGTCCCTCAATTTCTTTAAAATCATTGTAACTTTATCCCTGCCTCCCTTTGCTTCTGTTAATGTGTGTAATAAACTTTATTTGTGGGTATTTTTTCCCCCCATGGATTATGTATATATTTATGTCTATTTTAAGCTGTTTTTCATTAACTGTACATAGCCTTGAACTGTGCCTAGGTGGTATTTTAAATTTTTAATAAACTTGAAACTCAGAACAGCTTCAGCCGATTTAGGGACCGATTCACTAAAACTTACTAACTGAATCATTGGGCGATTCTTGGCTGATTTTTGCTGAGCGACCGATTCACAACCGATTCTACATGCAAATGATCTGATCGGATGCACACCCTATAGCGATCCCATGGATTGCTGTAAAAGCGATCGAAATACATGTGCAGAGTATCTTTGTAGGTTACCGATGCAATTACGCATGCGCTTCGCACTACGTAGTTAATGGGTGGGGTTTATTCCTGCACGTCATTGGCGGGTGTCAAATGCGCTGCCCGCAAAGCACAAGCGAGCTCAAAAGAAAGGGGGAGGGATGGCTGCAGTTTACTTTTGCTGGTCCTACTTGCTGGACATTTTTAAAAAGGAATGATTTGTGACCGACGCAGTGAATTGGATTTTTGTGTAGCCAGACTATGGACATTTATCAAACAGAACATGCTTTAAACCCGCAGGATAAATCCACGGGCTCACAATGCACTTTTTACAGAATATATAAAACAGGAATGAATTCTTACGCAAATGCAAAGTTTATTTTGGTGTTTTATTTTTAATGGTTGTTTTATATGGGGTTGTAACCTCGATACTAATATTTCTGGGCAGGAGAGTCGGTAAGGATAGTAAGCAACTGGTTCTCTGCAACTGCTTCTTTTCGGATCGGCAAACCCAATCGGTGTTTCTTCTTCTGCTTAGTGAATCAATCACTTCCTACTTTTTGCATGTGTTTCCATCACCCAAATCTTGTCATTATACAAGATTTTTTGATCAAACTTTTGCATTCCAGGCTAATAAAATGAACACCTGGTGGAGTACTCTAATTACTCAAGCACAATCTTATCATTCTTTTAGAAAAGTACTGAAAACCTATTTGTGTGATAAATTTATACCTTGATCGTTTAGTACTGCATTTAACATGTATATGCCGTGTATTTATACGATTCGCTGATTGTTCAGCTTTTCTTGATGTGAACCGCCTAGAACTCATTGGTATGGCGGTACAGTACTCCCCTGAAATTTGCGGGGGTACAGTTCAAGGAGCACCTGCGAATTTCAAAAAACTGCAAATGCAGTTTAGGAGCGGATCAGAGGCAATAGAGGGCTGCAGGGGCGGTGGCGGATGCTAAAAAAAACCCCAATATTTAGGCTGGCAGGCAGTTTGGTTGTGTAGAAGGCTGATGGGGGCGGGGAACAGAGGAGGCTGTGCAGAAGGCTGATTGGCTGACCGGGGGGGGGGGGGGGGGAGAGGAGGAGGAATCAACTGTGCAGAAACCTTATTGGCTGACCGGAGGGGAAAGCAGGAGGAATTGGCTGTGCAGAAACCTGATTGGCTGACCGGGCAGGGGTGGGGGGGAAGAGGAGGAGGAATCGCCTATGCAGAAGGCTGATTGGCTGACCGGGGAGGGGGAGAGAGGAGGAGGAGGAACCGGCTGTGCAGAAGGCTGATTGGCTGACCGAGGAGGGGGAGAGGAGGAGGAGGAGGAATAGGCTGTGCAGAAGGCTGATTCGCGGACTCAGTCATTCCCTGTATTTTCTGACCGGAAGAGGCAGTCAGAAAATACCGCAAATGACTGAGTCCACGGTTCGCAATGGTCTACTGTATACAAAAATAAAGTTTATTATTATTTCCCCTCATTTGCATGGGTGGATCGAATAGGAGATTGATCGGGAAGCTGTTTATTGAATCAGGTCAGGGTCAGGGAACGATTGCAAAACTAGCCCTAAGATTTTGTGATTGAAGGATCAGAACCAGATCAACAATTTAACAGGTTTTAATGATGTGACAACTTGGACACTGGTTTCCGTCCCCCCACCTTCATTCTTTAGCCCTGTTGCTAACAAATACCAGGCAGATTAAAGAGTTGTGTCTCCAGTTGATATTTACATGAGAACATACACAGGATTAAAATCAGCGTTGGTGGTATTTGAGAACTTCTGCACAATTATACTTGAAAATAAACCCACCTAAAACCAACCTAGTAACTGAAATGGGATTGGGGGGAGGGGTTCAGAACAATTTTTTAAAATTTTTACTGTACATAGTTAACATTTATTTCAGCATGCTGACATGAAAATGGACTGGATTAGAAGTTCCACAGCATTACCACAAATCAATATCCATCCCCCACAGAAGGCAAATTACCATTTGATCAGCCAAGAGCAGCACAGTCTTCAGGCTGAATTTCCTGGAGCAGAAATTGAAGAGATCTTCCAGACTGGGTCCGAGCAGTTCCATTACCATCACGTTATAGTCACCTTCAGCCCCACACCACTTAATAGATGGGATCCCCACTAGTCAATGAGCACAAAAGGTTTTCAGAGACAGAAAGAAGACAAAACACACGTAAAACATTAACTACTCCATCTATTCAATATTTCATGAATTCCTTTTTCTGATAAAAACAAAATTTGTCTTTTGGCCATAGCAATCTTACAAGATCCTACGTGGGACCCTGAGGGCTGAAGCAAGCAGCCTTCAAGTCAATACTTCATAGCTAGCAAGGTCACAGCAGCAGTGACAGCTATTGTCTCGGCTGGGATGGAGCGCAACACCATTATGGTGGTCTCCACACCAACACTCTGAAAATTCAGATTGTAATCTATTGGAGCCTTAGCGCTGTGCAGCAAGCCAGGCAGCAGCCCTGCACATCTATCATTTTACTTTGTTTGGCAGGTTCATTTTTAATTTAAAGTTAAACATCTTTCCCAGATTCTGATATGAGGAGGAGCTGTGCATCAAGGTAGATAACTATGCTGAACAAGTGAGGATGAATGGTTCAAACAAGGGCTGCATGTACAGCCCTGAAAGCCAGACAGTCCGAAGGAGCAGAGAAGTCCAGGTCTTCAAACCAAAGGAAATTTAATAACAATCATACACAGCAATATCGTGACTCTGACTTGGGCCGTGTTTCGGCTGAAAAGCCTGCCTCAGGATTCTTGTCTGCAATGAAAATTTAAAAATTATATTACAATAAATCTCTAGACATCAATGCATAAAATATAAACATAAAATGAACATTAAAAAGACTAAAAACATACCTCATGAGCTGAATCAATTCACGAAGAAATAAAACACTAAAATAACATAACAAGCCAATAAGATTAAATTGCTTTTGCAAATGTTAAAAGAGACAAGTGAAGTTTTACAAGTACGCCCAATATGTGAAAATAAAACTGTAAACAGAGGGAAAAAAAACCTTGAAAAAATTGCGCTGCTACATCTGATGTCTAGAGATTTATTGTAATATAATTTTACAATTTTTAATCGCAGACTCCTGAGGTAGGCTTTTCAGCTGAAACACAGCCTATGTCGAGTCAAGTTGAGTCACGATATTGCTGTGTACAATTTTTATTAAATTTCCTTTGTTTTGAAGTCCTGGACTGCTCTTGCTCTGCTCCTTTGGACTGGCTGTTTGTGTGCATGGAGAGGTTGACATTCCCTATTCTTTAGCAGCCCTGAAAGCCTCCAACAACAGTACTGAGCAACCACTGCGCCATGAGTTATGGTCCTTTCCCTCCCTTCCACGCCATGCACACCAGGTCTCACCTCCTCCCTGCATCATCTTGTAAAACTTGCTCTCTATGTGTAACTGAGGGTGTTTAGTCTTTACGCACTCCAATTTGATTGCCACCTCCTCTCCTGTGGCAATATTAGCACCTAAAAATAAAAAATAAAATGATATTACCATCTATATTCAATATCATCCAACAATAATTATACCTGCCAATAACTATCTATTGTGTCAGGATTCGACTCTTCAATACACACATTTGTCAATGGTTTACAAGATTAACAAATGGGGTAAGCAGGTTCATATACACATACATATTCTAACACACCCAATCATGTACAGACATGCATAAGTGCACTTCCACATAAAACACCTGGGTATATATATGTATGTATGTATGTATGTGTATCTATCTATCTATCTATCTATCTAGATAGATAGATATAGATATAGATATATATAGCTATATAGACCTAGACACACCAGCCCATAAAGGTATAAATTTATTCGTGCTGTTGATTAATTTTAATTAAAATTGTTAGCTGCAATTAATCACCAATGCGCATTAAAGCATTGGGGGTGGGGGCGGTTAACCTGCATGAGTCACATGTTCAACTTTGGTCACCTCTCTGGTCTTTACCTGTTGTTATTTTCCAGGTTAACATCGTTGATGATGATCACCATGACCTTTGCATCCCCCCCCAGTGTCCCTTTCTCCCTAGGCCTGTCTTAACGATGCCCTGGTGGTATATAGTAGGACAGACACGAGAGAGCCCTCACTCGGCTCTGGCGGCTGAGCTCAAAACAACAGCTTGTGGTTCTAGTTCTAGGCTGATTCCTAGTGGCAGTGCTGTAAGACTACTGCTACATTTTGTGACTGCCATTTTGAACTTGGAATCAGCAAAGACAGAAGTGGAGGATCACTCCTATTTGTCCTATCATATATCATCTGAGCATCATTAAGGTAGGCTTAGGGGGCTTACTGAGGGGGGAGGGCTTTAGGAAGGGGCATTGGCAAAACTAACTCTTTCATTAAGTACCTGGGTAGCAGGCTGAATATCACCACTATCTGGTTAACTGCCTGGATGATGCCAAGACAAGTCAAGATATTCAGCAACACTACAATTTTAATTACATTTTTGGAGCTTTGGCCCCTAGCTGGACATCAGACTCTTTTTGCAAAAGGGCAGAATCTGTACCTTCAATATATTGGGCAGGATTTGAAAATAACCCAGAAGTGATTTTCACATTCTGGCCCTGTTTGCTTCTTTTTTGGCAGTTCCTAGGAGCAACTTCAGAATCCATAAGTGTATATATATGTTTTCCTTAATTATGGAGAAAGGTCTCTGCGACCCAAAGAATTGATCATTTAAAATGAAGATGCCAAGGATGGGTTTGTGCAACTGGCCAGCACTGAATTCTCAGGCCTGTGGAACTGAAACACCGGATGCAGCAGCAGCTGTCTGTCTCCAGTAAGGGAAGCTCAGAATCCACATTTTCTGGTGAAATACAAGTTTCACAACCACCTTTTGATAGTAGAACCATTGAAGGCTATTGTTCAAAGGTACTTCACTCAGTTCTACAAAAGAGAGTAATTTTCAGCAGCTGCAGCGAGCAGCTTCATTTAAATGCCAAGTTTTAAATTAACATTCATATTCAGCAGCATTATATATTTATATTTGTAGTGGTACTGAACTTGGCCACTATCTGTTTAGTTGAGGCCTATTGAACAACAGGACTAAACCTATCTTCATAGTAGCTGAGTAATATTACCATACTGCCTTCCCTTCAGTCTTTCACTACAGAGATATTGGTGGTCTTTAGTTAGATGGGTTTATTTGTTTTTTTTTTAAACCCCACATCTGTTTAGCAACTGAAAATCTATATATTGCAGGCTTATATGTTCACTGGCTGTCAGTGAAAATGTAAGGCCATTTGAAAACTGAGCCCTAAATTTTCTAGTTAATATTGTCACTCAGGACCAGATTCTCAAAATGTAATGTTGCCTTTAACGTGGTCGCTAAACTGGTTCTAGATCAGGGGTCTCAAAGTCCCTCCTTGAGGGCCGCAATCCAGTCGGGTTTTCAGGATTTCCCCAATGAATATGCATGAGATCTATGTGCATGCACTGCTTTCAATGCATATTCATTGGGGAAATCCTGAAAACCTGACTGGATTGTGGCCCTCAAGGAGGGACTTTGAGATCCCTGTTCTAGATGGTCTAGTCTGCATGCATTTTAGCGACAGATTATCAGATGGCTTTATCACGGTCTTTAGTGAGCTTTCTAGCAGTCTCTGACACTGCATGCAAATGGATTCTTGAATATTGAAACGAGCACTTCGATTGGTTCTTAAACATCACTGAGTCATTCTCCAAGAGCAGCATTTGCTTTTGGCGACAAAAATCAGCATCTGGTCCAGGGGTGCCGGTACAGTGCCAGCACTGTTAAAAAAAGTATATCTTGTGGCATATATTTTGACTGTGGCTAATGGAAGAAAAAAAAAAAATTACATGATTCTCATAAATTATAGTCTTGAGCACGTGTATTATAGCCCCCCTCAGCAGCAGGATGCACTAGGGAGGGGCCTGAGACTTTGATTGGCCCGGATTGCTTAAGGCCACTCCTATGTGATGCATCTAGGAAGGGGCCTAAGGCTCTGATTGGCCCAGGTTGTTTAAGGCCCCTCCTATGCATTTGGGCCAATCAGAGCCTTAGGCCCTCCCCAGATGCATCAGCAAGGAGCCTAAGGCTCCGATTGGTCCAGACACCAGAAATAAATTACATTACATTACATTACACCTAAAGCCCCACCCATAGGAGGGGCCTTAAACAACCTGGGTCAGAGTCTCAGGCCCTTCTCCGGTGCATCCTAGGATGCATTGTGGAGGGGAAGGCCCACCATTTTGAAGAGAGAGGCCTGCTGGCTGGAGGGAGTAGGTATCCCTCTGGCCAGCCATCTAAGTAAGCTAAGGGGGAGAGGGTGGGGTTTGTTGTAAGCATCGGGGGGGAGGGGGGAGGGTTGCGTGGCGGAAGGAGGAGAACATGGGCATCTCTCCTGCTGCTGAGAGAGTGTTGGGGTGCATTACTTAGCAGCGGGAGAGAGTGTGCATCTCTCATGTGACTGGGGGAGATGTTTGCGGCAGGAGAGCGTACGCATCTCTCCCACTTCTGCGGGGATGTTGAGGGGGGGGTGTTGCTTGGTGGCAGGAGAGAGTGGGCATCTTTCCTGCTGCTGAGAAGGTGTTGGGGGTACATTAATTGGCAGGAGATTGGGCATCTATCCCACTGCCAGGGAGGGTGTTGCTTAGCAGCAGGAGAGAGTGGGCATCTCTTCCATTGTTGGGTGGAGGGTTGCTTGACTTTGGCAGCTCGATTTGTTGGGGTTCCTTTTTTGTGTGTATTCTGCGCATGTGCCTATCACCATCATCAGTGATGGGCACATGCAAATTTAGTGAATCTTCGCTTCTCTCTGCCAACCTAATTTGCAGGAGCATATTTTTGGAGCCTGTCGCTATAACAGCGGTCTTTCGGTTTCTAACTCAACTTTTTGAGAATCTAGGCCTCAATGACCAAAATGGATCAATGGGAAAAATTCATATTTAATAGCGAGTATACCCTCCTCCAGGTTTCTTTGATAACAAAGATCCTGTTTCTGGAAGCCTCCTAGACAAGAAGTGCCTTGGTGCAAGCCTCCTTTCATATTCCCTGAGATGATTACTCCTGGTTTCTGTAAAGATATGTCGGCCATTAATACAAACCACAAGCACGTGGTCTACAGGTATGCTCAAACTGGTACAGCCTTGCATATGGTTCCCAAGAAACAAAAATGACTACTACTAGACACCATAAAGCCCCCACTCCTAATATACTTGGTCCCCCGACCAAATGGTACAGTGTTCAATAGTAGAACGAAGCTGGCAGCATGGTTAAAAGCAGACTGTCTCAGAAATCAGCAGTCAATGTGAGTTACCTACTCCTCTATACCCAGAATTACAATCAAAGACTTTAATTTAATTAATGTACGTTATGTACACAGTTAGGTCCCACTGATGACAATGAGGCCAGAGCTAATGCACTTTAGTAAATATATTTTTGGATATGCGGGATACAAATGTTTTTTAACACAATAAATAATAAATTTGGCTTCAAGCTGTAACATGCCCAAGGATCCATAGGAGAAGCGGGATTTGAACCCTGGCTTCACTGGCGTGACTGTTCTTATTACTAGGCTGCTCCCCCTCACTGGTCTGAGGAAATATGACCTGGGGGCTATGTGTGAACAAACCCAACCAGAACATGTTAGTTGCTGAAGCTCAAACAATAGGTAAGCGGAGTGAGTGTGTGAAGAAAGGACATCTGACCCTATGTTGGATGAAACCTGTTCTGCCAGTGAATATTGGTTTGTTTGCTACCTTCTTCTGTTGATAGGTAACAAAGTACAAGCATGAGGGAAGTGACACACACACACACACACAAAATAAATCAAATGGAATGCTAGGAATTATTATGAAAGGGATAGAAAATAAGACAAAGATTATTATGACGACTCTACTTGTGCCATGGTTTGACCTCACCTTGAGCATTGTGTATGATTCTGGATGCCATATCTCAAGAGATACAGCATTAGAAAAGGTTCAAAGAAAGGTGACCAAATGAACTCTTTTCATATGAGGAATGGCTTCAGAGGTTAGGGTTCTTCAGCTTGGAGAAGAGACATTTGAAGGAAGGGAATATGATAGAGGTCTACAAAATCCTGACTAGTACAGCAAAAGTGGCTGTAAAATCAGTTGTTTACTTTTTCAAAAAGCACAAAGATGAGTAGACACTCCATGAAGTTATTATATAATAATAAATTTAAAACAAAATAGGAGAAAATTTTTTTTATATTCAAATAGTTAAAATCTGGAACTTATTGTTGAAGATTTGGTAATAGCAGATAGTGTTACGTTTAAAAAACTTTTGGACAAATTCCTTGAGTAAAAGTCCATAATCTGCTATTAATGGGGAAAGCCACTGCTTATCCCTGGATTGGAAGCAGGGAAACAGACTACTCTTTGGGATTCTGCTAGGTACTTATGATCTAGGCTGGCCTCTGTTGAGAGCAGTATACTTAAGGTAACCATACGTCCCATTTTGAATGGGACCATCCCGTTTTTAGATCCCTTGTCCCGTTGTCCCCATGCACAGCTTAGGGATGCCGAAATGTAACGTTTTCAGAGACAGCGTCCTGAAAATATGCGTAGGGACAACGGGACAGGTGATCGCTTCCCCTCCCTCCCGGACTCCACTGCTGCTACCTACCCGCCAAAGCCTGGACTATCGCCGCTTCAACCCCCCCCCCCCCAGTTCGCCACCGCTGCCGCCTGCCACAACTAAAGAAAAGGAAGGTCCAGGTGCCTGCCCATAAACCTTCTTCCCGACGTCAATTCTGACGTCGGAGAGGAAGTTCTGGGCCAGACAGGCAGCGATTGGCTGGCTTGGAACTTCCTCTCCAATGTCAGAATTGACGTCGGGAAGGAGGTTTATGGGCCGCTGCCTAGACCTTCCTTTTTTTTAGTTGTGGTGGGCCGAGGGGGGCTGGGGTTGAAGCGGCTGTGGGCTAGGCTTCGGCAGGTAGGTAGCAGCAGATGGTCTGGTCCGGGGGGGTGGGGTGGCAGGCTTCAGCGCTGGAGGGAGGCAGACAGGCAAGCTGGGTTTAGCGCAGAAGGGAGGGAGGTAGGCTGGCTGGCTTAGGGGAAGGGGGTGAGAGAGGCTGGAAGGCAGTGAGGGGGACACAGGAAGGAGCACTGGGGGGATTAAGGACATGAGAAAGGAGCACTGGGGGCACAAAGGACATGGGAAGGCGGCACCAAGGACATGGGAAGGAAGGAGGGAGGGAACAGAAAGGGACAATTGTTGGGCCTGAGTGCAGAAAGAAAGAAATAAATGAAAGAAAGGATACACAGTCAGAAGAAAACACAACCAGAGACTCATGAAATCACCAGACAGCAAAGGTAGGAAAAATTATTTTATTTTCAATTTAGTGATCAAAATGTGTCAGTTTTGAGAATTTATATCTTGCTGTCTATATTTTGCACTATATTTGTCTATTTTTCTATAGTTACTGAGGTGACATTGCATATTTTAAAGTCATCTGCCTTGACATCTTTGAAAACCGTCCAAATATAAATGATAATTAACATTTTCTCCAAGTATAGTGTGCTTTGTGTTGTTTTTTTTAATTTTATGGTTATCATTATGAATTAATAAGCTATTATGTGTACATGAAAATTGAATGGAAGAAATTGGGGGCGGGGCTAGGGACTGACAATTAAAAGATGTCCCGTTTTGATGAAAAAAAAAAAATGGTCACATTAAGTATACTGGGCTAGATGGACCATCTTATGTTCTTGAAATGCAAGAGAGATACCTCTTTTAGGCCAATAAATACAGTCACTAGTGGCCAAGACCCAGATTAAATTCCCAGACTGAATCTCTGCTCCTAACTAACAGAGTTGCTAGGGATGGGGGCAGGGAAATCTCAGTCCTTAAACAATTAACATTTCTAGGTGGTATTCAGTGTGAGAACACACTCAGCTGGTCTGGACTCCCAGCTCCAAATGGAGAATGGTGGGCAAACGAACAGGGAGGATGAAACTGTCTGGCAGCTTCAGATCCTTCTCCCATCCTGAAGTGGCAGGCTTCTAGAGCACTGATGAAGAGGAAAGACAACAGGTTTTCTTCTAAATTAAATGCTTCTTCTAAATTAAATTCTCCTTCTGTCCCTTCTGGGCTTGGGAAAGTCAAGTCATGTCAGGTACAAAATTAGCATCTCATTTACATGCGAGAGTTACACATGGAACACTATTAGGTGCATATCCTATAAGGTAGGGTATCTACCTTCCTTTACGGAATACTAGTACAGTGGAACCTTGGTTTATGAGCATAATTCGTTCCAGAAGCATGCTTGTAAACCAAAATACTCGTATATCAAAGCGAGTTTCCCCATAGGAAATAATGGAAACTCGCTTGAAACGTTCCCACCCCCCCTACCCCCCGAGGCCAGTGGTGCTGCTCTCCCCCCCCAGCCCAAACAATCTGAAACTTACCCCCCATCTGGCACCGGCACGTGCCGGTGCCGCTTGAAGAACTTCCTGCCTCTGCTGGGCCTTAAGCATGCATCTGTGCAAGCTCAAGGCCTTCTAATTCTCCTGTTGGCTGCGTGCCGGTGCCAGACGGGTGTTAAGTTTCAAGTTGTTCGGGCGGGGGGTGCTGGTTTGCGTGGGGGGGAGCGATGCTGGTTCTCGGGAGGGGGGGGGTGTGCTCGCAAATCGAGTCAACACTTGGTTTGCAAGACAAGTTTTGCGAGAATGTTTTGCTGGTCTTGCAAAACACTCGCAACCGGGTTACTCACAAACCGAGGTTTGACTGTATACCCAGATATATACAGTACATGCCCACAGGCTTAGGCGGGAACACTTACATCAGCCAAAGAGTTGACATAAGTGTGAACACCTAAGCATTGGTCATATGCATTTGAGGAATGTGTGATGAGGTGGTTAGAACTACAGCCTCAGCACCCTGAGGTTGTGGGTTCAAACCCCGTGCTGCTCCCTGTGACCCTGGGCAAGTCAGTCACTTAATCCTTCAGTACCCCTGGTACATTAGACAGATTGTGAGCCCTCCAGGACAAATAGGGAAAATGCTTGAAGTACCTGTATGTAAACTGCTTTGAGTGTGGCTGTAAAAGTACAAAAAGATGGGTATACAAGTTAACTGGTGTTCTATGAGTTGGATGTGTAAATATGTGCCCTGTTCAGACTCTGCCTTATTGTACATTTACCTAGAAAACACTTGCAAATTAACATATTATAAAGTTCTATGAATTACATAAATAAGAAAATAGCAAGGTGAAAAAAAAAAAAAAAAAAAGCAGTTGGCTTCCCCCTTCTTAACCTTATAAAATTTGATTTTCAAATATTTCACTATTTTCCTGGAGTATTTTTTTTAATGAATATTATGCCGGTGCTAACAAAAATCAAACCATGTGTACCCCAAAACTTTTAAACCCTTATCTTGACTAAGAAAAACACAGTGAGGCCACTGCTTCACAACTGAGAAAGTATATGTAAATGCAAGCAAGTTTGGGTGAGAGTGAAGTTCATTGGTTGGCAGCTTTGTAGAGTAAAAAGACATCTGAGGCATTAATCAAGCCGGACACTGAATTGAAGTTAAGTGATAGTAAGATAATAAACCTCTGATGAAGCCATTGTGAAACGATGGCCTCATTAGGTTTTTCTTATTCAAGACTAGTACTTTTTTAAATTGGAGGGGGGGGAGGGGTTGACATTTGATTTGATTTTTGTTAGCACCAGCATAATTTTCATTAAAACAAATACTGGAGGTTTTTGACTGATGATTGCCATATACAATTACAACCCTTTGCTTCTAGCATAATTGCGTAACAAGCAGGGTGTCCGAGGTTCGTTCCTCCAGTGAAACAGTGAAATTTGAAAATCAACATTTATAAAGATTAGGAAGGGGAAGCGACCGCTTTTCTTCACCCTATTTTCTTATGTTCACGATGCTTACCTGTAAAATATACACTAAGGGGCTTATAATCAAAACTTTAAAACCAGCCTAAGTCAGATAAGCTTGCAAGGAGAGCAGGTCTAGCTCCCTGTCACTCCTCCCGTCGCTGCCAAACTCCCCCCTACAGCTTTAAAACTGGTGGTCTAGTGGGCTGGGCCGCCTTCCTCTGCTTAGGGGCCAACCTTCCCACCTAACCATATCAGCTGACACCCCCGCAATACCTTAAATAGAAGAACAGCAGGAGGGATGGCCACTCCCTCCTGCTTCCCCCCCAAACTGTCTGAACGAGCCAACACCCCCCTGCCCCCCTCTGCAACTTAAATAGAAAAATGGCTGGAGGGATGCCCACTCCCTCATGTCTCAGGGCCCGCCTCTTCAAAATGGCGGCTCTGCCCGGTGCATTCTGGGATGCACTGAGAGTGGCCTAAGGCCCCGATTGACTCAGGCGCCTGATGCCCCGCCTCTCCTCTTGGCTTCAGAGAGCCTTGTCAGCTCAGCTGATCAGGGATAATCAAACAGCAGTGGCAGAAAGATTTTTGGGTTTTTGACAGGAAGGATGTGGGGAAGGAGCTATGCTTAGCAACTGCTCTTCTGAGTAGGCACCAGGCACCATTCCTCCCCCTTTAACCGGTGCTGCTCTGCACAAATAGCATATGTATAATTTGCATGCCATTGTGCTGAGCATCACCCAGTAAAAACAAAATCACTCTCACCACTGTATTTTTTTACCATGATGTCGGAGTGTTTGTGCATACTGCTCTCAGTGACTGTGCTCGAGTCCTCAAGCAAGGTGGAGGGTGGGATAGTTACAAAAAAAAAAACAAAAAACCTTCTCTAAGCAAGCTGGCATATATAAAGGGTCAGCAACTTAACTAACATCTGTTCTGGGGAGTTGAGCACATGCCAGGGGAGAGAACAGAAATGGAGGTATACTACCATCCACCTAGCCAGGGTGAAGAAAAAACATTTTCCTAACTTCTATTAGCATTCCACAACAAAACTAGCAATAGAATAAGGGATTTCAATTACTCTTGTACAGAATAAGTAAATTTCTCATGCTATGGAGTTAAAATTTTTAGATGACAAACCAGATTAATTCATGGGGCAAGTGGTACTAGAATTGATGGGGGGGAAGCTCTTTTAGATCTATGGTGGTAGGGCTTTTTAGCAATAGTGCCAATTAAAATTTGACTACTACTTGAGGGAGATTAGACGGTGCAGACACTGATTAGGCCTCAGGCCGGGTCCCGCACGCGCTCCCATGAGACTCCCCCGGTCCCCGCTGCTGTTCAGTTTCGATCTTCTGCTCTGACGCAACTGGAAACAGGAAGTTGCAGCAGAGCAGAAGATTGAACACTGAGCAGCCGCGCGTGCGCGACTCTTTGGGAAAGCGTGCATGTCGCCGAAAAACAAAACCTACAAACTAAGGTGATGCGAAGGGAGAGAGCTGGCTAAACAGTAGGATTGATTGGGCAGGCGAGTGGTGGCTGCCGGGACCGTGCGATCGCTCGTGTTCCCGGCTCAAATTGGAAGGAGGGAGTGAAAGGGAAAAGGATTCTGGGCCAAGGGGATGAAGACGGAAAGAAAAACCCACAGCAGGAAAGAAAGGGAAGGACAGGCAGGTGAGCCAGATGCTAGAAGCAGGGGGGGGGGAAGAAAGAGGGAAAAAAGCTAGATGGGGTTGAAAAGAAGAGACACACTGGTATGGAAGAGGAAGATAGGGGAAATCTGGACACAGGAAGGTAACAGAAAGAGGGGAAATTATGTGCATGGGGCATAGGGACAGAGACATAAAGGGGACATGCCATGGGGATGGTATATGTACACGGGGGGGGGGGGCAATGACAGATACATAGGGGAGATATTAGAAATGGAGAAAATAGGAGCACAGAAGCGAGATGGTTTGTGGGGATGGGACAGGGATCGAGCTCGCAGGCCCCAGTGGCTTGCACAAATTACATTGTAACGTGCCATGAAAATAAGAGGGAGGAAGGTAGATAGATAAGCCACGTGAGAGGAGCTGAAGAGTAATAGAAAGGAACAGATGGTAAAGGAGGGAGGGAAGGGTGGTGGTGGAAAGGAATAGGACAGACATTGAAGGAGGGTGGAGAGGAACAGACCCCGAAGGGAAATGTGGAAGACAGAGTGGGAAGAAGACAGATGCCAGACTATGGGGGAGCGGAGGGAAGAAGATGGGTGCTAGACCAATTGGGGGGGGGGGGTGAAGGGAGAGGCACAGTAACAGCAAATGGAAGACGTAGAGAGAAGACACACAGTGGATGGAAGGAATTGAATGAGAAGATGTGGAAAGCAGAAACCAGACAACAAAGGTAGAAAAAAAAATTATATTTATTTATTTATTTTTTGCTTTAGGATAAAATAGTATATTAGTTGTGTTGATAAAAATTTATAAACAAAGCCCTGCCAGCTGAACATCTCTTTCTCTAGTTCAGCAGCAGGAACTTTGATTTATAAGAAAGGAATAAGCTAAATATTACAGTACTAAGGCTTATATGGATGCAGCGGGGATGGTGACGGGGCGGTGAATGGAATGGCAGTGGCGGTGACGGGGCGGTGAAAGGGATGGCGGTGACGGTGACGGCTGTTGACGAAGAGCTACGTGTGTGTCTTTCTTCGATTCCAGCCAGAATATCAGCTTTGTGTTCAGCCAAACAGGCCCAGGTTTCGCACTGAATAAAGTATTTTATAATTTTTCACTATTCTGTTTACTTAATATTTCATAATAAAGTAATTATAAAATACTTTCTTTGTGTTTATTTGATTCCTATTCAAGAGAATTACTTTATATATAGTCAATATAGGCACAGAGTTAAATTTTTTAACATTTTCTAATGGTGGTGTGCCTCGTGATTTTTTTCATGAAACAAGTGTGTCTTTGCCCAAAAAAGGTTGAAAAACACTGTCTTATGTGACCATATACTGCAGAAGCCACATAGCAACAATAAGGCATATTTATGGTTAGGAACCTCTATTTTCATAGATTTTCACCCTAATTTTATCACTGCCTTTTAAAGATCATGACTGTGGGTGCGACTGAAGCCCCACCATAGACACGTAAGAGGAATTCAGTAATGGTCACCAAAAGTTACTGCGCATTGATCCAGTGCCTAAGCACAAATTCTATGCAGGTAGTCCACTACGGATTAGACACCATCATTTTACAAGGAGACGCTAAAAGCACTAACTCGGGGCAGTGGGATAAGATGCCACCCTCAACTAGGTTCGATTGGATAAAGTGGTGCAGCAAGAGGAGGCGGTGCCCAGGGCGGTGGCACCAGGTATCACCATGCCAGGTTCCCATCCCCCACACTCTTTCTGGTCACACTCGGCCCCGCATACTTTCTTCAAAAATCTTTGCCAGCAGTGTGCAGTATCTGCCACTTGCACCAACCTCGGCTCTCCCTCCGACTTCACTTCCTGGGTCCTGTGACCAGGAAGTGACATCAGAGGGAAAGCAAAGGCTGGTGCGAGCAGCAGTTATATGTTGCTGGTGAAGATTTTTGAAGAAATGGGAGGGTAATGAGGAGAGGTGCGGTGCCTAAGGAGGACTGCCCCCTCGGTCCTCTTTCACTAAATGTCACCGATACCTGAAAGCAACTAAGGCTCAACCTCAGTGTGCAGCAGAGCAGGGAGCTAGGCCAGGAAACAGAAGCACCAGCCTAAGCAACCTATCATCTGCTAGAGGTAAAGAAAGATACTGGAACTCTCAATGTTCCAGTATACCAGTGAGTTCACTGTAAAGGTCAGCTTTTTCTCTAGCTCCATCTGCTGGTAGGAGGGGATAACACACTTGACCAGAATGGTGCAGTCTAGATGACAAGTGCAAATTCTATAAAAGCAGTCCTCTAGGGTGTCAAGCACTGACATTTTGCATTGTGGCAGTGCTAGAAGCTGCAGTGACTGGGCATTGTTCTCACCACCCAATCCCAAAAGATGGGTAGGTTTGGGATTGCCTGGACCACTAGGGCAGCCTACCAGAAAGAGTAATCTGGATTTAAGTGCTGAAATATATATTCATTTGGTTCCTATACTGCAACCTTTATCCCAGTCCTGAGTTGGGATCTGGAGAGGTGGTAGAGGCAAAAACAGCGATGGAGTTAAAAAAAAAAAAAAAAAAAAAATTGCACAGGATAGACACAAAGGATCCTTGAATAAAAAAAGAGGATAGTATTGACAGAAAACTCTACAGAACAAGAGCTATAAAGAACTGGAGCATGCAAAATGACAGCCCCAGCAGTGAAGCCAATGCTGGACGGTCTTCTATAGTCTGGGTCTAATATGTGTGGCAAAACAGATCAGGATAGGCTGAAATTAGCTTGGATGGCAATTAGCTTGGAGGGCAGTGTGGCTGATGCCAGGTGGACTTCTACAGCCTGTGTCCCGTGTGTGGCAATATGGAACAGGAGCATGAATGTACATTTTTACCACATTCATATAGTCAGTCACCTGTTAGGCAACCCCAGTTACGGGTATGGGAGAGACAGCCCTCCCCTCCCAGGAATATAGGGCTGGGCAGTTTAAGAAGGGGAGGGAGAGTTTTAAAGGGAAAAAATTCCCCAAATAAACCAAGGCAATATTAGCTCCATTAGATTTAAATTAAAGAAAAAAAAAAAGGGGGGGGGGGGGCAGGGAGAGAGAATATTTTTGAAATGTTCAATAATGATAAATAATAAATTCATGTACACAAATCACCACCTGCAAGTGGTAGTAATCTTTTAGCAGTAGTGAATTCCAGTCTGCTGTACATGTACAGCACATCCAGTTACAGAACAAACTGTCACATAGGAGCAGCTTATACCTTATTTAATTCTAAATACGCCCAAGTTTATTTTGCAATTCTAATGCTGATCTCTTAGACATGATGGTCTCACTATCACTATAATTGTAAATTGCCTGTGTCCTGTTACGCTCGCAGTACACTGCCTTGGGGAGAGAATTTCTTCAAAAGGGCAGTAAATAAAATCCACTAAATGAATGAGAAAGCCACCAACGCTTTGCTGTTTAAGAAACTGCCTAGGGTGATGGGTGCGGACTGAACACAGCTGCAGCAGCCTGGCAGTGGCTGACGCATGCCAGGAAGAGGATTCCATGTCACTGTATGACTCAGCCAGATCTGATGGATAAGCAGGTCTGAGTCAGCACATTGCTGCTGGCTGGCTCTGCTGGCTCGCAGGAAGCAGTAAAAAGCCAGAATGTAGTGGACCTGTTAACAACCCTATAGCTGGCAACAGACCTCACGCCCTGCCCTGTGCATCTCAACTCATTCAGGTTGGGGAAGCAGATTAATCCATGGTACTGAAGAAAAATATCTGTATACTATGCATATTAGTATTAGATCACTTGTATGTGTCGAGTTAAGATATAAACTTGTATCAAAAAACAAACTTGTACTGTTAACTATAGCAAATTGTAACCTGTTAACTGTATGTATGTTAACCTCTGAGCTCTTTGAGAACAGGATAGAAAATGAATTGAATAAATAAGGCCACTGAGAGCTGGGACTGGAAGCCCTGGGTTAGTCCACCTTTTTTTGTACTACTTACGGTTCATAGACAACCCCGCGAAAGACGGAGGCGCGCGCCGAAGAAAATTACAGTTTTTAGGGGCTCCGACGGGGGTTTTTGTTGGGGAGCCCCCCCAGTTTACTTAATAGAGATTGTGCCGGCGTTGTGGGGGGTTTGGGGGGTTGTAACCCTCCACATTTTACTGTAAACTTAACTTTTTCCCTAAAAACAGGGAAAAAGTGAAGTTTTCAGTAAAATGGGGGGGTTACAACCCCCAAACCCCCTACAACGCCCCCACAACGCGGCGCAATCTCTATTAAGTAAAGTGGGGGGGGTTCCCCCGCCCCCCCCCCCCCCCCGTCGGAGCCCTAAAAACAGTAATTTTCTGCGGCGTGCACCTCCGTGCTGCGCTCAATTGTCTGCGCGTGCCTTTGTCCCGGTGCGCTTTTGACCTGACACCCTACTGCTACAGGACATGCACAGCACTCAAGGGCAGCTCAACCTATGGAGCAGGTGAGGCCCTGGCCCAAGCACCAAAATTCCAGTCTAGTCTACTTTCAATTTCCTAGAGGGATAGGTGCCAGACTGGGATTTTGATATCCTTTATCAGTGCCCTAACCCAGTGCCTCACCTGGTCCTGCAGGAGAAGACTTGAGAGAGAAGGGGAGATACGAGATCACAGGCGGAGGGGGAAGCGACAGAAACAGGTGGCAGGAGGGGGAGGCATCAATGCAAAAGTTGGCTCAGGGTTCCAGTCTCTGGAGCAGGCCTCGACGGCACTGTGCACAAACACATAAGAGACAGCCCCAGCTTGACACGCTCTTATCACTATTCAGGCTGAGCAGTCGCATAGCAATGTCAAAAGTCACAACCCCATCGCCAATGGTCACACTTGCAAAAAAAAAAAACCTAAAAAACCCACACACCAAAAAACCTCCTACACGCTGCCCCAAACCTGTTTTAAAGTCTCCAATTTCACAGGCAGAGAGAAATGGGGGAAGGGGGACAAATCACCCATACAGCCAGAATAAATCCCCTTATCGGATTCAGATTCATTCATTGCCAGGGCAGCCCTCATCACAGTACTTCCATTCCTGTAGATCCTTCCCTGAAATCCTTAGTCCCTGTTTTCAGGCGTCACTGCTGTTCCCCCAACAGAGCTAGGAGAGCAGGAGCTGCATTTCAGACAGTTTTGCTAGGCAGGAGTAGCAGAAGGGATAAACACATGACTTCATGCAATGTTTTGGGTGATAATTAAGGAGGAAACTGAATATAAATAAACTGGTGTATTCATAATATATTATTTAAAGAAAATAAAAAGTCAGAACGTTTCTTAGCAGCATGCCAAATATCAGAAGGTAAGCAAGCACCATGTGTCACAATTTTTTTTCACCCTGGACACGATGTATTCTTGTGAGCACTTCCATTACTTAAAATTCACTTTCATATTTTTAGGGGGGCCTGGCCATTTTCCTTCTACTTTGCTAGACTTCTAACTGAATCGGCATTAGTTTCTTTGGATTTTCAATTATCTGCCGGAGGGATGAGGGAAGTTTTCCTGTTTGTATATCCCACACTCAGTTCAAACCAGGTCATTATGACTCCTTGTGATCCTGGATTGGGGAAAGAACATAGCAGCATCCTTATACATATTCAGGATAAATACTGTATGTTTAGTAGTGCTAAAAAGTATTATAATAATATGATTTGGCTGAGGACCCAACCAGGCTCCTACTGGACCCTGGTTAATGTAGACCCTAAACCCTACCTAACAAAATAGCAACTCTAGAGAGCTGTTAGTGCCACCCAATCAAATCAACAGACTCATTACAATCACATAAAACAATATTAAAACAGGGAGAGCTGAGAGCCACAGCTGAGATTTCAAGGAGGCGTGTCATAAGAACATAAGAGTTGCCGTTGCTGGGTCAGACCAGTGGTCCATCATGCCCAGCAGTCCACTCACGTGGCGGCCCTTTTGGTCAAAGACCACCGCCCTAACTGAGACTAGCCCTACCAGCGTACGTCCTTGTTCAGTAGGAACTTGTCTAACTTATTCTTGAATCCTTGGAGGGTGTTTTCCCCTATAACAGCCTCTGGAAGAGTGTTCCAGCTTTCTACCACTCTCTGGGTGAAGAAGAACTTCCTTACGTTTGTACGGAATCTATCCCCTTTCAACTTTAAAGAGTGCCCTCTCGTTCTCCCTACCTTGGAGAGGGTGAACAACCTGTCCTTATCTATTAAGTCTATTCCCTTAAGTACCTTGAATGTTTCGATCATGTCCCTTCTCAATGTCCTCTGTTCGAGGGAGAAGAGGCCCAGTTTCTCTAATCTTTCGCTGTACGGTAGCTCCTCCAACCCCTTAACCATCTTAGTCGCTCTTCTCTGGACCCTCTTGAGTAGTATCGTGTCTTTCTTCATGTACGGCGATCAGTGCTGTACGCAGCACTCCAGGTGAGGACGCACCATGGCTCGGTACAGCGGCATGATAACCTTCTCTGATCTGTTCGTGATCCCCTTCTTTATCATTCCTAGCATTCTGTTCGCCCTTTTCGCTGCCACCACCACACATTGTGTGGTTCCCAACCCTCTCCTGGAGGACCACCAGGCTAGTCGGGTTTTCAGGATAGCCCTAATGAATATGCATGAGAGAGATCTGCATATAATGGAGGTGCCAGACATGCAAATCTGCCCCATGCATATTCATTAGGGCTATCCTGAAAACCCGACTGGCCTGGTGATCCTCCAGGACAGGGTTGGGAACCACTGGTGTAGACAGCTTCATTGACTTGTCTATCAGAACTCCCAAGTCCCTTTCCTGGGAGGTGTCTCCAAGTACCGCCCTGGACATCCTGTACTCGTGCTTGAGATTTTTGATACCGACATGCATCACTTTACACTTATCCACGTTGAACCTCATCTGCCATGTCGATGCCCATTTCTCGATCCTGATTAGGTCACGTTGTAGATCTTCGCAATCCCCCTGCGTCTTCACTACTCTGAATAACTTCGTGTCGTCTTACCATTTGTTTTTGCCAGCTATCACTGGACAGCTCCTTGAGTATTTTGAACACCCCTCTGGTATCAAAAGCAGCCGCTGACAGTATTTAACCTGTGCCAGCTGTGGCTGAGTTAGATAGCTGTGAGGGCCATAGCTGCGATTTCATGGAGGCCTGTAGTACCATCTGCTTGTGCTGGAAGTCTCTGGGTAGCTACTCAGGAATTCTGAAGATCCTGTGGACATCAAAGCAACTGCTAGAAGAGTTTAACTTGGGCAGGTTGTGGTGTATGGATACAGACGCATGGTCTGAAGGAGCATATCCAAAGTTGCATCTCTTGCCCCTTTAGAGGAGAGAGAGAAAAAAAGAGAAAGAGAAAGAGAAGAGACCTAAATGGGATGGCTGGCTGAATATAACCCAGGACTATTTAAACAGGAAGACAGAAGGACAAGAGTAAACGCTCCATTCCTGTGGCAACAATGATTCAGAGCCCACCAAACAAACATTCAGCCAATTTATAGTAGGACATTGGTACCTGCAGATACTGCGACTTCTCCAGCTGAGTCTGGTGACTGGTCCCTCTCTTAGTTTTGAGGGTTGCCCTGCCCCACCTCCTTCATGGATGCTCTGCCCAAGGAGGGGTTCTTCCCCCCCCCCCAATATCTGTTCTCTGATGGGCAATTTGGCTCCTAGAATATCAGTACTTATGCCTGTTCCTAACACTGGTGGGTGAAGTGAGATATATGAAGAACAATATAAACTGGACTTTTATTTGCTGGATGTTTGGAGGCCTGCTTGGAGAATATGTTGAGCTCAATAACTCAGCAGTGCTATTTTTCTAAACAAATAACCAACAGCTTCAGGATGTGGACCCTAGACTATATATTATATGGTTATTTTTATTTGATATACCATTATAATAACAAAGCTGGGTCCTTGGACCCTCAAGTATTGACTTTACAGGCCACCAAATTCCTCAGGGATTAAGGACACTGCTCTTGCATCTTAAGAAAGAGAATTTGGAGAGATATTCTAAGTCCAGAAATTTACACATTCTTAATTTTCCTGGTATAAGACTATCTCCAGACATTTTATTAGAAAATACAAGTCCTCTTGCTATGAAATGTTGAACAAATCCTTACATTGAATATTTAAAGGTTTTAAGGCAGCAGAAGGTGGTGTGGCATAACAACGTGGATATGTCTATATTAGATTGTAACCTTAAATTGAACTTCACAGGATGAAGTTACAGTACATCTCATGCCACCCTTTTTGTTATTTTCATCTCTGGCATCAATAAAATTACTGTCTTAAAATTCCTTTAAGAAGAAAAAGAAATGTTTATAAAAAATTTTTGTTTACAAAAATTGCAGTTATTTCCCGGATGCAGCTAGGGCCATTCAGTTAAGGTGATGAATATTGTTGCAGTGTTGCTTTAGTAAGAGGGCCATTTATTTATTTCTTTATTCTAACACTTGATTAAACATCTCACCAGACAAACCCAAGAAGTGTGGTACAAATTTGAAAGTCATCTCCAATAATGAAATATACCAGGATTACAATAATGAAATATACCAGGATTCCCTATACAACACAAGCACAATCCACAAAACATCTGACCCAGCTTGTCACCTACCTTCTCCACCTCAAAATAATATAGCCAGACTAGTGTTTTAGCCCGTTACATTCGTTACAGTAACGGGTGCTAGAATAGCCCCACCTATACCCTGACTCTGACCCCATCCATGCCCCACCTCTATCATGCCCAGACCCTGCCTCCCACTGATCCCAATCCCACCACCTCACCTTTCACCATTTCCTTTGTACCCTTTTGGCCCTCCTGACAGGGTCTTTACTTACCCGAGGCGGCAGCAGCAGTCCTGACGTACCAACCTTTCCTCCCTCAGTGCCCCAAAGCAGCAGTGGTCCTACCATTTCCATCTCTCCCTTTCCCCCTTTCACACCCTCTACCATCTCTCTCTGACCCTGTTTCACCGATTCTGCCATCTTTCCCTTTCCTGTCCCCCTCTGTCCTTCCCCAAGACCATCTCTCTCTCCTGCCCCCTCCACATTCCCTGAAGTCTCTCTCTCCCGGACCCCTAGTAGCCTCTCTGTCCTTCTCATCCATCTGTCTCTGTCTCTCTCTCTCCTCACCTCCTGCCTCTGCGTAGCTCTCGCAGCTCCTCCTCCAGCCAGGCTTCAGCCATCTTCCGCCGCGGCCTTCAGCCGCTGACAGCCGCCACTGCGGCCTTCAGTCGCCGACAGCCACCACTGCGGCCTTCAGCTGCCGAGGCCGACATCTGGCTCAGGGGATTCTCGTGCATGCGCATTCTTACCTGCGGTGCCCTACAGCACACGGAAAACGGGAGCACGCAGGTGGGAGTGCGCATGCACGAGAATCCCCTGAGCCGGATATCGGCCGCGGTGGCTGTCGGCGGCTGAAGGCCGCGGCGGAAGATGGCTGAAGCCTGGCTGGAGGAGGACGAGGAGGAGCTGCGAGAGCTACGCAGAGGCAGGAGGTGAGGAGAGAGAGAGACAGAGACAGATGGATGAGAAGGACAGAGAGGCTACTAGGGGGACCGGGAGAGATAGACTTCAGGGCTTTATTATATTATATAACACAGATCAACCCTAATGAGTAAACCTGGAGCTAGTTGGCATTCTTACATAATCTTTAGAATGTCCCCCCCCCCAGGCCTCCCCCTATTAATACACCTCAATTCAAACGTTCCATGGTATGTATTGGAGGAACTTATGTTGCTTCTTCAAGGTAATGGCGGAATAGAAATCCCTAATGTAATGTAATTATTGAAATTATCTAAAAATAAATGGGAGTCCTCGAAAATAATGGACCTCTGGTAGACAGAAAACTAAAGGAAGGCAGTGTAGGGAAACAGAGAGACCTAAAAAAGCATGAGGATGGCGAGAAAGAGCTGACGGTAGCTAATGAATCGTATCGGGGAAATGAATGAACTTGGAATTCACTTAAGAAGCCACCGCGGGAACATGTTTCGCTCTTTCTCTCTCCTGCTGATTGGCGGCGGCCGAAAAACAATGGTGCGGGTAAATCTCAGCTGGTCCGCTCTGCAGGGACAGTGCAGTGTCCACAGCCGCAAGCACATCCGGGGCTCGAGACCCTGTACGGAAGAGAATCCCGCGGACACTGCAGACAGGTGAGTTCCCGAGGCGACCTCTAGTCCCGGGTACGTTCCGTGGCCGCCTCCATGCTTTCAGTCTCAACCACCCAACTCCTGCTGTCCATGTGCAGGAATCTCTGTTCTCCTCAGTTGTAGGCGCACATGCGCACTCCTTCCTACATGGACATACAGATCAGGCAACATGCAGACAGGAGTGCGCATGCGCGCTTAGCATTTTATTATATTAGATACACAAGATAACCCCAGCCCACTATAGATTATCCCAAAACCTAACGCCAAGTTTTCAGTCCTCATGAAAATAAGAAAAAACCTTTCAAGTTGCAGATCTGAAGGAAGATAACTTCTTATTTGGGAGTCTTAAGATCATGAAGGCCCTCACTTTTGCGTGCCGAGACCAAATGCCATTCAGGACCCACATCAAAAATTGTCTTAAAGGACCTCAAGCTCCTTGATAGTTCATAGGGCTTCAATAATTTCCACAAATGCAGAGCCGTTAAAAGGAAGGGCTGAAAGACCCAGTAAAGAATTTTTAAATTAATACACAGTTCCACTTGCAAATCAGTTGAGACCTAGAACGGGGAATACATTATGAAAAATTATGTTATTACCTGATAATTTTCTTTCCTTTAGTCACAGCAGATAAATCCAGAGATGAGTGGGTTAAGTCCATCCACCAGCAAGCAGAGATAGAGAATGCGTCATATATAGGATGGCATGCTCACTAGCAATCCAGTATTCCTCATAACCAAGCAGTAGGATCAACCAAACAGGCCATTTAGCAAAGGACTCCCTCCTCTACTTGCCACCACATTGAGCCAACAACCAGGTCAAATCCTTTAGAGAAAAGGTAAACCCTCCCCTCCCCCCACCATAAAGGGCTGGACCCTGGATTCATCTGCTGTGACTAAAGGAAAGAAAATTATCAGGTTAGAACATAATTTTTCATTTCTCATCATCAGCAGCAGATGAATTCAGAGACGAGTGGGATGTAGCAAAACAGTGACCAGTAGGGCAGGACAAGAGAATAGAATATAGAAGGATATATGAAGCCACGCGATTCGCCATCCCCTGAAGAATGAGAGGAGGGAACAAAGTAGGACCTCAGTCTCCAAGAAGCAATCCAAGGTCACTGATCTGAAGGAGATCCACCCTGGACAGCACTAGCTGCCCTACTGAGGAATGCCCACAGGCTGCATCCCAAGCCTTAAATGAGTAAAATCTGTTTGCCTGATGCCAAGAACTCGATTGGCAGGAAAATCCTACAAGAGCTTGGCATCAAATACACCAAATCTAGGCTGTCAGGGTGGTTAGAGGAGACAAGAGAATGGCCTCTTGAGATGCAAACGGTGAACAGAGTTGAAAATCCAGACTTCAGATAAGGAAGTGCACCCATCCCCCTTCCCCAGGGTGGAGCTGCGCCATGGATATGGATTCGAGAGCCAAAGAAGGGACCTCATCGTTGCTCAGCAGCTAGCAAATAATGTGCACCTGAGTGAAGGGGCTGTGCCTAACAGCCCAATGAGGGACTTGCTTGGCACCGATTGCAGTAACGCAGTCACACCCTATGTCCAATTAGATTGATTGTGCAGTCCTTGGTTTTGAGTACTTTAGACTATTGTAATATCATTTAGCTAGGTTCTTATCAAAAAATCATTAGAAGGATGCAAATCATCCAAAATACGGCTGTGAGTCTAATTTTCATTCTAAAAAAATCAGAACATGTAACACCATACTAACAAAAGTTGTACTGGTTTCAGATAGAGGCAAGAATAATTTTTAAATCTGCCTGTATTTGTTATAAAACATTATATGGTCTTATACCAAGTTACCCTTTAGATCATTTTAAACTAGTAGAAAACAGACGTTCTTCACGAAACACAATCTTATTTTTTTTCACCCTCAATAAAAGGTGGTGAATACAAAAGATTTCTTAATAGAACCCTATCCTTTCAGGCAGGACTTTGGAACAAAAGTTTTAGTGGTTTGATCTTAAATTCTTTTTCTTACCAGGCCTTTTGAAGATTGTTAAAAACTTATCTGTTTAATAAATATTTATAATCTAGATAAATTAATAGTTTCTTAATGTTATATTTTATATATACTGAATGTACTGTGTTTTGTGGTGTAAATTCGCTGTGTTTTTACAGTTCTTACCTCTTATTGTAAACCGAACTGAACCGTGAGGTACTGTGGTATATAAATAAATTTATTATTATTATTAATGGTGGTAGTAGTAGCGCGGGGACCACCAGAGATGGAGGTAGACCACCTGGGCATCTGGGGCAGTGCTCTACCTTCAGAGATGGAACTAGGGAAAGCAGGCATCCAGAGTGGCTCTATACCTCCAGAGCTGGAGATGTAGCAAGCAGGCCTTCGGAATCAGCATCCTACATCAAGAAATGGAGCAGTGGCAGGTTGGCATCCAGGTTGCTGCTGTACGTCCAGAGATGGGGCTGAGCCTGCATCTAGAGATGGTGTCGTGCCAAGCAGGCTTCTGGAGCGGCGGCTACATCCAGAGATGGAGGAATGAAAAGGAGGCAGGAGAAGCCAAATTCTACCTCCAGAGGTGGCACTGTGCCCAGAATGCCAGTGGAGCCATGCTCTACATCTAGAGATCACAAAACATATGCAAGTATGTACCCATTTTTTGAAGCCAGTGTAAGTTTGACAGCCTGTGGATGCTATCAAGGAGCTTCTGTAAGTTAGCAACTAATTTAAATAATGTCCAGGGAACTGTTTTCCACCAGTGCAACCCAAGCTGCAAAACAAGCTTCACTTACTGCAGAAACCTTATATATCTTGACACTTAAAAGTACTAACAAGAACCCAGAATAGCAAAGTCTTAATATGCTAAGTGTATTTCTTTGTACTTGACTAATAGAAAATGATTTACCTAACAGGAAAGTTGTAATCATTTATCTACTTCCTTCTCATATAATTAAAAAAAAGCAATGCTTCTCTTCAATATCCAGAAAAATTGATCAACTACAATTGTTCAGCCAATCAAAATGACCTGCATGTCCAGAAGCTTGTATATTACTAACACTGGTACAAATCAGAAAGAACCGCTGTAAAGTCATTATTGAAGAGAAATCCAGTAAAGGTGGGAAGTGTGTGTGGGGGGGGGAGGGTGGCATCAGATAATTTATCATCCCAACTAAAAACTCCAAGTAGTAAAATAAATTATAATTTAAAAAGACTATTCCGGCCTAATATCCCCACTAGTCTACTCAATAATCATTCCCATCCTTCATGAAGAACCCTAGCCTCTTCTCTGGATTAATGCTGCCACCATCACCCCCTTCTTACCCATCTCAAGATGCCGATAGAACACGTTATATTCTAGAAGACAGCGATGCTATACAGAAGCATAGTTAACAGAAATCAAGATCACAATCAAGACATACAATTAAATTTAGAAAATGCTCTATATATGAATGAGACCCTTCACTCTTCTCTTCCTCAGTTCTGCTGACCCGTCCCAAACAGGGAATTATAGTAATCGCAAGTCTGGACAAGCCTGAAGGTTCCAGTGGCACATGTTGTGAACTAGTATATATGAACAGAAGAACTGGGTCAGACCAATGGTCCATGTAGCCCAGATGGTACACATGAATGGAGGAGATGGAGCATATAGATGGAGGTGAGGAAAAAGAAGATAGAAGGAGGAGATGGTGCACAAGGATGGAGGGAATGGGAAGGGAAGAAAAGTGGAGGAGGAAATGGTACACATAAATGGATAGAAGGAGAAATGAAGAAAAGAGGGAGGAGATGTGCACATGGATAGAGGGGATAAGAAGGGAAGAGAAGAAATGTGCATATGGATGGAAAGGGAAGAGACAAGGGGGAGGTGGTGGTGTGCATGAATGGAGGGGAGACAAAGGGTGCACATGGATGGAAAGAGAAGGGGAAGGGAAGAAAGAAGTTAGAGATGGTCCACATGGGTGGAGTAGAGGGGAAGAGAAGAGAGAGGATGAAGATGGTGCACATGGATGGGGGAGAGAAGAGATGCTGTTCATGGATAGATGGGAAGGAAAGAGATAGGTAGATCTTCATGGTAGCCCATCTTCATGGTAGCTAATCCAGGTCACTAGTACCTTGCAAAAACCCAAATAGTAGCAACATTCTTTCACCAATCTATTTACTAGCAGTCACTATGAACACTGCAACTTTTTATTCTTGTCCTAAATGAATAAAAACGCAACCTAAAAGCCATGGAAATAGGAGGACTACAAATCCCAATGTGCTTTTTGGACATGGAATACATGGAAGGGAATCCCCAAAGAAAATCAGAGCCTAGTAAGAAAGAATATTCCAGAATTTATACTACAACAATACTACTACTAATTATCACTTATATAGCGTTGAAAGGCATACGCAGCGCTGTATATTTTGACATTTATAGACAGTCCTTGTTCAGAAGAGCTTACAATCTAACATGGACAGACAGACATGACATATAGGGTTGGGGATGCAGAACCCAAGGTGAGAGGAGTTAGGAGTCGAAAGCAATCTCAAAGAGGTAAGCTTTTAACTGGGACTTGAACACTGCTCGAGACAGAGCCCGCTGTTTGGATTTGGGCAGCTTGTTCCAAGCATATGGTGCAGCAAGGCAGAAGGAACGGAGTCTGGAGTTGGCAGCTGAAGAGAAGGGTACAGATTGGAGGGACTTACCAGCTGCTTTACACAGTACATAACAGTTCATCTACCTTCAGGCATGTCAGTGCAATACTGCTGTCCCAAAGAGGTTCTGATGTAATATTTTAAGTCTAAAACTTAGAATAAACAAAGTTGTGTACACCTTCTGCAGGGATACTATACGGGGGTAACCACACAGTTCAGGATGGACCTCCAGTCTTAGATTTTTCAAGTACTAACCCAAAGCATCTTGAGAATGAATAAATAGCTATTTCTCAGAAAAGGTTCACAAGTCCTAGAAGGCTTTAAGAGACACTGTAAAGGTTCTTTATAAAAGTACCACAGTGTCCCATTTTTTCTCTCTAGTTACTCACCATCTTAAAATGGAACAAGAGAGGAGGAGGAGCTTGATCTGAATGTCACTGTCACCCTCCCCCCACCCAACCTAGACAGAGACTCAATTTTGTCACTCTCTTCCTCCTAGAGGCTAACCTCTATTTAACAAAAGCCCTCCACAAAGATTTGACAGGAGCAGGACTGCACTTCACTGGCTCTCTGACAGAAAAGCATGACCACAGCAGAGCAGATGGGAACAGCTGAGAAGGGGAGGGAAAGAAAGGCCAAGAGACAAAGGAATCCACTTCTACAGATTTTTTTCATGCACAAGTATTCTAAAAAAAAAAAAAAAATAATAATAATTTTTCAAAACAGTTTGGATAAAAATGTTTTTGACATCAAGGTGGAATTTGAAGTTTGCCTTGATGAAATGTGAACATCTCTGGAAAACATGACTAGACCTTGGTCATGTTTTCCCAGATGTGGTCACAAACAGGCACATGGAGAAATCGCTATAAAATTACCCCATGCGTAAAGGCCTGTTTTACATATGCAGAAAAGTCAATTTACATAATTGCACAGTGGTATCTGCATGTAGGTGTTTCTCTAGCTGCAACATATACAAGTACTGTATAATAAAATATTCAAGTACTAGGGCACATTTAGCTCTTTTTCAGAGCAGATGTAAATTAGTGAATAACATCTGTGCCATATTGAGGCTGGATTTGGGAGCCTATGTTGCCTTTATACAATATGTTCCAGACTAGATGATAATTGCTTCAAAATAATTTTCCCAGAGACACACAGAATTTTTATATCTACCCAGCTTTAAATCACTGTTTTAGAGCCTCAGCACCACCATTCCACCGTTCAATACATTCTCATAGCGGCATAAATCTTAGCCGCTATGAGAATGTATTGAGCAGTAGAGTGGTGGTGCTGAGGCTCTAAACAGTGATTTAAAGCTAGGTATATATTTAAAAATTCTGTGTCTGGAGACATTTACGTAAGAATATGTCTTTATACAAGACACCTTTTTGGACTGTTATAAGATCAAGCCCCATATGTGTATGTTAGAGAAATACCCTCTCTCTGTCTCATATACAGTGAAACCTCAATTTGCGAGTAACACAATTTGCGAGTGTTTTGCAAGACGAACAAAACACTCCAGCAAATTTTAACTCTCGAAACAAGCACTGTCTCAATAAAACGAGCGCGTACGTGTGCATCACTCCCCAAACCGAGCTCCCACCACCTCACCTCACCTCAGCCCCACCCCACCCCAGGAACCGGCTTCTCTTCCCCTGTGGTTCACCTTCAAAATCTTTACCTCTAGCAGACATCGGCAAACAGCACCACTAACTCACGCCAGCACCACCGCTTTGCCTATGCCGCATCCAGCTCCGCCGGAAACAGGACGTGGAATCATAAGGGGGTGGAGCTTCGCTGAGGGAATGCTTGCGATGCTGGCGGGAGATAGCTTGGATTAATTGTACGACTGTGACTGTTCAGTTGAAGGCAGACTTGAAGGTGAACCGCGGAGGAGAGAAAGAAAAAAGGAGGGATGGGGAAAGCGAAGAAAAAAAGATGATGGACAGGGAATAAGAAAAGGGAAAGATGGTCTGTGGGGATGGAAAGAGAGGGGAGTACAAATGCTGGATCTAGTTGGAGAGGGAGAAATGCTGAAACATGAAGTGGGAGAAGTGTTGGACCACAAGAAGACACAGAGAAGAAGGGATATGGGTCGGGGGTGGGGGGAGGAGAGATGTACTTTTGGTTTATCTAAAGTCACTGAAATTGAGTCCAACATAGGCATGTTTTTGGGATGTGGAACAACTCGTCCGAGTTTCCATTACTTCCTATGGGGAAATTTGCTTTGATATACGAGTGTTTGGATTACGAGCATACTTCAGGAACGAATTATACTCGCAAACCAAGGTACCACTGTAATAAGTTTTCCTTTACCACTTGCTCAATTAAGGTCAAAACAGGGTCTATTTTTCCTTTCCTGGAGAGTCCATGTGCGATGTTTACAAGCCACAAAGGTCACACAGAGCTCCCTCTCTTTCCTCAGCGTTGATGGAGCTTTTCCCATTATGTACATCTTTGCTCTCCCTTCCATGAAGGTAGCAAAGATGCTAAACAATGATGTCCAAATGCTCAAGAAGCATAGCTACTTTGTGGAATTTAAAAACAATGGGAGTTGAATGGTGAGAACCAGTTTCACTGGACTGGAAGGGTAGAGAAAAAAAAAAAAAAAAAAGACAGTGATGTCCCTGAACAAATATTTGGGGTAGCAATGGGTGGGGGCAAGTCAAACCAACGTTTCCCCCCATCAAACTCCTCCTTCCTCCTTTTTAAAATGAATATAAGATACTAGATCTTTTACTGCATAAAGAGACCCTTCCCCCTCCAGCCAGTTTCAATTACTCTGTAAAATTGGCATTATAACTGATAGAAGAAAGTTGAATGATGCTACGTGGGAATCTGGATTCTCTAGAGAATTAGAATCTCAGATTTCAATATGAACTCTGCACCTACAGTTCTGTATCACAAACTCCATATGGAGCTATCCTTCTTATAACATGCTTTTCAAATGATGTGCCAAGGAGGGAAAGCCTGTCATTTTTGGATCAGTGGGTCTTGAAGGTGGAATCACTGCTTCCTTCCTGTTTCTGTCTTTGAAAAAAGGTATAGGGGAAGGGTTTGAGGGAGCATCCAGTGGCAGGAGGGAGTAAGCATCCCTCCTGTCTTTTTTTTTTGATGGGGGGGTGGCGGCGTCCCTCCTGCCATTTCGTTTCCACAGGGGAGGTGGCCGGCAAGGCAGGGGGGAGTGGGCATCCTTTCTACCATTTTTTTTCTCCCACTGGGGGAGGAGTTTGGCATGGCAGGAAGGAATGGGCATCCCTCCTGCCGATTTTTGCTAGAGCGGGGAGGAGGAGATTCTCCATGCCGCGTTTGTTGGGGCTTGTCCGGGAGGGTGGTCATCGGCTGGGGGGGTGGAGGCTTTGTTGGGGCTTGTCCGGGAGGGTGGTCATCGGCTGGGGGGGTGGAGGCTTTGTCTTTTAAAAAAATTTTTTTTATATAAATGGGACAGATATTGCGCATGTGTAACACGCACAGCATCTGTGCCCATTAAAAAAAAAAAAATGGTTTCCTGCCCTGAACAGAATGGCAGGAGCCTTTCCCCTGCTTGCTCTGCGCATGTGTGAGTTGTTCTCACAGCGATGAATTGTACAGGAGAGTCAGGGATTATGATGAACCTCCACGTGAATCATTTGCATGCAAACATTTTAGTGTATGAATAGCTCATTTTGAATTGGCCAAAAATCAGATCGGAGCAGACCCACACAGTCTTACCGATCCTTTTTAGTGCATCTGGGCCCAAGTGGCTCCCAAAATTTAGAAGGCGGGGAAGGGGGCACAACTGTGCCATTTCTGGACAGCCAGGCAGGAAAACAGCAGACCCCTCCCCCCAAACACAATTTCCATATCTCCCCAGTTCCAGCACACTTACCAAGGTAGATATCCCCAAAGGACCCACTGCCGATCTTCCTCCCCAGCCGGTATTTGTTCCCCACTCTGAGTTCCATGGTTAAATCTCTCTGCAAAGAGAACAAAGAAAATTAAATATATACAAAACCCATCAACATCAGACTCAAAAACTGGCAGATGCTCAGCTCAGAAATCAAGTTCCCCTCTTTCCACAGCAGCTGCCACACTGCACCCATGTAAATTAACCGATTATATAACTTGTCCAGACAAGTAACCAAGGACTCCCTGTGCAGGAAGTAAATGTTCAAATACAAGAACGAAGCAATGCTGCCTTTTGTCAGGAGAGAAACACTCACCCGCAGTCTGTGTTTTCAGAAGTATTAACAAGGATAAATATCTAAGGGAAAGAGAAAGGGGATGGGATTTGATGTACTGCCTTTCTGAGGTTACAACCAAAATGTTTTACATTATCAAATACAGGTACATAATTTGTACGAGGCAACTGAAGGTCAAGTGACTTTTCCCAGAGACACAAGGTGCTAAGGGTTAGAGAAGTCCGAGGGGGTAAGAAAAACCAAGACTCTTGGGTATTAAAAATGTTTAATGGTTTACATTATTACATACCACAAAAAGAAGTCTTGGTAAAATCAAGTCATTGGATTACATCCTGGTTTTTTAAATCAGAACCTTATAAAAACCACAACTTTTACAGTCAATTTGTACATTTTCTAACATTCTATCTATTCTGAACTTCATTAACATTTTTTTATCCCTCTGTTGGTGTTTTATTTTAGCAAAATTTATCAGCATTATGAAAATTTTTTACTCCTAGGAGAATTCTACAGGTTTGTTTGTTTTTTTTAAATCTGCACAAAATATTTACAAATTCTCTGCATCATATTTTAAAATTCCTTGTAGTATTTTTGTGCAGAATTACTCCATGCTAAGACCTGAAATCCCCTCCCACCTTTTACCTCAGATCCAGCCTCTCCAGCTCTCTCTTTCACTTTTAAACTAAAGTTCTCTCTCTAACTCCATCTGCCCTATCTTCACCCCCATGGCACACACTTAAGTTTGTTCTCCTCCCACCTCAATCCCCATGGCACATTCATCTTGCCTGCCCCCTTTCATTCTCATGGCATGAAGTCAACCTTGCTCCCCCCCCTACCTCCAACAACCTGCTCCAGTGACCCTATCTCTCTCTGGTACTTACCCCATTAGAGATTGGGCTGCCTTCCCTCCCTGCCCTGCTCAATTATGTGGTAAGAAGAGGCGAAGCATAACTGCACATCAGGCCACCACCATCTCCTGTGCAGCTCTAGGTCCAGCTATTTATATGAACAATGCAGACCTCCATACAGTCCACAGTCATAGAATTCAAACAAACCACTGGGCCTAGACTTATAGAGAAGGTGGCTCAATGTGCAGCTGTTCACTTCCCCCTTCTTGCTGTGCAATCACCTTTCTGCGTGGCAGAGAGATTGAGAAGAGCTACTAGTTCCAATCCTGTGTCTGTGCAGGTGAGGAATTCCGCATTGTGAAGAATTCCTTCAGGAGTAAATACTGCAAGTCTTTGCACAACTCTGCTTCTGCATTCTGTGACATCACACGGTCACCTGAATTCCCTGCGATTTACAAGCCCAGAAATCATTCTTTGCAAACCTTCACATTAATACATCAAAATGATATGTGAGCAAATGAAACCGATATATAGGTGGAATACTAAGAACATTGTATGCAAATTGTTTTTGAAAATGAATATTTGCTGAACTTAAGCTATTTGCCATGACAGTTTAAAGTGCATGGAGCAGGTCTGCAGAGCGTCTTCCCGACTTAACATCAGATCTTCAACTTAGTCAATAACCCCAAAGCACACGCATCGCCGTCAAACGCTACTGGAGCAGTATTTGAAAAGTGCCAGCAATACCAATTTTGCAAATAAAAGGGGCCTTTTTACTAAGTTGTGGAAAAAAAAAAAAAAAGAGAAGGTTCTTGTCATTCTGGATAGTAGGGTATTCTCCCCATGCTCACAAGCCATGCAGAAGGAATCCATTCCAGGTTTTCAACTCCTCCTTCTCCAGAGGGCTCTGCTGCCCCTTCAGTTTGTACCAAAGCAGGCAATGACACTATATAGGAACACATAAGAAGGAGGGGTATGGGGAGACTTTCTTAACTATAAATCTGCTCTGTTCTGACAGTATAATAAACATATTGAACATTTTAATTGAACAATCAAAACATCAGAAATATTTATGGAGCTCAAACATTCCCCCAATGTGTTATAGCAAAAGATTATGCTATGTAACATCTCCTGTGATATTGAATGTACTGTAATTCTTCACTATTACCTGTAATTAACACTTCTCCTGCAATGTAATTCTACGGGAAATGCCCAGATATCTTCCTTATTGTAATCCGTGGCTACGTTATATCTGCTGCGATATTGAATGTATTGTAACTCTTCACTGTTACTTGTAATCTACTCTTCTCCTGTAATGTAATTCTACTGGAAATGTCCAGATATCATCTTTATTGTAATCCGCCTAGAACCGCAAGGCACAGGCGGAATAGAAATCCCTAATGTAATGTAATGTAATTATTCTTCATACCCTTAAGGTCTGACTGACATCAAAATATCAGTTTTGACAAACTTCTTGATTGAGACAGTAGTCAGACCGAGTAAATGCCTGGACATCGCCCACTCCTGCTACATGTGCCACGGAGATCACCTATAGGTGTAGCTCTACCCACCGGAACAATAAGTGGGCTTCTAGGCTCAGCTACACACTCTTGGTGCCTCCTTATCAATTGACATACATACACCACTGCTGTAGCACTGTCCAAGAAGACTCGGACCGCCTATCCTTCCAGACATTTTAATGGAACAGAGCAGAGCAAGCCTGGTCTTTAAAATCACATTTTAATAGCAACGAATAGTAACACACATGCATAAAACATCGCCAAGATTTTTTTATGATTGACAAGACATTTTTTTGCAAGTATTTTATTGGTTGCTATTAAAGTGTGATTTTAAGACCAGACTTGCTCTGTTCCATTGATCTGTTGCCATTCAGACTTTTCTCCAGCTTCTGTAATGCCAATCAAATGGCCAGAAGTTCCAGTCTGTTGATGGACCACTTTCTTTAGGACGACGACCACTGCCCCTGGACTGAGTATCCACTGCAATGGCCTCCCAGGCCAAACAAGCTAGCATCTGTTGTAAGAATCACCCCCTCAAAATTATTCTGAGGGGTATGCCCCATAATGACAACTGTAGCCAGAGCCACCAAATCATAATATGGTGGGATTCCGGAATCTACGGGAGAGTCATTTGAAGAGAGTCCGTTTGTGTAGACCACCAAGACAGTAGTGCATTCTGGAAAGGATACATGTCAACCTTTGCCCAAGGGACCATATCTATATTGGCTGCCATGGAGCCTAATACTTGGAGGTAATGCCACATAGACGGAGCTGGCTTGGTCATCATGTCTGTTATCTGAGTACAAAGCTTCTGTCTGCGTGCCTCTGGAAGATAAGACCTGGCCTTCTGCCATGTTGAATAGTACTCCCAGGTATTGGGACAGAATCAGTTGACTCTTTCAAAAATTCTCTACCAAGACCTGGACCACTTGAGCCACTGCTCGTTTCCCTTCTGATAATGATGGAGCTCTGATTAGCCAGTCATCCAAATATGATGCACTTGCATTCCTGCCCTGCAGAGATACGCTACCACCACCACCTCACCTTGGTGAACGTGCGGGTGCTGTTGCCAATCCAAGGAGAAGTACAGAGAACTGATAATGTCTCTCCAGCACATGGAATCTCTATCTCCTAAACTAAACTAAACTAAACCTTGGGTTTATATACCGCACCATCTCCACGAATGCGGAGCTCGGCACGGTTTACAGGAAGATGAGAGAAGAACTACAGTGGAGAGATTAAAGAGTTAGGTGTAAAGGGGGAAGGTGAGAGGCCTAAGAGGGGGGAAGTGTTATATATATAGGAACATGCAAGTAGGCTTCTGTCAAAGTCTAGAGAAGCTAGAAATTGCCTGTAGCTACCACTACGATAACTGACCGCATTGTTTCCATGCAAAAGCGTGGAACCTTCAGGGCCTCACTGACATGTGCGAGATCCAGACTGGGTCTCCAATCTTCTGAGCCTTTCTTGGACAACTCCCCCCTCCTCCAGTTCCCTTCTCTTTAGCCTCAAGCATGTCAACTGTTCCCTAACGGTATATATACTGGATCTGCATTATTTCCTATTTGTACAGCATCTTGTAGCTCTTGAAATATATAGCTCTATTATTCTTGTAACTTCTCCTGGAAATTACCATAATTCTCTCTGTAATTATCCTGGAAATGTCCAGTTGTTTCTTTTGTAATCTGCCCAGAACTGCAAGGTTGAGGCGGAATAGAAATCAGTAATGCAATGTAATGTAATATACTGTAATATGGAGTATCTGCCTGAGCCCAATTCTTCTGGTGGCACTGACTGTATGGCCTGAATGACTACAAGTCTCTGCACTGCGGCCCAGACTCTGCATGACGTTTCTGGGTGCCCCAGTGGGGGAGTCCATAAACCAGTCATGTTAAGGGATAGGTAAACTCAAGCTTGCACCTTCCCCAAACGATCTCCAGCACCCAATAGTCTGAAGAAATCTGTGCCCAGACCTCCGCATATGCCAAAAGCCTTCCTCCTATCCTCACGGGGAAGATTTCAGCCTTGGCATCATTGCACTTTCTTGAAGGTTGATGTGCCTAGGTCCTGTAAATCTGTCTTGATCCCTAATAGTACTCAGAGGAGCCTCATCTCAGAGATCCTGTTGAAAGCAACTGGAATTATGAAATTGGACCACCCAGAACCTCTAGAGGTATGCCATCTGCTGTCAGGCAGAGACTTTGGCTGGCTATCTGCCATGCTGGCCATCAGATTGTCCAGACCCTTTCCGAACAACATCTGTCCTTTGAAAAGGAATCTGCTGAAAGTAGCTTTGGAGGTGGAATCTCTTGTCCATTGCCTGAGCCAGAGTATTCTGTAGACTGAAATAGATGAGACTTGGCTTATAACTTTGATGTCGTAGAAAGCATTATTCACTTCAATATCAACCTTTTTCACGATTATATTTTTTTAATTTTTATTACTAATAAAAATAAAGAAAATATAATTGTGAAAAAGGTTGATATTGATATTGTGTTCTGAAACAGAGAGGTTTCTTAGAAAGCATTAGCCACATAATCTACCCCTGTTAGCATCAGATAGGGCAAAGACTCACACTCTGCCAGGGTAAGCCCACACATTTTGGTATGACAAATGCATACCACAAAAGCTGCTGCTGCTGCTTTGATCCCTAAGGCCAAAGCTCCAAACTACCTTTTTAGGGCCACATCCATTCTGCGAACCTACGGATCCTTTAATACTACACCTCCCTCACTCAGCAGGGACATGCACTTGATTACCTGAGCTACCAAGGAATCCATCTTAGGCTGAGCGAACATCTATTGCCACTTCTGGCAAATAGGCTACAACCTAGTCATTGTAATGGCTACCTTTAAAGAGCCCTTCAGGAGCTCCGTGACTAAAAAAACTCTCTTATCAGGATACCAGAGTAAAGTTGTGGGCTGCACTTTCACTATCCTCAGGATAGAACACCGAGTGGAAGGGGTCTGCTGGGAGTATAATTGTAACTCCTGCAGAAAGCCAGTAATGATCTCTAATAGCACTGAAGGCTTGAACAGCTGGCATACTGTGGGATCCTCCCCTTGGTTGAGGGCCACCACTGCTTCTTGCATACTTGCTCCCGTTTGTGACCCTTTATCGCCCAGCAGGGAAGAATCACTCTGTGACAGCAAGTGCATACTGACTGACCACTCGCCTTCCCAGTCCCTGTCAGAAAGGTCCACAGGATCCTGGTCAGTCTGTGCCAATGACACAGAAGAGCCCTGGGAGCCTAAGCACCCTTGCGCAACCCCTGGCTTGCTGCCAGACCTCATATGAGGATCCTGGCTAGCCAAATAAGCTTTCCATATCAAATTAAATTTAGGAGAAAAGGCTTTACTAGGCAGCAAAGAGTCACCTTTAGGTAATTCCACCTTACGTCTCTTGGGCTCCGCAGCTTCCACAGTCTTATGCTAATGTACGCCGCTGTTCTGAAGTTCTGGAAGGAATTTTCTCCCAGTAGACAGACCCCACCCCCAAAGTTCCTCAGTTCTAGAGACCAAAGGGGAGGCTAAGTCTGAAGTGCTCACCCACCCTTCATGTGCTGTGCGATATGTGGCACAAAGGTGCTCTTCTGGCATCCAATCAGCGCAAATCTGGCATAAATTAGGGGTAAAAGAACCTGAGGACTCCATCCCTGCTAGTTCTGAGACTAAACAAGATGATCTGAAGGATCTGGAGAACTTTGGGGGGGAAAAAGAGCTTTGAGAAATCCAAGATGGCCACTGTGGCAGCATTTTGGTGCCAAAAAACAGCTCAAAAACAACCTAAAAGTAAACTCAGAAAACAGGATTTTAGAGGTGGGGGGACCCTACAGGATGTGGCAGAAACCTTAAAAAAAACCCCCCACAAAAATCTCCAAACATTTTTAAGCATATGTAGTTATTATAGGATGGCATCTCACAGTAAACCATTTTAAGCTGTGTTTCGCGCATGTTAATACTTAACACAGCTTAGAAGGGCCTCAATGTTTGCCCTGATCAGTACCATGAAATGTTGTTACTATTTGGGTTTTTGTCAGGTATTTGTGACCTGGATTGGCTGTTGTGTTAACAGGATATTGGGCTAGATGGACCATTGGTCTGACGCAATATAGCTATTTTTGTGTTCTTCAGTCAACCAAGTGACCACTGTCCTCCCAGGAAGCATTTTAAGAAGCTTTTCACTCCAGAACATTATGCTTCATTATGTGCTTATTTTCAAGTTTAGAACATAATAGCTTTACTGGGTCAGACCAAGGGTCCATCAAGCCCATTAGCTCAACCTCACGGTGGCCAATCCAGGTCACTAGTACCCGACCAAAACCAAAAGAGTAGCAATATTCCATGCTACCGGTACAGGGCAAGCGGTGGCTTCCCCCATGTCTTTCACAATAACAGACTATGGGCTTTTCCTCCAGGAAATTGTCCAAACCTTTCTTAAAACCAGCTACTTTATCTGCTCTTACCACAACCTTTGGTAACGCATTCCCGAGCTTAACTATTCTCTAAATGAAAAAAAAAAAACCGAAAAAAACCATTTCCTCCTATTGATTTTTAAAAAGTTATTTCCTTGTAACTTCGAGTGTCCCCTAGTCTTTATTTAAAATTTGATTGAATCGTTTATCAAAATTCCGAGCAATATACAAAGAATATAAATACATATAATTATGACTAACAGACATAATAAAACATATACCAAAACCCACATTGACCTACTATAAATAACGAAGCCATAATTATATTATGATTTTCAAAGAATATTTAATACCACAAATTTGATGTATGATCATTTTATAGCCATACATCTATTTATAAGCCAAGTTTGATTACTGTATACGCCAAGCCCTTTTTTTGGAAACAGGGTGTACAAATGTGCTTAGGAGCCAAGACCAGCACCGTGTTCGTGTGCCGAGTTAAGTTTAGTGGGGCTCTAGCGTCCGCCTGAACTGGAAGTTGAGAAAGAGGGAGAGACCTGCAGACCTGCACACAAGGGGTCAAAAGGAGATCATATAAAGAGTTCAAAACATTTGTTTGGCACAGATCTTGCACAGTGAAATTGTAACCAGTAAACTGTATATTATGTATATTAGTATTAGACCCCTAGTATGAGTGAAGTTAGGATAAAAACTTGTACTGAAATTATGGCAAATCCAGTGCAAGTGTTTAATCTGTAACCCGTTCTGAGCTCTTTAGGGACAAGGGGATAGAAAACTAACTTACTAAGGGCTAGATTTAGAAAGCAAACCGATCGTGTACCGATTGGTTTGCGACCCCGGCCCAATCCACTTACCTGTCTTCCGACCATCCTCCGATCCGCGGATGCAAATGAGGGCAACGGCATGCAAAGTAGGCAGGGACGCGATTCACTAAACAAAACCCTTTAACACCGACTGGGCTGGCTGATCAAAAAAAAAAGCGACTACTGAGGACCAGTCGCTGAAGCCTTTTGCAACTGCCCTGCCTGCTGCAGCCCTGCTCTCTGCTCTGTCAGCCCCGATCTCCTGCTGCGCCGAATGCTTCCTGCAGCCCCGAATATGCTTGCCTCCTGCAGCCCCGAATGTGCCTGCCTGCCCTGAACACACCTGCCTTCCATCCCTGAACCCAAACACCCTACCTGCCTGCCCCAACTCTGCCACCCTTCCCTGCACTGCAAGCCCGTGGTTTTTACCCGTGGGCTTAAGCGGGTTAAAACCACAGGCTCCCAAAAGTTCCTCGATCCGCCTAATTCCCCTATTTCCTCCATCGCCTAACAGTTCCTGCTCAGTGTAAAAAAAAGAAACAAAATAAATCCCAACTCAGACGGCCCGGAGGTCCCACACATGCTCAGACCATCTACAGATGGTCTGCACATGCGCAGGGATTGCTATGGCGCAATCCGTGCCTGCAGATGGGGGCATTCCTCCGATCGCCCTCATCTGCATGTTGGAGTTTGATGAATTTGTCGGACCTGCCCGAATCCTAGCCTAAATGCCCTATACTGAATGTTTTCAATCCTTCTTACTTCTTGTGTGAAGTCTGCAGATCGCTGGTACCTCTGCTGCTCTCTACCGGGCAGAATAATGGACCAGTGAAAGGTGTGTGAGCAGATCTGTAAGTTCTGTTTGCCAATCAATGTCTGTAGGGGTGAGCTGCCTGGGCATGTCTGCAATGGACATGACAGGAGTAAGGAAATCCCAAGAAAAAAACAAACAAACCCAAAACACACACACACACAAAGAAAAATACTGGAAAAAAAAATCCTCAAACACTTGAGCAGCAGGGAATCTTGGTGGCAGCTTGACACCAGAGGCAGAGCCTGCTAAAACATATTAATAGGGCTACCCTACCTCAGCAGATCTGGAAGGGCTGAATTTGATTTTAGGGTAAGATTTTTGTTCCTTGGGTTGGCTGGGGATGCTCAGAAACAGCACTTACTCACTCACTGGGGAAAGAAGCCTAATCAGGATGGCGACATTTAGTGACTGGATTTAAAAGGCCCTTTATGCAGTAAGAGACATGGTATATTAATTGTCTTCCACACCCCCAGAACTTTCACTCCAATGCTTAGACTAAAACCAGTTGGAAGGAAATATAAAGAGAAAATAAATAAATAAGTCTCCAGACATTTATGAAAGAAGATATGCAGCATTTGATCCAAGCTCCGATTCTAAAAGGAGGTGGAAGGAACTGCTGGTAATATCTTCCTCCCCCCCATTGGGCTCCTTCCTTTCACAGTTATTGCATTGTTTTAATAAACCGTATCCCACAATACTTTGGGAGGTCCTCTTTCAAAGCATATAATGTTCACCACATTGGCTAAGCTATCTTGAGACAAAAAGTCCCCAACCCAATTACTCAGGAGCTTATTTCATCATACAAACTAAATCCAGTTTAAGGAAACACTTCAGCGGAATGAAAAACAACAAAAATCATCCAATTTATTCTAGTTTTCTCCGAGATAAATATAAAGCTAGCTCTTAAAAAAAAAAAAAAGTTTTAAAACAAAAAGCAGAGAACAAGTTTTAGAAGATTGACATGTCTTACAATAAAAAGGCAAGGCACACTTTAGAAAACATGCAGATGTTTGGGGTATAAAGTAGAGGTGCTCAATTCAAATCAGTTCATTTTGAGTGAAGATTTGAATCGATTCGTTTTCACAAAAAAACAGACTCACCAATTCATTAGAACTGGCACCAGCCCCCTCGTCGCCAATCTATTTTGCAGAGGCCCGCTCAAGCTTTCCCTCTGCTGGAATCCTTCCATCTAATGTAACTTCCTGTTTTACAAAACAGGAAGTTATATCAGAAGGAAGGACTTCAGCAGAGGGAATGCTTGAGTGTGCATGTGTGCGCAGATTTGCGGCAAAGTTAAGCCCACATCTCCCTGGCTTTCTATATCGAGTTCTGCCCTTTATTCTTTTACTGGTTGGCACTCTCTGCTGCACCGCTTCCTGGCATGTAATTCTTTCATCCTTTTCCCTAAACGGCATTTTTTCCAATCTCCTGCCCCATCTACCTTTAAGTTGTTGTAAGAGTGGCTGCTGGGCAGCGGTAGTGATTCACAGAGCTACCCTGCCACCAGTACCGCAGTCTTCTCTTCACTGTGGCCCACCCCAGCGAAAATGGGAAGTTGGGAGGGGGGGTGTTGAATTGGGAAAATGCTGTTTTGGGGGAGAAGAGTGAAGGAATTAGATGCCGGGAAGCAGAGAGAACCGACCAGTAAAAGAATAAAGGGCAAAATTCAATAAAGATAGATTTGGGAGATGGAGAGATGATAGAGGGTATGAAAGGTGAGAGATAGACTTGATTGAGGAGGAGGGTATATGAACAACTCAGAGATAGGAGAGGGGGGAGGAAAGAGAGACAGATAGGGAAAGGCGGAAGGGATATGGACTCAGGACCAGAAAGGAAGAGGGCGGTCAGTCTTGGGAGGAGGGGGGTAAAAGGGCAGTAAGGAGAGATGTTAGAATTGTGAGAGGGAGAGAGAAAGAAAGAGGAAGGAAATGTTGGGTTACAAGGGTAAAGGACAAGGAGGATGATGCTAAAAATGGTGGATCCATATGGGAGAGTTGTGAAGGAGATGAGTGAGAAGAGAATAATGAGTACGGAGGGTAGAAATGTGGTAATGGGGAGCAGATAAAAGGGAATAAGAAGATGGGAAATGTGAAAGCTAGGGGATAGAAAGTTGACAGATTAAAAGTGAAAAGGAATAAAGCAAGAGTTACATTTGAGTGGAAAGAGTAGAAAAAAGAAAAAGATAAGAAGAGCCACACTGGGTCAAAGATAAGAAGACCCATACTGGGTCAAACCAATATGCAAGCAGCATAGACACTCTATTCGATAATTAGGATAGTAAATTCAATAACAAACAGTATTGGTTTTGTGATTTGACAACCCCTCCCCCGAAAAAAGAAGTCCCAATGAAAGTGTTTGTTCCAATTTTTTCATGATATTGCCTTGGTTAAATAAAATGTTTAATCATAAAAAGCTTTGTCATTGAAAGCAAAAAAAATCGATTCAACAGGGTTAATAGTCAAAATTTTTTCCCCCTGAATTGGGCAGCACTAGTATAAAGCCCCTTCCCTGGGTAACAGTCCAAAAACATTTATCTTGATAAAAGGCATCTCCACTTACAACTACTACGTCAGAGAAAGGGCGGGACCGCCAGAAGAGGAAGCAGCGCAGACGCAGGGCTCAGAGAAGGGGCGGGACCGCTGGCAGAGGAAGCAGCAGGACAAAGGTAGGCAGCTTCTCCATGATTGGGGGGGGAGGAGGCTGTGGGGGTGCGAGCGGTCCTTCGGGGTGGGGGTGCGAGTGGTCCTTTGGGGTGGGGGTACGAGTGGTCCTGCGGGGGTGGGGGGGTGAATCGGACGTTGGGGGGGGCATCAGTCTTTCAGGGTGGGGACAGAACTTCAAGGGGGGACAGGACTTCAAGGGGGAGAGGAGAGTCGGGGCGGGCGAAAGGAGAGTCAGGGCGGCCAGAGGAGAGTCAGGGCGGGCGAAAGGAGAGTCAGGCGGCGATGGGAGAGTCGGGCGGTGATGGGAGAGTCGTGGCGGCATGCGCGGTATACGGGTGTGCGTGCTATATAAAAATTTATTTACATAAATTACAGTTTCCCGCGCGCTATACCCGTGTGCGTGGTATATGAGTGAAAATACGGTAATGCCTGCACCAATAGCCTGAACGATAAAGGATCAAAATATTTTTTTATGGTTCTTAATTTCCACAATGTAAAAATGCATTTTTGTACCACTAAGGGCTCCTTTTATCAAGGCATGCTATGGGGGTTAGCGCGTCGGACATTTCATCATGTGCTAACCCCTGCGGCAAGTCAAAAAACTAACGCCTTCTCAATGGAGGCGTTAGCGACTAGCACGGCAGGCGGTTTAACGCGCGGTATTCCGTGCGTTAAACCCCTACCGTGCCTTGATAAAAGGACCCCTAAGTTGTGTGTTCTGCTAGTGTTAAATGTCAGTCTAGTGCGACTCCCAGAATTTTGATAGATTAATAATTGGATAGTCATGACCATTAAGATGAAGCAGTAAGTTTGTTATTTTGTCGTTGGGACTAGCCAAGAAAAGTTTGGTCTTTAGGAGAAATGTAGATGCTGAATAAGGTAGGTGATAGCAGAGAACATTGGGGCACAACGGATGGGTTGCTCCATGAATGAGAACAGTTACCGTCACAAATCACTCGACAAGCTCTTTTTTTCAAAAAACCTTGAAACCAGTTCCAGACCCTTCCTGAAAGTCGTATTGTGTCTAAACTCAACAATATTTCATGATCTACTAGATCAAAGGCACTACTAAAATCTAGATAAAGAATTAAAGCACAAGTGCTTTTGCACGGTCTGTGTCTGTGTATGGCCGTCTGGTAGGGGATGGGCTGGGAGGGTGTAGATGGGCTGGAGTAGGTTTTAAACGGAGATTTCGGCAGTTGGAATTCAAGAACAGTACTGGGTAGAGCTTTGGATTTTTGCCCAGAAATAGCTAAGAAAAATTTTTTTAAATTGAATCAGGTTGGGCATATTGGATGGACCATTCGGGTCTTTATCTGCTGTCATCTACTATGTTAAATACACCATGAAGATAATCAAGCATTGAAGTCAGGATGGTCTCCGTACTATATCCTCTTCTAGCAACATTTCATGCTACCGATCTAGGGCAAGCAGTGGTTAACAAGACTAAGAATGTTATAATGCATTTGTATCGCTCCATGGTGCGACCTCATCTGGAGTACTGCGTTGAATTCTGGTCTCCTTATTGCAAAAAAGATACAGCAGTGCTAGAAAAGGTTCAAAGAAGAGCGACCAAGACGATAAAGGGGATGGAACTTCTCTTGTATGAGGAAAGACTAAAAAGGTTAGGGATCTTCAGTTTGGCAAAGATTAAGTCTACAAAATCCTGAGTGGAGTAGAATGGGTACAAGTGGATCGATTTTTCACTCCCATCAAAAATTACAAAATCTAGGGGACACTCTATAGAGTCAGAGGGAAATACTTTTACAACCAATAGGGGGAAATTTTTTTTCACTCAGAGAATAGTTAAGCTCTGGACCGTGTTGTCAGAGGTTGTGGTAATAGTTAAGCTCTGGACCGCGTTGTCAGAGGTTGTGGTAATAGTTAAGCTCTAGAACGCTTTGTCAGAGATTGTGGTAAGAACGGATAGTGTAGCTGGTTTAAAGAAAGGTTTGGATAATTTCCTGGAGGAAAAGTCCATAGTCTGTTGTTGAGAAAGACATGGGGGAAGCCACTGATTGACTTGGATAGGTAGCATGGAATGTTGCTTCTCCTTGGGTTTTGGATAGATACTAGGGACCTGGATTGGCCACCGTAAGAACTGGGCTACCTGGCTTGATGGACCATTGGTCTGACCCAGTAAGGCTATTATTATGTTCTTATGTCTGTCTCAATAACAGGACTATGGACTTTTCCTCCAGGAAATTGTCCAAACCTTTCTTAAAACCAGCTAACTCAAGTTACAGAAACCAGTGAGGAACAAAGTAGAAGGGAAAATTGCAGCTCTGTCCCCCTACTACCACTTAGTATCGTGTCTTCTCTGCAGTAAACTGCAGGGCAGGCCCACAACAGATATTACAGAGTAGGAGCGCAGCCACATGTGGGTCTGAGCTAGCCTAGGCCCATCTACCTTTACCTCAGGCCCACCCAGCAGCCAGATGCACCTTTCTATAGCTGGCAGGGATCTCCAAGCCCCACCAACTGTAAAAATCCTGACTTGGCTCTCCAAGTGTGCCTTTCAGGGGCTCAAAGTGCCACCACCTCGTGAAGGTGCTGTCGGCACTATTCCATGTGAATCAGGAAGTCCGACTGCCTGCATTTCAAGCCACAGGCAAAGCAGGACAAAATACTGGTACAGCTAGATGTCGGAAGGTTAAGCCTTCATTACCTAGAAGTGACAAATGATTTCTGACTTTCAGATCCTCTTTGTCCTAACAAGTCCAAATTGAAGGCATCTGAAGGGAGTTTGTCTGGGGTGACCAGTGGGGCCAAAGTGTGCTCTGGAGATGTCAGAGATGAGCTATTGCCTACTGTTGTTGCCACACACTCCAATAACTATAGATAATGCCATACCATGGAAGACTTGTAACAAATTGGTATATAAAGCTTATAAGAACATAAGAATTGCCATACTGGGACAGTGGCCAACCCAGGTCCCAAGTTGCAAAACAGATTCTATGCTGCTTATCCTAGGAATAAGCAGTGGATTTCCCCAAGCCAACTCAGTAATGGCCTATGGACAACTCTTTTAGGAAATTATCCAAAAATGTTTTTTAAACCCAGCTAAGCTAGCTGATTTCACCACATTCTCCGGCAATGAATTCCAGAGTTTAATTACATGTTGTGTGATGAAATATTTTCTCAGATTTGTTTTAAATCTACTACTTAGTAGCTTTATCACATGTCCCTTAGTCCTAGTATTTTTGGAAAGAGTGAACAAGCGATTCACATCTACTCTTTCCACTCCACATCATATCACCCCTGAGCCATCTCTTCTCCAAGCTGAAGAACCCTAGCCAATTTATCCTCTCCATATAGGGAAGTCGACCCTATATCTTTTTTGAGATATGGCAACTAGAACTGCACACAGTATTTGAGGTGCGGCTATACAAGGGCATTACAGTGCTCCCTCACGAATTCGCGGTCCCGGTCATTCACGGTATTTTCTGACCACGAAGGGGAGGCAGGAGAGGGCAGATGGAGGGCCGGCGAGTGAAGGAAATCACTCGCGGTATGCTCAGACCGGCTCTTCCTGTACTAAAGTTGGGCCTCACCAATCAGGAGCTCCTACCCACTAACATGCAGCATCTGCTCCTCCCTTCCCCCTCTCTCCATTTCCTTCCGCATGTTCCCCTCTCTCTCTCCTACCCATTTCCATGCAGCTTCTGTTCCCCTCTCTCTCCTAGTCATGTCCCTTCAGCGTCTGTTCCTCTCTCTCCTCCCCCTCTCTCTCCACTTCCCTCCCCCTCTCCCACCACTTCCCTTTAAGTGCCTTTTGCGCAGACCAGAAGCTCCCTCCCTCCCAATCGCCGCGGTCTGGGTATCCTCACTTCCCCTCACCTTTGCTGATGATTTTTATTTTTTTTGTCTCCGAGCTTTTCATCAAGTCGCGTGAGGCTGCCCTAAACTTTTCCTCCGACGCAACTTCCTGTTTCCAGTTGCGTCAGAGGAGAAGTTTTAAGCAGCCATGTGCAACTTGTTTAAAGGCTCGAGCAGTGTCTCGGAGACAAGAAAAATGAAACTTGCCAGCAAAGGTGAGTAGAAGGGAGGAAGATGCCCGGATGGTGAGGAGAAGGGATGGAGGAGGCTGCTGGACTGTGCAAAGATGAGGGAGGAAGATGCCCAGATGGTGGCGATCGGGAGGAAGGAGGCTGATGGACCCCGTGATCGCTGACAGCACACGTTCCTTCACTTAACTGCGGAGGACAAGGCCATTCACCGCTCCATGGGACTTCAAATTTTCAACAATTTCCTAAACTTATTTATTCGACAAATTTTTATGTTAACTTTTAACAATATATTAGTGATGTTGTATTTTAAATAGGTATAAGTATTTTATTGAACTGTATTTCTTCACTGAAATGCTTCAGTTTTTTCTTGTTGTAAACCGCCCAGAACTAGGGCGGTATATAAGAAAATAAATTATTATTATCCTCGTACCCATGGCGATCACTTATTTTTTCTTCCCATTTCAGCGGGTTAGCTGCGGGTAACAGCCACTGTGTCATTCTCTACGCCAGTTGTCTGAATCTTTATTTGGCATGATGAGAGTATATAGAGCAGGGGTGGAGAATGAGGGTCACAATCCAGTTGGGTTTTCAGGATTTCCTTAAAGAATATGTATGAGATCTATTTGCATACAATGTATCTCATGCTTATTCATTGGGGAAATCCTGAAAACCCAATTGGACTGCATACCACAAAGGAAGCCAGTGCTGCTGCCTTAATATCCAACGCCAAAGCTTCAAATTGCCTTTTGAGGATCAGATCCAGCCTGCAGTTCTGCACATCCTTCAGTACGATTCCACCTTCACTGGGAAGAGAAGTTCGCTTAGTAACCTGTACCACCAAGGAAGCAACCTTAGGTGGCATAAACAATTGCTGAAGTTGGGAGCCATGGGGTATAGCTTTGTCGTTGCCCTAGCCCCTCACAAGGGCCCCTATGGTGCTTCCCAATGCTCTCTCCATATCATGTGCACGAGCAGATTGCAGAAGCTCTAAATCTAGTTCCTATAGGGCAGGGATCTCAAAGTCCCTCCTGGAGGGCCACAATCCAGTCAGGTTTTCAGGATTTCCCCAATGAATATGCATTGAAAGCAGTGCATGCACATAGATCTCATGCATATTCATTGGGGACTGGATTGCGGCCCTCCAGGAGGGACTTTGACACCCCTGCTATAGAGAGTCTGCAATGACTTCATTTAAGTCAGCGGGCTCGAAAAGCCTGCACAGAGTTGGATCCTCTCACTGGTCTCTAGGAAGCCCCAGTAACTTTTAAAAAGCCCACATCTACTCCACCCCAATGTCTCCCAAAGACATTAATGGGATGTACTCATAGTGCTGCCATGGGCTATGCCTGCATCAGCTCTCACTGTAGCTGGAGAAAGGAAAAGCTTTTTGCAAGCAGAATGTTCAGAGGCTTGTCTCTTCAAGCTGCCTTTTACACAGGCTGAAAAGGCAGAAACCCTCTACTCCATCAGTCTCCACACAATTCTTCATGGGTGGGGAGAACTCAGCTGGCAACCGCAAGGTCTCCAGACCAGTGTAGGGCCAATTTCAGCCTGCGCTCATGTGCCTCAAAGACATCCAGGTGAGAAGACTCCCCAGGGCTGAACCCCAAGCTGATCACGTGTTAGGGCAGGCTGGCCAGACAGGTTCCCTGTAGCAAGGGTGGCCCGCTCAGCTAGAGATCTCAGATCACTGACTCCATAATTTTTGCCAGGCAAAGTTGTCCCAGGACTACCGAGAACCTCTACTACACCCAAAGTCTCAAACAAATGTTGGATAAAACCCCAAAATAATTTATAACAGAGCAAATGAAGAGACACCTTCTCACTTGCTTGCAGAAAGAAAAAACTGAGGAGATAGGGCAGTGCCCAGTGATGCAGGGAGGCGGATTTGAAAATGTAGATTATTCCTTCTGCAGTACACTTCTCCCTCTGTATTCATGGGGGTTAGGGGCTGAGCCGGCCCGTGAATATGGAAAATCGCAAATAACTTTTAGGGCCAACTCTGACCCAACCCTGCCTCCCCCTCCTGCATCCTGGACCTTCCCAGACCTTACCTGGTGGTCTAACGGTGAAGTGGGGCAGAAGCGCTTTTTCTACGCTCCTGCCCCATGCAGAGCCGTCAACAAAAATGGCTGCTGTGAGACCACGGGAACTCATGGCAACCATTTTTGTTGATGGCTCTGCACAGGGCAGGAGCACAGGAAGATCGCTCCTGCCCCGCGTCACCACTAGACCACCAGGTAAGGTCTGGAGAGGTCCGGGATGCAGGAGGGAGGCAGGGATGGATCAGAGGCAGCTTTTTAAAAAAAATTACTATCGTTTGGGAAGCAAAAAACAGCGAATAATTGAAGTTGCGAGTAATAAACCCGCGAATACAGAGGGAGAAGTGTACTCACATGTGAAGATGCACTACCTACAGGTCCAGGACTCGTGTGTTTTTTGCATTGGAATCAGGGTTTTATTAAACTGTTTTGTAAGCAAACAAACAAAAAAAGAATCTGGAGATTAAACCTGCCCAGGAGCCAGCACTGCTAGAAGGGTCCTCATCCATCCAAAACATGTATATTCTTCATCTTTAAATAAGAGTACACACACAGGCACACCCAGGTGGTAGGTAACTCTACCTTGCATACATCTGTATAAAGCAAGTGCATAGTTTAATCTTTGCTGATTTGGCTGGAATTTCAAAATGGGAAAAAAAAAGCTGAAGACTACTTCAGAGAAATTTTATATAGTTACACCTGCAACTTTCATTAACAAATTTTCAGGGTTCATTTACTCATTATGTCCTCAAAAGGAGTGGAATTGAGAAGTGGCCTAGTGGTTAGAGCTGCTTCCTCAACATCCTGATGTTGTGAGTTTGATCCTAGCCTGCTCCCTGTGACTCTGGGCATGCTATTTAACTCTATTGCCCCAGATACCACAGTTAGATCATGAGCTGGGACAGATAGGGAAAGTACTTAAAAAGAGTACCCGATTACTAGTCAGTGTATTATAAACTGTTTGGGTAAATCACTTCATGAAAAGGCAGTTAATAAATCCCAATAAATAAATTTTAGACTATACTTCTCCCTCTGTATTCCCGGTTTCAGCATTCGCGGTTTCAATTATTCACGGTTTTTAGCTTGCTGGCTCCTCCCCCCCAATTACGTCAGCTTGCATAGAGAAATTGTTGATGCCAAGCGTTTACAGAGAAAATCACTGATTCCCAGCACTTTCTTCACCGTGTTTTGCCTCTCCTTCAGGAACAGGCCAGGTCTCCCACCATGTTAGTCGCGGTTTCACCCATATTCACGATGGTTTTTAATAGAAAACAATATGAAAAAGTTATTCATGATTTTTCTGTATTTGCGGTTCTGTTAATCCCCTATCACAGCGAATACGGAGGGAGAAGTGTATGCACATAAATTCAAAATCCACCCCCACGAATGTCTCCAAGCAGTCTGGGCAAGTTATGGCTACACAGGCTGAATATTAGGGGAGGGAAAGCTGTATACACAAACAGCTGCATGAATGTCACTTCTATCCTTGGCGGGCTATATATAACATTATGTAATGTAAAAATCAAAAATGCAGAGAGTTCCACAGACTTTCAGTGATAAGTAAAATTTTAACTAAAAACAATGGGAATTGCTAGAGTGGCTATTCTGAAAATATACAGTATTAACAAAACTCCAATGCAATGACATTTTCTGGGTATACATCCCACAGTCTTATGGGCCACATTTGGCTCATAGTTGCTTACCCTGCTGAATATGCTCTCGGAGGGAACCGAGAATGGGGAGGTGGCGTCCGGGTGTGTGTGTGGCAGGAGGAAGTTGGCATCCCTCCTGCCGTTACGTTAGTTTTTGGGTGGGACCAATGGCAGGAGGGCTATCATTTTTTTTTTTAAACACGGCTGCAGGGCAAATTTTTGGGGGGGTTTGGGGAAGGAGCTTAGAAGTAGTAGAGATGGCAGGAGGGAGTGGGAACTCTCCTGCCATAATTTTAAGAGCCCGGAGTAAGGTACGGGGAGGGGTGGGCCGGGTCTGGCTAGGCTGATGGCGGTTTTGCAATGGCAGGAGGGAGTTGGCATCCCTCCTGCCATATTTGCGGGGATGGGGTGGGCAGTGTTGGGCCCTTTGGCAGCAGCGGATTTTGGGTTAAAACCATGGGCTTGCTCTGCTAAAAAGCATTGCGAGCCCGTGGTTTTAAAGGGCAGAAGAGGGCAGGAGAGTCCGCTAGAAGTGACTGGTCTTTAGCAGTCACTTTCTTTTCCGATTGGCAAGCCCAATCGGTGTTAGCCAAAGTGTTTAGTGAATCACTGCCCTCCCAAATTTGCATGCACAGATCGGGATGGGATCGCTAAACACTTTAGTGAATCGGATCGGAGGGAAATCGGGTCGCAAAGGGCTCGCAAACCGATCGGTACACGATTGGTTTGCTTTGTGAATCTAGCCCCTAGTATGAATAAGTTTACCTTTAAAATTTCTTTTTTCTTTTTTTACAATGTACTTTTAACAAATTCTACAGATGCCACGAAGATCTAGAATACATAAATTTATCGAAAAGAGAATTTTTTTTCTAATTCAAAACTAAACTAAAATTTCATAGACTTCCTGCAGACTGAAATATAATAATAATAATAATTTTATTCTTATATACCGCCATACCGAAAAAGTTCTAGGCGGTTCACAACAAGGTGAGCTAATACATAGGATACAGATAAAATACAAATTAGAATGATGGACTTAAAAACAGAGAATTTTATAGTTTTTCACTTCTTCCATTCTGTAAGCTTGTATTCGATGACTTTGTATGGTGACCACTTTGCTGATTGTCCACCACCTCCTGTTGTAAACCGCCTCAAACTATCATGGCTTTGGCGGTATATAAGAATAAAATTATTATTATTATTATAAAGACAGAAAACATTTATAATGCAAAAAATACCAGCATGGCAGGGAAAGAAGTAATACATAGAACAGATAAAATACATCAAGTTAAATGTAAAAAACTTGATTGAAAAAATGAAGCAGAATGCATTAAGATACCAGCCTATCAAAGAGTTGAGTCTTTAACAATTTTCTAAAATCAAGATAGGAAGAGACCTCTAACATAATTTTTCCAAGCCATACATTCAATTTAGTGGCTTGAAATGAGAGGGTTCTCTCATGGAACTTCTTATAATGACAGGATTTTAATGTACTTTCAAGTGTTTAAAAATTGAAAAACAAGCTACAGCTATACAGTCCAGCTTATGATTAGCTGCGGGTAACTGGGGCCATGTTTTTTTTCTTGAGATTGTGCATTTTGGGAGATAATTGTATAAGGAAGGTGCCAAGAAAATACAAATGACCAAGAAAACACAAATGACCACAATAATCATCATGTAAATACCAATATTCTATTCTATAACATGGTATGAATTTTGAAGGGGGAGCACATGGGTGAAGTCTAGGTGGAGTGCTCTTGCATGTTACAGAGTACTTACTACTGTATAAATGCTTAAGCCTAGAGAGCTTTAAATCGGCTCTATGGCTTGTGCCCGAATTGTAGGCATATAAAAAATTGCACTTCTATTATAAAAATGACATCCAAAATGTCTATTTATGCTAAATATGTGTTATACTTATATATAGCAGAGTTTTCTGGAACATTCTGAATTGGTAACTTTTGTGAAAAGGCTTTCTAGAAAATTTACTAAGGTAAAATTATGTCCTTACCTGATAATTTTCTTTCCTTTAGTCACAGCAGATGAATCCAGAGATTAGTGGGATTCCATCCATCAGCCAGCAGGTGGAGATAGAGAGCACTGAGTTGTCCTCAGGTACATTTTGGATGTACAGCCTCCTGGCCAACCAGTATAGGTCTTCTCAGAACAGTTGAACTAAGCACTTAAAAGGCATGAAACTCCTCTCCCTCACATGTGCTACCTGAACCACTGATGCTTTAAAATCGAGAATGCCCAAACTGCACCTGAGAGCAACAAACCCTCCAACAGGGTGGGGCTCTGAATTCATCTGTTATGACTAAAGGAAAGAAAATGATCAGTAAGGACATAATTTTACCTTCCTTGTCATCGACTGCAGATGAATCCAGAGACTAGTGGGATGTACAAAAGCAGTCCAAACGTAGGGAGGGAAATAAACAAGCTAACCCTCATAGCACATGTGAGCAGGAGCAATCCTCACCTGAGAGCACCATGCAATGGAATTCAGAGGCACAGTGCCACTCCACGAATAGTATGAGTACCAAGCAGCATCCCATCGTGACAAGAGATGACTCTCCATCTAACTGAAGCCCTCTCAAAGAACAAAGACCATAGGGCTCTCACAGGAGGCAAACTGCTGACCAAAGTCAAGATGAATGCCAGAGGAGAGGCAAGGCATCCCCTTGTAGCCAGACACTATTCTGTACCTGCACAACGAAATGTCAAGTGGCTTTCCTAGAGTCCCAAGGAGATAGATACAGTGGCAACCTCAGGGCACTGAGATAGCTGGTCCAACCTGTAGTGTCCACCTCCACATGGATGAACCAAGAAGGAGTGGAAAGAACAAACTCTGAGCAAGAGAGAAAGAGCTGAAAAATAGCCCGCAATTAACTTAGCCACAGCTGTCAGCCGGCCAGGACTAAACAAGGTACACTCAGGCCGTAAGTGAAATGGAGCCCTGCCCAAAGTCAACCCACCGACCGTGCGGTGGCGACTGGGGCCAGCTGGTCTGAGGCAGTAAAGGCAGCACTGCTAGAGGCAGCATCCCTTCTTCAAGAGAAGGTCTGACGGCGGCGGTGCCAGCCCCCCCCCCCCCAAGCTGCGTCAGGAGGGAAGGTCCTGGCCCGACTGTCCTCAGGGCCTCCTACTGCCCGCTGCTACCCAACCTAGCTGCAACAAGTGGACTCTGGCAAAGCACAGGTGCCATGACACCACTCACCCATACCACAACAGTCAACCTGGACCGGAGCAGGGAGCAGGAAGCAACATCGCAGCATACTGACAGTCTTCCACTCACCTGCACTGGGAACCGTGACTACCCGCCCTGCCGAAGCTCATGAAGAGCAACTTGGGCCTCGTAGCCCTTCCCTATGCATGAAAGGCATAACAAAACTCCTCCTACTGGTGCCTCTCCGAAGAGAACGGCGACCTCTGTAGCTCCACGCCCACAGAACGAGTGAGCTTATGGGTTCTACAGGTGAGGAGGGTAGGGAAGGAACCTGGGAGAGCCCAGGTGTGCCTCCCAAAGTTGGCACCATACAACCAACATCCCGCAGCTTAACTGAGGCCTGAGCCACAGAACCAGGAATTTGTCTCTTTTCTGATCTAGGAAACTGAAGCCAGTAGCTGCCAAGAATGGCTTGAAATCCACCGCAGAATCCAGGAGCTGAGAGGAACCCATCCATTCAGCCGTCCAATAGGGAAAGGGACCTAGGAGGGTCCAGGTGGTACCCTGAAGAGGGTGAGGTAGGGACGCTGGGAGGGCCCAGGTATACCTCCAAAGCTGGCACCATCAGCTAGAACACCCCTCTTTCCAATAGCCAAGGCTGGCTCGAAATCCACTGCAGAATCCAGGAGCTGTGAGGAACCCATCCATCAGCCTGCTGGATATAGAGTATACTGGTTGGCCAGGAGGCTGTGTAACCAAGATATACCTGAGGACAACTCAGTGCTTTCTACCTCCATCTGCTGGTTGATGGATGTAATCCCACTAGTCTCTGGATTCATCTGCTGTTGATAATAACATAAGAGCACAAGAATTGCCGCTGCTGGGTCAAACCAGTGGCCCATCATGCCCAGCAGTCCGCTCACGTGGGGGCCCTTAGGTCAAAGACCAGTGCTTTGAGTCCAGCCTCACCTGCGTGCATTCCAGTATAGCAGGAACTTGTCCAACTTTGTCTTGAATCCCTGGAGGGTGTTTTCCCCTATAACAGACTCCGGAAGAGCGTTCCAGTTTTCTACCACTCTTTGGGTGAAGAAGAACTTCCTTACGTTTGTATGGAATCTATCCCCTTTTAATTTCAGAGAGTGCCCTCTTGTTCTCTCTACCTTGGAGAGGGTGAACAACCTGTCCTTATCTACTAAGTCTATTACCTTCAGTATCTTGAATGTTTCGATCATGTCCCCTCTCAGTCTCCTCTTTTCAAAGGAGAAGAGGCCCAGTTTCTCTAATCTCTCGCTGTATGGCAACTCCTCCAGCCCCTTAACCATTTTAGTCGCTCTTCTCTGGACCCTTTCGAAAAGTACCGTGTCCTTCTTATGTACAGCGACCAGTGCTGGACGCAGTACTCCAAGTGAGGGCGCACCATGGCGCGGTACAGCGGCATAATAACCTTCTCTGATCCATTGCATATAATGTAATACTTATATTCTGGACAATCCAAAATGCCATACTTGTTAAGTGTTTAAAAGTTTTACTATGGTCTACGCAGATCCGTTATCTAATCTGGCATTTTACTTGACCTACATACTATATTTGCTCAAATATAAACTGACCCGAACATAAACCGATGTAACCTATCCCCCCCCAAAAAAAAAAGGAGGATAAAAGACTCAAATATAAACCAGGGAGTTAATATTCAAGAGCAGTGACTTATCAAGCTCTGCACTCTATTCCTCCTCCCTCCCTGCTCTGCCAGGCTCAGCATCCTGCCCCATCACTTACTCCCTCCCCTGCCAGTCTCTGTACCCAGCCCCCCTCCCACCTGATGCCTTGTGGGCCTACATCGGGCTTGCCGTAAGTCCTGGTGGTCCAGTGGTGGGCCGAGACAGGAGGGTTCCCTTCAGCCTCCTGTTCCAGCCGATTCTAAGAATTTTTACCTTCCTCTAGCCTTCCTTACCTACCTTTAGAATCCCTAATGGTTCAGCGGTGAACTGTAGCAAGAGCGACCTTCCTTTACTCCTACCTGTGCAGAGCCGCTAGCTGATTAGCCATGACCCACCGCTGGACCACCGGGGACTTACAAGGTACGCCGGGCAGGGAGAGGGAGGTAAAAGTTATTAGAGTCGGTCAGGACAGGAGACAGAAGGGAACCCACTTGTCTTGGCCTACTGATGGACCACCAGGTCTCATGGGAGGCCAGGCAGGTTTGGGAGGGGGCGGGCCAGCGCTGACCCAAATATAAACCGAGACCCCCATTTTTGGGCCATTTGTTTAACCCCAAAATCTGTTTATATTCAAGTACTTTCAGACATTTCTTTATTGATTTTAAACTTTTTTTATAACTACCAATAAAATCAATAAAAAATGGTAACAAAACAAGGAGCAACATTTTCTATTCACAGCAGATTCCCTATACCTCACACAATCTATAAATGCCATCCTGTCTCTTTTGACAAACACATTTGGGGTATAATGAATCCCTTGAATAAAAGCTAAAAATAAACCTCCCACTAATATAACAGAGATGAGAGCCAAGGATGTCAATATACATATCTTCTCAAAATTCTTTGGAAAAGTTAAATACCAGTGTCAACCTATTTGTATATTAGGCTAACAGCCACTGTAGTTTATTATGGGGTGGATTTAGGAGCATTTCAACATCACCTTCACAGAAGACACCAATGGCAAATTGCTCACTCCTCCCAAGTCTGACCTATATATTATGCAAGAAAAGCTCTACATAATTTAAAAAATCACCCCACACTGTCTCAAAAGTTGTTTCAAGCAGTTAAACTGAAGTATTTGATGGGGGGGGAGAAATGTTTGTCTATATCTATATACATATACACACACTCTTACTAGGCATAGTTTTATTAAAAGGGCTCTTAAAAAAAACTTAAGTGAGACTATTTCAAGTTTTCTGGTCTGCACAGGCCATTCCAAGTGGTGTGGTTTGGGCAGAATTGTGTAACGAACATTTCCAGAACTGCCATAATTTGCACACAACTGGAGCTCATTACAGCCTTCTGCTTTATAAAGGGCACATAGGTACCTTTTTAGAAATTGTGCTCACTGTAGTTTCAATGTCACATTGAAACAAATTCAAAGCTTTATATGTTATCAAACTGCTCTAAAATTATATAGACATCTGTTTTTTGTTTTTACCAACAAATGATGAAATAGTGACTCTTTGGCACTGTAAAATCTGAAAATATTTTGCAGCCCACATCTTGATCCAGGCACACAGAGCTCTGAGCTACAGGGCAAGGGGATGTCCCACAGATGCAGTGCATTCTGGCCCAAGGATAGAGGGAAGAGAAAACAGCATTCTCCATTTGAAAAACATAGTGCCACCACCCTGAGTGAAATCAACAGCGCGACAACTGGCTGCTAGGCACCACAGCACTCAAAGCGAGTGTACTCAGAGCCATTGCTCCCTTACTTAAAACCAATAGGAGGAAACCATTTTTTTCACTCAGAGAACAACTGAGCTCTGGAACGCTTTGCCAGAGGTTGTGGTGAGAGCAGATAGCGTAGCTGGTTTTAAGAAAGGTTTGGACAATTTCCTGGAGGAAAAGTCCATAGTCTGTTATTGAGAAAGACATGGGGGAAGCCACTGCTTGCCCTGGATCGGTAGCATGAAATGTTGCTACTCTGGGGATTCTGGAATCTTGCTACTCTTTGGGGTTCCAGAATCTTGCTAATCATTGAGATTCTAGAATGTTGCTACTCCTTGGGTTTTGGCCAGGTGCTAGTGACCTGGATTGGCCACCTTGAGAACGGGCTACTGGGCTTGATGGACCATTGGTCTGACCCAGTAAGGCTATTCTTATGCTCTTATACTTTACCAAACCAACATCTCCCCCTCCCATCAATATGGCCTCCCCACTCTTTGCCCCTCTGTCTACAAACTAAGGCAGCAAATTATGCCTGTTTGACAGCAAATTCATTATCAGCCTGCAGCACAATCTTGGTTAGGAGAAGCAGCAGCTGTTTTCAGCACAAGAGCAACAGATAATTTAACTGTGTAGCTGCAGTAGGGAAAGCCAGCTGATAAAGCACATTTTGCTGTGGCTTATTCTTCACAGAGGTGCGCAGGAGCTTTGGCAGTATCAACCTTATCATCACTAGCAGGTAACATATAACTTCTCTTATGTGAGAGGAAGTGAACAGAATTTACCATACCGAACTCTGCCAACAAGCAAGACTTGAGCTATTAAAATAGCTCAGCTACACACCGTTTTCCAAAATTAAAATACCGGTACACTGCAAAAGTTGAACTTCAGCTACTGGATGAAGGAGGGCTTTTCTATTTGGTTTGTTTCAATGGGGGTGGCTGCCGCCTCTTAGCTGCAAGTCATATTCCACAATTAGAAGGGCAGCTGGCTAGGGGTGACGAGTTGGCTCCATTTTGGTAAGAGAGGCAGATTCCAGTCTTGGAATACCCCCTTCTCATATATGGACTCAGTCTTGGGTTTTCATTGATAAAAAGCAAGATTATAAATCCATGTGGGCTTTATGGGATTCAAAAATATTTTCTAGAGAACTGATCTTATCCTCTCAAACATAACCAGGAGGTCATCTTAACCCCCACCAGCAAGCCCATCTGTGATAATATGACTGTGTGAAGGTGGTGCAGGAAGAGAGGTCGCAGGAGGTAGCTTTCGGTTTCAAGCGTCTGGTCTTAATTACACTCCTCAAGCCGAAATGCCACAGGTCATTAGTCATTCCTGCAGGGATGTGCTCGGGCACAGAAGGGGCTGACAGAAACATGCTAAAATGCCACCAAAGAGGGCATGAAAGGGCTTGGCTTCAGTGGCAGTCAGCTATCCCGCCTTCTGTCAGTGGGGAATCTCAGCCCCTTCACCAGGGGAGGGGGAGTGAACAGAACTCCAAAGGGCACACACACGTACTACCCTGGAGCACTAGCTAATCTCCATCTATCTCTACAGATAAATCATACTAGAGAATAACAATGTGACAGAATTTGTCACTGTCCCTATCACCGCGGCTAACCATCCTGTGTCTATCTCAACCTCGGTCCTTCTACACCAGCATTCTTCAATGCAAGGCTGGAGGGTCAGTGGCTGAGCCCATTCATAGACCAATTCTTCTCTCTCTCTCCTTAAAGAATGACATGGGGATGGTTTTCTGCGGTTATCCATGGGACGGGATTCTAGCTGAAAGTAATATTGTACTTTCAGGCTGCTAACAGGAAACGTGCGTAAGTCCTTTATAACAGTGGTTTTCAATCTAGTCCTCGGGAACTACCCGGCCAGTGGGTTTTCAGGATATCCACAAGGAATAAGCCAGATATGTATTAGCATGCACTTCCCCCCACTGCAGGGAAATCTCTCTCAAGCATATTCAGTTAGGGTATTCTGAAAACCTAACTGGCCAAGTGGTCAACGAGGACAGGGTTGAAAACCATTGATTAACTAGGGGGGTGGGTCAATGGAGTGGGCAGACTCGATGGGCCTTGGCCTTTTTCTGCCGTCACTTTCTATGTTTCTATGTTAAGACACTGCATACAGCTCAACTGCAAGCACCTCTGTGCACACCACACTAAACCAGCACCAGTTGCAGCTATCTCCAGAAAATGAACTCATTGCAACAGTTAAATCGTACTGTTTTTCATGTACAAGGCTATTACGGTGGATATTTTTGAAGGCTCTCTCCATACGTTTTGCTCTATAAACAGAGAAGTGTGGGTTGGGGGTGTGATTTTAAGAGTGGCTCTTCTCCCAAGCCTTAAATACATGCGGTGACCAACTTATCCCTTTCCTCTGTACTAGTGCTGCCCGATTCAGGAAAAAAAATTTCGATTCGATTCAGCCTATTGAATCAATTTTTCCTGCCCAATTGGGTGGTTTTTTCCAAACATCCTGGTGGGTTTATTTTATAGCCTCTTCACCCTCTTTGCCCTCTCCTACCCACCCTGGTCCTGTGGTGTAAACAAAATAAACAAACAAAAAATACTTTTCCTCTCTCTATTAAATCCTAGCTCACGTTTGCGGTCCAACACCAGCTCTGGAGGGATACACATTTCAAATCTGACATATTGTAATCACAAAACAGAAAACAAAATTATTTTTCCTTCTTTTTGTTGTCTGGTCATTTTTCAAATGGTTGTCTTCTGATCAGGCTCTCCTTTCTTTGTGCTAACCATCCATCTTCCATCTCTGTCCTCCCCTTCTGTTTCCCTTTCCTCCCCTGGAGGTCTGGCATCTTTCCTTTTTTTCATTTCCATCTCCCCGCAGCTGCAGCGATGGACCCCCACCATCCACAGATCTACCATCTCTCCTTTTCTCATCTACCCTTTCAACCAGCATCTCTCTTCTTTGTCCCTGTTCCTATGCTCCCTCCATACCCAGCATCTTATCTCTCCCCATATCCAGCTTCTTCTTTCTCTCTTCCTTACCTCCTATATCCCCTTCCCCAGGTACAGGCTTTCTCCTACTATCGCTCTTGCCATCCTGCACCTTGCCCACCTACTTTGGAGCAGTATCTGTCCCTCTTGTACCCTTGCATTTCTCTCTCCCTCTATCCATTAGTCCAGCACCTCTCTTCTGCTTTCCTCCCCCTCTTTTTGGTCTCTCTCTTCCCTTCACTTCACCCCAGGTCTGGCATCTCCCCTCTCCTCTCTTACTCCTTCCTCCTCCTCCCTCTGCACAGGCCTGCCTCCCTGCCCTGAAGGCCTGCTCCCCGCCACAAAGACCTGTTTCCCCCCCACGAAGGCACTTTCTCTCTTCCTCCCCGCGCGAAGGCTTGCTCCCTCCATGAGGCTTGCTCTCCCCCCTCCCGCCAAAGGCACATTTTCTCCTCCTCCCCGCCACGAAGGCCTGCTACCCCCGGCAAACGAACGCCTGCCCCTGCCGCCGCGAAGGCACATTTTCTCCTCCCCCCCACCGCGAACGAACGCCTGCTCCCCCTGCAGCCTGCACCTTCTCCGCTCTTACCTTCTTAACGCTAATAGGGCAGCTTGCAGGCTCGCTGGTGTTATAGCGATCCCTGCAGCTGCCCGTGGTCCTCAGCAGCACGTTCTCTCTGCCGTGATCCTGCCCCTGATGTTAGAGCAGGGGCAGGACGTAGCAGAAAGAACATGCCACTGAGGACCATGGGCAGTTGCAGGGATCGCTATAACACCAGCGAGCCTGCAAGCTGCCCTATTAGTATAAAGGAGGTAAGAGTGGGGAAGCTGGAGGAGGCAAAAGCGGGCAAGCTGGGGGAGGCCTTTCTGATCGACCCTCCCCCCTCAAGCAGGAGCAGCAGCGGATGGCCAGCAAGAGGCAGCGCTGCAGCTCCTTTTTTATGAAGGCATGGGGGAAGGGTCGGCTATTGAATTGAGGCCGATTTTTTAAAAAATTGAATTGATTCGAATCGATTCACCTGATTCGAATCGTGAATCAGGCAGCACTACTCCGTACCCAGACTAGCTTGCTGCACGCTCTGTAACTTGGACCAGTTCCTTCTCTTATTTAATTGCACATACTGTATAATTTGGTTTAAGTTTAGCTACCTAATGGTTAGTGCAGCGGCTTGGAACTCTGGGGAAACTGGGTTCAATTTTCACTGCAGTTCCTTGTGACTGCAACCTTCTATTGCCCCAGGTATAAGTATCTCTATATCAGTGGTCTCAAACTCGCGGCCCACCAGGTACTATTTTGAGGCCCTCGGTATGTTTATCATAATCACAAAAGCAAAATAAAAAGTTTCTTGATCTTATCAGGGGAGAGACATTGCATGGCGACACCAGGAAATACTTCTTCACCGAGAGGGTGGTAGATCGATGGAATGGTCTTCCGATACAGGTGATTGAGGCCAGCAGTGTGCCTGATTTTAAAGCTAAATGGGATTGAATGGTGGGTTCTCTTCGCAAAGGGAGGTAGGGGAGGGTCATTGGTGTGGGCAGACTTGATGGGCCTTGGCCCTTATCTGCCGTCACTTTCTATGTTTCTGTCTCTTTAACTATAAATTACAATAATATTATTAAGACTTACCCAAAAGGAAAGATTTATAAACTATAAAGAGTTTTACCTCATGCAAAATTGTCATTTCTTTAATAAGACATTTTTTTTTTTTTTTTTTGCGAGGTCCTCCAAGTACCTACAAATCCAAAATGTGGCCCTGCAAAGGGTTGGAGTTTGAGACCACTGCTCCATATAATATGTAAACCACTTTGATTGTAATCGCAGAAAGGTGGTATTATCAAGTCCCAATCCCTTTCCTAATTTTTCCCAACTGACTTTATATATCTGCACTTGGCTCCTCGGCTCCCGGTAAGGATGTTTCCTTGTAATGTAGGAACAGCATTAACATCATAACTCTGTTATTTGAATGTTCTATCAAGTGTATCATATTATATCTCTGATTGAATGTTCCTCCATGTTGTCTATTATGGTATCATATTTATGTCATAATGAAACTATCAGAAATATACATGTTTAACAACACTGCAGCACTGCATTTTATGTTTGAATGTGCCATTTATTATGTTTACTGTATATTTGGTCATTTTTACTATTATGAGGTTGACAAAAAAAAAGTTTCACATTAAACTAAATTTGCTCTACACCCTCCTTGGGTGAACCTCCATAATAAGTGGTTAATAAATTCCAATAAACTAAAAAAAAAAAAAGGGATGGATGTTTGTTTTATGTATGTGTGTGGGGGCCCCCAACATTGCTGCATTCCGGCTCAGGTATCCAATACTAGATAGAAGATGGACATGTCGCTTCTAAAAATGTACTTCGAATAAGCATAGTATAAAGTGTGCCCATTTATGGTTCTAGTCCAGGGGTGGGCAACTCCGGTCTTCGAGGGCCGGAATCTAGTCGGGTTTTCAAGATTTCCCCAATAAATATACATGAGCTCTATTTGTATGCACTGCTTTCAATGCACATTCATTGGGGAAATCCTGAAAACCCGACTGGATTCCGGCCCTCGAGGACCGGAGTACCCACCCCTGTTCTAGTCAAACAAAAGCAAGGGTCCCTAAAGTTGGTGCTCTGTTGAAGGAAGCACTGTCCATGTGCAGGCAAACTCTCCACTCTAATAAAGCTGCAGCAGGAATACTGCTCAATCTATTTTTGGTGAGGAGGGTGAAGGAAGCAGTAGTAGCTGGGAGGGGGTGGGGGAGGGAGGGGTGGGGAGGGACCTGGCACCACCAGGTGGATCCCGAGAATAGGCAGATGGAACCTAAATTACCCCCTGCTCAACTGAATTGGGAAACCCAGAACAGTTGCAATGCATTTTTTTTTTTTATTGAAAATATTTCTTACAATGTTACAAACAAAGTAAAGACATGGATCATTTAAACATAATAGTAAGAAATAATAATACAATGTTTAAAATAAATCAACAAAGAAAAATCCATTTAGCCCAACAATTTTGGGAGGAAACCTTCATTTGTTGAAACTAGAAACATCTTGGAAATCAAAAAGAAAACCAGTATGGGAGGAGGAAAGACGACCACCCTTCCCCCTCTATTTTCCTTACTATCAAAAAGCGGTATCATATACTAGCACCCCATTATTTGAAAAAATCATACAAAATCAGCTAGGTTTTCCTACCCTGAAGAAAAGATTCTAACTGTAATGGGTCCCAGAAAACGTAATCTTTATCTTGGATATGTAGAAGACATTTGAAAGGGAATTTAAGGAAATAAGCTGCTCCCAACTCGATAGCTTTAGGTTTCAGTGCCAAAAAGACTTTCCTCCTAAGCTGTGTAGCTCTTGAAACATCAGGGAAGATCAAAACTTGATCTCCACAAAATGTTTTTTCTCTATTTCAAAAATGAAGTTTCATGATAAGAGAACAGTAGCATGTGAGCAACTGCCTGCTGGAGATAGAGAAGGGTTATTCCATGTCAAGTGATCAAGGGCTCCCTGCATGACCATCACGGATTTTGATAAAACTTTATGCACAAAGTCCCACATGTCTCAAACGAATTTTGGTAAAGTTTTAGTTTCGCCTGTGGAATATTCGTGGAGATATAGCCATTTCTTTGACCCCATACTGCAATGACATACAGTACAACAGTGACATTCTGACAACTTTGAGGCACAATATCTCCCGAGCTGTGTTTCCAAAAAAACTGAAACTTAGCTACCCTGCACAACTTTTGGAGCTCTATTCAGTGCTACCAATAATAATTTTTGTCGAGCACTGAGTGAATGGTTGAATTACAGTAAACTTGGCCGAAAAAAATTAGTGCTCCAAAAAAAGTCAAAGTTTGACATTACTTAGCTCCCACAATAATTGAGTAATAAATGCGAAATTTGGCACATAATGTCTCAGTACAACGTTGTTTTCAAAAGTACAATTTCAACTTCCAAGCTCTTTCCATTAGTTTACAAATTAAGTGTAAAGTTGCTAATTTGTGTAAAAAGGCCAAAAATAGGGTATTTTCAGCCTGCTTTTACAGAAAAATACCTTTCAGAAACTCTTTCAAATCAGTCTCATTAGAAAGAGCATATTTCAAACCCCCTAGAAAAGTGGACTTCATTTTTCAACGCAGGTTAGCAATGCCCGAAAAAGGGGGACAAAGTTGGGAGATGTCACCATGGCTACGGCCTATGTTTTAAATTATGTCACTTTTCACACTGTTTTTCCCTGTTTATTTTTACTCAAGCTTTGGGTACAATTATAGTGTTCTTAATTAATGATTATTCCTAACTAGAAATTGAGGTGATAATTTTGTTGCATGCAGATCACAAATTACAACTTGTTTTCTTTTTCAGATCCACATTATTATTAATTCAGTTTAAAATGGATGCCAACGAATCGACTAATAATAATCCTTTTCTGCCAGACTGTGCCATTGGGCAAAAATTGTTGTCAAAGTGTCATGATGGCACATTTTATTCTAAAAAATGTGGGCTCATTTTTTTACATAATTTGTCAACTGATGAAAAATTGCTTATCACTCGGCGCTCTGAAGTTGAACTGATGGATAAAGACCAAATCTGCCTCCACCACAAAGCAAAGTATCTCGACAAATACGAATTAAAGCAAACATCGTGTTGTAATCCATTTGAAAAGAAAAATCACATTGTTCAAAGTGGATTGTTAAAAGTCGATCTTGCCATGTCTAATGATTTTAGAAAAGTGGCAAAAATAAATATCAAGCCAGGTCAGAAACTTTGCAGTAGGTGCAAAGCCCAATACGTTTCAATGAGTGAAGCTACTGCAGCATCTTCATCTTCAGACGATTTTGATATCAGCATCTCCAATGCAGTTGATCAAAGCTTGACTGCTTTAGGAACCTCTCCATTGAAAATTCGAAGGTTAGCTAGTAGAGATAAAGCCGGCTATGTGATACGAAAAATTGAACGTGTGCAGAATGTGATAGCCAAGAAGATTACATCTGCTGCTGGAGTTTCAGCTGAAGAAGTTGGGCCGTCTCGTCAGTCTGTAGAATGCAAGTTATGCGAAGATTACACTGACCTCATTGAAGAAATGAAAACGAAAATTGCAATATCCAACAGGTCAATGAAAGTTCAATTATTGACGAATGCCCCAAAAAGTTGGTCAATAAAGGAAACAGCAATGAAGTTTGGCGTTTCAGAGCGCATGGTCAGAACAGCCCAAAAAGTAAAGAAAGAGAAAGGCATTTGTTCTATACCTGATGCAAAAATTGGCAAGTCCCTTCCAAAAGAAATTGCAAATAGAGTTCAAGATTTTTACGAAGACGATGAATTCAGCAGAATATGTCCTGGCAAAAAAGATTGCATTTCAGTCCGCCTCAATGGTTTAAAAGTACAAAAGCAAAAGCGGCTGCTGTTGTGTAATTTAAAAGAGCTGTACGTGGCGTACTGTAACAAATACGGAACTGAAATTGGTTTTTCCAAATTATGTGAGCTCAGGCCAAAGTGGTGTGTAACCGTTGGTGCATCAGATGCACACTCTGTGTGTGTCTGCACGATACATCAAAATGTAAAGCTCATGCTACAAGGCGCCAATGTCAAAGAGAACTACAAAGTTCTTATGGAAAAAACTGTGTGCGACCTAAATGTCAAGGACTGTATGCTACAACGATGTCAAAACTGCCCTGGTGAAGAAGCACTAACAGCATACCTGGAAGAAATATTCAAGGATTTAGATCCAGAAGAATCAATAGAATTTAAGCAATGGGTTCACGCTGACCGTGAAACATTAGAAACAAGCGTACTAACCATGGACAACTTTATTGAAAGACTTGCAAGCAAGATTTGGAAGTTGACAAGCCACCATTTCATTTCAAAACATCAAAGTGAATATTTGAAGATGTTGAAGACAGGCTTAAAAGAAACGGAAATGATCGTTTTGATGGATTTCGCTGAAAATTACTCATTTGTTGTACAGGATGCCGCCCAAGGCTTTCACTGGGAAAATTCACAAGCTACAGTACATCCTTTTGTTGCATATTACCTCAATGAAGTGGGCACATTGCAAGTTGTAAACTGTTGCATTATTTCTGATCATATGCAACATGATACGATATCTGTACACGTGTTTATTCAAAAGTTGATCAAATTTTTGGTAACTCAAACAAACATTACCAAAATATACTACTTCAGTGACGGCTCAGCTGCACAATATAAAAACTACAAGAACTTTGTGAATTTGTGCAATCACAGAAATGATTTCAACATTGAGGCTGAATGGAATTTTTTTGGAACTAGCCACGGAAAATCACCCTGCGATGGAGTTGGTGGAACAACTAAACGACTGGCTGCCAGGGCTAGCCTCCAAAGACCATCAACGGATCAAATATTGACGCCAAAGGATCTATTTAACTTTTGTGACCAAAATATACACGGAGTTAAATACATTTATGTTCCAAAAGAAGAAATTGAAGAAAGCAAAAAGTTTCAAGAAGAAAGATGGCATGAAAGCAGCACAGTAGCCGGTACCAGAGAGTACCACCAATTTGTACCAGTCGACTCAAACTCGGTTCGTGTCAGCAAAGTTTCAAATGACACAATTAAATTTTGTTGCCAAAATTTCTGATACTGCCATTCCTAATTTGAAAGTGTCCGAAATCTTTCCTGGTTGCTACGTTGCCTGTACTTACGATAATCAATGGTGGATAGGCAACGTTGTTGAAGTCTCAATTGAACAAAATGATGCATTGATAAAATTTATGCATCCTCACGGTCCAGCTCATTCGTTTTATTGGCCAGAAAGGCAAGACGTTTGTTGGGTTCCAGAGCAACACCTCATCTGCATGCTTTGTGCCCCTTCAGTTACATCATCCGGCCGCCAATATCAATTTCCAGAAACTGCATTGAAGAAAGTGGCTCAAAAATTTAACAGAATGTTATAAAGATTGCTGGCAGTTAAAATCAAAGTGGACTTCACTTCGGCTTGGGAACCATATAAGATACCCAATTTAGGCTTGGGAACCTAGGATAAGACACCCTAATCATTGGCTTTGGAACCAGAAAGATACCAACAAAAGGCTTTGGAACCTTGACAAAGAAACCAAATGCGAGGCTTGGGAACCTGGACGAAGTGGCCCACCCGTGGCTGGTATTGCACAGCTATCGGGCGTGACCCCTATGGCGATGGGGTTGCCAGTTCAAACTCTTGAACTGGTAGTGACAATGTCACCATGGACCAACGCAATAGAGTAATAGTAATACTACGTCAATACAAAACTGTAATTTTAAAAATGACAGAACTATGTTGAAATAGAGGTTGTTGCCGTGGCAACATCTCCCAATTTTGTCCCCCTTTTTCAGCCATTGTTAACCTGTGTTGAAAAATGAAGTCCACTTTTCTAGGGGGTTTGAAATATGCTCTTTCTAATGAGACTGATTTGAAAGAGTTTCTAAAAGGTATTTTTCTGTAAAAGCAGGCTGAAAATACCCTATTTTTGGCCTTTTTACTCAAATTAGCAACTTTACACTTAATTTGTAAACTAATGGAAAGAGCTTGGAGGTTGAAATTGTACTTTTGAAAACAACGTTGTACTGAGACATTATGTGCCAAATTTCGCATTTATTACTCAATTATTGTGGGAGCTAAGTAATGTCAAACTTTGACTTTTTTTGGAGCACTAATTTTTTCGGCCAAGTTTACTGTAATTCAGGCATTCAATCAGTGCTTGGCAAAAATTGTTATTGGTAGCAATGAACAGAGCTCAAAAAGTTGTGCAGGGTAGCTAAGTTTCAGTTTTTTTGGAAACACAGCTCGGGAGATATTGTGTCTCAAAGTTGTCAGAATGTCATTGTCAAGAAATGGCTATATCTCCACAAATATTCCACAGGCGAAACTAAAACTTTACCAAAGTTCGTTTGAGACATGGTGGACTCTGCATATGAAGTTTCATCAAAATCTGTGATGGTCATGTAGGGCACTTTCCAAGAATCTGATCACTTGACATGGAATGACCCAGAATACTGTTAAGACAGAGCTCAATTTGATTCTCTCTTATCTCCACCTGCAGGTAAATATGATCTGATTATAAGCCATACGTCTCTGGATTCATCTGCTGCTAATAAGGAAACTAACCACATCAATGAGTGAGACAACAGCATGTGTGTGGCACATCTCTCTTCTTCTCTCACTTTAATTTTTAACTAGATCCTTAAGACACAAAGGGCTAGATTCACTAAGCAAACTGATCGTGTACAGATCGGTTTGCGATCCGATTTTACTCCGGCCCAATTCACTTACCTCTCTGCTGATCAGATTCCGATCTGTGCATGCAAATGAGGGGGAACGGCATGCAAAGTAGGCAGAGATACGATTCACAAAACAAATTTTGCAATCCGACTGGGCTGGCCAATCAACCCAAGAAGCGACTGCTGGGGACCAGTCACAAATGACCTTTCCGACTCTCTAGCTCCATTGCCGCCTTGCTCTCTGCTGCCCCGAATCTCTCCTGCCTGCCGCCCTGCTCTCCCCCGAATCTCTCCTGCCCTTCCCCGCAAAGCGAGCCTGTGGTTTTAACCCATGGGTTTAAAGCACATAAAAACTACGGGCTCGCTGGGCTAAAAAGTAAAGTAAAAAAAAAAAGTTGCAGCGCAGACCATCTACAGATGGTCTGCGCATGTGTCGGGATCGCACACTAGCAATCCGTGTCATCAGATGGGGACATTCCTCCGATCGACCCCTTTAGAATATTACTGTTTTCTGAATCCATCGGACCTGCCCGGATCGGACACGGATCGGTCACGATGGGGCAGGTTAGTGAATCTAGCCCAAGGAGATGAAACGACCTCCTGTTAGGTCACTGAATCACCTTCTGCCTCTGTACTTCTCCGAAATCTGCATGCCATACCTCCAAATGGATATAAATAGAGAGGCTGTCCTGAAAAAAAGCTACCAAAAATGGTACAAGAGACCTAAATATGTATATCCAATGTGTCTTAAGCGTCAAGCCAAAATATGCCTACATTAAAACAGGAATATTGTGTGGCCACCAGCATCATGAAGAGAACTCATACGGCCAAAAGAGCAGCAAGGGGAGCACTGAAAGCCCCAGTCATCTCTCTCGCACACGGTTTCGCAATAAAATAAATTACATTTTTAAACAAGATAAATCAATGAACCCACTTAGGCCCTCTTTCACTAAGTCACAGTAGAGGTTTATACCTTGGCCTGGGATGTTAAATGCTCTGACGCTCATAGGAATACTATCAACATTGGAGCATTTACGGCCTCTTTTACAAAGCTGCGCTAACGGCCTCGAAGCCCATAGAGATTTAAAGAGCTTCAGGGCTGTTGCCACACAGCTTTGTAAAAGAGGCCGTTAGTGTTCCGGGCTGCAGTAGAAATCTCTACCACGGCTTAGTAAAAAGGGGGGGGGGGGGGGTGTTAATGTGACAATATCCATCGATTATTATCTACATTCCAAACCATTTCAATTATAGAAACATCAAAACAAATTTCCTGAAGTCCATCCCTCAGCTTACATCATAATTCAAGCAAAAAGAAATTTGGAAACGCATCAGTCTCGCCCACAAAGAAAATAAATTAAAAAAAAAAAAAAATAGCCGAGATTTGCCCTACTCAAGCTTAATACAAAAATATATCTAAAGATCATCACACAATCTTGCATTCATAAAGTACCACAGAATCAAATGTCAACATAATATTGGCTATACCCCAAAAGATACCCCATTATATAAGCATTTAGTCTACAGTTGTACCTCCCCCCTTCATTCAACCAGATCCAGTCTTAAATTTAAAAAAAATGGGGTTCCCCACCCATTAAAATCTAGAGAAAAAAGTAAATTATATGGCATTTTATATCTGTTGAAAAAAGGGGCTGCATATTTTCTCAAAGGCGGCCATTTTTCCTTTAAGCATATAAGATCTCTCACCTGTAACTACAGCATCTCAGATTTACTAAAACCATTCCCCCTGAGCAAGAACCCACTATCGCTTCCAAAACTTAGTGATGGCACAACATGCTGCCAACAGGAGAGATTGTGCCAAAGCGCGGAGTGCTGTGCAGTCACAAAGAAGAAAACACTCCCTGCTCGAAAGAGCTTACAATCTAAACAGCCAAGACAAACAGGATGTTTAGAAAACTGAAGTGCTTGATCCCAACCAAATATCTCAAAATTCATAAGCAATGAAATCGTCTTATGAACCGTTCATTCAGCAACTTTCCTCGACTTCCTTGCACTCCTAACACACGTTCAAATGTACCCATTTCTTCGCATCGGCACAATGGGGTTTCACTCCTTATACATTTATACAAAATGATAGAATTATGATGTAGATCAGTGGTCTCAAACTCAAACCCCTATGCAGGACCACATTTTGGATTTGTAGGTATCTGGAGGGCCTCAGAAAATATAGTTAATATCTTATTAAAGAAACAACAATTTCGCATGAGGTAAAACTCTTTATAGTTTATAAATCTTTCCTTTTGGCTAAGTCTTAATAATAATAATAATATTGTCATTTATAGCTAGAGACATATGATCAAGAAATTGTTTTATTTTACTTTTGTGATTATGATAAAATATACCGAGGGCCTCAAAATAGTACCTGGCGGGTCACGAGTTTGAGACCAATGATGTAGATGTATGTAAGTTGCATGATAGCAAGCACTTAAACATATATTGCTGAATCTAGAACCCAAGTGTCATTGATTTGTTTGCTCAGAAATCCCAATTAAGTCATATATTTACATTTGACAGAAAGTATGGATTTCTTATAGTGTTTTATACAACTGAAAAACTCTCTCTAAAAGCCACAAAAATATTAAGGAAACAATCACCTGGCTGATATGGTCCTAAGGCAGAGTATCTGAATTGAAAAACTGGGAAAATGATAAGGACATATCTAAGGGACATCCAGTCTGGTCTCTAGACTAAGCTCTGTTATTGTCTACTGTAACCTATTTGTTGTCATGACTAGTCTGTTTTCAAACGATTGTGAATGTCTACTTGTAGCCCTTTCTGAGCTTCTGGGAGAATGGGATAGAAATCGAAATAAATAAAGCAATCTCAAAATTATCAAAATAGAAAAAGAGAAAGAGGAGCAGGTCCCCCAGAAGGGAAACCATTTTCTTCCCCTTATCTTGCAGGGAGATACAAATATGGAAACACCCATTCTATGCTTTAATACAGGGGTGTCCAACCTTTTGGCTTCCCTGGGCCGCATTGGCCTCCCAAAAAATGTTTCTCGAGTCGCATAAATGCGCAAACGCTGCAGCAAGACAGAGGAGGGAACCGGCAAGACGGTAAACACCCGAGGGCAGCAGAGGAAAACACTGCATTGCCCTCGACCGGGGCTGCATAAAATACTTCACCGGGTCACTTGCGGCCCTTGGGCCGCAGGTTGGACACCCCTGCTTTAATATAGAACAGCTAAGCTTAACGTGGTTAAAAGTGCTCAGAACCAATCAGATGGTTGGTTCTGAACACTTTAAACCACGTTAAGCTTAGCTGTTTTATATTAAAGCATAGAGTGGGTGTTTGCATATTTTTATCTATTGCACGTTATCACCCACATGGTTATTTTCTATCCCAGTTTTATATTTGGTTACCTTGCAGGGAGACCAGAAATTGTGACATGCACACATTATTGCATTCTTCTATCCAGACTTTGAAAAGAAAGCCAAGGATGGCCTTGTCAATAACTCCTGATCCACATTAAACAGTCCTTCACATGATGCCAGTGGTGTGAAACATTATGCTTCCAATATAAACTCTGCCACTCATAATAATTTGTCAATTCCAACAAGGAAAGAGCTAAAACTACAATCAGTGAGATCAGGGGTTATTTCCTGTTCAGGGTCCCAGGAATGGAATTAACTCCCATTTTATATCAGAAAGCAAGAGAACATTCTTATGTTTAAAAGCTATTGAGGCGGTATTTATTTTATCATATAAAGTATCCAGAATAGTAGTGTAATCTTAAGGAGGAAGATGTGACATTGCTGTATTGAAGCTGTTAGGGTGGTGAAGATTTAAGATTGTGTTGTAATCTACCATATGTTACATGTATTTTATGGGTTGTGTAATTTTGTGTATGTATGTTGATTTTACAGTATATGTTTTGTTGGACCCCGCTTTGGAAAAAGCAGACTATAAGCAAATAAACTAAACTACCGTATTTTCACGCATATAACGTGCGCGTTATACACAATTTTACAAACCTTGCGCGTTATACGCGTGAGCGCGTTGTACAAATTTTTTTTTTACATAGTTCCTCCCCCCCCGACGTCCGATTCACCCCCCCGCAGACAGCTCGCACCCCCACCCTGAAGGACCACTCGCACGCACCTGCACCCCCACCCCGAAGGACCGCTCGCACGCACTCCAACCCGCACCCCCACCCTGAAGGACCGCTCGCACCCCCACAGCCTCCCGACCCCCCCCCATCATGTAGACGCTCCTACCGGTGTCCTTCTGCTTCCTCTTGGCGGTCCCGGCCCTTCTGTGAGCCCTGCACCTGCGCTGCTTCCTCTTCCAGCGGTCCCGCCCTTTGACCGCCGGAAGAGGAAGCAGCGCAGGCGCAGGGCTCACAGAAGGGCCAGGACCGCCAAGAGGAAGCAGCAGGACACCGGTAGGAGCGTCTACATGATGGGGGGGGGGTCGGGAGGCTGTGGGGGTGCAAGCGGTCCTTCAGGGTGGGGGTGCAGGTGCGTGCGAGCGGTCCTTCGGGGTGGGGGTGCGGGTGCGTGCGAGCGGTCCTTCGGGGTGGGGGTGCGAGCGGTCCTGCGGGGGGGGTGAATCGGACGTCGGGGAGGGGGGCATCAGGCTTTCAGGGTGGGGACAGGACTTCAAGGGGGAGAGGAGAGTCGGGGCGGACAAAAGGAGAGTCAGGGTGACCAGAGGAGAGTCGGGGCGGGCGAAAGGAGAGTCGGGCGGCGAGGGGAGAGTCGGGGCAGCATGTGCGGTATACGGGTGTGCGCGGTATACAAAATTTTTTAAACATATTTTCGGTTTCCCGCACGCTATATCCGTCTGCGCGTTTTACACGGGTGCACGTTATCTACGTGAAAATACGGTAATGAGTTTCTTTACTAAGGCCTCCTTTTATTAAGCTGTGGTAAATACTAGCGCATGCCTATCGCAGCTTAAAATAACTCTAATACAATAACAACCAGATCAGAAACACTCGCATGCAAAAGGGAAAAACTGTAGGTGGCAGCGGAGCTCTCAGTGAAGTAGGAGGGTTACAGAAAAAAAAACAAAACCCCCAGAGTGGATTCCTTCTGCAGTGGCTTGTAGTCTGAGGGAAATAATACACTTGTCCAGAATGACTCACGACCCAAGTGACTCGTACATATTCTGAGAGAGAGAGAGAGAGAGAGAGAGTGTGTGAGAGAGAGAGAGTGAGTGTGTGAGAGAGAGAGAGAAAGAGTGTGTGTGAGAGAGAGAGAGAAAGAGTGTGTGTGAGAGAGAGAGAGAGTGAGTGTGAGAGAGAGAGTGAGTGTGAGAGAGAGAGTGAGTGTGAGAGACCCACAGTGCAGCATTTCAGTGGCTTTGGAAACTGATGCTCTTGCATTAGATAAGAAAGCTCTTCTTATGGCTCCCCCTTACTACCAGTTTTTGTGTCTAATAAGTTCAAACTGATAGAGAAAGAATCAGACAAGTGCACACATGCAGATAACTGCTACAGGCTTTGCTCCTCCAGTTGTTCCCTATGCATTCTCCTTTGCATCACATTGGCCAGTCTAGCCCTAGAGTGGGTGTTCTTAAACTTTTTGGTTACCCCATCCTTCTAACAGTGGTCTTCACCGATTTTTAAGCCTGGGCCACTTTGGATCCAAATGAACCAAAGGAGAGCCACCAAATATCTTCCCATTTGAGGCAGAACACTGCATGTAACTGGTGAATTGCCCTTTAAATGATCTTGGTCCAGTCTATTTAAGGATCACCTTCCGAAGCACTTACCCAAGCAAAATTTAAAAGTTCTCCTCAAGGGACTAGAAGTTGGTTGGATCCCAATCTTGTACGTTCTTTTATGCAGCACCATGCCTTTGGAACTCTTAATCCTATTGCATCCTAGTTAGAGATGATATATCCTATTTACCGTATAGACCAATGGAAGACATTTTTTTCCTTAAACCAACCCTTACTACGGGATGTTGATTACTTGCTGGTTTGATTTTACCTGACATTTGTGGCTTATTTTTCATGCTTTTATCATAATGGTTTGTAAATTGACAGTTTTGTTTTATTAGGCTATCTTTTAGTTGCTTATATTTTGATTTACTGCTACTGTGTTTCCCCGAAAATAAGACAAGTGTCTTATATTAATTTTGGGCCCAAAATTGCACTAGGGTTTATTTTCGGGTTAGGTCTTATTTTTTTCATGTACATAATCATCTCTCCCTTCCTCTCCTTCATCCCAATTCTTCCTCTTTCCTTTCTCTATCCCACTTCTCACCCATCCCCTTATGCTTTTCCTCTGCAGAATCTTTCTATCCCTCCCTCTCTCCCATACCCCTGTGCAGCAGAACCCTTGCACTGTGCACAGTATCTTTCTATCCCTCCCTCCTACCCTTCGTGCAGCAGAACTCTTGCACAGCTTCTAGCTCTCCCTTCCATGCAGCAGAACCCTTCAGCAGAACCCCCACTCACCCTCCCATCCTTCAATCTCTCCCTCCCATCCAAACCCCGCGAGACCTACTGTATACATACCTCCCTCCAAGAGGGGTATCGACAGCACTCTAAACAGGCTGCTTTGCAGCCTTCTCCCGCCAGGGTCTTCCGTGCGCCGTGTTACTGATGACATCAGTGATGCGGCAGAGGGAATGCCCCAGTGGGAGAAGGCTGCAAAACAGCCTGTTTAGAGTGCTGCTGACGCTGCTCTTTGTAGGTCTTGCGGTCGGCGAGGTTCGGATGGGAGAAAGAGATGGCAAGATGGGTCAGCGGGGGGGGGGGGGGATTACCATATATACTCAAATATAAACCCAGATTTCTGGGCCAAAAAATGGCCCCAAAATGTGTGTGTGTGTGTGTGTGTGTCTCAGTTTATATTCGAGTCCCCCAACTGATGACTGTTGCTTTTATCCTCTCCACCAGATCCAGTAGTGCTGCTGTCCTCCACAACCCCCCTCCTCCCCAATGACTAACACTACCATCTTCCACAAAGGGAAAGGAACGGGGACTTGTATACACCACTTTTTATCACTTTGGCATTTCAAAGCCGACATTTAAAGTGGTGGGCACTCGAGGATTAAATGACTTGCTCAAGTTTACAAGGCGCAGCACCGGGATTTGATCTCACAACTAGAGAATTACATGACAAAATTTCCTCGTGGGAACTCATTTTCCCGTCCCATTCCTGAAAATTCTGTCCTCATCTGCACAAGCCACAAACACTTTAAAATCATAAGTGTTCAGAGGCTTGTGCGGTTAAGGCAGAGCTTACAGGAATGGGGCAGGGACAAGGGACAGCGACAAAACTCACAGGGAAATTGAGTTCCTCCGGGATGGGACAAATTTGTCCCCGTGTCATTCTCTACTCACAACCTCTGGGAACAGCGGCAGCCAGCGGGTCTCAGCCCTTTCTTCCACAAACTCCTCTTCCCTGACGCTACTTCCCACCCAGCTAGCATTAGGCTCGACATTCCCGTGATCAAAAGAAGCTGACTTCAATGTTCCATGCCATGCCGGAGTAAAGACTTGAGCTTTTGTGGATACTCAGAGCCTCTCAGCTCCCGCCCTCTCCAAGTGCCACTGATGATCAGATCAGGTGGGGAGGATAAAAGTCTAATAATATCAGCTGGGTGGGGCGAAAACGGTAGCGCCGGTCATCGGGGAAGAGGGGGTCTGTGGAGGAAAGTAACACCTTTCATTGAGGAAGGAGTTGGGTTTGTGGAAGATGATAGTGTTGGCCATTTGGGGGGGAGGGGGAGGAAAGAAGCAGCTTGCATAAATTTGCAGGGGTAGTGTTCAAAGTTAAAAGTACATCCATACTTTAAAAGATGTGTTGGTACTTGGACAGGGAATAGTATACACATACTATTTGCATAAACATACAGTTATAAAATTAACCCTTTAATTCTTTGCTTAAAAATAAATCATAGCCCTTTTTTTAATAGTAAGAAATTCTTGGAAATCTTACCGAATTTCCTATTATTTTTTTTCCAGGTAGGGTGTTTGTGTTTTGGGTTTTTTTTTTTTACTTCTGATTCTGAGATGGAGTTGTCTTATTTGTGTGTGTATGTTTGTTTTTAGAAGGAAGAAGTCTGTACCAATTCATGGTTTATGAATGGTATCTGGGCTGAGGAACACATGAGATTTTGGTACAGTCCTTTTTCTCATGATGCTTTTGGTGATCAGAGAAATTTTCAAGAGTGTGTAATTATATGATTTGGATACGAGATCACATGCACTCAAATCTCCGATGTTTCCTCTCTATCTTTTTGTATCTTCCCTAAATCCTTGGTCTCCTATACTCACCCCTTTCCTATCCATACCAGTACTCTTCTTCCTCCCAACCTCAATGGCAGCCCAGTATCGGAGTCTGCTCATGCTATGTAGGAGCCAAAAGCTGATAGGACATTGAGGCCACACCATGCTCACCCAAATTTCTAATCTCGGTTTATATTCGAGTCAACCATTTCCCCCACCCCCCTTTTGGGGGGAAAACAGTTACCTCGGTTTATATTCAGATCAGTTTATATTAGAGTATATTCGGTAGATAAAAACAAACTGGGATCTATGACAGAGGACCAAAAATAGGATAAAGGGGATGGGACCCGATACACCATTTTTTCTGTGTGGTTACAATCAAAGTGGTTTACATATTTTGTACCTGGGGCAATGAAGTGTCAAGTGCCTTGCCTAGAGTCAATAGAAGCTGCAGTGGGAATCTAACTCTCAACCTCAGGGAGCTGAAACAGCTGCTCTAACCACTAGGCCACGCCTCCATGCCAGTCCCGATGGACATCAAGTCCTTTACCTGCCACTGTAGTCTATGCTTCAAGAATCTACTGCAGAAATCTGTTTAAAGCAGTTCTCGTATTGTATACGAGGAGCTGTGGCCCCAAAAAGTAAGAAATGCTCAACTATAATGTCATAGCACCAGGATTACATGCAGAGAGACATACTATACCATACATTCACTTAGGCATTCAAAATATAGTGCATTTTACAGAATTTTGGCCTAGACTGCATTACTGTGCACTTATTTAAACTGCTGATCTCCTTTATGCAGCAGGATTACTTAATAATATGGGTTAAATATGTTAGCTTGCAGTAACAGTGATACAAATAAGTAAATCTAACATTTAATCTTTCACCAAGTCTATTTAAGAAACCTTGATGCATTTCCTCCTTTATCTATCAGTAGCCACACTTTGACTCCTGCTAGTTAAAAAGGTCATCATGGGATACCTATAACAACGACCCAACAACTCTGATCCTCGAGGACCACAGACGTGTCATTTTCCTAGTAACCAAAGTAGATTAACCTGGTTCTCAGGACCCATGTATACAAGATATACCCGATGAATGTTTGTCACAGATATCCTAAAAAAACACCTCAAGGACCAGGATTGCGCACTTCTGCTCTAAGCAGCGGGCTGTATGATGTCACTTCCTGCCAAGCTTGCCTCCTCTAACACTATAAAGATTGGACACTAGCTACAGTCAACAATTCTACCGTATCTCAAGTTTCTATGGCTCAATCTCCAGAAGTCCTCTTGCCCGTAGACCTCATTTCCTCCAGTCTAGCAGTTAAATCACAGCTCTTATGGTATAGTACAGTATGTTTCTGAACAAGGAAACATTGAACATAAAGGTGTTTTAGAATGGAAGCTAACATTTTGAAAACAGAACCCCTCCTCCAACACACACACACACACACAATGACCCAGGTGACAGGATTGACAGGTTATCCAGGAGAAATGGAGCTGGCCAAAGATTAGTAACCCAGCTCTTCTTGGGGAATACCAGGATTAGAAGTCATATGATTCAAGAAGGGGATAGATGTTAAAATTAGAGGAGTGGCTCAGGCCATCTGATAAGTCATTTGTCAGTCATATAGTAGTATAGACTAATAATCCTTCTTCCCTCCCCTACCCACCCACCAGATCCAAGAACTCCATGTGCAGGGAAATAGCACTTACACTATCGGACAAGTCTTGCAAGTCCCTACCCCCACTCTGCCGGTTCCTTGCACAAGCACTCTGGGACGCTAATGCTTCCACGCTGTCCAATCTCGGCCACGGAACTCGAATGTGAAAGGAGGCATCGTACTTCCCATTAGCCAGTGCATTTTTGTGCCTGTCTTGAGAACACCGTGTCCAGTTCTGGTTAAGCTTGGCATACATTTGCTATTCGTGCTGTCTTCAGATTAGCCGACTGTAGGTCAGGGGGGTATCTGAATCCACACACTCCTTGGCTTCTGATTGGCTGTTACATTTTTCCCTTGAGTGGGGGGCGCTAGGTATTGTGAACTACTTGCCCCATTGTGATGAGTTTGGTTGATGTATTGCCTGATACTGCATCTTCCGGAGAGCTGACAACCAGCCTCAGAAGATCAATCCAACAGAAATTCCGTCAAGTAAGCTCACAATAGATGCCAGAAATTCTATAGCAACTGTGATGCAATCATATGACATCACAGACTTAAGTAACAATCAGTTCAGCCGTGCAAGTATCTGCCACCTTGTGCAACATCCACAGGCCCAGGTCATGCTTTGAAAGGTCATTTAACCGATTAGAGCCCTTCATTCTACAAGGAAACCCTGATCTCAGATATAAGGAGAGGCTCTATGGTTTAAGCGCAGTCTCAAATGTAAAAACACAAAAAGGGGTGTGTATGCATGTGTTTGTATCCAAACCGCCAAGTAATTACTTGTGAAACCAGTTTATCAGCACAGCCTTAGCAAAGTTTGCTGCACACTAAGGGGCTTTTTTTTTGGGGTGAGGGGGGGGAAGGGAGATTTTTTTTTTTTTTTTAAATTAAAAAGAACAGTTAAAGGATGTAGTCTCAAACCAAGATGTTCAAGTTTGCAGCCTCTTTGTATTTGAAGCCAAGATTTCATTCACACACAGAAATGGATCCATAAAAAACAAGAACTCTGGTTTCATTGGTTACCTAAGCATGCTCAAACAACTTTCCTCTGCAAATTCAATGCACTGGGAATGCTAAAATAAGCAGGAAAGGAGACCAAGACGGTACACCCTGCAGGAAGCCATTCGCTGCATACAGACTTGAAAACAGGAAGTGAGAACAGCTAAGCAAGCAACCATGGCAGAAATTGAACTTTACAGGCAAGCACTTCCCCCAAATCCAGCTCACAAAGAAAGCAACTGACACCCAATCGCTTCACAAGACTCTGGTCAAACAGTGCAGGGAAGTGTCACCCCTTCACTGCAAAACACTAGCACTATCTGAAGGCGGCCAGGAAATAAAACCAAGCAAGATACAAACCCAGAGGACCTGCTTGCACAGATATGCTAAGGGAGCAATTTTATAAACCTTTTTCTACACAGAAAAGGGCTTTTATAAAATCATGCACCTGCATGTTCAAATAAACATATACTAAAACTCGCACGTGTTGGACTGTTATGTATTGTGAGAAAAGCGCTGCTCACAAGATGAGTAAGACAGAGACTATCATCTCCATGTTGACACAATATTAAGAGATTACTGTACATCAGCCAGAACAGAAATGAATTTTTCCTTTAAATACAATATGGTCGTGGTTTAAATCAAAAAGTGGAATGGTTTTGAGGTATGGATGGTGCATTCTGTGATTTAAGGCATGATGCATTTTGGGAACTTTTTGACTGTGGTGGTGTCCCAGAAATAGTTCCTCCGGAAGCAGATACAAAGGTGTTTCACATTTTATGGCTTGCCATATTGAAAGCAGACAATGCTCGGCTTTGAAAGATTTCCCCTGATGCAGCCAGGTAATCTGGCGAAACAAGAACCCTTGTAGGAATTATGTATTCTTCTGCTAGAGCAGTGACTTTTTTGAATTATTGGAGTTTTTAAAGAATTTAAGATTTTATGAACATTTGGGGACTATGAACAGTGTGTTTGATTTTCCAGTTGACATGAGCACGCTATTTCTCTTCCCTGAAGAAGTCCTTTCTGGAAACGTCAATCGCTCCTCCTAAACTTACTTGCTCCACTTCATCACTGACGCTGAAACCGTGGATTGAAGACAAAGTTTTATTTTATTTTTCTTTCCAGCTTATGATTTATCTTTAATCTTATCTATTGTTTTGCCTTTTGTCTTTGTTTTGTTCTATTTCTATCATTTAAATTTCTCCAGAATTCTACTGTTCTATTCCTTTCTCTCCTCTCTTCTACCTTCCAAAGTATTTAGATCAATGCTGTCTTGTTAAAATGTTTATTTTATTTTTATTTTTCCTCTAACTCTACTTTTCACTTCTCTATTACCCTCCAGGTACTTTAGTTAGATTGTGAGCCTTCGGGACAGTAAGGGAATTTTTCAAGTACCTTTCTTATTTCTAATCTTAATGTATATTTTCTGTAAACCGCTTAGAACCTAACGGATATAGCGGTATATAAGAAATAAATTACATTACATATAGTACATAAATTACATTTGAGGAAGTACATGCAGTAAAGAATCTTAAATGCACAGTCCATCTACCAAGAATACGTATTTCAGCCCCTTCTTGCATAATATCACATCACTGACACTCTTGTGACAGATGTGCAGCTTAAGATTTAAGGCAACTGAAGTTGCTTTATTTATGTCACTACTTAAGTTTGAGGCTTTTTTTTTTCTCCACCTGTAGGTTCCTTCCATTGCCTGGCTTGAAAACAATTTTAGTTTTGTGCATACCATGACAGGAATGAACATCACTCCTATGCCAGGGCAAGAGGAGTATGATCTCAGTGTCTGAAGTTTAGAATTTGTTCCCGTACCTGTGGAAACCATCCTGTGCCATTCTTTAATGTCCATCTCAACCTCAGTCCTTCTACACCAGCATTCTTCAATGCAAGGCTTGAGGGTCAGTGGCTGGGCCCATTCATACTTGATTCTTCTCTCTCTCCTTAAAGAATGACATGGGGTTGGTTTTCCGTGGTTAACCACAGGGAAAAGGACAAATTTTTCCCCATATGTCATTCTCCAACTTGCCTTGTGCCAAAGAGCTTTCTTCTGGAGTAGAGAATGTCACGGGGAAAATTTGTCCCCGTCTCCATGAACTCTCCGCCCACTTCCCTTTAGTGCCACTCAACCTCTTTCCTTCGTCAGGCCATCTCCCTCCCTTCCCCTCACATTCACGGGCGCTTTTCACTCTGAGGTATCCAGACGTGGCAACTGCTCTCACAAGTCCCACATGACTGCCCCGAAACTACACTTCTGACGCACCTTCCTGTTTCCACCTGGGCGGCTCGCGTCAGAGGAGAAGCTTCAGGGCAGTCACGCTGGACTTGCGAGAATGGTTGCCACATCCAAACACCTCAGAAAGAGAAAACTCTGAAAAGCATCCGCAAAAGTGAGGGGAAGGGAGGGAGATAGCCCGATGAGGGGATAATATGCCCGGACCACAGGGCCCCCTGGAGCTGTGGGGCCCAGGCAGCTGTCCTCCCCTAACATTGGCGCTGCCTGTGTCAGTCCCTTCGTAGCTCCCGGGGTGGGACTAAGCCTCTTTGAAGCTTCCTGCAGGAAGGAGGGACTTAGCGGCGGTAAGACTGTTCCAGTCAGAGCAGCCCTGCCTGCAGGAAGCTTCAAAGAGGCTGGTAGGCCCACCTTAGGAGCCGAGAAGGGACCAACATAGCCCAGGAGAATTGCAGGTTTGGTTGTTTTTTGCTGCTGGCGATTGGGAGGGAGCGTCGTGATCGCGAGGAGGGCTGCTGACTTGGGAGGGGTGAGAAGGGAAGCAACCCAGTGGATACTTTACTGCAGGGCCAAGGCCATTAACTGCTCCATGGGGCGGTGAATGGCTTTGTCCCCGTACCCACAGCAACCAGTCTTTTTTCCTCCCCATTCCGCGGGTAACAGTCACCATGTCATTCTCTATTCTGGAGTTCATAAGAGGCGCTGTTTTTCCAGGTGCTCTTGGAAGTTCTTTTTTATCAAGCCTGTGGTATCCATCTGAAGATTAAGTGATATTCTAACTTTCCTGTACTTGGACCTTTTTGAGATATAGAGCAAGTTCTCTGTGGAGTTTTTATATGCCAGTGATAAAATTTAAGGCAGCCACAAGGTTACGTATTTATGCCACTAAAGTTTGAGGCTTTTTTCTCCACGTTTGCAATTGCTAGATACTCTGTAGGTTCCTTCTATGTCCTGGCTTGGTAACAATTTAAGTATAGCTGCAACATTAGTTTTTGCTACCTTTTATATTGGATTATACACAAAATTAACCCATTTGGAGAAATTGCCCCTGAAAAACTGAAACTGCAAGCATGTGAGAGAGTTTGTGGTTCGATAAGTCCATTGATTTCAATGTATAAAAAACCCCCAAACATGATATTACCCTGCTAACATCTCCTTAGAATAAAGCATGCTGGTGGCAGGAGCATTATGTTGTGGGGATGCTTTGCTGCATTTTGGAGAAGGGACCATCTATAAATGTCAAAATGTGCATTCAGTGCTATATAAGTGATAAGTAGTAAGGAAACTTATGAAGATGATTGATGGTTCAAAATCCTGGAGAAAAACCTGTTCTAGTCTGCCAAAGGCCTGGGTCTGGAGAGAGAAGATTCACCTTTCAGTGGCACAGAGATACTCAGCACAAAGCAAAAACCAACGGAGCAGCAGAGCAAGAAGAAAGTGAATGTCCCCGAGTGGCCCAGTGAACACCTGAATCCAATAGAAAATCTGTGGCTAGTCTTGAAGACTGCAGTGCGTAGATCATCTCCAGCCAACCTGAAAGTTATTCTGCTGAAAAGAATTGGAAAAGAACAGCACTATCTTGCTGTAGAGAGCTGGTAGATACTTAAGAGGAAGATTCTCAAAACTTAAATGTGTGCTTTTAAAATGCTCGCTAAAACAGTTCCAGCCGGATTAGCGTGCATGTATTTTAGCGGCGGATTACCAAAACAGTTTATCGTGGTCTTTTCTGAGTTTCCTAGCAGTCTCTGATAATGCCACGCAAATGTAGTAGGTTGCCATTAATATTAATCGCACTCAGAGCGATTCCCTAACCTCATTGTGCCACATTTGCAGCTAAAATTTGCTGACAGGTCCGAGCTGTTGTAGCCTTTCTGATCAGTACCCGAGCGCCGATTGGCTCAGGCACTGACATGGAAGTAAGGTTTGACAACTCAGACCCCCCCCCCCAATGCAAATTAAAAAAAAACAAAACACAAAAAAGCCAAATCGAAGATTGGCAGGAGAGATGCCCACTCTCACAACCTCTGGACACCCACCCCTGGAAGCGGGAGATACCTACTCTCTCTGCCACGTCGCACAATCCCAACACTACTATCCTCCATTTTTTCTACCTTTTGTTGTCTGGTCATTTTGCTTTTGGTCCCAGTTTCTCTTTCTGATTGTGTCTATCTTCTAATTCTCTTTCCAGTGCCTGCTGTCCATTTTTTTCCTCCTCTTCTCTCTTGCTCCTGTCCCTGTCTCCAAATATTGATTTTTCCCTTTCAACTTTTCTCATTTTTTCTTTTCTGCCTCTGTCCACTCAAATCTTGTCCTCTTTCTCCTTCAGCTACCTATCAATTTTCTATCTTCTCTTATTTTGTAGCTCTCCCATCTCACTCCTTTCCCAGCCTCCCATTTCCTTCTATCTCGCCTCTTGGTCTAACATTTTGCTCCCTCTCTTTTCTGTTCTTCCCTCCCCTCTTGATGTTGAACAATGAGATGGAAGGGGGGGGGGGAAAAAAAAAGGAGATGCTGCATCTCTCTCTCCCTTCCACCCCAAGGTCTAACATTTCTCCCTCCTTCCCATCTCCAGATGCAACTTCTCTACCTTTCTCTTCCCAACTGCCCCCCATCCCATCTCTCCCCTTGTCTGCCTCCCTCCCTCCCCCCAGGTCCACTATTTCTCCCTTTCTCTTCCCAATAGTTCTCCCTTCAAGTATCTTTTTCCCTCTTCTTCCACACTAGCCCAGGTCCAACCTTTCTCCCTTCATCTTGCTCTCCTCACAGCCCAGCTTGCTTTTCCCTCCAGCACTGGTCCCTCTCTCCTCAAAGTCCGGTGTGTCTTTCCCTCCGGCGCCGGTCTGATGTCACCGCCAAGCTGAGGAATCTGCTGGCCTCAGTGATTAGGGAGCCCGGGCGGACTGCGGCAGATGGCAGGCAGGAGGGGGAGCCACGAACAACACTGCCGATTTGCTGCCGAAGCCGACAGACTTTCCAGCATGACGGTTACATCGGACTGGCGCAAGAGGGAGGACATGCTGGGCTCTGAGAAGGGGAAGTTCGGGAGCATTACCGCAGGCCACATAAAAAGGCCAGGCTGGTCGGATTTGCCCCGCAGGCCTTTTGTTTGACACATGTCGTATACAGAATGGTTTCCATTGTTATAAATCTTCCACCTTAGGATCATCACATATAATCACCCCCCACGTCCTGCTCTTTTTCCATGCACTGTACTGTTCCCTCTGGTTTTTGTAGCCCAAATGCACGACCTTATGTTTAAATATGTTAATTGATTTTGCAAGAAAAGCAGAAATACACAAGTCAAACTAATAGCATCCCCCCACCCTCCCCCTCCCTATCCCCAACACCCCACCTCCCCAGGTCCCTCTATAACAATGATCATCCTCCAGCAATCAATTTATTACGGGTTCAACAAGTGACTACATGCTTTATGAGTCAACGTTAACCAAAAGGGTTCCCAAACAGAGCAAAATATACGGCCTCTAGGAGAGTCCAAAGAGGTTAAGGACATACGTTCCATCGATGCTTGACGAAGCATCAGAATTCTCCAAAATGACAACGTTGGTGGGTCCGATACAATCCAGCAATGTAGTATTGTTTTCTTTCCCATAAGGAAAGTCCGGGCCAAAAAGCCTCGGAAGCCTTTCGGGGACACCCGGGGGAGTGATTCCATCGTGAACAACAGTTCCGGACAGTTAACATAACCTTGTTGCCACATGGAGGCGATATGCCGCTGTAGTTGTATCCAAAAGCCCAATATCAGTGGACATGACCAAAACTGGTGACCCAGTGTTGCTCTTGGTTGAGCGCATTTAATGCACGCATCTGATGTACTGAGGTTAGCACGATACAGGTATGTTGGTGATCTGTAAAGACGTAGGTAGAATTTATAGTTCAATTCGATGAGGGTCACTTGAGAGGTAAGAGTGTGAATAGTTTTAAGACCCTGTTGAATGTGATGACCAGTCACCTCACATGGCAAATCCCCTGACCAGCGGGCCGCATAGGCTTCATAAGAAATTGACCCCAAACTTTCACGTAAGAAGCGTAAGTGAAATTTCAATGGGATTTGGGTCTGTGCTGTTAAACATAACGCTTCCGAAGTCGTCTCCTGACAATGGTTTGTGAGCCCTGCTGGTGGGAGAGATCGAATGTAAGATGTCATCTGAGCATACGCCAACCAGTCCCGAGGTGTCCAATGATATTCAGTCTGCATCACCGTGAATGGTGGTACCGTGCCCTGTGCTGTTACCAACTGTGAGATATATTGCAAATTTGACATTCTCCACACAGATACCGGAAATTTGGAAGTCCCAGGTGGAAAGTCTTTATTGTCCAGGAAAGGTAGGTAAGCTGTAGCTGTGGGGTTAATCTTTAGCATTTTACATAAACGTCTCCACACTTGACGCAACGGTTGAAAAAGAAATTTTCCAACTGGTGGTGGTCCCCCAGGGAGATGTAAAGTGTGCAACAAATAACTAAAGTGGTATGGGGAACATAGGACTAGTTCTGAAGAAGTTGCCGAAAAATGGCTAGTCCCCCGGAACCAATCACTCAGGTGTCTCATTTGGCACGCCTGAGAGAACAATCGTAAGCTATGAAGGCCCAGTCCCCCCTGCACCTTAAGAAGCATCAAAATAGACAGTGAAATCCTAGCCTGTTTGCCATTCCATAAATAAGAAGTTAGGTATTTCCCCACCTCTTTCTCATGTTTGGAGGACAATAAGAGAGGGAGCATTTGAAATATATATAGCCACTGGGGCAACAACAACATATTATATAAAGCAATTTTACCCATTAATGATAGAGGAAAGTCCCTCCAAAGTGACAATTTCTGTCGTGTAAGAGTCAAGAGTGGTAGGACATTCTCTGAATATAGGCTGGTGATGTCTATTGGATTTTTATACCTAAGTACGTCAGGGAAGTGGTAGCCCATTTTAGGGGAAAAGGCCCCCTCCACCTAGCAGGGAGTTCTCGAGACAGGTGAAGTACCAATGATTTTTGAAGGTTGAGTATCAATCCGGAATATAAGCTAAATTCATCTAAGATGGCTAATGCTCTTTTCAGGGAAGCCTGTGGGTCTGGTAAAGTCAGTAACATATCGTCAGCATATGCCAAGACACGTACTTGTGAGTCCCCTTCCGGAAGACCCAATATTCCATCATCTCTCTGCAGCGATCGCAGAAAGGGATCCAGATAGAGCAAGAACAACAAGGGAGAGAGAGGACTGCCCTGTCTCGTCCCTCGCGCTATCTGGAAAGATGGCGTCTTCGTACCATTCACTAAAATGCTAGCAGTAGGTGACGTATATAACAATCGTATCATATCATAAAACCAACCGGTAAAACCCATGTAGGAAAGTACTGAAAATAGGTAATTCCAGTTGACTTTATCAAAAGCTTTTGCCGCATCTAGACTAACCAATATTCCATCCGTACGTGTTACTTGAGCTCTGTGTATGGCCGTCAATAATCTTCGAACATTGAGGACCGAATGGCGCTGCTTGACAAAGCCAACCTGCTCAGAAACAATCAATTGGGGAAGCAGTGTAGCCAGTCGATTGGCTAATACCTTATCCAATATTTTAATATCTACATTAAGTAGAGAGATAGGCCTATAGGATTCTATATCTGTTTCTCGTTTCCCTGGTTTTGGAATTAATGTTATGTATCCATGATTAGCACCCTCCGGAAATGCTCCCCCCTCTTCTGCCGCTTGATAATACGCCTCCAAGGGTCCACAAAGTTGTGTGAGTAAGAGTTTATAAAATTCCGGGGAATACCCATCAGGGCCCGGGGATGTTTGGTTCTTTAGTTGTTTCACAGCTATTTGTATTTCCTTCCCCTGTATTGGCCTATTTAAGGAATTACGCATAGGAGAGGACAATCTTGGCATCCCCGCATCCTCTAAAAAGTCCTCTGCCTCTGGTCCCTGATCACCCTCCACCGAAGAGTAGAAATGTTTATAATAACGCAAAAAACTATCAGATATGTCCCCTGTTCCCGTCACCTTCGTTCCATCAGGCAAATGCAAACAGGGAACATATCTATCAGGCCTCCTTGATTTAGTGAGCGAAGCGAGTAATCTGCCCGGTTTGTTCCCGTATCTATAGTATTTGTGTTGTGCATAATATAAATATTTTTTAGTGCGCTCATGAATCAGAGCATTTAGGGCGACCTGGGCTGAAGTCAATAGTTCATTAGAGCGTGGTGTAGGATGTGCTAGGTGTTGTTTTTTAAGCGTCATGCATTGCCGCTCAAGGTGTATAATGCCCTGTGCCACGCGTTTTCTATAAGCCACTACATAGGAGATAATGTCTCCTCGAAGGACTGACTTGGCCGCTTCCCAAAATAGGAGAGGTGTCTCCCGATGTTGAGCATTAAAACGAAGGTAGTCCTCCCACTTCTCCATTAAGTACGTTATAAAGTCTTGATTATCCATTAAATAAGATGGGAAGCGCCACCCACATGAAACATGAGATATCTCTGTAAGTATGTCCATCCATATCGGGCAATGGTCCGATATGGAAAGAGGGCCTATCTCTGAGGCTTCAATCTGGGAGAATATGCACGACCTTATATTTTAGAATTAAATCTTAACTGTCAAAATTCTGGACCATTCTTCAATATTCGCTAAGCCTCCCCCTTAATGTTATTCCTACCAGCAGGAATGTCTACCTAGCTATATAGTTTCATTCGCAAAAAGGCAAACCTTACTGGACAGCCCTTCCACAATACTACTTGTTTTCTTATTCATAATTACTTTGACTACTTCTATAATTGTTCTCTCACATTAAAAGTACAGATTATGTCATGTAGACCAAACTCTTATAGTAGTGCCTTTCACACCATATTTTTTTCAGACAGCAGGAAGTGAGAACTGTACAAACACGTGAAATGTCTGCAGGGTACAGTATCACCAAAAATATAAGTCAGACTAGAGGGTTCCCTTTTGCTAGGGAGATGGGGAGTTTCACATTTGCACTGCATGTCAAGCAGCACCAGTAGTATTAAGAAAACTATGATATAATATAAAGAGCATCAAATAAGGTTTAGCATTGTCACATGCTTATTATACAAAAATCTAATCGTAAAAACCGGTTTCCTTTCCAAGCATATATGTATTCCATACTGCATGTTATACTGCAGAACAGCCATAGGGTTTTGGTTTGCTTTTTTTTTTTAATTCTAGACACAGAATTTCCCACATATCACCGTTAGCTCACAAAGCCCCCTATACTAGGTGTGTATGTTTTGTCTCTCTGATCTATTATATGCCATGCACATTCCTGTAGTAAAGTAGATTATATTGTTCAAACTGTTTCATTTACACGCCATAGTCCTAATCACCATGCCAAAGAAGAGACTTAACAGTTCAAACATACAAAGGAGATGGGTCACTGTCAGAAAGTGCATTCACCATACTTCAATCATTCCTTATGTAGTGTGTTAAACAGTTAATGAGGGGGTTTACCAGAAAAGAGACACACCCTTTAGAGGGTGTATTGCTATCTGGACTTGGGTTAAAAATATTATGTTACTTACCATATGTGCTATTTCTGTGAGGCGTTTCCCTTGTGTAATTTCCAAGGTTGATAAAATAAGAAACAAGAGGTTCTCTCATTTAAAGTATTCTGGTTAGATCGAATGACTAGAATATGAAAAAAGCCGCAGCACTCAAAAGAAATTACGAAAGATCTGGCCAGGTGGCTCAGGGTCAAGTGCCGGGCATTACAAGGCAGAAGGTCTCTGGTTCAATCCTGGTTTTTCGGTGTCAGGTCAAAAGCGTGCCGGGACAAAGGCGCGCGCAGACAATTGTGCGCAGCTTGGAGGCGCGCACCGCAGAAAATTACTGTTTTTAGGACTCCCCCCCACTTTACTTAATAGAGATCGCACCACGTTGTGGGGGCGTTGTGGGGGTTTGTAACCCCCCACATTTTACTGAAAACTTCACTTTTTCCCTGTTTTTAGGGATAAAGTTAAGTTTACAGTAAAATGTGGAGGGTTACAACCCCCCATAACGCCGGCGCGATCTCTATTAAGTATATTGGGGGGCTCCCCAACAAAACCCCTCGTCGGAGCCCCTAAAAACTGTAATTTTCTTCGGCGCACGCCTCCGTCTTGCGCTCAGTTGTCGGCGCGCACCTTTGTCTTTCGCGGGGTTGTCTATGAACCGGTTTTTCTGCTCCCCAAGCTGGCTAGAGTTACATGTACGTATGAATACTAAAGAGGAAGTGCGTACAGCTCACGTGGGAAAGGGGCTGGGTTTATGTCCCCTGCTAAAGGGTGGTGTCTAGTAATGCTGCCTGATTCAGGGAAATATTTTTCAATTCGATTTGGCCTATTGGAATTGATTTTTTGATTCGATTCACTTTTCCTGCCCAATTGGGCTTTTTAACCGGCCTGGCAGTTTTATTTTTGTAGCCTCTTCACCACCTCATCTCCTTTGCCCTCTCCAACCCCACACCGGTGCTGTAGTGTAAACAAAACAACAACAAAAAGACTTTTCCTCTTTCTGTTAGGTCTTAGCTCATGCTCGCTAACACCAGCTCTGGCAGGAAACACATTTCAAATCTGACATATTGTAATCACAAAATAGAAAATAAAATTAATTTTCTACCTTTTTGTTGTCTGATCATCTTATTATTCAAATCATGTTGGTCCCAGGCTCTAGTTTCTGTTTATCTCATCTTATTATTCAAATCATGTTGGTCCCAGACTATAGTTTCTGTTTATCTTCTCTTAACTTGTTCACCAGGGTCTCCTGCCCATTTGAAATTTTCTTCTTTCCCCGTGCTCCTCATTCATCTTTTAGCTCTGCACTTTCCTCTGCCACATCCAACATTTGTGTTTCCTTCCCACTATCTACCATCTCTCTCTCTCCCTGCCTTGTGCCCTGGGTCAAACCTCTCTATTCTCCTCCATGCAGCATCTTTCTTCCTCCCCTCCATGATGTGCAACATTTCTTTCTCCCCATGCACCATCTGTCCTTGCCCTCCACCCTATGCCCAACATTTCTCTCTCTCATCTACGCATATCTCCCTTCCCTCCACCATATGCAAGATTTCTCCCTCTCACCCCACCTCTTTGTTTATTCCAGGTACAATTCTGTGCAAAAAACCAAAATCAAAATTCAGCGCACAAAATTAGCAAATTCTGTAAGTTTGTCAAAATTTAAAGAATATTTTTGTTAATTATTATCCATATTCCATTTAAAACAATAGTTAAAATAAAAATGTTTTTCTTCTACCTTTGTTGTCTGGATGTTTTATTTTTCCATCATGATGGTTCCAGTTTCTTTTTTCTACTTTCCTGTTGTCTGCCAAGTCTACTTCAAGTGGCTGCTATCAATTTGTCTTTTCTACTCTCTCTTGTCTATTTCCTCATTACACCTGCCTCAGACATATTCATCATTCCTTTTTAGCTTTTTTCTGCTTCTCCTACCCTTCTCCTCTTTTTCATTTTTCAGCTATCAAATTTCCATCTTCTCTCTCATTCCCCATCTCATTCCTTCCTCAACCCTCCATTCCCTTTCATCTTCAATATACCTCCATTATCATATTTCTACCCTCTGTTATATCTATCCTCTTATCCATTTCCTTGCCACCCTCTCCTCCCCCTCAGGATTCTACCATTCTCCGCATCTTCCTTCCTCCATCCTTATAGCTTAACATCTCCCTATCTCTTCCCTGCTGCACTCTACCCCATGGTACAGCATTTTTCACACTCTCTTCCCTCACTCCCACTTCCAGGCATCTGTTCCTGGATCCAACATCTCCCTCCTTCCCCCCTTCCACCTCTCTCCCTCTCATTTACCTCCATGTCCAACACCTCTCTCTATCCCTTGCTTGTGCCCTATGTCAAATCTCTCTATCCCCCCTCCATGCACCATCTCTCCTTTCCTCCCCTTCATTATGTGCAATTTCATCATCTCCCCTCACCATGTATGTCTCCCTCTCCTCCCCCTGTGCCACCATCTTTCCTTCCTCTCACTTTCTATTCCCCACTCCCTGTGCCACCAGCTTTCCATCTTGAAGCTCCTTTTACCCCTCTTCCCTCTCCGTGGGCCACAAACTTTCCTTCCTCTCTTCCCCTGTTCTCCAAGGTTTGCTTCTTTGGGTTGTGGTTTCGGCATAACTCTCACATGCTGCCTGCCGCTAACCCATAAGTCTCCCCCCTTTGCCGTGAAGAGACTTCCAGGTCAGTGGCAGGCAGCATGTGGGAACTGATGCCGATACCATGACACGACAAGATTCGATGCCAACGTATCTGGCAGCAGCAAGATTATATTTGAGAAAAGGGAATTCCATTCCTCCCTCCCATACCCCTTTGCAGTAGTTTTCCATTTCTCCCTTCCAATCCCTTTGTGCAGCACTTCCTGATCGAACCCCCCCTCCCCTTGAGACCTCAACTTTTAGGCCTCATGAAACAGCAACAGTGGTGAACAGGCTGCTCACATCAGTGAATCTCCGGTTAAAACATTAAGAATGAGAACAAAGCAAATGTAAAAGCAGGGAACAAGGTGCAGAGGGATCCCCCATCTACAGACATGCAGAGTGGCGCTCTGGATTCATCTGCAGCAACTAAGAGAACGAAAATTATCATCCAGGTAAGACATTTTACCTTCCCTGTCAGCAGCAGCAGACAAATCCAGATGCATGAGATATAGCAAAGCTGTCCTCAAGCAGAGTGGGCAGACGCAGACTCAAGAACCAACGTCCCAAAGGAAGAGTTGACCCGTACCCGCACCGCAACATCCGCTCTGTAATGATGAACAAATATATGGACAGACGACCAAGTGGCTGCCCAACAAACATCTTCCAAGGAAAAAGCATGCATTTCAGTCCAAGACACCACCAATGCTCTGGTAGAATGAACCCGCAAGTGAAGCGTAGAGGGTTTGACCTTGAGGACATAAATTGGAGGAAACTGCTTCCCAAATCCAATGAGCCACCGTAGCTTTAGAGGCCATAGCCCCTTTGTTGGATCCCCCAAAGAGGACAAAAAAAAAATATGGTCCAAATGCCAAAACAAGTGTGTCTGATGTCAAGGAGATGCAACTGCTGAAAACCTTTGGTAGTCCTCCTCCCAGAAGAAGGGACACAGAGAACACCTTCGGCAAAAAGGAAGGAACTATGTGAATCGAGACCTCCGCCTCAGTGAAGCATATAAAGGGGTTGCAACATGAGAGAGCCTGCAAGTTAGACACTTGACACACCAAAGAGATAGCCACCAAAAAGGCTGTCTTCAAGGTAAGGTCTTCGACCATAGCTCGACGGAGAGGTTTGAAGAGAGGTCGCTGGAGAACAAAATTCAAATGCCACTCTGGACAAGGGTGACTTAGAGGAGGCCGCAACCAGCCTACCCCTTTAAGGAAGTGCACCACAACCAGGTGAGTCGCCAAAGAGAAATTGTTAAGGTGGCTGAGGAAGCAAGTCAGCACTGCGACCTGAACCTGCAACAAACAGGCAGAAAGATTCTTCTGGTAGCCATCCTGCAGAAAGGCCAAAATGTGTGGGCAACTGAGTCTGGAAAGGAGAAATGGCCGAAGTGGAACACCAAGCCACAAACAGGTGTATGCTGATGTGGAGCTCTTACAGGCCAGGAGGAGGGTAGAAATAACAGACTCTGAGAAGTCCTTCTTCCTCCAGCAGGTCCGCTCAAGAGCCAGGCCATAATACCAAAGCAGGACAGGTCCGGCATGTGTACTGGCTCCTGGCAAAGGAGTTCATGTGACACCGGAAGGTGCAACAAATTGTCCTCTAGCATCCAGATTAGCTTGGCATACCATGCAGCCAGTCCAGTGACCAGAATCACCTGGCCCCAGTACCGACGAATTCTGTTGAGGACTCTACCGATCAGTGACCATGGTGGAAACACGTATAGGAGAGACAGTCGGGAGGCCAAGGGAGCTAGAGAGCATCAATACCTTCGGACTCCAGAGCCTTCCTCTGGCTAAAGAACCTGGGAACTTTGGAGCTGCATCTTGATGCCATCAGGACCAGCAGAGGGAGGACCCAGCGCTGAGAGATGAGCCGAAATACTATTGGAGTCTGTTCCCAGTCTGACTGATCCAATGTATTCCTGCTGAGGAAGCCCACCACAAGATTGGAGATACCCACAATGTGGGCCACAGACAGGAGACACTGTCCTTTCTGCACACTGGAGGAAGAGAGAGGTCTCCTCTGACATGCGTTCACGTCTTGTGTCCCATTGCCTGTTGATGTAAGCCACCGCTGTCATGCTGTCCGACAGGACCAGGACTGGCTTCCCTGCAAGGTGCTCGGCGAAGGCCAGTAGGGCAAGACAGATCACTCGAAGTTCTAGCTGGTTTATAGACCATGCTGCCTCCGTCATGTCACCACCAGCCTAGACAAACTTATAAAGCCCAATGATCATTTTCCCATGTTTCTCATCCATGTAGGTACAAACGACACTGCCAGAAGTACCACGGAGAACATTCCCGACGACTTTGGAGCCCTGGGAAAGAAGCTGAAGCAGATAGAAGCGCAGGTGGTTTTCTCATCGATCCTCCCAGTAAGAAACAAAGGCAGAGCTAGAGAAGAGCATATCCGACGGACTAACGAATGGCTCCGCATGTGGTGCACAGAGATGAACTTTGGATTCCTAGACCACGGTGAGACACTCCAGGGACTGCAGGGACCCGACGGACTACACCTAACCAGGAGAGGTAAGAACGTATTCGGACATCGCCTGGCCCGCCTACTCCGCAGGGCTTTAAACTAGGTAAGTTGGGGGAGGGCACTTATTTATATCCCAGAGCAGTAAGTAACCACCCTGAGGAGGCGAGTCACACCCACACTTCTAAGTCTAAGGTAAGTACTCATGCTATCCACGATAATTTAAAGGGAATTATCAATAAAAATTTAGGAGTCACTCTAACCCAAAAGGGAATCTCTTCACAGATATGGAGGGCTATGTACGTCAATGCACACAGCTTGGGCAATAAAATTCTAGAATTAGAGACTGAGATAATAAACGCTGACCTAGACGTGGTAGCAATATCAGAAACCTGGTTCACGGACTCACATGGGTGGGATATGGTTATACCAGGCTACAACCTACTACGTCGCGACAGAGAGGGCAAGTTAGGGGGAGGGGTAGCACTATACACTAAGGATAACATCAAAACTACCAGAATTACGGATATTAGATACACTGGGGAATCCCTCTGGGTGAATCTGGCCAGAGGAAATGAAAAATGCCTATATCTTGGTGTGATATACAGACCTCCGAAACAACAAGAAGACAAAGACTTAGAACTGATAGAGGACATAGAGAACATCACTCTACGGGGAGACACAGTGTTGTTAGGGGACTTCAACATGCCCGATGCAGATTGGAACACACTCTCCGCGACTACGAGTGGCAGTAAAAGAATTCTGAACTCCATAAAGGGTGCACGACTCAAGCAAATGGTGTTGGAGCCCACCAGGGACCAAACGATACTGGACCTGGTACTCACCAACGGAGATAGCGTCTCAGATGTCTCAGTTGGAGACACACTGGCCTCCAGCGACCATAATATGGTATGGCTTAACCTTAAGAAAGGTTTCTCAAGGTCAAACACAGCAACGAGGGTTCTCAACTTTAGAGGCACAGACTTCGACCGCATGGGAATTTTTGTCGATCAGGAGATGCAAAAACAAGCACAACCTAACAATGTAGAGGATATGTGGTTGACTCTGAAGTCCACCCTACACGAAGCAACAAACCGCTACATAAGAACAGTAAGTAAGCGCAGGAGGAACAAAAGACCCCAATGGTTCAGCGCAGAAATTTCGGACCTCGTTAAAAAGAAAAAAGAAGCATTTATCACCTACAAACATTTAGGAAAACAAGAGGTGGAAAAAGACTATCTGGACAGGTCAAAAGCTGTCAAAATAGCAGTCAGGGAGGCCAAACTCAAAATGGAAGAAGATCTAGCACGGAACATTAAGAAAGGGGATAAATCCTTCTTCAGCTATATTAGTCACAGGAAAAGAAACAAAGATGGGATAGAACGCCTGAAGAAATCGGACGGTAACCTTGTAGAATCAGATTCTGCGGGAGACAGCCAGAATGACCCGTTTCTGGACTTCGAGTTTACGCCCGGTAGCGTCTACTACGAACTATCAAGACTCAAGGTGAACAAAGCCATGGGACCGGACAACCTACATCCCAGAGTGCTCAGGGAATTGAGAGAAGTCCTGGCAGAACCACTATCTGTTCTTTTCAATCTTTCCCTACGCACAGGAAGAGTCCCCTTGGACTGGAAAACCGCCAACGTTATCCCACTCCACAAAAAGGGCTGCAGAACAGAGACGGCAAACTACAGACCGGTGAGTCTCACATCTATAGTGTGCAAGCTCATGGAAACACTGATTAAACAAAATATTGATACAATCCTAGACGAGGAAAACCTACGTGATCCCCACCAGCACGGATTCACCCAGGGCAGATCCTGCCAATCTAACCTAATCAGCTTTTTCGACTGGGTTACTAGACAATTGGATGCCGGAGAGTCATTGGATGTGGTATATCTAGACTTCAGTAAAGCTTTTGATAGCGTCCCACACAGAAGGTTATTGAACAAGCTGAAGTCGATAGGATTAGGGGACACTCTAACTACATGGGTTGAGGATTGGCTGAGTGGTAGACTTCAGAGGGTGGTGGTAAACGGTACCCCGTCCAAAATGTCAGGCGTGATCAGTGGAGTGCCGCAGGGGTCGGTCTTGGGCCCGATTCTATTCAACCTATTCATAAGAGATATGACCCAAGGACTTAGAGGAAGGGTATCACTGTTCGCCGACGACGCCAAACTTTGCAACATAGTAGGTAAAAACACCATGCCTGATAATATGACACAGGATCTACTGCTGCTGGAACGGTGGTCAGCAACATGGCAGCTAGGCTTCAATGCTAAAAAGTGTAAGGTAATGCACCTGGGAAAGAAAAACCCGCACAGAACTTACATACTAAATGGTGAGACCTTGGCCAGGACCACGACGGAACGAGATCTAGGGGTGATCATTAGTGATAACATGAAGGTTGCAAATCAAGTGGAGAAAGCTACCTCCAAGGCAAGGCAAATGATGGGTTGTATTCGTAGAGGTTTTGTCAGCAGGAGACCTGAAGTTATGATGCCGCTGTACAGGACCATGGTGAGGCCTCACTTGGAGTACTGCGTTCAATTCTGGAGACCTCACTACCGGAAGGATGTGCAGAGAATCGAGTCGGTTCAGCGAATGGCCACAAAGATGGTCTGGGGGCTCAAAGATCTCACGTATGAAGAAAGACTGAATAAACTGAGGCTGTACTCACTTGAGGAACGAAGAGAGAGGGGTGATATGATTGAAACGTTTAAGTACATCACGGGCCGTATCGAGTCGGAAGAAGATATCTTCTACCTCATGGGACCCTCGAACACCAGGGGGCATCCGCTAAAAATCAGGGGAGGGAAGTTCCATAGCGACTCCAGAAAATACTTCTTCACTGAAAGAGTGGTGGATCATTGGAACAAACTCCCACTGCAGGTGATTGAGGCCAACAGCGTGTCGGACTTTAAGAGAAGGTGGGATATTCACAGGGGATCCCTAGGGGAGTGAAATCAGAGGGCGGGTATTTGGAGTGGGCAGACTTGGTGGGCTATAGCCCTTTTCTGCCGTCTTTTTCTATGTTTCTATGTCATGCTCAATTGCCCCTGAGCCGCTCCATAACAGAAGTGAGTCACCCAACCCAGGAGGCTGGCATTGGTCGTCACCAGTTCCCATGCTGGAAAGGCACACCCTTCTTGAGATTGGACGCGCAGAGCCACCATGTCATGCTGGCCCTGGCCTCTTGTGGACCAACAAAGGCAAAAAGCGGCACAGAAGCGACCACTGCAGGGGTCTCATGTGGGCTCTGGCCCAGGGGATCATATCCAGCGCTGCCGCCATGGAGCAGAGTACTTGTGCATAGTCCCAGGTAGAGGGGCACAGATCTGACAGCAAGTGGCGGATCTGGTTCTGTAGCTTGGCAATCCTGGCGTCTGGAAGAATGACCAGCCCTTGAACAATGCTCCCAAGAACTCCAGATGTTGAATCGGCTCGAGGTGGCTCTTGGCCACTGCAAAGGGCTACTATGGCATCTTGCACTGAATTGGCCCGAATCTGCCAGCCATCTAGATATGGATGTACCCAGATTCCCTCTCTGCGCAGAAACGCCGCCATCACCACCAAGATCTTGGAGAATGTCCTGGGGATGGTGGAGAGGACGAACTGAATGGGGACAAACTGGAAGTGAAGGCTGAGAATTGCAAAACTGAGAAATTGATAATGCTGGGGGGCCAAATTGGAATGTGCAGATAGGCCTCCGTCAGGTCTAGGGAGGTGAGAAATTCTCCCAGTTGAACGACTGCAATGACAGACTGAGGAGTTTTCATTCGGAAGTGCTGAACTCACAGAACTCGTTGACCTTTTTGAGGTCCAGAACCGGGTGGACGGAGTCACCTTTCTTTGGAACAAATATAATAAATGGAATGCCTGCCCATTCTGAATTCAGAAGGAGGGACTGATACCACCACGCCAATATCCTTCAGCACCTCGAGAGTGGCAGCAATCGCTGTTCATTTCCCTGGGGAGAGACAAATGGACTTCATAAAAGAATTTGTGATGTGAGAGGCGAGCTCCAATTTGTAACTATCGTGAATGATATTAGGACCCATTGGTCTGAAGTGATTTTGGCCCACTCCTTGTAAAAGAGGGACAGCCACCCCCCAATGCGACAACATTCTGGGAAGTGGGCCAGCCACCCATCATTGGGTGGAACGGACACTGGAGAAGTAACGGGGGTTGGTGACCCTAAGATTTCCTATCAGAATGAAAGGAGGACCTGGGTTGAAATTACTTGTCTGAGTAGTTATCTATGGCCCTATTTTGTAGATTATGTAATTTTGTAAACTGCATTAAACTTATGGTTATGCGGTATAGAATATGATCTTATGTTATGTTCTGGAAGAACTGAGATTTACCAGGACGATAGCATCTGGAGTCCCAGAACTGTGTTCTGGGTTGCCGTTGATGCAGATGAAAATCAGGGCCTGTCATCCAGCAGCCACTGAGGCTTGACTTCACCCAAATCCTTAACAGTTTTCTCCAGCTCTTCACCAAAGAGCTTACCTCGAAAGATGAGTTATTTGGACACCAAATCTGCAGCCCAATTCAGGAGCCAGAGAGAACTTTAGGCAGCTATGGACACCATTTGTTTGATGTATGTCTGAACCAGATCATACAAAGAGTCCGCCACATAAGCAAAGGCAGACTCCATTGCTGACAGAGGAGGGTCAGAGAAGTCTTGCTCCTCAAAGGAATCAGCTAGCTGTTGCACCCAAGTCAGGCAGGCTCTGGCTGCACAGGAACTGCAGATGGCAGCCAGAAAGGACAATGCCGACCCCGCATACAATAGCTTAAGGATAGCTTCTAGCCTCCGGTCCTGCAAATCTTTCAGAGCCACCCCTCCCTCAACTAGGATAGTGGTCTTTTTGGTCACCACAGTGACAAGGGCATTCACCTTAGGCAAGTGAAGCCTATCCAACTCTTCTTGCAGCAATGGGTAGAGGTGGGCCATCACCCGAGACACCTTCCATTCTGAATCTGGAGAGTCCCATTGAGTGGAAACAAGCTCCTGAATGGTCGCATGAACGGGAAAAGCCCAGGAGGATCTCTTCGTGCTCACCATTTTGGGGTTCATGGTAGATTCAGAAGGAGCATCAGCAAACTTGATATTAAGGGCCTCCAGTGCTGTAAGAATGAGGGAAAGGAGCTCTTCCTTATGGAATACCTGCACTGCCATGGGATCATCCGCTAGATCCCAGGGGAAGCTCGCCTTCTTCCAACTCATCAGTAGAGGGCCAGAAGCAGTAACCCTAAAAGAGAAGGATCTGGCGAAGATGGAGAGAGGCCACTTTGTCCCCAGCACCCTGCAGCTGACGCCATTTTGGAATGGAGGTATCACCAGGTAAAGGTGCTGAAGAGGCGTCCCGAGTCTAACATAAAGTCACTGGACCGAGAAAGGACGTAGAAAGTTGAGCTTACTTCAACAAAAAGGCCTGGTGGAGGAGCAAGATGAAAAGGTAATGCCAGAGCCCCCTATCCTGCATCAGTACCCTAAACTGCAGGCTCCTAAAGAAAAATGCTCCTTGTAGCAGGCCGATCCTGCCCCGACTACAAGACTTGAGGCATCTCCGTAGTAGTATTAGGAAAAACCGTCATATTGGGAGTGGGGTGGGAGTGGGGGCTGAGACTAGGCCAGCAGCAGAGTCAGAGGTCAAATCCCAAGCCAGGATTGAAACTACAGCACGTTCATCCTGTCTGCAACCCTTATAGGTCCCTTCGGCTGTGCACCACTTACCACAGTGGGAACAGTGCTTGGCAGTCTCTGCCATAAGTGGAAAAAAAAAATTGGAATAAATGCGTGCCATGCGGATGAGGCTAAAGGCTGGATCATACCTAAAAGAGCGCACGGCAGGTAATGGAGCATGTGATAGCCATGCAAGTGTCAGGTGCTGTCTAATTGCAAGGGCTGCACAGGAAACGAGGCGCTGGTAAAGGAGCTGCATTGCAACCTTCGTTCTGCCCCAGCCATGACAAACACCTCTGACTCTCTCCCTCACCCATGGCTTGAGACAGAAACTCACCCACACTGCCTGCCAAAGAGGGAAACCCCTGGCACTCTGCTTACTGGTTGCACAAATAGTAAATCCTGGCAAGCACTGTGCTCAAGTCGGATGCTTTTTTTTTTTTTTTTTTTGTAATGAGAAGGAAGTCTGAGCAGCAACAGAGGTAGGGAGGGAGAAACAAAGAAAGGGGGGAGAGGTACTGACCTGGCTCCACCAGGTATATCCCATAGGCACAACTAAACCTCTAAACCCTTGAGGCTGCAACCAAGGCAAAAGATTTGACCTTAAAAGGCCTGCAGTGTGATCCAGGAGCATGGAAAAGTCTATCCATCGGCCTATTGGAGATAGAGTATACTGGAGAGGTATGCAACATGCCATCCGTACCAGTTAACAACAACTCTGCTGTTCTCCATCTCTGCCTGCTGGTGGGTGGACTTAACCAATGCATTACATTACATTAGGGATTTCTAATGCATCTGAATTTGTCTGTTACTACTGATAGGGAAAGAGCTATCCCATGTGCTAATCCCATTTCTAGTGCAGTGACATTCAATGCTACTCAGATAACTTGGGAAAGCAAAAGAGCTATCCTAAGCTATCCTATTAACAGTGTTAGTGACATTATCTGGGGGTTGCTGTCTGTGTAAGTAGATTTTTCTGAACAACAGAAAAAAAGCAAAACCAGAGGGAAACAGCAATACAAACCAAACAGGCAGCACAGTCAAGCAAAGCCATTCAAGACGTTCTGCCAAAGGGAGTTAGTATTCTGGTATCTACATATATGCCCTCTCAATCGCTTAGGTTGGAGTCACAATATTTGTTGGGAATTTCTTCATTGAAGTCTGTTGCCAAAACCACAATACAAGAATATTTAGTGTTGCTGGTCCGTGTATGTGGCATGCTTTACCTATTAATATTTGTCAGATTCCGGTGCTATTATCCTTCCAAAAGTCGTTGAAGGCTTATTTTTTTTTTTCCAGAAAGCTTTTGGAAATGGAGTTCTGTTCAACTGAGCTGTTGGATCATTAGCTTTTGCTTTTTTTCATATACGATTTTAGCGGTTTTTTTGGGGTTTTTTTTAAAGAAATTGTATTTTATGTTTGTTTATTGATTTGTGCATGTACTTCTGTAACCCACATAGATTGTTTGGATATGTGGAATAAAAGTGTTTTTAAATAAATAAAGGGCCTGGATGGAAACAAGTGGCACTTCAACCTAGGAGAGGTGAATGTGACACTGTCATCGTTTTATACTTGGATGTCTTGACCTGAGAAGCTCTAAGATGCTTTTATTGTATGACCTCCCAATGCAGGCCATGTTGGGTGCATCAATAAATTTTGCAGCCTCTGAATTGAAGCACCGCTTCTTGTTTTCATCCACTATACTTGACTGCTTGCTGCCTGTGATCTAAATAATGGCAGCGGTTGCTCCTTTATGTATTTTAATATTCAAGAGAAATATTTAACTATGGCTGATAATCTGGATATCTGTGTAAATGTTTAATCATCATGGCTGGCTTTTAAGATAAATGCAGACTGTTGTTTCAAAATATTGACCTTAAGAGGCCTGCAATGTGATCTTTCAACAATCTGCTCAACTGTGCTGTGCATGTGAAAAGCTGAGGCTAAGGTTATCAGTTGTCCAGATTTACCTGAACATGACCTCTTTTTAGAGGACTGTCTGGGTATCCGGACAGCTTTCTTCCCTATCAAAGGAGAAAGTGTCTAGAGCCCAAACCTGTCCCACCTACCTCCGGCTCCGCTGAAACTGAATCTGCGGGCAGGCTGGCGGCAGCAGCGAGGTGAGCCTGCCGCCATTCATCTGCCCCAGAAGCCTTCTCTCTAGAGCAACTTCCTGTTCTCACATAGGCAGGATGCGCCTTACAGAAGGCTGCCAGGGCATGCCGATGGCAGTAGACTCACCTCGCTGCTGTTGCAATTTCAGTGAGGAGGTAAGTGGGGGGCAGGAGAGGAAGAGAAAAGAACCTACAGGGGGAGGGTTGGAAGACAGGAAAGAGAGAAGCACTAAAAGTGTAAAGAAGATGGGAAATGACACTAAGGAAATGAGTGAAAGGTGGGGGGCAGGGCAGGGGTGAGACTAGTGAGAGGCGGGGGTCATGTGTCCTCTTTTTTGATTTCTCAAATATGGTAACCCTAGCTGAGGTTTCACAGTACACTGCAGACTCCTGCACCCTTTGAACCATTATTGTAACCAGTCTGGCCTGTCCGTTACCAAAAAAAACCTTAAAAATGTAAAAATATATTTTCCTAGCAAAAATTAAAAAAAAAAAAATCCAAAGATTTGATTTCCCTATACAGATACTAGCCGACTTATGACCTATGCAAGTTACGACTGTTCTACTTTACAATGCGTTTTGACAGTTTACCCTGCCAGCTGTTAGCAGCGCCAGTCTCCCGCACTACCAAGTCTCGCTATTTTAAGATGATTAAAATATTACCCAGTCTAATATTCTTGCCTTAATTTATCATAGGCCGACTTACATCCTGATCAACTTACGACCCGTCAGTCGGAACCAATTGCGGTCGTAATTCGACGAGTACCTGTACTTCAAGGTATTCACATTCCCAGGAGAAACTACACTCCACTCTGAGGGGAAGTGAAGGGAAGAATGAAAAAGCTAAATGCCACAGTCCTAGTGCAGCAGATTTCAAAATGTTATTCAGATTTGGTATTTTCTTCATCTGTGTTGTAAAAACCATAAAGGTACTACGGTATTTGGCTTATCAAATAGCTGGCTGTAGGCAAGTAGAAATGCTCCACTGAGAAAGAAAATATTCCCAGAGACTGGTAGTACCAGTCCTATATAAAAACAAACATTCAGCGATAAGCACACTCACAAATAGGTTTTTTTCTAAACTATTTTTTGCTGTCACCACCTGGGCTGGTTGCCGTGGCAACGCCTGAACCAGCAGGTAATGGGAGCATTGCAACCAATCCTGGGGCTTAGTATTCCCTCTCCCTCCTCCTCTCTCTCCACCCTAAAGGCACATTCTTCCCCCTCCCAGTTTGATATCACGCCCTATCAATAGGGCCAGTCTATAGCAGAGAGGGGGGGGGTAAGAGACAAGGCAGTAATTTCTCAGCTTAGTTTAAAAGCAAAATCCAACAGACACCTCAAAGATCATTATTAGTGTTCCAACCAATAGCTCTAGCACTATATTAAAAAAATGTTCCTAATGTTAAAAAAAGTCAGACCAGTCATCCCTCTCTCTTTCCATGATGCAGTCCAAGAGAAAATCCCTGTCTTCCGACATCCTGTTTTCCCACATCCCTGACAGAGCTCATAACTATTGCTACCATTCAGCCAGAGCAAAGCTGGGAGAGCACAGTACCGTAATAAGAAAAAAAAAAAAATAAGAAAAGAAAAACACAGAACAAAGACAGCTTCACCCACCTGCTCCCAGCTAGTTACAGCCTCAGCCTCAATAGCTGTAAATTTAAGGTTACCTACAGTTTAGTACTGGACAACACAATAAAATGTTAATTATAATGAAACCTTCAAAAAATATATACAGTACTGTACTTTTAACATAGAACCTCATTTGGCTTGAACATATTTTTCCAATTCTTTTTTTAAAATTTCACAGATCTTCAAGCCAAATACTGATTTATTTTCTAAGAGCAGCCAGTGGGTGGTGTGGGAGTGGGGGGGAATCAGCTCATTCGAAACACCATGTCCCTCCATGATGACTCAGGAAAAGACAGCAGCTTGTCAAAAGAAAATACAAATATGACTGCGGCAAATTCTAGTTGAGATTTTTGAGGGAGTGTTTTTGTTTTGTTTATAAGAGCTTTATTTTAAGAGAGGGTTGACTGAATACAAATTTTCTTGGAGGCTTGGCTTTCACTTCCAAGCATCTAGATCAGAGATTCTTAACCTTTTTTGAGTCATGGACCCCTTTAAGAATCTGATGAAAGCTATGGACCACCTTCACCAGAAATATTCACAAACACAAACTTTGCATGCAATGAATATAATGTCCTTTATTTAATTGAGATTTGATTGTCTCATACATATGACATACACAAAGTATTAAACTTTTAAAGTAAACAATCTAAAAAAAAACCCACTCCTTTAAGCAAAAAGTAATGGCCACTCATAATTATGAAATACAATCATCTTGTGCAAATTAAAACAGATCTACTACTTCTACTACTCTCATTATCTGCGAGAAAACACAGTACTGGGCTGTATATTGAATATAAATGTTAATTTTTAATATTGAATATAAATGTTAATTTTTAATTGACCCTCATGGATCCACTGAAACCCATCCACTGCACAGCTTCCAGGTAAGGGAACCTAATAAAACAGACAGAACGCCAGCACAAAAAAAACCCCAGCTTGCTCCACTACAGCCATTACACAAGCCTCCAAGACCTTGCAGGGGCTCTCCAAGTTCTCTGTACATTTAGCTCTGGGAATTTAATGTACCATGTGGGCAAGTTAGAAGAACTCCAGGGTGCCTTTCGACGCTAAAATAAACAATGATGCAATTTGTAACTAAAGGGGGTTAAAAAAAAAATTCACCTGTTCAATATTCATGTTTTAATTATTCCCATAACAAAATAGACTCCCTAACCCTTTATTTGTCCTGTTCATCTGTCTAGAATAGATTCTAAATGCTTGTCAAGCAAGGACCATCTCTTAACTGTTTGTGTACAGCACTGCATAAGTCTAGCAGGGCTACAGAATGCATAGTAGTAGGAAGAGGAATCTTCTGAAAGTAGAAGGCCCAATTCATATCTTCAGAGCCTCAAACTTTTTCCAGAAAAGAGCTGTTAAAATAGCATCCTCTGCAGGAAAGCAGACCAAAGGTTGGTGCTGAATATCAGGTCTTAAATTCACCTACACTGGTTGGCGTTTTGAAAATGCCAACGACTGCTGCGGGCTGAATTTCTCAACCCAGTCCTTTTGGGTTGCCCCAAGATATCTCATGCATGTTTTGTGGATACTTCCTCCTCCTGATTTGCAGTTTTAGGACTTGCGATTTTGATTATTCGTGATTTCCGAAAACCGGAAATCACCCCCTCCTCCCTCCCGGACCTCACCTGGTGGTCTTTCAGGATAGAAGTGATCTTCTTACGCTCCTGCCCCTTGCAGATCTCATCCAAAATGGCTTCCGTGAGTTCCCATAGTCTCAAGAGACTACGGGAACTCACGGCAGCCATTTTGGATGAGCGATCTGCAAGGGCAGGAGCGTAGGAAGATCGCTTCTGCCCCGAAAGACCACTAGACCACCAAATAAGGTCTGGGATGCCGGGGGAAGGCGGGAAGGAGGCAGGGGTGGTTCAGAGTCGGCCCAAAAGTATTCACGAATTTTCAATATTCACGGGCCGGCTCTGCCCCTAACCCCCGTGAATATTGAGAGAGGAGTGTATTTGCATATAATAGGAGGTAGTGCATGCAAATTTATTTTAAAAACCTGTCTAGCTTGGGGTTGAGAAACTCTTCTATGTTAGGCGTTGAGCCTTCTGAGAACAGGAAAGCATAATGTACCTGAACGTAACCTCCCAGGTAGTGTAACTGAAAAAAAGGCATGAGCTAAATCTTAAAAAAAGAAAAAAATACCATCTTCCCTATGAGAGACCAGGGTCTTTTCAAATCCTGCCCTGGTCACACCCAATACAGTTCTCACATGCCCTTGTAGTTTAAGGGCAGATGACTAGATTCTCAAAAAAACAAACAAACAAACAACGGGCTGCTATTACAGCTGTTCTGGTAGTGATTTAAAAAAAGCGAGTCATTCTCCAAAAAAGGCTCATGCAAATGAGGGTGGTGGAGAGTAGCGAAGACTTGCTAAATTTGCATATGCCCATTGCTGGCGATAGCAATGGGCACATGTGCAGAACGCAAAAAGAAAAAACAAACCAAAACAATGGGAGAGATGTTCAATCTCTCCCGCTAGCAACCAACACCCCTCCCCCACCCAGCAGCAGCAGAGATGCTCACTCTCTCCTGCTGCCAAGCAAACCCCACCCTCCCCACAGTGGAAGAGATGCCCACTCTCTCCTGCTGCCAAGAAAACCCCACCCTCCCCACAGCGGAAGAGATGCCCACTCTCTCCTGCTACCAAGCAAACCCCCCCCCCAGCAGTGGAAGAGATGCCCATTCTCTCCCGCTGCCAAGCGAACCCCCCTCCCCCTGCAGTGGAAGAGATGCCCATTTTCTACCGCTGCCACCCAACACCCCTCCCCTGCCACCAACACCTGGCACCCACCCCCCTTACCTTGATTTAGATGATTGACCGGAGGCATGCCTACTCCCTCTGGCCAGCTGGCCCACCTCTTCAAAATGGGCCTGCCCCTCCCTGGTGCATCCCTAAGGCTTCTCCTATGGGAGGGACTTTATGTGTCTGGGCCAATCAGAGCCTCAGGCCCCTCCCCGGTGCATCCCAGGATGCACCAGGGAGTGGAAGGCCCATTTTGAAGAGGTCAGCTAGCTGGCAGGAGGGAGTAGACATCCCTCCCGCCAACCATCTAAATCAAGGTAAGGGGAAGAGGGTGCCGGAGGCAGAGGGGATGTTGTGTGGCAGCGAGAGAGAATGGACTCTCTCCTGCTGCTGGGGGGGGGGGGGCCCTTTCTCCATGTGCTAAAAAACCAACCCCAAATACTAATCAACCTACCGCTCAGGATCTTGCAAATTATTTCAAAAATAAAATCAGTTTTGTACATGAAAAAAAACCTCTAAAAACACTGAACATGAATTATTCAATCTTAGTCCCAGAGAATCTCTCCCTTTCAGTTCACTCTGAGTTCTGCCAACCCTCACTTGATGAAATTCAGAGAACCATCCAGACTCTAAACATCTCAAACAATTTGCTAGAAACCATACCTCCTAACATCCTGAAAAAACACTTCTCGATATTTGGCCCTTTCTCCACAAAATGATCAACAAGTCGTCTCTCTATAGGTTTCTTGCCCAATCGATGGAAATCAGCAGTAGTATTCCCTAGGATCAAACAACCTAATATCTCTGAAAAAAAAAAAAAATTAGCAACTACCGACCCATTGCTAATCTACCATTTCTGGCCAAATTAACTGAAAAGCTGGTTTTTAACTAACTCTCTAACTTTGTAGAAAAAAACCAACGCTCTCCACACATACAGACAGGTTTTCGAGCTCACCACTCCACTGAACTTTCACTAATCGGGCTAGTTACAAACATTTGCTACTTCCAAGACCACCACAAGTCAGTCCTCCTGATATTATTTGACCCAACATCTGCTTTTGATACCATTGACCATACTTTACTGCTTAAAAGATTACAATCCATTGGCATCACAAGGACCTCACTACAATGGTTCACATCATACTTTCAGAATCATAATTACAAAGTTCAAGTTAATAATACCACATCTTTCAACAATAACTCAAACCTATGATATTCCACAAGGATCCATTCTCTCTCCCCTCCTTTTCAATATCTTTATGAGCCCTCTTCTTACTCTGGCACAATCTATAGGTTTTACTATCTTTGCATATGCCTACGATATCCAATTACTTCACCCCATGAACTCTACTATATCAGCAGAAATAGAAGAAATCAATAATAAACTCAACAAGATAAAACTCTTGGCTTCGGCAAAACAAGCTTTCCTTAAGCATCTCCAAATCCAGGAGCGTATTTTTCTCTACTTTTCCAAAAAGTACTCTGAACCATCCAATCAGCATTGATTCATGCACTATTCAACTTGGCAATAAAATCAAACTCCTAGGAGTTATTATTGACGAAGATCTTAACTTTTATCACCAAATCAACAATATCACTCAGAAATGCTTTTACAAATTAAAGACTTATTCGTTCTATTCTTTCTTTATTGGATCCCCCCCTCCATCAACATCCTAATTCACTCCCTTGTTATTTCCAACACTGCCTACTGCAACACCTTGTATCAAGCAATTATACAAAAGGAAATTCACCGACTTCAACTATTACAAAACACCGCAGTCAAGCTCATCTACAAAACCAAAAAATTTGATCATGTTACTCTCCTCTTGCTCAAAACTCACTGGCTACCCATTCATCGTATCACTTACAAAACACTTCTGCTAACATTTAAAACCAAGCAGTCCAATTCACCTGCATTCATCGACAAACTTCTCATTCCATATGCCCCTTCCCGGAATCTGCGTTCCACACTCAAAACCTATTTTCTGTCCCCTCTATTCGTGAACTATTTCTGCATCCTACCTGCAATACTATTTTCTCAGCCACTGCTCCCACGCTATGGAACTCCCTTCCGTCCGATCTTAGGCAAAAACATCTCTTAAAAAATTTAAATTTAAACTAAAAACATTCCTTTTTAAAGACGCCTTCTCGGTTTGATTCTTCTAGTGTGCTAAAGCCCCTCCGTTCCTTCCCTCCCTTTTAAGATTTTATTTTTTCATTGTATTTAAGCTCTTCCCTTTTCCCCACTTTCCCTTTTATTCCAGTAAGTCTATTTTTATTGTCGTCCCACCCACTTTTTACTTTTAAGCTTATATCTTAACAAAATTCTGTTACTTGTAAACCGTTTAGGTATGTTTTTGTTAAACGGTATATCAAAAATTACATAAACTTGGGAACTTAGTGGGCATCTCTCCCACTGCCGGGGTTTGAAACAGTGCTGTAACTGTACCGGCACCCCTGGAACATTTGCTGATTTTTGCCGGCAAAAGCTGACGTCACTTTTTGAAGAATGGCTCGGCGATTTTAAAGAATCCATCGGAGTGTTCATTTCAATCTTGAAGAGTCCATTTGCATGGCAGTGTCAGAGACTGCTAGAAAGCTCACTAAAGACAGAGATAAGCCATTTTGATAATCCACCGCTAAAATGCATGTAGGCTAAACTGTTAGAAACCAATTTAGTGACCGCGTTAAAGTTTTGAGAATCTGGTCCTGGATGCGCATTCACTTCAGGCTCAGGCAGAGCTCCCACATCAATCCCAAGCTAACGAATTTCATTCATTTAGGTGGATTCACATTTGAATGACTAATTCCAAGTGCAGCTAATATAGAATTAAATGGATGTAAACAGTAACAGAATTGATTCCAAGACTAACCATCAGTGTTAACATGTCCAAATTTAATATCCCAGAGAAGATCTCCTCTGGGAACAGAACAGGGAGGTAGCAAGTGAAGCCAAATCGATTGTTTAGTCACATTTAGTTCAAGAGTAACGAGGCTTGCAAGTGAAACAGAACACATCTAGGCAAAAACAAAAAAGGGACTGCAGAAGCTATTTAGGTAAGAACGAACAGCTGATGGACATGGTATTCTGAACTCCCTCCTTTGCACAAATACATCAAAGTGATGCTCAAGGGACAAGAGAGAAAGGTGTTCAAATAATCAATTTAGATTCATCCTCTGAAGTGCCCAAATGCTGTTATTAAATGGCTTATTTGGGATTCAAGTTAACTGAGCAAGTCAGAGGCAGCAAGCAGGAAAAAGGCCCAACTGTTGAAATAATAGCACACTAAGATGAAAAGCAAAGAGACCAGGCAGAAGTCTGCTTATACCAGCAGTGGCTCTGTATAAGAAAGTATGAGATGGAGAAAAAGCCCTGGCCTTACACGGAGGGATCCCCACCTTCAGCTCTTGATGTACTGCGCCACCCTTCCGTCTTCCTCTGTCTCCTCTTCACCATCCCTCATAGATTTGGGAGCCAAACTGCACATACAGTCAAAATCCTCATTCCCCCTGCAGTGTTCAACATTAAAAAGATGAAGAAAAATCTGGGTGTTTACTTTGGACCCCCAGGGACATAGTTATTTGAGCTTAATTAACTCCCAGTCCTCAGGAGGGCGCAGAGAGACCTGGCTCGCTGGAGGGGTAGGATTTTTTCTTGGCTAGGGAGAATCGCCATTATTAAAATGATGATTTTGCCCCACTTTCTGTTCCTTTTTCAAGCTTTGCCCATTTGGATAGGCAAGCAGTTTCTTTTGTTAGGGCTCAGCGTTCCCTCTGGAAATTTATTTGGGGACATGCCTCTCCTAGGATTAACAGACAGACTTTATATCTTAGTGTCCCTGAAGGGGGGTTAGCATTGCCCCATTTGCTTAAATATTATCAGGCAGTTCAATTGCATGCTTTGGTGGAATGGCAAGCGCAGTCTTGTAAGTCTTGGGTTGCCATAGAACAGGATGGGTTGGGACAAGGTGCCTTGTTGCATCGCCCCTGGGCATGTATGGGGGACCTAGATGGGGTGGCCTACTGACGGTTGATCTGACCTATGGGTATGGAGGGATACTCGATCTCTCTTACTGGGGGGTAGAAAATACTCATGGTTTACCCCACTACTATATAATTGGGAATTTTCCCCGGGCAGGGATGGGGCAGTATTTTGAGACCTGGGCCCGCAAGGGGCTGGTTTGTGTAGGGCAATTTATCGATTTCTTTAATAAGGAGATTTGGGGACCTACAGATTAAGAACATAAGAATTGGCGCTGCTGGATCAGACTAGTGGTCCATTGTGCCCAGCAGTCCGCTCACACCGCGGCTCCCAGGTCAAAGACCAGTGCTCTAAATGAGTCCAACCTCACCTGCATACGTTCCAATTTAGCAGGAACTTGTCCAACTTTGTCTTGAATCCCTGGAGGGTGTTTTTCCCTATAACAGACTCCGGAAGAGTGTTCCAGTTTTCTACCACTCTCTGGGTGAAGAAGAACTTCCTTACGTTTGACTGGAATCTATCCCCTTTCAACTTTAGAGAGTGCCCTCTTGTTCCCCATACCTTGGAGAGGGTGAACAATCTGTCTTTATCTGCTAAGTCTATTCCCTTCAGTATTTTGAATGTTTCGATCATGTCCCCTCTCGGTCTCCTCTTTTCAAAGGGAGAAGAGGCCCAGTTTCTCCAATCTCTCACTGTATGGCAACTCCTCCAGCCCCTTAACCATTGTAGTCGCTCTTCTGTGGACCCTTTCGAATAGTACCATGTCCTTTTTCATGTATGGCAACCAGTGCTGGATACAGTGGTGAGGGCGCACCATGACCCGGTACAGTGGCATGATAACCTCCGATCTGTTTGTGATCCCCTTCTTAATCATTCCTAGCATTCTGTTCACCCTTTTCGCCGCCACCGCACATTGCACAGTTGGCTTCATCGACTTGTCGATCAGAACTCCCCAGTCTCTTTCCTGGGAGGTCTCTCCAAGTACTGCCCCGGACATCCTGTATTCGTGCATGAGATTTTTGTTACCGACATGCATCACTTTACACTTATCCACGTTGAACCTCATTTGCCATGTCAACCTCATGCCATGTTAAGTATGATTTGGAGCCTAGAGACCTTTATCCTTACCTAAAGGTTAAACATTACATATCTCAGTCTGGTTTGTTGAGTGCTTTGCTTCAGGGTAAGACACAGTTTGAACTCCTTCTGGGTCCTGTCCTGCATAAAGGGGCTCTAACGTGGATTTACAAGTGCCTCATAACTCGAAGGGGAGTTCACTCTCTTTATATAGCAGCATGGGAGAGGGATTTGGACCGACAGCCAACGTTGGGGGACTGGACGACCACCTGGAGCCATGCAAAGGCTCTGGGCCTAGCTATCCTCATCACTGAAAATGGCTATAAAGCCTTGCTCCGTTGGTATTATACCCCAGTTAGGTTTGAGCATTGGGGTAGGGGTATGGGACTTTGTTGGAGAGGTTGTGATGAAAAGGGGACTTACTATCACATGTGGTGGGACTGTAGGGTGGTGAGGGGCTATTATACTACCATCTTTGGTTAGTTATCTTCTATCTTTGGGAGGCGGGTTTCACCTCAGCCTTCTTTAGTGTTTTTACATCTTTATTCTTCTGACTTTGAAGAGGAAGAGATCATTTTTTGTAAACAGTTTCTGACTGCTGCCAGGCTTGTATTAGCTGCTTCGTGGAAGTTGCCGCAGTCCCTTAACTCTACTAAGGGGCTTACCAAGATGGATGAGTGGTATACTTTGTATTATCTGACAGCTTGTAAATCTGATAAACTGGGACGTTTTCACCGTATTTGGTGTAGCTTTGAGCATTGGAGAACAATTCAGACTACTACTAGCTTAAGGGAGGGGAGGGGAATATTGATGCACTGTTTTTGTATACTAGGGTGGGAGCACTTAAGAGTCCATGTGTTCCTGCCTTTTCTTGATGTGTGTTATGTTTTTCTCTGTATTGCTTTACTTTTTATTAAATAAAACTAATTTTTTTAAAAAGATGAAGGAACTCCCCCTCCAAAAAAAAAAAAAGCAAAGGGACCAGTTACATCACAAGACCTCAGCAGTCACATGACCTACCAGGATGAGAAGCTGCATTTTATAATGGCTAGCACCTCAGATGGCTATTCATTAGTTTTCATCTCTGCATGTTAGATTTCACAAGAAAGCAGTAGGCACAATCATTCTGTCTCAAAGGCCAAAACCTAGGATTTTGCTTTCCGATTACCAACCTGTGCAAATTAATCTGGCTCTCAGGCCCAAGTGTAAGCAAAAACAACCCACTGAATATTCACTGAAGGCATCTAAAAGCAGAGGACTTCTGAGCAGCCAGCAATGACCCGGACCACACGTATATGAAAGAGAAAACAGCACACAGGCCATGCCACTACACAGCTCTTCTTCCTCAGAAAGCTCCATATTAGTTCAATGAGTTTGAGATACACTCTGGTCCTGGATTATGCAACATTAAAAAAAACAAAACAAAACCCAGAACAAACCCAAAAACAACCAACCCTGACAAACAGGAGCTCTTGCTATATATTTTAATCAGCAGACATTTCACACTTCTTTACATGTTTTTCCAGCTAGAAAATATGCCTTCGGTGCAATCAAGTCCACACCAACTTCTAAAAAAAACCCAACCCCCAAGAAAATACAAACACACAATTGGAGCGCCCACATAAGATTTGATTTGCAGTTGATCCAGCATGAAAATGTATGAGAACTATTAGAACACTACTGGGATCATTTTATAAAGCTTTTTCCTAGAGTAAAGCAGGTATCATGCAGAAACGGTCTCTTATGAAACTGAGCATGGGTGGACTGCCAGACTGAGCCTACCTTTATGCAGTCTGCCCCCCAGGCATTTCCAGGATACAGTTTGGGTGAAACTGCAATATATACATTTTATAAAATGCATACGAACGCAGATACAATACACACAAGCACTCATGCCTTCTGTCTCCAGAAAGGGTATATATAGGTGTTTAAGAGCCATCTGTACGCTATGTTGCTTTTACAAACTACAGATATATGAAAGAACATTTATCTTCAACCTTTATATTTGTAGAAAATGTTATTGTCTTATATTAGAAAGACCTATTTTAAAAAAAAAAACAACCCAAAAGCATTGGAGCTTAAAATTCTATCAGCAGCAGCCGAAAACCCCCAAAACCTTCCATCAAAATTTGTGAAGCCTTTAAACTTATTTTGAACATGCCAGATTTTAAACAATACTGTTCATGCTCAAATAGTGGTCAGTATTTCACATATGGTTTAATTTTATTTAGTATATCACCTTTCCTTAGGCAATAACAGAGCGGTTTACAAAATTACAATAAAAATAGAAAGGAAGGAAAAATTATGTTCTTACCTGTTAATTTTCTTTCCTTTAGACGCAGCAGATGAATCCAGAGACCAATGGGATAGCCCACATCTACCAGCAGGCGGAGATAGAGAAACTGATTAACAGGTGGTCCTATTGGCTGGCACTCCTCCTGCACCTTCAGTATAGCTCCTTGCCCAAGCATCCGTAACCAACAATAGGCATAGCATGTAAAAAACTTCTTTTCCATAACAAATATCAAAAGGTAATAATACAGAATACAAAACAACAAACTTCGAAAGTTGCAAAAGAAAAAAACCAACAGTCAATATCCAGAAAGGGTGGGGCTCTGGATTCATCTGCTGCGTCTAAAGGAAAGAAAATTAACAGGTAAAAACATAATTTTTCCTTCCTTAGCAACAGCAGCAGATGAATCCAGAGACCAATGGGATGTAGCAAAGCAATCCTCAATCTGGGTGGGAAGCAAACGCTGCCTCCGCAACAACTGAAGCACTAAACGCATCCTCCGCATGCGCCCTCACATCCAACCGGTAATGCTGAGATAAAGCACTCTCAGAAGACCAAGTGACAAAACTCCTCCAAGGAACAAACCTATGGACGGAGTCCATGTAGCCGCCATTGCTCTGGCTGAAAGAACATGAAGTTCCTCTGCCAACCGTTTCCCTGCCATCAAGTAAGTGGAAAGAATGTCCTTCTGTACCTTTCAAGCAAGGGAGGCTGTGGATGCTGCCATACATATGTCGCATCCCTTGAAGAATACAAAGAGGTGATCCAAACGACTAAAAGTCATTAGAAGCCTACAGATTGCGGAGAATGCTATGCACATTTAAAAAATACAGTGAAGATAAGCTCGCCTCCCCATTCCTCCTCCCGGAAGGAAGGAAAAGTGAGAGCGGCATCCAAGAAAGGATGGCACCACCTTAGAAAGAAATTGAGGTACCGCCCGAACCAAAACCCCAGAATTTGTAAATCAGAAATAAGAATCCCCGCCTTACAAGGCCTGCAACTCAGAAAACCACCGAGCTGAAGTCATAGCCACAAGGAACACTGTGTTGAACGTCACAGCCTGTTAGAGTCTCAGAAGACAAGGTTGAAATGAATCCTTCAGGAAACTGCGAAGAAGTACCAAAGACTGCACTCTGGACAGGGTTTCTTAAGAGGTGTATGAATATACTGTACTCCTTTTAGGAATAGAACTACATGAAGCTGAAAAGTATGCGAAGAGCAAGATACCTAGCCCTTGTAACACACTAAGATTGCCACTTGAAGCTGAAGGGAATTGAAAACCAAGCCCCTGGCAATACGCTTGTTCCACAAAAGAAAAAATATAAAACATAGAACTCATGAAGGGTGCCAACATTGAGAAGTACCCAAGAAAGGAAAAGCTTCCAAAAGGAAGCATAAGCCACAGGTGAAGATGTCTATCGCCTGGAGAAGAGAAGAAAAACCTGCTTCCCATAACTCTTACATGGCAGCTATGACATTTCAAAAGCCAGGTCGTAATATCAAAGTAGGATGAATATCCATGTGGATTGGACCCTAGGTGAGGAAATCCGGAGACACCAGGAATCTCAACAGGTCAGCCCACGAAAGACTCATCAGATCCGCATAGCAAGGAGGGCGCAGCCAATATGGAGATTCTCCAGTTACTGTGCCCTGAAAGCGAGCGGGAGATGGCAAATCCATCCAAGTATCACCAGGGGAAAACACAGGAAGAGAGAAACCAGAGGTGAGAAAGAAGCAACACCGCTACCCCTTCTGACCGCCAGTCCCTGCGCCCAACGAAGAAGCTAGGAAGCATTGAATTTCGAGACGAGGCCATGAGGTCTAGTTCCAGGAGATCGCACCTTTATACAAAGAGCTGGAACGCCTGAGCAAATAGTTCCCAATTTCCAGGATGGAAAACGATGTTACTACTACTACTATGTAATATTTCTAAAGCGCTGAAAGGCGCACCCAGCGCTGTACATTTTAACAATCCAGAGATGGTCCATGCTCAGATTTGGTGGTGAGAAAATCTATTTAAACCCACTTCCTGTCCTGTAAAATGATGGGCTGACAGAAGAGGAAAATGAGATTCCACCCATTGAAGTAGAACCATGACTTCATTTGCCAGTACATCACGTACTATCCCGGCAGTAGAGAAATACCCCTGTCATAACACTTTCCTGAAAGACCTTTATCGTTATTCCGGAAGAAAGGTCTGAAACTCCTGAAACGGTAGCCTGACCGTGCTTCAGTCCAGAAGAATGAACGAGTACCGACTCCTTGCGCTGAGGATTGAAGGCACTGAGCCCCCCAACCTGACAAGCCTGGAATGTTTGGCGACTTTGAGCCAGTCCAGCAAAGACTGAGGCATGCCTCTGAACAGAGTAACCTCGCTGAGTCACCACATTATATTGAGCAATGCATGAGGAGCCTACCAGACACTACAAGTGGAGCCTTGAGATACAGGGAACCACTGGAACAAAAGCAACCACTGTAGCCGAAGTTACCAGTGGAGTCACCACCATAGATTCAAGAACCTGCACAGAATCCCATACTCTAGTTTCTGGTGACTGAAGAAGGGAAACCTGATAGTCCAAGAAGTAGCATAGGAGAAGAGAGCCCATTGGAAATTTGAAGATTCACATCCAAAAAATTGAAGGAAAGAAGTTCAAATAACAGAAATCACCCATTTGTGTCTGACAAATTGACCTGGCTGTGCCAAGGATGTCACAGCGAATATCCTGGTGACAGGATGGCCATAGGGGAAATGTAAGTAGACATGTATGAGACCAAGCGCTGACAAGAACTCTCACTTATGTCCCGCTGTAATGGCCAATCTCACAATTTTCTTTCAGAAAAGTTTAACTTTGAGAAACCAATCGACCCATAGGAGATTCAGCCCCTGACCGACAGATCCCCCCCCCCCCCCCGTCATGGCCACTACGAAGAAAACTGTATAACATCCTTTGCGCCCATGTTCTGAAGGAACTGGAACTACTGTCTCTTGTTCCAGGAAGCCTTGAAAGGGACCTTGCACCCATATGACCTTCGGCTGTTCAATATACAGCGAGCCCAAAATACAGCGAGTCTGAGAAAGAATCATAAAAGGGAGAAGAGGAATCAAAGTTGATCAGACATTTTTTCGTCCACCCCCCTCCGCTAGAAAACCTAATGAGTTATCAGACCCCTTGCGAACTACACACAGGAGGTTGGGGAACAGACTGGATGAGAGGTGCAAGTCCTGGATGAAAGAAAAGAACTGCCCTGAGAAAACTCCAGTTTTGTGGTGCAAAAGTAGATATGCCCAATTAACAGCCTCTGAAGTAATACCAACCGCTGCATTATAGGCAACTGCAGCTGCAACCCGCAGACACAGCTAATTCCAGGAACAGGGAACCCGCGGCATGCATGTTAGTTGCTGAAAAAGACTCCAAGAACGCCCCGGCGCTCCCGCCAGCGTCGGAGTACAACCGCGAACCTCCAGATCGCTGAAAGGCACGGGCTCCACAAACAGTGTCCATCTTATTAATTCAAACACAGCTGCGGCACACGCTGTGCAAAGGGCAGCCTCAGTGAACAAGCTGTAAATGCTAGGACTCTCCCGCCCATGCATGAGAACAAGCTCGCGCCTCCCGCGCGCAGGAAGGCATCGGCTCGTTCAACTGTGCTCAAAAAACATATCTGGAGCCCTCCACCTAAACCTTTCCACACACGTCAAAATTTATTCTCCACATACTGCGATATTAGTACTGCCCAACAAAGTTTAACGTTCGATAAATAAATTATCTATTTGGCGAACCGCACAACCTCACAGCTGGGCCAATCAGGATTAGTGGGGATGGGCGGACCCGCTATGCCTAAGGCCCGATTGGTTCAGGCTTCTAGAGCCTGGGCCAATCAGGTCTTAGATTTAGTGGGGATGGGCCGGGAAGGGGCGGGCCCATCTCATTTCCACGAGGCGGGCCTGTCGGCTGGACGGCAGCAAGACCCGTCCAGCCGACCAACATTTAAAGGTTAGTTGGGGGAGGGAGATTAGTTGGGGCGGTTGGTCGTCGGGCTTTCCGGCAGGAGGAGTTGGGCATCCTCCTGTCGGCGATTACGAGTTTGGGGGGGAGGGGGGTTCGGGGTTCTGACAGGAGGAGTTGGGCATCCTCCTGTTGGCCATTACGAGTTTAGGGGGGAGGGGGGTTCGGGGTTCTGACAGGAGGAGTTGGGCATCCTCCTGCCGGTAATGGGCCAGGCGGCCGCGGCCGCTATACTTATTGCAGCAGGGAGAGATCCCTTGCAGCGATAAGTGCAGCGACTGTGTCTAATTTAACCCGATTCTCTAACCGGCGTCTGTACCATGGACGATGGTTACAGAATCGGGGTTTAGTGTAGGACCGATTCTGTATAGGACACCTCTCCTGGGCATCCTATACAGAATCAGAGCCTTACTGCCTACAAAATGGCACGCAGCAATTTTTTTAATACTATTGTATTATATGGTTGTATTTCACTACCATATTATTACAAGAGAATCCAAATTCATTAATGTAGTAACAAAATTTGTTTTAATTCATATTATTACATTTAAATATTGATATTATCATAAAATTCATAAACCATCAATCACAAACTACAAACAATAATAGATTTGCAAATGTTGGCAGGAAAATCATAATATATCATTCAATCCTCCGTAACTAAAACCAGTGAATAAATAAAGAAGGTTTCAAAATAGTACTGTGGTAAAAATGGTTTGAGTGCAGAGGAAAGACATAAGGGCACTATAAGGGAAAGGGATCTGAGGATTATTTGTTTATGTTTGTTTGATCTTATTTATTTTACTGATTTATGTATGTAAAGATATGTAAACCATTTAGGTTTAAACGGTATAGAAATTTTAAAATAAATACATACATACATACAACCACTCAAAGCTGTTTACTTACTTCAAGCATTCTCTCTCTGTCCCAGTGGGCTCACAATCTGTTTAATGTACCTGGGGCAGTGGAGGATTAAGTGACTTGCTCAGTGTCACAGGGAGCAGCATGAAGCTTGAACCCACAACCTTAGGGTGCTAAGGCTCTAATTCTAACTACTACGCCACACTGAGGCCACTTTTTACTGCAGCTTAGTAAAAATTTAAAAAAAAAAAACCCAACCCAAAATAAAACCCTAAGCGACATGCCATCATTTAGACATGGACAGTGTCTGTTAAAAGCCAGGAGTCCTCAGGGAGAAAAAAATGTTTACAAAATTAAAAGTTATTTAGACTTCGCAAAATTTTGATTTTTTTTTTTCCTGTGGATAACAGAATTTTAAGCTCCAATGCTTTTGCTTTGAATAGCTCTGTTCTGACTGAAACTGTTTGGCTTGAATATTACCTTAGACTAATCAATGCTCAATATATTAATAAATGGTTTCTAAGGTGCAATAAACATCTTATTTCTCCTTAATAAGTGCTTTTAGTGATTTTCTAATCTATTTAATAGACCTCAGAACCACCACTCCTCCGTCCCACAAAAGTGTAATAACGGGGAGATGCAAGTGGTGTACTCCTCACCGGTCTATTCAATTTAAATATTGTACCATTCTTCCAATTTTTGTGCTTAAATTTACTTATCTTAGTAATGGCGAATTTTCAGTTCTCAAGGGAGACTGGCGGTAAGACCCGACATGTTTCACAAAAGTTTCTTCAGGGGTCTACCCAACACCGTCGCTATCTAACTCTAATCATTCTTTGTTTGTAAGGATCTTACATGGTGGGGAGGAGGAGAAAATGTGCCTTCGTGGCAGGTGGGGAGTAGGCCTTAGCGCGGGAAGAAAGAAAGTGCCTTCCTGGGGGGAGCAGGCCTTCAGGGCAGGGAGGCAGGCCTGTGCAGAGGGAGGAGAAGGAAGGAGTAAGAGAGGGGAGGGGAGATGCCAGACCTGGGGTGAAATGAAGGGAAGAGAGAGACCAAACCAAAAAGAGGGGGAGAAAAGCAGAGGAGAGGTGCTGGACTAATGGGGATAGAGGGAGAGAGAAATGCAAGACCACAAGGGGAAGGGTACAAGAGGGACAGATACTGCTCCAAAGTAGGTGGGTAGGGTGCAGAAGCGATAGTAGGAGAAAGCCTGTACCTGGGGAAGGGGGATACAAGAGGTAAGGAAGAGAGAAAGAAGCTGGATATAGGAAGAGATAAGATGCTGGGCATGGAGGGAGCATAGGAACGGGGACAGTACTGGAGAGGAGACTAGGGACAGGGACACAGTTCTTCTAAGAGAGATGCTGGATGAAAGGGTAGTTGAGAAAAGGAGAGATGGTGGATCTGTGGATGGTGGGGGTCCATCGCTGCAGCTGCGGGGGAATGGAAATGAAAAAAAGGGAAGATGCCAGACCTCTGGGGAAGAAAGGGAAACAGAAGGGGAGGACAGAGATGGAAGATGGATGGTTAGCACAGAGAAAGAAGAAGGAGAGCCTGATCAGAAGACAACCATTTGAAAAATGACCAGACAACAAAAGGAAGGAAAAATAATTTTATTTTCTGTTTTGTGATTACAATATGTCAGATCTGAAATGTGTATCCTTCTAGAGCTGGTGTTGGACCACAAACGTGAGCTAGGATTTAATAGAGAGAGGAAAAGTATTTTTTGTTTGTTTATTTTGTTTACATCACAGTGCCAGTGTGGTTAGGAAAAGGCAAAGGGGGTGAAGAGGCTATAAAATAAACCCACCAGGATGTTTAAAAAAAAAACAACAAAAAAAAAAAAACACCACCCAATTGGGCAGGAAAATCGAATCGAAAAATCGATCCAATAGGCTGAATCGAATCAAATTTTTTTCCCTGAATCGGGCAACACTATTCTGGACATTGACAGAGCCGTCCAGTTATAAAGTTATCTATACTAATACAAATACTAATTTATTTATATACTGCCCTACTGCAAAGTTCTAGGCGGTTCACATCTATAATAATAAAACGCTAAGCGCGTATGCGCACTCCTTCTTGCGTGATCCATGATCTGTATGCCTGTGGCAGGCAGGAGTGCGCATGCGTGCTACTGGCAGAGAAATTGTAAAGTGCAGACCTTCATGCTCTCCAGCTCCTCCAGGCATTGAGCGGCAGTCCTCCATCCAGTCCACCAAAGCGGCTTTTCTGTCTGCCCTCCTCTTCAAAAAGCCTACTGAGGATAGCGGCCGGCAGTACCAAATCTCGCAGGCCGCTCTGCACCTCAGTACATGTTCCCTCCGAAGCACCGGATCACGTCAGAGGGAACGTGCTACCGAGATGCATAGCGCCTGCAATGTTTACTATAGCCGGCTGCAATCCTCAGTAGGCTTTTTTGAAGAGGAGGGCAGACACGAACAATCAGGAAGTCAAATACTGGACAGGGGGAGCAAGTAAGGGGTGCTGCTAGACAGGGAATCAGGGAAGAGGTGAGATAACAGGAAGGGAGGCCTACTGCTGGACAGGGGGAGCAGGGAAGAGGTGCTGTTAGACAGGGGGGGAAATAAAAGGAAGGGATAAGGCCTATTGCTGGACAGGGGGAACAGGGAAGAGGTGCTGCTAGACAGGAGGGGAGGTAAAAGGAAGGGAGAAGGCCTACTGCTGGACAGGGGGAGCAGGGAAGAGGTACTGCTGGACAGGGGGTAGTAAAACGAAGGGAGAAGGGCTGCTGCTGGACAGGGGGAGACGTAAAAAGAAGGGAGAAGGTGCTGCACAGGGGGAGCAAGGAAGAGGTGCTACTGAACAGGGGGGAGATAACAGGAAGGGAGGCCTACTGCTGGACAGGGGGAATAGGCAAGAGGTGCTGCTAGACAGGGGGGAGGTAAAAAGAAGGGAGAAGGGGTGCTGTTGGACAGGGGGAGCAAGGAAGGGGTGCTGCTGGACACGAGGGAGGTAAAAGGAAGGGAGAAGGGCTACTGCTGAACAGGGGGAGCAGGCAAGGGGTGGTGGTGGACAGCCGAGGAAAGAGAGAGACAGAAAGAAAGAAAGACAGAGAGACAGAAAGCAGCCAAGCAGAGAGAAAGACAGACACACACATCTATTCTAGCACCTGTTAATGTAACGGGCTTAAATACTAGTACAATAATAACTTTATACAAACAATGATAAAAATATAGTACTCTAAATAGTACTAAAATTATAAAATAAAGATACTAAAATTATACAGCAAAAATTCTAAAATTATGCAGTAAAAGAAGAATAAGATACAATTTGCTAAAATACAATGAAAGTCCTCAAGAACCTTCTGCCTATAAGATCAATATGCTATTTGCCTGTCATTATTCTGGAACATCAGTTTTCAAATTTATCGAATAGATCCGTTTTTAGTAATTTCCTAAAGGACATATAAGAGTAGGCCTGGGAGATAGTAGTACTTAGCCATTGGTCCATTTTACCTGCCTGAAAACCAAGCATTTTATCAAAATATCTCTTGTATCGACAAGATTTATGGTTGGAATAACAAATAAATATTGCCCTCGAGTGATTCTGTTAGGTTTATAATGTTCAAAGCATAGAGACAAGTAAGCAGGTGCCATGCCAAACAATACTTTGAAACAAGTACAACCAAATTTAAATAATATTCTTGCCTCAAAAGGCAACCAATGCAACTGTCTATAACAGGGGTAGGGAACTCCAATCCTCGAGAGCTGTATTCCAGTCGGGTTTTCACGACTTCCCCAATGAATATGCATGAGATCTATTTGCATGCACTGCTTTCAATGCATATTCATTGGGGAAATCCTGAAAACCCAACTGGAATACGGCTCTCGAGGACCGGAGTTCCCTACCCCTAGATCAGGGGTCTCAAAGTCCCTCCTTGAGGGCCGCAATCCAGTCGGGTTTTCAAAATTTCCCCAATGAATATGCATGAGATCTATGTGCATGCACTGCTTTCAATGCATATTCATTGGGGAAATCCTGAAAACCCGACTGGATTGCGGCCCTCGGGGAGGGACTGAGATCCCTGCCCTAGATGGAGTAATGTGGTCATACTTTTTTAACCCGAAAATTAGACGGACTGCAGTGTTCTTTACGAGTCTCAATCTCCTTTGCAGCTTTTTATGAGATCCCAGATATATTACAATATTCCAGTATGGACTTGAATTATCATTATTATTATTTTTTTAAAAAATAAAAGTTATTTGCACCTGTAAGGGATCACATACGTGAGTAAATGGCTCTTATAATTTTACAGCTGTAGTTAAATTAAGTGCCATGAAACAATACTTTTCCATTAGATGTAGTCAGGACAGACCAAGGGCAATTTGCAAATATGCACATTTGTGAACTGCACTAATTTACATGTCTACTGGAATAATCTAGGTGTGGACATTTTACATCATCTTGACAGCACGGGTCACTGGCTGCACTGTCAAGGTAGGCACAATTTCTGCTGCTTACACTATTATGTATAAAGACACAGGCACCTACTTACAGTCGAAGTCACTTTGAGGGAATTTTCTAAGTGGCGCTGAAAAAAAATTGGCGCTAGGTACTATTCCATACAAGGAGCTGCAGGTCGAGTAACCTTATAGAATTGCACCAAACGCTGGGATGCCGGTATTAAGGTCAGCTGTAACCTGGTATAAACGTCAGTGCCCAAGTTATGGCATTTGGGTGCAAAAAAAAAAAATGGCACCACTCTATAAAACCTTGTGCAGCGTCTTGGAATACCCCGTCCCGTTTTGAAGTTGCACGCTAGGCGCCTGATTTTGTTGAACAACATGCAGACAGATGCGCAAGTCTCAATTATTGCTAATTAAGTGCAATAATTGTTAACATTACTGAACTGCTAATTAATGGCTTGTTAAACAATTTATTTGCATGCGCATCTCTACTCCATACTGAAACTTCAACGCCCTATATAAAATTCAGAGTTATGTGTCTTTATAAAATAGCTAAATGGGCATCTATTTTCCCTCTTAAACTAGGTGTCCCCTATAATTACCCTCCATGGGGGGTGACTATCTAGAAATACACAAAGATAAAATACATGCCTACACTTATGAAAGATTAAATATAACAATGGTTCTCCCAATATCCATACGATTGTCAGCACTAGTAACTTATAGCATCTGAATAATCAATGTTCTTCAGAGCCTCAGCGCCCCCACTCCACCGCCTTATAAACTTTTGATTGCGGGAAGCATTAAGGGGTATTTCCTCATCGGCTCACTCTTAAAATAGTTTAATTTTAAAAAATTTTTAATTTTTTTTTTTAAATTTCTGAATTTATTATTGAATTCCCTTATAATCTTATAAAGAATAAATAGTGGAATTTAACTTATCTTGTTCTTTAGCTCAGCTCAGGAACCATTAGACCTGTCATGTTTCGCTTCCGCTGTCTCAAGGGTCTCCCAGAGCCACCACCATCAGACTCATCTCTAATCGGTGGAGTGGGGGCACCGAGGCTTTGAAGAACATTGATTATTCAAATGCTATACGTGCTGACAATCGTGTGGATATTGGGAGAACCATTGTTATATTTAAAGTTTGAAATAATCTCCTAATTTGTATTAGTTTTGAAATCCATCTGATTTTTACACACTTATGGAAGAGCATTTGAGTGGGACGGGGGGGGGGGGAGGGGAGAATGGGTGTCGATGTAGGAGCATATTTTATCAGGGCACAGACGCTTGTGCTGCTTTTTGAAAGCAGATGCCTTTCAGGACATTTGACATAGGTGTCCTCATTGTGAAATAACCCTTAGTGTGTGTCAAATTCCTAATCTGCATAACCCGATTATCTTGAAAACTCAGCTCCGCTGAAGGTTGCAAAGATCAGATTTGATATGCTGTTCTAGGAAAGCTGTTTATATCATCATGCTTCAGTAGATTAGCTGGTCATCACATGTAGCCAGAGCCCACTGACTAAACCTACAGAAATATTAATGAGTACGTCACAAGCAGACATCACATCGATACAGGCTGAGCAGATGGGTCTGTGTGAAGGGGTCAAGTTGATGCAAAGCCGAGTCTGCCCCACTGAGTGCAGCAAGATATCATTCCAATATCCTCAAAGCCAAACATCTCCCTACACACAAAGCTGTGGCTGGCTCAGCCTGGTCTTCCCCCACTGGGCAAGGAACTACAAAATCTCTACGAATATGTGAGTAGAACTAACCGCTTAGCCTTTTGTGTCCTAAAGTTGCTTCCCAGACTGGACTATATTTAAATAAATGTTACTGGGCAGACCGCATTGTGTTTAAGGCTGCCCTTAAATCTGGAATCTTAACACCTGCAAGCTAAATCTCCACATCTGGGGGGGAGGACCCTGGGGCAGCTATGTCACTCGGCCACCCAAAATCTGGAAACCAAGAGAACAGGTTAACAGCAACTTCTAACATCCTGTTTTCACGTGCACTCTCCTATGTGGGTCCAGGATTGGTCTCATTATCAATGGACCAAAAAAAAATCTCTGTCAGAGGGAGGTGCTGAACATTCACATGGTGTCAGTGACTGGTCACGCTATCTTCAGATGTAAATATTTACAGTGAAGGAGATTGTACAGGTTTATTTAAGGTGGACAGCTAAAAAAATTTTTAAACATGCTACCCGTGGGCCTTCATAACATCCCAAGCAATGCTGAAGGGACCACAGCCAAGAACAGGGAGTTCTCATCAGATGAGTCGTGTTTTATATATCTGTCTGTACAGTGTAGTTACGTATTTAAGACCCATTAGTTATCCTCCTCTGCAAACTCATGCCAAGATTAAAAAGAAAAAAAAAAAGAGCTGCGAGCTTGAAGTTTGGCGTTGCTGCACTGTGATGTCATCAACTACCAGGAAAACTGCTCTGCTGCCACCGATTACTGCCCAGCAAGGCTGTAAATATGCTGCATCCCAGTGGTGCTGACAAATACTTGTCTTTTCCCAGGATAAACCATAAACAGGAAATCAGTGACTGCTCCCCAATTATCAGAAAAAAAAATGCAAAAAGTGAGGCAAAGAGTCAGGAACTTTCCAGTCAACAAAGCAACATTTAATAATAATAATAATAATTTATTTCTTATATACCGCTATACCGTGAAGTTCACAGTTAAACATGCAGTATCAGAGGCATGAGCTAGTTGAGGACATTTCTAACAGTCTTTCCACCTAAACAGGTTTTTATTTATTAATGCACCAGGCAGCACTTAAGCTTTTCACGCCTCAATCACAGAGGTCACAATGCTTTGGGGTGCTGGAATACAGAACCGTGGTCATCCATTCAACCTGATTAGCAATATTACAAAGTCAAGTCTGAAGAGAGCAGCTGTCACAAAAGCTGGCAACAGTGTCACTAAGTTATTCATGCAATGCTGTTCCAGTTAAACTTGGGGGAACCAGAAGCAGCTAGTCAATCTCCACTTAAGTATTTCAGCAAAAAAAGCAAACCAACCACAAACACAACCTAAATTATGAAATCCACCATCATGAACATTAGATCTTAATAAAGTATTTGATAGATTTGGATTTATTGCCTCATCTTTCTGAATTAAAAATATATCAAAGCAAAAAAATGAATTTACTATGCCTGCAATTTCTTTTTTTTTTTCTTCATTCTTCAGCTGTTTTATTTAAATGCCAATGTGATCTATAGCTAGGCTGAATGTGTGCAGATCACTTCTCTCAGTAATCTAAAAGCACTGCTAAGTGTGAGATTATGACAGGCACCGGTCCAAATGTCACCTTACCAACTGGATGAGCTTTTAAAAATATATTTTTATCTGCAAAACATAGCTGGCAAAAGTTCTATAAGCTTTCTGCCTTCTTCTGGGTCAACATAACTAAGTACCCGACATAGACTGAGAGAAAAATGACCTAGTTTCTCTTTTCAAAGACAGATTACATGATCACCTCAGAGCCTTCTACCAAAACACAGCACTGTACTGTACATTCTGATCCCAAAACACAAGAGGCCAGATTTAACACGCACTACTATCACGGTATTGCGGTATATAAACTGTTATTATTATTATTATTATTATTACTATGTTAATATGCATTATTTTACCACAGGCCTTGTTTCCGACAATGGGACCTATTCACTAGTAGCTGGCATTAATGGGGTAATGCACTCCACAAAGTCTAGCCCTGCAATATGTAAATAAAATATTTATTCTACTTTTGGTACCAAATATCCTTAGCATTAGCTCTCCTGAGATGGAGGTTTCAGGAAAAATTCAGTGTCACTACAGAACTACGTCACACCAAGGCCTGCGAGACTGCACAGGGTGCAAATTTAGAAGGGTGCAAGAGCTGCTCCCAGTCCCAATGGCAGAGGCGAAGCAGGTCGGGGTGCCAGTGGGCGAGTCCCACAGGGCACAGTTAAAGCCTGGTACAGCCCTAGTAGAAAAGTGTACACACCTGGCCAAAGGAAAATCTGCATTAAAATTCAGTACTAGCAGCCATTACAACCGGTGAATTTTACATTTTTTTCAACTGCAATAGGACCAGTATTACTTGGGAAAATTAATAAACCATTTATCTAGTTGGACAGGTGCACTCAACATTTATTCAGGTGTATAATTCAATCCCAGGGTTTAAGTAGGCCACCCTTTCACCTTCCTATCCTATCATCTATTTTAACCCAGAAGATACCAAACACTGGATGAGACAGGAAACGAAGCAAATACCAGTGGGAGAACTCTCCCAAGAACAGATGCAGCAAGAAGAATTATCCAAATTAAGACTTCACAACAAACATCTAAATATGCCATCCCGTTTGGCCTGCAGTGGTCCTTAACCAGACACACACGTGCATTGTGGCAATCGATGTAGTACCCCCTTGCCCTAAGAGCTCCCTAGTCTCTTATATATGGGTTGCAAGAGCAGACAGAACAGAGGGGTCAGGACAGCCATTGCCCAGTACAATGCAAGTAAAGGAGGCCTTCTCTTTCACATCAACTGCATACAGTATAGTAAGGCCGTTTTCATTCCTGGCTGATAAGGTTTAATTTCTAGATGCAACACCTCCTCGTCCCCCAGCTTCACACAGGTCTCCTCAAAATATACATCAAGATGACACAATGGCAACAGGAAGCAAACGGAAAATAAAAACTCAAGAGCTGGAAAACCCCCCCCCCCCAAAAACCCCCAAATAAACAAATAAAAGTTATCCCAAAGGCAGCTCGGGTACAGCTCGTTTGTTACGTCGTTGCTAACAAAAATCATAACAGGGAAGACAATAAAAGCGTAAGAATCAAATTCACCGTTTTGATCATTACATAAGAAAAATAACACCCCCCCCCCCTTCCAAAAAGAAGAAGGCCCAATTGCTTTCTCTTTCCAACCAATCGCAGAGCTTCTGTTGCTGAGCAAAACCTGTATTTCTATTAGCTTTTAATCGCGATTTTTTTTCCTGCTATATAGGTGAAAGAATAATAGTCAAACGAAATACCTAAAATAACGAACGAAAAGGATTCCCTCCCCCCCAAGAGAACAAAAGGGAGAGATATCAATCAATTCAACAGCTGACTTGCACTCAGCCTCCCTGTTTGGCTCTCACCACACACACAAAACCATTTATTTTTTAATACCAAACCCCCTAAACTCACCCATCAGGCCCCAAAAGTATGGGGTGGGGTAGGGGAGTCTCTCACCTTCACCACCAACTGAAATTAGAGGGAGGGGGGGTACCGATCAAAGTGCTATTTTAACCCCTTCCTTTAGCGAGGCTTCGTATCCACAAGCCCTTCAGTTCCCAGGGGTTGCAAAACGGGAGCCCCCCCCCCCAAGCTAACACCCCCAACCCCCGATCATCGAGGCGGCGATCGGACAGCCTGCGAGCTCACCCCTGTCACTCTCCGGCCTCCCCTCCCCTCCCCCGCCCAGCAAAGGAAGAGACGGGAAAAAAAAAAACAACAAAACACCCCAACACAAAGAGGAACCAGCTCGCTTTCCCCTTACATTTCAACCCCGAAAAGAGCACCGATCCCCGAAATACGGGGCTGGGCGGGTAGAGGGGGGTGCGTTGCTTGTGCTCCCGGGGGTGGCGGGGGCCGGGGGCGGCGGGGAGGGCAGGATGACGGGGGATTGGGGAGAGCGGGTCCTACCTGGCAGCGCCGAGCTTCCTCTTCCTCCGTCTGCTGCTGCTGTTGCTGCTGCCGCTGCCTCTCCTTCCCCCTGCAGCCAGTCACTGCGTGTGCGCGTGTGTGTGTGTGACGGGCTCTGTGTTACTCCCTCTTTCGCTTTGACACACACTCTCTCTCCCATTGAATCGAAGGGCCGAGCCCAGTGACGTCACCCTCTTTAAGCAGTGCCCTCAGACGGCTTGAAAGCTTTTAGGGACTGCTCTCCCGACTCACCTTTCAGGCGGTGCTTTCAACATAAAAACGCTATATTCTCGGAAACAGCTGTAGGGCGAGTGCCTGCGTTTCGGAGGGGGAATATACGTGCATCCTGTAAAATGAGCAGGTCCGCTTTGGAAATCGTCAGACCCACCCCCCGAAAAAAAAAATAATTCGGCAGCAAGAGGGCGTTAGCTTTGGAAAAAGAAATGGATTAAAGTCAGTCCCCTGAAAAGGTATCGCCCCTACATTTATAATGCTGTTAACCTTTGAGTCTGTGGTTGAATTCGGATGTACAGGTACAAGCAAGAAGCTGCACTGATTATTAAAAAAAAAAATTAAACTTACTTATTTTAGTTTTCTGCTTTTTTTTAACCTTGGGATGTACAAACAACATATTCTGTCAAGTGGGATAGTGGTGACGTTTCTTTCAAAGCATCTTCCAAATTAAAGAAAGACACAGAAACTCTTGCTCCATCAGGATCTCAGCTCCCTTCGTTTAAGCTGTATTCTAAAGTGCTCATTTTCTGTAAGGTGTGTGTAGTTATACTATGGAATAGCACTAGTTGCACCTACAATTTAATGAATGATGCTAAATTGGCACACTGTTGGCAATATTGATTTTCTGTAATATTTAGCTACATGTGTGACTGATGTACACCCCTATTTTTTTTAAATTTATTCCCAGATTCTTTTTTTTTTAATCTTTATTAATTTTCAAACTTTAACAATGCCAAACAATTAATGTAAACATAAACACTACAAATAAGGCACTTTAAATACACAATTAATGCATAAAACAATCATTTCCCCCCTCCCCATAATTAATAGATGAAGACATACTATGGAATTACAATATTATAATTAAGTAATTTTAGTAATCCAAATACATTCCCTCCCCCCACCCATCTACCCTGGATATGTAAGAAAATCAAATACAAGGAAAGATACATGACAGTTAGTGCGACCATTTTAAAATTTCCATGGAAACCTCCCCCCCTGGATGTGTATAATAAATGACCAATAATAAAATCATTCCTTACAATAATTTATCAATGGCTCCCAAACCACCAAAAATTTTTTACAGCCTTGTTGTACAGCCAACATCCGTTCCATTTTAAAAGTATGGCATAATGATTCCCACCAAAAATTGTAATTTAACCTATCCTTGGTTTTCCAATTTCTCAAAATTAGTTGTACAGCAACTCCTGTCATTATAAAAAGGAGTTTATTGTTGTGAGATGAAATTTGACTTTTAACTCTCATCATTGTGCCAAATAATATAGTGTCATACGGTAAAGCAACTGGATTTTCCAATAATTTATTTACTTGATCCCAAATAGATGTCCAAAATTTGAGTTACTGTCATGTGTTACTTCAGTATTCTGTTAGCATGATATTTCTGTGTAGCATTCTGTAATAATGTAAAACAATAAATGATCTAACGCACAGTTCTTCAACCGCCGGTCTGCGGACCGGTGTCGGTCCGCAGGAAATTTTTGCCGGTCCGCGCATGACCGGCAAGATTGACTCATTTCAACTTCCTGCCGGTCCGCACAGGACCGGCAAGATCAGCATCGGAAGCGTGCGCTGGGCCGGAGAGATCTTGGGGAGCCTCCGACAGTGGCTTTCTCCCCTCTCTGCAGCTCTCCTTTACTTCCCAGCGCAGCGATTCATGAAGGCAGCTTCGGGGCTTTTGCTGAGTCGCGGCTGCCTCTGATGATGCAACTTCCTCTTTCCTCAGAGGTGGCGCGACCCAACAAAGGACCCGGGGCTGCCTTCGTGAATCGCTGCGCTGGGAAGTAAGAAGAGCTGCTGGGAGGGGAGAAAACCACTATCAGAGTCTGGGAAGCTGCTGGGCAGGGGAAAAAAGGGACAGCTGCTACTGGAAAGGGAGAAGGAGAGATGCTTCTGGGAGGGGAGGAGGGAAAGGAATCTGGGAAGCTGCTGGGCCAGGAAAAAAAGGGACAGCTGCTACTGGAGAGGGAGAAGGAGAAGGAGAGATGCATCTGGGAGGGGAGGAGGGAAAGGAATCTGGGAAGCTGCTGGGCTAGGAAAAAAAAAGGGACAGCTGCTACTGGAGAGGGAGAAGGAGAAGGAGATATGCATCTGGGAGGGGAGGAGGGAAAGGAATCTGGGAAGCTGCTGGGCCAGGAAAAAAAAGGGACCGCTGCTGCTGGAGAGGGAGAAGGAGAAGGAGAGATGCATGTGGGAGGGGAGGAGGGAAAGAAATCTGGGAAGCTGCTGGGCCAGGAAAAAAAAGGACAGCTGCTACTGGAGAGGAAGAAGGAGAAGGAGAGATGCTTCTGGGAGGGGAGGAGGGAAAGGAATCTGGGAATCTGCTGGGCAAGGAAAAAAAAGGGACAGCTGCTACTGGAGAGGGAGAAGGAGAAGGAGAGATGCTTCTGGGAGGGGAGGAGGGAAAGAAATCTGGGAAGCTGCTGGGCAAGGAAAAAAAGGGACAGCTGCTACTGGAGAGGGAGAAGGAGAAGGAGAGATGCTTCTGGGAGGGGAGGAGGGAAAGGAATCTGGGAAGCTGCTGGGCCAGGAAAAAAAAGGACAGCTGCTACTGGAGAGGAAGAAGGAGAAGGAGAGATGCTTCTGGGAGGGGAGGAGGGAAAGGAATCTGGGAAGCTGCTGGGCAAGGAAAAAAAAAGGGACAGCTGCTACTGGAGAGGGAGAAGGAGAAGGAGAGATGCTTCTGGGAGGGGAGGAGGGAAAGAAATCTGGGAAGCTGCTGGGCAAGGAAAAAAAGGGACAGCTGCTACTGGAGAGGGAGAAGGAGAAGGAGAGATGCTTCTGGGAGGGGAGGAGGGAAAGGAATCTGGGAAGCTGCTGGGCAAGGAAAAAAAAGGGACAGCTGCTACTGGAGAGGGAGACAGAGAGATGCTGCTGGGAGGGGAGGAAGGGAAGAGAGTTACTGCTGGACAGGAGGAGGAGGGAAGGGAGAATGAAAAAAGGAAGGAAACAGCTGGCAGAGAGATTAGAGGAGGGGAAGGGGAGACACAGGCATGAGAAAGTAGAGAGATTGATGATAGGAAGGGGTCAGCAGAAAAATAAGCAGAGGGACAACGATGATAGATCTGGTGTAGGAGAGATAAAAATGAAGAGAGCAGTGAAGCTGGAATGAATCATGTAAAAAGGAGAGAGGGGCACAAGCTGGATGGAAAGGGGAGAGGGACATAGAAAGAAGACAGATACCATATGGAAGGGGGAGAGGACAGACAGTGGATGGAAGGGGCAGATGCTGGATTGAAGAGACAGAGAGGGCATACGCTGGAAGGAAGAGAGTGAAAAAAAGATTGAAAGCAGAAACCAGAGACGACAAAAGGTAGAAAAAAATAATTTTATTTCTATTTTGTGATTAGAATATATCAGATTTGAAATATATATCCTGCTAGAGCTGGTGTTAGACATAACTGGGGACTGCAAAACCCAGGCAGTGCTTCTTTAGCTTCCAGCTGGCTTAGGGCGCTCTCTGACCAGGGGGCAGTTGCCCTAGTTGCACTCCCCTAAAACTATTCCTGTCATGTGTTACTTCAGTATTCTGTTAGCATGATATTTCTGTGTAGCATTCTGTAATAATTTGGCTTGTTCAGTTTTCTTGATAGTAGAGGGGATATATGTGAAGGGGAGGGGAGACAGGGGTTTTGTTGATCCTTGCTCTGAAATATTTGTATTTATAAAATGACAATTCTACAGAATATTGTTTCTTTTTATACTTTAATAAAATACATTCAATATAAAATCATAACTGAGGCTTGTGTGGATGGGATCAGATGATTTGTGGGGACCGAGCTCGCGGAGATGGGGTGGAAACGGGGTTTTTAAATTTTAGTCCTAGTAGCTTGCCGGTCCACAAAATAATTCTTTTTTTTCTGCCGGTCCACGGGTGTAAAAAGGTTGAAGAACACTGATCTAACATCCCTGCTTCGAGATGACAGTGCCAACATCTATTAGTTTTAGAACTATCCAACTTATGTAACTTAACAGGAGTCCATACTGCTCTATGTAATAGAAAAAAAAAACAAGATTGTCTCATAGATGCCGACACCGTACATCTTATCTTCCAAGTCCAAATTCGTGACCATTGAGTCACATTAATCTGATGCTTTATCTCAAAGCTCCAAATGTCACGAAGACCATTCTTTGGTTTCTTAATCAAAAGGTCAGATATTAATTTATACCACTGCGCGGACTGGTGACCCAGGAAATCTATCTGAAAGCATAAGATCTGCAAGCTATAATAATTTTTAAAAGTTCGCCATTCAGGGAACCCTTCCTGAATGGCCTGCTTTAACTGCAGCCACCTATAAGTTTGAGATTTAGCAATACCAAATTTGTGCTGTAGTTGTAAAAAGTCAAGCAGCTTTCCATCTAATACCACATCATCCAACATATGAATGTCCGCCTTCATCCAATGCTTCCAAATGATTTTAAATCCGCCAATTTGAATCTTGGAGTTCAGCCAAAGGGACTGACACGTGGATTTATGAATTGGAATAGAGCTGTTGTGGACGCCAGATGAGGCCTGGGTTGTCATAGCGCACCCTCCTGCATCGCCGCCTGACGGATTTGAGGTCCCTGTATATCTCAAAGCACCTGTAAGACACAAGTTGTGGAGAATGGGGTCAGGTGACAGGTCTTTGATTCCGCCAATCAAAAGTATGCAGGGTTATGAGGGTACTGAGCACATTATACAATATTTCTCATGAATATTTTGATGATCTATTTACATAATAATATATTGACAAAAATTATGTAATCCTGTGCAATGCAGGTGGTTTTCTGACTTTGTCCCTTTTGAATTGCAGAGATGCTGTGTAATGCTGCACACATGGCCTTAGAGACATATAGCAAGAAGCTTCTTGCAGGGAAGGTTAGTGGGGGCTAATTGAGGCCGGGATCATTGGGGCCAACCATATTAGAAGGCCTTTGGAAGAGTAAGGAGTTATTTTCCATTAATGCTACCATTCCATCTCCATACAGCAGGGGCTGCTAGCCCAAGACTGAGCGGACTACATATCCCAGACCACACTGGGCTTTAGAGCTCAATGTTGGAACCACCTTAACAAGGTAACCCTACTGAGTCAGAGGCCAAGACTCAGCAGGGAGGTGTTTATCTGCCACAGAGGAGAATCATTCAGGAAGGTCCCAGAGTGAGAGGATCCCGAAGGAGAGAAACCTTCCTTAGCCATGGCTACAAGTTCTGGGGAGGCCTGGGGTGAGAAAGCTAGCTGAGAACCCATCCAGGAAAACACTAGAGAGATGAGCTTCTAATCCAAGACCTCTGTAAACTGAACCTACTTGTTTAAAGGTGACTGTCCTGTGTTTGGGGTGTGGCAGCTAAGCTGAAGCGAGTTGAGACTGTTGTTGGAGAAAAGGTGTTTCTTTCTCCTAAATGTTCTTCAATTTGGACTATTTAATAAGTGAAGTAGGAACCAGACTTATGGTGCTTTAAACCTGAGAGAACTGGGGAAATTGATCAAAAGCTGAGATTGCTGGACTGAATGTGATGTGGCTAACTTCCTAAAGTGTACAGGCTGTTGCCCTAGACATGAGATATAAAAGTTAAGAGCATATTTTTGTCTTTCCTGAGCCTTTGAGGGAATAGGCTCAGATAGATGTCTCAATAAAATATTTTGTTGCACCTAAAGTGGTTTATGTGTGCTGACTGGGTGAATGTGCAGGGCTCCTGGAAAACCCAGCCAGGAATTTCTCACCTATGGTGCTGAAACCCAGAGCCACAAAGAAGCTGATCCAGACACCTTTAGATGGTGGGACCTCAATATAGAAAGTTCTTTTTAACTTTTGCTGGAACAGCCAAAGGGGACTAGCCCCTGTGGCAAGGATAGTAAAGAACATTATAACAGGTATACAGTGTTCCCCCGTGAATTTACGGTTCACGAATCGCGGACTCACTAATTCGTGGTATGCTCTGATCGCCTCTTCCTGTACTAAAGTCGGGCTACACCAATCAGGAGCTGCATGCCAAAACAGCCCCTGATTGGTGTAGCCTTACTTTAGTAACAGGAAGAGGCGGTTGGAGCATACCGTGAGTGATTTTCTGCACCTGCCGGTGCTCCAGCTGCCCTCTCCTGCCTTTTGACAGGCGAAAAACTGCATTTGTGTTTTTTTGAAATTTGTGGGGGTTCCTGAAACAGAACCCCCGCAAATTTCAGGGGAATATTGTATAGGGCTGGATAAGCAGGATTTTATTTGGGTTATTTGCTTTATTTTGAGTTCTGCTTTAACCAAGGCAGACAGAAAAATGAAAGTGGTGACAGGCTTAATTAAGCCACTGTGGACACCTGCTCAGCCAGCAGCCTTTCCATGCATTGCAGCAGTGAGAGAATTACCTCACTGAAGACAGCTGGAGAGCTACAAGGACTCTACAGAGAGAGCCAAAATATAAAACAGGGTTTCTGGAAATCCTGGTATGGATTTAGTTGGTAAAATCAGTGCTCCGGTATACTGGAAAGGCCAGAAAAAAGTGCTTCCTCCAGAAACTGTAGAAATTGTGACTGCTGCCTAAGAGTGGAATAAAATCAGTGGACTTCTAGCAGGGAAACACTGTTTTAAAAGAGACTCCATAATGGGTTTATGGAGCTAGGATAGCAGGAAGCTTAGCTGCTCTTGCAACAGGGTCCTGGCAAACCCAGAGAAGCACAAGAGGTTAAGTATCCTGGAGTTGGTAATCAAGCAAGAAAGAGCCAAGAGGCTTGGCCACAGAGAGAAGCAATTTGTGATCCCAGGAGTGCTGCAAAGTCAAACAGGAAAAAATAATCCAAGAAGGAAAAGGGGAGCTAGGATGGTCTCCAGGTAGAGGTTAAGTGCTGGTCTCAAGTACAGCCCGTGAGGGGGGAGAACCACAATCTTGATGATTTTGGGGAGACTGAAGAATTTAATTAGTTGTCTGCCATGTTATCAATCAGATATTACATAGTAAGGCCTTAAAAATATATCAATCTTATATATTCAAATAATTTATAGCAAAAAAAGGGGGGGAAATCAAATATATGATTCAATAAATAATAAATTTTAATGAAGTTTTAAACTAATTTTAGCCATTGTAGCAACTAATAAACCATATTTGAATAAATAAATTCATGATATATGTTAGTACATCTACTTCAAAGACAATATCAACTAATTTCCTTGAGTATTAAGGTGAAGTAGTGGTGGACATATCATCAATTATACAGACGTCAGTCTTTGGAACCTCTTATGATGTATACCATTCCAAGTTCCTGTCTTGTATTTCGTTATAATCATCTATGTTCACCACCTCCTACCAAACTAATTGATTATTAATTAAACTTTATTATCAATCAACCTTATTCGAATATATACTATGTAAATTAATTTAATTTATCAATTCATTTTTTAAAATTCGTAAGCCACATTGTTCACGACCTGTGATTTAGATTTTTTCACTAGCATACACATTGGATATTTGTGCCTAGTTCCACAAGTATTAGAGAGGCAGCTTATGTTCATTATCCCCCGAGGAAGACCCGGTGAGGGTTGAAACGCCCAATAAAGGAGAGGGCGTCGGGAGTTGTTCATAACATCAACATTGATGGTGGCAGGATCCACCTAAAGCTAAGTGTTGCCTTTCCTTTAGAGCTGGAATTCGAATACGATTAATTATATCTCTAAGATCTCTTAGTTAGATGAATTTCATGGGTTTAACATGTTTTCTTACATTTATTAAGTTTTAATGGAAGATGAACATAGGGTATTAAAATTAATTAAAAGATTAAAATATTAAAAATGAATTAATAAATTAAATTAATTTACATAGTATATATTCAAATAAGGTTGATTGATGATAAAGTTTAATAATCAATTAGTTTGGTAGGAGGTGGTGGACATAGATGATTATAACGAAATACAAGACAGGAACTTGGAATGGTATACATCATAAGAGGTTCCAAAGACTGACGTCTGTATAATTGATGATATGTCCACCACTACTTCACCTTAATACTCAAGGAAATTAGTTGATATTGTCTTTGAAGTAGATGTACTAACATATATCATGAATTTATTTATTCAAATATGGTTTATTAGTTGCTACAATGGCTAAAATTAGTTTAAAACTTCATTAAAATTTATTATTTATTGAATCATATATTTGTTTCCCCCCCCCTCTTTTTATGCCATGTTATCAATGTCAGGTGAAGAAAGAGAAACCCTGAAACATCACCAGGTAGAGGTTCAATGCCAGCCTTGGGACCTAGCTATGGGACTAGAGGCAGCTAACCACTTTATTGAATATATAATAGATGACCAGACTCCAGATTGCCCTAGATCAAAAGTCTAAGGTGATAAAGGAGAATACCCAGTTCCAGGAGGGGGATGGGGCAATAATAGAAATACCAGTCAGGCTGGAGGAGCTCCACTCCTTAGAGCTTGCTGTCAACTACTGAGAGGAGCATTTGGAGAAAGACAGAGAATACCTGGCTACAAGCCCAATTGAAAGCCAAGATACAAGAGCTGGTGAATGTTAAAGACTGCCTGAAGCAGAAAGCAGAGGAGGTTACCCAGCTGCAGGAGCAGGTAATCTATGTGAAGTTCTCAAATGCAACACTGCAGATGCAGGTAGCAAAGTAATTGTGGAAGGAGAGAAGGCAAAAGAGCTCACCCAGGTTGCAGAAAAGCAACGGGAGGGTGCCTTGCTTAAAGTCAGCCAGACACATGAACAGTGCAAGCAGCTAGAACTGCTGGTTGAAAAACTGTGCTGTAAGGAAGCTCAGTTTAAGGCAGATTATTGCCCACTGGTGGAAGAGAAAGCCAGCTGGGGAAAAGCGAAGGAAGAAATAACCTGAGATTGCAGGAATTGCAAGCCCAAATCAGCCTGTTAATAGTCCAGAGGGAGGACTTCCAGGCCAAAGCTGAGGCTGCAGGTGCCAAAGTGGAACAGCTGCAACAGGAGAAAGAATGGTTGCAGAATCCAGAATACATGGTTGGTTCCTGGTACCTGGTTGGCTAAAACAGAGAAAGTGTTATCCCTGACTAGAGGAAAAGAAAAGGAAATTTGTGAATTAAAGCGCAGTCTGGTCAACAAGGAAGAGGAGATCACTCAAATGAGGGAGCAAGTAACCAGACTGATATTATTGAATGATGGTTTGCAGAAGGAGGCCATGGACCTGCTTGCTCAGTTAAATGAGACAAAAGAACAGCAGTCATGTCTGGAAGCAAGGTTCCAGGATGAGCTGAGTGCTCATGTCAACCTTTCTGACCTATACAAGAGTGCCACCAAGGACTCTGAAGCTAGGAACACAGAGTTGACCGAAGCTGTTAAGGAACTGGAGGAAGAAGTTGGCAACCTCACAGAAAGAAATAATGCGGTATTTTAGCAACTGCTGGAGGCACAATGCCAGCTCAAAACTCTGAACTAACAGTTTAATCAAATAAAAGAGCAACTATACCAGTGCTACTAGTTAAAAGTGGCTGCCAGGTGCTTCAGTCTGAAAGTGACAAGACTGCAGCATCAAAAGTCACTTTGGAAAAGGAAATTGATATGCTAAACCACAGGCTTTGGGGAACAGAGCAGGATTTATAGGGAATCTGGTTCAGGGACAAAGGTTTGAAGAAAACCACTGAGGAATTAAAGAAGGAAAGAGAAACCCTCATCTGCCAGTATGACTGAAAGTTGAGAAAATGAGTCAACTAGAAGAACTTAAAAAAGACTCTTCAAGTTCTCAATGAGAAGCAAAGGTTTTCCGAAGAAATGGAAACCAGGATTATTGCTTTGGAATCTGATTTAAAGGCAGCCTAGGAGAGGCTTCACAGAAAGAGCGTGCGGGAGCAACCGATGCAGAGAGATGTCCCATGAATGTAAGATGACCAAGCCCAAGGTCCAGAGTACGAGCTTCATGATGCCCTGGTGGGGCTAAGGAAGGCCAGCCAGAAGATGGATAACTGGGATGACCCTAAAGAGGGGGACTTGGCATCCACAGAGTGCTGGAAAGAGGTACTGCAGGCATGCATGCCTGGTGGTGGGAAGAGGATAAACAGTGCCACAGTGGAGTTCTCCAGAAGTGGATACTCCCTGGGGTTTGCTGTTCACTATTACCCAATACATTGGCAATGGATGGGAAGAAATCCCTGTCTAAACATGCTCCCTGGATGAAGTGAAGTTCCCCCCAAAAAGACTGAATACCAGGGGAGAAGGTGTAGTTTGTCAGAATGATATTGTTCCTATGGATTTCTTACCAGACAAAGTACAACTTGACTGTAATAAGTGGATGCCAGTGGAAGAAACTAGCTTTAGGGCTAAAATGAACTTAACAGCTACTGAACCTAGTGCAACAGTTATGGTAGCCTCAAAGGCCAAAACTAAAAGAAGGGGCAGGAGACCCACTCGGAGGAAAATTAAACTCTCAACTTCTGGGAAAAAGAACTGAGAGAAGACTGAAACCAGTTGGGGAAAGGACTCTGATGTAAACAACCATTGCCTTAACCCAAAATCCAAGTCTACAGACCCAGGTGGTAAAGTGTCCAAAGGTCGTGTGCCCGATGCCAAAGAGGGCGTTCATCCAGGACTCTCCAATGGTGGAGGGAATCCAGAAAATGACAGCCAGTAACCCAAGGACTACTGGCTACAGGACTAGAGGCTACAGGAAAAAGAATAAATGGGTTTATCAAGGGCCACGATGGTACTGGTGGGGGCGCCTGAAGAGAAAACGCATGATGCTGCAATGAAGACACTGGAGAACCTGGTGGCCAAGAAGGCGATTTCCAGGAGCAGTATGGGCAATCCAGATCCCAAACCGCAAGGTCATTGGCGTGATGGGGCCCAATGGCTGCAATGCTTACTGTGCCCCGCTCACATAAGTATGTGTGTGGAATGGAGGGTGGAAGCTGGTGTATGTGTGATGAGAATCCAGGGGCAGTCTTGGAGATTTGTGGGTGGGGGATTCTAGATGCCCTTAGATTAAGTATTCCATAGCCCTTGGGGGAGAGTCCCCAAATAGAAGCAGGCTCTCAATCCTGTAGTGTTGAGCTGAGGAGGAGGGGTTGTGGAAGAGTAAGGGGTCATCTTCCACTAATGCTATCATTCCACCTCCATACAGCAGGGGCTGCTAGCCTAAGACTGAGTGGACTCCATGTCCCAGACCGCACTGGACTTTACAGTTCAGTACTGAGCCACCTTAACAAGGTAACCCTGTTGAGTCAGGGGGCAGGATTCACAGGGAGGTGTTTATCTGCCATAGATGAGAATCATTCAGGGAGGTACCAGAGTGAGAGGATCCCGAAGGAGAGAAACCTTCCCTAGCTGTGGCTGCATTCAAGACTTGGGGAGGACTGGAGTGAGAAAGCTAGCCAAAAACCCATCGAGGAAAACACTAGAGAGATGAGCTTCTGATCCAAGACCTCTGTAAACTGAACCCGCTTGTTTAAAGGTGACTGTCCTGTGTTTGGGGCAGTGGCGTACCAAGGGGAAAGCAGGAAGGGGAGCCACAGGCGACATAGCTGAATCACTGCCGAGGCTGGCAGTTTTTTCAACTTCACATAAGGTAAAGGGAGAGAAGGCTGGGAACATGCTGGGCCATGGGGACTGTCCAGAGACTTGGCACCGGGCCTTGAGAAGGGAAGTTCCCGGGCCATGACTCCTAGGCTGACACCTGGGGGGGAACATTACTAAAAATATTTTTTTTACATTGGGGGAGTGTAAAAAATGATGGCAGGGGGGTGTCAAAAAACAATGGGCCCCGGGTGTCACATACCCTAGGTACGCCTCTGGTTTGGGGTGCGGCAGCTGAGCTGAAGCGAGTTGACACTGTTGTTGGAGAAAAGGTGTTTCTCATAAATGTTCTTCTATTTGGACTATTTAATAAGTGAAGTAGGAACCAGACTTATGGTGCTTTAAACCTATGAGAACTGGGGAAATTGATCAGGTTGCTAAGGTTGCTGGACTGAATGTGATGTGGCTAACTGCCTAAAGTGTACAGGCTGTTGTCCTAGACATGAGATATAAAAGTTAAAAGCCTGAGCCTATGAGGGAATAGGCTGAGGTAGATGTTTCAATAAAACATTTTGTTGCACCTTCTAAAGGGGTTTATGTGTGCTGATTAGGTGAATGTGCAGGGTTCCTGGAAAACCCAGCCAAGAATCTCTCACAAGGCCATTGATATTATCTAGCCCCTGACAGCTCTTGGGCCTTAAAGAGCACAGGTTACCTGTGTGGGCCTACATAGTGGAGGGCAGTGGCTGATGCTCACCTATGGAAGGTGTTACAGAGGGTGTCATATGGAGATGCTATGGGGTGGTCTGCGGTTATGGTGTCCGGACACACAACTCTCATGGCACAGGCACATCTCTACTAGATCCTGTGTCTCCCTTAGGGAGTAATAAGGCTCACACCTTTTCATCATCACGCCCACTTTCAATCCTACACTCTCTTACTCTGACCCACTCTAGCTCTCTCACACACTCACTCTGGTAGTCACACTCTATCACACACTTTCTCACGTCACATTTCTCACTCTCTCAATCTCTCCTGACTGCCACTCTCACAGTCTCTCTCACTTTCTCTCACCCTGGCGCTCTCTGAATCTCTCTCTCTCACTCCTTCAATCAGAACTCAGATATTTTTTCTGTCCAACAACCGCCTCACCACAACTCCAAACTCCTCTCCACTATACCCACAAAGAATCGCCATTCCACATGCAGGGCTATATATGGATGCTAGTCACACCTGTGCGGGAACATTTTGAGATCATCTGGGACTTTGCCTGAACAATTAATAGATAACTTATACATCTAGCGGGACGTATTATTGTTTGGGTCTGGACTTCCAATATAGTCATCCCTTGGCACTTAGATTTTGGACGTCCAGTTCTCTTATAATCAATGCTGCTCCGTTATGACCTGTTTGTGGTGGATGTCTAGCCTGTGGATATGAATGTTCTATTGAAAATGCCCCTCTGTGTAACCTGGGTACAAATTATATCGCAAGGATAGAGTAGATCCAATTGGAGGGGGATTGTGCTATATGTTAAAGAGGGAATTGAATCAAACCAAAATAAGCATTCTGCATGACATAGATAGTAGTGTGGAATCCATATGGATAGAAATTCCATGTGTGAAGGGAAGGAACATATGGCTAGGGTTATACTACCTTCCTCTGGGACAGAATGAGCAGACAGATGCAAAAATGTTTTCAGAGATTAGGAAAGCTGGCAAATTGAGCAACAGTATAATAATGGGTGATTTCAATTACCACTTCACACAAGAAATACAAACAAAAGGGGCAGAGTAGAAAAAAATCAAAATATGCAACACGATATCCATTTTCTTCCAATGTAGGAAGAAAACAACTGGTACCATAGAATGGAGTATACAGTACACTCAAAAGTGCAGATAAAAGCCCTCAGTACTAGCTAGTATTAGCTAGGCATCCTCTGCTAGAGCAAAGCAAGTGTAGTAGATACACATCATCCATTGGTCGGAAAAAAACTAGTATAACTCAAAAAATTGGATTGTTCTAATCTAATCTAATCTAATCTAATCTTCCATTTGTGTGTTGCTCATACCTATTCAGGCTCTAGGCGACTTACAGAGAGGGTTAAAGGGGTAGGGGGGGGGACTTAGAGAGGAGGCCTTGTTTGAAGGAAAGACTCTGTTGACAGGTAGGAGAAGTCTGATGAGCCCACTAGGGCCCAGGCGATCCTGGACCTGGTACTCACAAACGGGGAAAGCGTATCGGAGGTCTCAGTAGGAGAAACGCTAGCCACCAGTGACCACAACATGGTATGGTTCAACCTTAGGAAGGGCTTCCCTAGATTGCAAACAAAAACGAAGGTACTCAATTTCCGGGGCACTGACTTCGCACGCATGGGAGATTTCGTCCATCAAATGCTGCAGGACAAAGCAGTGACTGATAGTGTGGAGGATTGGTGGTCAACCCTGAAATTGACCCTACACGAGGCAACTGTCCGCTACATAAAATCAGTAAATAAACAACAAAGAAATAAGAAACCCCAATGGTTCACAGATGAGGTCTCGTACCTCGTCAAGGAGAAGAAAAAGGCATTTCTCTCCCACAAACATCCCGGGAAAGGGGAAGCTAACATTGAATATAAGACCAAGTCTGCAGCGGTCAAAACAGCGGTTAGGGAGGCCAAACTTCGAGTGGAAGAAACTTTAGCAAAGAACATCAAAAAAGGTGACAAATCCTTCTTTAAGTATATTAGTGACAGGAAAAAGAACACAGACGGGATAGTACGCCTTAGGACGGAAATTATCTGGAAGCAGATTCTGATAAAGCCAAACTACTGAATGAATACTTCTGCTCAGTCTTCACCTGCGAGAAACCAGGGCATGGGCCACAGCTGGAAGCAACACCAAGCACGGAAGACCCGTTTCAGAAATTTGAGTTCACACCAGCTGATGTTTACAGCGAACTGTCAAGACTCAAGGTGAACAAAGCCATGGGACCGGACAATTTGCACCCAAGAGTGCTCAGAGAGCTGGCTGATGTCCTGGCGGAGCCGTTATCCATGCTCTTCAATCTCTCCCTAAGTAAGGGGAGAGTCCCCCTGGACTGGAAAACAGCTAATGTCGTCCCTCTGCACAAAAAGGGTTGCAGGGCAGAGGCTGCGAATTACAGGCCGGTGAGTCTCACATCAATAGTGTGTAAACTCATGGAAACACTACTTAAACGTGAATTAGACACGATCTTGGATGAGGGGAACCTAAGGGATCCCAGTCAACATGGTTTTACCAAGGGTAGGTCCTGCCAATCCAATCTCATAAGCTTCTTTGACTGGGTAACAGGAAAGCTAGACTCGGGAGAGTCTCTGGACGTCATGTACTTAGACTTCAGTAAGGCTTTTGATAGCGTCCCACATCACAGGCTGATAAGCAAAATGAAATCGATGGGGTTAGGCGAGACACTGACTACATGGGTCAACGATTGGCTGAGTTGCAGACGTCAGAGGGTGGTGGTCAACGGCACCCTCTCTGAGACTTCGGAGGTGACCAGCGGAGTGCCGCAGGGCTCGGTCCTGGGTCCACTCCTTTTTAACATATTCATAGGGGACTTGACTCGAGGGCTTCAAGGTAAAGTAACATTATTCGCCGACGACGCCAAACTATGCAATATAGTAAGTGAAAGCAACTTGCAAGACAGTATGGCGCAGGACCTGCTTACATTGGAATGCTTGTCCTCGACCTGGCAGCTGGGCTTCAACGCTAAGAAATGTAAGGTCATGCACCTTGGTAGCGGTAATCCATGCAGAACTTACACCTTGAATGGAGAAACATTGGCTAGGACTTCAGTAGAACGAGATTTAGGAGTAATCATCAGTGCAGATATGAAGGCCGCCAAACAAGTGGAGAAGGCCTCATCCAAGGCAAGGCAGATGATGGGTTGTATCAAAAGAAGTTTTGTCAGCCGGAAACCTGAAGTCATAATGCCACTATACAGAGCCATGGTGAGACCTCATCTGGAATACTGTGTGCAATTCTGGAGGCCACACTACCACAAAGACGTGCTCAGAGTCGAGTCGGTTCAGCGGATGGCCACTAGGACGATCTCGGGGCTCAAGGGTCTCTCATACGAAGAGAGACTGCACAAACTGCAGCTCTACACTCTTGAGGAACGTAGGGAGAGGGCGACATGATTGAGACATTTAAGTACATCACAGGACGTGTCGAGGTGGAAGATGACATTTTCTTTCCCAAAGGACCCTCGGCCACAAGAGGACATCCGCTCAAACTCAGAGGAGGGAAATTTAATGGCGACACCAGGAAGTACTTCTTCACGGAAAGAGTGATAGATCGCTGGAACAAGCTTCCGGTGCAAGTGGTTGAGGCCACCAGCGTACCTGACTTTAAGAATAAATGGGACACCTACGTAGGATCACTACGAAGATCAAGTTAAAGAATGGGGTCATTAGCACACAGACTAAATTGGGTGGGTCAGTAGAGTGGGCAGACTTGATGGGCTGTAGCCCTTTTCTGCCGTCATCTTTCTATGTTTCTATGTTTCTATTTGTATCCTGCTTTGTACAAATACATACACAATATTAAAAACATCAATACATGCACAACAGACTAAACACAAATTAATAAACTTATCAGTGGCCAGTACTCAGATATACCACAGAGGGCTCAATTCTCATACTTCATCTTACAAAATAAGTACCTCTTCAATAATCTCTTACAATTAAGCAGATTTTCCTGCTGGCATATGTACATTGGAATCTCATTCCATTCTCAAGGCCCTATGCAGGAAAACATAAGAATAGCCTTACTGGGTGATGTATTACCATATTTCGCCTACTTGAGCTTACTTTATGACTCTCCACATGGATTCTGTTTGTATTAAATGTGGCAATTCTGGTGGTGCTACTTTGGGCCATATGTTCTATCATTGTTTGGTGATTCATCGTTTCTGGAAGAATATTCTTGATCACATATCTCTTCTATGGCATTCTCGTTGTCTCTTGTCTCCGCATATACTATTTGCCCAGAGTCCTGTCATAGCCCTGGTACCTAAAGGCATGAGGGCTTTTTAAAAACTTGCCTCTCTCCTTGGTGTTAAGGCTATATTGCTGCATTGGCTTATCCTGAAATCTCCCACCTTGGCACAATGGAGGGTGCTTTTCATTCATCAATTGCAGAGGGAATGACGACGGGTGTCCGCATTGGACTCTCCTAATGGTTGTAAGTTTCAGTCTGTGTGAGAACCCTTTTGGAATTCTTTGACTCCATCTGCTCACAGTAGACTGTTGAACTTATGAATCTATATAGTTTTGCTGTCTTTACCTCCATGCCTATCCTTGCTTGCTTTTTGTTGGGTTGGGTGGAGAGATACCTAAACCGGATTGTTTGTTTGCAAATTCTCTATTTTTGTTCTGGTGTTGAACTCTGGTCATTATTGCCTGTTTATTTTTGCTCTTCAATAAAATATGTTTCTGAAAAAAAATTAGCCTTACTGGGTCAGACCAATGGTCCATCAAGCCCAATAGCCCATTCTCACGGTGACCAATCCAGGTCACTAGTACCTGGCAAAAACCCAAAGAGTAGCAACATTCCATGCTACTGATCCATGGCAAGCAGTGGCTTCCCCATGTCTTTCTCAATAACGGACTAGTCCTAGACACTTTCAACCTCAATTGCTTGAACAGTAGAATATACAGATCAGCACGATTCACATAACACAATTTTTGAAGCGGAATATATGACAGAATACTATCTACTAAACACTTCAGAGCTAATCCATGCACATAAAGATAAATCAACAACAGTTGATAACATAACCTGTATTCCAATTTCAGCCAATATAATTTTACATAGTATTCTGACACATGTTCACTCTTCCCTAATCTGAAAAGTGTCCTGACAGCCAAATTTTGCGCAACCTGCAAAGCACATAGTGTTGACGCAGGTATGCCTTAAAGAACTAGATTACAATAGTCAAGACCTAATAAGACTACTGTTTGCAAGACAATCTTAAAAATGCTGCCTGACAAATACAGTCTAAGGTTGCTCAAGAGATGCAGCTTAAAAAATATTTTTCGTATCATTACTTGAACATGGCTTCTAAATGTCAAGCAGGAATCTACAAGGACACCCAAATACTTGAACTCAGTTGAGATCCTTATTGTATCTAGAAATTCAACCGAATCTGGAATATCATCCCGCTGTTTCCTTCTAAAACACATAGGGGCTCATAATCACATGGATGGGATGCAAACATACCGGGATATAATCTTTTAGGAAGGACAGAGATGGTCAAAAAGGTGGAGGAGTAGCTCTCTATGTAAAAATCAATAGCCAAGCGACCGAAATGCAAGGGACCTGGGGAGAGGAAGAAGCGATATGGATTGCTTTGAAAAGAGAAGATGGAACTTCTATCTATGTGGGTGTAGTCTACAGACCTCCGACTCAATCGCAGCAAATTGATAAGGATCTGATTGTGGATATCCAAAAGTTTGGAAGGAAAGAGGAGGTTCTGCTGTTGGGAGATTTCAACCTGCTGGATGCGGACTGGAATGTTCCGTCTGCAGAATTGGAAAGAAGTAGGGAGATTGTGGATGCCTTTCAAGAGGCTCTGCTCAGACAAATGGTGACGGAACCCACAAGGGAAAAAGCAATATTGGATCTGGTCCTCACAAATGGAGAGAGTATCTCTAATGTTTGAGTGGGTGCTCACCTGGGAAGTAGCGATCATCAAACGGTTTGGTTTGATATAACGGTTAAAGTGGAGAGCGGCCGCACGATATTTAAAGTCCTAGATTTCAAATGTATGGACTTTAATGCTATGGGAGAGTACCTGAAGAAAGAGCTGTTAGGATGGGAGGACATAAAGAAGTGGAAAGACAGTGGTCTAAGCTGAAAGGAGCGATAAAAATGGCTACGGACCTTTATGTGAAGAAAATCAATAAAAACAAGAGAAAAAGGAAGCCGATATGGTTCTCCAACCTAGTGGCTGAGAAAATAAAGGCGAAAGAGTTGGCGTTCGTGAAATATAAAAAAACCAAGAAGAGGAGAGCAGAAAGGACTACAGGGTGAAACTGAAAGAAGCCAAGAGAGAGATACGTCTGGCGAAAGCACAGGCGGAAGAACAAATGGCTAAAAATGTAAATAAGGGAGACAAAAATTTTTTCTGATATATTAGTGAAAGGAGGAAGATGAAAAATGGAATTGCTAGGCTAAAAGATGCTGGGAACCAATATGTGGAAAGTGATGAGGAGAAAGCGAATGTACTAAACAAATACTTCTGTTCTGTGTTCACATAAGAAAATCCTGGAGAAGGACCAAGATTGTCTAGCAAAGTTACACAAGAAAATGGAGTAGATTCTGCGCCGTTCACGGAGGAGGGTGTTTATGAGCAACTTGAAAAACTGAAGGCGGACAAAGCGATGGGACCAGATGGGATCCATCCCAGGATACTAAGGGAGCTCAGAGAGGTTCTGGCGAGTCCTATTAAAGACTTGTTCAACAAATCTCTGGAGACGGGAGTGATTCCTGGGGATTGAAGGACAGCGGATGTGGTCCCTATTCATAAAAGTGGTCACAGGGATGAAGCAGAAAACTACAGGCTGGTGAGCCTCACTTCAGTTGTTGGAAAAATAATGGAAGTGTTGCTGAAAGAAAGGATAGTGTACTTCCTTGAATCTAATGGGTTACAGGATCCGAGGCAACATGGCTTTACAAAAGGTAAATCGTGCCAAATGAACCTGATTGAATTTTTTGATTGGGTGACCAGAGAGTTGGATCGAGGACATATGCTAGATGTAATTTACTTGGATTTCAGCAAAGACTTTGATACAGTTCCTCATAGGAGGCTGTTGAACAAACTTGAAGGGCTGAAGTTAGGACCCAAAGTGGTGAACTGGGTCAGAAACTGGCTGTGGGACAGACGCCAGAGGGTGGTGGTTAATGGAAGTCGCTCGAAGGAAGGAAAGGTGAGTAGTGGAGTCCCTCAGGGATCAGTGCTGGGGCCAGTCCTGTTCAATATGTTTGTGAGTGACATTGCTGAAGGGTTAGAAGGAAAAGTGTGCCTTTTTGCAGATGATACCAACATTTGTAACAGAGTAGACACCGAAGAGGGAGTGAAAAATATGAAAAAGGATCTGCAAAAGTTAGAGGAATGGTCTAATGCCTGGCAACTAAAATTCAATGCAAAGAAATGCAAAGTAATGCATTTGGGGATTAATAATAGGAAGGAACCGTATATGCTGGGAGGAGAGAAGCTGATATGCACGGACAGGGAGAGGGACCTTAGGGTGATAGTGTCCGAAGATCTAAAGGTGAAAAAACAGTGTGACAAGGCAGTGGCTGCTGCCAGAAGGATGCTGGGCTGTATAAAGAGAGGCGTAGTCAGTAGAAGGAAGAAGGTGTTGATGCCCCTGTACAGGTCATTGGTAAGGCCCCACTTGGAGTATTGTGTTCAATTTTGGAGACCATATCTGGCGATGGACGTAAGAAGACTTGAAGCGGTCCAGAGGAGGGCGACGAAAATGATAGGAGGCTTGCGCCAGAAGACGTATGAGGAGAGACTGGAAGCCCTGAATATGTATACTCTAGAGGAATGGAGAGACAAGGGAGATATGATTCAGACGTTCAAATACTTGAAGGGTATTAACGTAGAACAAAATCTTTTTCAGAGAAAGGAAAATGGTAAAACCAGAGGACATAATTTGAGGTTGAGGGGTGGTAGATTCAAAGGCAATGTTAGGAAATTCTACTTTACGGAGAGGGTGGTGGATGCCTGGAATGCGCTCCCGAGAGAGGTGGTGGAGAGTAAAACTATGACTGAGTTCAAAGAAGCGTGGGATGAACACAAAGGATCCAGAATCAGAAAATAAGATTAAATATTGAACTAAGGCCAGTACTGGGCAGACTTGCATGGTCTGTGTCTGTATATGACCGTTTGGTGGAGGATGGGCTGGGGAGGGCTTCAGTGGCTGGGAGGGTGTAGATGGGCTGGAGTAAGTCTTATCAGAGATTTTGGCAGTTGGAACCCAAGCACAGTACAGGGTAAAGCTTTGGATTCTTGCTCAGAAATAGCTAAGAAGAAAAAATAAAAAATTTAAATTGAATCAGGTTGGGCAGACTGGATGGACCATTCGGGTCTTTATCTGCCGTCATCTACTTGTTACTATGTTACTATAATCGAAATGGAAATAGTCTAAAAATCGGCCTAAATCGGCACTTGGACGATCAGTAAGACAAGTCGCCAAGTGCTGATAATCAAACGGGGTTTTAGACTTATCTAAAAATGACTTAGGCCTTCGACTGGATGAAGGGAAATCAAGCGAGGTGCAATTGAATAAATGATATCCTTCCTCAGCTAAGGGACTTTGTTTTCCTAATACTTGATTTGATATTTGTCAGCATCTGTTAATATGTCCGCCTCATCCATCTTGGATCTAATTTAGAGGACTTGAGCTGAATTTAAGCTAAACATTTATTTTTATTTAGTTGATTATTATGTATTTTACCTATGAGTATTATTTTTCTGCTTTTCTTCAACTTTCTGTACAAGTGGATACTTGATTTATAAAATGTAAAATTTGATAAATATAAAATAAAAAAAATAAAAATAAAAATGACTTAGGCCTTTTCAGTGCTGCTGTACAACCAGAGCTATAAGGGGTGTTGTAGGAGGAGTGGTGAGGGCGGAATTTGGGCAGGATGTGGGTTGATCTAAACTTAGTTGTACTGCAAGTATAACCGAAACTTTAATGAGGCTGCCTGGACGGAACTTGTACGTTGTGACTTAGGCCATGGAAAACCAGGTCTAAGTGCCAAAAAGGTATCAAAAGTGACTAGATAAGCACTGCAGACACAAAGTACAGACCCCCACACACTACTCCAGTGATCACTGACTCCCCCCCAACAACATAAAAATTGGAATAAAAACATACATACCTGCCTCCAAAACATTAGCACCTGGCATAGCAAAGCCTAGTAGAGCAGAATAGAGGTGGCTTAAGTAGTGTGTGTTTGTGGGGGTGGTGGGCTAGAGAACCATAGAGAGGAGAACCCAGGCCCATAAGCCACTCTAACCACTGCATTTATGGTGGAACATGTGCACACCCCAGCCCCCCCAACCCTACAGCCATGCCATCTGCAGCCGTGAGGACTATTAAGCCGTGAGGACTATTAGGGTGGTAGACAGGTGGGTCTAGTAGGTTTTTGGGGCTCACCATGACCTATAAGGGAATTATGGTGAGATGTTTTTGTGGCACCCTTTCTATGAAGTTTGCAGCAGTGCCTTGTAAGGTGCCCCACTACTCTGTTGCCATGTCTGGGTGTCCAGTCCATTACTTTGCTGCCCCTCCCATGTCTAAAAGGTCCTTTTCTAGGTGTTATTGATTTGGATGAATTTTTGGACGAGAATGGGGTGTAGAGATAGATGACTTAGCGGTCTGGGTGATCAAACAGCTGGATGTACAGTTAGACAACTCTCGAAAAACAAAATATTTTGGACATATTTTTTGAGAATGGACTTTAGACACTGCCGACTTTGGGCGACTAGCGACTTAGGCCCAAAATGGACTTAGAAATTTCTTTTGATTATGCCCCTCATAACTTTTGTTTTCTGAACAGTTTTAACCTGTTGTGATTCATCCAGCCCTTTACCCCTATCATTACCATCTTTAACTGCTCCACTGCCCCTTCAAAATTTTCTTCAATAGGGAAAAACAGCTGTATGTCATCGACATAGTCTATAAGAGACCCTACTCAACACACAGTTAAATTAACTTGTAATGTTTGTCTTGTAAGACTCCTAGGAGCAAATTCTATAAATGGAGTCCAATTGGGAAGCATGTTTTTGAAAAAATAACTCACGAGGCAGGCTGCCTACATTGTAGGTACCTCTGGGAACCAAGTGAGGTGCATAAGGCCGCCTAACATCGCCTAAGGCTAGGCATGGTATTGCCTGGAAGTGGCCTTAGGTGAGCTTAGGTGGCCCTAGGCGCCTCCCTAGGCCAGTGGAAGGCATCTGAAATGTAGGCCAGCCTTCAAGTATATGCGGTTGCTGAAGTGATCATCAAGGGAACCTCCCTGCCATGATCAGTTTAGTGGCTGCAGCATGGACCTGTTCCCCCCCCCAATACCGGCAGAAGGGATGCCCCTCTGAAGCCGGCCACCCCCACCCCCAAATGTCTGCAGCAGAGAAGTGCACAATTCTTCCTGCTGTCACCCTGCTGACATATCCTCCTGCAAAAGGGATGCCAAGTCCCTCCTGCTGGACACAACCCCATCCCACCTTAATGAATGCGGCAGGAGGGATGTCCAATACCTCCTGCTGGACACCCCCCATAATGACCGCAGAAGGAATGCCTAGTCCCTCCTGCTGTACACCACCCACCTCCCTGTAATGACCCAGGATGGACCCCCCTGTAAAAGTAGGCTGCCACCCCCCTAGCAGGAACCCCCCCAGACCCAGTCGAAAAATTCCCCTGCCTAGCCCAGGGGGACCAACTCCTCCTCAGCCCATCTAAACTACCTTTAGTAGTTGGACAAACGGATGGATGTTTCCTCTGTCCGTCTGTCCGTCTGCCTTCATCTGAATGGCGGGCCTGCCCCTTCTCAGTGCATTGTGGGATGCACCGGGGAGGGGCCTAAGGGGCTGATTGACCCAGGAGCCTAAGGCCCCTCCCATAGTAGGGGCATTAGGCACCTGTGCCAAGCAAAATCTTAGGCCTGTCTCCCAGTGCATTGTGGGATGCGCTGGGAGTGGCCTAAGATTGGCCAGATCCCTTAGGCCCCTCCTATGGGTATGTGTCAGCGGGGTGGTGGCAGGAGAAATTGGGCACTCCTCCTGCTGGAGACATTCAGGGGGGGGGCCGACTTCGGGGGTCCCAGCAGGAGGGACTGGGCATCCCTCCTCCTTCTGGTAGTCTTCGCGGGGGGGGGAGGGGACAGACTGTAGGCACTAAACTGATCGTGGCAGGGAGATCCCTTGCCACCATCAGTTCAGCGGCAACGTAATTCTCTAACCGGTGCCTGTAATATGGGCGCTGGTTAGAGAGGTGGTTAGACAGCTTAGGGTGGCTTCTGAGAACAGGCGCCCTATACTGAATCTGGGCCTAATTCTTGATGAATGTCACGTATAAGTAGTAGTACTCATGGGTTGCTGTTTTTTATAGTGCTCATCACACAAAGTTGCAGTTTTGGTGTGCTGTTGTATATATAGTAGTTTGAATGTAATTTTTCCATTTTTGCAATAATTTTTAACTGATCTGTAATTCAATATACAAATGATGTTTAATTAAAATAAAAGCCTCTTTTCTTCTTATGGTTTGAGCATATAAATTATTCAGTTATTACTTCTGAGGTATAAATATTTGAGATGCTCAAAACCCTACTAGGTGGGTGTATCTCAAAGACTGGGTTGAGAACCCCATGTGGAGGAACAGGTGCTACAACCACATCCACTAACTTCTGATCTTACGTATCGGTATAAAATGTTTGGTTAGATAACGATGGCCTAAAATTAAATCCCTCTGAATGTAAGCTTGTAAATTACAGGTTGCAAGGAAACTCCTAATATACCTCCTTTGTTGAGTGGGCAGGCATTAAGCTCACATCTTCTTTGCAGATTTTGGGTGTTCATTTTGAGCTTCTAAAACCCAGGGTTGAGAAACACTGGTTTAGGGAGTGAAGTACAGTGGTATCTTGGATTACGAGCATAATCCGTTCCAGGAGCATGCTCGTAATCCAAAATGCTCGTTTAGCAAAGCGAGTTTCCCCATAGGAAATAATGAAAACTCGCTTTGATATGTTCCCCCCCCCCGAGAACCGGCATTGCTCCCCCCGAAGGCCCCCCTGCGATCTGGCACCCCCCCAATGATCCGGCACCCTCTCCCCGCGATCCGGCACCCCCCCCCGCCGCGATCCGGCACCCCTCTCCTGCCGCGATTGGGCATCCCCCCGCCGCTTCTTAAAGTCATCTGGGCACCGGCACCGGCATGCAGCCCAGCAAGGAGGAGGACGATCTTCGGGCACCGGCACTAATCACAGGACATGCCGGTGCCGGTGCCGGTGCCCAGATGATTGTAAGAAGCGGCAGGGGGGTGCCCAATCACGGAGGGGGGGTGCCCCATCGCGGCGGGGGGAGGTGCCAAATCGCATCGGGGGGTGCCGGATCGCGGGGGGAGGGTGCCGGTTCGCGGGGGGGGGGGGCACTCATAAATTGAGCCACGCTCAGTTTCCGAGGCGCCGATTTGGCAAATGTTTTGCTCGTCTTGCAAAACACTCGCAAACCAGTGCACTCGTAAACCGAGGTACCACTGTACTTTTGTGCATGAAGGAGGAGCAGGGCTTAGGTGTGATTGTATCTGATGATCTGAAGGTAGCCAAATAGGAGAAAGCTAGAAAGATGCAAGAGTAGAAGGAGGTGAGTCTCTTTCATTTGAAAAGGAGCTCTGAAATGAGGGGGCATAGGATGAAGGTGAAAGAGGTAGGCTCAGTACAGAATGATGCAGGGAAATAAATTTGTCCCTGCCCTGTCCCCAGAAGCTTGGTCCCCGTCCCCACCCTGTCTCCACGAGCTCAGTCCCTGCCCTATCTGCACAAGCCTTGAATAATTATGATTTTATATTGAACTTATTTTTTAAGTACCTTCTTACTTCTCATTTATAATCTTAATGTATATTTTCTTCAAACCGCTTAGAACCTAACGGATGTAGCGGTATATAAGAAATAAATTACATTACATTACATTACATTATTTTATTAAAACTGGAAGTTCTATCAAAAAGGGGCTCGGCAGAAGGAAGGCCTTGGAACAGGCCTCTGAATTCAGCATGGCGTGGCTGTCTCATTCGGATAAAGTAGTCGCAAGAGTAGCTGAGAGGAGATGCTGACCTGTGGGGAGAGAGGTTGTTGCCCCTATTACTGACCCTGGTGCAATTTTTTGTTGTTTTTTTTTGTCATGGGAATAAGGCTTTATACCGCTCCTGTAGGGCAATAGAAGGCCTTGCTCCCATTCCTGCCGTAAACTGGCATTGTTTTTCCATTCCCATGGGCTAACTGAGGGAACCCATCCCTGTGTCATTCTCTACTCAGGAGTAACCTGAGGAAATACTTCTTCACAGAAAGGGTGGGGAATGTGTAGAATAGACTATCAGTGGAGGTGGTAGAAATAAAGACTGTTATCTAAAGTCTAGGAAACTTGGGGCAAGTATGAAGGATCTCTAAGGGAGAGGAAGGGATAGTAGATGGCATGAGTGGGCAGACTGGATAGGCCATATGGTTTTTATTTGCCTTAATATTTCTCTGTTTTTCAATGTTTCTGTGGATTCCCACCACAATTTGGACCCCTTCAACTGATACAAAAAACTGATACAAAAGAGGTCAGTAAAGATTCTAACCTTTTTTTAAATTATTATTATTTAAAATTTTTCTCTCTCGCTGACATCCTACAATTCTGAGTAAGTTACAGGAACACACTCACAATTTAAAACATATACTCCCCCTTTTACAAAACTGCGATAGCATTTTTTAGCGCAGGTCTGCGCACTGAATGCTCTGCGCTGCTCCCTATGAGTGTTGCGCAGAGCATTCTGGCCTGCGCTAAAAACCGCTATCGCGGTTTTTGTAAAAGGGGTGAATAGTCAACAATAAAACCTCAAACATACAAAATACTAAGTATAAGACATCAAATTGCCTATGCCAAACATTATGCTCATGCCATTCTACTATTAAAGAGGGCTTATTGGCTTCTGGTTCCTTATGGTATTACATTTAAAATTATTCCTTTTACCTTTAGGACACTTCACTCAAGATTTCTTGTTTAATTGTCAAATATGATGATGGTGCCTTATATAAATCCTTAAGCTCTCAATCTCTGCCTGTGAAAGCTCAATGGGAATATACGAGGGTTCTTCAAAACGTTTCAGCACTTTCATATTTTTGCGGGAAATGGTTGGGGCGTAGAATGCTGTAGAATGTCATGTGATTAATCAGTCAGGCAAGCCAGTGGATAAGAGATATAATTTGCTTTTGAAATATTTAATAAATAGTTATAAAAAAATAAAAGTGTGGAAACGTTTTGAAGATCCCTCATACTTTCTATTAAGCTTTTTAATGCTTTTATGAAATACAGTATCATACTTCTTCATATTTCGTTATCTCCATTAGTGACATATTTTAAGGACCTATTTTTTTTCACACAAGCTTTTGGTCATTAGGGATATTCTGGTGGTGAAAGTGGACAAGGAAATGGATGATGTTGGTGCTGTGAGTCTTGCAATGAACTCGAACCTTCCCAGTTCCTGCCCATGATAGAACAGTGAAGGGAAATTGCATTGTTCTGATGATTCCAAATGTCATCCATTCAGGTTGCAAAATGAAGCCTGTACTGAGGTTTCATCTATAGAACCTGTTATAGAAATGACTGTTTGTCTACAGGAAAGGAAAAGAACAATGACACTGCAAGGTTTATTGTCTGACTGCTATTATACTGTTTTCTAAAACAGGAAAATGCCACGATAAGAGTTGATTTGTATGTGGATGCTGGGCTATATATAGAATGAACTTGGAAATATAGAACTGGATTTCAAGGAGAAGTTAGAAGAGCCAGAGTGTTGTAAGTTAAAAGAAATTCCTGGTTTTTTAAACAGTCTCCTGTCTCTTTAAACTTGATATACTGGCCTTTGCAATGCAGTTAACAATCATGCAAACTATATAAATAAAAGAAATAAGAAAAAGAAGGAAAGAGAAAATAATCTTCATATCAACAACCTCCTATATCCCCATGTCCACCATCACCGCCAGAACATTCCTAATGAACATCAAATGCTTTAATGAAAAAAATTGGTCCTTAAACTATGTCACTGATGGAGACAACCAAGTATGAAGTAAGGAATTTCTAAAAGGGGAGTTAAACATTAAGGGAAAGGGAATGGGACTTGAAATACTGTCTTTCTGTGGTGTGATGGGGTGTATTTTCTGTCACTGGCCACTAGGGGGCTCACAGGAATCTAGTTTCAGAAGACAACCTGGGTTTGACCAAGATCCCTAGCAAAAGATCCAATTTGCATATGAATTAGTTGTACAAAATTGACTGTTTTGAGAGGATAAAAGACATTTAATAGGGGGAGGAGAGGTGTACCTGACCACAGATGAATAATGGATTCCTCAACAGTAGAGAAGGGGGAGGGGGTTTGTATAGGTAGGGGAATAGGACCCACCCTGACTCTAAAAGGGAGGAGGAATGCAGACATAAGTCTAACTCCCAGTAAACCTGAACTAATGAGGCCAGAGCAAGTCTAAGGACCCTTTACAGAGAGGAATCAAGTGACCAGAATGATCTGACAGATGACATGTGGTTATAATCAAAGCAGTTTACGTTATTTTGTACCTGGGGCAATTGAGGGTTAAGTGACTTGCCCAGAGTGACAAGGAGCTACAGCGGAAATTGAAACCAGTTCCTCAGGTTTTCAGTCCACCAGCACCAATCACTAGGCTACTCTTCCACTCCATTAAAAATCTGAATGGCAGGTAATACTCCCATTGAGCTCTCACAAGCAGAGATTGAGAATTTAAGGATTTAGGGCTAGAATCACTAAGCTTACTGATCAAATAAATAGGAAATCCTGATTGAAGTGTCCTAAAGGTCAAAGGAAGAATAAACTCCCTTTTAATAGTGGAAGGACATAATCATAATGCTTGGCATGGGTTAAAATCTTAACTGCCCTGTTTTGTATCAGTTGAAGGGATTTTAAATTGTGGTGGAAATCCATAGAAACTTTGAAAACCAGAGAAAAACGAAGGAGCACCTATGGCATCTTCAGTCTCTTCCTTACAGATCCTATGTTTTGTCCCAAGTTTCCTAAATTCAGATACAATTTTAATCTCTACCACTTCCACTAGAAGGCCATTTCATACATTCTTCTCCCTTTCTGTGAAGAAGTATTTCCTCAGATTACTCCTGAGTCTGCCTCTTTCACCTTCATCCTATGCTCCCTCTTTCCAGAGAGCTTTCTTTCAGTTGAAAGAGACTCACCTCCTTCTACCCATGCTTCCTTCTACTTTTCTCCTGGAGGTATTCAAATGTACATAAGCACATAATCAGTGCCTCTGCTGGGTCAGGCCAGAGGTCCATCATGCCCAGCAGTCCGCTCACGCGGCGGCCCATCAGGTCCAGGACCTGTATAGTAATCCTCTATCTATACCTTTCTATCCCCTTTTCCTTCAGGAAATTATCTAATCCCTTCTTGAACCCCAAAACCGTACTCTGTCCTATCACACCCTCTGGAAGCGCATTCCAGGTATCCACCACCCTTTGGGTGAAGAACTTCCTAGCATTGGTTCTGAACCTGTCCCCTTTTAATTTTTCCGAATGCCCTCTCGTTCTTGTAGTCTTTGAAAGTTTGAAGAATCTGTCCTTCTCCACTTTCTCTATGCCCTTCATGATCTTGTAAGTCTCTATCATGTCCCCTCTAAGCCTCCGCTTTTCCAGGGAAAAGAGCCCCAGTTTCTCTAATCTTTCAGCATATGAAAAGTTTTCCATACCCTTTATCAATCGTGTCGCTCTTTTCTGAACCCTCTCAAGTATCGCCATATCCTTCTTAAGGTACGGCGACCAATATTGGACGCAGTACTCCAGATGCGGGCGCACCATCACCTGATACAACGGCAGGATAACTTCTATCGTTCTGGTTGTAATACCTTTCTTGATAATACCTAGCATCCTGTTCACCTTCTTAGAGGCCACTGTGCACTGTGCCGACGGCTTCATTGTCTTGTCTCCTCTCTTCTGCTTTTCTTCCTGAGTATACAAATTGAGAGTTTTAAATCTTCCCCATAAGCTTTATGATAAAGACCTCTGGCCTTCATCAAGATCCTGCATTTTTGTAGCATTAAATTTTAGCTGCCACATTCTGGACTATTTGTTAAGATTTGTTAGGTTCTTCCTCCTGTTATCCATTCCGTTAGGGGTATCACTGCAAAGAGGCAAACCTTACTAGACAGCCCCTTTGGTAATATCACTTTAAAAATATGTTCATTGAATGATTTTTTTGAGGGCAGTTTTCTGCTGTTCCCCTCAGGCAGTGTCAGCAAAACAGGGGCCCTTGTCAGGAATTCATATAATGAGTGAAGATACTGAGGATTAGCGGTATTGTGCCGTGAGAAAACAAAATTATTTCTGCCACTTTTATAACTATGGACTTTTCTTTAAGATAAGTGAACGTTAGGACTATTTTTGCACTAGAAATAGGAATTATTAATATGCAAGAATTTTTGAATACTGTGTACATCTCAACAATATATTAATATAAGAATGAAGTTTTTCTGACCTATGATGTGTTTACCTCTTTAATTATAGACGTATAAGAGGGAGACTAATAATAAACTAGAGTCCTGCAATATTGGAATCTATGATAGTTCTGAGTGCCACAAAACATCTACCTTCTATTCTGGAGAAAGCTGCTTGAAGCTTATTTCTGATTTCTCTTTGCTTGACCAATAATTAATTGAAAGACGCTATGGACTTTCTACTTTATCTGTGGAATCTAATATCTGTATTCATCATGGAAGCCTTGATATATTGAACCATTAGAAAATGGAAGAAGTGTCTCGTAAGCAGGGGTAAAGCTTAAAATCCATTTGGGGGGGGGGTGGCAAAGGTAGACTGATGGAGCTAGGTATTTTCTCTTTCCCCTCCTGCTGCCACTGCAGCAGCAACATATAAATTAACCCACTTAAACCAACAAGCGCTTCTTTGTTTGTCTTCTACCCAATCTCCCAACCCTGTTCCCATCACTCTGTATCTGTCCCAAGCATACTAATTGATGTTTTGGTTATGTAAACATGAATTAATTGATGTTAGGATTGTAATTATGGCTGCTCCATGCACATCATTCCAGCCCATCTCAGAAAAAGAGTGGAACTGGAAAAGATACATAAAAAGGTGATGAAAATGAAAAAGGGGATGGGATAACTTTACTGTGAAGAAAGTCTAGACTAGAGCAGGGTTGCCCACACTTTTTTGGCTTGCAAGCTACTTTTAAAATGATCAATGATTAAGAAGGGGATCATGAGCAGATCAGAGAAGGTTATCATGCTGCTATATCGGGCCATGGTACACCCCCACATGGAATACTGCGTCCAGCACTGGCCGCCATACATGAAGAAGGACGGACATGGTACTACTCAAAGGGGTCCAAAGAAGAGTGACTAAAATGGTTAAGGGACTGGAGGAGTTGCCGTACAGTGAGAGATTAGAGAAACTGGGCCTCTTCTCCCTTAAAAAGAGGAGACTGAGAGGGGACATGATCGAAACATTCAAGATAATGAAGGGAATAGACTTAGTAGATAAAAACAGGTTGTTCACCCTCTCCAAGGTAGAGAGAACGAGAGGGCACTCTCTAAAGCTAACAGGGGATAGATTCCATACAAACGTAAGGAAGTTCTTCTTAACCTAGAGAGTGGTGGAAAAAAGGAACGCTCTTCCGTAGGCTGTTATAGGGAAAAACACCCTCCAGGGATTCAAGATAAAGTTAGACAAGTTCCTGCTGAACCAGAACGTATGCAGGTAAGGCTAGTCTCAGTTAGGGCACTGGTTTTTGACCTAAGGGCCGCAGCATGAGTGCACTGCTGGGCACGATGGACCACTGGTTTGAACCAGCAGCAGCAATTCTTATGTTCTTACCAACAATAAAATTTTAAAAAAGACAAAAAACACACAAAAAAACACTGTATGCAGAAAAAATATTAATTATCATTTACATTAGGGTTTTTTTTCAAAGAAGTCAAGGCAGATGACTTTAAAATATGCAATGTCACCTCAGTAACAACTTTACAAAAATAGACAAATATACCCCCTCCCTTTTTACTAAACCGTGATAGCATTTTTTAGCACAGGGAGCTGCACTGATTGCCCCACGCTGCTCTCAACGCTCATAGGCTCCCTGCACTTTTTTTCTCTCTGTCTTTCTATCTCCCTGCCCCCTTTTCTTACTTTCTTTCTCTCTGTCTCCCTGACCCCTTTCTTACTTTCTTTATCTCTGTCTTTCTTTCTGTCTCCCTGCCCCCCTTTCTTACTTTCTTTGTCTCCCTGCCCCCTTTCTTACTTTCTTTATCTATGTCTTTCTTTCTGTCTCCCTGCCCCCTTTCTTACTTTCTTTCTGTCTCCCTGCCCCCCTTTCTTACTTTCTTTCTCTGTCTATCTTTCTGTCTCTCTGCCCCCTTTCTTACTTTCTTTCTGTCTCCCTGCTCCCCTTTCTTATTTTCTTTCTTTGTCTGTCTTTCTGTCTCCCCAAGCCACCACTGGAGCTGTCGTCTGGAAACAGGCCTCCAAGCTACTACCAATATCTAGGAACAGGCCCTCAATCCACTGCCATTGCCGCAGAGTTCTCCCTGTTTCCTGACACCGCAACAGGCTAGCAGCCTTCCCCCCCTCCCGATGTCAATTCTGACATCGGAGAGAAAGTTCTGGGTCAGCCAGGCAGCAATTGGCTGGCCCAGAAGTTCCTCTCCAACATCAGAATTGATGTCGGGGTGGGGGGGGGGGTGAGCAGTAGTGGATCGTGGCCAGTAGGGGGTGATGTCTATGGGATGGTAATGGAATGGACGTCAGGACATGATAGTGCAGTATTTTTGTGGAATGTTTCTACAAAAGAGCCTGTTTTTCGTATGATTCTGGGTAACTCTAGTTAGATATAAGCGTATGTGTTAGTTAAGGCCACGCCCAATAGAAGCGTACGAAAAATTAGTGAATAAAAATTTGAATATGGATGTAGCCAAGGCCAGAAAAACACACTACAGATTAATATTAAGGGAAAGCATATTAGGCTAGATCATAAAGGAAACCAGGATATACATGGACTCCATTTGTTCTCTGTCTTTCTGTATCTGTTTGGCTGAACTCCATTTTGTGTTCAACTTTTTCCCTGTCTTTGTTCAGAGTTTTCCCGCTGCTAAAAAAACATCGTGGTTCTAATTGATACCAGATGTGCCTTAGGCTGGCTAGAAAAAGTATATGAGATTACATATCCCAAACATGTATGAAATATGAATGACCAAGCTATGAATGTATGAATGTTGGGCTCAAGTATGGATGGATGAAGGAATTTTGTATTAAAAATGAAATGGAAGAATACCAAGGAAAAAATCCTGAACACAACATCTGGAAATGGTTAAGTTAGAATCAGAGATCTGTAGCAGTCAGCTCAGGGAGAGGGGGAGACAGCCCCTCCTTTCCTCTAAGGCTGACCAATTTTCAGCACTGTTTGTAGGTGTAACATGAAACTTAGTTGTTCAAAGCAGGCTTAGAACATTTCAGTACCTTGCCTGATACTAGACAGATTATCTGAAATAAGTTTTAAGAATGACAAAAAGAATATTGGATATGTAATAAAATGTTAATGTATATTCAGAAATGAATGTAAACAAAACAAATATGAGTTCTGAAACTTTTAAACGTAGAGGAATTTTCTTTGTCTAACTTTAAACACCACCTCTGTTAGTTTTATTGGCTGACAAGCCAATGATGTCACACTGGGCCAAAGGTATATAATGAAGAGTTTCGAAGTATTGAGCTGAGTTCATTATCAGAAGGCCAGCATTTTTGCAACTATAACGACCTCCCACTAACGCAATTAGCCTTTTGATGTCCATGATAGAAAAATAGAAATAATAAAATGAAATATTTTGGTAAATCTTGCGTTAGCATCATTTTCCATGTTTTTTGTTATTTTTCACACCTTGAGTGAAAGCTAGCAGCGTAATTGGTAACTGCAGCTTTATGAGTGCACTGGCGTCCAATACCCATGCTCAGGGGGGAGGGGGAAGGCTGGCATGCCCGGTGCTTCTGTAGTTGCTGCTGGCCTGTTGTGGCGTTGGGAACCAGGGAGAACGCAAAGGCAACACGAGTCTATCTCGGAGTTCCGCGATCGACTCGCGTTGCCTTTGTGATCTACTGGTCGATTGCGATTGACCTTTTTGGCACCCCTTGTCTAGAGAAACTAGGGCTCTTCAGCTTGGAGAAGAGATGATAGGTTGCAGGGAGATATGATAGAGGTCTAGAAAATACTGAATGGAATGGGTAGACCTTAATCGCTAGTTTACTCATTCCAAATACCAGTGGTACCTTGGTTTACGAGCATAATTCGTTCCAGAAGCATGCTTGTAATTCAAAGTACTCGTATATCAAAGCACATGTCTCCATAGGCCACAATGTAAACTGAAACAATTCGTTCCACAACCAAGGTTTACAATGGTGGCCCAGGGGTGGGTACCTGCCTGTGGGTGCTGCAGCCCTTGTAGCGTGGTGGCTTCCTTTCCCCGGGGTCCCCGTGCGGCTCTCTTCCGTCTTCGGCCGATGCCTCCACCGTTCACCAGCGCCTCCCGGCTTCTGATTCAAGCCGGCCGCCATCCTTCTGACTCATGTGCAGGACCTCTGAACTCCCCCATCAAGCCGGCACCGCTCCAACAACACGTGCACCACATACAAGCATGCAGGGTGAACGGCGGAGGCATCGGCCGAAGAGGGAGGAGAGCCGCACGGGGACCCCGGGGAAAGGAAGCCACCACACTACAAGGGCTGCAGCACTCACAGGCAGGTACCCACCCCTGGGCCACCATAGAGAGAGCTCGTGTAGCGAATCAACACTCGTTTTGCGAGACGAAAGTTTGCTGAGTGTTTTGCTCGTCTTGCAAAACACTCGCAAAACGGGTTACTTGCAAACCGAGGTTCCACTGTATAGGACTTAGGGGCACACAATGAAGCTACTAAGTAGCAACTTTAAAACAAATTGAGGAAAATATTTCTCCACTTAATGTGTAATTAATCTCTGGAATTCATTGCCAGAATTCATTGCCAGAGAATGTGGTAAAAGCAGTCGGTATAGAAGGGTTTAAAAAAAAAAAAATGTAGACAAGTTCCTAAAGAAAAATCCATAAGCCTTTATTAAGATGGACATGAGAAAGTCCATGAGATAAGCAGCATAAAATTTGTTTTGTTCTTTTGGAATCTTGCCAGGTACTTGTAACTTGGCTTGGCCACTATTGGAAACAAGATACTGGGCTTGATGAACCTTTGAGTGTCTCAGTTTGTTCTTATGCTTTCTTGGATGCCCTTTGCCACTGTTATTTCTGAGAGCAATTGGTGTATTGTGAGAATTTTTAATATTTGTATTGTCTACATTTAAGACTCTTTTTAAATTACGATGATAATAAACTTTGAAGTTTTACAACTCCTGTCACATCCAGGGACTTTTGTTGTCTTGGATTTACTATTGTTGTCGTGGAACACAGGTCTTTTTCTTTGTGTTTTGCGGCTGCTTTGCCACTGTACCAACTGCTGATAGGGCTGTAGCCATGGCTTCTTTGTGCAGGTTAGTCTGCCTTTTGCCTGCTCTCACCACAGCTAACATCTCCAGGGCTCCCAGGTCACCTCTCTTCCTCCGGGGCTCGGTGTGAGTGCAAGCTCCGCCCCCCAGTAGCAGCCGGGAACACTCCGCTAGCTTCGGCCATGAATAGGAGCGACCCCCACGACCACCACCGCCATCGGGAGGCCATGGTTGGTCCGGACGACACAGTCATCGAGGCGCCGCAAACGGTCAGAGAGGCGCGGGCGGTGCCTGTCCACAAAGGAGACAGATTCAGCAAATTTGGTATGCAGGAGGCGAGTGTGAATGTTTTAGACGAGTTGATGACCAGAGACACTGGATTTGGGGCTTCCGGTTTGCTGACAAGGATCGGATGACATCTGGAGAAGTTTGGCAGCCAAAGCAGTGAAGTCATTTCAAGCTGGACTTCAGTCTTGGCTGTTTTTGTTTTTTATTTTTCACTTTCTTTTTAGTTTATGATATATTTTAAATCTCATTCATTGTTTTGCCACTTGTTTTTGTTTTTATTTTATTATTTAAATTTCATTTAAATTTCCCCAGAATTCTATAGTTTTAACGGTTCTCCCTTCTGCATCTATTCCTATCTCCCCTCTTTTCAACCTTTCAAAGTCCTTTAGATCATTGTAGTCTTATTAGAATGTTTATTTTCTTATTTTTCTCATCTATCTCTATTTTTATTTCTTCATTACTCTACTAATTGTCATTTTCCCAGGTACTTTAGTTAGATTGTGAGCCTTCGGGACAGTAAGGGAATTTCTAAGTACCTATCTTACTTATAATTTTAATGCACCCTATTGTCTATTTTCTGTAAACCGCTTAGAATCCTAACGGAATTTAGCGGTATATAAGAAATAAATTACATTACATTAGTCAATCTTCTTGGAAATCTTTTCATTTGCACCACTGATGTTAGGGTGCTTCTGAATCTGAAGGTCACAGGTTCAAGGCTGGCAAATGCATCAATGGGGGAAAAACCAAGCTGTAAGATTTTGAATGAGAAATATAAAGGGATGGATAAGACATTTTTGGAAGACAGGGGAAAAAAAAGGTGCATACTAGCAGGAATAAAAAGCAATGTTGATAGTACTGTGGAACTCTGGAATAGAAATTTTAAGGGGCAGGGACAAATTAGTGGGTAAAGACTTCATTTGCTTATGAAAGATTTAAAAAGGAGCACACAATCAACTATTTCTCCATGATAGGCTTATCTTGCAAGATGACCAACAGGATTTCCTGTCCAAAGTGCTCAGCTGCAGGTGCAACATTTGTTCATATGGTGATTCCATGCTGGTTATCCCAGCTAGAGATTGACACGGAGACAAATTTCCCCCATCCCCGCTGGAACTCATTTTCCCGTCTCGTCCCCGCGAGTTCTTTTCATGTCCATGCCCAATTCCTGCAAGCTCTGTCCTCATCTACACAAGCCTTATGCATTTTAAATCATAAGGGCTTGAGGCTTGTGTGGTTAAGGCAGAGCTTCCAGGAATGGGACAGGGACAGCGACAAAACTCATGGGGATGGGATGGGGAAATTGAGTTCCTGCGGGGATAGGGACAAATTTGTCCCTGTGTCATTTTCTAATCCCAGCCTTCTTGGAGGTCTAATGCAGGGTGACGGGACTAAATCGCGCGAGACAACGGTGCGCCGACAACTGAGCACAGACAACTGAGCGCAAGGTTGGCGGCGCGCCAAAGAAAAGCACTATTTTAAAGGGCTCCGATGGGGGGGGTGGGGGGGAACCCCCCACTTTACTTAACAGACATTGCGCTGGCGTTGTGGGGGGTTTGGGGGGTGGAACCCCCCACATTATACTTAAAACTGAACTTTTTCCCTAAAAAAACAGGCAAAAGTTCGGTTTCAAGTATAATGAGGGGGGTTACAACCCCCCAAACCCCCCCCAACGCCAGCGTAATATCTGTTAAGTAAAATAGGGGGGTTCCCCACCAACACCCCCCGTCGGAACCCTTTAAAATAGTGCTTTTCTTCGGCGCGCCGTCAACCTTGCGCTCAGTTGTCTGTGCTCAGTTGTCGGCACGCCGTTGTCTCACGCGATTTTGTCTATGAACCCTAATGCAGTCATATAGCTGATATTAAAGTTGTAACCATGGCTGCACCATGATCATTACTCCAGCCTTCTTGAAAGCTTAATACTGATAGGATTGTTACAATGGCCACTCTGTGCAGGTGTCTCCAGGAGTTTTGTCAGCCTGGTGCAATTGTACCACCTCTCTCCACCCGCTGGCTTGTATTTTTCCCTCACTGGCATACATTTTCATAGGATTGCACAAACACTCTCCTTGTCCTCATTGCTTGTACCTATGTAGCAGGGGCACAAAATGTTCCTCTAACTTTATAATGAGGGCATTTCTGGAGCCCCTCTTCCTATGTGCTTACTGTAGTAATAGTGTGATGTAATAAAAGATAGGCCAACATGTCTGTCACTGCTAGTGGAATTTCCCTGTGTGTATTTTGGAAGGATCTATAAAAAAAACTCCTATTAATCTGTGCTTGGAAGGATTTGCCAGCTCTGAGCCCAGTGAGCTGTTAGAGCCCAGGGAGACCAAGGTTGCTGAAAAGCAGAGGGAGCTGCCTCTCTTCGTGGCTGACTAGGAGTTGAACTAGGAAGACCAGGCTGCCCACGTGGGACCACCTAATCAAGGAAAGAGGAGTTCGAGAGCTATACAGACCATAGAGGGACAGCAGGTATTCATAGTAAAAAGACATAGAAAAGACTCACTCCAGGTGTTTCTGAAGATTTCAAGCTACCTAAGGTTTTGGATATCTGGGGAGGTTAATGAGACTTAGAGAGTTTATGTGGCCTATGTTATACTTGATTGAATTGTAAAGAGCCTAAACACTGAGAGGAGACATGATCGAAACATTCAAAATACTGAAGGGAATAGACTTAGTAGATAAAGACAGACTGTTCACACTCTCCAAGGTAGGGAGAACGAGAGGGCACTCTCTAAAGTTAAAAGGGGATAGATTCCGTACAAACGTAAGGAAGTTCTTCTTTACACACAGAGTGGTGGAGAGCTGGAATGCTCTTCTGGAGTCTGTTGTAGGGGAAAACACCCTCCAGGGTTTCAAGACTAAGCTGGACAAGTTCCTGCTAAACTGGGACGTACGCAGGTGAGGCTGGACTCATTTAGAGCACTGGTCTTTGACCTGGGGGCCACCGTGTGAGCGGACTACTGGGCAGGATGGACCACTGGTCTAACCCAGCAGTGGCAATTCTTATGAATAAAAAACTTGATGCGCAAGAATTAATCTAATCTAATCTTTGGTTTATATACCGTGTCATCTCCCAGGGGAGCTCGACTCAGTTCACATATAATTAAGACTAGAGTACATAGCAGAAAACATAGGAGAAGGAACTACTAATTAAAAACTAAAGTACATAAGAAAAGCATAAGAAAAATAACTATAATATTATCACTGTTTCATAGTCAGTATATCAAAAAAGCCGAAACTTGTCTTAGAAACAACACTGACTTGTGAAGGACTGAGCAGACAGTGAGTTAGGATTTTGAGAATGTTTGTGAATTTTCCTGACTTTGATAAATCTTTGGATTTTCCTTGTGCCTTATGACAAGCGATAGAATGAGGAGAGGTCCAAAGTTCAATGTTTAGCAAGGTACTTACCTAGAGTAACATAGTAAATGACGGCAGATAGAGACCTGAATGGTCCATCCAGTCTGCCCAACTAAACTAAACTAAACTAAACTAAAGCTTAACTTTACATACCGGGTCTTCAACCAGAAGAAGCTCGACACGGTTAACAATAAGTTAAAAAAAATAAGCTAAAATACAAGAGGATTAATTTTCAAAATGTTTAGCAAATAAAAAAGTTTTATTTGATATTATTGGGTGCTAGACTGTAGAAGGCTGCCTGGAATTACTGGAGTTACTGTCAAAGCTCGATACCTTGGGTTCCACTTCCAACTACTAGAGTTGCAATCGAAGCTCACTCCACATCATTTGTGGGTTACAGCCCGTAAAAGTCCACCCAGCACTTTCCTCGTGTGTTCTAAATGACTGGAGTTCCAATCAAAGCCCTTTCCAGCCCATCCTAAACTGAATTGCCATATAAGGGGCACAGACCAAGCAAGTCTGCCTAGTACTGGACTTTGTTTTTTAATTAATGCCATTCATTTTCTAATTAAAGATCCACTGTGTTCATGCCACACTTTATTGAATTCCATCACCATTTTCCTCTCCATCACCTCCCTCGGGAGGCCATTCCAGGCATCAATCACCCTCTCCATGAAAAATAATTTCCTATCATTATTCCTAAGTATACTATCTCACAATATCAATTCATACCCTCTAGTTTTACCATTTTCCCTTCTCTGAAAAAGATATGGTTCTATATTAATACATTTTAAGTATTTAAATGTCTGTATCATATCACCCCTATCCCTCCTCTCCTCTAGAGTATACATATCCAGGTCTTCCAGTCTCGTACATCTTTTGGCTCAAATCCCCTACCATTTTTGCTGCCTTCCTCTGGACCACTTCAATTCTTCTTATATCCTTAGACAGATATGGCCTCCAAAACTGAACACAATACTTCAAGTGGGGACTCACCAACAACTTGTACAGGGGCATCAACATCTCCTTTCTTCTGTTAGTTATGCCTCTCTGTATACAGCCTAGAATCCTTCTGGCTACAGCCACTGCCTTGTCACACAATTTCATCACTTTCAGATCCTCAGACACTATCACCCCAAAGTCTCTCTCCCTGCCCGTGCATATCAGCTTCTTGCCTCCCAGCATATACATGCCCCTCAGATTTCTACCCCCCAAATGCATCACTCTGCACTTCTTCGTATTGAATTTTAGTTGCCAAACATTAGATCATTCTTCCCAACTTTTGCAGATCTTTTTTCATGTTTGCTACTCCTTCCTTACCTTCTAACCTTTTGGCAATGTAGCTCACAAACATATTGATCAGAATCAGCCCCAGCACCGATCCTTGAGTGAATTCCTCTGGCATCTGTCTGTCAACCAGTTTCTAATCCATTTCACCACTTGGGGCTCTAACTTCAGCCCATCAAGTTTATTCAAGAGCCTCCTATGATGACATATGTCAAAAGCTTTGCTGAAATCTAAGTAAATTACATCTAGTGCATGCCCTTGATCCAATTCTATGATTGCCCAGTCAAAGAATTCAATCAGATTCATTTGGCACGATTTACCTTTAGTAAAACCTTGTTACCTCAGATCATGTAATCCATTAGATCAGGGGTGCCCAAAAGGTTGATTGTGATCGACCAGTAGATCGCGAAGGCAACGCGAGTCGATTGCGGAGCCCATCCCAGGCTCCGTGATAGACTCGCATTGCCTTCGCTTTCTACCTGCTTCCCGATGTTGTAAAGAGGATGCAGAAGCGCCGGACCGAGCAGCCTTCCCCACCCGATGTCAATTCTGATGTCGGAAGGCAGTTCCGGGCTAGCCAATCGCTGCCTGGCTGGCCCGGAACTTCCTCTCCGACGATAGAATTGACGTTGGGTGGGGAAGGTTGTTCGGCCCGGAGCTCCTGCGTCCTCTTTATGGCACTGGGAAGCAGGGAGAGCAGAACTCGGTGGCGGTGGCTTGGGGGCCTGTTCCCCGATGGCAGTGGCGGTGGCATGGGGGAGGGCAGGGAGAAAGAAAGACAAAGAAAGAAAGGGATCAGGCAGGGAGACACAAAGAAAGGGGGGCAGGGAGACACAAAGAAAGAAGGGAACAGAAAGAAAGGGGGAACAGAAAGAAAGAAAAAAATAGAGAAAGAAAGAAAGGGGGCATGGAGAGAGAAAGACAGACAAAGTAAGAAAGGGAGCATGGAGAGAGAAAGACAGGGAGAAAGAAAGAAGGGGGCAGGGAGAAAGAAAGAAAGGGGAGGGAGCAGGGAGAGAGAAAGAAAAAGTTGGGGGAGGGAATGAGGTCTGGAGGAGAGGAAGCATTCAGGAGGCTGAAAGAAGGGAAGAAATATTGGATGCATAGTTAGAAGAAAGTGCAACCAGAGACTCATGAAATCATCAGACAACAAAGGTAGGAAAAATGATTTTATTTTCAATTTAGTGATCAAAATCAGAATTTATATCTGCTGTCTATATTTTGCACTATGGCCCCCTTTTACTAAACCGCAATAGCGGTTTTTAGTGCAGGGAGCCTATGAGCATCGAGAGCAGCGCAGGGCATTCAGCACAGCTCCCTGCGCTAAAAACCGCTATCGTGGTTTAGTAAAAAGGGAGGGGGTATATTTGTCTATTTTTGTATAGTTGTTACTGAAGTGACATTGCATAAAGTCATCTGCCTTGACCTCTTTGAAAATATAAATAATTAACATTTTCTCTGTGTACAGTGTGTTTTGTGTTTTTTTAAATTTTATTGTTGGTAGATCATTTTGACTTGGTCATTTTAAAAGTAGCTCGCAAGCCCAAAAAGTGTGGGCACCCCTGCATTAGATTCTAGGAAATTCACTATCCTTTCCTTCATCATTGCTTCCATTATTTTTCCAATAACCGAAGTGAAGCTTACCGGCCTGTAGTTTTCCATTTCATCTCTGTGACCACTTTTGTGAAGAGGGGCCACATCTACTCTTCTCCAATTCTGTATAACATCTCCTGTCTCCAAGGATTTATTGAACAAATCTTTAAGAGGACCCGCCGGAACTTCTCTGAGCTCCTTCAATATCCTGGGATGTACCTGGTCCCATGGCTTTGTCCACCTTCAGATTTTCATAAACAATTTTTCCAGGAACAGTGTGGTATCCACTCCATTCTCATTTATAACTTTGCCAACCAATAGTGGACGTTCTCCAGACATTTCTACTGTGAACACAGAAGTATTTGTTTGGTACATCTGCTTTTTTCTCATCACTTTCCACATAGCAGTTCTCAGTATATTTTAGTCTTCCTCCTTTCTCCAGTATAAAAGTCTTGTTTCCTCTTTATACATCTCTAGCCATGTTTTTTTCCACCTGTACTTCCGTCAATCGCATTTCTCTCTTCTCTTCTTTGAGTTTTATCTGGTATGGTATTCTTTTCTTAAGTTCCTTTGTACAGTATTTCTTGAATGCAACCTCTTTTGCCTTTATTTTTTCAGCCACCTGTTTAGAGAACTGTAATGGTTTCCTTTTCCTCTTGCTTTTAAAGGAAACTTTCCTTAAATAGAGTTCAGTTGCCAATTGTATAGCTCTTTTTAACTTGGACCACAGTCTTTTCCACTTCCCTTATATCCTCCCATCCCACCAGTTCTTTCTTCAGGATCGCTGTCATTTTACTGAAATGGAGGAGTGTGTGGCGCAGTGGTTGGATCTACAGCCTCAGCACCCTGGGGTTATGGGTTCAAACCCCGCGCTGCTCCTTGTGACCCTGGGCAAGTCACTCAGTCCTCCATAGCCCCAGGTACGTTAGATAGATTGTGAGCCCACCGGGACAGATAAGGAAAATGCTTGAGTACCTGATTGTAAAAACCGCTTAGATAACCTTGATAGGTGGTATATAAATCCTAATAACATTTTTTTTTTATTTTTTTATTTTTATTAAAAAAAAAAAAAATCTGCATGCTTGAAATCCAGGACTGTGAGTTTTGTGTGTCCACTGTCTGCTGTAGCTCTTACATCAAACCATACTGTATGATAATCATTGATACCAAGGTGGGTGCCAGCCTGGACATTTGAAACACTTTCTCCATTTGTGAGCATCAGATCCAGCATTATCCCTTCCCTTATGGCAGGGGTGTCAAAGTTCCTCCTCGAGGGCCGCAATCTACTCAGGTTTTCAGGATTTGCCCAATGAATATGCATGAGATCTATTAGCATACAATGAAAGCAGTGCATGCAAATAGATCTCATGCATATTCATTGGGGAAATCCTGAAAACCCGACTGGATTGTGACCCTTGAGGAGGGACTTTGACACCCCTGCCTTATGGGTTCAACCACCATTTGTCTGAGCAGAGCGCTTTGAAAGGCATCCACAATCTTTTTGCTTCTTTCTGATTCTGCAGTTGGGACAGTCCAGTCCACATCAGGAAGGTTGAAATCTAGTAACATCACTTCCCCTTTCAGACTCAGGCCTAGATTCTCAAAAAAACGTATTAAAAAGCGACAGTCTGCTATAGCAGCCATTCCGATAGTGAATTTAAAAAAGCAAGTCATTCTTCAAAAAAATGCTCATGAGGTTGGCGGAGAGTAACGAAGACTCGCTAAATTTGCATGTGCCCATTGCTGGTGATAGCAATGGGCACATGTGCAGAAAAAATGCAAACCCCCCCCCAAAAAAACCCCACAACAACAGTGGGAGAGATTTCAATCTCTCCCGCTGTCACACAATGTCTCCCCCATGCAGTGGGAGAGATGCTCCCTCTCTCCCACTGCAAACAAGCCCCCCCCAGCAGCAGGAGTAAGACTTACTCTCTCTCGCTGCCAAGTGCTCCCTCCCTTTCAGCAACGGGAAAGATGTCCATTCTCTCCCGCTGCATCACAACACCCCCCTCTTCTGACCCCTCTTCTCCGTACCTTTAGATAGCTGACCAGAGGGATGCCTACTCCCTTATCAGCTGGTCTGCCTCTTCCAAAATGGGCCTTCCCCTCCCTGATGCATCCACCGTGGTTTATGTGTACTTGAGTTTTTCCTCGGACAGCCTACATCTTTCTATGGTGGGAAGGAGGTTACCTGCTGAGAAATTCAGACAGTATGTTACCAGGCGTGTACACTTCTTTGTGGGTGCTACTGACTGGTGTATTTGGATCCCTTTTTCTGTACTGTATTGGATATCATTGCTATCAGAGAGACAATGATTTCCATGAGTGGGATGTAACCATAGCAGAATATAACCTTTTTAGAAAGGATAGACATGGCCAAAAAGATGGAGGAGTGGCACTACATCTGAAAACAAATATTAAAGCAGCTGAAATACAGGAGTCTTGGGGATTGGAAGAAACATTAGGGATCAGCTTGAAGACAGAAGATGGAACCTCTAGGAGGGAACCTAGGAGGGGCCTTTTACAACCTGGGCCAATCAGAGTCTTATCTGGTCACTTTAGTCTAAGCCTGCCCACGTCCCGCCCAAATCCCACCCTCAACACTCCTCCTGACACGCCCCATTTAGCTAAGGTCATTCAGCGGCACTAGGAAGGCCTAGGTCATTTATAAATACATCCAAAACCCGGTTTTATTATCACACTTGGACGTTTTTAACTGATGATCGTCCAAGTGCCGACTTAGGCTAGTTTTTGGACATTTTTCTCTTTCGATTATGAGCCCCATACTTTCTGAATTTCTCAGCAGGTTACCTCCTTTCTACCATAGAAAGATGTAGACTGTCCCAGGAAAAACTCAAGTACATATAAACCACGGTGGATGCCTTGATTAGAGAAGACTGATGGATAATGGTGTCTCAATTGGCTGAAAATTTGGGTATCAGCTATGGATATGCATTTGCCATAATGCATGATGACTACGGGAACTCACGGCAACCATTTTGTATGAGTGATCTGCATGGGACAGGAGCGAAGGAAGATCGCTCCTGTCCCGAAAGACCGCTAGACCCACAGGTAAGGTCCTGGAAGGCGGAAGGGAGGTGGGGGTGGGTCAGAGCTGGCTCAAAAGTTATTCGCGAATTTTCAATATTCGCGGGCCGGCTCTGTCTCTAACCCCTGCGAATATTGAGGCAGGAGTGTAATTTTTTTGTAATGATCATTATTTTCATCACATTCGAGCTCATTCCCTAGACCTTACAGGTCACATGTAATCTATTTATCTTCTCTTAATTTTTTCCCTTGAAACAGCCTGCGGTAAAACCTCTACCATGGCTGTGTAAAAGGAGCCCTTAGGTAATTCCTACATTATTGCTGCCAGTTCACTGTGATTCACTCTATCAAAAGATTTCTCATTATCAACAGAACAAACAGGTCTTTTTCTTTAGAAATATGCTCTCAGATATCATTTGTAATAAACAAATACAATCTCATGCTCCTTTTCCTCTTCTAAATCCTAATTGAGTCTCAGCTAATGTTAGGTTGGGACCCCCCGAGTGACAAGTCACAGTCAGCGGCAGCATCTCAGTAAAGTTTTATTTACATATTAGCTGTAATTCAGGAAGGATCTGGCTTTTACACCCTGCAGGCTGTGAAATAATATGTAATTCAGGCTTCAGTTACAGTGCAAGCTTTTTTGAAAAAGGCTTTAAACCAGTCCAGGATCAGGGTGCACACGCCTCTAATTCAATAACATTGTGTGCACATCTACATGCAATGAACGGTAATTCTACAAGGGTCATTTCATAAATAATGCACACTTTTTTTTTTTTTTAATTTACGTTTTATTTTATTTTTTTTCAAGTATTTCTTTACAATCCTTCAATATAGTCTCCCTGCTTTGCAATGACAGAGTTCCAATGTCCGGGAAGCTTCATTATTCCATCCAAGACACCGTTTTTGTTCAGTTGCCAAATGGCTCGGGTAACGGCGGAAGAAAGCTCTTCCAGAGATGCAAAACGATGTCCACGCATAGGTTATTTCATCTTTGGAAAAAGATCAAAGTCTGGTAGACTCACGTCTGGACTGTAGGGAGCATGAGGTAACACCTCCCAGCCGTATTCGCGTAGTTTTTCAATGACAGTATTCCCTATGTGCGGGCGAGCGTTGTGAAGAATAAGTAGCCCAGCCAAGAGCAACTGAGGTCAGGTTTTGTGCATTTTTTGGAACTTTGTCTGTAATGATGATGCCTTCATGATCATAAGCAAAAATAATCATTTGTTTGACTTTTGATTGAGCTCTTCGAAATTTTTTTGGCAATGGGAAAGATGGAGCTCTCCACTCGTCATTGAAAAGCTACGCAAATACAGCTGGGAGGTGTTACCTCATGCTCCCTACAGTCCAGACATAAGTCCACCAGACTTGACCTTTTTCCACAGTTGAAACAACCTATGTGTGGACATCATTTTGCATCTCTGAAGAGCTTTTTTTCGCCGGTACCCGAGCCATTCGGCAACTGAACAAAAACAGTGTCTTGGATGGAATAATGAAGCTTCCCGGACAGTGGGACTCAGTCATTGCAAAGCAGGGAGACTACCGTATTTGCCGGCGTATAGGACGACTGGGCGTATAAGACGACCCCCCAACTTTTAGTTAAAAAATAGAGTTTTGTGTTATACTCGCCGTATAAGACGACCCCTTCTTCCGCACACCTTCTCTACCGCCCCGGGTGCAGCACAGCCGGCCAGGTTCCCTTACTTTTGTGGCACTTCCCCGACCAACCGACAACAGCCCCGGTCCGACAAACCTCCCTGCCCTTAACCGCGAATCTAAATTACCTTCTTACAGCTGCTGTAAGAAGGTATTTAGATTCGCGGCTACAGGGCAGGGAGGATTGTCGGACCCGGGCTGTTATCGGTCGGTCGGGGAAGTGCCACAAAAGTAAGGGAACCTGGCCGGCTGTGCTGCAACCGGGGCGGGGCGGGCCGCCCCTCTCTCTTGGTACCGCGAGGCTACTCTCTTTCTCCTTACCTGCCATGCCTGCAGCACAGAGCCGAACAGAAGTCTTCCCGACGTCAGCGCTGACGTCGGAGGGAGGGAGGGCTTTGTTTAAGCTTTGTTTAAGCCCTCCCTCCCCTCCGACGTCAGCGCTGACGTCGGGAAGACTTCCGTTCGGCTCTGTGCTGCAAGCAGAGAAGGTAGGGAGAAGAAGAGCCGCGCGACTGAGTACATCCAGCCCCGCAAGTAAGGGCATGTAAACTGTACCCGGCGTATAAGACGACCCCCAACTTTGGGGAGGATTTTAAGGTACTAAAAAGTCATCTTATACGCCGGCAAATACAGTATATTGAAGGATTGTAAAGAAATACTTGAAAAAAAAAAAACAACCCAAAACAAAACATGTAAATAAAAAAATAGTGTGCATTATTTATGAAATGACCCTCATATAAAGAGTTCTAAAAATTGGGCGCCCAAAATCTGTGTACTAAGATAGTATTCTATAACAGTAACTGGGTGCCCAGATTGCGTTATAGCCTAAGTTGGCATAGCCAGAAGTTGATTTGAGGGGAGGGGTCCAAGTCCTCTTACTCTCCTCTTTCCTCCCCCACTATTGTTGCACCCCCTGAAGCAGGAGGTTTTCTGCCAAAACACAATTCCATATTGGACCCCTGAAGAAGGCAGTTTACCATTGAAACATTGCTCCATCTTGAGTGCATTTTGGGTGTTTTGGAAATAAACTTTTGATTGTTCATACCTGGCTGCTGGAAGTTATTTGGTCCACCCCTACTTCTCCTCTTAAGGTGTTTCCCATGTAGGAGCTTTTTTCTTCTTCTCAGGTTAGTTGGATCTATTTTGTGCTGGATACCCCCATCATACCTTTGCTGGTAGGGTTGCTCAAACCCTGCCATCTGAAGAGTTTCAAATACATGAACTGAGCATGCAATGAAGTGCCACATCAGTCACTGGAGCACCCTGTCAACTTCCTGCTGCTTAAGCAGTGAGGGCTGGGCTCTGTCAGAGAAACTCTTTGGCTGGCGGGGCTTGAGCTACCCCACCAGCCTTGTATTGGCTGCCAAAGAGTTGGAGGGGGCCTGAGCCTGATGTGGGGTGGGAAGGAGCGGATGGGGGTGGGGAAGCAAAGAAGAAGGAAGGGAAGGGACATCTCCAACCCCGGGCACCTCTCACACTTGTTATGCCACTGGTCCCAGGTACATTAGATAGATTGTGAGCCCACCAGAACAGATAGGGAAAAATGCCTGAGTACCTGATTATAAACAGCTCAATACATCTTGTCCAAGCAGTATATCCAATCCCAATTCCACAGGCTGAGGGGGTGGGAAGAGAGGGAAAGAAAAAGGCCTGCCCTTCTTGGACTCAGGTTGCACCCAAAATTGGCTGTCTGGCTATACCACTGCTTTGCAGACCTGGTGATTCAGTGCTGGCACCTGCATAGCTAACCAGGCAAAGTTAGGACAGTTATTTGTGTAATCCTCCATGCCTGCTTCTACTTTAAAAATGGCTGACTAGTGTTAATATTTAGCAGCACTGCCTGATTAAGGGCCCCTGAATATTGGTGGCTGGTCTGCTAAGCACAATTTAAGTGGACAGGAACCTCTCCTGCCCATTACAATCCCTTTGAATTTTGGACCCATTATTATTATAGAATGCTAGGGTAAATTGGCATCCACGTGCTTACATTTAGGCCCACTTAATCTAGGTCTAAGGGCAGGCCTAAATGTAGCACATAACTTACAGTATTCTGTAAGTTATGTGCAGAAATGTTGATCCATGGTCCTTTCTATTAATTCTGGAAAATTCATTGCCAAAGAATGTGGTGAAAGCAGTTAGCGTAGCAGGGTTTGAAAAAGGTTTGGATTAATTTCTAAAAGTCCTTAAACCATTATTAAAATGGACTTCAGAAAATCCACTGCTGTTTCCTGGGTTAAGCAGCATAAAATCTGTTTTACTCTTTGGGATCTTTCCAGGTACTCATGATCTGGGTTGGCTATTGTTGGAAATAGGATATTGGGCTTGATGGACTTTTGGTCTGTCTCGATATGGCAGCTCTTATGTTCTTATGAGTGCCCCCCCCCACTTAAATCTGCACATTAAAATTTTTGTGCATGCTCATTATAGAATGCCATCAAATACTTTGCTAGTACATATGCTTAAGTGTACATTTGCCCAAGTAACTGCTAGTTTTCTATAAGAAGCTGCCTAGATGCAGGTAGGTGGTAAATATGTGTGTAAATTTAAAAAAAAAAATCTACATGATAATTTCATACATGGAATCATACAGTATTTTAAAGTTTAATATGTTTATTTATTTTCAGTTTAATAGCAAAGAAATACATGACCGAATCATACATAATGATAACAAGTCAAAATAGAGAAAAGAAGAAGTGACATTCAAAAGTATATAAACAACAGTCGGTGGTACAAGATGTTAATAGTACAAGGAATCATACAGTATAATCCTAACCGCATAGAACTTCACGGTATTGCGGTTTATAAGCTGTTATTATTATTATTATTATTAAAGTGAAGAAAAGCTTCTGCTAAATCCTACCTAGACCCACACTGCCATCTACTGTCAAAACTAGAGAATATCATGCTTCAGATCCTTAGCCAGTGTGAAGCTCCTACACATCCTCTGTTTTTACTGCATCACCACAAATGAGACTAAATAACCTCAGAGTGGTTTCAGCCAGCGGCTAAACCTGCCTTATTTATTAATTTGCTACAAATTATATAACAAACATAAATGAATATCAATTACAGCCATTAGCATAAAAATGCTCAATAATACATAGAAACATAGAAATAGACGGCAGATAAGGGCCCACGGCCCATCTAGTCTGCCCACCTTACTGTCCCTTCCCTTCCCTTTGCCCTGTGAATAGATCCCATGTGCCGATCCCATTTGGCCTTAAAATCAGGCACGCTGCTGGCCTCAATCACCTGTAGTGGAAGACTATTCCAGCGATCAACCACTCTTTCAGTGAAAAAGAATTTACTGGTGTCACCTCGTAGTTTCCCGCCCCTGATTTTCAACGGATGCCCTCTTGTTGTCGTGGGACCCTTGAAAAAGAAGATATCTTCCTCCGCCTTGATGCGGCCCGTAAGATACTTGAACGTCTCGATCATGTCCCCCCTCTCTCTGCGCTCTTCGAGCGAGTATAGCTGTAATTTGTCAAGCCGTTTTTCGTATGGTAGATCCTTGAGTCCCGAGACCATCCGGGTGGCCATTCTTTGCACCGACTCCAGTCTCAGCACATCCTTGCGATAATGCGGCCTCCAGAATTGCACACAGTATTCCAGGTGGGGCCTCACCATGGATCTATACAATGGCATAATGACTTCCGCCTTACGACTGACGAAACCCCTTCGTATGCAGCCCATGATTTGTCTTGCCTTGGACGAAGCCTGCTCCACTTGATTGGCAGACTTCATGTCCTCACTGACGATTACCCCCAAGTCTCGTTCTGCTACCGTTTTTGCTAGGATCTCGCCATTAAGGGTATAAGACTTGCATGGATTCTGGCTGCCCAGGTGCATAACTTTGCATTTTTTGGCATTGAAGTTGAGTTGCCATGTCCTAGACCATCGCTCCAGTAGGAGTAGGTCATGCATCATGTTGTCGGGCACTGAATCTTCGTCTGTTGTGCATTTGCCCACTACATTACTCAGTTTGGCGTCATCGGCGAATAATGTTATTTTACCTCGAAGCCCTTCTGCCAAGTCTCTTATAAAGATGTTGAATAGGATTGGGCCCAAGACTGAGCCCTGTGGTACTTCACTAATCACCTCCGTCATTTCGGAGGGGGTGCCGTTCACCACCACCCTTTGGAGCCTACCTCCAAGCCAACTCCCAACCCATTTCGTCAATGTGTTACCTAATCCTATAGAACTCATCTTGCTCAGTAACCTGCGGTGTGGTACGCTATCGAATGCTTTGCTAAAGTCCAGGTACACGATGTCCAGGGACTCCCCAATATCCAGCTTCCCCGTTACCCAGTCAAAGAAGCTGATCAGGTTGGATTGGCAGGATCTCCCCTTAGTAAATCCATATTGTCGGGGATCCCGTAGATTCTCCTCATCCAGGATCTTATCTAATTGGTGTTTGATTAGAGTTTCCATTAGTTTGCTCACTATCGATGTTAGACTCACTGGTCTGTAGTTTGCTGTCTCCATCTTTGAACCTTTCTTGTGGAGTGGAATGACGTTAGCCATCCTCCAGTCCAACGGGACGCTGCCTGTACTAAGGGAGAGGTTGAAGAGCGCGGACAGTGGCTCCGCCAAGACATCACTCAGCTCCCTAAGCACCCTGGGGTGCAGGTTGTCCGGCCCCATTGCTTTGTTAACCTTGAGCTTTGACAGCTCACCGTAGATACTGCTGGGCGTAAACTCAAAGTTACTAAACGGGTCAACTGAGCCAACCCTTGTCTGTAGCTGAGGGCCGAGCCCTGGCGCTTCTCGGGTGAAGACTGAGCAGAAGTATTCATTTAATAGTTGGGCTTTTTCCGAATCCTTTTCCACATAGTCTCCGTCTGGTTTCCTAAGACGTACAATCCCGCCTGAGTTTTTTCTTCTATCACTGATATACCTGAAGAAGGATTTATCTCCCTTCTGGATGTTCTTTGCTAGAGACTCCTCCATGAGGAATTTAGCCTCCCTGACTGCTGTTTTGACGGCTTTTGATTTGGCCAGGTAGTCTGCTCTAGAGTCCTGCTTCCCTGATTGTTTGTAAGAGATGAATGCTTTTTTCTTCTCCTTGATCAGGTCTGAGATCTCCGCAGTAAACCACTGTGGCTTCTTGTTCCTTCGCCGTTTACTTACTGATTTTACATAGTGGTTTGTTGCTTCTTGTATGGTTGCTTTCAAAGTCGACCACATGTCTTCCACGTTATCGGTTTCTTCTTGGCTTTGTAGCGCCTGGTGAACGAAGTCTCCCATTTCTTTGAAATTTGTGTCCTTGAATTTGAGGACTTTGGTTAGTGTAGTAGATTTAGTGAAACCTTTCCTGATATTGAACCATACCATGTTGTGGTCACTGGAGGCCAATGTGTCGCCCACCGAGACCTCTGTGACACTTTCTCCATTGGTAAGTATCAGGTCCAGTATTGCCTGATCCCTTGTCGGTTCCAACACCAGTTGCCTGAGGCTTGCTCCTTTCATAGAGTTTAATAGCCTCCTGCTGCTGCCGGAAGCAGAGGTAAGTGTAACCCAATCCACATCAGGCATGTTGAAGTCACCTAGCAATACTGTGTCCCCACGCAAGGTGATATTTTCTATATCTTCGATTATTTCCATATCCAGGTCATCCTGTTGTCTTGGGGGTCTGTAAATTACGCCAAGATACAAGCATTTGTATCTTGGCGTAATTTACAGTCTAAGGAAGCTAAGATCTAGCCCCACATGCCAAGAGTGGCATAAATTTTACTTGTCGTCAATTATCCTCCCTGATAAGAAAACAAAATGAAAAACTAAAATACTATCTGCACTGGTTTATCCTTTAGAAAACTATCTAACTGGACTGGGTCTGTGAAGACATATTTATCACTTAAATATGAGAAGGCATTTACAGGGAAATTTTTTAAAAAAGGTCGCACCCACCGCTAAAACTCTAGGTCTGAGCGCTAGGAATTGCTTCCTTTTGAACTGAGTCTGTTTAGAGACATCAGGAAAAATCATCACTTGCTGGCCACAAAACTGAGCTTGTTTTTTTTTAGTAAAATATAACTTCAAGATAGATAGTTTGCTTCTCTAGCTCCCTTTTGAAAAGCACCAAGAGTGTAGCCCGTTTTGTAATTGTGTCTTTAGATGACTCTAAGAATTGGGATAAGTCCAAGCTATCAGGTGAAACAAATTTATCAATTTCCCCTTCATCTGCCTCTTCCTTGGAAGTCCTCGGAATTTAGTAAAGGTTATCAGATTCAAATGTCTCCACATTAACATATTGAAAAATTTCCTTCATATACATTCTTACTAGTTCCAATGGAGATAGGTGGTGTGTAATAGGGGAATTGAGAAAACGAAGATTCCTAACTCTTATATAATTCCCCAATCTTTCCATCTTAGCATGAAACAATATACTATCTTTAACATTAGCAAGAACAGTACTCTGTAAATTATCCACAGGTTGATTCAATTTATCTAGTTTATTTCCTAGCTCTGTTATTTGATTTTCATGCTCTTTTACTTTAACTGAAGTATCTGTGGAGAACTGACCCAGTTTCAAAACTGTATTCTACAATGAAGATTCAATTCTGTTCACAGGAAGCCATATATCATTTAAAGTGATAACTTTGTCCTTGGGGAGAACATCATGGGTTAACTCCGTAACCATTTGGACAGGAGTCAATCCTTTTGATCTTACACCCCCAGACTGATCTAATACATTAAGTCCAGTTTGATCACAAGATTGTGAGGAAGAGGCTACAATCACCACCTTAGAGGGTGTTTCTCTCTTCCAGCAAAGGTTGATGGCTGGGGAGGTGGTGACGGCTCTCCTGAGGAGAGGAAGACCGACTGCACACTTAAAGTTACCTGCTTTTCCATCTGTGGCATAGAAGGAGCCAAAAGATACTGGTCCAAAGGTCTCATTCCTGAAGGTAAAGAATGTAATTTCGCCTTTCTTTTGCCCATAGTGGAAGGAAATAGTATGCGCCTTCTCCTGACTCCTCACAGGCTCCGAAGGGGCTAAAAATGGGCGTGTCCTGCCCCTTTGGGCCACGCCCCTAAGGACTCGCAGCCCCGGGCTTGTGACTGCGGGCTGCGGTTAGATGGAGTTTTAAAGGAGTCCTCCAGGACCCCTCTCCTTGACGCTGGCTAGCGTCGGGCTGCTGCAGAGGCTGCCTGCCCTGATGGAAAAACTTGTGCTGCAAATGGCACCGGCCTCAACCTGCTTTATTTAGGCACCAAGAATGAACCTGTTTGGAGCAAATTCTCTAAAGAAAAGTATAGAATATTAGATCTTATATCAGCCAAAGAGCTGGTATAAATACTTGTGCCTAGACTGTGAAAGAGTGTGTAAAAATCATAATATTCTATAATTTATGCATAATAGGGAAAATTCTATAAAAGGAACCAAATGTTAGGTGCTACTTCCAAAATTTCAGTGTGGAAAAACATTCTAATGGATGCAAGATGCTGAAAGGGGCAAAAAATGGCAGATCCTTATGAAAGCACACTTACGTGTCCATTTATAGAAAAGCATTTAAGTGTTTCCATACAGATATACAAAGGGGGTGTGACCATGGGAAGGGCATGGGTAGGTCAGGGGCATTTTTAAATGTGTACAGTTATAGAATTTGGGGGATCCATGCCCAACTTATGCACTGGGATTGACAGAAAAGGAGGTAGGGGCGGGGCACCATGGGTGGGAAAGGGGGTGGGGTAAGATAAACCACTTTAAAACAAAGCGGTGAACAAAGCATATACTGTACCACTCATAAGGAAACATACATACACATAAATCAAGTATAAAAGACCAAGCTAGTAGGAATTAGCAAATGATTTGTGGAATACTATGCAAGCTTGTATGGGAAGCAGTGTGTGTGTGTGGGGGGTGGGGGAAGAGGCAAAAATCAATTTTTGTAGTCAGACAGTATGGCTGCAATTCCAGCAAATGAAACAATTTTATGGGCCATTGACTGAGGTAGAAATCTATGCCATTCTAAGGATTTTTAACTCTAGGGAAGGTGGAAGGATTAGATAAATTTGGGGCAGAGTTCTATAGGATTCTGGCTTGTAGGCCCCCTGCAGGAGATGTACAATGTTGCCTTACAGAATAGCTGGCACTTAGAGGAGATGGGTCAGGTGTTGTTTAGGTACACTTCTCCCTCCATATTCGCGGTTTCTGTATCTGTGGATTCGTTTATTCGTGATTTTTCGGATGCTGACTCCGGCCCCCCAAATTACTTCATCACTAAAGTTCTTTTTCCTTTTACTGTACCGATAAAAAAGTTTAGCGCTTACCATTCACTCTGAAAATCGCTGCTTCCATGCTTTCTCCCACAAATTTGCTGCTTCCATACTTCCCAGTGTACACTGAGAAAAATGCTGCTTCCCAGCATCCATAGAGAGAAAGGCTTCTTCCCAGCAGGCTTGCCTAATCCAAGCCCAGTAGAAAAGTTATTCGCGGTTTCAATAATAAAAACAAAGGCTTTTTCTAAAACCCGTGAATAACATTAGAAACATTATTCGTGGTTTTTCCATATTCGCGCCTATGGTCCGCCCGCATCCGCCGCGAACACGGAGGGAGAAGTGTATTTTCATGATAAATGGATATCAAGTGCCGAATAAACTTGGAAACTTGGTGTTGCAGAAAAAGAGAAGAGATTTACAGGAGGTAGGATTTTATCTAATTAGAAATGTGGACGTTAAAGTCTTGTCTTTGCAAGTAGATTGGAAGCAGTAATTCTGGACATGGTTGTGTATGGCCAGATAGGGTTTGTGTGGGGACATAGTGGAATTCAACATGTCATGAACTAGTTGCAGCTCTGTCCATGGAACATGGATTGATCCTAATTTTGGATGCTGAAAAAGTTTTTGATAAGGTGAGCTGGTTTTACTAGAGCTGGATTAAGGCATAGGCAATAGGCAAACTGGGCATGTGTTAGTGGATAGTGGATAGAACATGTTCACATGAGGGACAGCACGCATACCAGGCAACACAAATCAGTCAAACAATCAGACATACCCCACTCACACTCCCCAGTCAGTCTTCCCCCTCCCTACCTCCCCCAAGCCAGGAGACCAGAGGTAGTTTATTCATAGGAGATTTAACCCAAGGACTGAGAGGAAAAGTATCACTGTTTGCAGACGATGCCAAACTATGCAACATAGTTGGCAAAAGCAGTGTGCCTGACTTTATGACGCAGGACCTAAGACAGCTTGAACAGTGGTCATCAACTTGGCAGCTAGGCTTCAATGCTAAAAAATGTAAAGTAATGCACCTAGGCAAAAAAAATCCACACAGAACTTACACACTAAATGGTGAAACCTTGTCCAGGACCAAGGTGGAACGTGATTTGGGAGTGATCATTAGCGACGATATGAAGGCTGCCAATCAAGTAGAGAAGGCCTCGTCCAAGGCAAGACAAATGATGGGCTGTATCCGTAGGGGTTTTGTCAGCAGAAAACCTGAAGTCATAATGCCACTGTACAGATCCATGGTGAGACCTCATCTCGAATATTGTGTTCAATTCTGGAGACCACACTACCGAAAAGATGTGTTGAGAATTGAGTCGGTTCAGCGAATGGCTACCAGGATGGTCTTGGGGCTCAGGGATCTCACGTATGAAGAAAGGTTAAAAAAACTGCGGATGTACTCGCTGGAGGAGTGAAGAGAGAGAGGGGACATGATTGAGACCTTTAAGTATATTACTGGGCGTATAGAGGTGAAAGACGATATCTTCAGTCTTACAGGGCCCTCGGTAACCAGAGGACACTCGCTGAAAATCAGGGGTGAGAAATTTCGGGGTGATGCTAGGAAGTACTTCTTCACCGAAAGGGTGGTCGATCATTGGAACGAGCTGCCTCAGCGGGTGATTGAGGCCAGCAGCGTATTAGATTTCAAGAAAAAATGGGATATTCATGTGGGATTTCTAGAAGAGTAAGAATCAGGGAGTGGGTCATTGGTATGGGCAGACTCGATGGGCTATGGCCCTTTTCTGCCGTCATTTTTCTATGTTTCTATGTTTCTAGTTGCAGAAACACCCTCTAGAGGGCCAAGTAGGCCAACACCTCAGGGTTGGTGGAGCGTTTATGATAGCAGAGTTCGAAACGTGCCAGCTCAATCATCTGAGTGATCCAACTGTCCAAGGGAATAGACCCTTCCTGAGTCCAATATTGTAAGATCGTTTGTTTAACCATCAACAAAGTCAAGTAGTTGACAGCGGGCTGTTTTTGCTCTTGGACAGTCCTGTGTTTTCCTGGCATACTATATATTCTTGTTGATGGATATTGTGTTCTTGTACTGGATGCCTTTGTTTGCATATTTCCTATTTCATCATTGTACCCTGCTTGTTTCTCTTGTTGACTCTTTAATAAAAATGATATTAAAAAAAAGAACACGTTCACATGAAATGTAAGAGAATGTGTATTGCTACAACATGAGCCAGCAGAGCCACTGTTAGGAGGAAAAGCCTCAGACAAAGCCCTCCCATCGCCACAATACTGGTACAAGGTGTTCAGGCGGAGAACCTCATTGGCAAAAAACCTCCAGTGGGGCTTAATAAAGCTCTATATTGTGCAATATAAATATCAATAAATAGCCAGTAGTCATAAATTAAAGTGCAAAAATGACTCAAACTTATCTTTTCTATGTAGTCGTTTGTCAAGCCCGGTCGGAACACTAGCATTTCACATAATGCTGCCTCAGGGTTTATTAAACCGATTGTGAGCTTTCAAAACGAGGCACGCTGAATCATGTCTCCTAATACAAAAAAGATGGTTCTATCTGTTGATACTGAAGTTTTCACTATTTCTGGGTTAGTTACATCAGTCCTAGGGTTACCATATTTGTGAAGATAAAAAAGAGGACACATGGCACCACCTTGTCCGGCTCCACCCATGCACAAACTGAGCCATACACACATGCTGGTAGATCAGGTGACTGAGGTGGCATACCTAGTATATTTGACAGCTAGAGCCAAACATTTTATACATGAAAAATGTATTTTTAGTAATAATCCACGAGTCACATAACTAGGGTGTACCTAGGAAAAGGCAGCATCTTAAATACTGCAGTGGGCACTAGAACATCAATAAACCCATTGTAAAACTAAACAAGCCAGATTAGTACAGATGAATCCTGCACAGTCAATGCTAACAGAAGACCATATCTTTTTCATACACACAGAACACAGATACACCCTCACACAGTATGGAATAAGTAATCCCAAACTGGAGGCAATCCAGGACTGCTTCATGGAGCAGCTGGTCAGAGAGCCGACGAGAGGGAAATTCAACTCTGGACCTGATCCTAAATGGGCTCAATGGACCTGCAAAGGAAGTGGAATTAATGGAACCGTTAGGAAACACTGATCACAATATGATCCAATTCAAAGTCGATGCAGGGACATCAAAGGGGAAGAGAACCACAACGACAACTTTTAACTTCAAGAAAGGAAACTACGAACCGATGAGGGCAATGGTAGGAAAGAAACTAAGGAACAGCTTAAAGAAGTCGCAGACTGTGGAGAAAGCCTGGTCTTTATTTAAAGACACGATAAACACTGCGCAAATTCTCTATATCCCCAGATTCAGAAAGGGATGCAAAAAAGACCAAACAAATGAACCGACATGGATAACTAAGGAAGTGAAGAAAGCGATAGGAGATAAGAAAAAGTCATTCCGGAAGTGGAAAAAGGACAAAACCGAGGAAAACTGGAAAGAGCACAGGAAGCATCAAAAAGAATGCCACCGCGAAGTTAGAAGAGCAAAAAGAGAATATGAAGAGAGGCTAGCCAAGGAGACACGAAATTTCAAACCGTTCTTCAGATATGTTAAAAGGAAGCAGCCGGCAAGAGAGGAGGTGGGACCGCTGGATGACGGAAATACGAAAGGAGTTGTGAAGGAGGAAAAAGAAATGGCGGATAGATTAAACATGTTCTTTTCATCAGTTTTTACAAAAGAGGACACATACAGCGTGCCAGAACCTGAAAGGATCTTTAAAGGTGATCAGGCAGATAAGTTAAGATCCATGGAGGTAAGCCTCGAAGACGTGCTCAAGCAGATAGACAGATTAAAAGCTGACAAATCTCCGGGCCCGGACGGAAATCACCCTAGGGTATTGAAAGAACTAAAAGTGGAAATAGCGGAGTTACTGCAGCAGGTTTGTAATCTATCCATGAAAACAGGGGTGATCCCGGAGGATTGGAAGATAGCAAATGGTACACCCATCTTTAAAAAAGGTTCGAGAGGCGAGCCAGGGAACTACAGACCGGTAAGTCTGACATCGGTGCCAGGGAAGATGGTGGAAGCACTGATATAAGACAGCATCGAAGAGCATCTAGAAAGGAATAATCTGATGAACACAACCCAACATGGCTTCAGCAAAGAAAGATCGTGCCTAACGAACTTATTGCACTTCTTCAAAGGAGTAAACAAGCAAATGGACGAAGGAGTCCCCATAGACATTGTATACTTGAATTTCCAAAAAGCCTTCGACAAGATACCACATGAACGCCTGCTAAGGAAACTAAGGAGCCATGGGGTAGAAGGGGATGTACATAGATGGATCAAAAACTGGTTGGCAGGTAGGAAGCAAAGGGTAGGAGTGAAGGGCCACTACTTGGACTGGAGAGGGGTCACGAGTGGTGTCCCGCATGGATCAGTACTCGGACCGCTGCTGTTCAATGTTTTCATAAATGACATAGAAACAGGGATGAAGTGTGAAGTTATAAAATTCGCAGATGACACAAAACTTTTTAGTGGGGTTAGGAGCAAAGAGGACTGTGAAGATTTACAAAGGGACCTGAACAAACTGGGAGAGTGGGCGAATAAATGGCAGATGAAGTTTAATGTAGAGAAATGCAAAGTCTTGCATGTAGGACATAGAAACCTGATGGGGGGGGGGCTGGTAATGGGTGAGAGTAGCCTTGAGAAAGACTTGGGGGTAATGGTAGACAGATCAATGAAGCCATTGGCACAGTGCGCAGCGGCCTCAAAAAAGGCGAACAGGTATAATCAAGAAGGGTATTACAACCAGAAAGGCAGAAGTTATCCTGCCACTATATCGGGCTATGGTGCGCCCACATCTGGAGTACTGTGTCCAATTCTGGTCGCTGTACCTTAAGAAAGATATGGCCATACTCGAGAGGGTTCAGAGGAGAGTGACGCGACTGATAAAGGATATGGAAAACCTTTCATATGCCGAAAGATTGGAGAAGCTGGGCCTCTTTTCCCTGGAGAAGCGGAGGCTTAGAGGGGACATGATAGAGACCTACAAGATCATGAAAGGCATGGAGAAAGTGGAGAGGGACAGATTTTTCAAAATTTCAAAAAATACAAGAACGAGGGGGCATTCGGAAAAGTTAAGAGGGGACAGATTCAGAACCAATACTAGGAAGTTCTTCACCCAGAGAGTGGTGGACACCTGGAATGCACTTCCAGAGGGTGTGATATGACAGAGTAAGCTACAGGGTTTCAAGAAGGGTTTGGATGAATTCCTGAAGGATAAGGGGATTGAAGGGTATAGATAGAGGAGTGGATGATTTCCTGCAGGAAAAATGGGTTGAGGGTTACTGATAGAGAATTACTATGCAGGTCCTTGACCTGAATGGGTCGCTGCGCGAGCGGACTGCTGGGCGGGATGGACCTCTGGTCTGATCCAGCAGAGGCACTGCTTACGTCCTTATGTCCTTAAAATTAAGAAATATGTAGACAAAAGTTAAACTGAACCACCAAGAAACCAGACTCCACAGAAACAGTGATGCATGACCCCTGATTCTGTGCAAAATATAGCATATGTAAACTTGAAAAAAAAAATGACAATCACTACTTTATAAATTAACAAATAGCAATAAAGCAAAAGATGGAAAATAAGGTAATATCATTTTATTGGATGAATTAATACATTTTTCAATTAGCTTTCAGAGGCCAAGATCTCCTTCTTCAGGTCAATACAGTACACTGCAATTGTCAAGATATGAAGAAGGGGGGGTCTCCAAAATTAAGTCAAAAATATATTAAAATTAGTCCAATAGAAAGATCACCTTATTTCCATTTTTTATTTATAAATGTTAATCAATACAGATACAATACTACTTTATCCTAAAGAAAAAAGGAAAAAAAAATTTTTTACCCTTTTTTGTCTCTGGTTTCTGCTTTCCTCATCTTCTCTTCACTTTCTTTCTTCCATCCAGCATCTGCCATCTTTCTATGCCCCTTCCACAAACTGTCTCTCCCCTCCCACATGGTTTGACATCTCTCTCCTCTCACTTTCCCCAGGTCTGTTATATTTGTCTCCTTCCCTTCCCTTCCCTCTCCTCTCCACCCCATCCCACCCCATGGTTGGCATCTCTGCTTCCTTTCCTTCCATCTCTTCCCTCATGCATCTCTCTCCTCTCCATCTGTTCCCTGTGGTCCAGCATCTCTCTGTCCTCACCCTTCTCTTCCCTTTTCTTTTCTTCCCTGCCCCCACCCCATGGTCTGGCATCTCTGTCTCCTTCCTTTCCATCTCTCTCTGTGGTTTAGAATCTCTCTCCTATGCTTCCCTTCCCTCCCTCACCCTGTGATCTGGCAACTTTCCCTCCCCTCTCCCTTCCTTTCCCTGGACTTCCTTCCTCCAGTTGGGTGCAACATTGCTCTCCCAGGATGAGTACTTATCCATTTTCTCCTCCAGGGCAGAGCTTCTGCTTCCAATCTTTGGGCCGCCTGCAGTGTCATTCAGATGCACATGCTGCTTTTGGCGGCCCCATAAGCTTTCCCTCAATGTTAATTTCCTGTCCTCACAGAGGCAAAGCTTCTGTGCCACCGAAGGCAATGTGTGCAGCTGACTGATGCTGCCAGCGACCCGAAGATTGCAGGCTTGCCTTAGCGGACTAGAGCACTTTGGATACTCAGACAAAATAAAGAATTTTCAAAAGTCACCCTGATACCTGATGGAGCCCTCAAAAAGAGGACATGTTTAGGGAAACCCAGACATCTGGTAACCCTACTCAGGCCCAAAAGTTTAGGGGGGTCTGAGTACTCAGGAGCCTTTGATTGCCAACTGGCTGGATTGTTTTAGGACTCTACAAATTTGTAAATTACCAGGCTCAAAGTCAGAATGATAGCTAAAGTGTCTGGATATTTTTCACAGTTTATTCCATTGTAACACTCTAATTCACCCCCCCCCCCTTCCAGTGCAGAGAATGTGGTAGGATCCAGTCAATGGGGTAGTCTTCTAGTGACAGGAAGGAGGGACTGAGCAGCAAAGGCTGAAGGCCAGGTGGACGCGGAGCCCTGTGTCCAGTTTTAGAGAGGGCTGTGAAACCAGTGAGTATTCTGGGGGAACTGGATTGTTGAAAAGAAATAGGAATTTAAGAAAAATAGGGAAAATTGTGAAAGGTCTGCTGCAGACTGAGGGAAAGAATTGGCAGTAAATGTGCACTAGTGAGGAGCTTAGGGGTGCATCTACAGTACTTCTCAGAGCTGCAAGCTTGTAGTTTAAAATTATCAGTGCCAAGTACTGGTGTATGAAGGGCAGCCCTATGCAGTTTAGAGCTGCCTGGTGACCTATGGAGTTTGAAAAATGTTCATGTACCTGGGTTGAACCGCAAGGCAATGGCGGAATAGAAATCTCTAATGTAATGTAATGTCTCCATGGGAACCACAGATTACATTCACACAGACAGGCACCTCTGCAAACTGCCGGGAACTCAGCAATTTCCAGAAGCATGAGAAAACCCATTGAGAAGCCCAGCCAGTTCTTGGGACTTTCTGGAGGGTGTCTCTGTTTGCGACCTCACTCCAGAGGAGATTTAGGGACTGGATTTGGGTGAGCGATTTGTCTTTTGGAGCTAGATGCACTAAACAGGGTTGGTAAGACTAGAGTTACCAGATTTTCCGTTTGGAAAATCCAGACCCCTAGACCTGCCCCCAGGCCTGCCAAGTTCCACCCATCCCTGCCCCATAATGCCCTAGTCCGGTCCCCAAGACTGCCCTAGCCCCGCCCCCCTGCTGCCTGCTCTCATTGGGCAGGAGGGCATCTGCGCATGCGCAGATGTCCTCCTGGCTGATGGTGATTTGATAGAAGCTTTTTAAAAACCCGGATAAAGTGCCAGGTTTTGAAAAGCCGTCCAGACTTGTCCTCAAAAGGAGGACATGCCCGGGGAAATCCGGACGCCTGGTAACCCTAGCTAAGACCGCGTAGGTCCGCTGAAGTCTGATTTTTAGCTGATTTCAAAAGAGTAATTGATGCTCAAACAAATTTGCATGCAAATGATTTGAGCAGAGGTTCATCATAATTCCCATACGATTCCGCTGATAAATCGCTGTGAGAGCGACTCTCACACATGCACAGAGCTGGCAGGGGAAGCCCGAACAGCTGAGAGGCAGAGGAAGCTCTGAAGCAGCCTTCTGCCACTCAGCTGATCAGGGCAGGAAACCTTTTTTTTTAAATGGACACAGATGTGCATGTGTTACCCACATACAATATCTGTCCCCATCCATATTAAAAAAAAGAGTCATGCTGGCCTCTCATTCCACCGACTTAATAATTCTTTAGTTACCACCTTAATTTAGTCCAATAGGTAACAATACCATGCTCCTCAGAGAGCCACACTAACCCAGTCAAGTATTTAGGTATACAGTGCGGTAGCCTTCCTCTTAGGGGCATATATATGGTGAAATTTTTCCCTTCTTTAGGACTTTTTATGTTCTTATATTATAATATTCATTTGCTTCATGAAAAATAAAGTGCTAGTGCTTATCTTATAGCTTGCTGGTTCCGACGTGACACGTTTCGTTCCTGCCTCAGGGAACCAACGGAGTGTGTATTTTCTCAACGTATCGGCGAGATAGACTCAAAGGTTTAAGCGCTTCTAGCGCATACATCAGCTCATTTACCAACTTCCTCCCATCGTGTCTATAAGATAAGTTTGCTGTTCTGATTTATAATATAAAGCTTCTAAGAGCGAAAAGTGTAGCCTTAGAGCACAAACGAAAATATCTCAAATAGTTGCACAACTGACAAGTTTTTGAACATGCGATGATTGGGCGGTGAGGTGGTAGTGTTGGGGTTTCCCCCCTGTTATCACCTCCATTTCTCTGAGCATTTAATTCACTAACAGTTGTATACAGTTGAAATCAAGCTATTGTGAGCTTTAGTGAGTGATTACTTTATTGCATTATGGATATCCTTCTAATCACTCTACTCTCAGCAGTTTAGAGAGTCTTTTTGCCCTATTTTTGTCTAATTGACCGAGCCTGCTCTTCTTCACTGGCATCCACTCTTTGGGGCTGGGGGTTGGGAAGGGGAGGAATAGCAGTCACGTTGGGCTGGGAGAGAAATGGGCAAGCAGAAAAGGGAACAAAGGCCCTCGGGTTTTTTTTAAGTTAAAGAGGGAGATATTTCTTAAAGAAAAAAGAAGGTCTGCACAGGTAAAAAAACCAAAAACCAAACCTGGGCCCCGATTTTTCTCCTTTTTCAGCTTGCCTGCTTCTCCCCATCCTCCTAACCCAAAGTGGCTGCTCTTCTTCACTGGCAGCACATCTCTTCCACCTCCTCTCAAGCCCTCTACAAAAAAAAAGAGAAAAACTCTTACCTGCCAGCATCAGCTGAGCAGGCAGAGGATAATAAGTTTTGGTTTTTTTTTAAGAAAAAAAAAAAAAGAAGCCTTATTAGGAGAACTCTCAACAAGGACTGATCTTCTGTCTTCGCTCACCTCCACCTTTGTCTCCGACACGCTCCTAATTGCCACCGCCTTAACATCCAGAACCCACAAAATGGTGCTCATTGCCAGGATTTTTGCATGTGTGTGGCAGCGACAACTGGGCCCTTTTCTTCGGTGTTGGGTTGGCATTTGGAAGGAGGAGATGAAGAGAGGACAAGGGCAATCAGGCAGCTCTCTCTTCTTTGTGATGCCACACTGGAGGAAGGAGTCAAGGGGAGGAGGAGGTGGAGCGAGAACAAGGAGAGCAAAAGCAAAAAAGTGATATCCAAACTAACTGCAGCTAAAAGTCGAAAACAAAAGAAAAAACTGCAGATATGATGTACAAGGTGTAAAACTAATCTTTATTAAGAAAGATTCAGGGCTCCTTTTACTAAGGTGCGCTAGCGGTTTTAGCGCACGCTACAATGCCGCACGCAGTAAACGCTAACGCCTCCATAGAGCTTGTATTAGTATTTTTCATTTAGCGAGTGGTTAGCACGCGCTAATCTTTAGTGCGCGCTAAAAACGCTAGCGCCCCTTAGTAAAAGGAGCCCTCAGTGTTAGCATTCAAAAAAATAAATAAAACCAAATAAAAGTATAAAAAATGGCCCTCGGGTGTGAGTCCGCTGGACCTGACACTGTCCGTGTTTCGGAAAATACTCCTTCCTCAGGGGTCCTAAGTGAAGATTTACTCGCTGAAAAAATATGACCACGTTTCCACCGCCTTCCGAGATTCACACTGGCTCCCAGTACAAGCATATAATACAAATTCTACTGCACCCTATTCAAAGCCCTAAATGGAAATGGACCAAGCAATCTGAGCAATCGCCTAAACAGGAAAAACACATCCAGACCAAGGAGAACTTATGCACACTTTACCCACCCCCCAATCAAAGGTACACAAAGCAAAAAAATATACGACAGACTATTAGCCACCAGAGCAGTGAAACTAGACCGCCATCTCTCCAAATTGCTGACTATGACGCCCAACTACAAAATATTCAGGAAAGAACTTAAAACCTTTCTATTCAATAAATTTATCAAATGATGTAACTAAACCTGATCGACCCTCCACAGATCCCGACACATACCACATCTATTAACCATGTATTCTCCTTGGAAATGCCCAGGCCAACTCTTGTTGTAAACCGTCTAGAACTGAAAGGTATTGGCGGGATAGAAGACACCAATGTAATGTATTGTAATAAAGTTAGTGTAGAATGGCGCTACGTGAAAACATATGGAGAAGTATAGATAAATAGAATGATCAGGAGACAAAGAAGAAAAAACATAGATGTGAAATGTATACCATATATAAATATAATATGATAACACGCTCTGTATCAAAACATGAAATGGAATACTGTGAAATGAAGTACTTTGAAATGAAATAAAAGAGAGGGTAGGTGAGCATTGTGAAAATGAAATGAAGTGAAAAAAGGAATGAAAGGAAGAGTCTGTGAGTGATATGAAAAGATAGCATGGCAGAAGATGAGGAAATACTCATGGAATACATACCGGAATGTGATGCGACTACCCAGAGAACCTGACAAACCAAATAAAGCTTAAAATAAAATGGACATCAAATATGACAGTAGAAGTAATATGTAAAAGAAAGACCCAAATAAACATGCGTGAGAGCACTAGTGAAATTTGGGAGACTAAAAACAAGCCAGAGTGGCACAGATGAAATCTAGTGCAGCTGGACCATAGGAGAAATTGCACTACAACAGCTGACGAAAGAGCCAAGATGAAACCTGCACAGGACGGGAGCGACCAAATCGGGCAGCCCTTGACACAGCGAGAAAGCAGACTGACAGACTGTGCAGAGAACATAACTCCCAAAGAACTGCTACATGGATTTGCAAAAATTATAGAAAAAAAGAGAAATCAATACCTGTAAGGCAGGTGAATCCTCTAATCAAGTTTCCAAGTTTTTATTAAAATTTGATGTGCACGCATTCTCAAATATTTCAAAGCGTATTACAAATTTAAAAATGGGGGAAAAACAATATAGTACATTAATACAAAGTAATATATACATACAAAATTCGATACAGGTTCAAAAGGAGAAGGGGATGAACTACAATAATTAAAGCAAAGAGAGAACACATATTGGTAATACATCGGCGGGGGTGGGGGGGGGGCAAAAAGTGAAAGAAATAAAAAAGGGGGGAAGATAAAAAATTGAATCCTGCAAATGAAGACGGATTAGAAATTGGAAATTAAAATATAAAATTTTAAACATAGAATGATCATCTTGTCTATGGGTTCCTTTTATCACGCCGCGCTAGCGGTTTGACGCACGTAATAGCGTGCGTTAAACCACCAGCTGCGCTAGCCGCTACCGCTTCCTCTTGAGCAGGCGGTAGTTTTTAGGTCAGCATGGGAGTTAGCGCGTGATGAAAAGTCGCAAGCGTTAACCCCGCTAGCGCGGCTTGATAAAAGGAGCCCTATATCTCAAAGGCATCCTTATGCAGAAAACTTTTTAAAGAGCTGCACAGCAGCTGCACAAAGTGCTTGCGGACAGCGAGACTGAAAGTGAAAAAACACAGTGGGAAACTGTGGTATAAGAAGAAGGACGCATGGCGGGAAAAAAAGAGCATAATGACGTGTAGGCCGGTGACGTCTCAAAACAAAAACTTGAAGGGAAAAACTAGAGAATCGCTGACCAAGTGGTCAATAGTGAAAAAAGTGAAAGCGATAGTGCGTTGTGAATGTGGTGAATGAAACAGAATAGGAGCAAGTGTGAAATGATTGACAATTGTTGGAAAAACGGGTGGAGGGGAATGATGTGATGGGAAGTGAACCAATGGATATGTGCTAGCACTGCGTGATATGTAAGAGAACTGGTGGGTCTTGTCGTGTAGCTGAAACTGGCATCAAAATCATGAAAAGTACAGGACTTGAACAACATGAGAAAATGATAATGATGATGATGAAATACATATTGTTAAAATTCCCATGGTATATCATGTGGCTAAAAAGGCATAAAAAAACATAAAAGATATATGATTACATATAGAAATGTGTTTGAAAATACATATACAGTATGCATACATAAAAAGGAAAGTACAAAGGTAAAATACAATATCTGTCATTGACTTATAGATTGAATCCATCAATGAAATGCTAAAGTGGATTCATGTATATTGTACAAACATGGAATAAGAGATATGATAGTACACATCATCATATAAAAACCAAAGCCGCATAAACACATATAAACATATAAAAACACAATAAAAAAGGACTACAGTGAAATGCGTGTGAAAATGCATGTACCATATGCAAACAAAAGGGGTACAGTGATGAACCACATAATATCGTGCAATAAAATATTAATTTAGAACCAGTGGAATGTAGATGTGAATACATATATAATGTGCAAACATGAAATGAGAAATATGGTAATAAAGCATATCATATAAACACAATACAGCATAAATAATATAAAATCTGACACCCAATGCTGAAAGGTAGTAATAAAGCACATCATATAACCACAACACATCATATAAACACAATACAGTATATAAACACAATATAGCAAAAACAGTGTAATATCTGACACCCAATGCTGAAGGGTGGTGACATCAGCTTAAAAGAAACATGAATGCCAAAATGAATGATAAAAATGAACAATAAATAATGAGGAATAATATGTAAAGAGAAAACAAGGGTCACTTGGGCGGCCTTTCTGATGCTGCACTCTGAGGGGGAGGAGTCAAGGGGAGGAAGCGGAGGACAAGGCCAACGCAAGTGGAGGTAGGAGAGCTCACTCGGGTCAGGATTCAGAGCTGTGATAAACAGTAGGGTTTTTCCACCACGGGAAGATGGCATTTTACTGCTCCCATGGGGTGGTGCTCCCACACTTGCAGTAATTGCCTGGGATTTTTTCCTTTTCCCGTGATTTTACCATAGTTAATCGCAGGAACCAGTCCCCGTGTCATTCTCCACTTCCAAGGTTTGTACATACAGGTGGTGGATCAGCTCATAGAGCCTTCCTAGATGTGAAACTGCTATTGTATTTAAGTCTTTGAGTTCCAAATATGAGGCCACACCATGGAGCGATAAAGAGGCATTATAATATCTTTAGTCTTGTTAACCATCTCTTTTTTAATAATGCCTAGCATCTTATTTGCTTTTCTGGCCGCTGCCACACATTGAGCGGAAGGTTTCATTGTATTGTCTACAATGACACCCAAATCCCTTTCTTGGGCGAAAACCCCCCAGGTGGATCCTAGCATCTGGTAACTGTGATTTGGGTTATTCTTCCCAATATGCAACACTTTGCATTTGTTCACATTAAATTTCATCTACCACTTAGACGTCCAGTCTTCCAATTTCCTATGGTCTGCCTGCAATGTTTCACAATCCGCATGCATTTTAGCAACGTTGAACAGTTTATTTTGTTTTATAAATCTTTATTCATTTTCTTATGTTACAACAAGTGTTTCAAATAAATTCATTATAAACTTGAATAATCACACTTGATTAACTTACAGATTAATATCAAATTTAAAATTTCTTTAGAAAATCAATATAATATTATGTAAGAAATCTAAATTAATATAATTATTATTGAATATAATAATCTCCCCTCCCTCTCTCCCTCCCTATCAATATTGAATGAGAAATCTTTATTCATTTTCATATGTTACATCAACAATATAAATTCATACTAATATTTCAGAAAACTAAATTTATATAATTCTTAGTTAATATAATAATATCCCATCCCCTCCCCCCTCCCTTCTATTCAGTAATACATGAATAAAATTTTTAAATGTTATTTTATCCATATTTCATATTATAAATCTAGTATTACTATATTATATAATATTTAGAGATATGATCTCTTTTTCTTCTAATCAAATTCTATACATGGGAAAATTAATCATTCTTTACAATATTCAGTTAATGGTCTCCATATTTTTTGAAATTTATCTACATGTCCTTTTTGTGTTGCTATAGTGAGCTCCATTTTGTATATATGACATACAGAATTCCACCAGAATGTATAATTTAATCTGTCATGTTTTTTCCAATTGAATGTGATTTGTTGTATTGCTATTCCAGTTAAAATAAAAAGAAGTTTGTTATTACTTGATGATATTTGACTTTTTGCTCTCATAGTTGTTCCAAATAATATGGTATCATATGTCAAGGCTACCGGATTTTCTAACATCCTATTTATTTGGGGCCAGATTGATTTCCAGAATGTTAAGATGAATGGACAATAGAATAAAAGATGATCTAATGTCCCAATTTCAACATGACAGTGCCAGCATCTATTTGACCTAGAGCTATCTATTTTTTGTAATCGAACAGGGGTCCAGAAAGCTCTATGTAAAAGAAAAAACCAAGTTTGTCTCATAGATGCTGATACCGTACATTTTAGCCTCCAAGACCAAAGTCGTGGCCATTGAGATGCACTAATTTGGTGCTTTATCTCAATGCTCCAAATGTCTCTAAGACCATTTTTTGGTTTTTTATTTATATAATCGGATATTAATTTATACCACTGTGCAGCTTCATGACCTGTTGAATTAATCTGGAAACACAGGAATTAGTAAGATTTTTCCATTCAGGGAACCCTACCTGAATGGATTGCTTCAATTGCAACCATTTAAAATATTGTGTTTTTTTAAGATCAAATTTATGTTGCAATTGTGAAAACTCCAGCAACTTTCCATTTTTTATTATATCATCTAAAATACGAATACCTGCTGTCATCCAGTTTTTCCAGATTATTTTGAAACCGCCTATTTTGATCTTGGGGTTTAACCAAATCGTTTAAGTTGTTGATTTACTAATTGGAATAGGAGTTAGATTACTTATATATCTTAAAGTTTTCCATGTATCCATGAATATTTTATGTTCTTTGTATAGCCTTGGCATTTTGATACTAACTACATGACTGAGACGTAAAGGAAACATGAGTCTCCATTCAACCCAGAACCAATCTGGAATATTATCAGTGGGCTCTGGGAGGATCCAATACATACCTTGACGTAAAATATAGGCTTGATGATACCTATAGAAGTTGGGAAAATTTACCCCTCCCTCCGCAATTGGTCTTTGTAATGTCACTAAAGCAATTCTGGGATTGAACAGTTTAGTGTCATCTGCAAATTTAATCCCCTCACTCGTCGTTCTAATTTCCAGATTGTTTATAAATAAGTTAAATAGCACTGGTCCCAGTACAGATCCCTGCGGCACTCCAGTATTTACTTTCCTCCATTGAGAAAAATGACCATTTAACCCTACCCTCTGTTTTCTAGCCAATAACCAATTCCTAATCCACATAGATATCATGGCCATGAAACACAATGCCAAGGTGCCCTGGTTTTACAGCAGGCACAGTGGCTGACGGCGTCTCTGTTATATGTCTTCACCCCATGGCCTATGATTGGCTGAGTGTTACACCAGGTGGGTCAGCATTCAGGACAAGTGATTTTGATGTCTCCAGACTGACCACATCATCCATGGTATGTAGATCTCATTCATCTGTTGGTAGACGAGCCATTGAGACTCCCAATGACACAAGATCTGCTATCTCAGGGGCCCAGCCCAATGGAAGATCCCTCCTGTTTTGGGCTTACGGCCTGTTTATTGAAAGGATATTTCCCGTTGCCCCGCTTCCCCAGCACATCCTGGGCTACATACATTCCCTAACTGTGCAATCTTCCTTATCACCCATTTATTGCCCCAAGTCTCTCCGTTCTAGGCACCACATGGAAAGCGCTTAGCCGCTAATTGTCCTCACCGATACAGCCCCCCTCTAGACCTAATTAAAAAAAAAAAAAAAGGCTCTCCTCCCTACTCTCGGCCCTGCACTTAGCAAGCTTAATTTGAGTTCCCCTGCTCCTGCCCAACCAACTCTATTCCCCCCCTGCTGCAGACTCTCACACACCAACCACCCCACCATGAACCCATCCTTCTGGATCCTTCTCCTCCTACTCTGCTCACCTCTCTATCCTTCCCTCTGTCTGAAACCTTCCTCCCCCAACCTACTCGACCCCACTAACACCAATACCATCTGCCCTGGACTCAGAATCCTCACACTGATACGCACCAGAAACCCCCCTCCCAAGAAAAACCCCCGAAAAGTCAACCAAGATTCTCTAAAGCCCCTGCCCCCTGCCAATCTTCCCAACACTGCCCCAGACTCTCTCACCCCAGTCCCAACACTTTATTGCAATGCCAGATCCGCGTGCAATAAGACCCAAATCTTGAAAGACCTTCTAGACGAGCTCGACCCTGGATTCCTGTGCATCACAGAATCATGGATCGCCAAAGACGACCTATTCACACAAAACGAACTTCTCCCCCACGGTTACCAAGGCCTCTTCTCCCCCAGACCCAATCGAAAAGGAGGTGGTCTGGCACTCCTCTACAAATCATTCTTTGACGTCCAGCTCCTTGAGACATGCACCCATGCTTCTCTAGAATATTTGCTTGCCTCAGTCAATGACGAACTCCGCACCCATCCATTGGGCATCCTGTTACTATACCGACCACCCACCCCTTGGACCAAATCCTCCAATCTCGTCTATGAGACCATAACAAATGCCTTCCTTAAATTTCAAAGACTTCTGATCATTGGTGATATCAATCTCCACCTCGACGACACCAATAACAATGACACGTCTGAATTCAACAACTTCCTTACCTCTCTAGGCTTCCCCTCACCCACCCCATCCCCAACCCACGAAAAAGGGCACACCCTAGACTTCACCACTTTCATTGATCTTACCACCTTCAAAACCTCAACCGACGACACTCGCTGGGAACAAGTCCCTTGGTCTGACCACTTCTTAGGGACTACCTGCCTCCCCATCTTCATGTCACATCTTGACTCCCCACCCCACTCCTCTCATTCCATAACCTTCCACAAAAAAACCTCGAGCAACCTATTCTGGTCCAAATTCCTCAACAAACTCTCCTCCAACCCTAGACCTACAGACCCCGAATCACATTGGCACAACTGGACCGCCCTCTCCAAGTCCACCTACCACTCCCTTGATCCACTATCCAGTAAAACCATCTCCTACCTCCGAAAGGCCCCCTGGTACCTACCTCTACAAAGAGAATTGAAACAGAAATGTCGCGCTTTGGAGCGCAAATGGAAAAAATCTAAATCCCCCTCTGATAGACAGACCTGGAGGGTTAATATTAAATTTTACAATTCAACATTAAAAAAAGCCAGGAAAAACTTCTTTGGAGACAAGATCTCTAGATCCAACAACCAGATCAGTGCGCTGTTCAACATCTGGCGCTCCCTAACTACAAAAAAAGACCCATCTTTGCTCCCACCATCTCTATCAGCCGATGCCCTTGCAAATTTCTTTAATGAAAAGGTTACCACCCTAAGACGCTCCTTCCCTCCCACAGTCTCCTACAATTCCCTGATCTCTACTGACCTCAACCCTACCTTACCTGTATCCTCCCCCATCCCTGCCGACAGATCCTGGACCGCCTTCGAGCTTGTCTCCGAATTGCAAGTCTCCAAACTCTGCCTCAAACTAAAAACTTGCAAGTGCACTTTGGATCCTTTCCCCTCCTATCTATTCGAGAATATCCCTACACAGGCCATCGCTTCCCTCACTGAACTCATAAACTCTGCCCTAACATCGGGCCTTTTCTCCCCCGACATGGGACACATTTCATTGTCCCCTCTACTGAAAAAGGCTGACCTTGATCCCTCCATTCCATCAAATTACCGTCCTATAGCAAATATCCCTCTCTTAACCAAGTTATTAGAATCCATCATATCCACCCAACTCTCATCCTACCTAGAAAGATTCTCTATCCTCCTACCCCACCAATTTGGCTTCAGACCCAACTTCAGCACCGAATCCCTCTTGGCCTCACTAATCTCTAAGGTGCAACAACTCCATTCTCGCAACAAATTTGCTGTTCTTCAATTCGACCTCTCCGCAGCCTTCGATGTCGTCCACCACGACATCCTAATCTTCCAACTCTCCGAAATTGGCATAAGCTCCACAGTCCTAGATTGGTTCTCGAAATTCCTTCGCTTCCGCTCCTACACTGTTAACACAAACGGTACCTCATCCCCCCCCTGGAAGCCAAACTGTGGAGTCCCGCAAGGCTCACCCCTCTCCCCTATCCTTTTCAACATCTACATGTCCTCTCTGAAACTCCTTCATCTATCTCCCCTAGAAACTCTCTACTCCTACGCTGACGACATCCTCATCCTCCTCGAGACCGACTCGAACCTCTCTCTAACCTCGCTGAGAACATATCCACATGTATTACGAACCTCCAATCCTGGGCCCAATCTGTACAAATGAAATTGAATGAGTCCAAAACAAAACTACTTTGGCTCGGCCCAATTTCAGATCATTTACCCACCTCCATCCCATTACCTTCAGGCCCCACTCTTCAGCTCGAATTTTCAAGCAAAGTCCTAGGCATCATCTTAGACTCTTCTCTCTCCTTTAATGATCACCTCAACTCCCTGGTAAAAAAATGCTTCTTTAGCCTCCATATGTTGAGGAAAATAAGAACCTGCTTTCATCATTCTCATTTCGCCATCCTCGTTCAATCCACCATCCTCTCTAGACTGGACTACTGCAACTCCATCTACATAAGCCTAACTAAGAAAAACCTCCATAGACTTCAGCTAATTCAGAATGCTGCGGCCAAGCTTATTTTCGCAAAAGGCAAATTTGATCACGTCTCCCCACTCCTCTCCAAGCTTCACTGGCTCCCAGTATACTCCAGAGTCCTCTATAAATGTGCCTGCATAGCCTTCAAGATTCTACATGGCGTCCTTCCTCCCGTTATCCCACTCTTTTGGAATTCCTTAAACCCACTCTCCACTAGACCCTCCCAAAAATTGAAACTATCTTTCCCATCTATAAAAGGTATATCCCGCGCAGGAAAACTTGGAACATCCCTCCTCTTTAGAACCACAGAACTCTGGAACAACCTCTCATCCCCGCTCAGAAATTCTAGCTCCTTCCAATCCTTCCGCAAACACTTGAAAACTTGGCTCTTTTCAAAAATCTAATCACCTCCCGTTCTCTAGCACCCTGTCCCTTTCTATCTTCTCAGTCCCTCTCCTATATCCCTTCTTTGTAGTTCCTTTCCTCTCAACCTCTGTAAACCGTGCCGAGCTCTGCGCTTGCGGAGATGGTGCAGTATATAAACCTAAGGTTTAGTTTAGTTTAGTGATCATCGCTGCATTGCTGCATGCCAAGAAGCGTTCTGCTTCCTCTGCTTATACATGAGTGTTGAATCCTGGCGTGGTCAACAGGAAGTTTCCCTGTTCCAGGCAACTCTGTCACAGATTCTCTTCTTTCCATAAGAAGGTCTTTCCAAGGGGTATCTTATAATTCTCGACGGGTTCAAGTGACAGCAATTACCTGCTTAAGGAAATGATTTCTATGACATCCTTGGCCTCGCAGCTGAATATAATAAGATTCTTGAGGGGGGTTAAATTGACATAAACCTCCACTTAGGAGACCATACCCAGAGTGGAATCTTAATCTTGTGCTTAAGTCCTTGCAGAACAGTCCCTTCAAACCTTTGCGAACAGCTACAATCAATGACCTCACAATTAAGACCATTTTTCTAGTTGCTTTATTTTCTGCTCGCAGGGTTTCAGAGTTGCAAGCACTCTCCTGCAGGGATCCATTTCTACATTTCTTGGAGGTTCCATCCTTTCTACCCAAGGTGGGCTTGGCCTTTCATATCAAATATTTCACTTTTCTTGCCTTCAAAGAGGAAGATTATGGCATGCACTCTGTGTCTTCTGGATGAGTACAGGGGTGCTCTGTAGATATCTTTTGGTCTCCAACGATTTCTGGTGCACGGATCATCTATTTGTGCTGTTTGCTGGTTGCTAAACATTACTGACTGGATGAGGTGGCGAGAATGGATGCTGTTTTTGGCGCATTTGTAATTGCACGGGCTGTGGCATCCTCCCACCCTACCTGCTTTGTGACATTTCAAGTTTATTTTGTATTTGATAAAAATTGCTTTTTTCAAAGATTACAAAGCGATGGATAATAAATAATTTTCAAATAAGGGGGACATACAATATAGGGATAGACAGACATGCACTTCATCAGGAAATCAGGGAAGAAATACAATTTGATATAGGAAAGAAAACAAATAAGGATAAAACAATAGGAGTTATGCTATATTAAATCAGTACTTGCCTACTTCAATACATCCTACTAGTCTCTCGATTCATCTGCTGCAGGTGCTAAGGAAGGAAAAATTATGTTCTACCTGTTAATTTTCTTTCTTTTAGATGCAGCAGATGAATCCAGGGTCCCACCCTGTGTGTCAATTTCCATGTTCAGAGTTAATTTTTAGGGAATCTCTAGCTCCGAGTTAGCAGTTGGCTTACTTCTGTGCTATGAATTGTTAATAGTTTGAGTTTAGGTGAATGGGAAAAGAGTTTTTCTACATACAGTAGATTTGAAGTCCTCATGCTTTGTTACGAGTAATACTGGTTGATCAGGAGAATGTGTATCCAATAGGACAGAGTTCACTTCGGTACTCTATCTCCACCTACTCTATCTCCAACCCACTAGTCCTCTGGATTCATCTGCTGTATCTAAAGAAAAGAAAATTATCAGATAGGCCATAATTTTTGCATTCATGAGAAAGAGGAGGGAATTAAAACTTTAGAATTTAAAAATGTATGCTAAACTTCACAAGCAAATATTCTTGATCTTTTAAATGTTACGGACTCAACTATTACCGAAAATACTGAAAGAGCGACCCTATTAGTATCTTTCGTATTTGAACAGGATGTTAATTCTATTTTTAGAATGCTCTTTAGAAAATCCCAGTTACCATTTTATGGGGGAAAAAAGTCTGGATATTCCTGGACATTTCAAGACGAACTCAAGAGAGAAGGAAGTTATTTCTTGCCATGAGACTTGAGGTGGTTTCTATTGGTGCCTCATTTTTGCTCTCATATCCTTGTAAATGTATGATATGATACTTGGTGTTAAATATATGGTTTTATCCCCAGATCAACTAAGGGTATTCATTGATATGAAGAAATTGGTCACTGGAAATGTTTAGTGTAATTGAACAGTTTATAGAAAGTGGGATAACTGTTAAGCCATTCTTCATATTTGTTTTCTAGTTGTACTATTCTCCTCTTTAATTTCACTTGGATCCTCCGACCTATGTTATGATTGAGGTCTAAGGAAGCTTGTAAATTTTTCCTTTTTTCCTGTAAAATTCTTGTTTTAAGGATTCCTTCTATATTACCTAAACAAGTATGTACTTGCTTATAATTTTCAAATACCATAAAGTATGCTAAACTTATAGCACAGTTTCTGAATCAGAAATAATTACACATGCGGCTCATTAGCATGCTAATTATGCTACAGTTAACACTTTATGACTAGAGCTGATTTTTGTGTGTGCTAAAACCCTTGCTGCATACTCTACCCATCCAGCAAAATGTGCCCATTTGCAATGCTTCTGGACTAGCATGCAATTTACAACGTATTTATCTATGGCAAGGAATCATGCATGAAAAACTTGGGTTGTCCATACAGCTGCAATATGCAATATGACCATTAGATGGCAATGTAGGAATAGGTGGCTATAGTAGATACACTTAACAAAATAATGCTTCTCAAGCACTATGGGTGTCCAACCTGCGGCCCAGTGGAGTATTTTGCGCGGCCCCGGTCGAGGGCGATGCAGTGTTTTCCTCTGCTGCCCCCAGGTGCTTACTGTCTTGCCGGCTCCCTCCTCTGTCTTGCTGCAGCGTTTGCTCGTTTGTGCAGCCCCAGAAACATTTTTTTCGACCAATGCGGCCCAGGGAAACCAAAAGGTTGGACACCCCTGCGAGACTATGCCATGAAAAAGTTCTTAGTATGGAAAGCTTTGTTTTTAGTTTAAAATTTTCCCAAAATAAATTCCCAAATTTTATGCAAGTTTAAAATCAGTTTAAGCCAATTTTTACCCTGGTACCGTGGATGAGCGGACGCTGTCCCAACGCACGAAGAGGTTAAGGGGGTGAAGCTGGGGGCTGGGCTGAGGGCGGGATGATACAGAAAGTGTCATGGGTGGAATTGGGCGGGGCCATGGATCCGGATTTTCCTTCGGGAAAATCTGATAACCCTACACTGTATACACAGTGGGACTAGGGTAACCAGATGTCTGGGAAAAACCATATGTTCTCTTTTTAGAGGATTGTCCGTGTGCTCAGACAGATTTCCAAAACCCAGCAGTTTGTCCAGGTTAATGAAGGCCCCAAGCTCGGGGCCATGTCTGGAGGGCCTCTGAGCATGCGTGGATGTGACACAATGATGTCGCATGCATGCAAGCATACATGTGATGTCATCGCATCACATCCACGCATGCTCAGAGGCCCTTCAGATGCAGCCATGAGGTCAGGGAAGAAGAGACATGGTTTGTATGGGGGCGGGGCTGGTGTGTGGATGGGGGCAGTACAGGGAGGGGGCCATATGCCCTCTTTTTTTAAATTAAGAAATCTGGTAACCCTAAATGGGCAACTCTATAACTGGGACCCTTGGCACTTACATGCATATGCACACTAAGTACTATTCAATATGGGAGTACCATGGCGTCTAACTGCAAGGAGGGACATACAAGTTGATGGAGCGCATACACCGTATAGAAAATATAGGTTCACCAGCTTATGAGAGACATAGGCCTGGCATAAGTGAGTCCGCCTAAATGTAAGTGCTTTGAAGTAAGCTTACCTTGGTATTTTATAATGGAATCTTAGTGCCAAAATGCTTTTATAGAATTAGTGTTCAGTATGCAGCCTATCTGCTATTCTTGAGACCTAATGTGATATATAGGAGGCAATATTTAGCCTGTGTGGACAGTGTATTTTTAAACCGCAGCTTCAAGGGCTGTTTTTATACCTGGGTATTAACCACTGGCCCTTACCTGGATATTGGCAGTGAATATCCAGGGATAATCCAGCCCCAAGCATTTAAGAACATAAGAATAGCCTTACTGGATCAGACCCAATGGTCCATCTAGACCAGTATCCCGTCTTCATGGAGGCCAATCCAAGTCACAAGTACCTGTCAAAAACCCAAATAGTAGCAGCATTCCATGCCATCGATCCAGGGCAAGCAGTGGCTTCTCCCATGTCTGTCTCAACAGCAGTGTATGGACTTTTCCTCCAGGAACTTGTCCAACCCCTTTTTAAAACCAGCTACATTAATTGCCCTTACCACACCCTATGGCAACGCATTCCAGAGCATAACTATTCTCTGAGTGAAAAAATATTTCCTCCTATTGGTTTTAAAAATATTACTGTGTACCTTTATCGAGTGACCCCTAGTCTTTGTAAATCTTGATGTAGTGAAGTAATCTTTATCCAGGTACGAGTGATATTCAGCTCAGTACTTGGATAAGTAACTGAGAGCTCCTTTTGCATAGTCACGATAGAGGTTTCTACTGCGGGCCGGCAAGGCATATGCTCCTTCGCTCATAGGAATTCTATAAGCGTTGGAGCATCTATCTTGATGGCCTGCAGTAGAAACCTCTATCGCAGTTTTGTAAAAGCCAGCGTTAATGAAGTTGGGACAGCCTTTAAAAAAAAAAAAAAAAAACTTCAGAGGTCACTTTATTGTGCAATAATGCAATACATCCAACAAGAAAATACAGCTTAATAGTACAGTACTTCCCCAGTCATTCGTGATCGGTGATTCGTGGTCCCGGTCATTCGCGGTATTTTCTGACCTCGAATGACCTGGCAGGAGAGGGCAGCCAGAGCGCCGGCGAGTGAAGGAAATCACTCGTATGCTCCAACCGTCTTTTCCTGCAATAAAGTCGGGCCTCACCAATTAGGTGCTGCGTGTCATTTAGAGCACAGTTCTTCAACCGCCGGTCCGCAGAAAATTCCTGCTGGTCCACGCAGGACCGGTGAGATCAACTTCTCAATTTCCTGCCGGTCTGCGCAGGACCGGCAAGATCGAGGAGCTGTCCTTTGTGCAGGGCCGGAGAGATAATAGGAAGCCTCACACTGTGCTTTCTCCCCTCCCAGCGGCTCTCCTTACAAACGCAGCGATTGAAGAAGGAAGCCTTGGAGCTTTTGCTGAGTCGGGCCGCCTCTGATGATGCAACTTCCGCTTTCCTCAGAGGCGGTGAGACCCAACAAAGGACCCGAGGCTGCCTTACTGAATCGCAGTGCTGGCAAGTAAGGAGAGTTGCTGGGAGGGGAGAAAGCTGCTGGGCATGGTGAAAAAAAAAAAAAGGGACAGCTGCTACTGGACCTGAATAGGGAGAAGGAGAGATGCTGCTGGGAGGGGGGAGGGAAAGGAGTCTGGGAAGCTGCTGGGTAAGGGGGAAAAAGGGACAGCTGCTACTGGACCTGGAGAGGGAGAAGGAGAGATGCTGCTGGGAGGGGAGGAGGGAAAGGAGTCTGAGAAGCTGCTGGGCAAGGGGGGAAAAAGGGACAGCTGCTACTGGACCTGGAGGGAGGGAGAAGGAGAGATGCTGCTGGGAGGGGAGGAGGGAAAGGAAAGGGAAAAGAGTTACTGCTGGACAGGGGGAGGAGGGAAGGGCGAAGAAAAAAGGAAGGAAACAGCTTGCAGGGAGATTAGAGGAGGGGATGGGGAGAGACAGGAATAAGATGGGAAGGGGGGTCAGCAGAGAAATTGAGAGGGACAAAGATGCTAGATCTGGTGTAGGAGAGATAAAAATGAAGAGAGCAGTGAAGCTGGAGTGAATCGTATAAAAAGGAGAGAGGGGCATAGGCTGGATGGAAAGGGGAGAGGGGCATAGAAAGAAGACAAATACCATAGGGAAGGGGGAGAGGTCAGACAGTAGATGGAAGGGGCAGATGCTGGATTGAATAGACAGAGAGGACAGACGCTGGAAGGAAGAGAGTGAAAAGAAGATGAGAGCAGAAACCAGAGACAACAAAAGGTATAAACAAATAATTTTATTTCTATTTTGTGATTAGAATATATCAGATTTGAAATATATATCCTGCTAGAGACATAATGGGGACTGCAGTATTCTGTTAGCATGATATTTCTATGAACTTGGCTTGTTCAGTTTTCTTGATAGTAGAGGGGATATATGTGAAGGGGAGGGGAGACAGGGGTTTTGTTGGTCCGTGCTCTGTATATTTGTATTTATAAAATCACAATTGTTCAGAATATTGTTTCTTTTTATACTTTAATAAAATACGTTCAATATAAAATCATAATTGCGGCTTGTGCAGATGGGATCAGATGGTTTGCAGGGACCAAGCTTGCGGAGATGGGGCGTAAACGGGGTTTTTAAATTTTAGTCCTAGTAGTTTGCCGGTCCACAAAATAATTCTTTTATTTCTGCCGGTCCACGGGTGTAAAAAGGTTGAAGAACACTGATTTAGAGCACTGGTCTTTGACCTGGTGGCTGCCGCGTGAGCAGACTGCTGGGCAGGATGGACCACCAGTCTGACCCAGCAGTGGCAATTCTTATGTTCTAGTTCTCCCCTTTTTCCTCTTGTTTTCCTTCTGTTTGTCTGGTGTATGTATTTTTGTTTTTACTGACAAATCCCCTGTAATGATATGTTCTGTTTTTAATCATTTGTTTTTCTGCCATTGTACGCTGATAACAAATTTTATTGTACACTGCTCTGAATTTTAGATTAAGCGGTATAACAAATTTTTAATAAACCTTGAAACCTTACATACAATCACATCCAAGTCATGCATAAAAGTTCTTCACTCCTTAAACTCACTTATTTTTTTTGCAGCTCATCGTATAACCCTGCATTTTTTAGCATTAAATCTTAACTTATTTATGGAGGACTTTCTATATTGCCTTTAGGTGCATAAGCAGAGCAAGGCGGTGTACAATCTATTCTGTACCATAAGTATTGGGAAAGAACTACAATTGCAGATAGGACAGAGTCAGTCACAATCAAGTCCATTCATAACTAACAAAGGTAGCAGGACTGGCTACAGCCAGAAACCAGAAGACCATCCCATCAGACCGAAAATGCCTGGGTAACTAGTCAGGTTTTAACTGCAATTTTGAATATTTTTAACAGGGATTCACTATGGATGGACAATGTCAGAGAATTCCAAAGTGCTGGGGCAATAAATTGATTTCAAATGGGCATTGCATGGAGGGAGGTAGAACTAAACGATGATTGTCTATCTAGAGGAAGGAGATTATAGGATGGTATATATAGAATGGTCAGGCAATGGAGATCCTCTGGTAGGCCATATTGTAGGGCCTTAAAAGTAAAAAAGAGAATCTTAAATTTAATTCTTCCCTGTCATCACCAGCATATGAATCCAAACGAGTGGGTTGTGTCCATCTACCAACAGGAGGAGATAGAGAGCACTGAACTACTTTTAATGATATAAGATGGTACGCTCCTGTGTCTGAATTAAAGAAAGAGTGGGATAGGAATGTGGGATCTCTTAGAGAGAGGAAGAGATCATGGTTACTGTGGATGGGCAGAGTGGATGGGCCATTTAGCCTTTATCTGCCATCATGCTTCTATGTTATATGTTCATTTTGGGTCTATCGTCCACTATTTAGACCTGGACTTTGGGCTTGAAATAGAATCCATCCAACAAAGAGGATTTCTGTGCATCCGAATTATTTACATCTAAGTGGGACTTTGTATCTAAGTTGGAATTATAGAAAGAAACTATTACTGCTCAAGACTATTGCCTCTTCTGTGTTCCAAGGAGAAGTAAAGGTTTGAGTAATTCGGCAACTTACTGATGTAGTCTACCATCATTGGGAGAGCAAGTCTGGCACCAGCTTGCTGTGGAGTCCAGCCAAGGAAGCTGGCTCCTGCTCAGGTCTCCCCTAAACAAAAATAACTTTGCATGCCCCTAACCAACTTCTGGGAGAAACAGGAGGTTATATTTTGCTTTTAAAGTTTGAATGAGACATTTGGGCTTTATTGGATGTAACTTGTGTTGATCCATTCGTTGGGAAACACGGTATATCACATGTAAATAAACCTTAATAAGCATTCTGAATCTTGATTTTCAGTGCACTGATTCCCACAATAGGGTCATTTTCCAGACACAAGCAGTTTCTCATGTTAGTTTTGATTACTGTTAGATGAGAGAAGCTGGTTTCAAATGAGTACATTGAAACAAAAATTCTGTAAAGGCCAATTTTGTTACCTGCAGATATTCTCTTTTCTGTCTCTACCTAAATGCTATAATATTTCCTAGGCCTTCATTTTACAGTGCTTCATTGTGGTAGAGGAAAAGCAATAACTGAATTAAAGCAGATTAAAAAAGTGTTCATAGCAGAGGTTTGCATGGGAACGGGGATTGCGGGGATCCTGTAGGTCCCCCGCAGGGATCCCTCCAAGTCTATGGGACTCCCACAGAAATCCTCCCCCCCCCCCCCGAGGTCAACAGGACTCCCATGGGGACCCCTCCCAGGCCCACAGGACTCCCATGGGGATGGAACTGGAGTTCCCATTCTGAGGCCTACCTAATGTCAATCCAGTTGAAATTTTCAAGATGAGATCAGTCTGGGTCTGGTGCCGCAGCAGGAACAGCCATGCTGAGCAGTGAGCTCAGCACGTAGGCACTCTCAGAGTGCCTACGTGCTGAGCTCACTGCATTACTGCTGATTGGTTGGGCAGTGTCATGTGCAAGGCTAGAGCGGGAAGACAGCCTGTATTTAGTGAGCCGCCCGAGTCCCCCAAAGGCCATGATACCGGTGACTGAGAGGAGGAGGATGAGGCCAGATTCAGAAGTGGCGGTGTGACCAAGATTTGAAAATCGAAAGGAGGATTCCTTTGGAAGCCAGTGTGAGCAGCAGTGAGCACAGTGGGAGGATTACTGGTGATGTATGTACTTTGGGTGACTTGCTTATTCTCTCTGTTTCTCACACAAGCATACACTCATTTACATCACAACTGCCCTCAACCAATCTTCCCTTCCTCCCTCTCTCTGAGAGCTTGTTTGTTTGACTGTCTCTTGAGATTGGAAGCTGCAAGATTAACAAGCCCTACTGCACCTGAATACATCTCAGGTACTGTAAAATTGTCATAACATTAGGCAGGGTTTTGGAAAAACTAAAATTATATTACAGTTTTAAAAAAAATCTTTATTGACTTTCAAACTAAAACAGTGCAATACAAATAAAAGAACAACAAATACTGCATACATTGCACTATTAACTATACAGGTAATTCATATAACAATCAAATCCTCCCATTCTTCATTCATTTATTTATTTATAATATAGGACATAATATGCAATGATAATATTAAATTACCCAAGTGTAACCCCCACCCCCCTACCCTGGATGTGTAAAGATATCTAATAATAAGAGAAAAGAAAAGATAAATAAACTTTATTATAAAGTCTCGAATTTAGTCAATGGGCTCCACACTTTATTAAATGAGCTACTAAACCCCAAACACTCCGCGTTCATTCTTTCATATTTGTACGTAGTACACACATTCACCCACCAAAAGGTGTAATTTAGTCTGTCATGGTTCTTCCAGTTACGTGTGATCAGTTGGATAGCTATATCTGTCATGATCATAAAAAGACGGCTCTTATATTTGTCTAAAGTGGGCCTAACATGTAATATCGTTCCACATATAATGGCTTCATATGTTAATGGAATATCCGCCTCAAGAACAAGATTTATTTGTCCCCAAATTGACCTCCAAAATACAAATATCAAAGGACAAAAATATAACAAATGATCCAAAGTCCCTATATTAATATGACAATGCCAGCATCTATTAGATTTAGAATTATCTATTTTACATTACATTATTTATATTAAAGTTTTGATGTCACCTCAGTAAGGGCCAAAAGGACAGGGGAAACAAAACTACAAAACTCAAAAGCGCAAAACCAAACGGTGCACCAAAAGATTGTCTTTCAACTCATCTGTTAAATACCAAATGTCTTTATTCATCCAAGGTTCCGTAAATTCATACACTGATTCAACTTAAAAATACAGTATGGCAAGGCGAGCAGGGAGCAGGCCAGACCAAGCAACAGCACTGAAAAACCACCACCGCGTCTTTCAACTTAAAAATACAGTACGACAAGGCGAGCAGGGAACAGGCATGCGCACTCCTACCTGCCAGAGACCTACAGCTCACAGAAAATGGAACACACAGGTAACAGTGCGCATGCGCACTTAGGGTTTTTATTATATTAAATGGGTTCCCTTTTTTTTCCTTTTCCCTAATATCCCTTTGCAAATTTTATTGTAATTTATCCTTATTGTTCTTTCCTTTAATTGTAATAGTTTGTTTTGCATTGTTTTATTTCCCCATTTTACATTCATTGTAAACTGCTTAGATTTTAACTTTTGTTTTATATTTGTGGTATATTAAATAAATTGAACGTGAACTCTAAAAAGAGGATAAGTCTGGGTAAAACTGGATGTCTGGTAACCTTAGCTTTAGTCCCAGTGTGTTTCTTCTGCTTTTCTTCTTCTTCTTCTTTTTTTTTTTTATGGTCTTTTATCGGGTCTCCTGTTCATTGGATATTTCTTCTTTCTCCTTATCCACCATTCATCTTCTCTCTGTTTCCCTATCTGTCATATCCAGCATCTCTCCTCTGTCCTTCCCCTCTCTCTTTCCCTTTCATCTACATCCTGGGGTTATAATCTATCATTCTCTCTTCCTTCCTCCCCATGGCAATCTGGCATCTCTCCTTCCCTGTTTCTCCCCACTCTTCCCCCTCGAGTCTCTTCCATACAGCATCTCTTCCACTCCCCCAGTCTGTTCACTTTCTTTCTTTTTCTTCCTCTCCACCCCCCATCCAGAAGCACCTCCCCTTCACCCCCCCACCCCTTGTCCAGCAGCACCTCTCATTCACCTAAACCAAGTCCAGCAGCACTTTCTATTCCCTCGTTTCCTCCACCTGTCAAGAAGCACCTTTCCTTCTCTCTCTCTCCCTCCCTTCTTCCTTCCATCCCTCCTCTGACCCAAGTCCAGCAGCACCTCCCCGTCACCACCACCCCACGTCGGGCAATATTTCCCTTTCACCCCACATCGGGCAGCACCTTTATCTCCCTCCCCTAAACCAAGTCCAGCAGCACTTTCCCCTCCTTCTTTTCCTCTAACCAAGTCAAGAAGCACCTTTCCTTCTCCCTCCTTCCCTCCTCTGATCCAAGTCTAGTAGCACCTTTCCATCTCCCTTCCTTCCCTGAACCCACTCCAGCAGAACCTATTGTACTCCCCCCAAGTCCAGCAACACATCTACGTTTCTATCCTCCTTCAAGCAGTGTGTTCTCTCTTGCCATGATCATTATATGTGACAATAGTAGGGTAGCCTTGGGGCCTTCGTTAAGCCAAGTCATGCCCCACCTCCTCTGATGCAATTTCTGTTTCCTTGGAGGTGGGGTGCGACCTAGACAAGGTCCCCAGCAGTGCTAAATTTACCTATAAGTTAAATAAGCTGCAGCTTAAGGCCTCACAAAAGTTCAGAATTTTTTTATTTTGGGGGGGGGGGGGGGGAGGTGGCTTTCAAATTTTTATGTTTTTTTAATCAGACATTTAAATGTTTTGAGAGGTGGAATTATTTTCATCTGGCTTCATAGGTAATGAATTTACGCTGGGTGTTATAAACGGTGCTAGATGTTTTTAGTGTGGGCCAGTGAGATAAATGTTCTGATGCTCATAGAAACTACAAAGTCCCAATTTGCGAAATAAACTAACACTCTTCATCTACAGTGGCAAAATAACATAGGAAGTTGGTTGGGCTGAGAACTTTTCAGTACCCCCTCGAATTAACAAGAGATCTCTGAGCTTTATATAGCTTAAGGCCTCACTATGTCTGAGTCTGGCATTGCCCCCCCAGGCTGCCCGATTGAATCGCTGCGCTGCTGCTGCTACTTGCAATAATCAAGCTCAATGTCAAGGATGGATCACGAGGATGGGGGACAAAAAAGAAGATATGCTGCTGGACCTGAAGGGGGGGGGGGGAGATGCTAGCTTGGTGTGTGTTGCAGAGGTGCTGCATATATCTAGAGTTACCATATGGCTCCAGAAAAAGGAGGACGGATTGAGACATCCGAGTTTCAATGGAAGTAAAACCCGTATGTTTCAATCCGTCCTCCTTTTTCTGGAGCCATATGGTAACCCTGTGCATACCCCCTGGTAATGTCACGAATAGCCCTTGAGGTATGCATACCATAGGTTGGGAACTTCTGAAGTAAATGACCCGATATCGGTATATTTATGGAAATCCTGGAGCAGTTAATTACTTGTTCACTAGCAAAAGCATAATTTGCTGATAAAAGTACAGTATAATTATTCATTCATAGGGAACATTCCCAGATGAACTAGTAAAACTTCTAATAACAGGTAAAGAACAGACCTTGAATGTTTCTCTTTATAACTTAACATACAAAAAAAAGATTCTGTTCTCAAATTCTGGAGTCTTATCAAAGACAGCAACACAGACTCCCTCCACGAACAGACATAGGTGCCGATGCTCAAATCTAACACCAATGTTAAATGGTTAGTGCCTGATTTGCATGTACCTTGTGCACAGTTTATATTCCTTCCCAATAAACAAGGAAAGCGCTGTAAAGCACAGAAGGAAATGATGGCCCAGAACGCCAAAAATGTACTGCCAGCTCAGGGGTAGTGTAGAAGGTTTTCAGGGGAAGAGTTTTTTGTCAATTTTTCACACTGCACTGTAGTTTTTATTTTCTTTTGCAAATGGAAGTACAAGTTTTGAAGACTGCTAATCAGAACCAAGCTTGTGCATGAGCCCGAGGAAAACTGAAAGTGAAAGCAAAGATTGGCACCTGTTTTTCTGTGCTTAATATATGAGCTAGAGCAGGGTTGTCAAATTCAATCACAAAAGGGGCCAAAATCAAAACACAGGCTAAGTCGCGGGTCAAATATTTTATTAAGATACTTAGTCTTAGTAGAAATATAGATCCTTCCTCACCCTTAGACACCAGTGGCACGGTCAGGCACTTGTTGTGGAACGCCCTGCTCCAACCTAGCTTTTATACTGGGACTGGGTCCTTCTGCCTGCAAATGGGTACTGAGGCAGTGTGGTGAGGAGCTTGGAGCGCTGCTGGGAGTAGGGCAGTGCGTTCAGGTGCTTGGAGCGCCACTGGGACCGGGGCTGCCCAGCCAGGCACTTAGAGGTGGCACAGTCACCGCGGGCCACATTCAGCCCCTGGGCCTTGTGTTTGACAAGTGTGAGCTAGAGAATAATACGGTGCCAAAATTCATCACAGTTCCTATCCCCATGGATAACCGCAGGAAACCATCCCATGTCATTCTTTAGTGTCTATCTCAACCTCAGTCCTTCTATATCAACATTCTTTAATGCAAGGCTTTTGAGGATCAGTGGCTGTGCCCATTCATACTCTGATTCTTATGTGAGCCAAGTATAGGATAATGAAGCTATCGTGACATCACTGATGAGTTTGGCTCTGAGGCATTGGTGGAATGAGGCATTATGACATCACAGTCAGTTCTGGAATGTTGCTGCTCTTTGAATTGCTGCCAGGTACTTGGGACCTCGGTTGGCCACTGAGCTTGATGGCCCTTTGGTCTCTCCCAGTATGGCAACGCTTATGGTCTTATGTTCTAACCATCCCATGTCATTCTTTAGTGTCTATCTCAACCTCAGCCCTTCTACACCAGCATTCTTCAATGCAAGGCTTGAGGGTCAGTGGCTCTGATTCTTCCCTCTCTCCTTAAAGAATGACATGGGGATGGTTTCCCACGGTTATCCGCGGGAACAGTGATGAATTTTCTCACCGTGGCATTCCCTAATAGGAGCATTTCAAAAAAATTTAAGTTCAAATAGTGTTTGAAAGCTCATATTGAGAGGTACAGAAGCACACTGCCGATGTGTGCTGTACTTCAGGATTTCTCTGGGCATCTGCACAAGAGCCGTGCTTACTGAAAACCCTTTGTGTGAATGTGCCAGGCATGGTCCTCCCTTTCATCCTTGTTTAGTAGTGCCAATGCACTGCACATAAGATTTTTTGAGCATTGCTTCACTACTGTCTATTATTCAGAGCATTAAACGGCTCCGCCCTCCCCTATCTAAACAACCGCCTAAACCAGATCCTCACCTCAAGACAAAGAAGAACTCCGAACCCTTTTGCCTTCCCTCTACTCAAGGGCACTCAGCGCAAAAAGATGTTTGATAACCTTCTGGCGACGCAAGCAGCAAAACTTAACCACTCTATCTCCAACCTGTTGACGGCAACGGGCGACTTCAAAACTTTTTGAAAAGAAATCAAAACCCTTCTTTTCAAAAAATTTATCCAGATATCTTAACCCAACCCTTCCCCTCCTCCTAGATAAATTCTCCCCCAAAGCCTCCACTTAAATAATCTCTTCCTCCCCAAAACACAACCAAGTATTCAGATCCCTGAAATGTAACGTAATCTTTTTTGTACTCTAACTGTAATCTATTTGTTATATCACACAGTAACGTACAGTCAATTTAATATCCAATTTGCAAATTCTTCCGGAATTAATCTCCTCCCTTGTAACCGAAAAAAACCCCAAAACAAAACCCCAAAACTGTTGTAACTTCACTGGAAATGTCCAGTTAGCTCTTTTGTAATCCGCCTTGAACTGCAAGGTATAGGCGGAATAGAAGTCCCTAATGTAATGTATTTTTTGCATTCCTTTCTGCGTTATGCTCTTCTGCACTCGGCTTTGAGCATCAGCCCTGCAAGCGTGAAGTGACGCAAACCCCATGCTAATTCACACTGAGCAGATTTGCATACCTTACCATCACTAAGGGCTCCTTTTACAAAGCCGCGCTAGGGACTTAATGCGCGGAATAGCACGTGCTAAAGTTGCCGCTTGCGCTAGCCGCTACCGCCTCCTTTTGAGCAAGTGGTAGATTTTCAGCTAGCACACGCTAATCCGGTGCATGCGCTAAAACGCTTTAGCGTACCTTCGTAAAAGGAGCCCTAAGTCCTAGAACCCCAGCTGCATCAACACTACCTATAAAAAATCCCCACTCAAATATTCTGGAACACCAGTACACTTTCCATTCAGAAAAGAGAACATGCTAGACTGCTACAGATTTCTACACAGAACTTACATGTTAACAGAATCACCTTGGTTGCACATGCTTCTAAACATGCTTTGGTCAATTATGTTATATGTATATATATTTTTATGCTTCCATGTCCCTGTTTATATATTTTTTATGCTTCTATGTCTGTATTTTTATATTTATATTGATTCATCCTTATGGTTTTCCTTTTTTTATTATTATTATTATTATAATTCTTTATTTATTGCATTTCTTATTTACAATCAAGTATAATAATTTCAACTTGAACCAGATTCATAATTTCCAAGAAGAAAGAAATAAAAAGGAAAGGACAAAGAAATATCTTTTCATTTATATAGACCACAATAATTTGAGAGAGGACAACAGGAAATAAAAAAAGAATTAAATGGAGAATATTATAATCGAACAAGAGAACAGCAATACCCCGTTAATCCTACAGCCGGTATTATGACAAGTTACATATCTTAAGTTAGAGATACTGCACCCTCCCTAGATTCTACAAATTCTAACAGCTGTTTAGGCTCCAAAAATAAGAAATTATTTGTCTGATATGTAATAAAACAATTCACGGGAAACTTCAACAAAAAAGTTCCTCCCAGGGCTAGGACTCTTGGCCTTAATGCCAGGAATTCCTTTCTTCACCTCTGGGACCTCTGAGACATGTCAGGAAATATTCGCACATTAGAGCCTAAAAACGGATCATTTATATGCTGGAAATAAAGACACAAAACATATTCTCTATCACTTTCCAAAGCAAGAATTATCAGCAAGATTTTTCTTTCCGTTATAACCTCAAGTGACCTTTCCAGGAATGTTGTTAAATTCATATCCACCACTTTGTCAACTTGAGTCTCATTAGGGGTAGAAACCCTTGCGGGTTTCTTCATTTGAAGGTAATTAGCTCTCACAATCGGAGGCAAATTGTCCGTTGGAATAGCAAGAATTTCTGTAAAATATTGTCTTACCATCTCCAAAGTTATTTTTTCTTAATTGATTTTCAAAAGATTCTATTTTCCTTGCCATAAAAGATCTTCCCTTTACCAATTCATTTTCAACTATCTTCATGTCTTTTCTTCCTGTTTCTCCAACTTTTCATTTACCTTTGTAAGGGCTCAACCTTGTTGCTCAACTTTGGAAAAAATAGTTTCAAAGTCAGTACTTAAAGTTGAAAAAGATAGTTTGAGATTAGCATCCATTACTGATATGGCTTGCCATAACGCTTCCATATCAATCTTTTTAGGCTTTTCAAGCACCCCAAACTGGACGGAAGATACACCAGAAGCACCTCTCACCTCTGCTCCGGTGCTTGGTAGATGAAATGACTCTCCTATCACTCCTTCTCCTGTTCAAGTTGGTGCGGGAGATCCTCCAATGCTGAGGTCCGAGATCTCTACTCTGGGCTCGGCTAGCTCAGTCTCTCCAGGCACTGGTGTGCTTCCTGGTTGGGATGGGGCCAGCCGCTGCTCTGGGCTTAGAGACGCCCGGTCAGAGTGGAAGCCAGGATCCCCAGAAGACATCGGGCTCTCCCCCAAAGTAGGGCAAACAGGTTCGCCAGAGGGAGAAAAAGCTGCTGGCAGAGTCATCTGCCTCAAATGCTGTGGGGCTGCCACCACCGCTGGAGGATTGAAGCAAGGGGTTCCCTTCCTCTTTCCCATAACATACGGGAAAGGCCGCTGACAACGACGTGAGTAGGGAGTCAACTGCACGGAGCATCTCTCTCAGGCGTCTGCATTCGAAGCCATCTTGGCCTCCTTATGGTTTTCTTTTATCTTGCATTCATCTCTAGTTTTTATTCATCATATGCTTTTGCTATATGCATTTGTTTTTAATTATGCAATAGTTTTATTCACATTATGCTCAGAACATATTTTAGCTATGAATACATATGCTTTCGTGTTTATATGTTTATACATATGTTTTTAAACATGCTTTTAATTGTACCATGGTTGTATCCATGTTATGTTTTGTTTATCTATGTTTTATTCTATTTTTATATGGTCCTTTAGACTCTTGATAAAGGCACAGATGCTGAAACACTGCCAGTGTTGAGTCTATCGAGCCATATCCATCAATAAAGTGACTTTTTTGAACAATACACCCTTGGCTGATCTTTGGACATCCTGCCCTCATGACTCCCTTGTTGGGTGCTTTCGTCTTGTCGTTGAGATCTGTCCTTGGCAAAACCCAGACCATCACCTAGCAAAGAATAAGAAACTATTGTTGATGATTTCTATAACTGAGACTTTGCTTACTCTGTTCTGTCTAGGTATATAGAGTTCTTTTCACTCTTTGTTTGTAAACTGCTTTGATGCCTGGCATATTGCTGTATATCAAAAATAAACATAAACATTTTCTCCTGTACTGAGGAAACTTTAAAGATATGCACTGTTTCACAGCTGATATATTTCATTCTTTAAAAAATAACAATACAATTTTTTTGTACCTTTGTTGTCTGATCATTGTATTTTTATCACTTTTTCTCATTGATCTTCTCCTATATCCTTTTCCAGAATCTCATTTCCATTTTTTTTGTTTGTTTGTTTCTTTAGAAGTTAAGAATAGCCTTAATGTTCTCATGGTGACCAATCCAGGTCACTAGTACCTGGCCAAAACCCAAAGAGTAGCAACACTCCATGCTACCGATCCAGGGTATGCAGTGGCTTCCCCCATGTCTCTCAATGACAGACTATGGACTTTTCCTCCATGAACTTGTCCAAACCTTTCTTAAAACCAGCTACGCTATCCGCTATTACCACAACCTCTGGCAACGTGTTCCAGAGCTTAACTATTCTCTGAGTGAAAAAAATTTCCTCCTATTGGTTTTAAAAGTATTTCCCTGTAACTTAAGAACATAAGAACATAAGAAGTTGCCTCCGCTGAGGCAGACCAGAGGTCCATCTCGCCCAGCGGTCCGCTCCCGCGGCGGCCCATCAGGCCCATTGCCTGAGCAATGGTCCCAGACTATCCCTATAACCTACCGCTACTCTTATCTGTACCCTTCAATTCCTTTATCCTCTAGGAACCTATCCAAACCTTCTTTGAAGCCTTGTAACGTGCTCCGGCCTATCACAGCCTCCGGGAGCGCGTTCCATGTGTCCACCACCCTCTGGGTGAAAAAGAACTTTCTGGCATTTGTTTTAAACCTGTCTCCTTTTAATTTTTCCGAGTGCCCCCTTGTACTTGTGGTTCCCCGTAATCTGAAAAATCTGTCCCTGTCTACTTTTTCTATACCCTTCAGGATCTTGAAGGTTTCTATCATGTCTCCTCTAAGTCTCCGCTTTTCCAGGGAGAACAGCCCCAGCTTTTTCAGTCTGTCAGTATATGAGAGGTTTTCCATACCTCTTATCAGTTTAGTTGCTCTTCTCTGGACTCCCTCAAGTACCGCCATGTCCTTTTTGAGGTACGGCGACCAATATTGGACACAGTACTCCAGATGCGGTCGCACCATTGCACGATACAGTGGCAGGATGATCTCCTTTGTCCTGGTCGTGATACCCTTCTTAATGATACCCAACATTTTGTTTGCTTTTCTTGAGGCTGTGGCGCACTGTGCCGACGCCTTTAAAGACGTGTCCACCATCACTCCCAGGTCTCTTTCAAGGTTACTTACCCCTAGCAGTGATCCTCCCATTTTGTAGCTGAACATCGGGTTCTTTTTCCCTACATGCATGACCTTGCATTTCCCTACATTAAAGTTCATTTGCCATTTTTTGGCCCATTCTTCTAGCGTCGTTAGGTCCCTTTGCAGATCTTCGCAGTCTTCCATGGTTTCAACCCTGCGGTAGAGTTTGGTGTCATCCGCAAATTTAATAACTTCGCAATTTGTTCCCGCCTCCAGGTCATTAATAAATATATTGAACAGGAGCGGTCCCAGCACCGACCCCTGCGGAACTCCGCTCGTGACCCCATGCCAGTCTGAGTAATGGCCCTTCACTCCAACCCTCTGTTTCCTGTCTGCCAGCCAGTTTTTGATCCATCGGTGGACCTCCCCTTGCACCCCGTGTCTCCACAGTTTTTTAAGCAATCTTTCGTGCGGTACCTTGTCAAAGGCTTTTTGAAAGTCAAGGTAAATGATGTCAATGGATTCTCCTTTATCCACCTGTCTATTTACTCCCTCAAAGAAGTACAATAAGTTTGTGAGGCATGACCTACCCTTGCAGAAGCCGTGCTGGCTCGTCTTTAGCTGTCCATTGTTTTCTATGTGTTCACAGATACTGTCCTTAATCAGTGCTTCCATCATTTTTCCCGGGACCGAGGTCAAGCTCACCGGCCTGTAGTTCCCTGGGTCCCCCCTTGAACCCTTCTTGAAGATGGGCGTGACATTTGCAATTTTCCAATCCTCCGGGATCTCTCCAGTCTTTAAGGATAGGTTACATATTTGGCGAAGTGGCTCTGCTATTACGTTCCTTAGTTCCTTTAGTACCCTTGGGTGAATGCCGTCCGGACCTGGCGATTTGTCGCTCTTTAGTCTGTCTATCTGCCTGAGGACATCCTCTTGGCTTACCTCTAGTTGGACCAGCTTTTCATCCCGATCCCCATTTACGATGTCCTCCGGTTCCGGAATATTGGATGTATCCTCCCTCGTGAAGACTGACGTGAAGAACTTATTTAACCTGTCTGCTATCTCTTTTTCCTCTTTTACCACTCCTTTTTTGTCTCCATCATCCAATGGCCCCACTTCTTCCCTTGCCGGTTGCTTCCCCTTCACATATCTGAAGAACGATTTGAAGTTTGTTGCTTCCCCCGCCAGTCTCTCCTCATATTCCCTTTTAGCTTTTTTAACCACACGGTGACACTTCCTTTGGTGTTCTTTGTGTTCCATTTGGTTGTCCTTTGTTTGGTCCTTTTTCCATTTTTTGAACGATGTTTTCTTGTCACTTATCGCCTTTTTCACTGCAGTTGTTATCCACGCTGGGTTTTTTGTTCGGTTTTTTTTTGCACCCCTTCCTGAATCTGGGGATGTACAGGTTCTGTGCCTCTTGCACCGTGCCCTTGAGTAGGGACCAGGCTTTTTCTACAGACTCCATCTTCCTTTCGCTACCATTGAGTTTCTTTCCCACCAGTTTCCTCATGCCATCATAATTCCCTTTTTTGAAGTTGAGTGCTGTCGCTGTGGATCTTTTCACCTTTGATGGTCCAATTTCCAGCTTGCACTGGATCATGTTGTGATCGCTGTTTCCTAGGGGTTCTAGCACCGCCACCTCCTTTGCAGGTCCCCCTAGCCCATTGAGGATTAGGTCGAGAGTTGCATCCCCCCGTGTTGGTTCCGTGACCAGCTGTTCCATGAAACAGTCCCTCGTGGTTTCCAGGAATTTGGTCTCCCTTGTGCAGTTTGAGTGTCCAATACTCCAGTCTATCCCAGGGTAGTTGAAGTCTCCCATCACCATCACGCTTCCGCTTTTGCATATCTGCCTCAGCTCAGCCTCCAGGTCCTGGTCGAGTGCTTCCGTTTGTCCAGGTGGGCGATAGTACAGGCCCAATTTTATGTCTGCTCCAGCTCCTCCAGGTAGCTTAATCCATAGTGATTCCAAGTCGTCCGCCCTTACTGTTGTTTCTATCCTGGTTGAAGGTATGGAGTCCTTTATATAAAGCGCTATTCCTCCACCCTTCTTGTGTGTCCTGTCCCTCCTGTAGAGTTTGTACCCTGGTATGGCCACATCCCATTTGTTGTCGTCAGTCCACCACGTTTCTGTGACTCCTATTATGTCCAGGTCCTTTGTATTGGCTATGACTTCTCCCATTTTGGCTCTTAGGCTCCTAGCATTAGTGTATAGGCAATTTAAGTCCTGGTTGTTTGCCTTTTCCGCTGGTTTTCCTCGTGGTTTGGCGCCCCTGCCAACCTCCTCATGGGTTGCCAGCCCCGGAGCTTTGTTGTGTTCATCCCCATCTTGCGGTGTGTATATGTTGTCCTCAGCCTGCTCCCCCATGTTTGGATGACCCTCTGGCTCCTGTTGCTCTCTCTTAATTCTGCTTGCTAGGTTCGTTTGTGCATTGGCTCCCTGCATTGCATCCATGTATCCTTTTCCCAAAAGTTCCCTCTCAGTCCCGAGCCCTCTTTTACAAATTTCTGGTTCAGTATCCTTGTTTGATACTTTGGTCCGATGTGTCGAGGTCAGGTCGACTGTCGGCTTTCCCCTTCTCCTCAGTTTAAAGCCAAGTCTATGCTGCTCTGGACGTTGCGTGCCAGCAACCTCGTCCCAACCGTGCTCAGGTGCAGTCCGTCCCTCCTGTAGAGCTTGTTCTTCCCCCAGAAAGTTGTCCAGTTCCGTACAAATTGGAAACCCTCCTCTTCGCACCATCTCCTCAGCCAACCGTTTACTGCTTGCAGCTCGGTCTGTCTCTTAGCATCTGCCCTCGGTACTGGCAGGATCTCCGAGAAGGCTATCCTCCTTGTCCTCAGCTTCAGTTTCCTCCCCAGGATCCTGAACTGCTCAGTTAGTGTAGTCCTGTTGTAGCTCCTCCTGCTGATGTCGTTGGTTCCAACGTGGATTATCACCGCTGTCTCCTCTGTTTCAGCTCCGTCCAGGATTCTCTCTATTCTGTCAATGACGTCCTTCGTTCTCGCCCCCGGGAGACATGTCACTAGTCGGTCCTCTCTCCCTCCTGCTATGTGACTGTCCACTTCTCTCAGGATTGAGTCTCCCACTACAATTGCAGACTTCCCCTTCCTTGGTTGTCTCTCTGGTCTCAGGTCCGTGTCGCGATCCGTTAGAATTTCCTCTGGGTTCGGTTGGGTCACTATCTCCTCTGTCTGTCCAGCTCCTCCGCAAGGTCCTACTCTCATGGCGTCTGGTGGATTCTGTCCAATTGTTGGTTCCATTCCGATGTGCTGTTTGTCCTGAGCCGCCACCATCCTGCAGGCCTCCTCGATGAATTTCTCGAGCTCTCTTACTTGCTCCGTGACGTGACTCTCTCCGGTGGTATCCTCCGTTGTCCAGCATGGTTCCTCTAAGGTGCACAGTCCTTCCAGATCCTGGACCTTGGCCTGCAGTCTCCCGACCTCCTTCCTCAGGCTATCCAGTTCCTGACATCGACCGCATATGTACGCCTGCCTCCCGGAGGGGAGGTAGTCATACATATGACACTCGATGCAGTACACTGGGTAGCTCCGCTGGGTTCCTGCAGCCTCCATTTCTTTTTCCCTGCTCCTTTGGTTCCTCGGTGTGTATGAGTGGTGTCCGGCGTGCAGCTAGCTGAAAGGGTAGAGAGAGAAGAGAGTAATGAGTGAGAAAAAAGATTTTTGCTGCTGCTGCTGTCTGGGCTCCTTCTCAAGGCTCCTTCGCAAAGGCGCTCTCGCTAAGGCGAGCGCCTTTGCCGCTCGCCTTCGCCGTGCGCCGAACGGCTGGGCGCCGTTGGCTCCCTTCTTCTTATAGGGGGAGCCCGGGCCCGATGTAACCTCTGACGCGGGTGGGGGTGGGCGGAGCTAACTCTCGCCGCGACCCCGGTCTAACAGCCTGCTCTGGCTGTTTCCTTCTGCCTTCCCCTCTGCCTCTCCGCTCCTGCAATACAAAAGTCGCTCTTCTTTGAACCTTTTCTAGTGCCGCTATATCTTTCTTTAGATATGGAGACCAGAATTGCACGCAATACTCCAGGTGAGATCGCACCATGGAGTGATACAGAGGGATTATAACATTCTTAGTCTTGTTTACCATCCCTTCCCACCTTACATTGGTCTCTGACATTGATCCCTTCCACCTTTTCTCTCTGTTTCTTCCATCTGCTTTTTTAAAATCTAACTTTAGCTAGATTTTATTTTTCCTCCTCTCCCTGCCAAGCCTTCAGTCTCCTTTTACTTATTCACCGGATTTCCATTTCCTACTCTTTTTTCCCTGATCCTCCCTCTGTCTCATTCCTTTGCTAGCCTCCCAGTCACCTGTCCAGCCACTTTCTAGTCTCCCATTATCTCCTTCTGTTCTTGTCTCCTTCCTGGCCTCATCTACCATTTTGTCTCTCATCCCCTAATCAGCCCCAGCTCCTTCCTTATCCCTCATCTCCTTGCCATCTCCAGTCCACTTCTTTTATCTTACCCCATCCTGGCTTTAATGTCTACATTTTTCTCCCCCATTTCTCCCCTCTCTCAAAGATCTGTTCCCTTCCTTTGTCTTTCAATCACTCCAAAACTTTTGTCCTTTTCAATTGCCTCCAATCCCTCCCAAAACCTTCCTAGTTCTTCAGACCATCTCCCTCCTCACATTTCTGCAGTCTTGCAGCCATACTCAGATCCTTCATCCAACCAGCATACTGTAGTCTCCATTGTTCTTCTATTTCCTAGTCTCAACTATCCCTCTCCCAGTTTCTGAATCCTCACTCACGATCCCATCCAAACCTTGTTCCTACTTACACTCTAAATACCCGGTCAATATTAGTCTGTCCTTCATCTGGTCTCCACCTAAGCTCAAGTCCAAACTCTTTTGCATCCCCATGCCCCTGATATCTGCCCTCTTGCCTTCTTCTTCCCTTCCCCCACGCCCATCTGTTTCCTTCTCCAGTATTCATTAATCCTGCCTTTCCTCCTTCTTCTTAGATGGTTATAAGTTTATTTTACTTAATATATCGCCTAAAAGACAAAAAGTCTAATCCAACGGTGTACAATAAAAGCAAAACAAACAAACAAACAAACAAACCCCAACAACAACCCAAAGCAAAAAATGGAAAGGAAGTATGTCAACAAAGGACAGTTCCCTCCAAAAGTTCCTGGCCTGAAAATAAAACATTGCACCCCAAGTACTCCAGTGTCCTTACCTATGTTCCTTCCTTTCAATCTTTCTCTTCTTGTGCAAAAGGCATATGAGTCTTCCTAAACCAGTGGGTTATCCTATATGTCATGTCTGTCTGTCCAAGTTAGATTGTAAGCTCTTCCGAGCATGGACTGTCTATTAAATGCCAAAATGTACAGTGTTGCTTAAGCCTTTCAGCACTATAGCTAGCCACCAGTGACCATAACATGGTATGGTTTAACCTTAAGAAAGGCTTCCCTAGATCACAAACAAAAACAAGGGTACTCAATTTCCGGGGCACTGACTTCGCACGCATGGGAGATTTCGTCTACCAGACGCTGCAGGTTCAAGAAGTAACTGATAATGTGGAAGCTATGTGGTCAACCTTAAAATCGATCCTTCATGAGACAACTATCCGCTACATAAAATCGATAACCAAACAACAAAGAAAAAGGAAACCCCAATGGTTCACAGAGGAGGTATCGTACCTCGTCAAGGAGAAGAAAAGAGCATTTCTCTCATACAAACGCACGGGGGAAAAAGGAAGCAAACATTGAATACAGGACAAAGTCTGCAGCGGTCAAAACAGCAGTCAGGGAGGCCAAACTTCGTATGGAGGAAACTCTAGCGAAGAACATTAAGAAAGAGGACAAATCCTTCTTCAGGTACATTAGCGACAGAAAAAAGAACGCAAACGGGATAGTACGCCTTAGAACGCCAGACGGGAATTATGTGGAAACAGATTCCGATAAAGCCAAACTACTAAATGATTACTTCTGTTCAGTCTTTACCTGCGAGGCACCAGGGCACGGGCCTCGGCTGGAAGCAAAGCAAAGCATGGAAGACCCATTTCAGAAGTTTGAGTTCACACCAGCTGATGTTTACAGAGAACTGTCAAGACTCAAGGTGAACAAAGCCATGAGACTGGACAATTTGCACCCAAGAGTGCTCAGATAGCTATGCGATGTTTTGGCGGAACCGATAGCCATGCTCTTCAAATTCTCCCTAAGTACGGGAAGAGTCCCCCTGGACTGGAAAACTGCCAACGTTGTTCCTCTGCACAAAAAGGGTTGCAGAGCGGAGGCTGCGAATTACAGACCAGTGAGTCTCACATCAATAGTGTGTAAACTCATGGAAACTCTACTTAAAGGGAAATTAGACACGATATTGGATGAGGGGAATCTGAGGGATCCCTGTCAACATGGATTCACTAGGGGCAGGTCATGCCAATCCAATCTTATCAGCTTCTTTGACTGGGTGACAGGAAAGCTAGACTCGGGAGAGTCTCTGGACATAGTGTACCTGGATTTCAATAAGGCTTTTGACAGTGTCCCACACCGTAGACTATTAAACAAGATGAAATCGATGGGGTTAGGTGAGAAACTAACTGCATGGGTCAATGATTGGCTGAGTGGAAGACTTCAGAGGGTGGTGGTCAATGACACCCTCTCTGAGACATCGGAGGTGCCTAGTGGAGTGCCGCAGGGCTCAGTCCTGGGACCATCCCTTTTCAACATATTCATAAGGGACTTGACCCTAGGGCTTCAGGGTGAAGTAACGCTGTTCGCCAACGACGCCAAACTGTGTAATATAGTAGGTGAAAGCAATCTCACGGATGGTATGACGCAGGATCTGATCAAGTTGGAAAACTGGTCCTCGACATGGCAGCTGGGCTTCAATGCTAAGAAGTGTAAGGTCATGCATCTCGGCAGCAGAAATCCATGCAGATCATACACCTTGAATGGAGAAACACTAGCTAGGACTTCAGAATAACGGGACTTGGGAGTAATCATCAATTCAGACATGAAGGTTGCCAAACAAGTAGAGAAGGCCTCATCCAAGGCAAGGCAGATGATGGGATGTATCAATAGAAGCTTCGTCAGCCGCAAACCTGAAGTCATAATACCACTGTACAGAACCATGGTGAGACCTCATCTGAAGTACTGTGTGCAATTCTGGAGGCCACACTACCGTAAAGATGTGCTTTGAGCTGGGTCGGTCCAACGAATGGCCACTAGGATGGTTTCCGGACTCAAGGGTCTCTCATACGAGGAAAGACTGAGCAAATTGCAGCTCTACTCTCTAGAGGAGCGCAGGGAAAGGGGTGACATGATTGAGACATTTAAGTACGTCACAGGTTGTGTCGAGGTGGAAAGCGACATATTCTTTCCCAAGGGACCCTCGGTCACAAGGGGGCACCCGCTCAAACTCAGAGGAGGGAAATTTAGTGGTGACACCAGGAAGTATTTCTTCACAGAAAGGGTGGTAGATCACTGGAACAAACTTCCGGTGCAGGTGATCAAGGCCACCAGCGTGCTCGACTTTAAGAATAAATGGGACATCCATGTGGGATCCCTACGTGGGTCGAGCAGCACTCAGACTTAATGGGGTGGGTCAGTAGAGTGGGCAGACTTGATGGGCTGTAGCCCTTTTCTGCCGTCATCTTTCTATGTTTCTATGTTTCTATATATAAGTGATAAATAGTAGTAGTAATTCTCCTTTACTTGTGAGTTTGTAGAAGGCATCATCTACCTTATTCTCTCAGCTCCACCTCCTGCCCCATCTCCTCAGTTTTTTCTTTGACAAGTGAATTGGAAGGTGTCTTTCTGATGTGCTCTGAATTGAATTTTCGGGTTTTTAGCCGAACTGTGAGGCTTGCGGTGCTCTAGATGTCCCCAGTGTTACTGGGGCAACTCGGCCTGAGAGAAGACAGACTTTCTGGTCTGTAGCCAGTAGGGCAACCCTTTTAAAGGGCACCTGCCTGACTACCTTGCCCTAATGATTTGGTGGCTAAGGGACCATTCCTCTGGGAGAAAGACTCACTTCTGGTTATTACTGGAGCTTAAGCAAAGGCTGTGTGACCCCATGCCAGTCCTGAGGGCTTTATGAGGTGCTGGCTATGTTTTCTCCCCCTTGAGGAGCTGTGGGGGTCTGGGTTCTTAGGCTCGTTCAGGGTCTGACAAGCAGCCCAAAGAAACAAACATCTGGAGTGAAATTTCATGCTTATCTGAGATCTTCTCCATCTCTCCATCTTCTCCATCTCTCAGCTGCTGTTTTCAACTGAAGCAGACACAGTACCAAAAGTATTGCAACAGAACTATGAGCAGGGCAGGATTAAAGGGTAGACCAAGTAGGCACGTGCCTTGGGCCCAAAGTGTTCAGGGGGTCCAGAATACTGCCTGCTCTGATGACATCAGTGTACTTGCCTCTGTGTCCAGCTTCAGACGTCCAAGTATTGCTTCCTCCTGCCTTCTTCATTATTCAGCGTAGCTGAACACACAGTCTTCAAAAAGCCAAGGGCAGCGGTGCCTACACGCTGCCCGCAGCTGACCCAGAAGCCTTTCCTCTGATGCTGGGATTTTGTATTAGAGGGAAGGCTTCTGGGTCAGCTGTGGGCAGCTTGTAGGAACCGCTGCCCGTGGCTTTTTGAAGACTGCAAATTCGACTGCATTGAATAATGGAGAAGGAAGGAGAAGGCGCTACTTGGACTTCCGGAGCTGGGGGAGGACATAGGAGGGCAGAGGCAGGGAGGGGACAGGGCCATGGTGGGGCAGGTCCAGCGAGGCCCAGTGTACTTGGGTGCCTAGGGCCCACTGAAGAATTAATCCTGCCCTAACTGTGAGAACAGTCTATTGTTGTCTATGGAAAAATGGGGGGGGGGGGGGGGGCAGTTTGGAAGGTTTCTGCTACAGTGTGTGTGTATGTGTGTGTGTGTGTGTGTGGGGGGGGGGGGGTGGGGGGTTAGAGAGACCGAGACAGGCAATGCTGAATGGTGCAGGGGAGAGGAAGAGAGACAGAAGATACTGGATGGCAGGGAAGAGAGAGAGAGAGAGAAGCAATGCCTAGGAAAAGGCAGGAGGGGTAGGGTGCATAGGGGAGAAAGAGAAAGTATGTGTGCTCACAAAGGTGTCTTGGCCATCTGAATGTTATGAAATATTAAATGTGTCCCCTGATTAAATAAAAAAATAAAAAAAATTGGACAAACCTGAGTTAAAGGATCTCACACTGAAAAATAGCAGTTACTTACCGTAACAGGTATTATCCAGGGACAGCAGGCAGCTATTCTCACATATGGGCGACATTATCGACGGAGCCCAGATGCAGAAGCCTCGCAAGCAGACTTACTTGTAGAAACTAGAAGTTTTGAGTCGACCGCACCATGCATGCGCGAGTGCCTTCCCGCCCAGCGTAGGGTGCGTCTCCTCAGTTCAGATAGCTAGCAAAGAAGCCAACCAGGGGAGGTGGGTGGGTTGTGAGAATAGCTACCTGCTATCCCTGGATAACACTTGTTACGGTAAGTAACTGTGCTTTATCCCAGGACAAGCAAGCAGCCTATTCTCACATAAGGGTGACCTCCAAGCTAACCAGAATGGGATGGTGGGAGCGTTGGCAATTTAGGAGAATAAATTTTGTAATACTGTTTGGCCAAACTGTCTATCCCGTCTGGAAAAAGTATCCAGACAATAGTGAGATGTGAAAGTATGAACCGAGGACCAAGTAGCAGCTTTGCAAATTTCCTCAATGGGAGTAGATCTGAGGAAAGCTACGGAAGCTGCCATTGCTTTGACTTTATGGGCTGTGACTCTACTGTGGAGGGGCAATCCAGCCTGGGCATAGCAGAATGAGATACAAGCAGCCATCCAATTGGAGATGGTACGCTTAGAGATAGGATGTCCCAACTTGTTTGGATCAAAGGAGACAAAAAGTTGAGGAGCAGTTCTGTGTAGTTTGGTGCGTTCCAAATAGAAGGCCAAAGCACATTTACAGTCCAGAGTATGAAGAGCTACTTCTCCAGGATGAGAATGAGGCTTCAGAAAGAACTGGAACTGGAAGAACAATAGATTGATTGAGATGAACTTCCAAGACCACTTTAGGGAGGAATTTTGGATGAGTACGGAGGACCACCTTGTCATGATGAAACACCGTGAAAGGTGGATCAGCAACTAAAGCTTTCAGCTCATTGACTCGTCGAGCAGAAGTGAGGGCAATGAGGAACACCACTTTCCAAGTGATATATTTCAGATGAGCCTTGTCAATTGGTTCAAATGGAGGCTTCATCAGTTGAGAAAGGACAACATTGAAGTCCCAAACCACAGGAGGCAGTTTGAGAGGAGGTTTGACATTGAAAAGTCTTTTCATGAATCTGGAAACCACCGGATGAGCAGAGAGAGGTTTTCCTTCGATAGGCTGATGGAATGCAGCAATTAAACTGAGATGGACTTGGATCGATGTAGACTTGAGTCCAGAAGTCGATAAGTGCAAAAGGTAATCCAAAACAGAAGATAAGGAGGAATTTTGGGGCTCCTTATCATGAGAAAAACACCACATAGAAAATCTAGTCCATTTTTGGTGATAGCATTGTCTAGTGGTAGGTTTCCTAGAAGCCTCTAAAATGTCTCTGACAGGTTGAGAAAACTGCAGAGGAGTCATGTTGAGAGGTATCAAGCTGTCAGGTGTAGAGACTGCTAGTTGGGATGAAGCAGAGATCCCTGACTCTGTGTAAGCAGAGATGGTAGGGCTCACTGCTGTTGAGCTGAAGTAGAAGGCCACCGAGGAACAATCAGAATCATGGTGGCATGATCGTTCTTTAACTTGACCAGAGTCTTGAGAATGAGAGGGAATGGAGGGAATGCATAGAGGAAGAGATTCGTCCATTCCAGGAGAAAAGCATCTGCCTCGAGGCAATGAGGAGAGTAAATCCTGGAGCAGAACTGAGGCAGTTTGTAGTTGTGCAGAGCTGCAAAGAGGTCTATCTGAGGTGTTCCCCACTGTGAAAAAATGTGATGAAGAGGCGAGGAATGGAGTGTCCATTCATGAGGTTGCAGAAGACGATTCAAGTTGTCCGCCAAGCAATTTTTTGCCCCTTGGATATAGACAGCTTTGAGGAAGGTATTGTGGCAGATTGCCCAGTCTCAAACCTTCAGAGCTTCTTGACAAAGGGAGGCAGATCCCGTCCCTCCCTGTTTGTTGATATAATACATGGCGACTTGGTTGTCCATCCGAAAGAGGACTACCTGGTCATGAAGAAGATGTTGGAAAGCGTTGAGAGCCTTGAGGATCGCTCTGAGTTCCAATAGATTGATATGACACCGACGATCCGTACTGGTCCAGTGGCCATGGGTATGGAGACTTTCGAGATGAGCACCCCAAGCATAGGTCGAAGAATCTGTTGTGAGGACCTTCTGATGGGGGGGTGTTTGAAAAAGCAAGCCTCTGGAGAGATTGGAAGAGAGCATCCAACAATGGAGAGACTGCTTCAATGAAGGAGTAACTGTTATGTGTGGAGAAAGAGGGTCGCAAAACTACGTGCATTGAGATGCCAGGGTCCACTGAGGAATTCTGAGGTGAAGTTTGGCAAAAGGAGTCATGTGTACTGTGGAGGCCATGTGACCCAGAAGTACCATCATGTGTCTCGCTGAGATGGAAGAGCGGGAAGACAATGTATGACAGAGTTGTAGAAGAGCTTCCAGACGTTGTTGTGGAAGGAATGCTCTGAGTTGGATAGTATCCAGAACAGCTCCGATGTATTGTAGATTCTGTGAGGGCTGAAGATGGGATTTGGGAAAGTTGATTTTGAATCCCAAGCTTTGTAGGAACCAGGTAGCCAATTGGGTCGCTAAAATAACCCCCTGGGATGTTGAATCTTTGATGAGCCAGTCGTCGAGGTAGGGAAATACCTGAAGACCATGGCTCCTTAGAGCTGCTGCTACCACAACCAGGCACTTGGTGAATACTCTGGGAGAGGAAGCCAGGCCGAAGGGCAGCATTCTGTATTGATAATGCAGATTCCCCACCTGAAATCTGAGATATTGACAGGAGACCGGATGAATGGGATATGTGAGTATAGGCCTCCTTGAGATCCAGAGAGAATAACCAGTCATTCTGCTCTAGAAGGGGATAAAGAGATGCCAGGGACAACATTCAAAATTTTTCTTTGACCCCAAAATTTGTTGAGAGCCCTGAGATCCAGAATGGGCCGCAGATCGCCCGTTATGTTCGGAACAAGGAAGTAATGGGAGTAAAACCCCTTGTTCTGCTGGTCCAGAGGAACTGGTTTGATGGCATGGAGACGAAGCAGAGCTTGAGCTTCCTGAAGAAGAAGGGTGGTCTGGAAAGGATTGGAAGGATACTCTCTTGGAGGAAACTCTGGTGGAACCTGAGTGAAATGAAGAGAGTATCCTTCCCTGATGATGGTCAGTACCCAGAGGTCGGATGTAATTGACCTCCATCGATGGTAAAAAAAAGGTGGAGACGACCTCCTATAGGGGGAAAAAAAGGCAGAGTCAGAACGCTGGAGGTTATGCTCTGTTTTAAACAGGTAAAAATGCTGAGTAGCCTTAGGTGCAGCAGAAGGTTGAGGTTTTTGTTGCTTCTGAGGCTGCTGTTTTTTAAGAGGAGGGCGATTGTAAGGAGCCGTCCTCAGAGCAAAACGCCGTTGATAGATAGGTGTAGGGCATGTAGATTTGGCAGGAGCTGGCTTTGGCTTAGGTCTGACAATAGAAGCAAAGGATTTTTCATGTTCAGACAATTTCTTGATGGCTGCCTCGATAGATTCATCAAAGAGGTCATTGCCTGCACAAGGAATATTAGCTAAGCGATCCTGAAGATTAGGGTCCATGTCAATGGTACAAAGCCAGGCAAGGCGATGCATGGCTACAGAACAAGCAGCTGCCCGGGCAGACAACTCGAAGGCATCATAAGATGACTGGAGGAGATGTAATCGGAGTTGTGATAAAGAAGCAAGGACTTCTTGAAATTCAAAGTGCTTTTGAGTATCCAAATAAGTCAAGAATTTTGGTAATAGAGAAATGAGGAACTCAAAATAAGTAATAAAATGAAAATTATAATTGAGGACTTTTGAGGACATCATGGTATTTTGATAGATGCGACGTCCGAATTTGTCCATAGTTTTCCCTTTCCTTCCAAGAGGAATGGTGGCATAAACCTTGGAAGGGTGAGACCTCTTCAAGGAGGACTCGACTAGCAGGGACTGATGAGATAACTGTGAGTTGTCAAACCCTTTGCGATGTACAGTTTTATACCTAGAGTCCAATTTGCCTGGAACAGCCGGTATGGTATAAGGGGTCTCCAGGCATCGACCAAAAATCTGAGACAAAAGCTTGTGAAGAGGAAGCTTAAGTGACTCTGCCGGAGGTTGAGGGAGATGCATGACTTCGAAGTACTCCTTAGAGTATTTGGAACCAGCATCTAATTGAAGATCCAAGGTAACAGCCATCTGACAAAGAAAAGATGAGAAAGATAGCTGATCCACCAACGCTTTGCCTCGAGAAGGACTCGAGGACGTCGAGGCAGCCTGGGTCGAAGATGAAGCTTCGGCAGGAAAAAAGGCATCAAAAGAATATGGAGACTTGGATGAAGCAATCGAAACCGCTGCATCCTCGAGGTTCGGAAGTAGAGACCTCGAGCGAGGAGTCGGCGATCTAGTCGAAGTAGGAGTAGAGCGAGGCTTAGTTCAAGAGGGACGTTCTTTAGAAGAAGAACTATGCCTGGAAGTATGCCTCGATGAAGGCCTCGATTGTCGGTGAGAACGGTGCTTGGAAGTAGATCTCGAAGATCGAGGAGACTTCGCCTCGGAGACAGAAGCAGCCAATGCCACCAAAGAATGGATAGGACTGGAGGCTGTAGATAAAAGTCCAGAGGCTTGATGGAGGAACCTCAATGCAATCCCAAAGACTCTGCTCCTTGTATAGAGTGTGAGGATTCCTGCCGAGGCAGTTGCAAAGATTTTGCACTTTGCTTCACGTGCTTGGATGCCAGACCAGACACTCGCAGAGACTCTGCTCCCTATAAAGAGTGTGTAAGCTCAGACTGAGGCAAAGGAAGCGGCTTGACCTCGCGGGAGTCTGATGAATGGCCAGGCTGGATGAGAGGAAGAAGCTTCGGTCCCATATTAGTAAGGAACTGAATGAATTGCTTCTCCAACATGGTCTGGAAAGAAGCCGGCAAGGATGGATCCGTGTCTGAAACCGGACCACCTACTTTGGCTGGAGGTTCCACCGAGGCAGTGTAAATGTGTTTCGACTTGGAAGTCTTAGGCACTTTATGCACCACCGCTGGAACTTTCTGCTGAGCTATCTGACCTGAGTAAACAGGGGAAGATACAGCAGGTGTCGTCGAAGAGATAGCCGCTGCAAAGGACGAAGGTCTGATGAGGCTCGAGGTGGAAGCAGTAGAAGCAGGAGGAGTCTTGGTCAAAGGTGAGGCCGAGGGCGCCTTCGATGTCGAAGGATCGGAGGAAGAATCCATCCCGAACAGCTTCTCCACCAAAAGATGATGATGTTTAAGGGCTCGAGGTTGAAGCGTAGCACAGCAGAGGCACGACTTCGGGTGATGTTCCGGCCCAAGGCACTTGAGGCACCTATGGTGTGGGTCCGTAAGGGAAATCGCATGCTGGCACTGGCTACACTTCTTGAAGCCCGTGACAGGCCGGGACATAGAAGGATTGAAAATTTTTATTTTTTTTTTAAACTAGAAATAAAGCAAGAACAGCGATTTGTGACGAAAAAAAATACACACCGCGGTTCAGAGAAGGCACGAAGTAACGAAGTTAAACGCAGAGAGTCAAAGACGGACTTCTCGGCTCCGCGGAAAACTGAGAACTGAGGAGACGCGCCCTACGCTGGGCGGGAAGGCACTCGTGCATGCGCGGTGTGGTTGACTTGAAACTTCTAGTTTCTACAAGCAAGTCTGCTTGCGAGGCTTTTGCATCTGGGCTCCGTCAATGACGTCACCCATATGTGAGAATAGCTGCCTGCTTGTCCTGGGATAAAAACTATATCTGTGCTTTTATAAGAAGCACAATTTGAGTTTGCTTTTTTCCTTTAATGGAATTCACCACCCCCTTCCTCCCCCCCAGTGACCTTACCACTTTCCTATAAATATAGCTGTGGTGTTGCCATGGAAACAGTAGACATTACCAACTCATTAACCTAACAAGAAAGTACCACCAGAACCTTTCAGCAGGGACATGCAAAGTCTGCTGCTTGGGAAGTCAGGTGTCAAGGCAAGGCAGGCTGCTGGTGGCTCTCAGCGGGGTCAGGAGATGCCCAAAGGCTTTCGTTTCCAGACCGACTGACACTGATGGAAAGGGGAAGAGAGTTAGTGATCTCACTTCTCATGGTTTTGAACCAGCACTTAGCGTCCCAGGAGTTTACCATCAGGCATTGTCAGTTGGATTGCGATCCAAGAAACTGGTCCTAGCGAAGCGCAACAGTCACCTACTTCTTGGTAGGGTCTGTGCAAGGCTTATTAATGTCCTCAGTGAAACTTCAGCCTTGGCTCCTCTCAATTATCTTTCAGGGCCCTAGGCTCCTACCCTCAAGATCTGGATAAACTCAACAATCCTTATCACTCCAACACGATTTCTCCCAGACTGATCGTATAAAAAGTTATAAATGGACATCATGGAATTAATATTCAGCATGGTTTACCGTAAGTGGGCTCTTCCCTGCTTAAACCACACTGAGTGGACCAGCCACCACTATTTGTAACCTGTACACTGTATGTTATGTATATTAGTATTAGACCCCCTAGTGTGTGTCGTTAGGAAAAAATCTTGTATCATAAACTTGTACTGTAATTATGTCAAATCCAGTACAAATTGTAACCTGTTAACTTTATATTATGTATGTTTAACCTGTAACCCTTTCTAAGCTCTTTTGGGAAAATGGGATAGAAAACAAATTAAATAAATAAATAAATACATATTTAGCAGCACTTAGGCAGTGCCACTAAATATAAGTATATACTGCCTAATCTAAATGCAGCCAGTACAGGGGTGGTCTGGGTGCAGAGGTAGGAAGGAACTGGGTGATATTCAGTGCTGTGCCCACATAGCTAAGTGACCAGATAGGACCACACAAAAGATTGCTCTATCTTTGACAACTTAGCTATCCTAGTGCTGGCACCTGCATAACTTCTGGGTAGTGGCCTGAATCTTCCTATACTCTTTTCTTGCACCCCCCTAAGATCATTGGTCGGCCTGATGAGCATCAGTCCCCACCCGGACCTCTCGCTGATCCTCTGCTTCTTATGAAGCACCCTCCTATCCACCCACCCACCTGTAGGATCCCTGGTGGTCTAGGGGAGGTAGACCAGGCACGAGTGATCCCTAGTTGCTCCTGCCCATGCTGGCTACAGATTCATCGTATTATTTAGTATCGTGAAACTATAGAGGTTGCAGCAGTCATTTTGAAGCTGGAGCTGGCATGAAGTGTGTGGAATGTGTGACACAGTGGTTAGAGTACAGGAACTCACGGCAACCATTTTGGATGAGTGATCTGCACGGGGTAAGAGCATAGGAAGATTGCTCCTGCCCCAAAAGACTGCTAGACCACCATGTAAAGTCTGGGATGCTGGGGGAAGGCGGGAGAGAGGCGGGGGGTGGGTCAGAGTCAGCCCAAAAGTTATTTGTGAATTTTCAATATTCGCGGGCCGGTTCTGCCCCTAACCCCCACGAACATTGAGGGAAGAGTGTAGAATGTTAGGAATTATCAGGAAAGGAATGGAAAGCAAAGATGAAAATGTTATAATGCCCTTGTATCACTTTATGGTACAGCCGCAACTTGAATACCCTATACAGTTCTGGTCGCCATATCTAAAAAAAAAATAAAATAAAAATAAGATATAGCGCATAGGCAGTGGAATGCTTTTTTGTTTGGGGGGAACACCTGAAAGCTCCGCCCCAGACCATGCCCCCCATAATAGTACTAATTGTAATACAATTTTTTCCATTCATTTATCATATATACATACAATATAATCTTATTAACAAAACATAATGGTTAGCTACAAAATTAAACTATACGAAGCACACTGTATGTATGTCAACATTCAATCCTACCAGAACACAGATAACCCCTAAGCAAATACAGGACCACAAACTAAAAGTACTAATATATAAAAATGAAACCCTAAGATGCAAGACTCTGCATACAATGCAACACCACAGAAACAGTGACACATGTCCCCTAAGACTGTGCAAACTATGAAGACAGTAGGTGTAAATAGTAGTAGTAGTAAATTTGAAAAAAACTGATACAAAATAATCACAAATTTACAAATTAACAAATAGAAATAAACCAAATAATGAGAAATAAGAAAATACCATTTTATTGGACTAATCCATTTTTTAATTAGCTTTCGGAGGCCAAATCTTTCTTCAGGACAGTACAGTATACTTCTATTATGGAATCCTGTCCTAACATGAGGAAAGGGGTTTAGTCCCAAAAAATTGTCTTATTTCCATTTCCTATTTATAAACTTTTATCAATACAGTTACAAACCTATTTGATTCTACATAAAGCAGCAAAAAAGTTTCTTTCTACCTTTTGCTGTTTCTACTTTAATCATCTTCTCTTCGCTCTCTTCTTTCTATGCAGCATTTGTCCTCTTTCCCTTCCATGCAGCCTTGCCCTCTCTCTCTACCCCTTCTCCCAGCCTCTGCCCTCTCTCTATATATGCCTTCCATCTACCGTCCACCCTCTCTGCCCTTTCCATCCAGTGTATGCCTTCTTTCTCTTCTATACAGCATCTTCCCTCTTTCTATGCCCCTTCAATAAACTGTATATCCTGTGCCCCTTCTCTCCTTTGTACATGATTCATTTCAGCTTCACACCCTCTCCATTTTCTGTCTCCACCCCCTCCCCTATGCTCTGGCATCTCTCTCCTCTCCTATCTCTCCCTCCCCCTCCATGCTCTGGTACCTCCTCTCCTTTCTTTCCCTCTGGTCTGGCATTTGTCTCCTTAGTTTCCCTTCCCTCCCCCATGCCCTGGCATCTCTCTTCTCTCCTTCCATCTCCCCCCTCTCCCTCCATTATCTGACATCTCCTCTTCTTCCTTTCTCTCCCTCCCTCCTTCCTTCCTTTCACCTGATCTGGCATCTGTCTCCTTCCCTCCCCTCCATGCCCTGGTATCTCTCCCTCCCCCTCCATGGTTGGTATCTCCTTTCCTTTCCCTCCCTCCCAAGGACTTGGCATCTCTCATTCCTCTTCTCTCCCTTCACTGGTCTTCCTTCTCCTCTTTCCCTCTCTCTCCCTAATTGGGTGCAGCAGCAACATTTCTCGTCCCTTCCCCCCATGGACTTGGCATCTATTGTTCCTCTCATCTCTCTTCCCTGGTCTTCCTTCTCCCTCTTTCCCTCTCTCTCCCCAATTGGTTGCAGCAGCAGCATTTCTCTTCCCTCCCCCCCTTGTCTCTCACTGCCGTCAGTAGCACAGCATTCACAACTTGCTGCTCCTGCTTGCTTCGGGCCTTCCTCACTGCTGGGTCCCACTTACTTTCTGTTTCCATGAAGGCAGCACCCGGCAACAAGGAAGGCCTGAAGCAAGCAGGAGCAACAAGTTGTATGCTTCCCTCCCTCTATGTCCTCTTCCCTCCCTCCCTGTCCTATCTCCAACCGTAGCCAGAAAGTAATGTAATGTAATGTAATGTAATTTATTTCTTATATACCGCTACATCCGTTAGGTTCTAAGCGGTTTGAAGAAAATATACATTAAGATTATAAATGAGAAGTAAGAAGGTACTTAAAAAATTCCCTTACTGTCCCGAAGGCTCACAATCTAACTAAAGTACCTGGAAATTAATAAAGAAGAGAAAATAAAGATGGTTGAAAAAAGAAAAATTCTATGTGAACTTATAGGATGGAAATTAAACTGACAGTGAAGAACTGTATGAAAAATACATATGGAATGCAGTTAGAGAGGGTAGGTTACAATCTATTTATGGTATTTGTTTAATTGGAAGGTGTTAAGGTGGGTAATTTGGGGGAAGGTTATCTGAAGGTAGGTGAATCTTCTGGAGGTAAAAGAGGAGGGGTTAAGATATTTGGATGAATTTTTTGAAAAGCAGGGTTTTGATTTCTTTTCTGAATGTTTTGAGGTTGTCTGATATTGTCACTTATGCTCCAGGGTTCTAAGACTGTGCTTGTCCGTTTCGCTTCTCCTCCCTCCCCCCTCATGATGCAACTTCGGGTTTTGGAGAAGGGTTGGGAAGCCGGCAAGCACAGTGTTAGAGCCCCAGAGCATGGGTGAAGTTGCTTGCAGGCTACGGCAGGAGATAGGGCAGCTGCCCTGTTTGCTTCCCCCTAATGTCGGGTGATTTTATGGGAGGCCACGGCCCCTGTGGCCCCCCTGTTCCAACACCTATGATATAGCGGAATTAGAAAAGGTACAGAGAACAGCGATGAAAATAAAAAAAGAGATGGGATGACTTTCCTATGAAGAGAGGCTAAAGTGGCTAGGTATCTTTAGCTTGGAGAAGAGATGGCTCAGGTGGATATGAAAGAAGTCAATAAATAATGAATGGAGTGGAAAGGGTAGATGTGAATCACTTGTTCACTCTTTCCAAAAGTACTAGAACTAGGGGGCATGCGATGAAGCTACTAAGTAGTAGATTTAAAACAAACCGAAGAAAATATTTCTTCACAAGTGTAATTAAATTCTGGAATTTGTTACCGGAGAATGTGGTGGAGTTAGTTAACTTAGCAGGGTTTAAAAAAGGTTTGGATAATTTCCTAAAAGAGAAATCCATAGGCCATTATTGAGATGGCTTGGGGAAATCCACTGCTTATTTCTAGGATTAGCAGCATCAAATCGGTTATACTACTTGGCATCTAGCTGGGTACTTGGGACCTGGATAGGGCACTGATGGAAACAGGATACTAGGCTTGATGGACCTTCAGACTGTCCTAGTATTGTATTTTTACTGAAATGTTTCAGTTCCTTTGTTGTGAACTGCCTAGAACTGTTGGTGGGGTGGCATACAAGAAAATAAATAATTATTATTAGTATGGCAATTCTTATGTTCATATATTCTTATGATCTTAACAAGACTTACTATCTCAAGGTTCCAGGCTTCTCTCCATTGTTAGCAGGCACAGGCTGTTCCTTCCTGCCTGCTGTGAGCTCAGGCAGTTCTGTTCATCCCCCTTCCACTCCTAGCCAAACAGTTTTATGCCAGAGTTTGGAAGATTCTGGAACGGCTCCACCCAGGAACCTCCCCTGGCTAACTCAGGCTTCCTCTGAGGTTAATGGAAGGCTCTGTCTTTCCCTTCCTCCCAAAGATATAGCGCATAGGCAGTATTGTGAAACTTATTTAGAGGTTAAGGCAAATAATTGTGCGGAGAGGTGACCAGTGTTCTACTGTTGCTACAAAAAGCACTGGAAAGACATGTGAAGGCAGGAGTGTAATGTAATGTAATGTAATTTATTTCTTATATACCGCTACATCCGTTAGGTTCTAAGCGGTTTACAGAAAATATACATTAAGATTAGAAATAAGAAAGGTACTTGAAAAATTCCCTTACTGTCCCGAAGGCTCACAATCTAACTAAAGTACCTGGAGGGTAATAGAGAAGTGAAAAGTAGAGTTAGAGGAAAAATAAAAATAAAATAAACATTTTAACAAGATAGCATTGATCTAAATACTTTGGAAGGTAGAAGAGAGGAGAGAAAGGAATAGAAGCAGAAGGGGGAGCCGTTGAACAGTAGAATTCTGGAGAAATTTAAATGATAGAAATAGAACAAAACAAAGACAAAAGGCAAAACAATAGATAAGATTAAAGATAAATCATAAGCTGGAAAGAAAAATAAAATAAAACTTTGTCTTCAATCCACGGTTTCAGCGTCAGTGATGAAGTGGAGCAAGTAAGTTTAGGAGGAGTGATTGACGTTTCCAGAAAGGGCTTCTTCAGGGAAGAGACTTGGCAGACAGTCCCAGGATGCCTATGTCTCCTCCCCTGCGATGTTCTCCAAGAGTGCTGCTTGGAGTTGCCTGCTGGCAAAGATGAGTGGACTTAGGTCCCTGTTGAAGAGCTGCCTGAACTCTAACAAAGCCTATGGGGCAAAACGGATAGGTACAGTTTTCCCCCCCCCTTAGAGTATAAGATTAAGCACAGAAATCTATAAAGTGCCTAAGAGAAGCCATAAGAATGAACAGTTAATAGGATAAAAAAAACCATAGTGCGAGTCTGATTTTGAAAACATGAAGAGATATATGACACAATGTAATAACGAGAAGACATTATACATACCAATGGTTTGCAAACTCACATATAAAGAATTGGACTGAAAACAGTCTATTGTCTTTAAACTATATAAAAAAGACATCGTATTCAAACATGAAGAAACCATAAGACAAACACATAGAATAATGTAGTTAAAATAACAGAATAAAATGACTTATTTCTAAGACAGCAGGACAATCATAGCTATCAAATTACTAGACAAATCATTTCATGTTGAAATTTTAAAGTTAAATAATATGAGATATGTAAAGCATGGTCACGATGAAATACAATGCACCCATAAAATGAATGAAACAAAGATGTGTGTGTATATATATATAGTGAGAGAGAGGCGGGGTCGAGACCCACCAGAGGGGAAAGCCCATAGCCTCGCCATGTGTGCACTGTCCTGCTCTCCATAGTGTACCATTGGGATTATGTAGCCTTCCAACATAATCTCTGAGCCTTTTGCACTTGCCAAAACAAAAAGGTTTATTTTCTTTCACACTTTTCCCATAAAAGTAAACTGGCACAAGAATACACCTCTTCACCATTCAAATGGCTATTCCCATTAAACAGTTTATGATAGGATTTTAATATCCCAAAACTGCAGTGTTTTATTTCTCAGCAAAACAAGGGGGAAAAAAACCTGTACCTATCCGTTCTGCCCCATAGGCTGCTGCTTTGTTAGAGTTCAGGCAGCTCTTCAACAGGGACCTAAGTCCACTCATCTTTGCTAGCAGGCAACTCCAGGCAGCACTCCTGCCTTCACATGTCTTTCCAGTGCTTTTTGTAGCAACAGTAGAACACTGGTCACATCTCTGCACAATTATTTGCCTTAATTTCTAAATAAGTTTCACAATACTGCTCTGACTCTCTATAGCTAGGGCCAGTATGTGGGGAACACTAACCCTCCTTATAAAGATCCCATGACCTTGTTCCCACCCGTGCAAATGTTCATTAGCTTAAGGCAAGGACAAGCTTTGGGCTTTTAAGCACCTTCTATTCTCCCAGCTTTTAAACATGGCACTTAACTTCAGCTGTGCTGGGATCTCGTACATACTTCCCCCAAAGCTCAACATATTTTAAGTTCAGACATTTACCCAGATTGAAATTCTTATTCCTTAATTAACCAGGATCATATTTTCTTTTTAAACTACATCAGAGAGAGCGGAGGGGGGGGGGGGGGGGGGGGGGGGGGGGGGGGGGGGAGGGCGGAGAGGAGGACAGGTGCTTGTGCCCCCACCAAGACAGCACCCAGAGCAGACTGCCCTCCCGCCCCCCCCCTTATTATGCCAATCCTCAGTACAGATCCCTGTGGCACTCCACTGTTCACCATCTCTGTTTTTTGTCCAATAACCAATTCACAATCGAACATGACTCTTTCATTTTTCTCAGGAGTCTCTCATGAGGAACTTTGTCAAAAGCTTTCTGTCGTCCTGCAGTAGTTTTTGGGATTGGCGCATGCTTCCCTCAAGCTAAAAAATAGATTTTATTTTTTTTTTACCGCTGGTGGCAAAAAGTAGGTATGTACTGCACTGATAAATTAATGCAGCTACTTTGCTGTGTGAACCGATTAGCGTGTGGTTAGCGCATGAGCCCTTAACCATCTAGAAAATATGTGTCAGTAAGTGTTCATGCGCTAATGGCCTTGTGCAAATGGGGAATTTGTAGGTGGCCATTAATAGGGATAATGGAAAAAGGGCCCATTTTATTGTGGTGCTGAAAGTGGACTCAGCATGTGGGAAAGACCTGCGCTGGGAATAGCGCTGGTCTTTTTTTTTTTTAGCATAGCTTAGTAAAAGGGCTCCATATTGAGGTTTTTTTGAAATTAAGCTTCAAGTTTTATTAGGATTTTATATACCGCCTATCAAGGTTATCTAAGCGGTTTACAATCAGGTACTCAAGCATTTTCCCTGTCTGTCCCGGTGGGCTCACAATCTATCTAATGCACCTGGGGCAACGGGAGGATTAAGTGACTTGCCCAGGGTCACAAGGAGCAGTGCGGGGTTTGAACCCACAACCCCAGGGTGCTGAGGCTGTAGCTTCAACCACTTCGCCACACACTTCTTTTACTATTTTAATGTTGATTTATTTCTATTGATATGCCTCTGTGTACTTGGGTGTCATCACGTGTAACCCGTATGCTTGTGTGTTTAGCTGCAATTGTGTATGGGGGAGCGGGTGGGACAAATCCGTTCTGCTTCCCCTCAGCAGGCTGTGGCTCTGAGAGATGTCAGACTAAGCCCTCCGCTTCACTGTTACATAACCAACCTCATCTCTCTCATTTCCTATTGTTTTCAGTCCCAGAGGGAGGGGAGCATGACTAATTACAGGATAGAGGTACACAAGACAGGGAGAGAGCGGCTGAGCATGCAAACACAGCCTGTGCTCGACAAGAACAGCTGAAGAGCTACAGACCTCGAGAGGTGTGTTTGAATGGAGGCAATGTAAGAGGATTTGCAATTAAACTTCTTGGTAATCTCTGATGGCAGTTACACTGCAGCAGATACCTGGGTCAGAATGGGTAAGAGTAAAATCACATAGAAACATAGAAAAATTACGGCAGATAAGGGCCATAGCCCATCAAGTCTGCCCACTCCATAGACCCACCCCCTAAGTCTGCTCCAGAGACCCCGCTCCAGATGACCCATCCTTAACTCCACCCTCTCAGGGATCCCACATGGGCATCCCATTTACCCTTAAAATCTGGCACGCTGTTGGCCTCGATCACTTGTATCGGAAGCTTGTTCCAATGATCAACCACTCTTTCGGTGAAGAAATACTTTCTGGTGTCGCCATGAAATTTCCCGCCCCTGAGTTTAAGCGGATGCCCTCTTGTGGCTGAGGGTCCTTGGAGAAGGAAAATATCTTCTTCCACCTCGATATGTCTGGTGATATATTTGAACGTCTCAATCATGTCTCCCCTCTCCCTACGTTCCTCGAGAGAGTAGAGCCGCAATTTGTTCAGCCTCTCTTCATATGAGAGATCCTTGAGCCCCGAGACCATCCTGGTGGCCATTCGCTGAACCGACTCTGCTCTTAGCACATCTTTACGGTAATGTGGCCTCCAGAATTTCACGCAGTATTCCAGATGTGGTCTCACCATGGTTCTGTATAATGGCATGATGACCTCAGGCTTCCGGCTGACGAAACTTCTGCAGATGCAACCTAACATTTGTCTTGCCTTACATGAAGCCTTCTCCACTTGATTGGCAGCTTTCATATCACAGCCCCTAGTTTCCTGTAGCAGCATAGACTCGCTGGTAAATTCTATGTCAAGAGTTAGAAAATATGCTGTAGCAAAGTTTCTGAAATTCAGTGAGGCAAAGGGCTCCTTTTACAAAGGTGGCGGTTTTAGCACGTGCTTAGCGTGCTCTACAATGCCGCGTGCGCTAGCCGCTACCGCCTCCTTGTAAGCAGGCGGTAATTTTTCAGCTAGCGCGCGCTAATCCAGTGCATGCGCTAAAAACGCTAGCGCACCTTTTTAAAAGGAGCCCAAAGTGTTACATTTGAAAGCTGATCAAAAAATGTATTAAGTTAGTCCAATAAAAAAGGTATCATTTTCTTTTCTGCTGAAATTCAGTGAAATTCCTGTGGCACATTCTGCATAATTGCAAATCATTTTGCATGTTTAAAGAATTAAATAATGCAGACTTATTTTATACAATAAAAATAATTTCTACGCATAACATTCTGTTTGTACGAGCAATTTATTTTGCTCCTCTGTACATAGGAATCAAATTTCCAAAATGATTGGAGACGTTGACTCAACATAACTGATCCTGACTGGAAAAAGCACGATGGATTGTGGGATCAACTTGCATGCCATATTTAAATATAGAAACTAAAACAACAAAAAGTAGAACAAGAGTCCCTGGATGTGACAGGAGTTGTCAAATCTAAAAGTTTATGATTAAGATTTTTTTACATTTTAAACACAATAAGCAGCACTGATGTTCAGTGGCGTTCCTAGGGGGGGGGCGGGGGGGGCGGGCCGCCCCGGGTACCAGCCCTAAGGGGGTGTTCCCGGCCTTGCCGTTCAGTCCCCCGCCACCCCCGAAGGACCGTTCGCCCCCCTGGCCTCCCCGCACCACCTATGAACAGCCGCAGCAGGATCGCGAAGTCAGCGTCAGCGATCCCTGCGCTGCTTCCTGCGCTGCGATCCCGCCCCTCCCCTGACGTCAGAGGAGGGGCGGGACCGTGGCGCAGGAAGCAGCGCAGGGATCGCTGACGCTGACTTCGCGATCCTGCTGCGGCTGTTCATAGGTGGTGCGGGGAGGCCAGGGGGGCGAACGGTCCTTCGGGGTGGGGCGGGCGGGCAGGCAAGCAGGCTTTCAAGGGGGAGGGGGTGACAGGCAGGCAGGCAGGCATCCTTCAAGGGGGGACAGGCCTTCGGGGGGGGGGTGCAGACCTTCAAAAAAAAAAAAAAATTTTTTTTACATGGGGGGGGGGGGGGGGGGGGGGTGTCAAAAAATGATGCGCCCCGGGTGCCACATACCCTAGGTACGCCACTGCTGATGTTCAAACATTTTCACAATATTTAAATATAGAGCAAGCAGGAAATGCACATTTTCGGAAGTCTCATGTGGCCAAAAGAAGAGCTAGAGAAGCACTGAAGCACTGACAGTCTCGCCCTCACTCTTTTCCCCACACTATATCAACAACGCACACTCTCTGTCCCTTCCCGTCCAGCCTGGCTAGGGTTACCAGATGTCTGGGAAAACCTGGACCTGTCCTCTTTTAGAAGACTGTCCGGGGTCCTGGACAGATTTTCCAAAACCCGGCAGTTTGTCCAAGTTTTGGAAAGCCTCAAGCTCCAGCTGCATCAGGAGAGCCTTCAATAAGCATGCACGGATGACATCGTACACATCTGCGCATGCTGGAGGCCCTCTGGATGCAGCCGGAGGTCATGAAAAAAAGAGATGTGGCTTTTGGGAGGGGGGCCAGGGCTAGAGGCAGAATGGGGCAGGGCTAGAGGCAGAATGGATCGAGTTGAATGTAGAATGGGTAGGGTCATGTGAACGGGTTTCTACTTTTTCAAATATGGTAATCCTAAGCCTGGTTCATCTATACCACCTACTACACTCTTCCTTTCCCACCAGTCCTCAACAGACTCTCTTTCCTTCCCAGACCATCTGCATCACCCACTTTCTCTTCTCCCAGTCTACTTACGCTTTTTTACCCTATTTTCCCCTTGCTTATGATTGGTGGTATGGTGCTTAATATCCCCTACCTGTTCCATTCAAAATGGTTGCCGCTACTTCCAGTGGCAGTCATGCAGAAACCATTTTGACACAATAGTCAATGTGGACAGAAGGGACTGCAGATTGCTCCTACCCCTACTAGTCACCAAGGACACAGTAGGCCCAGAAAGAGGGCTGCTGCCAATGGGTGGGTCCGAGAAAGGGGCTTTTTCTGGTCCGGGGGGGAGGAGGGATGGAGTGGGTTTCAGTTTCAGCCAGTAATGAACTGGCATTTTCAGCTTAAAAATGGACACAAGGCCGAACACAAATCCTGGCCTAGTTTCAGCACAGAAACCAAAACCAAAACTGAAATTTGGTTAGCCTCTAAGTCACACTCCAAAACCTGGTTCTGAGTAGGGTTACCAGATTTTACTATAGTACAAGGTTGACAGCGCGCCGAAAAAAAGCACTATTTTAAAGGGCTCCGATGGGGGGTGATGGGGGGAACCCCCCCACTTTACTTAACAGACATTGCGCTGGCGTTGTGGGAGGTTTGGGGGGTTGTAACCCACCACATTATACTTAAAACTGAACTTTTTCCCTAAAAAACAGGCAAAAAGTTCGGTTTCAAGTATAATGAGGGGGGTTACAACCCCCCAAACCCCCCACAACACCAGCGCGATGTCTGTTAAGTAAAGTAGGGGGGTTCCTCACCAACACCCCCCGTCGGAACCCTTTAAAATAGTGCTTTTCTTCGGCGCGCCGTCAACCTTGCGCTCAGTTGTCTGCACTCAGTTGTTGGCGCGCCGTTGTCTCGCGTGATTTTGTCTATGAACCATGCCATGATGTTCAGTTCTTGGACCTGTTCAGTTTTAACATTTTTGTAAGTGATATTGCTGAAGGGCTATGTGGTAGGGTTTGCCTCTTTGTGGATAATACCATCATCTGCAATAGGGTAGACACCCCTGATGGCGTGAATAACATGAGGAAGGGCCTAGGGAAGCTTGAAAAGTGTTCCAGAATTTGGCAGCTAAGTTTTAATGCTAAAACTTGAGAGAATGGTACAGTTTAGAGCAGTGGTCTCAAACTCAAAGCCTTTGCAGGGCCACATTTTGGATTTGTAGGTACGTGGGGGGCCTCAGAAAAAAAAAATAGTTAATGCTTTATTAAAGAAATGACAATTTTGCATGAGGTAAAACTCTTTATAGTTTATAAATCTTTGCTTTTGGCTAAGTCTTAATAATAATATTTTAATTTATAGCTAAAGGGACATATGATCAAGAAACTGTTTTATTTTATTTTTGTGATTATGATAAACATACTGAGGGCCTCAAAATAGTACCTGGCGGGTCGCGATTTTGAGACCACTGGTTTAGGGGGTGAAGAATCTCTATTCACAAAAGAGGAGCAGGACTTGGGTATGATCATGTGTGATAATCTTAAAGTGGCCAAACAGGTTGAAAAGGCAACTTCTAAAAGTTGGATGGATGCTTGGGTGCACAGAGAGAGGAATGACCAGTAGGAAAAAGAAGGTATGCCCCTGTATAAGACTAGTATTGTGTACAATTCTGGAGGCTGCACCTTCGAAAGATATAAAAAGGATGGAGTTGGTACAGAGGAAGGCTACTGAAATGATTGGTGGTCTTTGACATAAAGCTTATGGAGACTGACTTAAAGATCTCAGTATGTATATTTTGGAGCAAAAGTAGGAGAGGAGAGATATGATAGAGATGTTTAAATAACTACTTGGCATAAATGCACAAAAAGTGAGTCTCTGGAATATGGAGGCATAGGATGAAGCTGAAAGGGGATAGACTCAGAAGTAATCTCAGAAAATACTCATACTATTTCATGGAATGGATGGTGAATATGTGGAACAGCCTCTCAATGGAGTTGGTGGAGACAAAAAGTATATTTGAATTCAAGAAAGCTTGGGACAAGTACATTAGATCTTTATGGGAGAGGATGGCATGGATAGGCTAACTAGACAGAAAAACGCAGGCAACTATGGTGTCTGTTTCTAAGAAACCCATATACATAGTTTAGGGTTACCATATGGCTCCTGAAAAAGGAGGACAGATTGAGACATCCGGGTTTTACTTCCATTACATTCAACGGAAGTAAAACCTGGATATCTGAATCCATCTTCTTTTTTTCTGGAGTCATATGATATGGTAGCCCTAGTGCAGGGGTGTCAAAGTCCCTCCCCGAGGGCCACAATCCTGTCAGGTTTTTAGGATTTCCCCAATGAATATGCATGAGATCTATTAGCATACAATGAAAGCAGTGCATGCAAATAGATCTCATGGATATTCATTGGGGAAAACCTGACTGGATGCTGTAAGTCCCAAAATGCACCAGGATGGGGGTAGTCAGCAATCCACGACTGGCTAAAATTTCCAGCCTGGAACTGGGTAACTTGACATCTCTGGGTATTCCTCTATCACTTGACCACAGATTTTCTGCATAAAGCAGGTGCCGAAAAGGAGTAATTTCTAAGAGATTTCTTTTTTCAGATCTCAGCATCACATACTGTCACAATTCTCTCCTGCTCCCCCACATCCTTCCAAAAATACTGTAATTACCTGCTTGGTGATCACAGATCTGCAGGATAAGGTCTGAATACCAGCTGTTGCCCACCCTGATCCAGCCCAGACAGAACAGAAATCTTTACCAAATGTAAACAGTTTTCCAACCTTTATATCTGTAGTTTGATTTCTGTTTTCTATCGCTGATGGTTTTTGGTCTCTGAAATTTCCTCTACCTTCACAATCTTTTTCTTTTATGAATTATTTTCCTGTTTTCTTCTCATTTGTCTCTTTTCTCCAGGTGTGTATCTCTCTTCATAGCCTGTTTCTCCACAGTTTATCTCCTTTCACGTTATTCCAGTCTTTTCCTCCTGCCTCTTCTTCCTCTTCTCACATTGACATCTCTTCTGTCCATGTAGCCCTCCTTTCCTCTCACAGTCTTTCTCTAATCCCCCTCTTTTTCCAGTCTCACAGCTCCTTTCTCTCTTGCAACTTGTGCCCCCCATCCAGCCCTTCTGCCTACTCTTTTTTTTATTTCTCCCTCCTCCTAGTTCCTTCCCCCATCATAGACAATCTCCTCTTGCCCCATATTTCCAATCCCAGCCTCATCTACATTACCCAGCCTCTTTCCCCTATACAGTTCTCTGTCTCTTCAAGCTCTTCATAACAGTATTCTGTCTCCTAAGTCAGGGATTCCCAACCACTGGGCCATAGGCAGTGCAAAACTGGGCTGCACAGAAAATTTTATTTTATTTACATTACAGGCAGTCCCCGGGTTCTGGCCAGCTCCCTCCTCCTAGCTGCACTTCTCTTCACAAAGCCGTGAGCAGCGGCTCCTACACGATGCCCACAGCTGACCGAGAAGCCTTCCCTCTAGGCTTCTGGGCCAGCTGCAGGCCGTGTGTAGGAACCGTGGCTGGGGCTTTGTGAAGAGACATGCAGCTTGGAGGAGGGAACCGGCTAGACCAGGTAAACACCTGGGGGAGGGAGTCACGAACTTGGGACACAGAATGGAGGGAGGGGTATATTGGGACATGAGATAGAAAACACAGAAGGAAGGGAGCATAAACTTTGGACAAAGGATGGAAAGAAGGAAGGAGACATGAACTTGGGACACAGAATGGAGGGAGGGGAGCATGAACTTGGGAGGGAATAGAAAGGGAGAATTGTTGGGCAAGGGTGTCTGAGTGAGAGGGAAAGAGGAGAATTGTTGGGCATAGGGGGAGAGAAAGAATTATTGGACATGGTAGTGGGAGAGGAGTGAGGTAAAGATTCATGGGGAAGAGAGAGGGAGAAATGTTGGATGTGGTGGAGAGGAAACTGTAGGACGGATGGAAAGGGATGAAAGAGGTGCTTCAAGGAGGTAGAGAAGGTAGAAAGAATATAGGATCAAACTTTGGGAGGGAAAAAAATTGTTCAGAGGGAAGGCTTTCGTGTTAGCTACGGGTAGTGTGGTGAGAGGAATGTTGCACATGGTGGTGGAGGCAATGGAGGGAGGTACATTAGATAGATTTTGAGCCCACCAGGACAAGACAGGGAAAAATGCTTGAGTACCTGAATAAATTCATGTAAACCATTCTGAGCTCCCCTGGGAGAATGGTATAGAAAACTGAATAAAAAATAAATGTGGCATTTTAATGGAAAGAGGTGATACACAAGGAGAAATGTTGGGTATGGGCTGGTGGTTAGGGGTGAAAGATGCTGCACACAGTCCAGGTGATGAGAGAGGAAGAAATGTTGGATGTGGCAGTACAGGTGGTGGGAGAGATGCACCCTGGGAGGGGATAGTGTGCTTTGTGTAGTTTAATTTTGTGTTTACTATAATGTATTACTAAGATTATATTGTGTGTACAATACGGGGAAGATTATATATTATGCACTTTATTGATTATCTGCTTGATTCCGCCCCCCCGCCTCCTCCCCTGGTCCGTGAAACATAAGAACATGAGAATTACGACTGCTGGGTCAGACTAATGGTCCATCGTGCCCAGAAGTCCGCTCACGCGGCGGCCCTCTGGTCAAAGACCAGCGCCCTAACTGAGATTAGCCCTACCTGCGTATGTTCCAGTTCAGCAGGAACTTGTCTAACTTTGTCTTGAATCCCTGGAGGGTGTTCTCCTCTATGATAGACTCCGGAAGAGCGTTCCAGTTTTCTACCACTCTCTGGGTGAAGAAGAACTTCCTTATGTTCGTATGGAATCTAACACTTTCAATTTTAGAAAGTGCTCTCTCATTCTTCCTACCTTGGAGAGGGTGAACAACCTGTCCTTATCTACCAAGTCTATTCCCTTCAGTACCTTGAATGTTTCGATCATGTCCCCTCTCAATCTCCTCTGTTTGAGGAAGAAGAGGCCCAGTTTCTCTAATCTTTTGCTGTACGGCAACTCCTCCAGCCCTTTAACGATCTTAGTTGCTCTTCTCTGGACCCTTTTGAGTAGTACCATGTCCTTCATGTACGTAGACCAGTGCTGGACGCAGTACTCCAGGTGAGGGCGCATCATAGCCCGGTACAGTGGCATGATAACCTTTTCCGATCTGTTCGTGATCCCCTTCTTTATCATTCCTAGTATTCTGTTCGCCCTTATCGCTGCCGCCGCACATTGCGTGGACGGCTTCATCGACGTGTCGATCATAACTCCCAAGTCTCTTTCCTGGGAGGTCTCTCCAAGTACTGCCCCGGACATCCTGTATTCGTGCATGAGATTTTTGTTACCTACATGCATCACTTTACATTTATCCACGTTGAACCTCATCTGTCATGTTGATGCCCATTCCTCGAGCCTGATTATGTCACATTGGAAGGAAGGAAGGAACACAAGAAACACCAAAAAGAATGTCACCGAGTGGTTAGGAGAGCAAAAAGAGAATACGAAGAGAGGCTGGCAGGGGAAGCAAGAAATTTCAAAACGTTCTTCAGATATGTTAAAGGGAAGCAACCGGTGAGGGAGGAAGTAGGACCGTTGGATGATGGTGACAGAAAGGGAGTGGTGAAGGAGGAAAAAGAGGTAGCTGACAGGTTAAACAAGTTTTTCTCATCAGTCTTCACAAGTGAGGACACATCCAATGTACCAGAACCCAAAGAGATCATAAGTGGAGACCAAGAAGAAAAACTGTCGTAAATAGAGGTTAGCCATGAGGATGTCCTCCAACAGATAGATAGATTGAAAAGCGACAAATCACCAGGCCAGGATGGAATCCACCCAAGGGTATTAAAAGAACTAAGAAACGAAATAGCGGAAACACTCCGACAAATTTGCAACCTATCCTTGAACACTGGGGAGATCCCAGAGGACTGGAAAATAGCAAATGTTACACTTATCTTTAAAAAGGATCAAGGGGTGACCCGGGGAACTACAGGCCGGTAAGCTTGACTTCAGTTCCGGGCAAGATGGTAGAAGCACTGATAATAGACTATCCTTCCCTTCTATAAAAGGTATACCCCATGCAGGAAAACTAGGGACATCCCTCCCCTTTAGAATCACTGAGCTCTGGAACAACCTCACCTCCCCACTCCGAATCTCAAGCTCCCTCCAACTTTTCCGTAAACATCTGAAAACTTGGCTATTCTCAAAAATGTAACACTTCTTCCTTCTCTGGCATCTTACACCCATCTAACCTTCTTTACACTTTAATCCTTTAACCCTCCATTGGAGTTCCTTTCCATCACAACTTCTGTAAACCGTGCCGAGCTCTACGATTGCGGAGATGGTGTGGTATATAAACCTAAGGTTTAGTTTAGTTTAGTTTAGTTTAAAAGACAGCATCTGTGAGCACATAGAAAAAAATGGACAAATGAAAGCGAGTCAGCATGGCTTCTGCAAGGGAAGATCGTGCCAAACGAACTTACTGCACTTCTTTGAAGGGATAAACAGCCAGATGGACAAAGGGGAGCCCATAGACATCATTTATCTCGACTTCCAAAAAGCCTTTGACAAGGTACCCCAAGAGCGGCTACTTAGGAAGCTGTGGAACCAAGGGGTGGAAGGGGACGTATACAGATGGATTAAACACTGGTTGGCAGGCAGAAAGCAAAGGGTTGGAGTGAAGGGCCACTACTCGGACTGGAGGAGGGTCACGAGCGGTGTTCCGCAGGTGTCGGTGCTCGTACCGCTGCTGTTCAATTTATTTATAAATGACCTAGAAACAGGGACGAAGTATGAAGTTATAACATTTGCGGATGACACTAAACTCTGTAGCAGGGTTAGAACCGCGGAGGAGTTTGAAGACCTACAAAGGGACCTAAACAAACTGGAGGAGTGGGCAAATAAATGGCAAATGAACTTTAATATAGAGAAATGCAAGGTCATGCATATAGGGAAAAAGAACCCGATGTTCAGCTACAAAATGGGAGGATTAGTACTAGGGGAAAGTAACATTGAAAAAGACTTGGGTGTGCTGGTAGATACAATAATGAAGTCAACGGCACAATGCGCAGCAGCCTCAAAGAAAGGAAACAGAATGTTGGGTATTATTAAGAAGGGTATTACAACCAGGACGAATGAAGTCATCATGCCGCTGTATCGTGCGATGGTGCACCCGCATCTGGAGTACTGTGTCCAATATTGGTCACCGTACCTTAAAAAGGACATGGCGGTACTTGAGAGGGTTCAGAGAAGAGCGACAAAAATGATAAAAGGAAAATCTTTCATACGCAGACAGGTTAGAAAGGCTGGGGCTCTTCTCCCTGGAAAAGTGGAGACTCAGAGGAGACATGATAGAGATCATGAAAGGCCCTTTTTTAGCTCAAAAATCTCGGTTTATATTCGAGTACTTTTCTAAATAAGAAGAAAGGGAGTTAAAAAAAAAACCCTGAGATGTGTTTGCTCCTTCTGACAATATAGGTATCAAAAGTGAGTTGTCACAAATAGAGGTTGAAAATTATCCTCTGTAAACATTTGTGCAACACTGAGATTTTTTTCTCCCTTTTAGATAGGAGTTTTTGACTTTTTTTGTTTTCTTTGTTTGGATGGTTTGTTAGGTAGTATCAATATATTGTACCTTCTCCATAGAAGAATGTTCTCTTGCCAATTTGACTCCTGAAAAAAATCTCTTTTTTTTCAACATTTTAAGCTATATTTTTTTTAAACAAGTTTAGGTACTTATGGATTCCTGAATATCTCAAAACTTTCTTTTAATTATTTTTTTTCACAAGATTTTGAATGAACTTCTGATGTGTGGTTTTTACATGTGGATTTTTCCATTGTGTTTATTAATTGTTTTTACTTTTTTCACACATTGTTTTACTTTCATTTGGGTTCTAATTATGGTTTTTAAGGGCTGCATCACTTTTTATTGAGCTTTTGGTGTTTTATCTCTTATATATCATCATTATTCTTCATGACATCAGGCTTCCTCCATATAAACTTGGTTGCTTGCACAAGCTTGCCTGTTGGCCAGTTACTATTGACCCAGGACAGTGTGAGTATACATTGTTTTAGAGTTTCATAATGTAGATCTGTTTTATCGCTTGTAGCTTCAACTTAATTTTTATCTCTGTTTCCTCCTCTAGAATATTTTGGCTTTTTAGTGATGCATCCTTTTACTTTCTTTCTTTTAATGGTTTTCCAGCATTGGAGTTAGCTGTTCTTCTCACACCAGCTGGTTGCAATTGCTCCTGGAAGCTATTCCTTATCCCAGCTAGGTAAGCCATCCTTTCATAGGTTTGGATATGTTTAGATGTGTTTTTACTAGATATTTTTTAACTAAATTACTATTGTGATTAAATTTGTACATATATTTATCACAGCTACATACCCTTGAGGCAGCCTTGATTGGTGAAATGTGTTGGCCACATTTCCTAGGAGCATCTTGAATAAATCTGACTTTAATCTCTGTATTGTCTGCCGATCTTCTTTTGTTCTAAAATGGGTTTTTAACAGATTCATAACAAAAACTCTGGCTTATAATGAAGTTAGGATATTCTATGCTGTGTTAGTAATACAACTTTACATAGGAGGAAAAAGACCTCAAAGACCCAATGGCAGGAAATTATTATCAATCAACCTGCCCGTGTATTAGGGCCAAGTTCTCATTTATTGGTCAAAAAAAAAATCTCCTTCAAACAATACTACTTTTTAATTATTTGTTATTTTCATCTTTTATTGAATTAATTCAATTTTGAATTTGCACTTAACTTTCTAATATTTCTTAAAGCCCAACCATCCATTTCACCACATAAGGCTTCTTCAGGGATTCCATTTAGTAAAGTGTGAAAATCTTACTTCAAATGGTACGGCCCAGTCACCCAATCTTTTTGGAAGAGGGCATGTGCATATATGAGAAGGATACTGGAACAATCATTGCCTTTTTCTCCTGAGACTCTGCTACTAGGTCTATCAGGATCTTATGGGATTGCAGGAAAGGGATCAAAAATCTGGGTGCGAAAGCTGAGTTTACTGGAACAGTAAACTATACTGAAGGTTTGGACGAACCACACAGCCTCCCTCATATTGAATGTGGAGGACAAGTGTTCATGAATTGATGGGTTGGGAAGCCCAGAATGCTAGGGTCACCTATTAATGAATGAAAAACATCATGCTATTAGGGGAGCCTTACTTATAATCACTCTCCCACAAATCATGTAGTCAAGTTTTAAATGTGCTTTGAACAACTCCCAGTGGTCAGTTGGATTTTTTTTCCATCCAGACCATCTTTATAAGAAATTAAAGGGAAGGAGGGTTGGGGGGGAGGTAGGGTTATAGAGTAATATGTATGTTTCACGGTTAAGAACATAAGAATAGTCTTACTGGGTCAGACCAATGGTCCATCAAGCCCAGTAGCCCATTCTCACGGTGGCCAATCCAGGTCACTAGTACTTGGTCAAAACCCAAGGAGTAGCAAGCTAAGTGAACATAATGGTGGCATTTTTTTTGCTAAGAAAGAGAAGATATAATTTTCCATATGTTGAAGCATTCTAAGAACTTTAACCCTCTCTTTTAAAAAATTATTCTCAGAGTCTTAAAGTGTGATCATGGACTTATGAAGTTGTAATGACTGGAAGGTGAACTCTTTTTTAGGGAGGTTTAGCAACCTTCCCTTCAGAGTTTCATGTCTCTGAGCTTTTTTATATATTCATTTGGATCACACTTTATAGACTAGCTTTCATTGAAGCCAGTTTGTTGTTGTATTTAAAACTGATCCAGGGCAAGCAGTGGCTTCCCCCATGTCTTTCTCAATAGCAGACTATGAACTTTTCCTCCATGAACTTTTCCAAACCTTTCTTAAAACTAGCTACCCTTTCTGCTCTTACCACAATCTCTGGCAATGCGTTCCAGAGCTTAACTATTCTCTGAGTGAAAAAAATTCCTCCTATTGGTTTTAAAAGTATTTCTCTGTAACTTCATCGAGTGTCCCCTAGTCTTTGTAATTTTTGACAGAGTGAAAAATCGATCCTCTTGTACCGTTCTACTCCACTCAGGATTTTGTAGATTTCAATCATATCTTCCATCTTTTTTCCAAGCTGAAGAGCCCTAACCATTTTAGTCTTTCCTCATACGAGAGGAGTTCCATCCCCTTTATCATCTTGGTCACTCTTCTTTGAATCTTTTCTAGCGCCACTTTATCTTTCTTGAGATAAGGAGACCACAGTTGAATTCAATACTTCATATGAGGTCACACCATGGAGCGATACAGTGGCATTATAACATTCTTAGTTTTGTTAACCATCCTATTTTTTCCTAGCATCCTGTTTGCTGTTTTGGCACATTGTGCAGAAATTTCATCGTGTTGTCTTTGAGAGAATGAGAAGATCATAAGAGTCTAGGTCTCCCATCTTCATTTGTGCCTATGAATGATCTACTGGTTAGATATTTTTGCTCTCCAATAAACTAGGTTTCATATTTGCATTAGTTTGTTCTGCTTGGAGGCAATTGGGAATGTAATGTGTGTGGGGAGGATGGGGGAGAGAGTTTTGTAAGTTTGTACACAACAAAAAAACTGCTTTAACTCATTTGAATGTTTGAAAAATATTTTTATTGAAAAATTAATGACAGAGATTTAGAGATAAAACCAAGATTGACCAAAAAGGCTTGTCTCCCTCTTGAAGTAGAATAACTTGGCATTTCCTTTCATATGAAGAAAGGCTCTTCAGCTTCAAGAAGAGCTGGCTGAGGGGAGATATAATCGAGAGGTGTTAAAAGGGTAAAAGTGAATCAAATTTTTTACTCTCAAAAATTACAAAGACACGCAATGGAGTTACATGGAAATACTTTTAAAACAAATAGGAGGAAATATTTTTTCACCTAATGAATAGTTAAGCTGTGGAAATTGTTGCCAAAGGATGTGATAGCAGTGGTTGGTATATCTGGGTATAAAAAAAGGCTTGGACAAGTTTCTGGAGGAAAAGTCCATAATCTGCTATTGAGACAGATATGGGGGAAAACACTGCCTCGCCTTTGGATGAGTAGCATGGAACGTTGCTACTATTTGGGGTTTTGCCAGGTACTTGTGACCTAGATTGGCCACTGTTAGAAACGATCAATCTGAGTTAAATGTTTGTGGTTAACTGTAACCAGCTATATATTCACTGGTGCCAGCTTCATTGGTTAAATGTCTGAATATCACCTGCCAAGCAGTCAACCACACTTCAGTCTTAGATCACCCCTCATACCATCTGCTATTTCAAGACTGTCTGTTCTTCTCTGCCTTCTTTTTTTTCTATATTTCAACTGTTTGGCTGTGGGTTTGCTTTCAGATTTCTGATCTCTATAGTTACCTGTGAAGCCTAGTTATTTTGAGTCTGCTGTACATCTACTAAAGAAAAAAAAAAATATTTCTATCTCTGCCTTGCTTTCTTTAATCGCAAACAGGCCTTTTAAACTGTCTCCTGCCTTCCTGCACTGCAATTTGTTGGTGAACTGTTAAATTCTTGGCTAACTGTTGAAAATCTGATTATTCGTCTTTTCTTTATCATGAACGGGATAGCCATCCAGATGATTACCCATAACTGGAAGAACTTTGACTGTTTAAATTTTCCTTTCTGGTGGACAAATTTGTGCTCTAGCTTTAGATATGAAAGAATGAATGCCGATAGTTTGGGACATAGTAATGTATTTAAATTGGTTTGGGGCCCGTTGACTTCATTATAGTAGATTTTTGATTATGAGTCAGTTTTTGTTATTTTTGTGGGGGGGTTATTTTTTTTGTTTTATTTTGTCCTTTGAATAGTTACACTTGGGGAGGGTGGTTGGGAGGATATTATTAATTTTAATAGGGTATGAATATTGGGATGATTAATCAATTGGGAATATTGGGGGATGATTAATCAATAAAACACAGAAAATATGTAAATATCCCAATATTTACATATTTTCTGTGTTTTATTGATTAATCATTGGGGGTGGGGGATGGGAGAAAATGGGTGGTTATATACATGTGCTTTGTTGATCAATTAAATGTAATATATTTGTGTAATGCACTTTTGAAGTTTGAAAATCGAATAAAGAATTAAAATTAAAAAAAGAAGAAAATCTGATGTATTTTTCCCATTGAACAAGGTGCAGATAAAACCAAAATAAAACACAATAAAAACACATTAAAAGGTTGTGGTATAGACCCAACACGGGCCTTGTTGTGGTCGTAAAAGACCTTCTTCCAGGGTCTGGTACTACTATAAACCACAAATAAAAAATTGCAAAATGAGCAAAACAAGATACTGTGTAAATTAAGTGTAGCCGATCAAAGCAAATAAAGATCATCAGTTCAACAGCTTTTTGTTTCTGCTCTGCTGCCTTTTTGTGGAATCTCATTGGTGGACTTTTTGGTTGTTTCGTATTTTTCCCATTGGCATTTATAGATAGGAAATTTCTGTCCAGACAATATCTATAGGCACTGGACATGTAAAGTCCATGATTTTAAACCTGGTTTGTCACCCCTTCCACCCTTTTACAAAGTCGTGTTAGGCTTTGTTATCACCGACCATGGGGATATTAGCTCTGACACTCATAGAATTCCAAGTGTTGGAGCTAATACCGCACAGCTGGCGATAAAAAAAAAAAAGCCTAACATGGCTTTGTTAAAGGGAGAGGGGTTGTTAATTTATAGCAAGAGTTGGCATTTAAAACTGATGGGTTCAAGGGGCAAAATTGGATTTTATGGGGATGAGGGGTTGGTGCTTCATTCTGCTAGCCTCCTTCAGTATAATTTTAACAGTGGTGCTTTCCTAACCTATGGATCTGGAATGGCCAAGTTGTTGTCCCCTTTGACCCTGTCTAACCGTTTCCCAATCCCCATCATTACAAAGCCTCTCGCTGCACTTGCTTATCAAGCTCACATATGCTCAGCAATAATGGCAACGAAAAATAAACCACAGACACTTTATTGATGGTAATAATCAGGCCGCAGCTTTGTTTATTGGGACAACCAATAAGCAATAACAATTGCTTCACCAGCCAAGCTACAAAACATTGCAATTTGACAAAACTTGAAATTGTATTCCCCTGACCCTGCCATATCAGCAAGAGCCTAGGGGGTGCAATGGACCTCCATCCCCTATTGCAGTGGTTCCCAACCCTGTCCTGGAGGAACACCAGGCCAATTGGGTTTTCAGGCTAGCCCTAATGAATATGCATGAAGCAAATTTGCATGCCTATCACTTCCATCATATGCAAATCTCTCTCATGCATATTCATTAGGGCTAGCCTGAAAACCCGATTGGCCTGGTGTTCCTCCAGGACAGGGTTGGGAATCACTGCCCTATTGCATGCCACGTGCCTCAAGGCATATTCGCTCACTTGAGCTCGCTTTCCCTTAATTGCTCATCCCCTTATGAGCCTGAAGGGGGGGAGGTGTTAGGCATGGACCTCCATGCCCCCCTTTCAGGATCACCTGACCCGCAGCATCACCACTCAACTGAGCCAACAGTCTAAATACCCGCTCATCTTCCTGTGATCTAAAACCTTGGAGCTCGGGTTACCACCGCTGCAACAACCATAAATCCCCATATCACCCGAACGAACCCTATATCCAAGGGGAGGGTGGGAGGGAAAGTTGCCTCTGAGGGACAGGGAAGCGCACTGTTCCTCAGAGGCATGAAACCTATAAAACCCCCACCCATCATGCCCTGCTTCCCCTCTCGTAGCCAATCCGTTCCCAGCCACTTGGTGGGAGCAGAATCCCTCCTTATGTACTTTAGACACCCCCTCCCTCTCTTAACCTAACTAACTCCCCCCATGCGTCTGCAAGCTGTCGCAGCCTGGGCACCCAACTTGGGCCATCCATCCCATCGTTATAGTCGCCCGGTAAGACTAGCTCATGGGCTTTTTAAAATAATGTTAGCTAAGTATCTCTCCCCAGTGGTCTCTGTATATAGAAATGAAGCCTGTATTGAAACTGTATCTCATATTGTCCTCCACCAGAGGCAACAGAGCACTGATATAGCTAAGTGATTTCTGGCTTCTGTTTTTTTTCTGTGGGATTGCTTTCCCATTTCTGATCTCTATAGTTACCTGAACGGCTTAGTTATTTTGAGTTTGCTGCACATCTGCTTAAGAAAAAAATAGAAACAATGTATTTCTGTCTCGCTGCTCTGCTTTCTTTAAGAGAGAACAGGTTTTAAAAACTACAGTATTGTATCTCTTCCCTTCCTGCATTGCGGTCTATTGGTGAACTCCTATATTCTTGGTTAGTGAACCGTTAACATCTGATGTATTTTTCCTGTTGGCATTTATACAGAAGAGAGGAGATTTCAGTCCAGACAAGGTCTACAGATCCTGAACCGTTTAAAATTTACCTGTCCCAGAGCTGGATTTTCTTATCTAGCCTTCCTAACACATTGCCAATTATCTTCAATTAGGTGACTCTCTGGCTTTTTCTTTTCTTTTTTAACTTTATTTTTATTCAAATTTGTAACATTTTCTGGAATTTTACATCTTTTTAACTACTGTATATACAATGGTTTTCCCTCTTACAGACTTACATTTCAATACGCTCACATTATTGCTTTACAGTAGAAGAAAGAGCAATACAAATTATACCATGGTGGCATTTAACCATAATGTCCAAACTCAGAATATATGAAAAATCTGAAATGTGTCAACAACAAACACTTTCACAACGATATAGTGGAAAGCAAAAACACACTACAATATGAGCTAAAAGAACCCCCACGGGAAGGAAAAGCCTCAGATAAAGCCCTCCCACCGCCACAACAGTGGCATATAAACCTCCCTTGGGGACCACTATGGCTCTATATTGTGTTATAAATAAATAGATGAATAAATAGTGAAATTAAAGGCTAGGTCACGCATAGTAACATAGTAGATGACGACAGATAATAATAATAATTATTATTTTTGTATACCGCAATACCACAAGCAGTTCAGAGCGGTTTATATAGGAAGAGATTGTATACAGACAGCGATGTTACAGAAAAAAACTTTCACATTATATTGGTAAGCCGAGAGTAGTTAGGTATATCCGGAAGCGTTTCAAAAATAATACAAGGCAGGAAGGAGTCAGAGAAATTTATCAAAGAGATAGGTTTTAATTGATTTCCTGAAGGATTGGTGGGAGGGTGAATTGGAAATGAGGGTGGTTAGACATTTATTCCATTTGCCTGCTTGAAATGACAGTGATCTATCAAGGAATCTCTTGTAGAGACAGCCCTTCAGGGAGGGGAAGGCGAACAGATAGGCATTACGTGTGCAAGTGGTGCCTGGAAATTCAAAATGGTGCGACAGGTAGATCGGGGATGAACCAGTTATGGTTTTGAAGCAGAGGCAGGCAAACTTGAAGATGACCCTTGCCTCCATCGGCAGCCAGTGTAGTTTTCTGTAAAACGGGCTTACATGATCGGATTTTTTTGAGACCACAAATGAATGTTAACAAATGGAATGTTAACGGGTTGAACAGTCCAGGGAAGAGGAATATTGTTTATAGAGAATTGAAGAGAATGGGTTGGGACATTTGCATGTTACAGGAGACACATTTGAGGCCCAGGGATACTCGGTTATTGCAACATCCAGCCTACGCACATATTTGGACACATCAGGGCCCGCACCCCCACAAGAAAAAGGGAGGGATTGCAATATTGGTGAGAAAGGGGCTGGGTCTGGTCATTGACCAGGTCTACCGGAATGTACAGGGGAGATGTTTAGCTTTGAAAGGTTCATTACAGGGGCAAAGGGTTACTATTCTAAATATCTATGGGCCTAATGTGGATCAGGGGGGGTTCTATCAAGGCTTGAAGGATGACTTATTGATGTTTCTCCAGGAGATGGTGGTAGCGGGGGGGGGGGGGGGGGAGGGGGGGACTTCAATGTGTTTCTGAATGATTCTGAATGATTCTCAGTCGTTTGATGGTTTTCTTAAAGGAACCCAAGTATATGATATTGCAGTAATCTAAGGTGCTTAAATAAAGACCCGAATGGTCCATTTAGTCTGCCCGAAAACAAAGACACCTGAAAATGCACTTGTTGAAGAAGATAGAGAATTGCATCTTGTTTGTTATATTCCTTCAAGTCAGTAAACTCTATTAATATAAAGTAATGCTTTTGTGTCTTTGACCATTTTTGTAGTATAACTGCTCTGTATCAAACCCAATAATTAAGATGACTATTATTCAATGCAATAGCTGTGATGCCTCAACCCTGAAGAAATTCATTTGGAGCTTTATGACTTGCCCATCTGTCTAATTCTTATTAAAAAAAAAGTTGATTCAATTGATGGAAGAATGAGCTTCCCCCAGGATTAAAGAAACCAAGCCATCCCCATCCCCACAAAGAATCAGACAGCTGAGAAAAAAATGGATTCTGTTTCACTTCTCTGTCTTTTCTCAGCAACTCGGTGAAATGAACCTTCCCTATCTCCTCATTTTGTTTTGATTTATGTTTTTTTCCTCCCCCATTACTGTCATGCTTGGTTGCCCCACACTTTTGTGCTTTTTGAACTCTGGCTACAATTACATTGTTTCTGCCCTCAAATGTTATATGTCTTTTATTTTAATGCAGTTATGTACCTCTATGATGTTCTGTAGGATTGTGTGAGTTATGAAATGCTCCAAATTAATACATTACTCTGGGCTCTAGCAGTTGCATAGAAATACCCACTTCCCTAAAGGAAACCCCTGAAAAATTCCTTCTCTGACTTGAAAAATATTGATGCGCCAAGAATTGAATCTGAAGTGATCTCATTAAAGAAGAACAGCACCCAATGTAGCAGAAATCCCTCAGGCAATGTGAAAAGAGCCCAAAATGGAAAGCTGCTTCTACTGGGAAACTCTATTATTTGAGGAATCAACTTGAAGTTGCAGTTCAAGGGACAGAAAAAAAAAAAAGATAAATGCTCCCTGGAATTCTCAGCCATCAGGAACACAAACCAAGTTGTAAATGAAATCAGAGAATAAATAAGGAGTATAAAACTGACATTATTATTCATAGGAACTAATAACCTGGCTAGAATTAGTATATCTGCAGTACAAAGAGCCTTCAACATCTTGGGAGAGAGATTTAAACCCACAGTCAATTCCATAGGGTTCAGAAGTTCTGTCTGTTCATGGTAAGGGAAAGAGAGGATTCATCACACAAATCCCTACTGCGGGCTCCGTCTCTGGCAGTGTTCAAGGCCCAGTTTAAAGACCACCTCTTTGAGAGTGCTTTCCACTCCTCTCGCCTTGAATTCTGCATCCCCTACCCTCTATGTCAGTGGTTCCCAACCCTGTCCTGGAGGACCACCAGGCCAATCGGGTTTTCAGGCTAGCCCTAATGAATATGCATGGAACAAATTTGCATGCCTATCACTTCCATTATATGCAAATCTTTCTCATACATATTCATTAGGGCTAGCCTGAAAACCTGATTGGCCTGTTGGTCCTCCAGTACAGGGTTGGGAACCACTGCTCTGTGTCATGTCTTGTTTGTATAAGTTAGATTGTAAGCTCTTCTGAACAGGGACCGTCTATAAATGTCAAAATGTACAGCGCTGCAAATGCCTTTCAGCGCTATATGATAAGTAGTAGTAGTAGTAACTAGCTTTAACACAAGGTGTAAGCCTGGTGTTAGTAAGAAGGCTTTAGGTCAAGGGTGTCAAAGTCCCTCCTCGAGGGCTGCAATCCAGTCGGGTTTTCAGGATTTCCCCAAAGAATATGCATGAGATCTATTTGCATGCACTGCTTTCATTGTATGTTTTTGTTTTAAAATTATGTATGTAAATTATGTAGTTTAGTTTTAAACGGTATAGAAATTCTTCAAACCGTGGGGAGCCACAAGCACTAGGGGTCACTCGGAGAAATTGAAAGGGGACAGGTTTAGAACAAATGCTAGGAAGTTCTTTTTTACCCAGAGGGTGGTGGACACATGGAACGTGCTTCCGGAGAATGTGATAGGCCAGAACTCTGTACAGGGGTTCAAGGAGGGTTTGGATAGGTTCCTGGAGGATAAGGGGATAGAGGGGTACAGATATAACTTGAGGTAGGTTATAGAAGTAGTCAGAAACCACTTCACAGGTCGCAGACCTGATGGACCGCCGCGGGAGCGGACCGCTGGGCGAGATGAACCTCGGTCTGACCCAGTGGAGGCAACTTCTTATGTTCTTATGTTCTAATAAATAGTCAACCAGAATTTTTTTTAAATTATTTTTATTAATTTTCAAGGCATATCAAAAGTGCAACAATTATACAATCAAAAATATCAAAGAACAGCACTTACATTCGTAAACATAGTTAAACTGGCTCCCAATTTCATTACTAATCTAGTTTAAATACTTACACTCATTTACAAAGCCATTAATCATGAGGCTCCCTTATCAATCACTGTCTTCTTCTGGATTTATCACATGGCTTGATCTTTGAGGTCATCAAATAAATTGTTGCTTGATGTTTCATCTTTTTACCAGAGTGGCTGGATATTGTACTTTGATATTTTATGTGGCTGGTCCAAGTCTCTGGAATGCTTTTCTTATTGAACTACAGTGTATGACCAGTTTTACAATCTTTCAAAAAGAGATACCCCAGCTATATGATGCAGGGTTCCAAGTTAGGAGTCACTGCCCAGGATACAATGAAACTCATGGCTCAGTGTGCGGCGGTGGCTAATAAAGCAAATAGAATGTTAGGAATGATCAGGAAGCAAGTGGCCTAGTAAGGGGGGACAGGGGGTGTGGTCTACCCTGGGCACCATCCTCCTCCCTGCCCCCCTACTACCGGGTGTGCGCACCCCTTCCCTTCCCCTGTACTTCTTTAATGTTCTGGGCTTGGGCAGCAACCCCAACCCGCTGCTCGTGCCAGTGTCAACTTTTCCTCTGATGTTACTTCCTGGATCTGCACCTAGGAAGTGACATCAGAGGAAGGGCCGACACTGGTATGAGCAGCAGGTTGGGGGTTGCTGTTCGTGCCCGGAATGTTAAAGAGGTATGGGGGAAGGGAAGGGGAGCACATGAGCATGTGCCAGGAAGGGGCAGGGAAGGGACAGATGTGTGTGTGTGTGTGGAGAAGAGGATGGGGGAGGGGCACAACCACCTTGGGCGCCTCTCATCCTCGCTACACCACTGCAGGAAAGGAATGGAAAATAGAGATGAAAATGTTACAATGCCCTTGCATCACTCTATGATATGGCTGCACCTTGAATACTGTGTGCAATTCTGGTTTCCACATCTCAAAAAAGATATAGCAGAATTTGAAAAGGTACAGAGATGGGTGACAAAAATGATAAAAGGGATGGGACAACTTCCCCTCAGAGGAAAGACTAAAGTGGCTCTCTTCAGCCTAGAAAAGAGAGAACTCAGGGGAGCTATGATAGAGGTCTATAAAATACTGTGAAAAGTGAAACGGGTAGATGTGAACTGCTTGCTTACTTTTCTAAAAATTCTAGGACTAGGGGGCATGCAATGAAGCTACTAAGTAATAGATTTAAAACAAACTGGAGAAAATATTTCTTTACTCATTGTGTAATTAAACTCTAGCATTCATTGCCGGAGAATGTGGTGAAAGCAGTTAGCTTAGCAGGGTTTATAAAAGGCTTGGATAATTTCCTAAAAGAGAAGTCCATAAGCCATTATTTAGATGGCTTGGGAAAATCCATTGCTTATTCCTAGGATAAGCAGCATAAAATCTAGGATTTTGCCAGGTACCTAAGACCTGGATTGGTCACTGTTGGAAATGGGATACTGGGCTTGATGGTCCTTCAATCTGCCCCAGTATGACAATTCTTATCTTAAAGCTTACTTATTTACCAAAGCTTTTTAATGATTGTTTTTGTATTCCATACCTCTGAACTGCATAATTACCAACATGTTAGAGCACTGGCATAACGAGTGTGTGTGTGTGTGAGGGGGGAGGGGATTGGACAGCTTTGGGTCCAGCCTTGGCTGGGGCATTATCACCTTTTCTCTTAACCCCTCACCGTACCTCTTCAAATCTTCACTGATCATGAGCAGCATTTCTTACCTGCTGCTTGCACTGGCCTCATCTCTCCCTCTGACTTCACTTCCTGTTTGTGGGGACCAGAAAGTGATGTCAGAGGGAAGGATGAGGCCAACGTAAGCAGCGGGTAAGAGATACTGCTTGTGGCTGGTAAAGATTTGAAGTGATATGGCTAGAAGGTACATGGCACAGTGATGCCAGGGAGAGAATGGAGAGGAGAACATGGTGTAGAGATGACCGGTGGCTCTGCCCTCAGCATACACTTTTTTCTTGCTGCAGAGCTGGAGTGCCATCCTGCAGTCTTTTCTGATCACTAATCTACTGAGACCTTAACCAATATACAAGTTGTGTGAAGCTTGGAGAATCTGAAACTACTTTTGCAAACCTAAATGTTATTTTGAGAACTGAAGGTCTAACACCTTAAAAGTAACCGCTTGTCTTAGAATTCTAAGAAGTTCTGTGGTGCAGAGCTGTTTCCAGTTGGTATTCCTGTTATACTAACAGGCTCTCCGGTACTATGAGATAATTACTGAGGAATTTCATTGTTTCTGAATCAAAGATACTTGGATAAATAGATAAAGCTGAGGTTGCTCAGATATTGCATGAATGTGTGTGTTGAAACTCTGTAAGCTGATTTCATATCAGAAACCTTTTTTTTGTTTTGTTTTCCTGAGAAGGTCAGCTTAGGGATAAAAGAATTATTTGTTCTTTTGCACATTTAGTTAGAAATACATGGTCTTAGTCTAAGAAGAAACTGGCTTTAGCCTGCATTCATCAAGGGAGGTTAGGGTTATGCTTCCTTTCATTTGTTTACAGATAGGATAGTAGCAACCATCTGGATCTTCAGAGGAGCTGATGGTTCCAGACAGGTGGCAGGACAACAACTCAGCGGAACCCAATGCAAGAAGACAGCAATACCAGTGATAACAGGTTTTTAAAAAAATACTTTATTTTTGTGTGCACATATATATACATTTTTTTATTTTATTGAACTTTGGGACTGAGAAACACTCTGGTTTTAAGAGTCACCTAGTGAAGTACTTACCTGTGGTTCTGGATATCTTGGAACAAAGTTGATATTAAGCTGAAAGGCATGACATGTTTGTTTGAACATTATGACTAACTAAAATGGTGTCATGTAAATTTGATCACACACGAATGGTAAATTAGCTTTGCTATTCATTTATATTTAAATCTAATTTACCTTGTTTAAACCACATCTGATACAACAATTGTTGGACATACCTATTTAGTTCTTTTTCACCCTTAATTGTTATTGTTTGCTTAAGTTGCAACAAATAAATACAAATATTTAAATGTTTAACCTCTGTGTTGGTGTGAATTGAAGGGGAAACCTATTGAAACATCATTTCATAGATTCTATTTCAGAGAAAAAATTGGGCGACTCGATACTAGCACCAATTTGGCACAATCCCAATCTTAAGATTGATAATGCAATTATGGTTTGGAAAGCTTGGTATCATCAGGGCATTTGGAATTTATCTCATCTTATTATAGATGATAAATGGATTACCTTCTCTGATATTATGGCGAAATATCATATTCCCGCCTCTCAATACTTTCGATGGGTATAACTACACCATTGTCTTGCTGCGAGGTTCTCTTCACTTTCTTCTCTTCATACTGACCCACACTTGCACTCTAAGATTTTCTCCTTTTCAGCCTACAGGGGTCAGTCTTCCAATTGGTATAAATTTATTCAATCTTAATGTTTTCCTGCACTTCCGGATTCCAAAACCAAATGGAATCAGATGTTGAAGTCTCCTATCACTGATAGTGTCTGGACTACTATCTGGACCAAAATTTTTAAATCCCTTCATTCTGCCTCTCATAGACAAACAGCGATTTTCCTTTACCATCGAGCCTTTTGGACTCCCACTAAAACAGCTAAAGTTGTGAGATCCTCGGATAATCTATGTTGGACCTGCAAATCCTCCGTAGGATCCTTACGTCATATGCTATATGATTGTCCTCATTTGCAGATTTTTTGGGCTTCTGTTTGGCAGATGATTGCAAAACTTTTTGCGCTTAGTGACCCCTTATCTTTTGATATTATAATTCAGGGATCCCTAGCACTTTCCACGCCTCTTTCTATGTATCATGATCGCCTCCTGACCCTTTTGCTATTTCTTGCTCTTCAAATAATACTACAAAACTGGAAAGACTGCACAAAACTTGACTTCAACCAATGGTGGAACTCTGTCTGCCTCCATAATAAATATGAACGCCATATAGCGGAACGCCATAATTCATCGCTTTCCTATACTAAAACATGGTCGACAATGATGGAATTTTGTGGTATAGACCTTTGACTGTATGCTTACTTGATCTCTCTTTTTCTTATTCCTATTACTACTCAATATGATTACTTTGGACATTCATTCTGTTGTTCTATTTTCCGATATGCTAGCTCTCTGTTTGATTTGGCATAATTACTGTCTGTAATGTTTATTGCTCGCAATGATACTGAAATTGTACTGATCTGTCACATAATATTTCTCCTCCCTCTTATATCATCGTTCTTTACTGATAGCTGATGTATTTACATATAACTGCTGTATCGTACTTTTGATTGTTTTCTTCTGCCCGACCCCTACTCTCATGCAATGTGGTATACTTGATGGTGTCTTTCTTTTTTGATTACTTCCGAAGTTCTCGGAAGCTTCTCGTATTTTTTTTCTGTATTGCTATTGTTTATAAAACCAATAAAATTATTGGAACTTAAAAAGAAACATCTGACCGTGATTATAACATCTCATACACTCCCTCCCCCCTTTTTAGAAAATGGTAGTGCAGATTTTAGTGCAAGTTGTAGCGGTAACAGCTCCGATGCTCATAGGAATTCTACGAGCGTCGGAGCTGTTACCGCCATAGCCAGTGCTAAAAACCATGCTACGGTTTTTGAGGGGGACATGTAATCAGTGTTCCCGCTAAGGTGTGCTGGCCTGCGCGCGCGCACAAAATATTACATCGCAGCGCAAAGTTTCTCTTCACAGCGCACACACGCGTCGCAAAGGTAAGGGGAGGTAAGGTAAGGGGACGCATTGGGGGTTTGCACTTCCCCACAATTGCCATGCTTCGGTTCCTCTTCTTCCTTCCTTCCTCCCCCCCCCCCCCGCGGGACCCTGCGGCACCATCAACTCTTACTCCCTCTAATGTCGGCCCTGCAGCTCCAGACTTCCTCGCACCTTCTCCCCTCCCCCTTTGGATCGCTATTATTTTAAATGTTATAGCCGCGGAGCTGTATCCATCAGTGGAGATGTCTAACCTCGGCCTGCCCCGGAACTCTTACTGCAACAGTGACTTCCTGTTCCTGCCTAGACGGGCGGCTGCTGCAGTAAGAGTTCCGGGGCAGGCCGAGGTTAGACATCTCCACTGATGGATACAGCTCCGCGGCTATAACATTTAAAATAATAGCGATCCAAAGGGGGCGGGGAGAAGGTGCGAGGAAGTCTGGAGCTGCAGGGCCGACATTAGAGGGAGTAAGAGTTGATGGTGCCGCAGGGTCCCGCGGGGGGGGGGGGGGGAGGAAGGAAGGAAGAAGAGGAACCGAAGCATGGCAATTGTGGGGAAGTGCAGAGCTGCAGGGAAGAGTGTTGCGGTACCCAGCTGGAGGGAGAAGGAAGATGAGGGAGGGAATTAAAGGAGATGCCAGGGCTTGGAGCATAGGAGGAAGGTATGCCAGTCTAAGGGAAAAGGAAGGGGGAGATGTGAGAGCATGGAGGGGGAGCGAAAGATGGAAGAAAAGGAAAGGAGAGAGATGCCAGAGAATCAGGGAAGGGGAGATACCAGACTATGAGGAGAGGTGTGGGAGAGGGAAGGCGAGGAGAGAGATGCCAGACCAATGGGGTGAAAGGAGAGATGGAAGGGGGAGGCATACAGTTTCTGGAAGGGGCATAGAAGGAGAGAAGATGCCATATAGGGGAAGAGAGACGGCAGACAGTGAATGGAAGGAAGAGAGTTACAAGAAGATGAGGAAAGGAGAAACCACAGAAGACAAAGGTAGAAAAAAATTTCTATTTATTTATTGCTTTAGGAGACATGTGTCACTGTTTCTGTGAAGCATTGTATGCAGAGTCCAGCTTCTTGCTGGTTCAATTTAACCTTTGTCTATGTATTTTTATTTTATCCCCCCTTTTACAAAACTGTGAAGCGTTTTTAGCACCAGCCTTGGTGGTAGCAGCTCTGATGCTCAGAATTTTATGAGCATCAGAGCTGTTACCTCCGTAGCTAAAATCCACACTACAGTTTTGTAAAAGAGGGAGGGGTTAGTTTGTGATTACATATTCCTTACTAGGCGAAGGTGTTTTCTGTGTTCTGTGTGTTCGAAAGACATGGTTTTCTGTTAGGATTGACGGTGTAGGATTGATCTGTGCTGGTCTGGCTTGTTTAGTTTTACAATGGGTGTATTGATGTACTGCTCACTGCAATATGTAAGATGCTGCCTTTTCCTAGGTACTCATGTGTGACGTGTGGTTTGTTACTAAAAATCATGTTTTTCTTACAGATGGGGGGGGGGTGCCAAAAAATGATGGGCCCCGGATGTTACATATGCTAGGTACGCCACTGTATGTAAAGATACCAGAAAGCTGGCGTAGCAAAAACTTCTAAGTTTTGAGTATTTAACCCTCCCACAATCTCACGGGCACTCGTTTCAAGTTTATTGAGATTTTGATTTAAACGCAATATCAAATATTTTCAATGCGTATAACAAAAATAAATTTGGGGAAATAAATAAAACCATTTGAACCAGTGTTCCCGCTAAGCTGCGCTGGCGTGCGCTGGCGCACAAAATATTACATCGCAGCGCACACGTTTCTCGTCACAGCGCACGATCGGAAGAGGCGTACGGCAGATGGCAGGGCGGCGAGAGGAGAATCGGGCGAGTTGGCTCATAACTTGCTGGCGCCCGATATTTTTGGCTCACGGTGAAAAAAGTTTGCTCACAACACCCGCCCGCTTAGAGGGAACACTGCATGTAATATAATTCCATCATGTCACCACTAGGGGGTTTACCTAAGCAAAAAACATTGGGAAACATCAGGCAGATGAGTGGGTTATTAAAAGCAGAAGCTTTTTATTGTGAATATCAATCAAGGACTCAACACAGGCTGTGTTTTGGCACAAGCCTTCATCAGGAGTCCAAAGAGATTCTAAACAAGAGTAATGGAATAGAGAATGACACGGGGACAAATTTGTTCCCATCCCCGCGGGAACCCAATTTCCCCGTCATGTCCCTGTAAGTTTGTCACTGTCCCTTCCCTGCCCTATTCCTGTAAGCTCTGCCTTAACTGCACAAGCCTCAAACACTTATGATTTTAAAATTGTTTGAGGCTTGTGCAGATGAGAATGGAGCTTGCGGGAATGACGCAGGGACAGGAAAAAACTAATGGGGACGGGACAGGAAAATGAGTTCCTGCAGGGATGGGAAAAAATTTGTCCCCATGTCATTCTCTATAATGGAAAACAATGTCCATATGGCAATACAAACAATAAAAAAACATATATTACATATTGTTACATATATTTTTATTTTTTTTCATATTTTATATTATCAATGCCACTTCTTTGCATTCATATCTATTTATACTTTCATATTACTTTATGATTAACATTAACTCTGCCCTCTAGAATCTCATGAAATTTATCTATTTAAAACATGAAAACGCCATTTCATCTTTTCATTCTTATAAAGTCATAAAAAACAGCACATGAATCACAATTAAAATGTATTAACATGGTCATGTCACATTATTATGACCACCTGCCAATATCCAGAATAACCACCTCTGGCAGCACAGACGTCAGCCAGACGCCATGGGAATGACTCAGTAAGATGCTGGGTGGTTGCTAGAGGTATCTGGAGCCAGGCAGACTGTTGAGAGATCCAATCAGCCATAATGAAGACCGTCAACATGTACGGGTGTACTTGATCGGCAAGGATGGAGAGACAGCCATATCGGTTGAGAGTGCCTTCAGAGGTATCAAGGGACCCAGACCATACCAAGAAAACATTTCCCAGACCATAATGCTGTCACCACCAATTTGTGTATGTCCAACAGTGGTTGCTGGGTGTTTGTTCTTGGTGGTTTCATGTCTGAAATGCCAACGTCCATCCATTCGATGGAGCTCAAAATGTGACTCATCGGAGAAGGCAACCCTATGTCAGTCGGTGCAAGTCCAATGTCACAGCTGCATTGAACCCTCATGAGCATGGGTGCAGTCACCAGCTGTCTGCTCCGGAGCCCCATTCACAATAGAGTTCACTGCGCAGTCATTTTGGACACACATCTGGAAGCCCCCTGATTTGTTTGGATGGTGACTTGCTTCATGGTAGCATGCAGATCGGTCCACACCAACCTGCATAACCAACGTTCACTTCTCGCATCGATGGCTCTTGCTGCCCCACAATTACCACATCGGGTTGTCAAAAAGGTTTCCTTCATCCACTCACAGTACACTTTAACCACAGCAACTCGTGAACAGTTCACAAACTCTGCCATTTCCGAAATGCTTCCACTCTTGGCCTGGTAACTGATCATGCTTTTCTCAATGTGTGATAAATGACAACTTGCTGACATCCCAACTTATATATCCACAAAGACATCAGAGGTCATAACAACGTGATTCAACTGTGTATATTGAAGTTCTACAAAAATGACTACAGAAGATTTAGAAGTGAGTAGTTCTTCGAGATTTGCGTTTATGTTGTAAGTCATTTTCATGAATCAGCGCCCAGATGTAGTCTCCCTTCATGTTCTCATTATATTGTTCTTGGTAACAGCATCCAAAGTCCAGCATATCCTGGTGGAAGCACTCACCTTTCTCCTCTGGGTATGCTCCCATCTTCTCCGTGAATATCTCACAATGAGCATCAAGGACATGGACTTTGAAAGACATTCTACAGCCCATTGTACTGTAATTCTTCACCAGATTCTCAATCAACTCCACATAGTTTTCGGACTTGTGATTGCCCAAACCACTGTGACAAAGCTGTTCCAAGCCACTTTTTTCTTCCTAGTTAGCTTCTTGGGAAATTCCTTGCACTACAGGATCTTCTTTATCTGTGGACTGAAGAAGACACCAGTTTTGACCTTTGCCCAGGGCAGGATTAATTCTTCGAGGGCCTCTAGGCACACAAGTACACTGGGCCCCCCTGGCCCTGCCCCGCCCCTAACCCGCTCATGCCCCGACCATGTCCCGCCCAATTTATCTGTTTTCTTATTTACTTCTTTATTTCCACTTGTATTTCTTTTTTTCTTTTTTTTTTAAATTCAAAACAAACAAAGATTAGCATACCAGTGCACAGTTTTTCTTCTATGCAACCCCCAAACATCTCTGAACAAATCCCCCTTCCTTCCCTTCCCACCTACTTACCCAGGACCTTAACTCTGAACCCTTTCCATGCATATATGTTAAAATATTTGTAAAGCAGTAATACTATCTGAAATATAAGTCTATATTAATAACCAAGTTTACAACGTCTCTCAACTGCCTCACTCTACATCAACCAACTGTAACCCATATGTATATCTTGTGACCGGGCCCGTCCCTGAGTAAGTAGGAAACTGCGGCCCGGACCACAAGTAAGATTTTTGATACGCCTTTTATAGGGCAGTGGAAGGAAGACCCGGATACCGGATTCTTGAGAATAAAGTATCAGGTTTATTACTAACCCAAAGTTCAAAGAAAATAAAACAGCAGAAGGAAAAACATAAAACATTCACCTCAGTTGGTTACAGTGCTTAGAGGGCCTCTCCCCCCTTATACTCTTACAGTCCAGGTTCTATTAAGGAGCAAGATGGTACTTCCTTATCACCAGTAAAATCCCAGCAAACGTATAAGTCAGTTAATGCTTTCCTTGGCTCGTAGCCCCAGCCGGGCTTGATTGCTCTCACTCTGGACTTCACCTTTTATGAGCCTAGCTAGCTGAGCACGGCTTGCGTCCAGCCTTTCCTCCTCAGCTCTCTGCATTTGTTTAACACTTGATTAGCACCTTGTTAACTCTGCCCGCACTGCTCATGCTGTCGGGTATACAAACAATAGGAGACCGTTCTTCAGGAGTTTAACCTAGGACATGCAAACATCATATTCTCCAAGGTCCATGCCCTCTTCACTTATCTCATTACTTAGTATGCTGTCCATTTCCCATTCACACTCCCGGGAACTCTGGCTTGAAGTTTCTTCACTTCTTTCTGTTTGTGCTTCCCCTCCCCCTCTCTGTACGTCTGCAAAACTATCTGCAGCTTTTCTCTGGGGAGGCTTTCCCAGCCCTGCTCTTTGGGCTTGAGTTGCCAGTCACAATACCTCTCCAGGGCAGTAACACCTTTCCCTAGGTGTGGGCTTCTTGCCCTCCGTTCCTGCTGGACTTGAGGCACCCTCTGTGACCTGGAACCCACGTGAGTAGTTTGGCTTCTCAACCACTCCTTCTGGTTCTCCTCTCTCTTCACTCGCGTTCCTTCTCTAGTTTCCTCCCTTCTGTAGTAAATTGATCTTTCCTATAAGGCCAACCCCGGGGTCTGACTCCACCCCCTTCTAAATTAGCCTCAGGTTTCTCCCTGACTTCAGGAAAGGAGTGATAGGGGAAATCAGTGGTCTGCAGAGCCTTTCTTAATTGGCTCTTCAGCTGTGCTGGAACCTGCCTGGGCTTGCCTTCTTTGGCCTGAGCCAGCTGTCTTGACTCCATGCCTGGTTTTATCCAGCCTTGTGCTGCATGCTGGGGAGTTCTAGTAGTAGTTTCCAACGTGACAGGAGCTTCCCTGTCACAATATAAACAACCAAATCTGTAACTCCTCTAGTACGTTCCACTCCATGTATGTTAACTTGCAACGAAACAACAAGGCAAGCAGTCCACCAAAGAATCCAACATGAAACAAAAGAAGATTGGCAGAAAATATGGAGATTCAAATCAGGTTAATTCAAAATGCTCCCAAGAACCATGCCTGATACATTTCGCCAAACAAGGCTAGTCAAAGCTAACAAAAAACCATGTCTTTCATACAAACAGGTCACAGAAAACACCTTCACCTAGTATGGAATATGTAATCACAAACTAACCTCTCCCCCCTTTTACAAAACTGTAGTATGGTTTTTAGCCAGGGCCCGTGCTAAAAAAATGCTCTACAGTTTTGTAAAAGGGGGGATAAAATAGACAAAGGTTAAATAAAACCACCAAGAAGCTGGACTGCATACAATGCAACACCACAGAAACAGCGATGCTTGACCCCTAAAGCACAAAAAATAAATAAATAGAAATTTATTTTTCTACCTTTGTCTTTTTGGCGTCTGCTGTCCTCATCTTGTCAATATCTTCCTTTCATCTTTTGTCCTGTGCCACTTCCAGAAACTGTATGCCTCCCCTTTCCATCTTTCCCTTCACCCTCATTGGTCTGGCATCCATCTTCTTCCATTCCCTCCTCCTATGGTCTGGCATCTCTCTCCTCTCTTCTTCCCTTCCCACGCCCACACCCCCATGGTCTAGCATTTTACTCTCTTCTCTCCCTTCCCCCACTTCCATCAGCATCAGCCCCCTTTCTTTCCCTCCAACCCAATTCCATACAGTATCCTTCCCTTTCCCTGCACAAAATTCCATCAGCATCTGCCACCTTTCTCTCCCTCCACCACCCTTCCATACCACGCTGCCCCACCATCCTTCCCACCACCCTTCCATACAACCCTGCCTCCTTTCTCTTCCTCCACCACCTTTCCATACCATCCTTCTCACAACCCTTCCATACCACCCTGCCCCCTTTCTCTTCCTTCCCACCACCCTTCCATACCATCCTTCTCACAACCCTTCCATACCACTCTGCCCCCTTTCTCTTCCTCCACCACCCTTCCATGCTCCTTTCTCCCCCTCCAAACATTGCTGCTGGCTCTGCCCTCTGAGCTCCTTTGCCCAAAAGCAGCATTATAACAGCTGATGGCAACGCTTCCCCCCCTGCAGCGATGGCAATGGTCCCCCCGCGCAGCAATGCCCCCCCCCCGCAGCAACGAAAATGGGCCCCCCTCCTGGCAGCAACCACAATACAGCCGGTCCTGTTACTGGAAGGTCTCGCGATGACTGCTTTTGCCGGTCCATCCCCCTCCGACGTCACTTCTTCCGGAGCAAGTGATGTCAGAGGGGGATGGACCGGCAGAAGCAGTCATCGCAGAACCTTCCAGTAACAGATCCGGTTGCTGCCAGGAGGGGGGCCCGTTGCGGTTGATGCCAGGAAGGGGGCCCATTGCGGCTGATTCCAGGAGGGGGGCCCATTGCCGGCAAGTGCCTAGTGTGCCTATTGATTAATCCGGCCCTGCCTTTGCCTTAGATAGATTAGGGAAGATGTCTTGAAGGTTGATCTTGAAGGTATTTGAAGGTTGGTGATGTATTTAAAGCTTGAAAATTGTTTATTAGACAAATTGTTTATTAGTGATGTGCTGTGGTGGCATCAACACTTTCCATGGGTACCCATTTGACGTTGTTTCTCCCCCTGAGAGAACTCACTATGCTGTGGCCAATCCCACCTTTGATAGTACACCTTTGAGACCCTGCTGTCCCAAAGGCAGAAATAGCAGGGAAACTTGGTAAAATCACCTTAGAGCCCCATTAGGAATGCCACCATTTTGAAGTCTCCAATGACCTCCCAGGTGTACTCATCATACTTCAAGGTGCCTTGTAAGATCTTGATGCTGTTGTAATCCTACTGCACCTTAGTAAAAGAGCCCCTAAGTTTACTCAGCTTGGAATCAATCTGGAGTATTCTGCTAAAAAGGTAAATTTCAAAACATCAGTGTTCTGGTCACAAAAGCAAAGTTTGAGGGGATCATAACCATTTTCTATACTTTTTTTGGTATAGGCATTTTCATATCATTTATCTATCTTGTCCATTAGTTCATTCAAATCTCACTGTTCATGAATATTTATCTTGGGGGGGTTCATATTAATTTTTTACATATTAACGTGGCTCCACTGTAAGACTTTCAATTTTGGATTGTATACATTTGGGCTGTAAAAACCTGAGGGAACAGTTTAGGAGGTGAAGAACTTTTATGCACGAAAGAGGAGCGGAACTTGGGTGTGATAGTATAGTAGTATGTGATGATCTTAAGGTGGCCAAACAGGTTGAAAATTAAACAGTGCAAGCTAGAATGGATGCTTGAGTGCATAGATAGAGGTATGGCCAGTAGGAAAAAGGAAGTATTGATGCCCCTGTATAAGACTGTGGTGAGACCTTATTTAAAATATTGTGTACAGTTCTGGAGATTGCACCTTCAAAAAGATTTAAACAGGATGGAGTCGATTGATGATCTACTGTACGTCATAAGGCATATGGGAACAGACTTATAGATCTCAATATGTAATGTATACTTTGGAGGAAATGTGAGATATGATAGAGATGTTTAAATACCTATGTGACATAAATGCATATGAGCTAAGTCTTTCATTTGAAAAGAAGCTCCGAAATAAGGGCACATAGGATGAAGTTAAGAGGCGATAGGCTAAGGAGTAATCTAAGGAAATACTTTTTTACAGAAAGGATGGTAGATACATGGAATAGCTTCCTGGTAGAGATGGTGGAGACAAAGATTATAGAAACATAGAAACATAGAAATAGACGGCAGATAAGGGCCATGGGCCATCTAGTCTGCCCACCTCAATGACCCTCCCCTACCTTTCTCTGTGAATAGATCCCACGTGTCTATCCCATTTGGCCTTAAAATCAGGCACGCTGCTGGCCTCAATAACCTGAAGTGGAAGACTATTCCAGCGATCAACCACCCTTTCAGTGAAAAAGAATTTCCTGGTGTCCCCGTGCAGTTTCCCGCCCCTGATTTTCCACGGATGCCCCCTTGTTGCCGCGGGACCCTTGAAAAAGAAGCATGGGTTAGGCACATGGAATCTGTTAGGGAAAAGAGGAGATAGTTGGTGCTGTGGCTGGGTAGACTGGATGTGCCATTTGGCCTTTATCTGCCATCATGTTTCTATATGAAAAAATTATAAACAAACAGTATTATGTAATTCACCACTTTGTCAAAAAGGACCTCTCTGAATTTCTAAACAAACTGTATATTATAATTGCTGCATTTCTAAGATTCTGTATACTGTAATTTCTCTATCTGCATACTGTAAATCGGTGATTGTCCAGCTCTCTTCAGTTTTAAACCGCCTAGAAGTCGCAAGATTATGGCGGTATAGAAGAATAAAGTTATTATTATTATTATTATATTTTTATAGATTGTGCCATGGGTGCAAACATATGTATACTGTTACCATGCCTACTTTTGTATAATAGTTTCAATATTAGATCATTGTCTCTGCTCATACATAGGAAGATTTGAGCACTATTTCTTTAAAGCACACATGTTTTTAACACGTGATGTTGCATGTCTTACGGCCACAGGACACAGTACAATTCACATATAGCTGAAATCAGTAGTGTCTGTGGCATTTTTTTGCTACAAGTTGCTGCAGCGTCTCAACAGTAGATGCAGATTTTTCTTATATGCCTTTAAAATTAGAAAGTATTTGCAGGATTCACATCTATTTACTGTTATCACATTAGTGACTGTAAGATCCTTTGCTTACCCTTTTCTCATGGCTTAAGATGCCTTTTTCAATGGTGCAGAGCCCAGCATTTTATCTTATCATATTTTTTAGTCTTAGGTATCTAAGAACATAAGAACATAAGAATCACTGCTTCTGGATCATCGTGTCCAGCAGTCCGCTCATGCGGTGGCCCTTAGGTCATTGACCAGTGCCCTAATTGAGTCTAGCTTTACCTGCGTACATTCTTGTTCAGCAGGAACTTGTCTAACCTTGTCTTGAATCCCTGGAGGGTGCTTTCCTCAATAACAGCCTCCGGAAAAGCGTTCCAGATTTCCATCACTCCCTGGATGAAGAACTTCCATACGTTTGTACGGAATCTGTCCCCTTTTAACTTTAGAGAGTGCCCTCTCGTTCTCTCTACCTTGGAGAGGGTGAACAACCTGTCTTTATCTACTAAGTCTATTCCCTTCATTATCTTGAATGTCTCGATCTAGGTGCCTGACTTATTTAAAAAGCTTAATCAGCGCCAATAACAAGCAATAAACACCTCATAATTGGCCTAACTTAAAATTAATTGGTTGCTAGGTGTCTAACACGGTAGGTGCCTAGCACTTTCAGGTAGACGCCTACCAGAAAGAGGGCATGGTTAGTGGTGGATCCCGGGCGTATTTTGCACGTAGGTACCTAAAAAGGACTTAGGCTAAAAAAATCCTGGTATAAATAGGGAGTGTCCAAGGTTAGGGTGCCTAAGTCCAGTTTAGGTGCCGCTAGGCACAATTCTATAAACAGCTTCTTTTTTAAAAAAAAATTCTTTATTTAGTAATTTTAATACAATAATCTCAATGCAAGACACAATTAGCATTGAATATAATTCATAATCTTAGTAAGCTAAAAACAAAAATAACACATCTTATCAACACTGCAGTTAAACAATCCCATTCCCTAGCTTGCCCCCCCCCCTCACACCCAGAAGACCTGGTTCCAAAACCATAAGGGGAGGGTAATTCTTCATTAAGCTTCTTTTTCCAGTTCAATATAAGTCTCCCATATATTATTAAATTTTGCCCATTGATTAGTTAAAAGGGCCGAAAGTCTATATTTTTCACACACTATTCCTAAATGTTCCCTCACACCTCTCAAAGTAGGTACATTTAGCATACGCCAATGCTGAACTAATGTCAAACTAGCAGCTATAAATGCCAAGTCCAAATGTTTAGATTGAGAAAGTGTTAAACCTTCTATTTTTACTCCCAACAATGCCCTATCAGGGTTCCGCTTAAGTGGAGTCTGAATTAATCTGCTTATATACTCAAAAACTTGCTCCCAAAACTTCTGGAACTTTTGACATTCCCACCACATATGATAGAATGTACCTCTTTCACCACATCCTTTCCAACAAGTAGCATCACTTTTCTTGGTGTATTTACTGATTAAAACCGGGGTAATGTACCAATGTACTAGAAGTTTAAAAGTGGCAGCCCTAGCTGTCTGAAAAAGATGTGATACAATTACCCCCCATTCATCAATGGACCATTCTTTTACCAAATCTTTTTCCCATGCTTTCATATATGATGTTTTGGTAACTTTAGCTTCATTTATAATTTTACATAACCACTAAACATACCCTTTTGCTACTGGTTCTCCTAACCTTTTTTCAAGTTCAGATTTCTTTACATTTCCATTGCTCTTCATCTTATATGTTAATATATAAAATTTTTTACCTGTAAATAAGGGAAAAGGTCTCTTGTTTCTAAATAAAATTGATCCTGAATATCTGTAAAGGCTTTAACCTCACCTTCTTCAACTAGTTGGCTAAACCATACTAAACCTTTTTCCTCCCACTTCTTAAAGATTCCCCTCTCCCTACCTGGTGTAAAATCTTGTGTATATAATATAGAGGAGAAAAAAAAAATCTTTTTCTCTACATAAAAATTTTTTCCTAACCCTTTTCCAGATTTTCAGAGAACATTTACTGAAAGGATTATTCTATAAACAGCTTCTAACTTGCGCTATGCCTGCATTCCTTGGTTCTTGTTTATAAGGCATCATTTATAAAATTGGGGCCTTAATCTGTATGGCAAATGAGGCTCAACGTGGTAAGTGCAAGGTGATGCATGTCGGTAACAAAAATCATATGCACGAATACAGGATGTCCGGTCTATACTTGGAGAGACCCCCCCAGGAAAGAGACTTGAGAGTACTTGTAGACAAGTCAATGAAACCGTCCGTGCAATGTGTGGTGGCGGCGAAGAGGGCAAACAATGCTAGGAATGATTAAGAAGGGGATCACAAACAGATCTGAGAAGGTTATCATGCCACTATACTGGACCATGGTACACCCCCACCTGGAATACTGCGTCCAACACTGGTCGCCGTACATGAAAAAGGACATATTACTACTCAAAAGGGTCCAGAGAAGAGCGACAAAAATGGTTAAGGGACTGGGGGAGTTGCCGTACAATGAGAGGCTAGAGAAACTGGGCCTCTTCTCCCTTGAAAAGAGGAGACTGAGAGGGGACATGATCGAAACATTCAAGATATTGAAAGGAATTGACTTAGTAGAGAAAGAGAAATTGTTCACCCTCTCCAAGGTGGAGAGAACGGGAGGGAACTCTCTAAAGTTAAAAGGGGATAGATTCCGTACAAACGTAAGGAAGTTCTTCTTCACCCAGAGAGTGGCAAAAATCTGGAACGCTCTTCCGGAGGCTGTTATAGAGGAAAGCACCCTCCAGGGATTCAAGACAAGGTTAGACAAGTTCCTGCTGAACCAGAACTTACGAAGGTAAGGCTAGACTCAATTAGGGCACTGCTGGGCACGATGGACAACTGGTCTGACCCAGCAGCGGCAAATCTTATGTTTGTATGTATTACTTTGATTAAGATGCCCTGCACTATAAGAAGGATCTGCTTATACTTTCCTTTTGATTGTATAATAGCATTTTATACTTTTATATTTTTAATTTATAGTGCTCACCTCGTCCCTCTGGCTTTTGCCATGCTCATGTTGAGACTTCACTTTGCATTCTGTTACTGATATTGTTTGTTACTCTATAGGCATAAACTTTTACATAAGGGTTATTTGTTTTAATTTGTGGAACTCACAGCATTTATGTGATTTACTGAGTACTGCTGGTAAGATTCATTTTCAAGGTCTTTTGGCACATATTTCTACTATCCATTACTTGTTTCACTTTGCATCACTCTCTTCGTGCCAATGTATTTGACTATTATATCATTTTTTTACACAGACATGCATTTTTCATATATATAGCACTTTGTTTTAGGCTTATACAAAAATAAAGAATTTGCATTCACTGTTTTTTACTTTTTTCTACCTTTTTAGTATTCACGTTTTCTGCATGCATAATGACTGAAACTGATATATTTTTATTGTATTGTACACAGAGAAGTTACTCTCATTGTAACCACGTTTTGGATATTTTTTCTTATTTATCAATATTATGTTCATGACCTGTTCTAGCATTAGGTGTACCCTCACCGTCCTTTTATTTTATTATTTTGGGTAATATTTGTGTTTTTATTGTTTGGCGTTAAGGCCCTGAAGCAGTGGTTACCGGCCACAAAACGATCGTCGGCCTGGCCTGTTTGTGTTCAGTGGGTTTTACCACTAATTATTCTCGGCTATTTTTTGCTCCCACCTGCTAACTTTAAACTTGTGCAAAAGTTTTTTTGCCTATGATGCTTTGGTGGAAGAGTGTGGGTACACCTCTCCGTTTGTCTGATGCTTTTCTTTCGCTTAAGTATGTCATGTATGCAGGTAAATTAGGGAAATCCCTTTTCTTCAAATTCACTGAGCTTTGGAATAACCTCCCTGCCCCGCTGCTGAACCTAGGTTCATTCCAATTATTCCGAAAGCATCTGAAAACCTGGCTTTTCTCCAAAACGTAAAGCTATCTATTTAAAATGTAAAGCTAGCTATCCTCTTCATAACCTCTAATTTCCTATTATGTCCTTCCCTCATTTATTGAATTTGCCTGTAAACCGTGCCGAACTCTATCTTTATGGAAATGATGCGGTATACAAACTTAAGGTTTAGTTTAGTTTAAGTAATAAGCTAGCTTTCTTGGCTTGTGTGGTGCTTTTGTTTTGGAGTAATATTTTTGAATTTTTGTACTATATTTCCCTCCATTCCTCCCTGTTTTTTATGGTTTATTGTTTGTATTGCCATATCGATGTTGATTTTTTGTGTGTGTGTGAGATAGGATGATGAGTATGAGATTGGATTATGGAGTTAATTTAGATTATGAATGTATCTTGAATGTGAATAAGTTTAGGTCTTTCTATACATAATGGAGTTCCTTTTATTTTATTTTTTATTGTCATTTATATGTAATTTAAAGATGTAATTTGTATTTTATGTAATCCGCTGAGAACTTGTGAAAGATTTAGCGGGATATCAAATTTTAATAAACATAAACATACTCTTGTTTAGAATCGGTTTGGAACCCTGAGGAAGGCTTGTGCCGAAACACAGCCCTTGTTGAGTCCTTGATTGATATTTCACAATAAAGAGCTTCTGCTGTTATTAGTATCCCACAAATCTGCCTGGTGTTTCCCACTGTTTTTTTGCTTTAAAAAGTAGGGAACAGAACAGATCCTTAGAGGATAACGGAAAATATAGGTCACCAGCTGGAAGGTTTTGAATTCCATTCAGCAGCAAAGAAGAAGTCTGAGAGATTGATCTTGAACCTTCAAAAACTGTGCCTAAAATAACCAGCTTCTGCAAAACCTGCATATCAGTCTGCCAAATGCCACATATAAGCCAAAAGGATAGAATAGTGTCTCTACAATTATCAGCATTCAGCCTAATTCTATTTATCACTGTAAGGATCCTTTCCAAAACTCTCACTAGCCCAGTATGTTGTTGTTTTCAGGATTATAATAAAAGTACATAAGAACATAAGTGTTACCATACTGGGACAAACCGAAGGTCCATAAAGCCCAGTATCCTGTTTCCAACAGTAGCCAATCCAGGTCACAAGTACCTGCCAAGATTCCAAAAGAGTAAAACAGACTTTATGCTGCTTATCCTAGAAATAAGCAGTGGAGTTTCCAAAGTCCATCTTAATAATGGCTTATGGACTTTCCTTTTAGAAAATTTATCCACACCTTTTTAAAACCCTGCTAAGCTAACTGCTTTTATCACATTCTTTGTAAATGAATTCCAGTTTAATTACATATATTGAATGAAGAAATATTTTCTTCAGTTTGTTTTAAATTTACTACATTCCCCAGAAACATGACAGCCTAGAACAGGGGTAGGCAGCCTTGGTTTTTGTGGGTCGTACCCACTTGAGTTTTGAGGATTTTCCTAATGAATATGCATGAGATCTGTTAACACGCACTGCCTCCACTGTACGCAAATATATCACATGCATATTCATTGGGGAAATCCTGAAAATCTGACTGGATTTCCTCCTCGAGGACCAAAGTTGCCCACCCCTGGCCTAGAATACCAGAGGGTAAGAGAAAACAGTAGAGCAGCTGATTAGATTGACAACATCATAAGAGGATGCACTCCATTCTCATACTGGAACCAGCACAACCAAGAACGAAGCAGGGAGAGTGCAAGGGACTCAAGGAGCCAAGCCATCAAATACATTCATCAAGTGCTGGCACTGACGAATGCATTATCATTCTACATGTAAACTGTATTGGAATGATAGATTCTAATGATATATTTGTTGTTATTTAATTGTTTTTGTCCTCATGGGCCACAACCCAGTTGGATTTTGAGAATATTGAGAAGGAGGAAATTTTTTTTTCACTCAGAGAATAGTTAAGCTCTGGAACTCATTGTCAGAGGTTGTGGTAAGAGTGGATAGCATAGCTGGTTTTAAGAAGGGTTTGTACAATTTCCAGAAGGAAAAGTCCATAATCTGTTATTGAGAAAACATGGGGGCAGCCATTGCTTGCCCTGTATTGGTAGCATGGAATATTGCTACTCCTTGGATTTTGGCCAGGTACTATTGACATGGATTGGCCACCAAGAGAATGGGCTACTGGGCTTGATGGACCATTGGTCTGTCCCAGTAAGGCTATTCATTATGGAAACCCTAAAAACCTGACTGGTTGGTGGCCCTCAAGGATAGAGGTTATGCACCCTACTCTAGGATGTCATGACATGTCGAAGCAAAAATAGGTAGAAGTTGATCTTGGAACATTTATTCCATAGGTTTTGGGTTAGTTAAATAATTTCTAGGGTACCCTAAATTTTTAAGGGTAAGCACACAGGTTTAACTGAGATCATGTGATCAGCTGCCATATTGATAACAGAGTTTGCATAAATATCTTAAGAAATCAGAGCAGCACGAAGCAGTTTAATGAGGAGAGTCTACTAAGTACTGTAATATTATCAGGCATATTACAGGGTTTCAAGTATTGCTATCATAATTATTATAGGAAAAGACATCTTATGCGATTTTTTTTTTTCCTGTTAAGTGTCAGCACAGTGTAATTATCAATGTTGCTCAAAGGAATTGTTATGTAGATTAATCTGAACTAATAGACTGGGGGATTTAAAGAATGCACACAACCAAAATAGAACGAGTCATCATATGTGCTTAAGGCTAAAGGTCATCAACAATTTGCTGATAGTAACATAGTAACATAGTAGATGACGGCAGATAAAGACCCGAATGGTCCATCCAGTCTGCCCAACCTGATTCAATTTAAAATTTTTTTTTTTTTTTTTTTTTTCTTCTTAGCTATTTCTGGGCAAGAATCCAAAGCTTTACCCGGTACTATGCTTGGGTTCCACCTGCCGAAATCTCTGTTAAGACTTACTCCAGCCCATCTACACCCTCCCAGCCATTGAAGCCCTCCCCTGCCCATCCTGATACATTCTTAGAGAATGACATGGGGGACAAATTTGCCCCCGTCTCCGTGGGATCTCTTTCCCCATCCCGTCCCCGCGAGTTCTGTCCCTATTCAATTCCTGCAAACTCTGTCCTCATCTGCAGAAGCCTCGATCACTTATAATTTTTAAAATGTTCAAAGCTTGCGCAGCTGAGAACAGAGCTCGCAGGGATGGGACAGGGATAAAAAGATCCCACGGCCGGGGATGGGGAAAATTTGTTCCCATGTCATTCTCTCTGCTTGCTCTGCCTCCTAACCCCCCTCCCACCTCTAGTTATTAATGCCGGCTATTTCTGCAGCCACAGATTTCTCTTAACCATCTGGCTGATGCTATCGAAAAGCACCAATCCAAGGCACAATCATTTCACCCCTACCTCTTTTCATTCTACACGTTTTGATCCATTCATGTACCAGTGACATATTTGAAACCTCTTGCCCATAATATAAAACATCTGCTGCTACTGTGCTCTCCACAGTTTGCCTCTCTCCTTCTCTCCCCCCTTGTTACTGATGACATTACATCTTACATTTCTATCAAGACCATTCTATGACTCTCTTTGCTCTTCAAAAGCAAAAAAAGGGGTCCAAAACTAATCTGCAGAATAAACCAACCAAGGACAAACAAAGCAGAACTGCAGACTATGTACAAGATGCAGGCAAATTTTAATATGACAAAAAAGCAATACAGTGGTGCCTCGCATAACGAATGCCTCGCACAGCGAACGCTGCGCACAACGAACTTCATGTCTTGCTTCCTACAACGAACTTCGTTTCACACAACGAAGTCGCCCGAGCTGCATCCTTCCGCGCAGGCACTGCGCTTAACTGCCCTCTCTCCGCCTGGCTCCCTGTGCAGTGGCGGACCGTCGGCTCGCAGGGGCCCGGCGCCTACTGCTGATGCGTTGGGGGGGGCGGAGCTACTCTCGCCGCTTCCCCGATGCTAGAAAAAAAAATAAAAAATGAACAGTTAAGTCCCAGTTTTTGCCGCTGAGACTCTGCCCTCTCTAAAATTAGACTCTACTTAGTCTGTCTTTAAATTTAAAAAATGTGTGTTGTTTTAAAAAACAATTATGTTTTTAGATGTATCTAAATAAAAATAATAACAAAAAATTTATCTTTTTTTATGTCATCTTAGCATATTTTATGCTACAGAACGAATTATTTTTTTTAACATGTATTGTTATGGGAAAACGCGTTTCACATAACGAACTTTTCGCATAACAAACTTGCTCCTGGAACCAATTAAGTTCGTTGTGTGAGGCACCACTGTATATAAAACCCTTTTACCAATTAGGGGACCCGACACGGTCCGTGTTTCGGACACACCTTCGTCAGCTGTTGGCGATTTTTGGCGAACTTGATATACAGGCATTTCGTTGTTATTCTCCATTTTTTGTGGTATATTTTAACCCTCTTTTACCATGGACCCCTGACGAAGGTGTGTCCAAAACACGGACTGTGTCAGGTCCCCTAATTGGTAAAAGGGTTTTATATATTGCTTTTTTGTCATATTAAAATTTGCCTGCATCTTGTACATAGTCTGCAGTTCTGCTTTGTTTCTCTTTTCTCTTCGTCAAATTCCGATTTAACTTAGGGCTCCTTTTACTAAGGTGCGCTAGCGTTTTTAGCGCATGCAGGAAATTACTGCGCGCTACACTTCTAGAGCTAACGCCAGCTCCATGTAGCACGCGCTATTCCGCACGTTAAAGTCCTAACGCGGCTTAGTAAAAGGAGCCCTTAGTCTTCCCTAGTCATCATATTAGTTTATATCTCATGTGCCGCTTTCCAGTTCTTGGACATTCACCACCCGATATTTGTCACTACTTAACCGACCCCATAAATGGCACCTGGCCAGTTAAATAGCATTTTGTGGGCTAACTGCTAATATTCAGTGGGAGATAGCTGGCTTTCTCTGGTATTAAGAAAGGGATTGGGACTTGTATACTGCCTTTTTGTGGTTTTACAACCACACCACAAGAACAAGGGGGCACTCGGAGAAATTGAAAGGGGACAGGTTTAGAACCAATGCTAGGAAATTCTTTTTCACTCAGAGGGTGGTGGGCACCTGGAATGCGCTTCCGGAGGTTGTGATAAGACAGAGTACATTACGGAGTTTCAAAGAAGGATTGGATAAATTCCTGAAGGATACAGGGATTGAGGGATACAGATAGAGGTAGAGATAGGTTATGAAAGGGTATAGATAGAAGGATAAAAGGGATTGAAGGGTTTTAGACAAAGGATCACCTTACAGGTCATGGACCTGATGGGCCACCGCGGGAGCGGACTGCTGGGCGCGATGGACCTCTGGTCTGACCCAGCGAAGGCAACTTCTTATGTTCTTAGGTACTTCAAGCATTTTCCCTATCTGTCCTTGTGGGTTCACAGTCTGTCTAATATACCTGGGACAGTGGAGGATTAAGTGACTGGCCCAGGGTCACAAGGAGCGGTGCAGGGTTTAGAACCCACAATCTCAGGGTGCTGAGGCTGTAGCTCTAACCAGTAAGCCACACTCTCCTTTCCATAGCAGCTAATAGCTAAAACCTGGCTATCTATATTGGTGATAGTCACCATAATTCGGCCTCTTAATTAATGACTTGGTTTTTGGAGAAAACAGAATTAATTTCTTTTTTAATTATGAAGTCCAGCACACCAGAGAGGAAACAGTTAAAAAAAGGAAGTGATATATCACTGTATCTACATAGTAACATAAGAAATAATGGCAGATAACATTGCATAAGAACGTAAGAATAGCCTTACTGGGTCAGACCAATGGTCCATCAAGCCCAGTAGCCCGTTCTCACGGTGGCCAATCCAGATCACTAGTACCTGGCCAAAACCCAATGAGTAGCAATATTCCATGCTACCAATACAGGGCAAGCAGTGGCTTCCCCCATGTCTTTCTCAATAACAGACTATAGACTTTTCCTCCAGGAACTTGTCCAAACCTTTCTTAAAACCAGCTACGCTATCCACTCTTACCACAACCTCTGGCAATACGTTCCAGAGTTTAACTATTCTTTGAGTGAAAAAATATTTCCTCCTATTGGTTTTAAAAGTATTTCCCTGTAACTTCATCAAGTGTCCCCTTGTCTTTGTAATTTTTGACGGACTGAAAAATCGATCCACTTGTACCCGTTGTACTGCACTCAGGATTTTGTAGACTTCAATCATATCTCCCCTCAGCCATCTGTACCCCGAAAGATAGCTAGGGTTGAACATGCCTCTCCCTGCAGGTTACACTTCCCTCTTTGTTATTAGCACTATGAACGGTAATTATTATTTAGATTTCTGTTACATGTTTTTATCTAAACAGAATTTTACAATCAGTTTCAGGGGGGTTGGCCATACACCCTCTAGATTGCTTGGTACACCTAATTTTGTAGATAAAATATGGTTTGGGAAAATAAAGTCAAATGAAGAATTGTGCAGATAAGTGATTAGAAATCAGGAGTGCAATACCAAGACGCTTTTCTTCCTCCAGGAAAGAAGTGTCATGATACAGAAAGCAATGAGTTTAAAAACATGACATGCAGAGCTAGCCTGCACTGGCAATCGGGGTTCAGATCCCAAGTTTGTCATCGGTTCCTTGGGATTGCTGGAGTTGGGGGATGCTGTACTTTACAGAGGGAGAAGAGAGGGACTTCCATTGTGCAACAGCATACTCAAAGTTCAGACTTAGGGAGCACATGTTCCAGCCTCTAGAGGCCCTGGCAGAGGATTGTTGTAATGCTGGGCTAGACTGACAAAGGCCTAGATCCACTAACCTCCCGATCTGTGTCCAATCTGTGAGCGATTGGAGGCAGGCCAACCGATTTACCAACCATTTTCATGCAAATGGAGGTGATCGGAGGCACGAATTGGATTGAGTCGGGGGAGAGCCCTGACAGTAGTGACAGGAGAAGCAGCTTCCTGTTACTGCTATCAGGGCTTCTGCCGGCTGTTTAAATTTTTTTTAAATCGGGCAGATATTTTGTGTGTTTTACACATGCAAAATATCAGCCCGATTAAAAAAAAATTAAACCCTTCTCCCTCTCCCGACAAGTGTCCCATCTCTACTTCTTGAACCCCCCCCCCCCCCAAAAAAAAAAGTGCCCTGCCGCTTAAAATTATGGCAGAAGGGTTTCCACTCCCTCCTACCATCGGTCCCACTCCCGGCTTCTCTCACCCCCCCTAAAAAACCAAATGGCAGGAGGGAAGCTGACTTCCTCCTGCCACCCCCCTGGACGCCCCCTCCCCATTCCCGGTCCCCTCCCTCCTCCCCCCCATACCTTTAACGGAGCAGGAGGGGTGCTCAATCCCTCCTGCTCCAATGCCTCCAGTGATGAGACTGAGGCCTTATGCCCTGCCCCAAGTCTGAGGCGCCTCAGCCAATCAGGGACTTCCTTATTGAGTACCTAAGAAAGTCCCTGATTGGAAGACACAATGACAGTAAATGAAAAATCTTTATTGCTGAAAGTCAAAGAAATGTGTGAGCATTGGAACCCTTTACATCTTTCTTGGTGGGGGAGAGTCCAAATAGTTAAAATGATAATTTTGCCTGTAGTTTATTACCAAATGAGTATGTTGCCAGTTTATTTCCAAGGGTCCTTTTATACAAAATTGAATGGGATTCTTACAAATTTATTTGGCTAAGTGACAAATATGTGTTTCTGGATCCAGTCCAGTTAGAAGATTTTCTTAGAAATAAACCTTTGCAAATAGTTTCTTAATTATTATTTTGTTTGCTACAGAGTGTAATTGATGATTTAAAGAATGTGCCACGTCTCTTAGTCTGCCAAGATGTTAAACTTTGTTACTTTACTTTTTCTTTTAAGCTTTGGCAATCTCGGCCATTTAATGTGAACTTGATCATTGATAATTATTGCCTTTGACTTTATTTGATGAGCATTTATATGCTATGTTTGAACTGGATATACCTGTGTTTTTGTTATGAAATGCAACAAACAAATTAATAATAAAATTTATTTGGCTGGGTAAAACTGCTAGAATAGCCATGTTGGGGCATAATCGAAAGGGACGTCTAAGTCCATTTGCGTCCAACTCGCAAGTCGTCCAAAGTAAAAAACAGCCTAGGACACATTTTCGAAAAATACATCCAAAATTTTTTTTGTTTCAAAAAATCGTCTAATCATACATTCTGCCGATCTGATCGTCCAAGCCGCTAAATCATCCATCTTTATACCATATTTCCGTCCAACTTTTCGTCCAAGTCAAAAACGCCTAGAACAAGCCCTGTTGGACATGGGAGGGGTCTGCAAAGTTATTCAGAGTAGTGAAGACACAGGGGGATTGCAAAGATCTGCAACGTGACATAATCAGGCTTGAGGAATGGGCATCAACATGGCAGATGAGGTTTAACGAGGATAAGTGTAAAGTGATGCATGTAGGTAACAAAAATCTCATGCACGAATACAGGATGTCCAGGGCGGTACTTGGAGAGACCTCCCAGGAAAGAGACTTGGGAGTTATGATCGACAAGTCCACGCAATGTGTGGCGTAAGCATAAAGGGCAAACAGAATGCTAGGAATGATAAAGAAGGAGATCACGAACAGATCGGAGAAGGTTATCATGCCGCTGTACCAGGCCATGGTGCGCCCTCACCTGGAGTACTGCATCCAGCACTGGTCGCCGTACATGAAGAAGGACATAATGCTACTTGAAAGGGTTCAGAGAAGGGCGACTAAGATGGTTAAGGGGCTGGAGGAATTGCTGTATAGTGAAAGATTAGAGAAACTGGGCCTTTTCTCCCTCGAACAGAAGAGATTGAGAGGGGACATGATCGTAACATTCAAGGTACTGAAGGGAATAGACTTAGTAGATAAGGACAGGTTGTTCACCCTTTCCAAGGTAGGAAGAACTAGAGGGCACTCTCTAAAATTGAAAGGGGATAGATTCTGTACGAATGTAAGAAAGTTCTTCTTCACTCAGAGAGTGGTAGAAAACTGGAACGCTCTTCCGGAGTCTGTCGTAGGGGAAAACACCCTCCAGGGATTCAAGACAAAGTTAGACAAGTTCCTGCTGAACCATAATGTACGCAGATAGGGCTAGCCTCAGTTAGGGCGCTGGTCTTTGACCTAAGGGCCGTCGCGTGAGCGGACTGCTGAGCATGATGGACCACTGGTATGACCCAACAGCGGCCATTCTATGTTCTTATGATGGACTGCACACCCAGACATGCCATCTAAATAGTGGGGTATCTTACAGGGCACTACTGTGAACTTTACAAAAAGAGTGCTATGTCTTCTCCTCACTAAAGCTCCCTTATAGGTCATGGTGAGCCCCCAAACCACCTCCAGAATCCCCTAGACACACTTATGTACCACCCCAATAGCCCTCATGGCTGCAGGAGCTACTTATATGCCAGTACAAAAGGGTTTTGGGGGTGTATAGGGGAGTGCACATGTTTAAGTATCAATGCAGTGATTACAGGGGCTTATGGGCCTGGGTCCTCCTCTCCATGGGTCCCTAACCCACCCCCAAGATGGCTTAAGCCGCCTCTGTGCTGGACGACTAGGCTTTCCTATGCCAGGCAGCCAGGTGTTGATGGTCTGAAGGCTGAATTTTAAAGGTGTGATTAATATTTTTTGGGGGTGGGGGGGTCGGTGATCACTGGGGTAGTGTGTGGGGGTCTGTTTTATGTGTTTGCAGTGCTTATCTGGTGACTTTAGGTGGATTTTTATGACTTACACCATGTTTTACATGGTCTAAGTCACAACGTCCAAGTTCCGTCGATCCTGTGCTGTATAACTTTCGGTTATACATGCTGTACGACTAAGTCTAAGCCGTCCCACGTCCCGCCCAACTCCCACCCTCGACACTCCTCCCATAACGCCCCGTTTAGCTTTGGTCGCTCAGCGGCACTATGAAGGCTAGGTCGTTTAGAAATTATTATCGGCACTTGGACGTATTTGGGAAATGTTCATCCGAGTGCCGACTTAGGCCAGTTTTTGGATGTTTTTCTCTTTTGATTATGAGCCCCTTAGTGTCTTTGCATAAACCACAATCAGTGTGGGGGGGAGGGGGGGATTTTCCAAATTTCTATAGATACCATGAAGCTTTCATTATGCGGCAGGGTATGTATTGGATCCTTACTGAAGTATTGGAGCATCTTCCGGATTGGCTGATTTTAGAATATCAACTCTTGTCCCCTTTACGATTGTGCCATATTTTGAGTATCAAGTTGCCCAGAATTTATAAGGATTTATAAGTGTTCTTTGTGCCAAATGGAAAACATTAAAATTCATTAACAATTTAACATCTATACCAGTACAGCAATCCATGTGTCAATCCTTATGGTTGAACTCCAAGATTCAAATTGACGAGTCTAAGATCCTCTGCAAACATTGGCTGCAGGCAGGTATACGTACTTTAGATGATGTGTTATCAAATGGGAAAATACTGTACTTGATTTTTCACAACTGCAACAATCATTCGGTATTACAAAGTCTCAAGCATATAAGTGGTTGCAGTTGAAGCAGGCCATTCAGAAGGGGTTCCCTGATTGGCAAAATTTAAATAATCAGTATAGCTTGCCGGGCCTATGCTTCCAGACCGATTTCCTAGGGCATCAGGCTGCCAAGTGGTATAAATTAATATCTGAATATTTGAATAAGAAACCTAAAACTAATATAACAGACATTTGGAGCATTGAGATATTTCTGCATATTTCTGCTACTCAATGGCCACGGATTTGGACTTGGAGGATGAGATATACAGCATCAACATCTATGAGACAAACTTGGTTTTTTTTGTTACATAGAACTTTTTGGACTCCAGTTTATTTGCAAAAGTTAGATAATTCCAAATCTAATAGATGCTGGCACTGTCATCTTGAAATAGGGACACTGGATCATCTGTTGTTCTATTGTCCCTTGATACTCAACTTTTGGAGATCAATATGGGGACAAACCAACTTGATTTTGGAATCTTCAATTCCGCTGTCTTATAAGGTGGTTATTTGTGGTATTTTGTTGTTGCCTAAACCTCATTTGGACAAATATAAAAGTAGATTATTTGCCATCATGACTGGTTACTAAAAACTGGAAAAATTGGGATCGGCTCAATTACTCCTTTTGGTGGGATTCGTTATGTTTGTGCTACAAATATGAGAAAATGAATTCAGAAATTTTGGGTAATAATAAATTATTTACATTAACTTGGAGTCTGGGGGTCACGTGATGACGCTGAGCTAAGCGGCGGCTCCCTGCTCTAGCTCTGACCCTCTCACGCTTTATTTTACGCTTTTTTGCCACCTTCCTGCCTCATCCCGGTGTCTACTTGGTCCCCCGGTGGAGCGGAGAGGTCTGCGGTGCAGGTGACTCGCTGGGCGACTTCTTCGGGTGCTCCTGGAGCGCATTATGCCCATAAAGACCCCGCGGCCGGCTCGGAATCAGCGTGCATCCGGGGCTCCCAATATGGCGTCGGTATCTCTACCCCCGCCAAGAGTTCTGCTCCAGGACAATGCGGTCAAGGAATTGACCAAGACCATTTCGGCGGCCATAGATGAAAGGCTCACAAAACTCCAGGCGACTGTAGACGACATCCGGGATTGCCTGGAGCATCATGGCCAGCGACTGCAGACTGCGGAGACTAGAATTGCAGCCCAGGAGGATTGGTCGGCGGTGGTGGAGACGCAGATACAGGCCCTGCAGGCGCAGTGTGCGACCCTCCACGAGCGCCTTGAAGATCAAGAAAATCGAGGCCGCCGAAATAATATCCGGCTGGTGGGCCTGGCGGAGACTCTCCGGGAGGCAGAGCTGCGGGAGCTCGTGGAGCAGTGGCTTCCCGGAGCGGTGGGCTTTGTTCCAGCGGGGTCCCGCACTCTGGTGGAGCGGGTGCATCGCCTGGGCCCTCGTCGAGAGGGAGAGGGCCGGCCTCGACCTGTCATCGCAAGGTACCTGAACTTCACGGACAAAGCGCAAGTTATGGCCCTGTATCGAAAAAAGGGCACGCTGGAGCATGCTGGCACTAAACTTTTATTGTTCAACGATTATTCAGCCGAGGTGGCTGCCCGTCGGCGTGCCCTGGCGCCCTACTGCACCGAGCTCCGCAATAGAGGGCTTCGCTTTGTGGTGCAATACCCGGCCCGGGTGCGGATCTTCGAGGCGGGGGGGGCCGAAGATATGTGAAGATGTAGAGGCACTTTGGGCATACATAAGAGCTTTAGGCCCTGTGCCTCCGGCGCCCTGAGCTTTATTTGACCTTTGGTCTTCCTTGCTGCTTCATTTTTTTTTGCTTCATTTTTTCGGCGGGGGGCTTGGCTGATCTTGAGCCCCTGTCCCTTGATCGTGGGATGGATTTGCTCTTCTCGATGCCGATTGGACCTCCTGCCCGTTGCGGCCATGCCTGGTTCATTTGGGGCAGACTGGATGTGGGCTGTAGACTGGACTACCTGCTTTCTGGGATGGTGATCCTGTTTTGTTCTCCGGAAGGACCTTCCTGAGGGTCCTCCCCTGGTATGCCAGATGTCATGTCCTCGTACAGTGGCCTCTTGCCTGGGATTCCTTCCTCCTGGACCCTCTGGTATGCGCTGGTGTCCTTGAGCGGAGAGGCGCAGGCTGGAGCTGGTTACCCTGCATTATGATCCCTGAGCATTGGGTGCCGTCTTGGACTCCTGCTGGTTTTGCTGTCCCCAGGACTTGATTCTTATGCTTCACCGTTTCTTTTTTCTGGACTTGGGGGGTTTGGGGGGGCCTGTTCTCTTGGAGTGGGAGTGGGTGGGTGTCTTCTTGGGTGTTTGCGTGAGGGGGTTGGGGGGGCATCTAGTACTGTGTTTTTATTGAAGGGGGGGAGGGATGGGTTGGGGGTTTGTTGAGGCTGGAGGGGGTTTGGGGGGAGGATGGGGAGGATGGGGAGTGTGTGTCTGTTGGTGGGTGGTGTGTTTGGGTGTGGCTGTTTGGGTGCTGTGGACGGGGAGGGGGGGTTGGTTGGCTGTGTGTGTGGGGGACCTCTGGTTCTATGGAGTGTTTGGAGTTCTAGTGCCTATTCCTGGGGGTTTGGCTGGGAGACCCTCGGGAATTGTGAGATGTTTCTACGGAATTGGGCATTGGTGACTGGCACCTCCCATGGCTATGGCTGATCTTGTGTGTGTAACGTTAAATGTGGCGGGCCTTAATTCTCCTGTGAAATGCACCAAGGTCCTATCCTTCTTGAAGAGGGAGAAAGTCTCGGTTGCCTTTCTGCAGGAGACTCACCTCATGGCATGTGAACACCTGAAGTTGAAGCGTGACTGGGTGGGTGAAGTGGCTGCGTCCTCCTATTCTACTAGGTAGAGGGGGGTGGCCATTCTCATTCATAAGGCTGTCTTGGCAGTCACCCACAGGATTATCCGGGATCCTCAGGGTCGTTATGTTATTTGGGCGGGGACTTTGTCTAACAAACCTGTAGTGCTCTGCAACGTCTATGCGCCTAATGTTTATTCTCACTCTTTCTTCTCTACTCTCTTGGCTCACTTGATAGCGCTACCAAATTATGAGCTCTTGGTGGGAGGGGATTTTAATATCACTAGTGACCCTTCCATAGACTGCAAGCCCCCAAGACCAGTGGCGGCGGACAATGAGCGTAGGGGGGTGAATTTCCTGATGGGGGAGTTAGACCTCCAAGATGTGTGGAGGGTCTATCACCCTGGGGAGGTGGATTTTACCTTTTTTTCTGGGGTGCACCATAGCCATTCGCGTTTGGACTATTTTTTGCTTCCCTCTCGTTCCATTGGCCGGGCAGCGCACACTCACATCCTGGACGTCCCTTTTAGTGATCATGCTGCTGTGTCTATGACTCTCAAGTGGGGGGGTGGGCCAATTGCTGAGCGCATCTGGCGTTTTAATCCTTCCCTATATCTGGACGTGGATTTTCATACTTATCTTATAGAGGAATGGACTAAGTATAAGCAGACGAATGAAGGGACTGCTGTTTCGGACACCTTGTTTTGGGAGGCGGCAAAGGCCTATTTGCGTGGCTGCATCATAGCCTACTCTATTCGCAAGCGCAAATCGCGGGATGCTGAGCTCGCGTTGTTGGCAAAACAACTGCGGGAACACCGCTTCTATCATTTACGGCACCGCTCGGAGGAAGCTCGCCAATCGTATCTTCGTTTGCGTAAACAGATTGATGCCATTCTCACTGAGCGGGCTTTAACGCATATTGATGTTTACAAATTTCAACTTTACAGATGGGGTAATTGGGCGGGGAAGCTTTTAGCCAACCTGGTTCGGCCAGTACGTCGTGCTGCTCGTGTTTCTTGTATTCGAGACTCTTCCAATGTGCTACATACAGCGGATGCGGATATTCACTCCCAATTTGTGCGTTTTTACAGTGACCTGTATAGTTCGGGTGTGTGTGATACCGCGGCCCGGGATCTCTTCTTTCAGGATTTGACTCTTCCGCACGTCTCTGAGGCGCATCGGGCTCTGCTCAACGCCCCGATCTCTTGTCAGGAGATTTCAACGGCTATAGGCAATCTAAAACTCGCTAAGGCAGCGGGTCCGGATGGTATGGGACCTGAGTTTTATAAACTCTTGCAACATCATGTTGGCCCTGCCTTATGCGCTATGTTTGGTGACATGCAAGCTTCTGATCGACTTCTTCCGGAGCAGAATCATGCTCATGTAGTGGTTCTTCCTAAGCCGGGTAAAGACCCTGAACTGGTGGGTTCTTATAGACCCATATCCTTGCTCAGTCAGGACATGAAGCTCCTCACGGCTATCCTGGCTAAACGATTGGCTCAGGTTGTCCCCTTGCTTGTCCATCCTAACCAGGTGGGGTTCGTGCCTGGGCGATTTTCTTCGGCCAACATTCTCAAGGCGCTGGTGGCTTTGAGGGAAGGTCGTGGCCGTCCTGGGGATGATTTGTTGGCTAGTTTAGACGCCAAAAAGGCCTTTGACAAGGTTGTTTGGCTTTACCTCTTCTGGGTCTTGCAACGCTTTGGTATTACTGGTTCGTTTCATGATTGGGTGGTCCGTTTGTACACGGCTCCAACCGCTCAGTTGCTTATTAATCGCCAACGTACGATTTCTTTCCCTTTGAGAAGGGGGACCCGGCAGGGATGTCCCTTATCGCCCCTGCTGTTTATCCTCTCGCTCGAACCTTTGGCGGCCAAGATCAGGGACTCTCCGGGGCTGGAGGGCATTCAAGTGGGCATGGAGCTCTGTAAGATTACCATGTTTGCGGATGACATGTTGTTATTTGTTGGGAATGCTCGGGTCTCCCTTCCTTGTATAACTTCTTTCATCGCCTCCTTTGGGTCATTTTCGGGACTGTGTATTAATTTCAGCAAATCTGAGGCGCTTCCTGTTTCCTCGCCATGCACCTCCCGCGCCCTGCCCACCTTCCCTTTTCGGTGGGCCGAGGGGGAGCTTAAGTATCTTGGGATCTTTCTTAGCGCTGAGTGGTCTGCTGTTTATCGGCGCAATATTGTGCTTCGACTTGCTCAGCTCCGCGACACTTGTCATCGCTGGGGGGACCTTCCTCTGTCTCTTTTTGGTTGCATCGCCTTGGTTAAGATGGTTCTGCTGCCTAAGATTCTTTATCCCTTGCAGATGATTCCTTTATGGCTCAGGGGGGCGGAGGAGAGGGCCTACAGGTCCTTTATCGGTTCTTTTATCTGGCGGAACCGGAGGGCCCGTGTTGGGTTTTGGAGACTCACGCAGAGCAGAGAGCGGGGTGGACTGGCGCTTCCGGATATCCGGTTGTACAATGTGGCTGCTTTGATGCGATGGGTGCATGAACTCTTCACGCTTAGTTACCGATTCTCCCCCCCGGGCTTGTTTGATTCTTGGGTGGCACCTCATAGCGCGCTTGCCTTTCTTGATGTCCCTCGGTGGCGGAGACCCAGAGTGGGATGCAATTCTTTGTGGTTGGACCCGCTGCGGCGTGCGCTACTCTGGTGGAGGCGGCGGATAGGAGGGGGACTGCGGGATCAATGGGCTTTCCAATTTGTTCGGGGAAACCCTACGTTTCCACCAGGTGTTGGTGGGTTGCGCAGCTTGGCGGCCAGCTTTGGTACTTGTTTTTGTCTGGGGCATGTTTGCTCCCCGTCCTATGCGGACAGGACCTTCCCTTCCCATGCTGATCTCCGTCGTCACTGGTCTCTCCCTGACATGCCTTTCTTTGCTTATTTGCAACTGCGGCACTTCTATGAGGTGGCTCGGAGGCATACTCCCTCTGGTTACCGTTTTTTGAAAGTGGACCATTTATTTCTCTCTCTCCCTGCCTCTTCAAATTCTCTGTCCATTTGGTATGGGTTGGCCCGGACGGAAAGACCGGACTCTCGTCTCCAGCACCTGGCCTCTCAATGGACTGAGGAATTGGGGGAATCTGTTGGAGCTGAGATGTTGGTGGCCTGTTTTTCTAGTATTTCTAGTGGGGCCCGGAATGTTCAATTGCAGGAAATACAGTTCAAATTATTACACCGTACTTATTTTACCAGGGTCCGGGGGGTGCGGGCGGGTCTTTGGGATTCGGATGTATGTGTTAAATGTCAGCGTCTGAGCGGGACCCTTGTGCATATGATCCTGGAGTGTCCGCTCTTGGGGCCTTATTGGAATGGGGTGCTGGACTTCCTGGCCCGTGTAGTGGGTCTGCCCTTGCAATGGTCTTATCTCCTTATTGTGTTGGGGTGTGAGGGGGAGGTGCTTGATCAGGGCTTGAGTTTGGAGCACTGGTGTTTTTTGTACACAGCTCTGCTGGTGGCCAAACGTGGAGTGCTTCGTCTGTGGATGGATGCTAGTGCGCCTGAGGTGTTGGGGTGGAAGCGCTTCCTGGCTGAAGTGGCCCGTTGGGAGCTTCGTACTTGTCGGGGGCCACTGTCGGCGTCCCGCCGTATATATCGATCTCTATGGGATGCCACTTTATTGGAGGTTGGTGCTCTTTGAAGGTTTCTGGCTCGCTCCCATTCACTTCCATGGAGCTGGGGGGGGGGGGGTGTCTGTCTGTGTGTGTGCAGGTTTTGTATGCTTGTGGCGTGGATGTTGGGGTGGCTGTCTTGGTTGGATGCTTGGGGGGGATGTTTGTGCCTTCTCTAATTATTGAAAATGTTGAACTGTACTGACCAGCTTGACTGCATTTCATGTTTATTCTTATATGGATTCTGTTGAAGAAGCTTCTGGACTTGTTCTCCTGCGGGTCTCGCGGGGTTTGTATCTCCCCCTTTTGGGTGTGGGATCCCCTGCTTGTTTTGCTGTTTTGCTGCTTCTCTGACATGTGTGTACTTTGTTGACCTTTTGGGCTGTTCAGTCTTTTCTGTTCAATAAAAATATTTCAAACAAAAAAAAAACTTGGAGTCTATTGACAAATTTTGTTAACTTTGATTAACTGGATTATTCTCCTGATTTTTTATTTGGGTTACACATCCAGAGAGGGTTGGTGGGCGGGGGGAGGGTACTGTATTTTGATGTCATCATTGATCAATAAGTTCAAAATGAATTTCATTGAAGTAATGCATTTTGTTTTTGTTTTTATATTGGGGGGGAAATGTTTTTGAAGTATTTTTATGATTGATGAAAATGCAATTTTGAAATTAATTATATGTATTTGTATATTGTAATGCATTGTTTTTGAATGAAAATTAATAAAGATTAAAAAAAAACAAAAACAAACAACAACAACCGACTAAGCACTATTTTTCAGCATCAATTTTTTAGGCACAATATATAGAATTCAGTCCCTTATGTCCTGAAACCTTCCAGTTAGGAAGAGCTTTGAGGGATACAGGAAACCAAAGTGAAAAAATATGACTTTATAGTATATCACAATACAGTAGAGTTGAACTTGTACTTAATATTATTTCAAAATTTTTTCCACACCTAGAACATTCCATCTAAAATGGTAAAAAGTGAGTGTCTCGTGAGGTGCGTGGGAGACTGGATTGGGGGAAAAAGAGAGCAAAGGAAACCAAATCCTAGAGAAGGGTTAACTATGGGGCCCTTTTACTAAGCTGTGTTAGGAGCTTAAAAAAGTGCACTGCAAGATGTGTTCAGGTGTTCTGCATTAAGGCCCAGATTCTATAAACTGTGCCATTAATTGAAAGTGCCATTATAAACAATTAAAAAACCATTAAAAATTAATTAGCTGGTAGGAACCTAACTCGGTAGGGGCCTACCATATTGAGGTAGACATCTATACCGCGTCACCTACCAGAAAGTAGAAAATTGTTGTTGTGTGGTGCTTACTGGGAACCCCCCTCCCCTTATTTTTCTACCACTATACCTTCCGATATATTTTTTGCTAACATTTTAAGCTGGTTTTGTGCTATGAGTTTGACATGTTTTGACTAGTTGTAAAATGTTTAAAACTATTACAGAAGATAAGTTGAAAGTTATTCTTCTATCTTTTAGCATAAGCATAAATAGCACCGCACTAAGCTTTTATCTTTTGCAGTTAAATGGAGGTTTTTTGCCAATGAGGTTAACGCCTAACCACCTTTAACCACCTTTTGTGATGGTGGGAGGGCCTCAGTCTGAGGCTTTTTCTAGAAATTGCATGTCGTTATCAAGCCTGAGCTGTGCTATTGAATCTATCAGACATTGTGCACTTTTTTTGTGTGAAAGTGTTTTGTAATATTATAGTTTTCACAACATCGAGTTTTTTTTGGCAAAAACTATTATTTATACAGATTTTAATGTAGCTTGTCTGTAACATGTCCTACTTCCATTTCTTTACGTACAGTTTTTGTTATGTTTGGATTTATATCATATCTATGGTATAATGTTATGCTATTTCACTGTTATGACTTAAAATTTCAATTAAAAAAAAGGAGGTGTAGTCAGGGCAGGATTAATTCGTCGATGGCCCCTAGGCACACAAGTACTCTGGGCCCCCCTGCCCCGCCCCACCCCACCAAGCGCTTAGGCGGAAACAGGAAACTGTGTCAGAGGGAAGCTTTGGGCAAGCAGTACCGCTTGCACAATTATAGTTACTGTTGCCTTTCTTACCCGTGTTGCTTGCTTGTCTTACTTTCCATTGATGGGGAGGGCCGCATTGCCAATCAGGGGGGGGGGGCACATTGCCGATCGATGCTGGAGAGGCCCATCGCCGTTTGGAAAAAACAATGTTGATTCCCTCCTTCACCGGGCCCCCCTGACCATTTCGGGCCCTAGGCATGTGCCTACTTGGCCTATTGGTTAATCCTGCCCTGGGTGTAGTTAGAGGTGGATTCAGAGTGGCTGATGGGCATGGTTTGACTTAGACACACTCACAGGAAGGATCGTTTGCAAATACGAGACAAGCAAGTAAAAGTTAAGGCTGATGTGTGGATTATTGAAGTAGCATAGCCTCTGAGGAAACTGTATAGTGAAACAGTTGGGCAGCCATTAGGCAAAAGCTAAATGCTCTTCTATTTCAATCTATATACACACACTACCTGTTTAATGTTGAGCCGGCCATTAAGAATCAATATCAGTTGTGGTATATGCTCAAAAAGACCAATGGTGAACAAATCACCCCTGTAAGGGCACGGAAATATGTTTAAGTAGTGCCTTGGGTGTTTGAGGTCTTGTGATGAAACCAGTGAGATACTGTAGTTTGTTTTCTGTGAGTTTGACACTGTGGCATTTTTGAACAAACTGAAGTTTTATTTTCCTTTTTTGATCGGATTGATTTAGACACACTCATTTAGGCCAAGAAAACTCTGGCCTAAATGGCAGTGCGCTGAAGGATTCAATGCCTACTGGCACATAAGACCGTTTAGGTGCTGAGTGGTAACTTCTTCCTTCAGTTTCCTTGCAAATGTGTAATTATTTTACAATCTAATAGATGTATTTACTTTGATCCTTCTCAGTTTGAGAGATTGTTGATTGAAAAAGAAGTTTCTGATGTGAGATAGGAGGTTTAGAGGACGTATTGAGCTAAGAAGAGGAAGGTCGATAGGGTCCATATTTCTTAGTTTTTAGCAAATAATTGTTAAAATAATTTCTTGTTGTCGCCTCCCGTCGATGTGGACTATATATTTCATTTATTGTATTCCATTTGATATATATAATAAATAATGGTAAAAAAAAAAAAAAAGACCATTTAGATGCCAATAGGAACGATTCTATAAACGGTGCGTGGCAGATGACTGACAATTACGCTTGACGGCAGCTAGCAGGTGCTGTTTGTAGAATCAGGGCCTAATTGCCAACCATGTGCTAAAAATATTTTGGGGGTGCCATGTCAAGGAGTGGACATTCCTGTGCTAAACACCCCATCTCCATTACCACATGCTCACTGGTTAGTGCAGGAATACCACAGGAGCCCATACTGCCTATAAATTGATTGCCAGTAAATGGTCATGTGGTAATTTTTTTTTTATGGTTACAGGCTAATGGCAACATTAGTACATGCTATTAATACAAACAAATAGAAAACTGCCCTGTTCACAGCTGCAGGAAAAATGGCCTTAGCACATGAGAAAATGCCACATAAATAGGGTTACTACTAGACCTGCCCCCAGGCCCGCCCAGTTGTACACATCCCCGCCCCATTACACCCCAGTTTCGCCCTCAGCTCCATCCCCAGCCCCGCCTCTGCTGTCATCAGGCAGGAAGGCATCCATGGATGCGCGGATGTGACACACATAGGCGCGTGCATGTGATGTCACCGCATTGCATCCGCTCATGCACGAATGTCCCCTCCCGATGCAATTTATTTTCAAAACCCAGACAGGAGGACTGTTTGGGGAAATCCAGACGTCTGGTAACCCTACACATAAAGATGCACTCAGGTCACTTTTTACTGCAGTTTAGTAAAAAGAGCCCTAAATATACTAGCGTGTGTCCTTCACAGAATTCTATGGATTCTTGGGGTTTTTTCCTTTTATTATTTTTTTCTTTCTTTCATAGACAAAAATATCATTGTGCATCATACAACCAACATGCAGAAAAAAGAACAATAAACTGAAAGAAATCCACATCAAATTTCTGTTCCATTGTCTGTTTGTTTTTGGTCATTTATAACCCCATTAGGAAAGGAGGCATGGTGCTCAGTTGCTGAGTCAGAACTTAAAATGTGGTGGAGGCCTTTGAGGTCCAACCAGAATGGTAAACAGTGTCACATAGCATGAGACATTCTTTATAGTATCTTGCAAGTGGAGCTGTAGAGCTGGTGGATTCAGGTACCTCCTAAGGTGCTATGGTTAATAGCTGGCTTTTGCTTAGTTCTATGCCAGACTTAAGTCATGTTCTAGTGTTCCAATTTAACTGGTGTCCAAGGCCTTAGCCACAATGATAAAATCCTACAGGGGAAGAGAAACAGTTAAGTGAGGGACTTAGATAGCAGATTCTCGTCGATAAGAAATGGCATCCAAGGGGATCCCTGCTTGCAGGTGGTCCAGCTCTAAGTGGCTTCCGATATCCATGACTCTCATGACTTCCTCTTCCTGGGCTGCCTCCTCTTCCTCTTGGCTCATTAATGCAAGTTCATTTTCATAACAAAAGGCGCTTGGCGACGGCAAAACAACTATCTTATTTTCCTGCAGTTGCCGGGCACTGCAAAGTGGGGTGCTTGGCACCTCATATGTTTTATGAAAGCGAGAGTAGTCTACCTTGTAGTGGTTCTTCTCTTCAAAGACCACCGGCTCAAAGCGATGGCCCCAGCGAATCTCACTGGCTAGATAGGAACTTCGTGCCTGGGTGGTCATGGCAGTGGCTTCTACCATACCCTCCAGAATGACCACAATCTCAAAATCCTGAATTTCTAGTTCTTCTTTACCAATGCCATAGAGTGGGCTTTCTTCATCAATTTCATGTACAATGATGATGGGTGATACCAGGAAGATGCGGTCCAAGCCAATATCATATCCCACATTGAGGTCTTTCTGATCCACTGGAAGATACTCGCCTTCCTCTGTCATATACGGACGGATCAGCTGTGCTCGCACATGAGCCTCCACAATGTGGCTCTTGCGTAAGTTACCCACACGCCACATGAGGCAAAGCTTTCCATCTCGCATGGCAATGACTGCGTGGTGGCTAAACAGCAGAGTCTGGGCTCTCTTTTTGGGTCGTGCCATCTTAGCCATGATTGTTCCTATCATGAAGGAGTCTATGACACAACCCAAGATGGACTGAATGACTACCGCTATTATGGCCAATGGACATTCCTCAGTGACGCATCGGAAACCATAGCCAATAGTGGTTTGGGTCTCCACTGAGAAAAGGAATGCCTCCACAAAGCTATTCACATGCATAATACATGGCTTGTTGGACCCTGGGCCAAGAGGATTCAGGTCACCATGAAAAAAGGCAATAGACCAGAAGAGAAAGCCAAAGAAGAGCCAAGAAACCAGAAAGGCAGCAGAGAAGATCAGAAGCATGTATCGCCAACGGGTATCCACGCAGGTGGTAAAAATGTCTGCCATGTACCGCTGCGATTTGTTGCTGAGGTTGGCAAAATAGACATTGCACTGGCCATTCTTCTTTACAAAGCGGTTCCGGTGCTTGCGACGGCTGTGGGTCTGCCCGTTCCAGAGACCGTTCACGCCTAGAGTGGAGATCCGCAGCCCCTCCTCATCCGTGGAGACGATGCTGTATCTGCCCACCAAAAAATAATAAACACAGAATGGGTTAAGAGAGAGCTTTTCACATGCCTGTTTAACACAAGAAAATCTGCCATTATATACTCAGGAGTGGGGATGAGGGAAATATTATAAAGATCAATGAAGGAAAATGCTGTATTATGTTTATATTTTATTAACATTTGATATCTCGCTTAAGCATATTACAGATCTAAGTGGTTTATAATAAAATAAAGTTCCCTATCTGTCCCGAAGACTCACAATCTAGCTAAAGTACCTGAGTAAATAATTATTAAAATAGTAAAGATATAACAAAATTCCAAGCATGGTGAGGGAAAGGTACAATTTAATTAATAAAAAAAGAAATAAGAATAAAATTAAAGTAAATACCCCCCTCCCTCAGAAAATAGCCCTGAAGAAACAATAGTTTCTGGAGAGGCCTGCCATAAATCCAGTCAAGACTTCAACTTAAATTTAAACTGGAATTCAGGGCTTTATAATTTGAAATTCCTTACCAGATGCCACAGGTCTGAGTCTGTGTTCAGAAAAACAGCAAAAGCGAGTAACAGAGATAGGAATCAAGTACAATGCCCAGAAGCCAGCAATAGAAACATTTGTACAGCATTATATAACAAGAAGAAACTATTTTTTTCCCTCTTGTTTCACTTGTCAGGGGCTTCAAATTACCATCTGTGGCAGCATTTATATTCTCCCAGTTTAGGACAAGTTGGTTGCCACAGCAACGTGCGGGAGTCATGGCATCTAAAAAGAGCCCAAGTCTGTAATTTATACATCAACAACAAGCAGTGAGCCTGGCAGTCTCCCCGTAGAGCGCTCCTTTGGGTGGTGAAAGCATGCATGTCCCCCCTCTCGACTCAGCTGAAGGTCTCTTTATATCCCTTTATGTTGACGTCATTTCGGATTCTCTGTGATGTCATAGATGATTGCTGATGGCATAACTTGGCGTCACTATCAGATGAGTAAGTATATATAAATATAGATGTAGATACATAATATATACATATATACTCGTACATATACTAAATACCTAGGGAGTTATTTTAGAAGCCTTAGCCGCAATTTCCATTTGGAAATTCCAGCATTAACATGTGGAAATAACATTCACGTATAAATGCCAGTTTTAGAAATGGCTCAGCTTACACATACATGTCCATAATACATAGAAATTGCAGTGGGGTGTGACCTGGGGGGGGAGGGGGGTATCAAAATCTACTTGTGAATTCTCAATTTCATAAAGGGAAGGCACATGTTGAACTAATATCTCAAGGTGAGGATTTAGAGCTGCTCCCTAGCAAGTACAGATTTAAAAAAAAATGCTTGCTTTGGTCAGTTTCATGCAGGAGAGATTAAGGAGGTACATCCTTATTTATCCTGCATTGTTTGTTCCCCTCCAAACTGAATATAAATATAGATTATCACCAGACCTGGCGGTAAAAGTGACGACGCTCATAGAATTCCTGTGAGCATTGGAGTTTTTACCGCCGTGACTGGTGATAAAAAAACCCCTAACACAGTTTGAGAAAAGGGAGTCATAATTAGCAGCATTCACACACATAGGTTTGCAAAATGGCTGACATACATGTGTAAGTGCTGATGTGTATATTTGCAAAATGGCTGCTCCTGCTTCATGTACATATGCAATCTTGCAAGTATTTTAGAAAAGGTTCTAAGGGAGCAGATTCATTTCTACAATACCCCTGGAACTGAGCATATTCCGACCTGGATATCTCAGTTATGGTTTCTCCATTCTCTGTAAAATGGGGTTTAAAATGGTCACCTACTAGGTACAGTGGGGTCCATAGTCAGCTTGGTTTAAGAGGACAGGAGAGGCTTCTGCCCATTTAAATCACGCTGAGCGGGTTGTCCACTCATATTCAGCAACACTTAACTGGGTAGTGCTGCTGAATCTCAGCTCTGACCATTGCAGTAGAGCCTGGAAAGTGCTAGGGTGGTCTGGGAGCAGAGTCAGAGAGGAGTCAGCAGTTATGACCACCTCAACTTCTTGGTAAAAAAATGCTTCTTTAGTCTTCATATGCTGAGGAAAGTGAGATCGTACTTTCATCATTCTCACTTCGTCGTCCTTGTTCAATCCACCATCCTCTCTAGACTGGATTATTGCAACTCCATCTATTTAAGCCTAACTAAAAAAAACTCCATAGACTTCAGCTAATCCAGAACGCCGCGGCCAAGCTTATTTTCGCTAAAGGCAAGTTCGATCACGTCTCCCCACTCTTGTCCAAACTTCACTGGCTCCCAGTTCACTCCAGAGTCCTCTTTAAATGTGCCTGTTTAGCTTTCAAGATCCTACATGGCATCCTCCCTCCCGTTATCCCTCTCTTCTGGAACTCCTCTAACCCTAATTCCACTAGATCCTCCCAAAAACTGAAACTATCATTCCCCTCTGCAGAAGGTATATCCCGCGTAGGAAAACTAGGAACATCCCTCCCCTTTAGAACCACAGAACTCTGGAACAATCTCACATCCCCGCTCAGAATTTCAAGCTCCCTTCAATCCTTCCGCAAACACCTGAAAACTTGGCTCTTTTCAAAAATCTAACACCTCCCGCTCTTTGGTACCCTGTCCCTCTTTATCTTCCTAGCTCCTTTCCTATAACCCTTCATTGTAGCTCCTTTTCAATCTAACCCTGTAAACCGTGCCGAGCTCTACGCTTGTGGAGATGGCGCGGTATACAAACCTAAGGTTTAGTTTAGATTTAGTTTAGTTTAGTTTATGAGGTAGAGAATGACACTGGGACAAATTTGTCCCCCATCCCCTCAGGAATTCAATTTCCCCGTCCCGTCCCCGTGAGTTTTGTCCCCTGTCCTTGCCCCATTCCTGTAAGCTTTGCCTTAACCGCACAAGCCTCTCGGACACTTATAATTTTAAAGTGTTTGAGGCCTGTGCAGATGAGGATGGAACTTGCAGGAATGGGGCAGGGACAGGAAAAGAACTCGAGGGGACGGGATGGGAAAATGAGTTCCTGCGGGGATGGGGAAAATTTTGTCCCCGTGTCATTCTTTATTATGAGGTCCCCTCCGTATTCACTGCCAGTGTTTGCTTAGCTAGGTGGACAGATAAGAACCACAGAACAAGCGTCCTATCTTTGCTGGCTTAGCTATGTGGATGCCGATACTGAATATCGGCCTGTACCTACCTAGCTGCTGGGTTGTAGTCTGACCAGGGTTATTTAATCCCTGGTGCCCCGACATGGCCCAGCATTGACTATCTGGACTTAATTCCGCCCACGGCTGTCAGTGGCTTAAAACCTGGTGACCACCGCAGGCTGAATATCAACCAGAGTATGTTTATTCTAACTGATAATGAGAGAGGGGCTGTATTTCTGTAACTCATGAAGTCATATGTTTGTTATGCAAAACTCTCCTCCAGTTCCACCCGTCTCCGTCCCATCACGCCTAGTCCCGCCTCCCGCTGCCTGCTCATGTCGGGCAGGACATCCACGCATGCACGTGCATGTGACGCCATCTGCGCGTGCGTGGATGTCCTCCTGCTGACGCAATGTGGAGGAAAGCTTTTCAAAACCCGGACAAGTGCCGGGTTTTGAAAAGCCATCCGGACCCCCAGACATGTCCTCAAAAGGAGGACGTGTCTGGGGAAATCCAGACATCCGATAACCCTAATTATGATTGTAGTGTAAATACACAAAAATTTGGAAATTCAAAGTTACAGGCACTCTTTAATTTCTTTTCTGTAGGACCCCAGGCACCATCTCTATGAAGTCTGCATGCTTTTGGACATAGCTCTTAAATGCTGGGTATGGATATTGAGAAATCGTGGGCAGTCGTCAGCAGCTAGGTACTTTGATGGAAGTTCGGCAGTTGTGAGCTTTTTTTGCTGCTGCTTTTTGAACAGTGTTGACATTTGTGAGGATGTTTCCTCCCTGTAATAACAGTGCTGCCCTTCATTATACTAGTTTGCAGGAGTATAACTGAACTGTTCTGTGATATTTTGGATTACATTTAAGCGGAGTTTTTTCAACCAATGAAGCACAACCATTTACATTTCTTTTTTTGTATTCTTCCTGTGCTTTGAATTTATTGGTTAGGGGTAAGAATAGCTATACTGTATATAAATATCAGAGGGGTTTCCTGAAGATTTTCTATAGAGTATGTGATTGTTGAATGATTTATCGTACTCTCTCCTATATTTATTGGTACTGCTACAGCACCCCATCAATATTCTTTCCAGCACTGCCCAAACACTTGAGCTGAAAAAGCAAAGATACCTACCTGTAGCAGGTGCTCTCTGAGGACAGCAGGTATATATTCTTACATGCGGGTGATGCCATCCATGGAACCCAGTACAGTACCAAAAGCACTGTCACTTTAAATCTTTAGGCAATACCCATACTGTTGGCGTGCCAGAGTCTTCCCACCTGATGTCGGCTTGTGGTACCATCAGTTCAGTAACAAAGCTAAGAAGCCAACTAGGGAAGGTGGGCAGATTGTGAGGATATATTCCTGCAGTCCTCGGAGAGTATCTGCTACAGGAATAGGCACCAGCTTTGTGGGTGTCTGAATTAGAGAATGGCATGGGGACAAATTTGTCCCTGTCCTTTCCCCATCCCTGCACTTATAAGTATTCAAGGCTTGTGCAGATGAGGACAGATATGAGGCAGGGACAGGGACAGAACTCGCAGGGATGGATATATATCCTGTGAGAATGGGAGATTTCTCTGTTTTTTGTTGATTTGCATGGGGTTGCTGACCAGCAGGCCTAGAGGATGATGAAGATTGCTGTTTGTAATAATGTTTTGTGTTGTAGTAGTTTGAACATTTAGATGGAGCAGAGTATCTTAGAAGAAGCCTAAGATGTTTGAGGCTTAGACAAAGATGTCATGTCTTCAATGTGGATTTTTTTTTTTTAAATTCAATAAATTTTATTAAAATTTATGGGTATAAACAATCCTAAACATAGTATGTGTTTTTTTTTAGTTTTATCATCCACTTTTTCAATCTTGTCTCCAAACAGATCATCATCCTTGCAAAGAACATCTGACAGGCGTTCCTGTACTGAAGTTTCCAGATAACAGACCCTGAACCAAGATAAATGGCACCTAGCAATTGCCACCTCAGATGTTCTGGAAGATACAGTTAGAGAAAGACACGGTGACTGTTACCTGCAGCTAGCCACAGGTAACCTGCAGGAACAGGGGGTAGGGGGAGACTGGTGGGTACAGGGACAAGGCCATTCATTGCCCATGGAACGATGAATGGGCTTGAACCGCAGTGAAGTATCTGCCGCAAGTTGCCTCTATGCCCTTCTCGGTGCAATTGTGCAACTATCAGCAGCCCCCCCTCATGAGTCCAGCAGCCCCCTACCTCCCTATCGCTGGCCCAACAGCCCCCACGCACCCTCCCTCCTGATGGCGGATGGGAAAAGCAAAAACCAAACCAAACCTGTGAGTGTGATTCCAGGGTCGGCTCCTTCTCACCTCCCAGGGTGGGCATACAAGACTGTTGGAATGGAAGCTTCCTGCACGCGTAATGCAGGGCTGTTCGGACTGGAACCTTATTGCTGCAGAGTCCCTCTTTCTGACGTAACTTCCAGTTGGAAGTAACATCGGAAGGAGAGACTTGGCGGTAAGAAGGTTCCGGTCCAAGCAGCCCTGCATGCAGGAAGCTTCTGTTCCAACAGGCTGGTATACCTGCACTGGGACATGCGAAGAGGCTGACCTAGGAGTCGCACTCGCAGGTTTGTTTGGTTTTTTTTTTAATCCACCATCGATAGTGAGGGTGCGAAGGTTGGGGGGCTGTTGGACTGGCAAGAGGGAGGGAGGGAGCTGCTGGACTCATGAGAGGGGGGGGGCTGCTGCTATACCCACAAAGGGGGAGGGAGGTGTTTTTTTTTTGCCATCTGCCATTGGCAGGAAGGGTCCAAGGGGGGAGGGGGGCTGCTGGACTTACAAGTGAGGGGGGAGGGGGCTGATGCTGCTGCTGCACCCATGAAAGGGATGTACATTCCCTCCTGCCATTTGTTCCCCCCCCCCGCATGAGACAAAAATAGCAGGAAGGATGCCCACTCTCTTCTACATGCCGACCTCCTGCCCCCCCCCAGCAGCAAAATGGCAGGAGGGATGCCCACTTTCTCCTGTCACCAAAGGCCCACCCCCTAACCAGCCCCCCCCCCAACATCATGTGTCCGGGGTTTTTGTTTTTTAAATATGGTAACCCTATCTTAGGGAGCTACCTAGTGTGCTATGTTTTCAAAACATCAAATACCTGGGCTAAACAGAAATGTGATTCAGTTTGAATTTTTTTTATTTATTCAATCAATTTTCTATACCATTTTCTCAAGGGACCTCAGAACAGTTTACATGAATTTATTCAGTTACTCAAGCCTTTTTTCCTGTCTGTCCCAGTGGGCTCACAATCTATCTAATGTACCTGGGGCACATATTTGGGGCATTGGGGAGATTACGTGACTTGGACTGTACTATATGATTCCTAGGGGTGAGATATCTCCTCCCCCCTCCCATTCCATTCTCCTGTCTTGCCTATTGGCACCAACCTCTTAAATCTGACCCCCACCTACACTGCACATTCTCCTGCCCATGATTGTTGAGGTACAAGTGCGTACCATAGAAAAAGATATGTGTATGCGAACCCAACATTCTGGGGATGGGATAGCAGCTGAACTCTTGGGGCTCCTTTTATCAAGGTGCGGTAGAGGTTTAACGCGCGGAATACCGCGCGTTAAACCACCTGCTGCGCTAGTCGCTAACGACTCCATTGATGAGGCATTAGTTTTTTGGCTTGCCGCGGGGGTTAGCGCGTGATGAAATGTCCGACGCGCTAATCCCCGTAGCGCACTTTGATAAAAGGAGCCCTTGGTTATAGGTAGTGTGACCATATGGCTCCAGAAAAAAGGGGACGGATTGAGACATCCGGGTTTTACTCCCATTGAAAGCAATGGAAGTAAGGAGAACAGATTGAGACATCTTGGATGCTTTCAATGGAAGTACAACCTGGATGTCTCAATCCGTCCCCTTTTTTCTGGAGCCATATGGTCACACTAGTTATAGGTGAATGTTCCTGCTTTCTAGAGTTCTCCTTTTTCTAGAAAATGAGAATGCTTTAACTTTGGGGATCAGAGTACTTCTACTTTCTGTTCAGATCAAACCTAGAACAGAATGGGTACAATTTCCAGTCCTACTCTCTCTCCCTAGTATGTGCCTCACCCTTGGGCTGAGTCTTATTCCAGTTAACATATCCAATATAGCTCAGGTTGAAAAACACAGGATTTTAGAGAAAACAAAGCTCTCCTTTCTGATTAAGGCAGTATGTAAAAAAAGGAAAAGCTTGCATATTCATTTACTGCTTTGAATAGCAGAAGCATAGTGATCTTGTAAGTGGTGTCTTTCTTTCAAACTGGACGTCATTATGCTTTGGAAATTAAATGAATTATGCAGTAGCACAATCAACAAACTTCACAAGGGTACTCAGTCCATAAAACTATCTCAAACGGTAGAGAAAAACTTAGCTACCCCTTAAATGCCCTTATGTACTTATATTAAGTTCTTCCAGCATCCTCAGCGGCACCACTTGGAGCTCAATACAATCTCATTGCTCCAAGCTTTACGTGTCAATGCGTCATCGGATCACCATTCATAAAAGATTTTTTTGAAATTTTCTTAACTTTTGTAGATTTGTATATTAATAAATTATTAAAGACTTAAATATTAAATTGGAAGCAAATTACTTAGCTTAGTCATGTGGTCTCTGGCGAGGGATTATTACACCAACATGTTTCGCTATAGAGCTTTATCAAGGATAACCCCTCACTATTATACCGCCAGACTCTGTGATCACTATATCTGCAGAGAAATTAAATGGGCACACTGGGCACGTTGACTCAAGAGAAGTCAGCAGACTGAAATAGATTTCAGTGGTCTGTAGCAAGGCTTGCTTGGCTGACTTTCAAACCCATAAAGTTAGGCCTAAAGCCAAATTAAAGCTCTTATCATTATCCAAATGCATTTGAGTAAACGGAGGATTGACGGACGGACATTATAATTACAGAGAGACAGTGGCAGTGAAGATTTGAGCTATTGTCCTAAGAGTTCCTCTCATGGTTTAGTCAATACTCTGACGTCTGCATCATATTTCCTGCTTGAAATGGAATGTACTGTGGGGTTACAAGCTCAGTGATTCATGCTTATTTTAAGAAAGTTTAAACTAAGCTGTTATTGATGAAAAAAAAAAACAGCAAAGATGATTGATCTCACCTGTACCTAGAGTCAGAAGGCCAGAGCAATGAGGAAGCGAACTCACCTGTTAGCTCGGGCAGTGCCCATTGCTGTTTTGATCATCAGCCTCCCAGGAGCCGACAGATGCCTTCGTTCTGCAACAAGGTTGACAAGTCCAATAGCCAGAAGGTTCAGACTTGTTCATTAAACACAGCCATATTGATATTGGCTAAGATCCTCTCTGTTGGATGAGAAAAAAAAAATAAAAAAATTCCAATTAGCAGAACATATGCGTAGCACTAAATAAAGAGCTAACAGCAGTAATATTTGGGTCCCGACCGTGATACTGCAAATGGGATGAAGTTCAGTGAGTTTGATGTCGCTGATTCTTTGTCACTAGGAGACCAGAGGTCATGATAAAGGAGCGAGGGAAAAAGTAACATTGACTGGCATCTCCAACTGTTTCAGTCACTATCTCACTGTAAATTTACTCTTATCTGGTTCTGAATGTCAGAATTCAAGAAGGCATAAGATGGACATAGAGGGACTGAGGATAAGCTCTGCATTATAGCAACAGGAAAAAGATGTGTCAGATCTAAGGGGGAAAGTTATTATACCAGGGCTTTTTTTGTACTGTTACGTACTGATATGGTATACTGGAACCTTTTTTTTACTTGTTCCCCCAGCGGCTGCTGTCTGGCATCTCCCCCCTTCAGTCCTCAACCCCCTTCCCTAAGTCTAGCCTTCCTTTTTGGCTTTTTTTTTTTTTTTTGTAAACATATGTTTATTAACAGTGAAGCAGCACATACAGTCAAGCGGCAACATCGCTAGAACTTACAAGCAAATATCACAAGAGATATAGAAACAACTGGTAAATGCAAAACAAACCAGAAACAGCAGGAATTCGGAAGGAATCCGTAAACAAGAAATACAAGGAAAATCCCCGCCTTAAGGCAGTGCTAACTTCACCTATTTTTACTTACCCCCGAAAATAACCAAGTAGACATTCCCCAAGCCCAACTAAAAATCCATGCACACCAAGCGCACACATAGCAACAACAGATACACCCCCATTCTCACTTACCCCCCCCACGCAAGCAAGCAAGCATCCCCCCTCCCCCACAGTCCTAGATAGAAGAGCCGCCAAAAAATAAAGAAAAAGAAGAAAAAGGCCTACAGAAGGAAAGTGGAAGAAGAAATAGAAATAGAAGGTCACCCAGTTAAGCAGAGGACTCCCGAGAACCCCCAAGGGGGTCCTCGCCTCGGGACTAATGACCCAAAATTATCAGTCACGGGGTCACTGGCTCCGGAGCAGAGATTGAGCGCAACAAGCTTTCCCACAAACCTTTTTGGCTTTTCTAAAGTTGGCAGCAGCAGCGATTCCCAAATGCTGCCCTTCCACTGGCCTGAGATCCTCTCTCTACCTTGGCCTGCCTCTCTGACATATTTCCTGTTTCCTGAGAGGCAGACTGTGGTAGAGAAAATAGGCCAGGTTCGCAGCAGGGCAGCATCGGAATCACTGCCACCACCAACTTTTGGAAAGCCAAAAGGAAGGTTATACAGGGAAGGGGGTTGAGGACGGAAAGACTGTGAACAGGGATGGGGGAGAGAGAGAGAGAGAGAGAGTGAGTGTATGTACAGGAGGCAGAAGGAAGATGTTGGATTTTCTGGGGAGTGCTAAAAAGAAAGAAGAGAGAGAGAGAGATTGATGGGGATTGAGTAATGGAAGAGGCAGAGGGGGAGATGTCAGATTAGGAGAGGACACAGAGTGAGATAGATGGTGGGAGGGAGGGAGAGGGTGTGGCTACTATAGCAGCAGAGCCATAGATAGTGACCCCACCCCTAAGGTTGCCCTGCATGAGTACTGGTACCTTTTTTCCTACAATACAAACACTGTATTATACTGTCAGCCTCAGTTATCAACACCTAAGCCTTATTCTGTTACATAAACACAGGAGTCCGTACATCAGGTGATCAATCCATGCTCGTGAACTGCTTGCAGAAGGATGTCAATCACATCTTTAAGCTCCTCCTCCTTCACTAGTGGAATATAGTGCCCTCTTCAGTTTTTTCTTCTAAAAGTGAACTGAGAAGGTGTGTTCTGATCTCTGGTCAGTTTCTTTTGTTTTTGAGTATTTTTCTTTGGTTTTGTGAGGTTTCAGTGCCCAGAAGACCCCATTTTTGGGGCTACTCTGCCTGGGAGAGGACACAGACTCCACAAGGGTGGACTGCAGCTCACAGGGCAACCCCCAGATGTACCTGATAAGCCAGCCTGCTTTGGGTTTCTTTAAGGCTCGATGTTCATGCCCCTGGAAGTAGGGTTACCATATGGATCCAGAAAAAGGAGGATGGATTGAGATATCTGAGTTTTACTTCCATTGCTTTCAGTTGAAGTAAAACCCGGATATCTCAATTTGTCCTCTTTTTTTCTAGAGCCATATGGCAACCCCACTTTGCCTTCTGATTTAATTAGAGGCTTGAGCTCAGGCTGTGGGGCTCCTGTGTGATTCAGGGAGCCAGCTGTGTTTTAATTTCCTCCTGTCCTCCTGTCGCACTGCAAGGATCTGTGGGGTGTGGGGGCTTCAGTCAGACACTGACTGAAGCCCCCACACCCCACAGATCCTTGCAGTGCGACAGGAGGACAGGAGGAAATTAAAACTGGTAGCCTAAAGATCTCTAGTTGGGGATTAATTCCAACAAGGATTTGAGGCAGAAAGTCTTTTCCATTCAGTCAGGCTGAAGCAAAGTTTACACAGGCAGGTACCAGTAAAGCAGTGGTCTCAAACTCAAACCCTTTGCAGGGCCACATTTTGGATTTGGCAGTACTTGGAGGGCCGCAGAAAAAAAAATAGTTAATGTCTTATTAAAGAAATTACAATTTTGCATGAGGTAAAACTCTTTATAGTTTATAAATCTTTCCTTTTGGCTAAGTTTTAATAATAATATTGTAATTTATAGTTAAAGAGACATATGATCAAGAAACTGTTTTATTTTACTTTTGTGATTATGATAAACATACCGAGGGCCTCAAAATAGTACCTGGTGGGCCGCATGTGGCCCCGGGTCGCGAGTTTGAAACTACTGCAGTAAAGCAATGTGAGTACAGTCCGTTTTTCCCTATGGGAAAAATCAGTGATGGAAGGTCAGGAAAAGTTATTTTTAAGGGTTTCTGGGGCCAGAGCTAGGGTTCCCCTTCTCCAAAACCCCTTTCCCTGAATTTTTTGAATGTGGTGCGAATTCGCTGGCAGTGGCCATCTTGGATTTTAAACTATTGTTTTTTCTAAAACATCCATCTGCCTCATAACCCCTCAATTTGGCTCCAAATCAACTGAGATGGACTCCTCAGGCTGTTCTGCACCTATATCATGCCAATTTTGCACTGGATGATCGACTGAGGAGTGTCCATATAGTGCGTGCCATAGTGCACACGAGGGAGGGGCGAGAGCCTTGGGCTCAGCTTCCTCTGAGTCCTCTTAGAGATGGGAAACCATAGGGAGTCTGACTGGTAGGGAAAAAATCCCTTCTGGAGACCACAAACAGTAAAGGTATGAAATGCAAGTGAGTGGACACTGCAGAGCTCAAGAGAAGCCAGTCTGAGGTCCTGCAGGGATCTATGGGGCCACCTGTTCAAGGATTTACCCTAGAGTTTGTGAATCTCCTGTGGAAAGCTTATTTGATGGGTCCAGGGCATGCTGCGCTGCTTGGGGAGCACTGGCATTGGACCAGGGAGATATCCCTCCTTCGGAGGACTCCCTGCCACAGAGAAAGCCAGATTCTAGCTTAAGTGATCCAGCAGAACAGGACTGGGAAAATTGAAGGTCAGATTCCATGTCTTTACTGTCCTAGGGCTCAGCTATTTTCCTGGAGGATTCTGGTTCCTGCCAGGGATCAGGAGTCAAGAGACAATAGTTGTACTTAACCAAGGAGACAATCTATTGATGAGGCAACTTTTCAAGTTGGTTACCATCCCATATATTATTACGGATGCACTCAGGGAGTTATAGTTGGAGCCCCAGCCGTCATCCGCTTCTCAGTGCACGGTCATGAGCAGCACAAATGTTCAATCTGTAGCGTGAAATGATTCATTTTAGCTGGATTTAACAATTATAAAATATAAAATTATTGGCTAAATCAAGATATAATTGATTTTTGCTGGATTTAGAATTATAAAGTGTGTTTTCTGACATGAACTCTGAGAAACTCCAGCCATCTGCTAGAAGTGAAGCCTCTATTCAGTGAGCACATAGGGATGGCTAGGTGTAGCCCAGTATCTATTCAGAACTTTTCTCTGCGCCATCAAAGAAAGTACAGCAGTGTTAACTACCCCAGTCTGCATGGACAATGCTTAGTAATCAGAGGTTTGGGACTCTCTTTAACCTTATCAATACATAGCAAGAAGTTAGGCCATTCAAGACTGAAAGGATGACCATTCACCAGCAATTTCAAAACAATGACTGTCTTTATCCTTATCAATACTCAATACTTAGCAAAGACACTATTTTTTTTAGTTCAAAAAAGTTTTATTGGAGATTTGTAATAACAAGCACAGTCAAAAACCAAAGAGGTATAACAATGATATTACATTCAATCAGGCTCTGCCCAGCCAAAGGCAAACCAGATGACCTCATGCATCCAGAAACAGAAAAAGTTTGAATTAAAATCATGATTTGGGATTGGACATTGCTCCTGGGTTCCTGGCTACAAGACTTTAATCCCCCAGAGTCCATAAAAAAGGGAAATTCACCTATGTTCTTTCTCTTTGGATTGTCACTGGACATTTAACATACCATGTGTGGTGACGAGTCATAAGCGCGCCGGACAAACAGACAGCAGTGCGCCGCACAAGAACCTTATTTTAAAGGGCTCTGACGGGGGTGTGTGGGGGGGAATCCCCCCACTTTACTGAATACTGTTTGCGCTGCCATGTTGGGGGTGTGTGGGGGGTGTAACCCGCACATTATACAGAAAACTTAACTTTTCCCCTACAAAATAGTTTTGATCGATGAAGTGGTGAGGATGTTTGAGGAGTATGGTGGGTCTGGAATATCTGGATGTGAAGCAATGATATGAACATCCCTGACACAGCGATTTGATGTGAAACGGAGGGTTCCCCGTTGGGTGTAAGGACTGCCTGGCCTGTATTTGGATTTGGGGCCATTAGCAGCTAAGTTATTTTTCTTGCTTTTGCTGTGGATGTTATGAGCTGGACTATACTGCCTTTTTGTTACATTCACCCACTGACTTTCATCTGTATTAGGTGTGCTGTTTGATACCACCTGGCAGGCTACTTTAGTTGCCCTGTTTTCTTGGACTATTTTTCAGCATTTACACATAGAAACATAGAAACATAGAAACAGACGGCAGATAAGGGCCCACGGCCCATCTAGTCTGCCCACCTTAATGTCCCTCCCCTACCTTTGCCCTGTGAAGAGATCCCATGTGCTGATCCCATTTGGCCTTAAAATCAGGCACGCTGCTGGCCTCAATCACCTGTAGTGGAAGACTATTGCAGCGATCAACCGCTCTTTCAGTGAAAAAGAATTTCCTGGTGTCACCTCATAGTTTCCCGCCCCTGATTTTCAACGGATGCCCTCTTGTTGTCGTGGGACCCTTGAAAAAGAAGATATCTTCCTCCGCCTCGATGCGGCCCGTAAGATACTTGAACGTCTCGATCATGTCCCCCCTCTCTCTGCGCTCCTCGAGCGAGTATAGCTGTAATTTGTCAAGCCGTTTTTCGTATGGTAGATCCTTGAGTCCCGAGACCATCCGGGTGACATAAACAGCTTTTGTAGGAGTGGAGTTTTTTTGGCCAGATGAAGTTGAACTGAGGCCTTTTTCTCCACTTCTTTTCTTTTTCCCTTTCTCTTTGGGGAGTATGAATGTTGTTGGTTGTAAGCAAGGCCTTGTAGAGTTGCTGAGTGTGTGTATCGTTTGTCCGTGTGGGGCTTGTTTTGAGTTAATAAGGGGTTACAAACCCCCCAAATCATCCCCAATGGCAGCGCGAACAGTATTTAGTAAACTGGGGGGGTTCCCCCACACCCCCTCCCCCATCGGAGCCCTTTAAAATAAGGTTTTTTGTGCAGCGTGCTGCTGTCTTGCGTTCAGTTGTCTGCTCCAATTTGTCGGTGTCCGTTTGGTGCGCTTATGACTGTGAACCCCATGTGCTCTGCCATGTGTTCATGAAGAACTGTTCTATCAGCAAGGTCTCCATCATAGTGAGTTACTTTTAATTCAGCTTAAATTAATGATTCTGCTTCTAGAATAATATTGTATCGTGTGGCACATTTCTCTTGTGTAAGATCCCTAAATTGTAGCTAAAATTTATTGCATTGCCTGCTAACCTTATATAAATACAATGTGCTCTGTAAAAATGAAATCCTAGTTTTGTCTTTAAATTCTGTTCTTTAATATCACACAGAGAACATAAGAACATAAGAAATGCCTTCACCGGATCAGACCTTAGGTCTATCCTGTCCGGCGACCCGCACACGCGGAGGCTAAGCTAGGTGTTCCCCGATGGACACCTTGTTCACCCGTATCCCTCAATGTGATTTGCAAGAACGTGTGCATCCAACTTGCCCTTGAATCCCATAATGGTGGTCTCCCGTCACAACCTCTTCCGGGAGCATTCTAAGCGTCCACCACTCGCTGTGTGAAGCAGAACTTCCTGACATTAGTCCTGAGTCTGTTGCCCCTCAGTTTCAGTCCATGACCTCTTGTTCGAGTCACTTTTGACAATGTGAATAGCGAAGTTTCTTGCTCTATTTTGTCAAAACCTTTTAGTATTTTAAAAGTCTCTATCATATCCCCTCGCAGCCTTCTCTTCTTGAGGGTGAATAATCCCAGTTTTTCGAGGCGTTCTTTGTAGCTCAAATTCTCCACACCTTTTATTAGCTTCATGGCTCGTCTCTGCACCCTCTCCAGCAGGGTTATATCCTTCTTTAGGTAGGGAGACCAGTGTTGGACACAGTATTCCAAGTGTGGTCTGACCATTGCTCTATAGAGCGGCATTATGACGTCCGCCGATCTACTCGTGATGCCCTTCTTTATCATGCCCAACATCCTGTTTGCTTTCTTTGCCGCCACTGCGCAGAGCTAAGTTATAGGCAGGCAAATTAACATTAATTTTTAATATAAAATATATTGTCCTTCTCTTTAAGAGTAAAATACCATAATTTCTCAGGCCCACTCATATATGTCCTTTAGGAAACTACTAAAAAACTGATTTATTCGACAAATTTGTAAACTGATGTTCCAGAATATCAACTGGTAAATTGCATATTGATCTTATAGCTAGTACTTTTTTGTGGAATTTTTATTGTATTTTATTCATTGATTGTATAATTTTAGCACTGTATGTGAATCGCCTAGAACTATGTGGTAGGGCGGTATATAAAAATACAATTATTATTATTAAAATATTTTATTGGTGGAGATTTCTTGTAACAAGACCACCTTTTTCTGCGCTGTTCATTGAGCAAAGGGAGACTCCGGAAGGCTCCCTGAAGGTGGCAAAAACTATGTCCAAACTTCACCCTATGAAGTTTCAGCAGCTGTTTAGTTAGCCGAAAATGAATTTCAAGATGGCTCAAGTGACTAAATGTACCTTCCTCTCTAGTGAGGGAGATGTTAAAGGATACACAAGATCACAAGGTGAATGTGGTTCTTAAGAGGCAATTTGAAGCGCTAGCTTTGGGGATCAGAGCTGCAGTGGCAGCCTCATTTATGGCACGTGTCTGCCACAGAACCACCAGCAACCTTAGATATCTAGGTTATAACCCGTTTAAAGACCTTAGCGGTGCAAACTCTGTAGAATGCCTAAACTTTAAAGAACAGAAATGGATTTTTTTACTTAATGCTATTAAACCACAGGGCCTTAATGCTGAAGTGGAATGGATGACATTAATTTAAACTTTTAAACGGACAGCTCTGCGTCATCTCTGGGGCCTTGATTGGCTATGTATGAATGATATCATGACGTATAAATTTCTCCTATGTTTGCTGTAGAAACTGACTGAATAGCATTCATAGAACCGGCATAACTAAGGTAACTGAAAGAAAACTACGGGTTAAATTAAATTATATTAAAGTATATTGAATAAGACTAACCTAATAGATTTTAAGATATGTTTTCTGTTGGGTAGTCGAAAAACTTTTAAGACCAGCTACGGCTGAATTATATTTATTGATATCTCTTTTTATTGTTGGGGGAAATACCTTGATAAAGCCCCCTGGGCGAAACATAGCCTATGTTGGATGAAGATCCCCTGCTATGCTTCATAAAGAGATGAGTATTTGAATATTATATTGATCTAATGAAAATCGAATCAAATTAAATAATTAAAATGAAAAATTAAAAATAGACCAATGAAGATTCTGGTGCTAGTGAATCTGTGTATGAAAACTGACACACAGTTTGCACCGCTGAGGACTTTAAATGGGTTATAACCTAGATATCTAAGGTTGCTGGTGGTTCTTTGGTATTTGATAAGAAAACCTTGGAAAAAATAATAATAATTTTATATTTATATACCACTAAAGCCATGATAGTTCGAGGCGGTTTACAACAAGAGGTGCTGGACAATCAGCGAAGTGGTATAATACAGTGAAGTGGTACAATACAAAGTCATCGTATATAAGGTACAGGTTGGGAGTAGTTATACATTATAAGATTCTTAGGTTTTTTTTATTGCTTTTCTAAAATTGAAGTAGGATGAGGAATGCATGATAATTTTACCCAGCCAGTCATTCCATTTACCTGCCTGGGAGGCAAGAGTTCTGTCCAGGAATCTTTTGTAGCGGCAGTCCTTTAAAGATGGAAAGGTGATCATATGAATTCTGCATGTGGGCCTAATAGAACTGTCCAGATTAAATTTTTTTTTCCAGTTCTTTATTCATTTTTCCATCTTTCATCAAGTATACAATTTTACATCAAATGAGTCATACACATCACTTGAAATTCTTTCTATTATCCTCTAAATACATAAATTTTCCCTCTCCCCCACCCACCCTTTTCACAGATATTATAATCAAAATTTAACATACATATGCTATACTCAAAAAAATATTGATTAAACCTATATTATAACTATATACCCCCCCCCCCACACCTTTTTACATTGAAAACACAATTATAATTATGTCCAGATTAAATTGAGAAACCAGGTACGTAGGGGCCAGGCCAAAAATGGATTTATAACAAAGGCAAAAAAATTTAAACAAAACTCGTGCTTCCAGGGGCAGCCAGTGTAGTTTTTGGTAGTAGGGACTAATGTGTTCCCATTTTCTCAACCCAAAAATCAGTCGAACTGCCGAATTTTGAATGACTCGGAGTCTTTGGAGGGTTTTTTTGAAGGTTCCCAAATAAATGATGTTACAGTAGTCAAGTATGCTTAGAATGGAAGATTGAACCAATAAGCGGAATGATACTGCGTCAAAATATTTTCTGATGGTTCTGAGTTTCCATAATATCGAGAAGCATTTCCTAACCAATAAATCCATGTGTTTATACAGGGTAAGGTGTTGGTCCAGAGTCACTCCCAGAATTTTTATGGAATCTTCAATAGGGAAGGCCTGACCATTCACAAAAATTGTTGAGTATTTAATTTTGTCATTTGGGCTTGCTAAGAAACATTTGGTTTTGTCTGAGTTGAGTTTTAGTTTGAATTCTGTCATCCATAATCCAATCTGTTTTAAAATGAATGACAGGTGATTGTTTGTTTCAGATGACAGGGATGTAAGGGGGATGACAATAGTGTTATCATCTGCATAGATATAGAATTTGACTTTTAAGCTTTGCAATAAGTTCCCCAGTGAGGCGAGATAAATGTGCCTAATATATTTGTGCACGTTTCTACCACACCAGGTTACAGCAGAGTCCTGCTGAGGAGGAGGACATCTGCCCTCAGCTGGTGCTGGAAAGTGTGGATTATATGGCAGATACTTTATGTGACATCATCAGAGTCATGTTTTGGCCCGCAGGATGCTCTAGATCAGGTAATGGACGGGTAATTTAGCCTCCAAAGCCACTTTGGGCAAACTGCTATTTGGTAGAAAACAGACCTTGTCGACCTGCCAAGGGAGGCAAAGGCAATTTTCATTCCTCATGATGTTCCCAGCAGTACTATGTGGGTTCCTCTGCTCAGAGATCTTATCAAGGATCCAGATAGAAATTTGGCAACTCCAGACGCCAGCAACTGCCGGGGTCTCATGTCAGCACAACCTCCAAGAAGTCACAATGATGCCAGGTCAGCACCACCCCCCAAACATTGGTGGTGACCCTAAGATTGAGTTCTATCATCCTCCTCCAGATCTGTTCATCAGCTTGCCTGCTGGATGGCTGGAAAAGGAAGCCAGGATCCAAGTGACGGTGCAAAGGCTATTGGACATTCAAACTATTGAACCAGTTCCTGAAGAAGAATTGGGCTCTGGCAGATATGCCAAATACTTCATTGTGCCCAAAAAGGCACAGAAGACTGGAGATTGATCCTGAACCTAAAGTCTGTGAATGCGGCGCTAAGAATACCACACTTCTGCAAGGAGATGGTTTGGTCAATCATTGCAGCGGTGGCTCTGGGGGAATTCTTAGCTTCCCTAGATCTGACAGAAGCATAACTTCATATTTCCATTTTTCTGCACCACAGGAAATATTTGAGATTCCATGTCCTTTAAAGGCATTTCCAGTTTGTGGCTCTGCCTTTCAGGTTGGCAACAGCCTGACACACCTTCACCAAAGTGATGGTGGTGGTCACAGCTCACCTCCACAGGATGGGGATACAAGTACACCCATACTTGGATGATTGGCTGATCAAAGCACCATCAATGGCAGAGGGCAAGCAGGCAGTGTAACAAGTTGTGGATCTCCAACAGACTTTAGGCTGGATAGTCAACTTCATGAAGAATCATCTAGAGCCAACCCAATGCTTGGAGTATTTAGGAGTCTGCTTCAACATGACAAAAAGCCGTGTCTTTCTTCTTGAGCCATGAAAACAGAAATTCAGTAAGCAAATTTCAGAGCTCTTAGTGATGCCGAATCCCATGGCCTCCCATTACCTCCAGATCCTGGACTTGATGGCAGTTACCTTGGAAGTAGTTCCCTGGCTGAAAGTGGATATGCACCCCCTCCAGGATTCCCTGTTCTCCAGGTGGTCCTGCAGTGACATTCTCTACAGCTGCAGCTTACCTGGCCAGGGGAAGCGAGGAACAGTTTGCACTGGTGGCTTCAGGGGGACTACTTATCAAAGGGCATGCCCCTCTGAATCTCTTCATAGGTGACACTAATGATCAATGCCAGCCTGTTTGTCTGGGAGGCCCACCTTGACAGGCACGGTGCAGGGCCAATGGACCCTCCCACAGAGCAAGTGGTCCATAAATCATTCAGAGCTACAAGCCATTCATCTAGCATTGAGAGCATAGGAGAAATACCTGGAAGGAAAGTTAGTCAGAGTGTTCTCCAACAATGTCACCACAATAGCTTATGTGAGCAGACAGAGAGGCTCCAGAAATGCTCCCTTATGTTTGGAGGTTCAGATGTTGTTCAAGTGGGTGGAAGCATATCTTCAGGCATTTTTCACAGCCCATGTAGTGAGAGTGGAAAACATATAGGTTAACTTTCTCAGCTGGCAGATTCTAGACCCAGGGGAGTGGTCACTGTCCCAAAGAGCGTTCAACCTCATTCTCCAGTGTTGGGGAAGACCGGTGATAGACTTGATGGCTTGAGTCAAGAATGCAAAGGTGAATTGCTTCTACAGCCAAAGAGACGACCTGCGAAGCGCAGGTTGAATGCATTGGTTCATCCCTGGCCAGAACAGAGGCTTCTCTATGTGTTTCCACCATGGCCCATGGTGGGCCAGGTCATCTGCAGAATAAAGAATCACCTGGGAGTTGCGATCCTGGTGGCTCCAGATTGGCTCGCCGGCCTTGGTATGCAGATCTAGTGCATCTCTAATGAGACTACTGGTTCACATGGGACTCCTCAGTCAGGGACCAATTCCCATAGAGACCCTGGAGTGCTTTGGTCTTAAAGCATGGCTCTTGAGTGTACAGCCTTAACCCATAAGGATTATTCGAAGATAGTCATTTCAACTCTTCTTTGAGCAAAAAAGCCATTGATGTTTGCAGCTTATGCTAAAGCTTGGAAGGTTTTCCATCTCTAATGTGCCAAAGATCAGGTAGAGCCTTCTGAGGCACCAATTCCTGTGATCTGGCATTTCTGCAGGCCAGACTAGAAAAAGGCCTAGCGGTGGTATCTCTCAAAGTTCTGATGGCAGGCCTCTCGTGCTTCTGAGCTCGAAGAGGAAAACTATCGCTGGCATCTCATCCGGATGTGATATGGCCTCTATTGTGGCCTCTATTGTGCCAGCCTTTTCCATCCTGGAATCTTAATATAATCTTGAAGGGCCTTTCTAAGCCTTCGTATGATACTCTCTAAGAGGCATCCCTTCTGAATCTCATGGTTAAGACAGTATTTCTGGTGGCAATAGTCTCAGTGAGATGGATCTCGGAATTGCAAGCTCTTTCCAGCAGAGAGCCCTTCCTCAGGATCATAGAGTCTGGGGTTTCATTGTGTATGGTACCTTCCTTTCTACCGAAGGTTGTGTCAGCCTTTCATGTCAACCAAGAGGTTCATCTGTCTGCATTTCATCCTATGGCTTCAACTAGGCAAGATAATATATTGCAGAGCCTGGATGTGCGCAGTTTTACTCCACTATCTGGAAAGGACCAATGATTCTCAACTTTCTGACCATCTTTTTGATCTAGCCAGTCAAGATGAGGCAGACCAGCATCCAAGGTTTTTATCGCCAAATGGATTCATGTGGCAATTTTGTCGACGTACATTGGCTGTGGCAAACTGCCATCTATATCTGACAAAGCTCATTCAACTGGAAATGTGGCTTCTTTATGGGTTCAGTCCCGGGCAGTTCTACTGAGGAGATCTGTAGAGCAGATATTTGGTCTACTATCCATACCTTTACAAGGTTCTTCAGAGTGGATGTGGTGACTCGAGAGGATGCCACTTTTGGTTCATCTGTCCCACCCTAGACATCTGACACTGCTTTGGTACATCACCTAACATACAGACTCCTGTGTTTATATAACAGAATGAAAAATTAGATTCTTACCTGGATAATCTTCTTTCTGTTAATACATAGAGGAGTCTGTACTGTCTGCCCTGTAGGTTCTGCAATTCACCCAGAAATGTGTGGCCGTCCTCCAGCCACGACCCTGAGCCTCCTATTACTGCTGGTGTAGGGGTGTATATGTGTGTGCTGCAGAAGAAGAGGTGAGGAAAAGTTGCAGGTGCTGGCTGACTGACTACAGAACGTGCCTCTCGCTGCCTCTCCTCCTTGCCGGCATCTCGTGGCACACCTGGAATCTGCCGGGGCACACTAGTGTTTCAGGGCAAACAGTTTGCGATACACTGTATTAGAGCTAGTTGCACATAGTAGGTTGGTTCATTGATACACCTATGCTGCCAGTTCATGCAAAGTATTGTTGTTTTTCATGAGTTACAGAGCAGAACAGAAATGTATTATTTCCAGGGAAGTTCCCCATGCCCCTCCTTTTCTTTCTTCTATTAGTGGAGATCAATTGCTTTGGTATAAACTGAAGAGGGCACTATATTTCGGTGAAGGAAGAGGAGCTGAAAGATGTGCTTGCCATCTTTCTGCAAACAGTTCTCAAACAAAGATTGATCACCTAACGCACAGACTCCTGTGTATATTAACAGAAAGAAGATGATACAGCTAAGAACCTAATCTTTCATTGCATAAAATGGAACCTAGCATGAGTAGATGATAAAATAATACTTTTTAACAGTAGCCCTCGTTGATTAACTATGCTCCTAAGTGGGTCTGGAGATATTTATATGCTGTCAGTGTCTCTTATTTTGGTGTCTGAGGACTGTAAGTTCAGCTCCTAAGGTCCGTGATTGATAAAATGAGTATGAATTACTGAAGAGGGCTTTGCATTAGTGAGGGCAATGGCTTAGTAAAGGGGGACAGTCTGTCCCAGGCACTATCATGGTAGGGGCGTGGCACCCATTCTCCTATCTGCCTTACGCTCCATCCTTACCCCCCCCATTGCTGTGCGTGCATTGCTTCCCTTCCCCTGTGCCTCTGTAATGTTCCTGGGCAGCAGCCCCCAACCTGCCATTGCACCTGCATGGGTTCTTCTTATGACGTCACTTTTTGGACCCATGAACATAAGAATAGCCTTACTGGGACAGACCAATGATCCATTAAGCCTAGTAACCCAGATCACTAGTACCTGGCAAAAACCCAAGGTGTAGGAATATTCCATGCTACCAATACAGGGCAAGCAGGGAATAACAGACTATGGACTTTTCCTCCAGGAACTTGTCCAAACCTTTCTTAAAACCAGCTACACTATCCGCTCTTACCACATCCTCTGGCAACGTGTTCCAGAGCTTAACTGTTCTCCGAGTGAAAAAAATTTTCCTCCTATTTGTTTTAAAAGTATTTCCCTGTAACTTCATTGAGTGTCCACTAGTCTTTGTAATTTTTGATGGAATGAAAAATTGATCCACTTGTACCGGTTCTACTCCACTCAGGATTTTGTAGACTTCAATCATATCTCCCTTCAGCTATCTCTTTTCCAAGCTGAAGAGCCCTAACCATTTTAGTTTTTCCTCATATGAAAGGAGTTCCATCCCTTTTACCATCTTGGTCGCTCTTCTTTGAACCTTTTCTAGTGCCACTATATCTTTCTTGAGATAAGGAGACCAGAATTGAACGCAATACTCCAGATGATGTCGCACCATGGAGCGATACAGGGGCATTATAAAATTCTTAGTCTTGTTAACCATCACTTTTTTAATAATTCCTAGCACCCTGTTTGCTTTTTGGCCGCCGCCACACATTGGGTAGAAGGTTTCATCGTATTGTCTACGATGATACCCAGATCCTTTTCTTGGGCGTTAATCCCCAAGGTGGACCCTAGCATCCAGTAACTGTGATTCAGGTTATTCTTCCCAATGTGCATCATTTTGCATTTGTCCACATTAAATTTAATCTGCCATTTGGACGCCCAGTCTTCCAATTTCCTAAGGTCTGCCTGCAATTTTTCACAATCCGCATGCGTTTTAACAACTTTGAACAGTTTAGTGTCATCTGCAAATTTAATCACCTCACCCGTTGTTCCATTTTCCAGATCATTTAAAAATAAGTTAAATAGCACCTGTCCCAGTACTGACCCCTGTGTCACTCTACTGTTTACTCTCCTTCATTGAGAAAAATGATCATTTAACCCTACGCTCTATTTTCTATCCGATAACCAATTCCTAATCCACAACTGAATTTTGCCACCTATCCCATGACACTTTAATTTTCTCAGGAGCCTCTTGTGAGGAACTTTATCAAAAGCTTTCTGAAAATCTAGATACACTATATCAACTGGCTCACCTTTATCCACATGTTTATTCACACCTTCAAAGAAGTTAAGCAAATTGGTGAGGCAAGATCTCTCTTGGCTGAATCCATGTTGACTCCGTCTCATTAAATCATGTTTGTCTACATGTTCCCAAAATATCCACAAAGAAGAAAATCCAGAGAAAACCAAAAAAACTCTGTGTTTTTTTGTTTTCTCTGGATTTTCTTCTTTGTGGATATTTTGGGGTCAATTCCTTTTGTTTTTTGTCTACATGTTCCTCAATTTTATTTTTTATAATTGTTTCTACCATTTTGCCTGGCACTGAAGTGAGGCTTACCAGTCTATAATTTCCCAGAAGTGATGTCAGAGGGAGAGCCCACTCAGGCGTGACAGCAGATTGGGGGTTGCTATTCGTGCCAGGAATGTTACAGAGGTATGGGGGAAGGGAAGCAACGCATGCCTGGCAGTTGGGGGAGGTGGGAAAGGAACGTGTAGGGGTGGAGGAGGTGGAGGGGGCGGAAAAGAGGGCAGAGGAGGGGCGCCACCACCCCAGGCATCTCTCACTCTTGCCACGCCACTGAGTGAGGGTAAGCTGTTCTGCAGGAGAAGGCTCAGCTTAGTAGGCATGAGTGCAGAGCCTTCCTAGCACTGGCCTGATCAGTTAAAAATAAAAAGATATCACTAGGCCAGAAACCTAAGACATGACCTAGTAACAATGCTCCTGAAATTGTAGCCTTTGCCTTTATCTGCTGTAAAAAAAATAAAAAAAATTAATAGGTAGAACTTATGTTTCATTAAAAAAAAAAAAAAAAAGAGTGAGAACATACAGAGCAAGCCAAAGCTCCCCCGAAACCATCTGGATGAATTTTAAAAAGGCTGATTTGCTGTTATTTATAACTGCTGTTCCATAGTCTTTCAAGTTGCATAATCTATTTTTTTTAATATTAGGTTTCTCCTAGCGCTGAACTGCACAAAATAGGATGAATATAGGCCCCTCAATCATATTATTCTTAAGCAGCCAAATGGCTGCTTGTGACCACTAACCTGCTGATTTTATCCTTAATTATTTGGCTGAACTTATATGTCAGCATTCAGAAACCCCCTTCCTTAGGGTGAGATTTATTAAACACAATGCTGAGCTCTCTTGTATGCCAGTCATGTAAGTGACATCATGAGTGTGGCAGTATTTTGCAAACTTTTCCAAGCCAGGGCACACTGAACTTGGGGCCGCAGCTGGAGGGTCTCCACACATACACCGATGTTGACACAATGACATCAAGCACAAAAGTGATGTCATCACGTTGGCGTCCATGCACGCACAGAGGACCTCCAGACGGGGCCCTGAGCTTGTTAACCCTGAAATTAATATGCCGGCGGGGAGCTGCAGAGAGCAGAAGAGGTGCTTTTGAGGAGGAGAGACACTGGTGAGGAGGAGAGGTGCCGGCTGACTTGCTTTCACGACTTGCCTCCCGCAGCACCCAGAATCTCACCATGGCACACGGTTTGCAATACACTGAAGTATGGGGTATCCACGTGGATTTAAGCATTTAGGATCAATAGCAAAGCAGCGGATCGATAGACGACAGTCCAAATTGTTTCCCATATAAAATATCAATATTTATTTTCCACGTATTAAATCATAAATACATTAAATAATTAAAAGCCCTACATGGCTTTGTTTTGCCCTTACAAGGGCTGTGTCAGGGGCTATTAAAAAAACCAAAAGGTGCTGTTCAATTGTAACACTTGATGGCATGCTGCTGCTATTTAGAGAGACCAATTAAACACAGACTAATCTATAAAATTTTCTTGTTTAAATCTTTATTGATTTTCAAACTTTGATAGTGCAATACAATTAGTAAATCATAAAATACTGCATAGAACGCTAAACTCAAAACATTTTTATTTGAGGATGCTTTTGGATAAAACTGTCCTTTTTAGGACTAAACTAACTAGTCCCTTTCCCTAAGTGTGCTTTATCTTAAATTATTGTAGTTCAGTCCTACTTTCCCAATTGTGTCCAGTCAGTATATGTGTTTATGTTAAAGTCTCCTAACTTGTTACCGTATTGTATAATATTTTAACACTAATTGGTTTTGTTTCTTTTAATGATTTTTCTTTTATTATTGCTGTACACCGTTTAGAAATTTGAATAAGCGGTATAAAATTTTTTTTAATAAACTTGAAACTAATAACTATACAATTATTACATTAAACAGTCATTTACTCCCATCCTCATCTTAATTATTAATACAATAAAACATATGATGTGATTTCAATATTATAATTTAATAATTTAACTCCTCAAAGTACATTTCCCTCTCCCCACCCACCCTCCCTTCCTGGATAAAATTTTCTTATTAGTATTCAAGACCCGTCAATCTCATTCTGTGCCCTATCTCAACCGCCTCCTAGTGCCATATCTACAGGTTATCAGATTTTGCCTAGAAAAAAAGAGGATGTCTAGCCCCGTCCAATTCTGCCCTGGGCCTTGCCCCATTCTGCCCCCCAACCTCGGCCCCACACAAACCTTGTCTCTTCGGGGCCATGTCTGGAGGGCATCTGTGCATGCGCGGATGTGCAGATGCCCACCAGACATGATTCCAATCTCAGTGCTTTTCAAAACCTGGACAAAGTCCCCTCTAAAAAGAGGACATACCTGGGTAAATCTGGATGTCTGATAACCCTACATATCTACCATCACATACTTTTCACTCTCAGCAACACAATCTGCCGGTTGTCCCTATCAATAGACATATTACGTAGAACAAAATCTTTTCCAGAGAAAGGAAAATGGTAAAACTAGAGGGCATAATTTGAGGCTGAGGGGTGGTAGACTCAAGAGCAATGTAAGGAAATTCTTCTTTACAGAGAGGGTGGTGGATGCCTGGAATATGCTCCCGAGAGAGGTGGTGGAGAGGAAACCGGTGACAGAGTTCAAAAAAGCGTGGGATGAACACAGAGGATCTAGAATCTGAAAATAATAGTAAATATTGAAGAACTAAGGCCAGGACTGGGCATTCTTGCACGGTATGTGTCTGTATATGGCTGTTTGGTTGAGGATGGGTTGAGGAGGGCTTCAGTGGCTGGGATGGTGTAGATGGGCTGGAGTGAGGTTTGACGGAGACTTCAGGAGTTGGAACCTAAGAACAGTGCCGGGCAAAGCTTTTGGTATCTTGCCCAGAAATAGCTAAGAAGAAAATAAATAAATAAATCAATTTAAATTGAATCAGGTTGGGCAGACTCTGCGCACTCCCCCCCCCATTTACAGGCTGCATCTTCCTGCTGCCGTCATGTTTCTATTTGCCCTCCCCCCAACCAGCAGCAGCAGCTCCATGTGCTTTTTAACTTGGTCACACAGTTGCCGCTAGGATTAATTTAGAAGCAGTTTCTTCCGGGAGGCTTGGGGCCTTTGCTAGGCCGGCCGGCATCATCGAAACAGGCCAGCCTAGCAAAGGCCCCAAGGTTCCTGGATGAAACCACATCTAAATTAATCCTAGAGACAGGAGAAGTACTGCTGTACAAGGGAGGAGGGAAAGAGATGGGAGAAGGGGGAGGATGGAAGGGAGAAGGGGTACTGCTGAACATGGAGAGAGGAAGAGGTGCTGCTGGACTTGGTAAAAGGGGAGAGAAAGGAAAGATGCTACACACTGGAGGAGAGGGTGAGATGGTGGATGAGGAGAGAGGATATTAGCTGTGAGTGGGGTTGGGGGAGGGAAGGAAGGAAAATTGTTACAGGAGGAGTGAAAGTGATGAGAGAGGGAGACATGGATATGGGGTGGAGGAGAAGGAAAAATGATGCATGGGGAAAGAACATGGGTTGGGGAGTGGGAAGGAAGGATGTCACTCAAGAGAAGAGGCACAGAGAGAGAAAAAGTGTGCAGGAGGCAGAAAGGATTGGACTCATGGAGAGGGTGAGATGGATGGGGAGGACAGAAAGGAGGGAAGGAGAAATGTCACACTTGGGGGGACGGGGAAGAAGGAGAGGGCAGAGAGTAAAAAGTTGGATTCATGGAGGGAGAGAGAGAGAGAGATGTTGGTTAGGGGAGGGAAGGAGGACCGGAGGAGAAGAAGCATGCAGGAGGAAGAGAGAAAGAAATGTTGGACTGGTGGAAAGGAGGGAGAAATGTTGGACTGTGAGCAGGGCCAGAAAGGAGGAAGAGAAGGGAGATGGACTGCAGGGGGCAAAAAGGAGGAAGGGAGAGACAAATGTTATACTGGGGGAGGGGAGGAAAGATGACTAAAGGAAAGGAGAGATATCAGACCAGAGAATAGAAGGGAAGGAGGGGCATCTGGTAGTGCAATAGAAATAATAATAGTAGTAGTAGTAGTAGTAGAGAGAGATGCCAGAATATGGGAAGGAGAGGAGAGAGATGCCAGACTGGGAAGGGGGAAAGGAAGAAGAGAGATGTCGGACCACTGGGAGGAGGGAGATGTTGAACTACTGGGGGGAAGGAGGGAAGGAGGGAGATGTCACACCATGGAACGGTAGGGAAGAAGAGAGAGAGAGAGGAAGGGAAGGGAAGGTAAGACATGGAAAAGTAGATTTTGAGAAGAAAGCAGAAAAATGGAAACATTGAATGTTAAGTTAATACCTGAGATGGATTCAAACTTAGTAAACAATGTCAAATCAGGGAAAAATAAGTAAACCAATGAATTATACAAATGTTTCTCCTAATAATCAAAGCGCAAGTATGAAAACAGTCAAGGATTAATATTGCTTCCATATGCTCAGAAGTGTAAAACTCTATTGGGGGGCTTGACTACCCCCCTCGTGAAGTTTAATGTCCAGTCATAGCATATATTTAGCTTTCTCAATCAAGGGCTGTGTTCATTTCAATAGAGTGGTTCTTGTTCTCAAAAGGTGAAATTTGTTCAAATTGACCAACAGATAAGATAAATATCACTTATCTTAGGTGGTGGGGGTCCCAAACCAGCGTTCCCGCTAAGCTGCGCTGGGGTGCGCTGACGCACAAAATATTACCTCGCAGCGCACAAGTTTCTCGTCACAGCGCACACAGTGTAGAGCACAGTTCTTCAACCGCCGGTCCGCAAACAAAATCTTGCCGGTCCGCAAAGGATTCGGTCCCCGCCGCAACGAAAGGCCGGCGTCAGCTGACTTGCAACTTCCTGTTGCAGTCGCTGTGCCGGGACTCCTGCCTTCCACCGCGTTTGCCTCCTGCCTTGTCTCCGCACCTCCAGACCAGCAGCGGCAGCTGTGTATGCTTTTAACTTCGGCACAGAGCTGCCCCTAATCAATAGTTTAGCGCGGTTTCATAAGGCAGCCTCGGGGCCTTTGCTAGGCCGGCCCACATCGCATCATCGAAGCGGGCCGGCTATCAAAGGCCCCGAGGCTGCCTCATGAAACCGCGCTAAACTATTGATTAGGGGCAGCTCTGTGCCGAAGTTAAAAGGCATACAGAGCTGCCGCTGCTGGTCTGAACTCTTGGGCCGCTGAAGGAGGGCAAAAAGCAGCTGTCCTGGAGGTTTCCCTTCACTCTCGCCTTTACATGTTCCTTTTTTCCCACCTTTTTTTTTTTCCTTCAAACGGCAACGGGCCCCAGCATCGACATCAATCAAGTAAGTTCCACTGTCAATCAAGCGGTTCTGCTCGGCCAAAGCTTCCCCTGTGACATGAGCCACCCTCAGGGGAAAGAAAGTGACCCACAAAGGTGAGGGGAAGGGGGGCAGATGATGGAAGTTGGGGGGGGGGAGAGTAGAGAGAGAGAGAGAAGGGGCAGATGATGGAATGGAGGAGATGAGAGAGAGAGAGAAGGGGACAGATGATGGAAGTGAGAAGAAGGGAGAGAGAGCAGAAGGCAGATGGATGTCAGTTGAGAAGGGAGAGCAGATGCTGAATGGAAGTGGGGAAAGAACACATACTGGATGGAAGGAGGAGATAAATAAAGGGGGAAGAAAATAGTAAGATAATGGAGGGGTGAGGGAAAGGGGTGACAAGCTGTGTGTAGACACAGTGAAAAGAGGGAAACGGGACTAAATAGTAAGAAGAATTTAATTTAGATGGAGGCAGAAAAATAGAGAAGGAAGACCAGAGAAGAAAAAGGGAAGAGAGAGCAGAGAATGATCAGATCTGAGTGGAGGAAATGAGAAGAGAGATATGCTAAAAATCACAGGGGGGAGGGAAGGATAGAGATGCCAGACCATGAGGGGAACAGAAGGAAGATGATGGATGCTAGACCAAATTGGGGGGTGGGGGGGGGGGGCAGGAGGAGAGATGGCAGGGAAAGACAGAGAGTGAATGGAAGGGGCAGATGCTGGACTGAAGAGACAGAGAAGGTTATCATGCTGCTGTACCGGGCCATGGTACGCCCTCACCTGGAGTACTGCGTCCAGCACTGGTACTTTAAGAAGGACACGGTACTACTCGAAAGGATCCAGAGAAGAGCAACTAAAATGGTTAAGGGGCTGGAGGAGTTGCCGTACAGCGAAAGATTAGAGAAACTGGGCCTCTTCTCCCTTGAGCAGAGGAGGTTTGAGAGGGGACATGATAGAAACATTCAAGGTACTGAAGGGAATAGACTTAGTAGCTAAGGCAGGGAGAACGAGAGGGCACTCTCTAAAGTTGAAAGGGGATAGATTCCATACAAACGTAAGGAAGTTCTGTGGTAGAAAGCAACATATTTATTTGGCTCATAACTTGCTGGCGCCCGATATTTTTAGCTCACAGTGAAAAAAGTTTGCTCACAACACCCGCCCGCTTAGAGGGAACACTGGTCCCAACGCGGCCCCGTTTTGTAGTCTGCTTCAGGAGACCCAATTGAGGGATTCTAGAGCACTTCGCTGGTGAGGCAAACTACCAGCGAGAGACTTCACTGTGATCAAGGTGTTTAAATTGTCAGCACTTCTGTAGGCAATGGGAGAAGTCAAAAGGTATTAAAACTGTCTTCAAAACTTCATCTGCAGTGTCAGTGTTACAGGCAAAAACGAGAGAAGAAGCTCAAAGCATGCATACATACCGGGCGAAAAATCAATCAATACTTTCACTGTGGGGCTCCATTTTGAACTGACAAGGAACGCCGCCAGAGAACCAGCTGATATATAGAAACCACGTGGGTAACGGGGGGACATACTAGCGTCATTGATCTAAGGGCTCCTTTTATCAAGCCGCGCTAGTGGGGTTAACACGCGCGACTTTTCATCACGCGCTAACCCCCGCGCTGGCCTAAAAATGACCGCCTGCTCAAGCGGAGGTGGTAGCGGCTAGCGTGGCCGGCGGTTTAACACGCGCTATTACGCGCGTTAAACTGCTAGCGCGGCTTGATAAAAGGAGCCCTAAATGTCCCAAAATAGATCTCTGTGTTGCTGGAATAAATAATAGCTTGAAAGAGTATAAAAACCTGCGCCTGCCTTTAACCACCCACCCTCTCGCAGACTGAAAACAAGTTTACAAAAATAGTCTGCAATCGAGCAATTATAGAAAGGTTAACCGTTTGATCTCATTGTTTAATCCCTTAGGATGCAGAATCCACCTCTGCTCTTTCTGCCATAACAAATGAACTATGTCCCCACCACTAGATGTTTGCACTGTATCCAGAACAGTGAATCTTAGATCTTCCACAGTGTGAGACATGTTCAGCCAATGGGGTACCAATGGGGCTTCTTGTGTTTCTGATCGAATTCTGCTGATGTGCTCGCCAATCCGTGTTTTGATGGTTCTAATAGTGCACCCTATATAGAATAAAGAGCATGGGCATCTGACAATGTAAACTACCTGATTGGTATTGCAATCCGTAGTCATAGAGACTTGGGAGTGATGGTAGACACGACATTGAAGGCGTCGGCACAATGCGCCACAGCCTCGAGGAAAGCAAACCAAATGTTAGGTATCATTAAGAAGGGTATCTCGACCAGAACGAAGGAAGTCATCCTGCCACTGTACCGGGCTATGGGGCGCCCGCATCTGGAATACTGTGTACAGTACTGGTCACCGTACCTCAAAAAGGACATGGCAATGCTTGAGGGAGTCCAGAGAAGAGCAACTAAACTGATTAAGGGTATGGAAAACCTTACATACACTGACAGACTGAAGAAGCTGGGGCTGTTCTCCCTGGAAAAGCGGAGACTCAGAGGAGATATGATAGAGACCTTCAAGATCCTGAGAGGCATCGAAAAGGTTGACAAAGACAGATTTTTCAATTTGAAAGAAACCACAAGAACAAGGGGTCACTCGATGAAATTGAAGGGGGACAGGTTTAAAACAAACGCAAGGAAGTTCTTTTTCACACAGAGGGTGGTGGACACATGGAACACCCTTCCGGAGGCCGTGAAAAGAAATAGCACAGTACAGGGTTTCAAGGATGACCTGGATAGGTTCCTGGAAGACAAAGGGATTGAGGGGTACAGATAAGAGCAGTGGAAGGTTTAGAGATAAGTGTAGAGGTAGGCATAAAATTAGACAGGGACCGCTGATCAGGCAATATGCCTGATGGGCCGCCGCGTGAGCGGACCGCTGGGCTGGATGGACCTCTGGTCTGCCCCGGCGGAGGCGACTACTTATGTACTTATGTATTTCTTCTGAGCCCATCCAGGGAGTTGCAAGTCTTGTAAGCTGCTGTTGAACCTACACACTCTGCATTTGCTGCATGGCTTATGAACACCTGACGTGCCCTGGATGGCAGATTGTGTAATGAACTGGGGATCTGACCAATTTTTGTTTCAAATTAGGACCCTTCACAAAAGCAAATCTCAAAGGAATCCGAAAAGCCGGATGGAATTGCAAGATGTTCCATCTTGCTTTAAATGATATTTTGATGTGAAATGCCTGTGTGGAATATGGGAGAACGCATACAAGAGAATTTTGTTTCTTTCTTAGACTACGGATTTAGTAGTAGAGTCCGGTTGGCATATAATGCCCTTTTATATGCTTTGTAATGACCGTTAGGTGGATAGCCTCTGACACGAAACCTCTGTTTCATTTCTTCTGCTTGAGTGATGGTACATAATCTTCTGAGTCTTAAAAATTGACCCATTGGAATGTTGTTCCATAAATGCCTAGGGTGGAAACTGCCATATTGTAACAGATTGTTCCTATCCGTTTCCTTTCTGTAAATGCTGGTATTGAATTTCCTGTGGACCAAAGAGATAGAGATATCCAAAAACGCAATTTGATGATTACTCGTTGTCATGGTAAATTTTAGGTTGGTATCACATTGGTTAAGCTATGTAAGAAAAAGATCAAGATTTTCATGTGTACCAGTCCAGACTGCCAAGATGTCATCAATGTACCATTTCCCAAAAGAGGAAGTGTTGCCAGAACTGAGATGGGTACAAATATTGTCGTTCAGATTTTGATACATATAAACAAGCAATGGATGGGGCCATTTTTGCACCCATCGCAGTGCCTTTAACTTGTTTGTAGAACCACTGATCAAATTGAAAATAATTCATTTATAATACGACAGAGGACAACTTCACCAAAAAATCAACTCTAGCCATAGAAAGGTCCAATTGACACGACTTCTCTTGAATAATGTGAATGGCATCTCTTTGTGGGACATTGGCATAGAGTGCCGTAATGTCCATAGTGATCATGATAGCTTGTGGTGGAATACCACTGATATCTGTCAAAAAATTTATGACACTTGTGGAATCTTTCACATAGGAGGGAGCTAAAGGAACGTGAGTTTTGAGATTCAAATCCAAAAATGCTGATAATGGTTCTAAAAGGGATCCTATCCCTGACATGATCGGTCTGCTTAGAGGATTTGTCAAGGATTTGTGTATCTTCAAGACAAAGTAAATGACTGGTGATATTTAACTTATCTGTTGGTCTATTTGAACAAATTTCACCTTTTGAGAACAAGAACCAGTCTATTGAAATGAACACAGCCCTTGATTGAGTTTATAAATATTTCCTTAATTGCTTCTGATAATTTCAGATAATCCACATTTTAGATTTGTAGGTACTTACCTCATGCAAAGTTGTCATTTCTTTAATAAGACATTAACTATTTTTTTTCTGCGGCCCTCCAAGTATCTACAAATCCAAAATGTGGCCCTGCAAAGGGTTTGAGTTTGAGACCGCTGACGTAGAGGAATCAAAACAGAACAAATAAATAGAAAGTGACATCTAAGGGATTACAGATGTCAGTAATGACTTGGTCTTATTATAATTTCTCTGCTGCATGTTCTAAGCACATCAAATGATATGAAATGATTCATCTAAGTATCAAAGAGAGACACAGTGTAAAATAAATCTTTTAGTAATAATTAAAACTCTTGGGAGTCATATTTATAAATAGTAGCACTTAAAATGTATTGTACAATCTACACGGTGGAGTCAGTGGTCACAGGCATATTAAGCAGTAATAGAAAAATCCTTTCAGTGTTTTATCATAAACCTAATATCTGTGCAAAATGGCAAAGCAATTAAAATCTTGACAGTAACTGTGACAAAACTCAGCACTTGCTTATTGTCACATACTGGCTCCCTAAAGCATTCTACTGCACCAGAACGGCATAACGTCCGATGTTGTGAAGATTTGCAATGCGGATATTCACCTCTGCAATCCCTTCCTTTCCATCAGGGCTCTTCTCTGCTTGTGCCATGTTTTCTTGAATTCACCACCACTGTAGAGCAACATTTCCTTAGATCAGTGGTTCCCAACCCTTTCCTGGAGGACCATCAGCCAGTCAGGTTTGCAGGACAGCTCTAATGAATATACATGGAACAGATTTGCATGCCCATCTCCTCCATTATATGCAAATCTCTCTCATGCATATTCATTAGGGCTGTCCCCAAAAACCCGACTGGATGGTGGTCCTCCAGGACAGGGTTGGGAACCACTGCCTTAGATTACTCCAGAGTCTACTCCCTTTGACCCTCCGTCAAAAATTACAAAGACTAGGGGACACTCGATGAAGTTACAGGGAAATACTTTTTAAAACCAATAGGAGGAAATTTTTTTTCACTCAGAGAATAGTTAAGCTCTGGAACGCGTTTCCAGAGGTTGTGGTAAGAGTGGATAGCATAGCTGGTTTTAAGAAAGGTTTGGACCATTTCCTGGAGGAAAAGTCCATAGTCTGTTATTGAGAAAGACATGGGGGAAGCCACTGCTTGCCCTGGATCGGTAGCATGGAATATTGCTACACCTTGGGTTTTGGCCAGGTACTGGTGACCTGGATTGGCCACCGTGGGAACAGGCTACTGGGCTTGATGGACCTTTGGTCTGACCCAGTGAGGCTATTCTTATGTTCTCATCCTATCACTTCTTGTTCCACAACTTCCTTTTCATTGAGAAAAGCCTGTGTTCTATATGTTTATACCTTGGAACAGGGCTGACCACCCTACAGTCTATGTATGCCAAACTGCTGACACATTTTTTTTTTTCTGGCCCCTCTCTCATAACCAAAACTGACCTACTGACCATAATGGCTAGATTTACTAACTTGCATTAGTATGTTAATACATCTTAATGCACATTAACATTTGCTGATAAATCTACCTCCAACCGACCTCCACAGGATTCACTGGGATACCTCCCCACTCCAAAGACCACCGGTAGCCTCATAATCTAGTCCAGTGGTCTCAAACTCAAACCCTTAGTGGGGCCACATTTTGGATTTGTAGGTACTTGGAGGGCCGCGGAAAAAATAGTTAATGTCTTAATAAAGAAATGACAATTTTGCATGAGGTAAAACTCTTTATAGTTTATAAATCTTTCCTTTAACAGTTCCTTTACAACCCCCCCATGCCCCCCACAATGCCGGCGCGATCTGTATTCAGTAAAGTGGGGGGTTCCCCACCAACACCCCCCGTCAGAGCCCCTTAAAAAACACTGTTTTTCTTTGGCGCGGGCTTCCGCCTTGCGCTCAGTTGTCTCGGCCTTTGTCGGCGCGCGCTTTTGACCTGTCACCAACGCAAGCCAAAGCGGGCGGAGGGAGGCTGAGACGGGAGAAGCACAGCGCCACCAAGAGGCCGTTTGCCGACATTTCCTCCGAGGCAAGTCAAATTAAAGCACTTGATGTACAAATTAAAGCACTTGATGTACAAGTCTTGCCAGGGAGCAAATGTAAGTTTTGCAGTCTGCTAATCTGTTCTGGAGAACACAAGATGCGCTATACTGGCTCAAACCAAAGGCTCATTAAACCTAGAATCCTGTCTCCATCAGTGGCTAATTCAGGTCACAAGTACTCATCAGTATCCCAAAGAGTAGATCCATTCTTTATATACTTTCCTCTAGGAACTTCTCTAAATCCTTTTTAAACCCAGCTATGCTAACTCCCTTTACCAGATCCTTGACAATAGTTTTCAAAGCTAATTATGTTGAGTACAAAATATGTTTTCTAATTTAAATGGGCTCCCTAATAGCTCTTTGGATAAACTAGCATTCTCTAATTACCTTATCCATCCCACTAATGAGTTCATAGACCTATATCTCCCCTAGCTGAAGCTCCCTTGTTTAGCCTTTCTTGACAGGGAAGACATTTCAATCCCTACCACCTTTCCTCAGTTTTGGATCAAAGGTGAGGTTGCACCAAAGAGGACTTTATTTCTCTTTGGAGATACTTATTGTGAGGGCTTCCCAGCATGATGGTACAAATGCAATTGTAGCCTTTAAATAGCTTGCAGAATACTTGTCTGTGATTAGCGTATATGCTTGAATATAAACCAACCAATATAAATCAAGGTAAACTTTTTCCCCCAAAAGGGGGAAAAAACGGTTGACTCGAATATAAACCGGGGGGGTTTATATTCAAGTGCCTTCCTTCCTTTTCTTCCTACCAGTCCCCAATGCCCACTACAGGCCTGCCTGAAGCCCTGGTGGTCCAGCAGCGAGCTAGGACAAGAGCAATCTTTACCACATCCTTTCCTGGCCCATTCTAAACCACCTCGCTTCCCTGACCCCTGCAGACCTCTCCACAATCGGAAAACTTGTGAAGTGGAGAGGACAGATCAGGGGCTGCAAAATAGTCCCTGGGGGGCCGCATGTTTGAGACCGCTGATCTAGTCCTACCTTTGTGATGCTTCATAACTGGTTAAGAGCCAAATAGTGCACTTAACTGGCTATGTTTTTTGCCAGCTCCGTATACCTGTAAATTCAATGCTGGAGCTCAGACATGGCCTTAGATTGAATTTCTGGTTATACTGCTGGCATTGCTCAGTAAAATGCTGATCACTGCAGGCTGAATATTGAGCCCTTTGAATCATTTGCACATTTGATCTCCTCACTTCTTGTTCCTATTTCTAGATCATTTCTAGATATGTTAAAAAGCAGAACCCTCTGACACTCCACTATTTGCCTTCCTCCATTTGGAGAATTGCTCGTTTAACTCTACTCTATTTTTCTATTGTTTAAATCAGTCCCTAGTCCACAACAGGACATTGCCTCCTGTCCCAGGATTTTATAATTTTCTCAAGAGTCTTTCATGAGGGACTTTGTCAAAAGCTTTCTGAAAATCTAGATATACTGAATCAACTGGCTCACCTTTATCCACATGTTTATCCACTACCTTCAAAAAAATAGCAGCAGGGTTTTCTTCTATGGGTGTACGAATCAAAGAAAGGAGGAGGAGAACATTTTGCAACATTTTAAGTGAAAAGGTATGGGGTCAACGAGAATTCAGTACTAAGGGAAATCTACAAACTAGCTCCCTTGAACAGTCTGAGAGGGTCCTTAGAATCAAGGGAGATCCCTGCATGACTTTGAATTGTATTAAGTGATTGGTTAAATGTTTTGGGAAAATTTTTTGTTGTCAACTTGTCACTATTCAGCAAGTCATTTAGTAAACTCTGCTAATGTCTGTACCACAGGAGCAAAGAGGTGCACTTTTGACATGATGCCTAAGTTCTAACAGATTTTTTTGCTGAAAACATCTCAAAAAATCATCTAGCTCACAGCCATAATCAAACCAGAAAAACATCTAAATTTCTGGTTCCATTATGGCTTTGAGCTAGATGTTTTCATGCTCAACATGTCCATCTGTAAGTACTACAAGCATCAAGGTTATACCCTCCTTCCTCAGCTCATGACCAATGCAACGGTTCGAGATCCCCTTCCCATCTCCTCAGCAAATCTGCCAGAAAAAGATGTTCGAGTCCAAATTTGAATTCCAAGCTCCGCACATGTGGAATAAGCTCCCAACATCTCTTCGACAGGTCTCCTTCTACATACGCTTCCGGAAGACACTTAAGACATGCCTCTTCTCCTCATAAGATAAGATGATTCTAGCCAGTATATCTGTCTCTACTGATCTCTCTAGCCTCATTCACAATTCCTAATGTTAAATGCTGTACAAAGTCTTTTGTTAACGGCATTGAATCCTTGTTGAAAAATTGCAGGATATAAGACCTGTATAGTATAGTATTTTAGAAAAAAAACCAAAAACATCCTAGAGAAAAATGAAGAAAAATAAGTCATAGGGATGTCTGTCTGAAAGCATTCCTAGCAAACTGGCATCAGTGCAGTGAACATCACATAAAGGGACCCAAGTACCAACCCCATCATATTGTATTGTGAGGTCTCCAGGAACAGAGACTGTACCTAAGGGTCCATCACTACAACAGTTCTCAGACTTGCATGTCATTTATCTATTTAGGTATACAAGGTATTTTTATGTTCCAGGAGGGCTCACATATTTGTACTGAAATAAAAGAGTTAAAGTGGGATTTGAACCTGGGTCTTGTTGTTCACTGCACTGACCACTAGGCTACTCCATCCACTTGCTTTATGCTTTCTTAGGAATGGACATATTATCTGGAAGTGTCATAGAGCCTGATATCTACTGTCACTGTCACATCTATGGAGGATGGGAGGGGGTCAGTGACCTCTAGAGGATTAAGAGAGGGTCATGCCTTAATCCCTTCAGTGGTCAGCTGGTTAGTTAGTGCACCTTTCTCTGACTTAATCGTGACTGAAACAGTTCTAGATTGAAAACATACTTCTTTTTTGCCCTGGATCTTTTTTTCTGTTCCACTATTGCTGAAAAACAGCCAGATTTTTAAGCCCACCCAAGTCCTGCCCAAAACATGTCTCCAACACGCCCCCGTGTGATTTAGATAAACTATAGAGTAACATATTCCAATTCTGAGCTTCAACTTATGAGCTGCAACTTACGAGTGATGGTTTTGCAAGAAAAATGTCCATCTGCTGCTTTGAGATGTTTTACTCTTATGAAAATGAGCATTCATGGAAGTGTTCCCTAGTCTACAGCAAGCCTAGGGAGCCCCACAACTTGTACCCAACAGCTTTCCAAGGTCCCCTCTGTCCACTGGCATATTAGAAGGAGGGAGGGGATGCAATTAAAAATTGGTTTAGGTCCACACAGGGGTTCTCAACCCAGTCCTTGTAACACACCAATCCAATCAGGTTTTTAGGATAGCCCCTTCCCAATGAACGTGCCTGATTTTGATTTATTTATTTATAATGTTTCTATACCGCTTAAAGACTAAACAGTTTATATGAGTTAAACAAACATAATAATTATGACAAACTAAAATCTTAAAATCAACAGGGGAAAACTATCTTTTCTTTTCCAAAGAACTGTTAAATCATAAGAATGCGTTGACAAACAATTGGGTTTTTAGCTGTTTCTTGAATTGAAACCAATCAATACATTGTCGTAACTGATCCACCAAAGCATTCCACATCTTAACACCAGCTATGCAGAATGTCATTGCTCTGGTGTCTGCAGAGTAACCTTGCTTCATTGAGGTTAATAAATTTTTATTTTCAGATCGTAAAGATCTGCCTGGTTTATAGTTCGCAATGACTTGTTGAAAATACCATGGTGTTTGATGGAAAAACAGTTTGATTGATCACAGAAATAACCTTGTATTGTACTCGAAATAAAACCGGTAACCAGTGTAATTTCTTCAAAATTGGTGTCATATGTATCATCCTATCTCCACCCAAAATTAGCCTGGCCGCAGCATTTTGAATCAATTGTAATGCTCTTCCTCATGTCTTGGAAATTCCAAGATAGTGTGCATTACAATAGTCCAACCCAGGGCAGGATTAACCAATAGGCCAAGTAGGCACGTGCCTAGGGCCCGAAATTGTCAGGGGGGCCCGATGAAGGAGGGCATCAACATTGTTTTTTCCAAATGGCGATAGGCCCCTCCAGCATCGATCGACAACGCGGGCCCCCCCGATCGCAACATGGGTAAGAAAGGCAACGGGAACTGTAACTGTGCAAGCGGTGCTGCTTGCCCAAAGCTTCCCTCTGACAGCTTCCTGTTTCTGCCTGGGCACATGGTGGGGTGGGGCAGGGCGGGGGCCCAGTGTACTTGTGTACCTAGGGGCCCTCGACGAATTAATCCTGCCCTGGTCCAACCTCGACAAAACCATCCCTTGTATAACAGTTCTAAAATTATAGGTTAAGATCAATGGTTTTAGGCGATGAAGCATATGAAGTTGACCAAAACATGACTTGATAGTCTTAACAATCTGTAATATGCGTGCAATGTCTTCAATATATCCAAACAATATAACTGGCTAATATCTTACTGGAATATCTATATATTGAACTGTACCATCAACTTCCAGTATTTAAATTGTTCATATATACAGGTATATAAGTATTTTTTTGATCCTAAGTGGACTGCAAAAAGTGCCTCTAGGTTATGCAAAAAAATGCGTAAACTCCAATCATTACTGGATCGATTTTATATATATACCTTTAAATATTTTTAAAGTCTTTTTAAAATTCATATATTTTTCAATTAGAATATTCTCTATAATTCTGACTTGTCAACATCAAAGTAGTACTTAGCTTTATCAAAATAATCATTAGGGGAGCACCTCTACCGACATGCCCATGTTTCAAAGTTTTTTCTTCAGGGTTGAGGCTCCTGATAATAAAATCTAAAGCAAAAAGACAATATGAGCTAAAGTCCACTTAGAAACACAAAGGAGATATAACTCACATTTTCATAATATTAATTATATGTGCTATAAGATGTACTATCCAAAAGATATTGTAAAAAATTCTAGCTTACTATTAAGCGTTTCTCTGAGATAGTAGCTCCGCTCCACAGTTGTTCATTCTTAGTCAGCATCTGTCATCAGTTCCGGTTACATAAGGCATGTGATGCAGTTCTTAGATGATATGCAAGAACAACCATTACTTGCTTTTCAATGACATCGTAATATTGGAGAGATTCTTAATACTCCCTATTATCAACATCAGAAGGGAAGACATGACATTTGTGGCAACTGTCAATGATGTCAATGATATTTCCTTTCTGTTTCTGAGTGGACTTTAGCTCATATCGTCTTTTTGCTTTAGATTTTACTATCAGGAGCCTCAACCCTGAAGAAAAGACATTGAAACATGGACATATCGGCAGAGGCGCTCCCCTAATGATTATTTTGATAAAGCTAAGTAGTATTTTGATGTTGAAAAGTCAGAATTATAGAGAATATTCTAATTGAAAAATATATGAATTTAAAAAAGACTTAAAAAATATTAAAATATATATATACTAGTGTTTTAGCCCGTTACATTAACGGGTGTTAGAGTAGATGTCTGTCTGTCTGTTTTGTTTTTTTTAATTTGTCTCTCCTTGGACGCTGTCATTCTTTCTGTCTGTGTCTTTCCCTGGCCCCCTGTCTGTCTATCTTTATTTCTAACTCTATCCTCTTCCCTCAATCCTGCATGTGGCCTTTTTTCTTTCTCCTCCCCACTTCCTTCCAACGTCTGCTCCCCCTGTTCTCCACACTTCCATTCGGTGTGTCTCCCTCTCTCTACCCCTTCCATCTACTGTTCACCCTCTGTCTTGCCCCTTTCTTCTCTTTCCATCCAGTGTCCGCCCTCTCTCTCTCTCTGTTCCATATGGCCTCTCTCCATCTCCTCCTTCCTTTTCCCTTGGTCTGGCATACCTTCCTCCTTCTCTCCAAGCCATTCTCCCCCCCTCTGCTCCCTTTCCTCATTTAACTACTTCATTGGTCAGCAGCAGCATTCACAATTCATTGCTGTTGCTGGCTTCAGGTCTTTCTCTCTGGCCGGTCCTGTCTTCATGAAAACAGGAAGTAGGCAGGACCGGCCAGAGAGGAAGGGCTGAAGCCAGCAACAGCAGCGAATTGTAAACGCTGCTGTTGCCTGAAGCACCCGAGGCAGACGCTTCTCTCCCAGCGAGATGACTTTAATATCAAACCTCCCTCCAGCGTTGGCAGCCGCAGCACGCTAAACAGGCTGCTTCGGGCTTTCTTCTGCCGTTGAGTCCCTCTGTCGCGTCATTGATGATGTCATCAGTGACGCGGCAGAGGGACTCAAGTGCAGGAGAAAGCCCGAAGCAGCCTATTTAGCGTGCTGCGGCTGCCAACGCTGGAGGGAGGTTTGATATTAAAGTCATCTCGCTGGGAGAGAAGCGTCTGCCTTGGGTGCTTCAGGCAACAGCAGCGTTTACAATTCGCTGCTGTTGCTGGCTTCAGCCCTTCCTCTCTGGCGGGAGGTTTGTGCCGGTATGTCCCTCCCCCTCCAGTAGTGTGCAGCACTTTGCACGGCGCATCCTCTCACGATCCTGGGTCAGCCACACGCTTGTGCTGGGGACTTATACAGTCCAGTCCTTCCGGCGAGTGTAGGGAAGTGCTGGGGATTCGCGCATGCGCACTCATGCGGCCACAGAACTACTGATCATGGAAGCACACAAATAGGAGTGCGCATGCGCGAGTTAGCCTTTTATTATATAGGATATAAGATCGATCCAGTGACATTGAGGTTCATGCATTTTTTGCATTACCTAGAGGCACTTTTTGGAGTCCACTGAGGATCAAAAAAATACTTTTATATATACAGTATATCTGAAAAATTTAAATACTGAAAGTTGATAGTACAGTTCAGTATATCCCATGCATTTTCAATGGAGATATCCTGAAAACTGTACTTGCTAAGTGTGAAACGAAGACTGAGTTGAGAACTGCTAGTCTAAAGTGAATAATTCCACATTCAAGATGGAATGCAATTGTCCATCTTGAATTTTGAGCATGAGAATTTCTCTTTGAAAGTAAGGCATCTCTTTTGTTAGCAGCATACCTCTTGTATCCTGGCGTATCAGAGTTGACAACAAGACGGGCAGGTGTCCCTCTTTGGCTCTGCTTGGATGGTACTGACTGAAGTACATCTCATTCTTTTTGGTCATCCTTGAGTTCTTCCCATCTATCCAGGAAAACAAACCAACAATATTTGATAGATCTCTCAAGCATAGTTGCAGTGAAACATGTGTTTGATTTCTGATACTGATCAATTTTATATGCCAGCTGCACAATGCAAACCTATGCAGTATCTCTATTTTATATAGTTGAGGTTAGGGCAGGAGACTGCAGAGAAGATAGTACTAGAGAATGACATGGGGTCAAATTTGCCCCCATTCCTGCAGGAACTCAATTTTCCCATCCTGTTCCAATGAGTTTTGTTGCTGTTCCTGTCCCTGTCCCATTCCTGTAAGCTCTGCCTTAACCCCATAAGCCTCAAACACTTATGATTTTAAAGTGTTTGAGATTTGTGCAGATGAGGACAGAGTTTGCAGGTATTTGGTAGAGACAGAAAAAGAAATCACGGGGACGGGATGGGAAAATTAGTTCCCGAGGAGACGGGGGTTAAAATTTGTCCCCCGTCATTCTCTGTGGCTTTATCTGCAACTTTGTTCTTCAGTTTTTGAAGTTGTGTGCCTGGACCAGATGTTCCATAGCTTATGCGGAAGGTAATTTTGTAGCAGATCACCTATGTATAAAGGTCACACAGATGCCTATCTCCAGCTTTTTTTATAAAGACACATAGGCAGCTATGTGCATTTATGAAACATTAGAGGCGTGGCAGCAGAAGTCACACTTAGACTGCAGCAGCAAACATTGTCCGCCAAATCTATAAAAAGCGCTAAACACTGCCCTTGCGATTTTGGTCACGTACCCAAATTGCAAGTGCAATATAATTTAATAACAAGCTAATTAGTGCTGATAATGGGCGTTTTAACAAGAAATTATTGGCGCTAATTAAAATCGATTGCAAGTTACGCACATAAATTTAGGTCTGGGATCCATAACTAAATTTTTACGCTGGAGTCAAGAAAAGGGATTACTTAAAGTTACACACATAATTATAGAATAATTTAGATGCAGGCATTTGTACCATATTTTTGTTGGGGCAAATGACTGTGTCTAAATTTAGACACTTATAGAACTAGTGTTTCTTTGGCACCGATTTTTTGAACAACTTATACAGAATTTAACCCCATGTGCACACACATATTTTATAAACACTGTATGAAAATCCTAACTCTGCTCATGTTCCATCAGACTCCACCCTTCAACATGCCTAGATGTCGTCTGCATAAAAGTGTACATTTTCTATCATCACATATACGTATTTTTAGATACACTTCCCCCTCCCCATTCGCGGTTTCTGCACTCGCGATTTCACATAATCGCTATTTTTTGGGGGAGGGGGAAAATTAAAAAAATCCATATTTTTTACCTCCCTGCCGTCTTCCCGGACTTACCTGGTGGTCTAGCGGGCTTTCGGGGCAGGAGCGATCTTCCTACGCTCCTGCCCCGTGCAGATCGCCATGAGGAAATGGCTGTAGGGAGTTCCCATCGCAGTCTCGAGAGACTATGTGAACTCACAGCAGCCATTTCCTCATGGCGATCTGCACGGGGCAGGAGCGTAGGAAGATTGCTCCTGCCCCGAAAACCCTCTAGACCACCAGGTAAGGCCGGGAAGGCAGCAGGGAGGTGGGGGTGGGTCAGAGCCAGATAATCGCAGTTTTTCGCCAATCACGGTCCGGCTCTGCCCATATCCCCCGCGAATAACGAGGAGAAGTGTACATAATACAGTAGACTCTCAGTTAACCGGCACCCAAGGGGATTAATAGATGCTGGATAAATGTAGTTTCTGGTTTCTTGAGAGTTACTATTAAAAATAGGCCTAACTAATACTATACCTCATACTATGCCATATCATAAACTATTCCAGACAAACTACCGGACATGTGGTAAACAAAGCTTGGGCGAACTCAGGTGTGGCCAGAAATTGATTTTATTTTCATTTTTTATTTAAAGTATTACAGTATTTCCTTGATTTTTTTTTTCTTAGTTGCTTGAGTTCCAGTTAACAGAGAGTCTACTGTACCTAGATAAATTGTACAAAAACTGTCACAATGAGTTCCACCAATCACCCTAACTCTCTCCCTGTGAGCACTGCTTCTGATCTCACAGAATTTTAATTTGTGCAGAATTCCCCCGGGTATCACCACTTATTTGGTCTTACCATGGAATTAGGAAATCACACCAGTACATAAACATGAAGGCATGCATGCAGTGCCACCAGTCCAACTTAATGGCTGGTCCTGTCAAATTTCATCAAAAATCAGCAAACACAAACCAACCCAATTTAGCCTGCACGAGTTAATTTAAATGCAAAAAAAGGAGGAAAAAGCCTCAGAAAATGTAGCACAAGCCAGCTGCCACAGCGGCTTAAGGCCTGCCCCAACAAAACCTCATGGGCATACAAAAACCTCCTTTTTGCCAAATTCAAAATGACTCTAAGCAATGTAATCAATAATAACCGGGTAATGGTGTAAAAACTACTTATCTTAACCTCTTTGGGGAGCTTAAACAAACGTCTCACCCCAAAGAGGATTGACTGGCGGCTATACCTTGAGGCAGCATAGAATTGTAAAACGCTGGCCATCGTTGGCGCACCGATCCTCTGCACAAGATAAGTAGTTTTTGCACCATTATCCGGTTTTTATTGATTGCATTGCATAGAGTCATTTTGAATTTGGCCAAAAGAAGGTTTTTAACCTCATTGGCTACAATACTGCCCATGAGGTTTTGTTGGGGCAGGCCTTAAGCCGCGGTGGCAGCTGGCTTGTGCTACATTTTCTGAGGCTATTTCCTCCTTTTTTGCATTTAAATTAACTCAAGCAGGCTAAATTGGGTTGGTTTATTTAGTGAAAGTGTTATGTTGTGATTATTGTTTGTTTGCACCATACTGTGTTTATTGGTCCTGTGAAATTGCCATAAGAACCAGTAGTCGGTCACAACTTTTGCAGCTAGCTGCTCAAATTTTGAATGTAATTCTTGTTTTAGTTTGGATGTAATCTGCCTTGAACCGCAAGGTAATGGCGGAATAGAAATCACTAATGTAATGTAATGCTCTGATTTTGTTAAAATTGTGTTTCTACATAATTACAATTACAGCTGTAATCAAGAAATGACTTCTACAGGATAAGGAGCCAAATAATACCAAGTTTTTAAGAAAATTATTCCTGAAGAAAGCCTTTAAAGTCCACAATTGGAGAGGCTAAGACACAGAACAGTGAAGGAAGAAAAATTCTAAAGACCCTCCTACACCCCCCCCCCCCCACACACACACACAACACATACAAAAGCTGAGCATAAAGGAGCCATTTCATTACCAAAAACTGCTGAAGATGTTCTCTTTGCCAAAAAAAACCCCTATGGGCTCCTTTTATTAAGCAGCGGTAGAGCCTTTAACTGTGGGCCGGTGAGGTAAATGCACCAACCCTCATTCAATTTCTATGAGCGTAGGAACATTTACCTCACCGACGGATGCTCTTGTTTGTAATGTAACATTGAAAACATCACTGCAGAGATGTGGAGGATGAGGGTGAACTCTGAGTAGATTCTGAGTGGCTGTGGGAACACTGTAGGCCGAACAGAGAGGAATGTTGATAAAGGATTCAGGAAACAGTAAATTGTGGGGGGTGAAAGAGGACACCAGAAAGACTGGAATGGGAAAAACTGTTTTTCAAGATCGGAGTTTAGGCAACAGGTGGAAAGTAACGGGGACGAGGTAAGGAGGTCAGTTACAACACACAGAATCTTACAGAAATCCATGCATGCAGCTCCCATGCTGCTGGCCGGCAACAGATTATTCCATGTTATAAGGGACAAGCTGAATGATCCTGGCTCTATCTCACTAGACTTTTTTTTTTTTTTTCTATAAATACGTTAGTGACACAATGATTACAAAAAAAAGAAAATCAAATTAAATATATAAGTAAAAAAACAACAACAACAACCCCAAAACAAGATATAACCACCACCTCTCAGGTACTGCCTGGGGCAAAGAGGATTTACTGGACACAAAGGCTGAGTCCTGACTCACACTTCTCAGCAATTGCTGGGTCCTCTGACACAAGGAAGGATATTTCATTCAGGACCCGAGGCACTAGCCTGATTCCCAGAAACGACTATGCAGTTATAGGGCTCCTTTTACTAAGCTGCGTTAGCGTTTTTAAAGCACGCAGCATTTTAGTGTGCGCTAAACCTGCGCTACGCGGCTAGAACTAACGCCAGCTCAATGCTGGCGTTAGCGTCTAGCGTGCGGGGCAATTTAGTTAATGCCCTAACGCGGCTTAGTATAAGAAGCCCATAATGTTCCACAAATTTATTTATTTAAAAATGTATATACCGTATATTACCTATACAGTGTACATAATAACAGGCGTAAAATGTTAAACAAAACATACATATTTCAAATCACCATACGTTAAAAAGCAGTCAGCAGGACAGAAGATATTTTCAGATCATTCTAAATATATCATCTCAACACAAGAAATCATTAACAGTTGGGTTTTTAACATTTTCTTAAAATTCATCCTAGCAGTACAGAAACGCAAGATTCCTGGCAGTGCATGCCAAAGCTTTACACCCGCTACCGACAACATGGCCACACCAGTCTTAATATCTCATACTATTTTCTGATCTCAAACTTCTTTTAGGCTGATAGATTTCAAAAAGCCCTTGAAATGTATTATGGAAAGAATTTTGAATTGGACTCTTTGCTGCAAAACTTCAACATAAATCATTTGGTCCATTTCCTCTTTGTGGCATCCATAATACAGTTACAGTAGATAACGTGACTTCTGAGCTTTCTTCTTGCCCCACCTGGGATTTCCTGCATTTTGGAATTAACATAGAAACATAGAAAGGTGACGGCAGAAAAGGGCTACAGCCCATCAAGTCTGCCCACTCTACTGACCCACCCCATTAAGTCTGAGTGCTGCTCGACCCACGTAGGGATCCCACGTGGATGTCCCATTTATTCTTAAAGTCGAGCACACTTGTGGCCTTGATTACCTGCACCAGAAGTTTGTTCCAGTGATCTACCACTCTTTCTGTGAAGAAATACTTCCTGGTGTCCCCACTAAATTTCCCTCCTCTGAGTTTGAGCAGGTGCCCCCTTGTGACTGAGGGTCCCTTGGGAAGGAATATATCGTTTTCCACCTCGACACGACCTGTGACGTACTTAAAAGTCTCAATCATGTCACCCCTTTCCCTGCGCTCCTCTAGAGAGTAGAGCTGCAATTTGCCCAGTCTTTCCTCGTATGAGAGACCCTTGAGTCCAGAGACCTTCCTAGTGGCCATTCTCTGAACCGACTCAGCTCGAAGCACGTCTTTACGGTAATGTGGTCTCCAGAATTGCACACAGTACTCCAGATGAGATCTCACCATGGCTCTATACAGTGGCATTATGACTTCAGGTTTGCGGCTGACGAAGCTTCTATTGATACGTCCCATCATTTGCCTTGCCTTGGATGAGGCCTTCTCCACTTGTTTGGCAGCCTTCATGTCTGCACTGATGATCACTCCCAAGTCCCGTTCTTCTGTTGTCCCAGCTAGTGTTTCTCCATTCAGAGTGTATGTTCTGCACGGATTTCTGCTGCCGAGATGCATGACCTTATACTTCTTAGCGTTGAAGCCAAGCTGCCATGTTGAGGACCAGTTTTTCAACTTGATCAGATCCTGCGTCATACCATCCATGAGATTGCGTCCTCCCACTATATTACACAGTTTGGCGTCGTCTGCGAACAGCGCTACTTTACCCTGAAGCCCTCGGGTCAAGTCCCTTATGAATATGTTAAAAAGGGATGGTCCCAGGACTGAGCCCTGCGGCACTCCGCTAGTCACCTCCGATGTCTCAGAGAGGGTGCCATTGACCACCACTTTCTGAAGTCTTCCACTCAGCCAATCGTTGACCCACGCCGTTAGTTTCTTACCTAACCCCATCGATTTCATCTTGTTTAATAGTCTACGGTGTGGGACACTGTCAAAAGCTTTACTGAAATCCAAGTATACTATGTCCAGAGACTCTCCTGAGTCCAGCTTTCCTGTCACCCAATCAAAGAAGCTGATGAGATTGGACTGGCATGACCTGCCCCTAGTGAATACATGTTGACAGGGATCCCTCAGATTCCCCTCATCCAATATCGTGTCTAATTTCCCTTTAAGTAGAGTTTCCATGAGTTTACACACTATCGATGTGAGACTTACCGGTCTGTAATTCGCTGCCTCCGCTCTGCAACCCTTTTTGTGCAGAGGAACGATGTTGGCAGTTTTCCAGTCCAGGGGGACTCTCCCCGTACTTAGGGAGAGATTGAAGAGTACTGCTAACGGTTCCGCCAAAACCTGCTAACTCTCTTAGCACTCTTGGGTGCAAATTGTCCGGTCCAATGGCTTTGTTCACCTTGAGTCTTGACAGTTCTCTGTAAACATCAGCTGGTGTGAACTCAAACTCCTGAAATGGGTCTTCCATGCTTTGCTTTGCTTCTAGCCGAGGCCCGTGCCCCGGTGCCTCGCAGGTAAAGACTGAACAGAAGTAATCATTCAGTAGTCTGGCTTTATCGGAGTCTGTTTCTACATAATTCCCGTCTGCTGTTCTAAGGCGTACTATCCCATAAGAACATAAGAACATAAGAAATGCCTCTGCTGGGTCAGACCCGAGGTCCATCGTGCCCAGCAGTCCGCTCACGCGGTGGCCCAGCAGGTCCAGGACCTGTGCAGTAATCTTCTATCTATACCCCTCTATCCTCTTTTCCAGTAGGAATTTGTCTAATCCTTTCTTGAACCCCAGTACCGTACTCTGCCCAATCACGTCCTCTGGAAGCGCATTCCAGGTGTCCACCACACGGGTAAAAAAGAACTTCCTAGTATTTGTTTTGAATCTGTCTCCTATCAACTTTTCCGAGTGCCCTCTTGTTCTTTTATTATTCGAATGTTTGAAGAATCTGTCCCTCTCTACTCTTTCTATGCCCTTCATGATCTTATAAGTCTCTATCATATCCCCTCTAAGTCTCCTCTTCTCCAGGGAAAAGAGACCCAGATTCTCCAATCTCTCAGCATATGACAGGTTTCCCATACCTTTTATCAGACGCGTCGCTCTCCTCTGAACCCTCTCGACTAACGCCATATCCTTCTTAAGGTACTGCGACCAAAATTGGACGCAGTACTCCAAATGCGGGCGCACCATTGCCCGATACAACGGCAGGATAACCTCTTTCATTCTGGCTGTAATACCCTTTTTGATTATACCAAGCATTCTATTTGCTCTCTTAGCGGCCGCTGCACACTGTGCCATCGGCTTCATTGTCATGTCCACCAATACCCCCAAGTCCCTTTCCTGGGTACTCTTATTCAATAATATCCCTCCCATTGTATAGTTGTACCTCGAGTTACTGCTCCCCACATGTAATACCTTACATTTCTCAACGTTGAACGTCATCTGCCATCTCGTCGCCCAATCTTGTAGTTTGTTCAAGTCCCTTTGCAATTCTTCACATTCCTCTGTAGTCCGAGCTCCATTAAATAGTTTAGTGTCGTCCGCAAATTTTATTATCTCGCACTTCGTCCCTGTTTCTAGATCATTTATGAAGATACTAGCTGATTACCCGGCGTTGCCCGGATATTTATTTATCCCAAAATGTCCAACCCCCTTCATGTCCCACCCCCCTATGTCCCACATGTCCCACCCCCCACGTTACCCCCCCCCCACATGTCCCATATGCCCCACCCCATGTCCCAACCCCCTACCCTCCACATGTCCCAAAGGAATGTCCCTCTCTATGGGGCTGAACTTAGACTTAAACGGCATCGGGAGTGTGGGTATTCATCTCTGCGAGCCCGAAAACTATGGGTTGGACATTAATATCAGTCGCTTTTGATAATTTTAACATATCACCCCCTTCCCACCCCCACAGTATTTTACCCCGTCCCACCTGCACAATATTTTTCCCCAGATAGTAAGTCATATTTGTACCAAGTTTGGTTGAAATCTCTCCATGCGTTTCAGAGTTATGCTGAGTATTCATCTGTGAGCCCGAAAACACCATGGGGTAGATACTAAAATCTGTCATTTTCAATCATTTTTACATATCCCCCCCTTCCCACCCCCACAGTGTTTGTCCTCAGATAGTAAGTAATGTGTATGTCAAGTTTGGTTGAAATCTGTCCATGCATTGAAGAGTTATGCTGGAACATACATACATACAGACATACACATATATTCAAATTATAATGTGAAATATTTGACAAAATGAATACAATACAACTAACGCAAAAAGTGATTATAAACAACATTTTTAGTTTCACCTCCAGGAGCAAGAACATATAAATTCTTGGGTGAACCCACCCTTGAGCAAGCAACATAGAGTTGTGGGCCACGAGACCCCCAGAACATATCACCCCAGGTAGTGAGGGATCTGCATACCAAGTTTCATTCAAATTGGTCAAGCCGTTTTTGAATTACTGTGAGAATGGCAGCTTTTTACATTTTTTCCATTGACATGAATGGCTGAAATCTGATATTCTGTTTGTAGCTCTGCCCACGTGTGCAGGTGGGCCGCGAGACCCCCAGAACATATCACCCCAGGTAGTGAGAGATCTGCATACCAAGTTTCGTTCAAATCGGTCAAGCCGTTATGAATTACTGTGAGAATGGCAGCTTTTTACATTTTTTCCATTGACATGAATGGGTGAAATCTGATTTTATGTTTGTAGCTCCGCCCACGTGTGCAGGTGGGCCGCGAGACTCCCAGAACACATCACCCCAGGTAGTGAGGGATCTGCATACCAAGTTTCGTTCAAATCGGTCAAGCCGTTTTGAATTACTGTGAGAATGGCAGCTTTTTACATTTTTTCCATTGACATGAATGGGTGAAATCTGATTTTATGTTTGTAGCGCCGCCCACATGTGCAGGTGGGCCGCGAGACCCCCAGAACATATCACCCCAGGTAGTGAGAGATCTGCATACCAAGTTTCGTTCAAATCGGTCAAGCCGGTTTTGAATTACTGTGAGAATGGCAGCTTTTTACATTTTTTCCATTGACATGAATGGGTGAAATCTGATTTTCTGTTTGTAGCTCCGCCCACGTGTGCATTTGGGCCGCGAGACCCCCCAGAACATATCACCCCAGGTAGTGAGGGATCTGCATACCAAGTTTCGTTCAAATCGGTCAAGCCGTTTTTGAATTACTGTGAGAATGGCAGCTTTTTACATTTTTTCCATTGACATGAATGGGTGAAATCTGATTTTATGTTTGTAGCGCCGCCCACGTGTGCAGGTGGGCCGCGAGACCCCCAGAACATATCACCCCAGGTAGTGAGAGATCTGCATACCAAGTTTCGTTCAAATCGGTCAAGCCGTTTTTGCGTGATCGCGGCACATACACACACACACATACATACACACATACATACCTCCGATTTTATATATATAGATTAAATAGTAGCGGCCCGAGCACCGAGCCCTGCGGGACACCACTCGTGACCCTCCTCCAGTCGGAGTAGTGGCCCTTCACTCCTACCCTTTGTTTTCTACCCTCCAACCAGTTTCTGATCCATCTATGTACATCTCCTTCCACCCCATGGTTCTTCAGTTTCCGGAGTAGACGTTCATGGGGCACCTTGTCAAAGGCTTTTTGGAAATCTAGATATATGATGTCAATGGGGTCTCCTTTGTCCATCTGTTTGTTAATCCCTTCGAAGAAGTGCAATAAATTTGTTTGGCACGATCGTCCCTTGCAGAAACCATGCTGGCTGGCTATCAGAAGTTCGTGCTTTTCAAAATGTTGATCAATGCTTTCTTTTATCAGTGCTTCTGCCATTTTCCCAGGAACTGAAGTCAGGCTCACTGGCCTGTAGTTTCCCGGATCACCTCTTGATCCCTTTTTAAAGATGGGGTAACGTTGGCTATCTTCCAATCCTCTGGGATCTCGCCTGTTTTCAGGGATAAGTTGCAAATTTGCTGCAGTAGTTCCGCTATCTCCTCCTTTAATTCCTTCTGAACCCTTGGATGTATGCCATCCGGACCTGGGAATTTGTCAGTTTTTAGTTTTTCTATCTGCCTGCGAATGTCCTCAATGCTCACTTCTATGAATGTTAATTTTTCTGCTTGACTTCCGTTGAAGAATTGCTCAGGTTCCGGCATGTTGGACGTGTTTTCGTTAGTAAATACAGACGAGAAGAACATGTTAAGCCTTTCTGCCACTACCTTCTCCTCCTTCACCACTCCCTTCCTGTCTCCGTCGTCTAGCGGTCCCACTTCCTCCCTAGCTGGCTGCTTCCCTTTAACATATCTGAAGAACGGTTTGAAATTTCTAGCTTCCCTGGCTAGCCTTTCTTCATACTCTCTTTTAGCTTTCCGAACCTCACGGTGACATTCTTTTTGATACTTCTTGTGCTCTTTCCAGTTCCCCTCAGATTTGTCCTTTTTCCATTTCTTGAATGAATTTTTCTTATTGCCTATCGCTTCCTTCATTATTTTGGTTATCCACACCGGGTCTTTTGTTCGATTCTTTTTACACCCCTTCCTGAATCTGGGGAAATACAGATTTTGCACCTCGTTCACCATGTCCCTGAAGAAGGACCAGGCATGATTTACCGTTAGCCATGTTTTGGAAGTGTTCCTAAGTTTCTTCCTTATCAATTCCCTCATTGCTTCGTAGTTTCCTTTCTTGAAGTTAAAGGTTGTCGCTATGGATCTCTTGCCTTTTGATACTCCTACCTCAACCTTGAACTTGATCATATTATGATCGCTGTTTCCCAACGTCCCCACTACTTCAACGTCCTTTGCAGGTCCTCTTAACCCATTTAGGATTAGATCCAGAGTGGCATTTCCTCTCGTCGGTTCTCTAACAAGCTGCTCCATGAAGCAATCTTGTGTGGCTTCCAGGAATTTTGTCTCCCTAGCGCATTTCGAGCTTCCAAGCCTCCAGTCTATCCCGGGGTAGTTGAAGTCTCCCATAATAACCGTGTTGCCACTTTTGCATTCTCGCTTCATCTCGGCTTCCATTTCCTCATCAATATCTCCGGTTTGCCCGGGTGGGCGATAATATAGGCCCATCTTTATTTCAGGCCCTTTCCTTCCCGGTATTTTAACCCATAGAGATTCCAGCTTGTTTGTCGTCTCTGCTGTGTCCATTCTTGTGGATTGTATGCTTTCTTTTATGTACAGGGCTATTCCACCTCCTTTTTGTCCTGACCTGTCCTGGCCGTAGAGCTTGTATCCCGGCAGTGCTGTATCCCATTTGCTTTCCTCATTCCACCATGTTTCAGAGATTCCAATGATTTTTATGTTTTCTGCATCGACCACGGCTTCTAGTTCCCCCATTTTGTTTCTTAGGCTCCTTGCATTAGCATATATGCAATTTAGATCTTGGTATTTTGTTGTCCTCCTTTCCTTTCCCTGTGCTTCGGTCCTTAATTTCTTTTCTTTTGCTGTAAACATTGTAACCTCTTCTGGGTTAGTCGACTCCTGCAATTTATCCATTGTTTCTTCCCAGCCATTTTTCCCCTCAGTATCTTCACAGGATACCGTCTTCCGAATCGTCGACCCTAGGTCAACTGTCGGCTTTCCCCTTCTTCTTAGTTTGCGTTCTTTTTCCTGTCGCTAATGTATCTGAAGAAGGATTTGTCCCCTTTCTTAATGTTCTTCGCTAGAGTTTCTTCCATACGATTTTTGGCCTCCCTGACTGCTGTTTTGACCGCTGCAGACTTTTTCCTGTATTCAATGTTTGCTTCTTTCTTCTTAAGGTTCTATTTTTGCTTCTTGCTTCTTAAGGTTCTATTTTTGTAGGGCTACCATATGGCTCCAGAAAAAGGAGGACAGATTGTGACATCTGGGTTTTGCTCCCATTGAAAGCGATGGAAGTAAAACCCGGATGTCTCAATCCATCTGTCCTTTTTCTGGAGTCAAATTGCACATGATCCAGAGATTGCAAACAAAGTAGTTGATGAGTCATTAACAATCAATTATTGATAATTGGTTCCACTTTGGATTTGTGCATGGCTCTGGCTGCATGTGATTCTATGAAGATCTACACCCAAATCTTCTTGTGCAGAGCCTAAAAGCAGGTGCAGCTGTGGGAGGGGCATTGGATTGTTCCAAAGAATTATGTGGAAGGTTATAGAATTTGAGGGCTGTGCGTCCAAGTTGAACGCCGAGATTTGCCCCCACTTTCAGCTGGTGTAAATCCATGTGCCCAAAGTTGGGTGATGGAATATGTACTGAACCCTATTCTATAAAAAGTTCAGCCTGCAGAGTCCTTTATAGAATAGCGCTGAGTGCAAATTTTACCTGGCGCCATTCACTGAACCCAGTGCCAAATGTGTGAGCAAACCATTACAGTACTGGAAATCGATAAATGGACCACCAATTTCAAACTGAAACTAAACGCAGAGAAAGCAAAAGTCTTTCTGGCTAGTCCTAATGACAAAATTACGAGAACAGCGATAAAAATAAACAATCACGAATACCCAATATCCAAAAACATAAAAATACTCGGTATCACTCTAGACACACCTAACCATGACTGACCACACAAACTCACTAGTGAAAAAATGTTTTTATACGCTATGGAAACTAAGGACCATAAAAAACTACTTTGACCCAACATCATTCAGGTTGCTGGTACAGGCGCTGACTCTATCCATTCTTGACTACTGCAACATCATCTACCTGGGTATCCCACAAAAAACAATAAAAAAACTGAGATTAATACAAAACACCGCCGTTCGCCTAATTTTCGGACTAAGAAAAAACGACCACATCAGCCCCTACTATAAAAAACTGCATTGGCTACCAATAGAAGCGCGAATACTATTCAAATTTGCTTGCACCTGTTTCAGGCAAGCCTGGGGACTAGCACCTTCATACCTGCAAACTCACTTCATCCTACACAACCCCACACGAGTAACCAGAAACAAAAACATCTTTACATACTCAAAGATTACAGGCTGTAGATACAAATCATTCCTGGATAGAACCTTTAAGTTCCAAGCGAACAGACAGCAAGTTTGGCTGAAAAACTACATAAATGAACCCAATCTGACTTACAGTGCAATCCGAAAATCAATCAAAACCGCCCTATTCGCCAAATTCATTGACTAAAACTGTCCCCTCCCTCACTAGGACTTCCCCCTCTGTAAACGCCTTTTCTTTCTCTCAGAAGCTCCTTTCATGTATTCAGGAATTCTCTACCCATAGAACTCCAATTAGTACGTAAATTTCCATTTAGACTATTGTATTGTATTTAGACTCATTGTATGGTATTGTATTTAGACTTATTGTATTGTATTGTATTTAGACTCATTGTATTGTATTGTATTTAGACTTATTGTATTGTATTAAGACCTTTTGTTATTAGCTGAATGTCCAGCCTTCTTACAATGTAAACCGCCTAGAAGTCGCCTGACTATGGCGGTATAGAAAAATAAAGTTATTATTATTATTATTACATATGTATGTGCCAAATATGTGCCTCAGGTACATTAGATAGATTGTGAGCCCTAGTGTGTTTTTTTGACCCAAAATTAGTATGACACTGTCTTATTTTCGGGGAAACACGGTATCTCTGTCCTGTCAGCATATATAATTCAGAATCCTTTTCTTCTCCCCCTTCTGCTCTCTTAGCTGTCTCTATCCTCATATGTTGTTTTTTTAATGTTATTACTATGTAAACCGAACTGATGCTATCACAATTTGTGGTATATCAAGATATTTAATAAACTTGAACCTTGCTGCTCAGTATCAACAGCCCTGCTCAGCTTAAGTAGACAGGAGATCCCTAATATTCCACCAGTCCTGATCATGCTAAGCAGATCGCAAATTAAACATAAGATATATTACAGTATGTATTAAGCACTAAGACAAAAACACTGAACTAAAACAGGGGGCATAACAATTCCCAAACTAAATTGCTGAGGCAAATGTCAGTCCAGGCAAATACATGAACATATTTTCGAAAGCAAAGGACATCCTCTTCCAAATGAACATCAAGTGGGAGGGAATTGTGAATGAGTGGAGCAGCAAAATATAACACACAAGCCCGAATCTCAGTAAAAACCACCTGCTTAACAGACAGAATTGCTAACAACATCTTGTCGGCAGTTCAAAGTGTGTGCAAAGATGCTTGTGCTTTAAGGGGGCTGTATTATAACAAGGTACGTGCGTGAAAAATAGGCTTGTACAATGACTGCCAGTGGTGCACAACTGCTCTCGCACAAATTTGCACCTGCTCAAAGATGATGTAAATGTGTGCATACAGATTTTATAAAATACGTACATGTATATATTGCAACGCCACTGAAACAATATCCCAGGAAATACCTCTGCACAGATCATGCAAGTTTTATTTACTTATTTAATTTGATTTCCAGTGCTTGATAAACCACAAGAGATCCACAAAGGTGATTATGTGGTTTATATAAATTTAAATAAATAAATAATCTCCCACAGTTATGACCATGCACAGTTTTATAAGACCCAGTTTTTGTCTAAAATACGGCTTATACATGGCAAAGGCCTATTTATTTGATTTATTTACATTTCTCATTAATCATCTTCCTAGTTATTTGTGTAGCAGCACCTCATACTTGGATCACTGGTGATCATGGGGTCCAAGCAGTGATATATTCAATATTATTCAAGCCACTGAATAAAATGTCAACAGCTTTGGCACTAAACGTGTGATGTCAAGGCGGGCCAGAAGCAGAACTAAGGTGGAGCTGAAAGTTATCTGGATAATTATCTGGGCCAGTTCAGCCGGAGAACAAGCTGTCTTATCTTGCCCAAGTAACTATTCCAAGTACCAGCACTGAATATTAGTGGCCACTAAATACCTGGATATTCACTGCTAGTATCTGGCCCAGCACTGAAAAACCCATGGCAGCCAACATTTAAAAAAATACTGCCCACCGCAGGCTACCCCTCCCCCCCATAGCATAAAATATGACTTACAAATAATCATCAGAACTTCATATCCTGCTCAGGTAGGGCAAAGTTAAAATTATCTGTCTATTAAAGTTTTTTTAATAAACTTACTCCTGATGGAAGACTTAAAATATAAAGGAAATAACCTCCTTAAAATAAAAAAAGATTACTATGTTAATTTAATTCTCCAATATACTAGGAGCATAATTTCTGTGTAATACAGTATGCTCTAGTCCAGGGGTAGCCGTATTCCAGTCAGGTTTTCAGGATTTCCCCAATGAATATGCATGAGATATATTTGCATGCACTGCTTTCAATGCATATTCATTAGGGAAATCCTGAAAACCCGACTGGAATACAGCTCTCGAGGACCGGAGTTCCCTACCCCTGCTCTAGTCTAAACCACCTACTAATAGCCGTGCTGCTGCATTACGGATAAGTTGGAGAGCTCTCACTGCTGAAGCAGAAAGCTAAAGAAGATAACAAAACTCAGCAACGGACATTGCAGTTCTAAAATCTTCAGGAGTAGAGTTACCAGATTTGTTCAAGAAAAACAAGAGGACACGCGACCCTGCCCTGTTCTGCCCCCTGCCCCGCCCCACACAAACCTTATCTCTTTTCCTTCCCTGAGTCCAGGCCGCGTGTGGGTGACATCATTGCACCCACAAATGCTCAGAGGCCCTCCAGACGCGGCTCTGAGCTTGGGGCATCCAGTTCTCTAAAAAGAGGACATGACCGGGTTTTACCAGACGACAACATAGACACCTAAATTTAAAGAAAGCTTTCTTTTTTTTTAAATATTCTTTATTCATTTTTAAAACTTCAATTGTGCACAAAAGATGATGCATTTACATAAATTAATATCATTACAGCACAATATACTTAAAAGAATAAAGACAAAACTTATTTTCTCCCACCCATTTTCAATTTACAAACATCTCATAAAATACTTGTAATCAACCCTTCTATACTTCTTAATAAATGCCAAATATACCCCCTCCCCCCTCTCTGGATGTGCATGTTTTCCCCAAATTATACAAATAAATCAATCTTTACAATCTTTAGTTAATGATTCCCAAACTTCCATAAATTTTTTGTAATAACCCTTCTGAATGGCCATAAACTTTTCAATTTTAAAGATATAACATAGGGATTCCCACCAGAATGAATAATTTAATCTATTCCAATTTTTCCAATTCTTTAAAGTAAGCTGCATGGCAACTCCCATCATTGTAAACCAAAGTTTGTTATTTTTTGCCGAAATTTGACTTTTCGCCCTCATAGATGTTCAAAATAAAATTATATGATACGATAGTGCCACTGGATTTTCTAATAAATTATTAACCTGATCCCAAATCGATCTCCAGAATTTTAGTATCAAAGGCCAATAGTATAGTAAATGATCTAACATCCCAACTTTGAAACTGGTATTATGTGAGCTTTCATTGACTACTACTATTACTGGTGTCTATGAAAAATGAGGACACCAGGTCCCGCCCATTCTGCCTCCAGCCCCAACCCATTCTACCTCCAGCTTCGCCCGGTTCCACCTCCACACAAACCTCCCCAGAGCTCTGGACCGCGTCTGCACATGAATGGTCGTCGACGCGAGGATGTCACATGTGTATGTGTGCATGCAGGGATCTCAAAGTCCCTCCTTGAGGGCCGCAATCCAGTCGGGTTTTCAGGATTTCCCCAATGAATATGCATTGAAAACAGTGCATGCACATAGATCTCATGCATATTCATTGAGGAAATCCTGAAAACCCAACTGGATTGCGGCCCTCAAGGAGGGACTTTGAGACCCCTGTGTGCATGCATATGATGTCATTACGTTGACGTCCGTGCATGTGCAGACGCCCTCATGAAGCGGCCCTGAGGTTGGGGACTTCCATAACCCAGACAAACTGCTGAGTTTTGAAAGTCCCTCCAGGCACCCGGATAGTCCTCTAAAAAGAGGACATGTTTCCTCAGACGTCTAGTAAACCTATCACTTAGTGCTGACGATTTTGAATGATATATCCTGCCCAAGTTATACACTTGTTTGCCCGTAGGCATTCATAGGGAACTAATGTCTCATCAGCTAACTACTAAATCCTCGGTTTTGCTGACATAATATTAACCTATCACTGGCCATCTACAACAGAATTTTTCTACACCCCTTGCTAAGGGGGTGAACATGACCCCAGAGGAGCTACATCAAAGAAAGAGAATTCACTGGCACTTAGAAAATAGGGAAAACCATCCCCCCACAGCAAAATTGATCAGTGCATGAAAAGTAAAAAATCAAAGACGAGGAGAGGCATAACCTCAAGGCCTAAGCTAGAGGGTGGTGCTCAAATAAATAACACACTGAAAAACCTGCCCCCCCCCAAAAAAAAAAATCTAGTGGACACCAGGGGTTGTCTTTGGATAAAGCACCAAAACATAGGGCTCCTTTTACTAAGGTGCGCTAGCGTTTATAGTGCACGCACAAGATTAGTGCGCGCTATAGCGCTCGCTAGCTGAAAAATTACCGCCTGCTTTAAAGGAGGCGGTAGAGGCTAACGCGCGCGCTATTCCGTGCATTAAGGCCCTAATGTACCTTTGTAAAAGGAACCCAAAGTATGGTCAAAAATAAGGAAAAGCTAAAGAATTATGGGATCCTTTTTCTAAATGGCTCTAGAGGTTTTTAGTGCGGGCCAGTGAGATAAATCAAGAAAATCATGTATCAAAAAACCTGTTCTAACATCTTTGTAAAGAAGAGGACATTAGAAATAGGGCAATAGAAAAATCAGAGGGTTGTCTCATCAGCTTGGAAAAGAGACGGCTCAGGGGTGATATGATAGAGGTCTATAAAATAATAAGTGGAGTGGAAAGAGTAGATGTGAATCGCTTGTTCACTCTTTCCAAAAATACTAGGACTAGCAAGCCTGTTGGTGAAGCTACGAAGTAGTAGAAAATTTGAGAAAATATTTCTTCACACAATGTGTAATTAAATTCTGGAATTCGTTCCTGGAGAATGTAATGAAATCAGTTAGCTTAGCGGGGTTTAAAAAAGGTTTGGATGATTTCGTAAAAGAGACGTCCATAGGCCATTATTGAGATGGCTTGGGGAAATCCACTGCTTATTCCTAGGATAAGCAGCATAACATCTGTTTTACTACTTGGGATCTAGCTAGGTACTTGTGGTGTTAAGGCCTGCCTTAACTCTGTGCACATGTGTTTTTCATACTTTCCAGCCCCTATGATGCACTGCATGCAAATGAGGCCTCACAGTGAATCTAGCCCTGAATTCTGCATCACCCACAGGCAGCCTCTGGCATTCATGATATTGGAATAAACGATGTTGCTGAAAGGGCTCTCTGGACAAGTCGGAAAATGATTGAAAGAGTATGTTGAACCACTCATACAAGAGGTGATTCTCATAAACCCTGCTTTAGTAACAGGTCTAAAATTATCCCACTTTGCAAGAAGAGTTACCTCAGAATCAAATCCAGCTGTCGAGTTACAATCAGGTATCTGAATGTCTCTTCCTCACCCTGGAGGAGGAATAATCAGCTACTTCTCAGCAATAAAGCTTAGCTTGAATGGTGTCAGTCACAGTTCTAGTTAACAAATGTTTCTCTGTAACAAACTGACCTCAAGGATTATTCGCTACTGTAAAGAGTCTGCAGAAAAATCTTATTTCTCTCTGTTCATTCAATATGTTTTGATAAAAGGTTACTAGAAGCCTATCAGCAGCCCAAAATGGATTTTAATCATCTGTACTTTTCCGTCTCGGCTCTCGCTTTGCATGAGCTACATCATCCCAACCCAAGGCACTGAGTTCAAATAATCCTGTGTTCCCATAGTGAAGCCACCAAATCAAGGGTCTCCCGAAGCACAAACGGTATGCCCAAACGTAATCATGCTCAATAAAGTTACTAACAACTGGCTATATTTCAACTGGGTAATTTTTCACATCAAATAGCAGTTAAACCATCACCCCAGTAATATTCATTAATTAAATTAATTATTTGATAGATCCTTAGCAGGCTCAACGTTCACTGTTCATGCAAACATCGCACCAGCCGCTCTATGCTTTAATATATACAGCTAAGCTTAACGTGGTTGAAAGTGCTCAGAACCAGTCAGATGGTGAAAGAAGATCACAGTAAATGTTTTATTTTGGGGAAGAAATGTATCTTGTGTTGCTGACTGTCTTCTGAACCACCTTCATTCTGGTACTGGAGGAATCGCCTTCATGAACTTATGGGTTGGGAGGCCCGTTTGGCTCGTCCTTCTCGACGCCGGAGCAGAGACTTTGTTCACACTTGGACTCCATATTTGAACATTTTGACTCCTGAGAGTTGTAGTCGGGTCTTGAATAGACTCCACCTCTGAAACAGTGTTACTTGGTGTCTCTGCTGTTCCCTGCTTACGAGTTTTTCTGTAACTGTGGGGGGATGGGGAGGGGTGGGTGGGGGGGTAGGGGCTTCTTTGTCGGGGGGTGGGGGTATGGTGGGTCCGGGGAGGACATAAGAGTCCAGTCCTCCGCGGGTGTTTGATGAAAATGTATCCCATGGTTGTTATTGCTGTTGTATTTACTGTTGCTTAATAAAATAGATTTGAACATAAGATCACAACGGGGTGAAACCCCCGAAAGCAGTGTCTTTCACCCTCTGACTGGCTCTGAGCACTTTCAACCACGTTACGCTCAGCTGTATATATTAAAGCATAGAGTGGGTGTTTTCATATTTGCAACCAAAAAAGTGGAGCCAATGATGAGAGCGGCTCGTACGATGTATGCATGAACAGTGAACAGTGAACGTTGAGCCTGCTAAGGATCTATCAAATAATTGATTTGATTAATGAATATTACTGGGGTGATGGTTTAACTGTTATTTGAAATGATAATCATGGCCAGCAGCTCTAACACATTAAAGTCACTTGAACTAAACCATACCATTGACTTTCTTGTCAACTCAGGAGAGTCTTGGGACATTTTTTGAGCATGAGAACATAAGAATTGCCGCTGCTGGGTCAGACCAGTGGTCCATCCTTCCCAGTAGTCCGCTCATGCGGCGACCTCCAGGTCAGAGACCAGTGTTCTAAATGAGTCCAGCCTCCCCTGGATACGTCCCAGTTTAGCAGGGACTTGCCCAGCTTAGTCTTGAAACCCTGGAGGGTGTTTTCCCCTACAACAGACTCCGGAAGAGCATTCCGGCTCTCCACCACTCGCTGGGTGAAGAAGAACTTCCTTACGTTTGTACAGAATCTATCCCCTTTCAACTTTAGAGAGTGCTCTCTCGTTCTCCCTACCTTGGAGAGTGTGAACAGTCTGTCTTTATCTACTAAGTCTATTCCCTTAAGTATTTTGAAAGTTTCGATCAGCTAACCATAGTGCTTCTACAACAGACAAATTGGAAACAGCTCTGGCTCTCCATTAAAAAGGTAATTCTCTGGGTGCCTGCAGCAGTTACATGAGCCTTAGACATATAAGTACACAGAAAAATGTCACTTATAGGCATATGTACATTACATGTTAATCTATAAGATAGAAACTCTATCCTTCATTAATCTACTTCCAAAACACATTAACCCTAATTCTGTACACTTCCACCTTCCTATTCGCAGTTTCGACGTTTGCGGTTTTGATTATTCACGATTTTTTTCCCCATGTCCCCCCCCCCCCCCCCCCCTCCTGAGAATTGCTCGTTGGCAACCCACATTGGGAAAAAAACGGCCCCGGGACTTGGATCGGGGCAAGAAGGGAGGCGATCAGAGGAGGAGGTGATCCAAGGCAGAGGTGGGCGATCGGAGGCGGAGGAAGCGAGCAGCTGCCCCAAGAGCATGGACCTTACCTGGTGTTCTAGTGGTGACGCAGGGCAGGAGCGATCTTCCTACACTTCTGCTCTGTGCATAGCTGTGCTGTGAGTTCCTGTGATCTCACGAGATTACAACAGAGAGTCCCTGTGGTCTCACGAGATTACAACAGGGAGTTCCTGTGGTCTCACGAGATTACAACAGAGAGTTCCTGTGATCTCACGAGACTACAACAGAGAGTTCCTGTGGTCTCACGAGATTACAACAGGGAGTTCCTGTGGTCTCACGAGATTACAACAGAGAGTTCCTGTGGTCTCACGAGATTACAACAGGGAGTTCCTGTGGTCTCACGAGATTACAAAAGAGAGTTGCTGTGGTCTCACGAGACTACAACAGAGAGTTCCTGTGATCTCACGAGATTACAACAGAGAGTTCCTGTGGTCTCACGAGATTACAACAGAGAGTTGCTGTGGTCTCATGAGACTACAACAGAGAGTTCCTGTGATTTCACGAGACTACAACAGAGAGTTCCTGTGGTCTCACGAAATTACAACAGGGAGTTCCTGTTGTAGTTTCGTAAGACCACGAGAACTCACTCTTTATAGTCGATATTCAGTAGAGATGCATGTGTAAATTTTTGTTCACAGATTTGAAAAGGGGGCATAGCCATGAGAGGGTTATGGGTGGGTAAGGGGTGGTCCTAGGATAAGGCAGATCCTTTTCTAGTTTAGGCGGAATGAATTACACCAGATTTCAGTTGGTGCAAATCCTCGCACTTAAAGTTAGGTGCAGATCCCGGAGCTATGCAATATTCTACAAATAGTTCCCATCTCTCAGTACTGTTTATAGAATAGCGCTTAGGGCTGGATTCTACATACGGTGCTGGTATCGATGGCCGCTTATAAAATGGCCGATGACGACTATGGGTGCCTGAATACTGTATGATCTATAAGTTTAGTGGCATACAGATGGCACCACTGAGGTCTATAAGCTAAATAAGATCAATAAGCTATATAGTATTCTATAATGGCATCTTGGCATAGAGATTCCATTATAGAACTGGAATAAGTGTGCATCAGCATGCCTAACCCAGAGGTGCCAAGATCACTGTCCCCTCTAGAGAGTGATGCAGGGACAAAGATTCATCCCCCATCCCCTCACTGTCCCCGCATTTTTCCCGATGGTTTATTGCAGTGACGAATTTCGACGTCGCTCATACTTTGCTGCTACTTCACAGTTTTTTGTGACTTTTTGGTTTTTTCCCCCCCCTTTTTTTACCATGGACCCCTGACAAAGGTTTGTCCGAAACACGGACCGTGTCGGGTCCCTTGATTGGTAAAAGGGTTTGCATATAATTATTTTTTGTCACAATAAATTTGCCTACGTCTTGTACAGATCTGCAGTTTTGTTTTGTTTGCTCCCGCATTTTAATCACCTTGCCTTCCCAGTTCCCGCACATTTTTCATCCCCATCCCGTCACTGTCCTTGCAGTCTTAATTTTCTTCCCCGCATCTTCACGCTCACAGCAGAAAGATGATTTTATGCGTTTTTAAGGGCCTACGGCGTTGCAAATAAACATTTCAAGCCCGTAGTGTTTTTTTCTAACTTTTATTTTTATTGAAAGAACATCAATAAAAGTACAACTTGTGAGGCATGCTGGGGTTATGCATTGCGCACAGAAAGAGAAACTTCAGCTCAGTACCAGTGATATTTTAGTCCAGACAATTTTAGTTCTAGTTATTCAGGTGCAAAACATATTAACAGACCTCACAATATCACGCACACATCACTTAGGGCTCCTTTTACAAGGGCGTGCTAGCGGTTTAACGCGCGTAATAGCACATGCTACACCGCTGGACGCGCTAGCCGCTACTGCCTCCTCTTGAGCAGGTGGTAGTTTTTGGCCAGCACGGGGGTTAGCGTGTGATGAAAAGTCACGCGCGTTAACCCCGCTAGCACGCCTTTGTAAAAGGAGCCTCTAGTGCTTTTTTTCTGGTGTAAAAGCAAACCAATAGTATAAGGCGTGAGTTCTTTTCTCAGTGTGAAGGCAAACCAAATAGCAGAATGTCCATTCCCAAACAACAAAACAAAGCCAGCAAAAAAGAAAAAAAAGAATTCAATCAAGTACAGCTCTCAGAATATCACATGCAAGAAACTTATACCTTCTTTTACAAAGCCATGTGGCAACGGCACCGAAGCCCATTAATTCCCAATGGGCTTCGGTGCGATTACCAAAGGCCACGGCAGCAATCGACTTTGTAAAAGAGGACCTTACTGTTTTTCTCTCAGTCATTTCCATGAACCTTGAAACCTATACAGACAATCTTTAACATTAACCTGTTTGGTTAATGTATGTAGAAAAAGGAGGTTGGATTGAGACATCCGGGTATTACTTCCATTGGAAAGCAATGAAAGTAAAACCTAGATGTCTCAATCCGTCCTCCTTTTTCTGGAGCCATATGGTAAACCTAGGGCAGTGTTCTTTGCTAATTTTTAAGTGAGGGCTGTTCTGGGTCCAAAAGAACTGAAGGAGAGCCAACAAATATCTTCCTACTTGGGGCTAAGATACCAATAACGTTTCTCAACCTTCATTCCTACCAGAACACCTGGCTGGTCACACATGCAGAACACAGATAAAACCTATGCAAATACAGGACTAAAAATTAGAAGTACCAAGATGCCAGAGTCGGCATAAAGTACAACACCAGAGAAATAGAAAGAAATTAATTTCTTCCTGAGCAATGCAAAATGTAGATAATAGATATAAATTCTCAAAATTGACACATTTCAGTCTCTAAATTGAAAATAAATTAATTTTTCCAACCTTTGTTGTCTGGTGATTTTATTTTTCTAATCATCTTTCCCCAGTCTCTGAATGCACTTCCTTCTGTCTGTGCTCTTAACTTCGTTTCTAGGGCCTTCTTATCCATTTGCTGTTTTTCTCTCCTTCTTCGCTTTCTGCCTTACATCCATCTATGCTTTAACTTTTAACATTCAATTTTATTCCATTTTTCTGCTTTGTTCTCAAATCCATCTACTTTTCCCATGTCTTCCCTTCCCTTCTATCCATGTGTACCATCTCCTCCCTCCCTCTGCCCTTTCATGCACCTTCCCCATCTATGTGTACCATTTCCTCCCTCTTCCCCATTCCCATCTATCCATAAAGAGCATTTCTTCCATATCTTTTCCTTTTCCCACTTATCCCTGTGTACCATATCTTCCTTCTCTCTCCTGTGTTCTGACATCTCTATCTTCTCTTTTGCCCCTCCTATGGCCTGTCATCTTTCTTCTCTTCTACCACAGTATGACATCTCTCTCCCCTCCTTCCCTTCCCCTCCCCCAGGCTAGTATCTCGCCCCCTTCCCTTGTCTGGCATCTCTCTCCTTCCCTGGTCTGGCATCTCTGCCCTTCTGTTCCCTTCTCTGGTCTGGTATCTCTCTCCTGCCCTTCTCTGGTCTAGCATCTTTCCCATTCCTTCCCTGCCCTGGCATCTCTCTCCTGCCCTTCCCTGATTTGGCATCTCTCCCCTTGCCTGGTCTAGCATCTCTTTCCTTTCATTTCCTCTCCCTCCCCTGGTCTGGCACCTCTCACCTCTTTTTCCTGGTCCTCCCCAGACCTACCTTTAAAATTATTTGTGGGGCAGTGGTGTAGCCAGCTAGTTTGGGGAAAGCCTTACTCTCCCTTCAAGCCCATGCAGCCTTTACCTTTCCCTCCCTTCCCACCCCCAATCTGTGCAACAGCCTCTCTCTTTCTCTCTTTCCTTTCTCAACCCCCCAGCCTGTACAGCAGCTTGTTTCCCTCCCACACCCACTGTACAGCAGACTCTTTTTCCCTTCCTTCCCATCCATACCCCTTGTACAGCACCATCTGTTTCCATCCCTTCCTATCTATCTCCATACAACAGCCTCTCTGTTTTCCTCCCTTCCCATCAACTCCCAACTGAACCAATCAGAATCTTAGGCCTCTCCCAGTACCTACCAGAAAGAAGAAGACCCATAATTCTGAACAGGTGGGCCTGTCAGCAGGAGGGAGTGGGCATCCCTCCTGCTCAACATCTGAATATGGTACAGGGGAGGTCAGAGGTATGTGCGGGGGTCTGAGTAGCCGAGGCAGGAGGGAGTGGGCATCCCTTCTGATGATCTTCATGGGGGGGGGTCCAGATGTCCAAGGCAGGAGAGAGTGGGCATGCCTCCTGCCAGTATTTTTTGTTTTAATGGGTACAGATAATTTGCATGTGTAACACATGCACATCTACACCCATTAAAAAAACCTATTCTTTCTGTTCCAAACAGCTGAGCGGCCGGAGACTGTTTTATGGTTTCTCCTGCAGCTCAGCTGTTTGGGTTTCCCCTGCTTGCTCTGCACTTGTGTCAGTCGCTTTCTCCAATGACTGATCATATGGGATTACAGCGGACCTCCTGAAAAGTCATTCATGTGAAATTGTTTCAGCATCGATCGCTGTTTTCAAATCAGATAATTTACCGGCACCAGAGTGACCCATGGGATTTTAATGGCGGTTTTAGAACATCTAGCCCTGAGAGACAGTGGAGATGCTGGACCAAGGAAGGGGTGCATAGAGAGATGGAGGGCAGATGCTGGACAGTGGAGGAGAGAGAAAGGGAGATGCTTGACAAAGGGAGAAGATAGAGAGAAAGAGGGGGAGACACCAAACCTGGAGGGAATAGGAAGAAAAAGAGAAGCAGATATAAAATGAAATGAGGATGTAAAGAGAAAGATGTTAGACACAGGGAGGAGATAGAGGGAGATGATGGAAACAGTGAATGGATAGAGAAAGGGAGTGGGAGAGAGAGAGACAGGGATATTGGACTTGGAAGGATAGGGTGAGAGGAAAATCACTAGTCAGAGGGAGAGAAAGCAAGAGAGGGAAGACACTAGATGGAGGAGAGTGAGGGGTAATTCTGGACAGAAGAGAAGAAATGGGGAGAGATGTTGGACTTTGGGGGAGGGGGAGGTTACTGAAAACAGAGAAAGATGGGGAATGGTGGCTAGAATGAGAGGAAAAAAGTTAAAAACTGTAGATAGATGCAGTAAAAAAAGGGAGATTTGAGAAGTGGATGATAAGGAGGAGGAGTGAAATCTTAGTTGATAGGGAGAAAAAAAACTAAATGAAAACAAGTTGAGAGGTAGAGTTCAGTGTCCAAGATGGCTATAGGAGAGAAAGCGAGGAAGATGCGAGGGGAGAGAAGAAGTGTCAGATGAACTGGAGACCCTGGAAGGAGAGTTAAGAGAAGACAGAAGAAAGCAGAAAGCAGAGAGAAAGACCAACATGGAATCAGCTTGCAGTATACATCAGGCAACAAAAAGATCTATGCAGTTTTTAAAAAATAATTAAAACGTCATCTATTTTGTAAAATGAAATATGATGGTTGATGCTTTTTGGGAAGTGCTGGTATTTCTTGATGATTTTGATGTCGTTTTAGTTTTGGTTTCTGTTTTTATCAGTTTTAATTATGTGTGTATGGTTGTAATCCACCTTGTTTAAAGGCAGAATATAAATAATAAACTATAAACATGATTACAAAAATGAAATGTACAAACAACAAAGGTGGGAAAAATATTTTCAGTTTAGTGATTTAAATGTGATTTTTGGAATTTACATCTGATAACTTTCCCCCTTCCTTTATTAATGCGTAGCGTGGGTTTAAGTGCCGGCAGTGGCAGGGAGGGGGTTTATGTTTTGCACAGTGCAGGAGTAGTTGCATCTCCTATTTCTCTGGTGTTGTATTGCAGTGTTTCTCAACTCGGGCCTGGAGCTCCTCCTTGCCTGTCAGGTTTTCAGACTATCCACAATGAATATGCCTAAACTTGATTTGCATACACTGCTTCCATTATATGCAAACTTCTTTCATGCATATTCATTGTGGATATCCTGCAAACCTGACTTGGCAAGGGGGAGCTCCAGGACCGAGTTGAGAAACACTGCTGTATTGTATTCAGAGCAGGGCTGTGGAGTTGGAGTCGGTAAAAATATACTGACTCCAACTTCAAATCAAAAGCTTAAACATTATAATATATATATCGTTGTCCTAGATCAGGGATCTCAAAGTCTCTCCTTGAGGGCCGCAATCCAGTTGGGTTTTCAGGATTTCCCCAATGAATATGCATTGAAAGCAGTCCATGCACATAGATCTCATGCATATTCATGGGGAAATCCTGAAAACCCGATTGGATTGCGTCCCTCAAGGAGGGACTTTGAGATCCCTGTCCTAGATCTAAAGTACTGGTATATATAAGTTCTCGTATTTGCCAGATGTTTAGATCCAGAACAAAAAATTTTAAAGTTTAATATCAGTAGGAGTTGGAGCTGGAGCTAGGGTTGGAATCAGGTGGTAGAAAGATAGAGTAATCAGTCAAAGGTTTGAGGTACTGAATCCACAGCCCTGAGGCAGATGCTTCTTGGGGGTTCAGTTTAATTTTTGTGTATATATGAGGGCCGTTGTATACAAGTATTTCTAGTTGTGTAATCACTTTTTGAGGGTCTGTCTACGTTTTTACAAGTGCAGCTGAACCAGGTATTCTGTTAGCATAGGGATTCTATGTAAGGATATTTAGCAATCCAACTTGTTGAGTTTTCCCAGTAGGTGTATTGATGTTTTAGAACACCTACTGGGAAAACTCAACAAGTTGGATTGCTAAATATCCTTACATAGAATCCCTATGCTAACAGACCCTCAAAAAGTGATTACACAACTAGAAATACTTGTATACAACGGCCCTCATATATACACAAAAATTAAACTGAACCCCCAGTTGTGAAAAATCCAGCATTTTCCCATTTGATAAGACATCATTTAAAGTACGTATACCTGCCTGCAGCCATTGCTTCCAGAGTTCTGGCAATTTTAAATGCTGTATTTCACAAAAGATTTTCAGGATATCCATTCTAGCACTTTGTCTCCTTGGTTTTTAGATACATTTTTACTTATTTATTTATTATAGAAAGTCTGTGGAGCTCTGTGCATTTCCAGCCTGCTAGGGATAGTACTGAAATCCAGGTTGCATATATATATATATATTTTTTTTTTAAATGTGAATAAATATGTGGATAAAGGTGAGCCGGTTAACCTGGTGTATCTAGATTTTCAGAAAGTGTTCAACAAAGTTCCTCATGAGAGGCTCCTGAGAAAATTAAAGAGTCATGGGATAGGAGGCAATGCTTTGTTGTAGATTAGGAATTGGTTATTGGACAGAAAACAGAGAGTAGGGGTAAATAGTGGTGTGTCGCAGGGATCTGTACTGGGACTAATGCAATTTTACATATTTATAAATGATCTTGAAATTGGAATGACAAATTATGTAATTAAATTTGCAGTTGACACTAAACTGTTCAAAGTTGTTAAAACGCATGCGGACTATGAAAAACTGCAGGAAGACATTAGGAAATTGGAAGACTGGGCGTCCAAGTGGCAGTTGAAATATAATGTGGACAAATGCAAAGTTATGCACATTGGGAAGAATAATCCAAATCATAGTTACCAGATTGGGTCCACCTTAGCGGTCAGCGCCCAAGAAAAAGATCTAGGTGTCATCGTAGATAATATACTGAAACCTTTGCCCAATGTGCATCAGCAGCCAAAAAAGCAAACATGATGCTAGGAATTATTAGAAAAGGGATGGTAAATAAGCCTGAGAATATTATAATGCCTCTATATTGCTCCATGGTGTGACTTCACCTTGAGAATTGAATTCAGTTCTGGTCGCCATACCTCATAAAAGATATAGCGGAATTAGAAAAAGTTCAAAAATGAGCAATCAAGATGATTGTACGGTCTGTGTCTGTGTATGGCCGTTTGGTAGAGGATGGGCAGGGGAGGGCTTCAATGGCTGGGAGGGTGTAGATGGGCTGGAGTAAGTCTTAACAGAGATTTCGGCAGTTGGAACCCAAGCACAGTACTGGGTAAAGCTTTGGATTCTTGCCCAGAAATAGCTAAGAAGAAAAAAAAAAAAAAAAAAAAAAAAAAAATTTAAATTGAATCAGGTTGGGCAGACTGGATGGACCATTCGGGTCTTTATCTGCCGTCATCTACTATGTTACTATGTTACTATAAAGGAGATGGAACTCCTCTTGTATGAGGAAAAACTAAAGAGATTAGGGGCTTAGGGCTCTTCAGTTTGGAGAAGAGAAGGCTGAGGGGAGATATGATTGAAGTCTACAAAATCCTGAATGGACTAGAACGGGTACAAGTGGATCAATTATTTATTCCCATCAAAAATTACAAAGACAGTCACTAGACAATACTCAATGAAGTTACAGGGAAATACATTTAAAACCAATAGGAGAGAATATTTTTTTCACTCAGAGAATAGTTCTGGAACATGTTGCCAGAGGATGTGTTAACAGTGGTTAACGTAGCTGGGTTTAAAAAAGGTTTGGACAAGTTCATGGAGGAAAAGTCCAAAGTCTGCTATTGAGAAAAACATGGGGAAAGTCAATGCTTGCCTTGAGATCGGTAGCCTGGATTGGCTACTCTTGAAACAGGATAGTGGGTTAGATGGACCACTGGTTTGACCCAGTATGGCTATTCTTAAGTTCTATAAAGGGTTATCACCCCCTTTCTACAGCCTTCTTTGAAATGTTGCTGCTTATTCCTAGTGGCAGTCTTAGAGCACTACCTGTGGGCCTTGCGAACTTCCATTATTGCATCTTCAATTTACCAGAACAGCAGAACAGGCGAGTCTGTACAGAGTTGAATTAGTTAGATCAGTCCTTCCCAAAAGGACACTACCACTAGGGGAGTTAAAAGCCTTCCATATAAAGCCTTTTCTTTTTCTTTTGTATGGCAGCTTGAATCCCCTAGCTCCATTTTGAAGAAGTCAGCCAACAGTGCAGGAAAGAATGGAGATCAAATCTGTCCCTAGGACCACTGGAGTGATTTGGAGAGTGCCATGAGCTGATGAGGGGGAGTGCCACCAGGAGACAGGTGTGCACTGATATGTATAGAAACATAGAAACATAGAAATAGACGGCAGATAAGGGCCACGGCCCATCCAGTCTGCCCACCGCAATGACCCTTCCCCACCTAACTCAGTGAATAGATCCCGCGTATCTATCCCATTTGGCCTTAAAATCAGGCACGCTGCTGGCCTCAGTGACCTGAAGTGGAAGATTATTCCAGCGGTCAACCACTCTCTCAGTGAAAAAGAATTTCCTGGTGTCACTGTGCAGTTTCCCTCCCCTGATTTTCCACGGGTGCCCCCTGGTTGCCGTGGGACCCTTGAGAAGGAAGATATCTTCTTCCACCTCGATGCGACCCGTGAGATACTTGAACGTCTCGATCATGTCTCCCCTCTCTCTGCGTTCCTCGAGTGAGTAGAGCTGTAACTTATCCAGCCTTTCCTCGTAAGGGAGATCCTTGAGACCCGCGATCATCCGGGTTGCCATTCTCTGCACCGACTCCAGTCTCAGCTCATCTTTTCGGTAATGCGGCCTCCAAAATTGCACACAGTACTCCAGGTGTGGTCTCACCATGGATCTATACAATGGCATAATGACTTCAGGCTTACGGCTGACGAAACTCCTGCGTATGCAACCTATGATTTGCCTTGCTTTGGAGGAAGCTTGCTCCACTTGATTGGCAGCCTTCATGTCCTCACTGACGATCACCCCTAGGTCACGCTCTGCTTCAGTTCTTGTTAGGATCTCGCTATTTAGGGTGTAAGTCTTGCATGGATTATGGCTGCCTAGGTGCATGACTTTGCATTTTTTGGCATTGAAGCTGAGTTGCCAGGACCTAGACCAGCGCTCCAGTAGTAGTAGGTCGTGTATGTGTGTGAGTGGGGGGGGGGAGGTGCCAAAGCAAAAGTTGTCTTAGGGTCCACAATCCCTTCGGCTGGCCCTGTAGGTCACTGGAAAACCACAAAAAAGTTCAACAGGATGCAATCCCAAGCAGGCAAAATAAGTGAAAAAGAAAAACAGTGGGACGGAAAAATGGACTTTCCACCAATGAAACAAAGCCAAATTGTTTCTGTGGTTTTCCAGCACGCTCTGGAGATTCAGCAGCTGTTGTACCCTTGATGCAGTGCTGTGTTGGGTTTTATTCATTTTTAATAAACTTTTTAAAGTATTCGTTTGGCTGTTTCTTCGGTGGAAAGTCCATTGACCCGTCCCACTGTTTTTCTTTTTCACCTGGGTCACTGGGACAAACTAAGTACTAGGTTAATCATCAAAAGGACTAATGGAAGCGTTTTCCTTAGATGGAAAGATATAGAGATAGGAAAGGTCCCAAATACTTTCTTTTTAGAGGGTCCAATGCAGAAAGCTTACCCGCATAGTTGAGAGAGGGTAATTCGTGTAGAAAATATGGGCACACATTACATTAAAACGTACGGTGGGAGTCACGTGATGCTAGAAAGCTGAGCGGTTGTATCTCCCTGCAGCTCCGGGTCCCGCCAGCTTTCAACACCCAGTAACTTATTCCCTTCGTTGTTTTTCTGCATTTCAAGGGCAGCATTGTGCTATTCCTAGCTCTGGATCTCTTTGGAGGACTTCCTGACCTGAGACAGCTGCATTATGTCTGTTAAATCACTGAGGGGCCTGCAGGACAAACAGAAGAACCACGACACTACAATGGTGGAGGTCCACGAGGCGCCTGTGTTTACTCTGCAAGAAGCCGCAGTATAAGAACTGTCAAAATACATACATTTATGGAAAAAAGAAAAGAAAAGTTTGGACTCTCAAGCCAATCGTCTACAAAGGGTGGAAGATCGTATATCTCAGCAAGAGGAGAAAACTGACAACTTTGAGGAAAGACTAAGGACTTTGGAATCTGCGAATAAAACACTGGCAGAGCGGCTTGAGGACCAACAAAACAGAGGAAGGCGTAATAACCTCCGTTTTATCGGCATTCCTAACTCGGTCCATGATGTGGACCTTTACTCCTGCCTGGAATCATGGCTCTCGTCGGCCCTCAAGCTTCCTGTGGGTCAGGAGCCGACCTCGCCCAATTTTTGAATTATGCGGTTAAGGAGAAGGTTCTTTCCCCATTACCGACAATATAAGGACTTGTGCTTTGAGGATCATATCATTCTCCTCTTTCAAGATTTCTCACCCCAAGTCTCTTCTCGACAGCGTGCCATGGCTCCCCATTGCAATGAGCTGTTTAAGCACCACATTCGCATTTCCCTGCTATATCCGGCACGGGCAAGAGTGGCTTACAATAATAAGATCTTTTATATGGACACCCCGAAGGAATTGGAGGCTTTTGCCGGCAGGCTCCCTCCACCTGTGGATGCATCTACGACTGCTACTTGAGAACTTTCCAAACGGAGATATTGTGCGTAATTTCAGATTTCCTTGCCGGATGGGATCCAGTTGAAGTGAATTCTCCCTCCAGTGAGCTCTTTTGAACTCAGAGTTCATTGTTTCTAAGTGTTTGGGAGTTGGAGGCTTGCATCCTGCTTTTTGGTGGGGATTTTGTGCCTTTGGGCCTTGTGTGTGCTACCCTGTTCACAGCTGCTGTTTTCATTTAATGGATTTCTTTTTGTTTCTTTGCCTGATGACTTATAGTATTTGACTATACTGCCTCCAATTTGAGGTCTTATACAGTCGACTCTGCTTAAGTGCAAGGCCTCCGGACCGTACTTGCAACGTGCGCTTAAACAGAGTACCACTTTTTAGTCATGAAAAATCACAGTACGCTGTAGTCAAATGCAATAAAACTTTTATTCAGCAAAAAACATACCGAATACAATTTAACACAGTTCAGTTATAGAAACAGCACTGTTCCGTCTAATGCAACATACTGTAAACCTTTTTTTAAACCAACATTCTACTGAAATAATCAGTCATTGTTTTCTGCACGCAGATTGCACGATTCAGGCTGTGTATCTGACTACTGATGACGTAAAACTGTCCTTAGTTGTGACCAGTGTTCCCTCTAAGCGGGCGGGTGTTGTGAGCAAACTTTTTTCACCGTGAGCCAAAAATATCGGGCGCCAGCAAGTTATGAGCCAACTCGCCCGATTCTCCTCTCGCCGCCCTGCCATCTGCCGTACGCCTCTTCCGATCGTGCGCTGTGACGAGAAACGTGTGCGCTGCGATGTAATATTTTGTGCGCCAGCGCACGCCAGCGCAGCTTAGCGGGAACACTGGTTCAAATGGTTTTATTTATTTCCCCAAATTTATTTTTGTTATACGCATTGAAAATATTTGATATTGCGTTTAAATCAAAATCTCAATAAACTTGAAACGAGTGCCCGTGAGATTGTGGGAGGGTTAAATACTCAAAACTTAGAAGTTTTTGCTACGCCAGCTTTCTGGTATCTTTACATACAGTGGCGTACCTAGCATATGTAACATCCGGGGCCCATCATTTTTTGGCACCCCCCCCCATCTGTAAGAAAAACATGATTTTTAGTAACAAACCACACGTAACACATGAGTACCTAGGAAAAGGCAGCATCTTACATATTGCAGTGAGCAGTACATCAATACACCCATTGTAAAACTAAACAAGCCAGACCAGCACAGATCAATCCTACACCGTCAATCCTAACAGAAAACCATGTCTTTCGAACACACAGAACACAGAAAACACCTTCGCCTAGTAAGGAATATGTAATCACAAACTAACCCCTCCCTCTTTTACAAAACTGTAGTGTGGATTTTAGCTACGGAGGTAACAGCTCTGATGCTCATAAAATTCTGAGCATCAGAGCTGCTACCACCAAGGCTGGTGCTAAAAACGCTTCACAGTTTTGTAAAAGGGGGGATAAAATAAAAATACATAGACAAAGGTTAAATTGAACCAGCAAGAAGCTGGACTCTGCATACAATGCTTCACAGAAACAGTGACACATGTCTCCTAAAGCAATAAATAAATAGAAATTTTTTTCTACCTTTGTCTTCTGTGGTTTCTCCTTTCCTCATCTTCTTGTAACTCTCTTCCTTCCATTCACTGTCTGCCGTCTCTCTTCCCCTATATGGCATCTTCTCTCCTTCTATGCCCCTTCCAGAAACTGTATGCCTCCCCCTTCCATCTCTCCTTTCACCCCATTGGTCTGGCATCTCTCTCCTCGCCTTCCCTCTCCCACACCTCTCCTCATAGTCTGGTATCTCCCCTTCCCTGATTCTCTGGCATCTCTCTCCTTTCCTTTTCTTCCATCTTTCGTTCCCCCTCCATGCTCTCACATCTCCCCCTTCCTTTTCCCTTAGACTGGCATACCTTCCTCCTATGCTCCAAGCCCTGGCATCTCCTTTAATTCCCTCCCTCATCTTCCTTCTCCCTCCAGCTGGGTACCGCAACACTCTTCCCTGCAGCTCTGCACTTCCCCACAATTGCCATGCTTCGGTTCCTCTTCTTCCTTCCTTCCCCCCCCCCCCCCCCCGCGGGACCCTGCGGCACCATCAACTCTTACTCCCTCTAATGTCGGCCCTGCAGCTCCAGACTTCCTCGCACCTTCTCCCCTCCCCCTTTGGATCGCTATTATTTTAAATGTTATAGCCGCGGAGCTGTATCCATCAGTGGAGATGTCTAACCTCGGCCTGCCCCGGAACTCTTACTGCAGCAGACGCCCGTCTAGGCAGGAACAGGAAGTCACTGTTGCAGTAAGAGTTCCGGGGCAGGCCGAGGTTAGACATCTCCACTGATGGATACAGCTCCGCGGCTATAACATTTAAAATAATAGCGATCCAAAGGGGGAGGGGAGAAGGTGCGAGGAAGTCTGGAGCTGCAGGGCCGACATTAGAGGGAGTAAGAGTTGATGGTGCCGCAGGGTCCCGCGGGGGGGGGGGGGGAGGAAGGAAGGAAGAAGAGGAACCGAAGCATGGCAATTGTGGGGAAGTGCAATCCCCCCAATGCGTCCCCTTACCTTACCTCCCCTTACCTTTGCGACGCGTGTGTGCGCTGTGAAGAGAAACTTTGCGCTGCGATGTAATATTTTGTGCGCGCGCGCAGGCCAGCACACCTTAGCGGGAACACTGGTTGTGACATCCATTTATCTCCAGATAACAACGCAGCATGTGTTTTTTGCCATGCTGCTTCTTAAATTTTATGCCGTTACAAACTTTCCAACTCTAGCCATCCGCTAGCCACCTCTAGCCCGGTTCTTCGAATAGCTGTGCTGCTTTCTCCATCAGCAGAGGCCCACTGATTGGCAGTTGTCGACTTCTAGCTTCAGCAAACCATCGCAGCAACACCTGTTCAACGTCTCTAGCCTTCCCAATTCTTTTCCGTTTTCTGGTAGGATTGCTGTTGTTTTGCCAGTCTTTTAATATGGCTTGTTTTTTTTTTTGGCTAGGATAAACTCTGTAATGTTTTGCAATAGAGACCTGACTCTCCCGTTGGTCAAGTCTCTTTAAGACATCGACACATTCAGCCAAAGACAATGATTTATGTCCACGCGACACCATGGTGCAGTTCCAAAAGTTTGAACACATAAGGCCAGGCCTAGACTGCTGTTCCGAAACACGTGGCTCATCCACATGAGAACGTGATTGCTCTTTAACCGGAGCGAACGTAACATGAACGAATAGAGGTTGGACCTATAACATCAGTGCGCATAAGCGGATTGTGTGCTTATCAGAATTGCAATAGCGGAGTTTACATCCATTGACTTTAATGTAAAAAACACGGGACCCTGGTGGTAGGTTACGGATAGCTGAAGCGTGCCCTTAGCCGATGTGCACTTAGCTGGAGTTGACTGTATTATTTCATGTAACTTGTTTATTATTTTTGCTGGCACCTCCAGGCGGGACAGCTGACTTGCTGTTTCCCTTTGTCCTGGAACTGGCACAAGCCTTTATTCCACTTCTATGTTTAGCACTGTATTGAGAAACCTTATCAACAGTTGTATTTGTGTATTAGGGTACACCATTTGCTCTGTTGTGTGTTTAGTTGCTGGTGGGTTATTGATGATAGTATTCTGCACCATTTATTGCTAATTATGGCGGGACCTGGGACTGCTATTTCTTTCCTTGTTTTGTTCCTGGTTGGTTGTTCCCTGGGGTGGGGGGGAGGAAATGGGGACGGGATTGTTCTGGTGTGTATGGGTATGCTTGGTGTATTTGTGCAGGGGGGTGTATAGTGTGATGGATGTGTGTTTCTACGAACAGTATCAGTGGGAGCATAACTTTGCTGGAGGGTCAGTGGGACTGCTGCTCTGCTGTTAGGGAAGGGCTGAGGATTCTGTGGTTGCAGAATTTGTTTGACTTTAATACCGTATGGGGAATCATATGTACGTCTGTTGGGGGCCGAAGAGTACAACCTCTTTATTCTTGCTCCAGTTCCCAGCCCTCAGATATTGAAGCCTGCACTGCTTTTTAGCCTGTTTTCTAACTCTTTTGTTGTTACTTCAAGCCATTCCATAGCTTTAATGTTTGCCTGTTCTGAATTCTCCTGTATGCAGGGTAGCCATTTTGGTTCTCGGTTGTGCTCTATAGGGTCCTCGTATATGTTTCTCCAGAACATTTCTGTTTCATCTTTAGTAACATTTTCACTGTACTGATGTACTTGCTCAGTTCACCGTAGAACTAATTGTGTTTGGTTTTCTCTAATTTCCTTTTTTTGTTTTCTTCTCTCTCTCATGAATGTTGTACTGTGATGATTTAATGTGCTTATCTCTGACATATTATTGCTGTTACTAGGATTTAATTTGCCTATTACCAAATTTGCCTTACTATTTTAACTGTATTGTATGCTGACACTTGATCCTTTTACTATAGTTATGCTGTTAATATAATGTAAGTTGTTTTACGTGAAGTTATAAGCAGAAGAAACAGAAGCTAACTATACTGCACCAAACAAATTTGTTCTAGGTCCCGTGACTTTCTTTTTTAATAGAGTTTGTACTGAAGGGTTTATGATACTGTTACTGATATTATCGTACAATCAGAAATGTCTTTATATGGTGAGTTCTATAGCAAATGTTCTAGCTCTGCTTTCTGTTTCAGTGCCGATTTGCAAAGACAATGTTCTATCCTCCCCCCCCCCCCCCCCTGACGCAGCCAATACCGAAACGTTGGTTACCACCATTGGAAGTGGAAGGCACTTTGGACGCTTCACACAGCTCTGCAGAAGCAGTTTGAAATTTCACGTTTCCGCTTGTCAAAGATAAGTAGCTGTAACCCTATCTCAAGTCATTTTTTTATGACTGGATTATATAATGCTGAGCTGAGCTGTGCATAAAATCAAGCCTGTGTCTAACAACTTTAACACAAAGATTTAAAAGCATAAATAACGTTCACAAGGAGGTTTTTTTTACAAGCCAATGAGGTATCTACCCTATCTAGTCTTTCAGCAAGATTTAATTTGACTGAAGACAGGGATCTGAGGCTTTTCCTTCCTTGTTAAAAGTACATAACCCAAAGTACTTGACTTAAAATTTCTAATTATATAAGAATTCAAAGAACAGAGTTGGTATATATATATATCATGTGTATTGGATAGAGCCCCAATATTTCCTCTTCTCCAATGAGAATATTGAGCATTTAACTCTGCTCTCTGTTTTCTATCTTTCAACCAGTTCTAAATCCATAGTAGGGCATTACCTCCTATCCCATGACTTTCTATAGAAGTCCTTCATGGGGTACTTTTGTCAAATACCTTTTGAAAATCTAGATACACCATATCGACCAGCTGACCTTTATCCACATGTTTATTCACCCCTTCAAAGGAATTCAGTAGAGATAGGCATGGGGGAAGCCACTGCTTGCCCTGGGATCAGTAGCATGGAAACAGGATACTGGGCTAGATGGACCATTGGTCTGACCCAGTATGGTTATTCTTATGTTCTTATGATAATAAACCCTGGAAAATACAATTAAAAGGTTGAAAGCCAGCTCTTTTTTTTTTTTTTTGAGAGTGAATGAAAATAGTAAACAGATTTTAATGGCATGGGTTAACATCTAATTTTGTGTGCAATTATTTCGATTCAGTTGACCTCTGGCCTATCATTCTCCCCACTCCCTGTCCCCCATGAAAGAGCAACATTTGAAATATCTTATTTCTAAGAGAGAAATAAGCACATGGTCCTGCTTCAATATAAATCTTAACTACTTGACATCAGGATACTTGGAAGCTCCAACTATCAACTTCTCAATTTACATGAAATGTCATAATCAAAGCTTAGTTCTGTATCTCCATCTCCACCCCCCCCAGGCCAAAATGTTTGCCCAACTCTAATCTAAAATCAGTCAGGACAAGGTAACTTTCATCAAGCTTGATGGGCAGTCCTGACACATATCAGTCAATTCAGGAAGAAAGATAAAATGTCCTAATTCCCTTGAGCACCTGGAAGAGGAGACAAAAAATTTTAAATAGCTAAACATACTGAATATCTCATTGCATCTCCTGCACAAACTCCTGAGGATTACTTACAAATAAATGACAGACCATCTGCAAACATACTTACTTTCAATTATGATGATCTCTGTTTGACTCACTAAAAATTGTTCAACCGCTTTTATTTAAATAACGGGTGGCTTTGGTATGTGAAAAACCAAAGTGATAGGGGCATCCCTGCTGTAGACTTATTTTCAACCTCAAAGGATTCAGCAGCTTCTACGTTAATCGGACCCGTTGTCCTGGGATAACGGTACAGTAACGTGGTCCAGTTCATTGACTTTTCTGTCATGCAAAACTGATACAAAATCCAAAACAAGTAATTCCAGGAGACCTTATCAAATGCTTTTTCAGCATCCAGGCTAATACAAAGAGATCTCTTTTCTGATTTATCTGCTTATTGTAAGGCTGCCAACACTATTCTAATATTAGTAACTGCATGCCTGTTTAGCACAAATCCTTTTCTGTTCTACTAGATGTGTCACTGTTTCCTTCGCTCTAGCTGCTAAAGTTTTTGTTAATAATGTCAGGTCCTGGTTAATTAATGAATTAGGGGGGTCAGTATTCAGCTGGCATTTTTAAAAATGCTGACCTTTGCTAGCTAAATTAGACACAGGTGTTCAGGTCTGGATTTGGGCACTGGCACCCAATATCCATTTGGGTCTTTGGTGGCACCTGGAATCTATGTAGGTACAGCTGATACTGAGAGAATGACACAGTGACAAAATTTGTCACCGTTCCTGCCCCCGTGGATAACCGTTGGAAACCATCCCATGTCATTCTTTAGTGTCTATCTCAACCTCAGTCCTTCTACAGCAGAATTCTTTAATATAAGGCTTTTGAGCCAAATATAGGATAATGAAGCTATCGTGACATCACTGATGAGTTTGGCTCTGAGGCATTGGTGGAATGAGGCATTATGACATCACAATCTCAGCTCTGAAATGTTGCTGCTCTTTGAATTTCTGCCAGGTACTTGGGACCTCGGTTGGCCACTGTTGGAAACAGGATACTGAGCTTAATGGACCTTTGGTCTGTCCCAGTATGGCAACGCTTATGGTCTTATGTTCTAACCATCCCATGTCATTCCTTAGTGTCTACGTATCTCAACCTTCTACACCAGCATTCTTCAAAGCAAGGCTGGAGGGTCACAGGCTGTGTCCATTCATACTCTGATTCTTCCCTCTTTCCTTAAAGAATGACACAGGGATGGTTTCCCACGGTTATCCACGGTGAAGGTGACAAATTAATATATCAGCTAGATTGTGAGCCCACCACAACAGACAGGGAAAAATGCTTGAATACCTGAATTAATTCATGTAAACCATTCTGAGCTCCACTGGAAGTTTGAAGTCACTAAATAATAGAGCAACTGTTTAAATATTTTGCATCTCGCACGTTAAGTGTGCTGACTGACATTAAAGAGTTTGTTGCATAGGTTCTACAGGAGCCATCTAGTCACTCCTGTCCTTTTTAGCGCTGGCCTCAAAATGGCATCCATGACCCCCTAGTTGTAGTTGAACCTGTGCACTCTACTTAGACTAGCCTTTAAACAATGTTAAATCTCTGTTTGCTACCAGCCTTGGCGAAATTAGATATTTATCAGTGGCCCTTCTAATAACTTTATTTCTTTAAAGTATTTGTACCAGCCTTCTGCCCCTCCCCCACCTTTTGTCTACCCATTGCTAAAGAAGTTTACCTGGTCTAATAGACAGGCTCTGTTGCACGCAGAGTTACAGTAAGGTGTTTTAATACAAAATAGCCCTGAGGATTGGTTTTACAGTTAACACAATCCACAGATCTCTGTTTTTTTAGGCCCATCCACCCCTGCCCCTCACCCAACCTTGGGCTTATACTACCTACCGTATATACCTAATTCTCTACAACTCTCTTTCAATTAATTCTAACAGGAGAAAATCATTACCGATTGAGGTTACTATCATCAGACCTATTTTTTTAAAAAAATCAGGTGGCCTTTTTTGATTTACACAAAGGGTTGTTTTTTTTCTTTCCTTTATACCAGTAGTTCTCAACCCTGTCCTGGGGACCCCCCAGCCAGTCGGGGTTTCAAGATATTCCTAATGAATATGCATGAGAGAGATTTGCATACCTGTCACTTCCATTATATGCACATTTCTCTCATGCATATTCATTAGGGATATCGTGAAAACCCGACTGGCTGGGGGGTCTCCAGGACAGGGTTGAGAACCACTGCTCTATACATATATGTAAAACCAAGTCTACTGATACTTTAGTTCATATAGCTTCTATAGAAGGAGACCTGTCTTGCCTTACAGAACTTGATTATCACCCTTTTCTAGGGGCATTCTGGGTGCCTTCCAGAGACAGAGTCCAATTAGGTCCTGATATTCAGACTTAACTGGTCAGGTTTAGCCCATACACAGGACCACATCAATAGCTGTCCTATCTTTGGGCTTCTTTTATCAAGCAGCGGTAGAGCCTTTTACCATGGGACGGCGAGATAAATGCTCAGATGCTCATTCAAATCCTATGAGCATCAGAGCATTTACTTCATTGGCCCTTGGTAAAAGGGACCCTTTATGAGGTAACCCATGACTGGTTAACTGGACATACTTTTAAAAAATTGGAAAGTCAATGTTGAAGTCCACACAGGGCCTAGCATTGACTTTCCGGTTTTAGCACCGGTGTTGGACAAACCCCCTCCCCAAAAACAAAATGTTATCCACTGCTGGCAGAATGCTGGGTGAATATTTATATATGTGTGTGTGTGTGTGTGTGCGCGCCTGAAATATAAGGGGAAAGAGTTCATCTTGACGGAACCTATTCACTCGGAAGATTTTGTTAAGAGTTGGGAATAACAAGGAAAATGTCAGTAGAAGGAGCTTCTTCATCTTATTTACCTGCTGTGATAAATGATGGGTTGATAGTAAAGTATTTTACAGTTAAATGATTATGTTTGAAGTGTTTCATTTTCCTTATTGTTTTCTATTTTTTGATTCCAGCTCTTATCTCAGTTTGTGGTTCTAGCAGCTGATGTACATTAAACATTAACCCCCACTTTTTTAAATAAATCTTTATTAATTTTCAAAGCTAATACAAAGTGCCATGAATTATATATACGCTAATAACAAAATAAGCACTTAAATTCCATTAATAACAATGCAGAAAATAAATATCCCTCTCCCCATCCAACAATTTAATCAAAAAATAAACCAGAAAAATATCCCCCCACCCCCACCCATTCACCCCGTCCTGGATATGTATAAAAATTAACTAAATTTTAAACAAAGACAACTATATTGAATTAACAAAGTCGCAGTAGAGGTTTCTATTGCTATGAGCTTCAGAGCAGCATTGGAGCATTTAGCCCTCCAGGCCGAGATAGAAACCTCTACCGCGGCTTAGTAAAAGGGAGGGGGGAGGGGTAATTGTCTTTTGTTTTTTTGCTGTATGTGAGACCTCTATTCACCTTTTGTTGAAGAAGTCTGTTTTTAAAAAAGCTGGAACAAAGTGTCAGCACAGGAGAGGAAAAGTTACAAACTATAATAGGAGAGGTCAGTGGGTAACCAGATTAGGGGGAATTGCGGAGGTGGAACATGCAAATGACTGGCTTTTTCAGATGGATGGAAGCCACGTACCACAATTATTTACACAGAAAAAATAATATCATTCAAAGCTGAAGGGTAAGAATATATATCGTAAAGAGAGGGGAAGAATGTATTCACAGTGAAGGCAGGCTCTCATTCCCAACCAGAAAGGGGTAGATTTTCACACCACTACAAGGGTTTTGGAGGAAAGTAGAGTTCAGAAAAATTGGTAGATTTTTGGTTTCTTTGCCTCTGCTTAGTTTTTGGTCTTTTGTAAAGGAAGATAGGGTTTTTCCTGGGTGATTAAGCAGAGCTGCAAACAACGGGCTGTGACAGCTGGAATGGCAAACAGTTTGATTTACAAACATCTTCTGAGCCTTAAACTTAGCAGGGATGGAGCCCATGACAACAGACACCCCTCTCACGGAGGGAAGCACTGCCAGATTTTAAACTGCAGCTGAAAGACGCTTGGAGCAAACAGTCCAGGAGGACGAGCTGCAGTAGCTGAGAAGCAGAGAGTTAACAGCCTCAAGTAGTTTGGGTGGAGCTGCAAGACACCCAGATTGGCGAATCCTACAGGTGAGAGTGAAGTCTACCCCGCAAAGTAGCAGCACTAGGGCTGAAAAGTGGGGAGACATACTAAGTCAGGCACCACAGATCTCCACAGAATCTGCTGAAGCCACTGGTCCAGTTGCTGGGGTTTTATTTTTTTTGCAGAATTATCCTTCAGAGTTTAATATTACAATTGTTTAAGTGCACTACTGGTACCTGAAATAAATGTATAAACTTTTAAATAGTGCTAGTCACTCGTATTCACATTCACACTTCTTTGGATTTTCCTGAAAGGAAGGGAGCAAAATCCCACCCACTAATACCCTTCTTCTGCAGGTGGAGGAAATAGGGACCAATAGAGCCTGCCTGAGGGACCAATAGAGCCTGCCTGACGAAGACTTGTGCCAGGGACACCCACAAAGGGGCATCACATATGTAAGTAAAAGCAAACCTCTTTCCAAGCCCATTCCAAGGATGCTTCTGCTCTATCCAGGTAAAGTTAAATATAAGAGTTGCCCTACCGGGTCAGACCAATGGTCCATGAGTAATGTATCCTACTTCCAGCAGTGGCTAAGCCAGGTCACAAGTACCTGTCAGAATTCCCCAAAATGGCAAGATTCCATGCTATTGATTCCACGATAAGCAGTGGCTTTCCCTGGATCTACCTTAATAACTGTCTGTTGGCTTTTTCTTCAGGAACTTGTCTGTTCATTCTGGCCAGGCAGACTGTAGTATACCCCCACTGGTTCATAGTCTAAAGCGCGCTAGGACAAAGGCGTGTGGACAACTGAGCACAGGACTTCATCGTGCCGATGAAAAACCGTATTTTAAAGGGCTCCGACGGGGGGTGTTGGTGGGGAACCCCCCCCCCTTTACTTAATAGAGATCGTGCTGGCATTGTGGGGGATTTGGGAGGTTTTAACTCCCTTCATTATACTGAAAACTTAACTTTTTCCCTGTTTTTTAGGGATAAAGTTAAGTTTTCAGTACAATGTGGGGGGGTTACACCCCCCACACCCCCTAACATGGCAGCGTGAGGCAGCGCGATCCCTATTAAGTAGAGTGGGGGGGGTTCCCCCCCCCACACCCCATCAGAGCCCTGTAAAATACAGGTTTTCTTCGACGAGATTAAGCCCTGCGTTCAATTGTCTGCGCTCGGTTGTCGGCGCACCTTTGTCCTTGCGTGCTTTTGACCCGTCACCACCCCCATTAGTATTCTATTTCCCTTTACACACAGAATTTGTAGCTATAACGGTTCCATATAGCAATCTGTTCCTGCAGAATTTGTATTCTGTTTGACTCAATGCTCTTTAACATATAACGCTATACCTCCACCAGTCACTGAAATATAATTTCTGCCCTATCACTATATCACGCTGGTTATCTTCCTTCTATCAGGTCTCAGAGATTCCTATTATATCTACCTCTTCATTCAGTGCTATATATTCTAACACTCCCATCTTAATTTTTTATGCTTCTAGCATTTCGTGTGCTTTTCCTTATCTGAATCTTACTCAAACAACTTTGGTATGCCTCAGGGATCAATTTTTCTCCCCTCCTCATCAATATCTTCCTGGCTCCTCTGATTACCCTTGGACAGTCAATTGGCTTTACCATCTATGCCTATGCCGATGATATCCAACTCATTCATCCCATCAACTTGGATAACCTCGAAGATATCTTCAAAATCAATTAAAAGCTGGAAAAAATAGGTGAATGGCTTAACTCTAATATGTTATCACTTAACATTAATAAAACCAAAGCAATAGTTTTTCCAACCAAAAAAGGGCCTTCTCTGCTTTCCTCAATCAAATTCAAGTCTACTCCAGTTCAGTTAGTCAACTCAATCAAGCTCTTAGGAATTACTCTAGATGAGAACCTCAATTTTCATGATCACATAAGCACAGTAGTTTGAAAATGTTTTTACCACCTCTGGATGATCCATTTTCTCTCTAATTTTCTTGACAATTCTGCTTTAAATATTCTTATTCATTCTTTGGTTATCTTTTGCCTGGACTATGGTAACGCTTTATACCATGGAATTACAAAAAAAGAGATTAGACATCCACAGATAGTTCAGAATACTGCTGTTAAGATCATATTTAAGGCCAAAAAATTCAACCATGTCACTCCCCTCTTAATTAAAGCCCATTGGCTTCCTATTGATCACCGTATCACTTATAAAACATTACTACTGTCATTTAAAACAAGAAAAACAGGACAGCCGGAATTTATCAACAAACTTCTGATCCCATACTCTTCACCACACACCCTCCGATCCTCAGATCAAAATCTATTAGTAGTCCCATCACTTAGACACATCAATACAAGGAGAAATTCGATTTTTTTGGTTGTTGCTCCCTCCCTTTGAAATTCAATGCCTAACTTCTTAAGAGAGACAACATCTATGGAGAAATTCAAATCCTTCCTTAAAACATTCCTTTTTAATGATGCATTCCAAGTTTGATTGTCCTACTAAGGATTTTATAAACTTAATTTCAGTCCACTTAAGTTGGACTGCTACGTGCTACCCTACCCTTTTGTATTTGCCTGTGTTTCTTTCTTTTCTTTATCTATATTGTAGTTCTCCCTTTTCCACTCGTTTCAGTATGTCCTTTGGTCTTATTCATCCATTGTTTTAGCTGATTATGTTTTTTTGTTTGTTATAATTCGTCCCCTTCTTGATTTTATTGTATAACCACCTTGAAAATTTTGATAAGGTGGTATAACAAATTTGTAATAAACTTGGAAATTTGGAAACTATATTTGTAACCTGCTTAGCAGCAGACAGGGATAATTTGCAATCTTTCAACTTTGTCAGCCTGCTTGTACCTTTGTTACAATCTCTCTATCAGGATGCCCTAACCTTTCTGTTTTAATAGTATCCATCAAAGGTACCTCAGTCTGAGCCAAGCTCTCCTGAGTAACTATTCGGCTTTCCCTAGGTTCTAGTTTAAAAGCTGGTCTACATCCTTTTTTAAATGCTAGTGCCAGTAACCTAGTTCCACTCTGGTTAAGGTAGAGTCCCTCTTTGCAGAATAGGCTCCCCATTCCTCAGAATATTGCCCATTTCCTAACAAATCTAATCTGGAACATCGCCTGTATCCTGTGCTTGGAATGGGATACATTCCTGAAAAATGCTTCCCTGGAGGTTTTGGATTTCAACTTTCTACCTAAGGTCTTACATTTATTTCTAGACCACCTAAAACTAAGCAGTTAACAATTGAAAACCATTCACAATAATTCATACACAATACATTCACAAAATGTGTTCAAATAGCATTACAATTACATAGCAATCTCATCCCCTAAAAATAATTTTAAGAGCTCAAAAAATTTACACATTAGCCATCACTGTATATAAAATGCAATAACCACAGCTTAGAATTCTTAAGATAAATCTACAAAGTAGTTTTTACAAAAAGCCTCCATAAACAGTTGTGTCTTCAACATCTTTCTAAATTGTAAGCGGTCAGAACAGATCCTCAGCATACCAGGGAGGGAATTTCAAAATTTGACCCCTGCTATGGACAACATTGCCACTCTAGATTTAACATACCAGACAGGTTTCTCTGTTTCAGAGGTTAATCTCATAGTACCCTCAGACCTTAAGGGCTCCTTTTACTAAGGTGCGCTAGTGTTTTTAGTGCACGTAGGAAATTACCGCATGCTACACCATGTGCTACACTTCTAGAACTAACACCAGCTCAATGCTCAATGCTGGCGTTAAGGTCTAACGCATGCGGCAATATAGCGTGTGCTATTCTGCATGTTAAAACCCTAGCACACCTTAGTAAAAGGAGCCCTAAGTTCCTCCTCGGCTGATATACCTCCCACAAAGATTGAAAGTTCAAAGGAAAAGATCCATACAAACTCTGATGTATCACTGACATCTTTTATAACAAACTCTTTACGGCACTGGAAGCCAATGCAACAGTTTTAGCACAGGGGTAATATGCTCTGTGCGTGAGAGTCCTGAGATAATAATAATAATAATTAATTTTTATATACCACCATACCCGTGAATTCTAGGCAGTTCACAACAGTTAAGGATAGTACAAACAATGCAAATCATTTGAGATCAACCTCGAAGTAGAATTCATCAATTGCTGTAACGCTTTATATCTAATTTTAGTCATTCCCAAATAAATAATATTACAGTAATCTAGGCGTGTCAAAACCAATGCCTATTCCACCGAACAAAAGTTGTATGGCAACAGCCATTGGCTTTAACCGATAAAGTGTCTGTAACTGCGAGTTCCCACCCTGGATAACCCCGAGTACCTGTCTTCCCATCATTTTATGAGAGAATTTTTAAAAAAAACATTTGTGAACTAAAACTGTTATGCAGCTTTAAGTGGTGAAACATGTTTTTGCAGTAGGATTATGGAGAACGAGAGGGCACTTTCTAAAATTGAAAGGGGATAGATTCTGTACGAACGTAGGGAAGTTCTTCTTCACCCAGAGAGTGGTGGAAAACTGAAACGCTCTTCCGGAGTCTGTCATAGGGGAAAACACCCTCCAGGAATTCAAGACAAAGTTAGGCACATTCCTGCTGAACAAGAACGTACGCTGGTAGGGCTAGTCTCAGTTAGGACGCAGGTCTTTGACCAGAGGGCCGCCGTGTGAGCAGACTGCTGGGCATGATGGACCACTGGTCTGACCCAGCAGCGGCAATTCTTATGTCCATTTTGGTGAGATATACCCCCTGTTCTACTAAACTGCGCTGAATGGCCTGCGCTGCTCCTGACGCTCATAGAGCGGCTCCCAGCGCTAAAACCACTAGCGCGGAATAGTAGAACAGGGGGATAGTGTTTTGATGCTACCCTTCATTCTTGGATGATGCATATTGGGCCTGACATTCCAGCATTGTTCTTCCATGTGTAAAGCAGTGAATTCTTCATAGCAATGCTTTTCAAAATTATCCTTCCTGTTCATAAATATTCCTTAGCACATGCTGTTCATTGTATAAAATTAATCTGGCATAATAATAAACCGTTCAATGGCATCTTTTATCACTTCGTTTATTAAGAATGGATCATTTTTATGGATTAAAATAGCTGCTTCTCCTTTTCTTCTAGAGCATCGTGCAAAGTTCAGTTCTTCCGTCCTCTAATATGGAAATCTTATAAATCATTTTTGTATCAAAAATCGTTTTAGACACACAAATGTTTATTTATTTATTTGGATTTATTAAGCACCTTTACAAAGAGATGCACCTAAGGCAGTGTACAGCAGATACAGCTTTGCATAAAGCTTATAATTTGGTGAAACGCATAACAATATTGAAATGATCAAACATAAGAATAAATGCAATCAGTGAAATAAACTTGGAGATGGTAAATTGAATCCCAGAAATGGGAATAACACAATGGGCTTATGCCTAAAAGTACATGCTAAGTAGTGAATGACACTGGCAGAAATGTTTCTCTGTCCTTGCAGGTACTCAATTTCTTCGTCCCTGTGAGTTTTGTCACTGTCACTGTCCCTGTTCCATTCCTGTAATCTGTCTTAACCGCACAAGCTTCGAACACTTATGGGTTTTAAATGTTTGAGGCTTGTGCAGATGAGGACAAAGTTTACAGGAATGGGGCACGGACAGGGATAGAACTCACCAGGACGGGACGGGAAAATGAGTTCCTGCGGAGACAGGGCAAGATTTGTCCCTGTGTCATTCTCTATGTGCATACTTTTACAATCGGACTCGGCAGGCTCAGGAGTGGAGTTTGGACATTTGCGATTTCCATGCACATTCAGTCTAGGCACTGCTACTGCTGGATTTGTGCTAGGATTTTATAAAGTCACATACAGTGCCTTTGTGTCATTTAACCAAGGCACACTGTTATAAAATTCACCCCTAAGAGGAAATGATCAACTAAGGCTTTTCTCCCTATCTGAGTGATATAAGAAAAAGGTTTAGTAAATCAGGGCCTAAGCGAGTCTTTTGTGAAAAATATCTACTCACATACATAATTTTATAACTATCGTTAAAACTTTTCTAGTCTTTTTTTGGACAGTGTAGACCAGTGGTTCCCAAACTATGAGGCAGAACCCCCAAATGGGGTCACATCAGTGGATGGTGGTCACAGACACAGGGTTACTCCCTATGAACCTCCACTATGAACTGTGTCTAGTCCAGAGCTGCCAAGGAGGTTGACCCACTCAGACCACCCTACTCCACCCATTGCCCTGCTCCTGACATCCAAAGGAAAATGAAGTGGCCTCTCCATCCTGCAGCACCAAGAAACGCATCTGTAAAATGTCATCTCTTGCTGTTGCTAATTCCGCAGTAGTAGGAGATGAGATTTCATGAAGGTGTTTTATGCTGCCGCAGAACAGGGTGACCACTCAGCGGGAGATCATGGTTGCCCAGCTGGAGTGCAGAAGAAGACCCGCAAAAGCGGGAGTATCTAGCTGAAAGTGGCAGGTCGCTAGTCATGGGCCCATGAGTCAGGGAATGAACAAACAAAGTGGAACACTACGAAGTCCAAAGCACCTTTAATAAAGCATAAAACAGTCCAAATAATAACAAGTTGGTCTCTGGGAACATTCACCGGTCCAGCCCCTTCCTCCTGTGTAGGCTTCTTGTTAAACTGGAAACTCATGCAGAATATTAGGATCAGTCAGTTGCCAACTATTTAAAAGAGAAAGCCCACCACTTACCATGCTGTGCTCCATCTCTGCCTCACCCTACACGCCACTCATGCTCTGCCTCCCACAAACCACTGCAGTAAGGGCAGCAGTGCAGGCTTCAACATCTGCAGGCTACACTGAGGGCTGGGAACTGGAGCGAGAATAAAGCGGTTGCATGTCTTTAGCCCCCAATAGATGTACATATGATTCCCCATACAGTATAGGTATTAAAGTCAAAACAAATTCTGCAACCACAGAATCCTCAGCCCTTCCCTAACAATAAGTATAGAGCAGAGCTAGGACATTTGCTATAGAACTCACCACATAAAGACATTTCTGATTGTAGGATAATATCAGTAACAGGATCATAAACCCTCTCTCAGTACAAGATAATAGAAACTCTATTAAAAAAGAAAGTCACTTGGGACCTAGAACAAATTTGTTTGGTGCAGTATGGTTAGCTTCTGCTTCTTCTGCTTATAACTTCACGTAAAACAGCTTACATTTGATTAACAGCATAACTATAGTAAAAGGATCAAGTGTCAGCATACAATACAGTTAAAACAGTAAAGTAAATTTGGTAATAGGCAAATTAAATCCTAGTAACAGCAATAATATGTCTGAGATAAATGCATTAAATCACCACAGAGAGAGAAGAAAACAAAAAAAGAAAGATATCAAAGGAAATTATACAAACCCAAATACAATTAGTTCTACGGTGAACTGGGCAAGAACATCAGTATGGTGAAAATGTTATTAAAGATGGAACAGAAATGTTTTGGAGAAACATATACGAGGACCCTATAGAGCACAACCGAGAACCAAAATGGCTACCCTGCATACAGGAGAATTCAGAACAGGCAAACATTAAAGCTATGGAATGGCCTGAAGTAACAACAAAAGAGTTGGAAAACAGGCTAAAAAGAGCCCTAAACTTGAGAAGCCCTGGCTCAGATGGAATGACCAACTTTTGGCTCAATCTATAGGTGTAGTTTGATAGGGGCAAGAGGGACTTTGCCCCCCCCCATGAGCCACCCTATATAAACCTCCCTGGCTGGCCCCCAACCACTAACATCTCCTCCCAACCGCTTCATTTTTTTGAGTTCAGGGAGGCCAAGGGGAACCGTGAGATTCCCATCCCTGTCTCTCACTCCCTTGCTTCCCCCCTTCCCCTTTGCCCCATGGCTGCAAACAAAACCGGCACACTGCTGGCTTCTTCTTCCTCCTTCTGTCCCAAAACAGGAAGTTACATCATGAAGGAAAGGAGGAGGAAAAAGGAAGATGTCAATGATTCACACAGGGTAATGGCCCTGCGCATGATTTTGTTTGTGGTTCCTCTCGCCCACTGTGGACTCAAGAACGAAGCAGCAGGAGGTTTCAGTGAGTGATCAGGAGTTGAAGGGGGGAAAAAAGAAGGAGATGGGACAATAGTGGGGTGAGGGGAAAAAAGATGGGATGATGCTGCATGATAAGGAAAAGGAGAGAGACTGGAGAAGCTGAATGTAGAGAGGAGAAGAAAGAGACAGGGTGATGCTGAATGCAGGATGATGAGAGAGTCAGAGGGATGATGGATGATGAGAGCACAAGAAAGAGAGGAGATCCTGGATGGCTGGGACAGGGCAAATTAAGGTGGAGTGGGGAGGAGATCTTGGATTGCTGAAGTGGGAAAGGGTGGGAGAGAGAGCTAAAAAAAGATTCTGGATGGATGGGGGAACAGTAGATGGATAGGGAAAAAAGAGAGACAATGGAAAAGAGAGGGGGAGACTCAGTGGATGGAAGTGGAAAGAGAGAGGGGAAGACACTGAATGGAAGGAGAGAGGGAAAGATGGGATATGCTGGATGAAAGAGGGAGGGAGAGAGTGGAGATGCTGCATGAAAAGGAGAAAGAGAGAGCAGATGCTAGATGGAAGGTGAGGATAGAAAGAGTGCAAATGCTGAATGGAAGGGGAAGAGAGAGAGAGAGAAGGAGGAGATGCTGGATGGAAAGGGAAGAAAGAGAAAAGGAGGAGATGCTGGATTGAAACGGGAGAGAGGATGAAAGGAGGAGAGGATAGAGTTAAAGCCTGCAGAATATGAGGAGAGGGAATGGGAGGGCTAGGGTGAAGGAGGGGGAGACACTAAATGGAAGGGGGGAGAGGGAAAGAGATGGGAGCTGCTAGATGAAGAGAGGGAAGAGACTCTGGATGTAAGGGGAAGAGATAGAAAGGGAGGAGAGAGAAGATAAAAGGAGGAGAGGATAGAGTTAGAGTCTGCAGAATATGAGGAAGGGGAATAGCACCATGGTGAGGGAGAAAGATTGAAATTTGTAGGTAGATGCAGTAAAAAGAGGGAAATTGAAGGCTAAGAAATAACAGAGAGGCTGAAAAATCAATGGAAGAAACTGAAAGGAAAAGATCAATGCCAGACATGGATGTAAATGGGGGAAGTGAAGAAGTTGGGAGGAGAGAGAAAAATGACAAATGGAGAGTTGGCAAGAAAGTTAAGAGAAGAAAGAGGAAGATACCAGATACTCGAATCAGCACAATTAGAAAAATTAAATGACCAATCTACATGGATAGAAAATATATATATATTTTAATTTAGTTCAAAGAGTTTTATTGATTTTATAAAAGATGAAATACAAAGCCAACAATTAGGATAACGCAGATAGAATCTCACCAAATATAGAATAAGTAACTACAAACTAAAAATAGAAATGCAAAACTTAAATGAAATACCTAAGAAGCCAAACTTTATACACAACAATACCACCAGAGAAAATAATAGCATGTGCATTCTGTTAGCACTAAATGGCCATGCAGGATCAATCTGTACTAATCTAACTTGTTTAGTTTTCCAATAAGTGTTTTGATGATCTAGCGTCCATCATAATGTTTACAGTGCAGCCTTTTCATAGCTAGGCCTTGTTGGGTGACTCCTGGAAATTAGTGCTATTATGACATGGTAGAATTGCTCTATAGTTCCTGAATGACATTTGTAGGTTATGTATTGCTTAAGTTATGTATTACTGTAAGATATGCCTGATACAGGGCGTTCATGCTATCAAGCTGAGGTTAGGTTCCTAGAAAACCCCATGAATACAGAAAATGCAAATATGGAACCATTGATCCTATGAAAAAAAAGGACTTAGGTAGCAAAAATGTACAATAAGCATGTTTGCACAAGAACCTAACACCATAAAATTATCATTTTGTGTATCCTTCTTATAAATAACAGCTTGCTTCTTATATTCTGCATTTATAAATGTATTTTATACACACTTTATTTTACAAAAATATTTTTGGGTGAAACAAAACTCCCATATAGCTCTATGAATATTTTCATCCTCATGGGAACACACTCTGCATGACCATGAATAAGTGAAAATGCCCGTGAATAGCGAAAATGGGCTACACTTTATTTTGTGTGAATAAGTAAATTTGTAAATATGGAACATGTACATAATGAGAACACACTGTAATGGTTTTTGGGTTTGAAATTAGATTACACATTTCTCAGTAATAGCTCAAGTCAAGTTACATTCAAACTTGTCCATGCACTCGTTTTCTCAGTAATCAATTATAGATGCAAAAGCTGGACACTATGGAAACAAGATAGAAAGAAGATTGGATGATTTGAGCTTTGGTGCTGGAGAAGGATTCTATGCATGCCTTGGACTGCCAGAAGAATTAACAAATCAGTTCTGAAAGAGATCAAACCCGCTATGTCACTCAAAGCCCAAAGGATGACGTTATGACTGTCTTATATTGGTTACACCGTCTGAAGACAACGATCATTGGAGAAGGACATTATGTTTGGGAAGATCGAAGGAACCAGGTGAAGAGGGTGACCTGCAATCAGATGGCTGGACATGTTGAAAACAATCATGGGAATGACGCTGGAGGACCTTATCAGATTAGCACAAAACAAAACTCTTTTTCGAGCACGAGTCGATGGGGCACTTAATAACATAGTATTTCCTGTTCCAGGAAGGCTTGCAAGTCTAAGTATTGGAACTCTGTTTTCCTAGGTTGCTAGCAAAAAAGAAGCACAGAGATCTCAAGAATTGATGTGGAGAAACTGATTTTTTTCAAAGACCCATCTGCGATTGAGCGAAGCACAATTTCTGTACCAAGAACCAAGATCTTGGCATATTCTCTGCATGCATACTTGTTCGAGTCCTGACCTAGCCCAACGTTTTTGCACAAACTGGATTATGATGCCTTATTGTGTGCAACATATTGATAAATGTGTGGGACTACGTATACAGCTGGCCCCTGAGAAAGGCACATTGCCAAAACATGGGCATGTTAAGTTTTTTAAAAATAAAATCAGTTTCTCCACAACAATTCATGAGGCCACTGTGCTTCTTTTTTGCCATGCTCTGTTTACTGCACTTTTGATTCCCTCTCTCCTGCTGTTTAGCCTGCTTCTCTTACCATTAAGTACAGCTAATACAGGGGATGCTTATTCCCAAAATGTTTGGTAACCCAACAATAAACTAAAGGCCAGAAGATCTGAAGCCTGGTGGCCATTTGGTAACCTACTAGGCAAATCGCTTTATGGTGCTGGTAACCTCAGGATTTCATAAGAACATAAGAATAGCCTTACTGGGTCAGACCAATGGTCCATCAAGCCTAGTAGCCCATTCTCACGGTGGCCAATCCAGGTCACTAGTACCTGGCCAAAACCCAAAGAGTAGCAACACTCCATGCTACCGATTCAGGGCAAGCAGTGGCTTCCCCTTTGTCTTTCTCAATAACAGACCATGGACTTTTCCTCCAGGAACTTGCCCAACCCTTTCTTAAAACCAGCTAAGCTAACCGCTCTTACCACAACCCCTGGCAATGCGTTCCAGAGCTTAACTATTCTCTTGAGTGAAAAAAATGTCCTCCAATTGGTTTTAAAAGTATTTCCCTGTTACTTCATCGAGTGTCCCCTAGTCTTTGTAATTTTTGACGGAGTGAAAAATCGATCCACTTGTACCCGTTCTACTCTACTCAGGATTTCTGTACAGTGCTATTGAACACTATTGGTCACATGGGCAATAGGAAGATGCTGGACTAGGGAACTAAGGCTGACTGCTAGCCAAGTGTTAAAGTACCAGAATATATTACCAGAATACTGCAAATACTGTTCTTTTTAATATGTTGCATTATTTTAGATCTGTTGGTACATCATTTCCTGGGGTAGTGTTTAGTGTGAATATTACCATCGGTAAGAGAGATAATAAGGGGTGGCAACTGGTGGCTCTGCAGCAGAGACAATTTATAGAAGTCCTTCCCTGCCATGTTCAAAAATGCTCATACTGTATCTTTACTGTTGACATAAGTGTGGCCTACCCCCTTTCCACCATAAGGATGTTAACTTGCTCCATTATACCCCATCCCACCCCACTTTAGTCCCACCCATCTGAAACTCCCCAAACCTTTGAGTCACCGACTGCCTGTGTCGGATTGGAGGCCAATAATGGAGGTTTCGTGAGGAGCAAGAAAATGAGGAAGCTGTTGTGTAAAATCTTCAGAGAGAAAAGAGCATGTGGAAGGAATATCTTATGGGCAATTCTATAACAGCACACCTATATTTAGGCACCTGGTAGGAGCCTATTATGTGTGTTTATGTGTGTGAGTGGGGAAGGTCGTGGTGGCAGTGCTGTATATCTTTTTGATCTAGCTTTCAATCCTTAACCCTATTCCTCTGCCCTCCATCCCAGCCAGCTGATCAACCGTTCCCCTTAACTGTATCCATGACATCCTGTTTGTCTGTCTTGCCTGTTTAGATTGTAAGCCCTTTTGAGCAGGGACTATTTTCTTACTCTTTGAGACTTTGTACAATCCTGCGTACGTCTGGTAGCACTATAGAAATAATTAATAGTAGTAGTAGTAGTATGAAGAGTTTCAGTCTTTGGGAAGCAGAGCTGAGCTTGTGATGTCATAATGTCTTATTCCACCAATAATAGCCAATCTCATCAGTGATGTCACAATGGCTTAATTGTCCTGTACTCCCTCTGCCCTCCAACCCATCCATCCGATTAACCGTTCCCCTTAACTGTATCCGTGACATCCGGTTGGTCCGTCTTGCCTGTTTAGACTGTAAGTCTTGGTGGGGGCACCAGCACCCCTCCTTCTCTCCGCCACCACTCCTTCTCACTTCTCCCCCCGCCACGCATGCGCCTTCATCCCCCCCCACCGTACCTCTAGCTCTTCGTCAGCGTGAGCAGCAACTCTATCTTGCTGCTTGCGCCAGCATTGGCTCTCCTTCTGACGTCACTTCCAGGTCCCGCACCTAGGAAGCAACATCAGAGGGAGAGCTGGCGCCAAAAGGAAAACAAGTTGGTGATGCTGCTCCTGTCGAGAAAGTTAAAGAGGTATGGGGGTAGAGAAGGGGCATGCGCATGTGGTCGGGGGGGGGCAGGGAAGGAGTGGGAGTCGGAGACGAGGGCGGGGTAGGGGGACAGAGAAGGAGCGGGAGTCAGAGACGAGGGCGGAGGAGGGGGGCAGGGAAGGAGCGGGAGTAGGAGACAAGGGCGGGGGAAGGGGCAGGGAAGGAGTGGGAATTGGAGATGAGGGCGGGGGAGGGGGGCAAGGAAGGAGAGGGAGTCGGAGATGAGGGTGGGGGAGGGGGCAGGGAAGGAGCGGGAGTCGGAGTTGAGGGAAGGGTAGGGGGGTAGGGAAGGAGTGGGAGTTGGAGACGAGGGTGGGGAGGGGCGCCATCACCCCAGGCGCCTCTCACCCTCACTATGCCACTGAATGGTGGAGTAGCCAAGCCTATTTTGTGTTGTTGTGTTCAACTAGGATATAGTTTCCACCTAGGGACTTTTTTGAACAATCTAGCCTGTTCTGTTTTTCCACTAGGTATGTTGATGTTCTGCGGAAGTGTTTTCCCAACTACTGATTATGATAAACTGGTGTACTGTTAATGCTCATCTCAGCTCTTCCATTGTGTCAGAAACAGCTTCCTTCAGAAATTTGTAAGGTGTAATGCTGACAAGCAACAAACCAAAGAGAAAAGCCAAAACACAGTAAGTGTTGAGAATGTAAATATGATAAATTTTTGACCAGAACTAATTTTATCTTTTACTGCTATGTAGAGGTGATGTTTATTCTGTGCAGAATTAATTTGTCACTTTAAGTGAATTTGTAGAAAAATGAGAAGTTTGATTCATGCTATGTTTTGGTGAGTTAGCTTAGGGATTTTTTTCCTTAGTTTTTCTTTCTTTTTCAAAATAATCTCAAGGTATACAACACTTGTACAGAAAGTTAGATTAAAACAGTATAACTTATATCAAAATCAGATAAGACCAAATCAAGAAATTAATTCTTTCTTAATCTATCTCAAGTCCTTATAGAAAACAAGGAAATCCAAGATTAAATCTGAGTGAATTTAAACAAAAAAGATAAGTATAACTAAGAAATCTGCAGATTGCTGTTGAATGGGAGACCTATTCTTTTTTCTACAGTATTGTTGTTGTGTCAGTTCTTCTTGCCTTGTTTAAGAGATATGAAACTAGATAAGTGAGAAGGTTCTAGGAAAACATATTTTAAGGATTGATATCTTATAACACACTTGCAGGGAAATCTTAAGTGGAATATACCTCCAATTTCCGTTATTGCTGGCCTCAAGATCAAAAACTGTCACCTCCTTTTTTGTATCTCCTTGGAGACATCAGGAAACATCTGGATTTTATTCCCCAAAAATTCTTTGGACCTGTTCTGAAAAAACATTCTCATAATCCATTCTTTGTCAGGTAGAAAGGCTACTGTCAACAGGGAAGAAAGCTGGGGAAGAAAGAGAAGAATCGGAGGTTTCTCATAAATTTGAGACATCTAGTGGTCTTTCTTGTTGATTTTCACTCATTGCTTGTTGTTGGTCTTCATTCTTCTTAGGAAGATAATAAGCTCGAATGAATGGGTGAATAGACTGTTCCGGTACATTTAAAATCTCAATGAAATACCTTCTTAACATTTCCAAAGGAGCTATCATAGGAATTTTTGGAAAATTCAACAGTCGTATATTATTAGCTCTAACTTTGATTTTCCATTATTTCTAATTTCTTCCTCAAGAAACCATTATCCATAATCAATGCTTCCTGTATTTTCTTTTTGATATAATCTCTGTTGAAATTATTTGTGAGTCAGTTTCAACTGTAGATAGCTCTTGTTTCAAGATAGAAATTTCCTTAGTTTGGTCTTTTAATCCCCCCCCCCCCCCCCATTCATTTACTTGAGGCGCCAAAGTTTTTCCTAGGTTGACTACAAGATCCCACAAGGCGCCCAATGTAACCTCAAGAGGTTTTGCAATAGTTGAAAAAGTTATAGGGGACACAAGAAGCTTCTCAGATTCCAGACGTACCTCTTTTCTGCCTTGGGCCGTCCCTTCCGATGTTCCTTCCTCAGGCTGGCTCCCCAGGTTTAGAAAACCCTCTTCTGAGCTCAGGGTGCAATCTCTCACTGGCTTCTCACAGCTCAATCTCTGCCTCTTTGGACATGTTGAGCTCCCGAGGAGAGCTTGTCCTCTGGGGTTGAGGAGGCGGAACTCTAGTGTCAGGGCTAAGGGTGGCATCGAGCCCTGGGACGTCCGCCACAGCGTCACTCACTGCTGGCGTCTCCACCGGGAAGTTCCCCGGCATGATTGCAGGTGTCACATAATTTCATCGACAGTGCTCTGCCCTGCCAGGATCTGCACCCAGCGCCCCTCCCTCCCCTGTCAGACTCTGCACCCAGTCCCCTTCCTATCATGCACTGCACACAGCCCACTTCCCTCCATCCCCTGTCAGGCTCTGCACCCAGCCCCCTCCCTGCCAAGCACTGCACACAGCCCCCTTCCTTCCCTCCCTCCCAGGCTCTGCACCCTATCCCCCCTCCCTGCCCTGTCCATCTTACCTCCTCTGCCACTGGAATCCCTGGTGGTCCAGAGGTGTAGCAGGTACTACTAACCTGGTCGGTTACTGCCACGATTCTGGCTTCAGCCGCTGAGCGGTATCGAGTGGGAGTGTGCTTTGGCGCTGCTGGTCTGCGCTTAGTGGCTTCCTGAATGGCTCCCGCAAATTCTTGTGAGAATTCATGGGAACCATTCAGGAAGCCGCTCAGCGCCAAGCAGCAGCACCAAAGCGCACTCCCCTCAGTACCGCTCAGGCTGGAGCCGGAACTCGTGGGAGCGACCGACTGGGTTAACAGTGTCCGTTACACCTCTGGATCACCATTCCAGCGGCAGAAGAGGTATGATGGACAGGGCAGGGAGTAGGGACAGGGTGCAGAACCTGGCAGTCCAGTAGAGGCCTGCAATAAGTCTGGGAGGGGGGGCATGTGTGCACTGGACACTGTTCTGAATATAAACCGGGACCCCCATTTTGGGACCAATCTTTTGGCCCAAAAATCCAGGTTTATATTTGAGTATATACAGTACTCTGTTCTGGCATTTCAGGGCAGTATATGTTGCTTGTCAGTGTTACACCCTATAGACATGTGTATTTTGTGACACATTGAATAGGTTGAGATGAGCATTAACAGTACATCTGAGAGTCTGAGATAATGTCTGGACAGCATAACCTGACTTAAGAATGAGGTTCATTCCTGTAACTATTATGGAATATACAAAAATAACCCATATGAAAATATTTTCTGGAAAATAAGAAACTACTTGTCACTGTCAGCAATTATGCCTCCCAAATGCAGCATTTCTACATCTAGAGTTTCTAAGGTCCACACCAGCATGGTATGGTAAATGAAGAAAATACTAGAGCAATGTTTCTCAACTTCTTCAAGCCAAGTACCCCCTAATCATTTATATTTGGGGGGGTTTCAAAGAGGTCAAGGCAGATGACTTTAAAATATGCAATATCACCTCAGTAACAACTATAGAAAAATAGACAAATATAGTGCAAAATATAGACAGCAGATATAAATTCTCAAAACTGACACATTTTGATCACTAAATTGAAAATAAAATCATTTTTCCTACCTTTGTTGTCTGGTGATTTCATGAGTCTCTGGTTGCACTTCCTTCTGACTGTGCATCCAATATTTCTTTCTTTCTGCCTCGTGCACACATCCTCTGCTTCAGATCCCATTCCATTCCCCAACCAGCATCTCTCTCTGTCCCTCCATGAGTCCAACTTTTCTTCCTCTCTCCTCCGCCCCTATTGGCCTCTCTCTCTCATTCCCTCCCCTGCTGCAAAGGGAGTGGGGAAAGAGAGAGAGACAGATCTAGCGTACTCTACTGCCACATCCAACATTTCTCCCTCCTTTCCACCAGTCCAACATCTCTCTCTGCATCCTGCATGCTTTCTCTCCTCCAGTCCGCATTCCCTCCCCAACCAACATCTTTCTCTCTCTCCCTCCATTTCAACTTTTTACTCTCTGCCCTCTCCCCCTTACCCTGAGTGTGACATTTCTCCTTCCCTCCCCATCCATCTCTCTCTCTCTCTCTCTCCATGAGTCCAACACTTTCTGCCTCCTGCACGCATCCTCTTCTCCGAACCTCATTCCCCTCCCAAGCAACATCTCTCTCTGACCCTCCATGAGTCCAACTTTTCTTTCTTTCTCCTTCACCCTTATTGGCAACAAGTCTCCCTCTCTCTCTCTCTCTCTCACACTGTCCATCTGTCTTGAGAGATCCATACATCTCTCCTATCCCCTCTACTGTCACATCCAACATTTCTCCCTCTCTCATCCCCCGTATCATGTGCAGCATTTTTCACCACTGCCCACCAGCCCCATGCTCATTTCTTCTTCTATCACCCCTCTCCAGCACAATGCCATATCTCTCCCTCCAACACTATGTCCAACATTCCTCCCCCTTGCATCCCCTTTAATATGCCCCTATGTTCCCTCTCCACCACCATGTCCAACATTTCTCCCTCTCATCTTTCTCTCCCCATGCATCTCCCTCTCCTCTCTCTCTGACCAATTTTCCTTTCTTCCTTTCCCTCTGTGCCACCATCTTTCCCTCTCACTCATACACTCATACCCAACAATTCTCCATTTCTATTCCCTCCCTCCTATGTCCCAAGTTAGTGCCCCTTTCCCCTCTCTTCTGTGTCCCATGTTCATGCCCTTTCCCTTCCATCTGTGTCAAGTTTCTGCCCCTTCCCCCTCCTTGCACTTAAGTAGCTGCCCATTCATAGAAGCCGCTGCTGCCTCCGGGGATCCCGCCTTCCAGCCCACCCTCTACCACTGCCAGGGATCCCTACCTCCCTGCCCACCGAAGCTGACCCTGTTCTTGTTCAAGCCGCACTCATACCTTCTGTCTTCAGTGGGATGGCGCAAGCAGCGATTCACACACTGCACATGGTTGACCCACAAGCCTTCCCTCCAACTCCATAATTTTAACAAACATATGGAAATTAGAATCAGTGTTTGATAAGTTTCTTTTAAAGCAATGTTCTTCAACCGCTGGTCTGTGGACCGGTGCCGGTCCGCAGAAAATTTCTGCTGGTCCATGCAGGGCTGGCGAGATTTAGTCGGCAGTTAAATTTCCTGCTGACTGCAGTAGTTTGGAAGGCTGCTGTTCCTCCCAGCCTCGGGCGATCAAGACAGGCTGCCGACATCGGGGCCTTCCCTCTGTGAGTCTCGCCTGTTCGGAAACAGGAAGTTGAAACAAAATAGGCGGGATTCAGAGAGTGAAGGTCCCGACGTCGGCAGCCTGTCTTGATCGCCACCCCTGCCAAGTTGCTGAAGAGGGCCACGGGGAAGGTGCAGGTGGAAGGGAGAGCTACAGGTGCAGGTGGAAGGGAGATGGTCAGCGTGTACAGGAGCAAGATCCTGGGGAGCCTTCCACAGTGGCTGACTCCCCTCTCAGCAGCTCTCGTACTTGCCAGGGCAGTGATTCATTGGCAACTTTCTTCAGAGGCGGCAATGGACCCAAGGCTGCCTATGTAAATTGCTGCTGCAGGCAAGTACTGAGAGCTGTTGGAAGGGGAGAAAGCCATTGTTGAAGGCTGGGAAGCTGCTGGATAAAGGGAGAGGTGCTACTGGAGCTGGAGGGAGGTAGAAGGAGAGATGCTGCTGGGAGGGGAGGAGGGAAAGGGATGGGAAGAGAGTTACTGTTGGATAGGGGGAGGAGGGAAGGGAGAAGGAAAAATGGAAGGAAACAGCTGGCAGGGAGATTAGAGGGGGGAAGGGGTCAGGATGGAATGGAGAGATCAGATGAGGGAAAGTGGAGAGAGAGGAATGAGAAAGTAGAGAGAGATTGATGCTGGAAAGGGGGTCAGCAGAGAAATGAGAGAGGGATAAAGATGCTAGATCTGGTGTAGGAGAGATAAAAATGAAGAAAGCAGTGAAGTTGGAATGAATCATGTAAAAAGGAGAGAGGAGGCACAGGCTGGATGGAAAAGGGAGAGGGGCATAGAAATAAGTCAGATACATATGGAAGGGAGAGAGGGCAGACAGTGGATGGAACGAGCAGATGCTGGATTGAAGAGACAGGGCAGACACTGGAAGGAAAAGAGTGAAAAGAAGATGAAAGCAGAAACCAGAGACAACAAAAGGTAGAAAAAAATAATTTTATTTCTATTTTGTCATTAGAATATATCAGATTTGAAATATATATCCTGCTAGAGACATAACTGGGGACTGCAAAGCCCAGGCAGTGCTTCTTTAGCTTCCAGCTGGCTTAGGTCTCTCTCGGACCAGGGGTCATTCCCCTAACACTATTCCTGTCATGTGTGACTGCAGAATTCTGTTAGCATGATATTTCTGTGTAACATTCTGTAATAACTTGGCTTGTTCAGTTTTCTTGATAGTAGAGGGGATATATGTGAAGGGGAGGGGAGACAGGGGTTGTGTTGGTCCTTGCTCTGTATAATTGAATTTATAAAATCACAGTTGTATAGAATATTGTTTCTTTTTATACTTTAATAAAATACATTCTATATAAAATCATAACTGCGGCTTGTGCAGATGGGATCAGATGGTTTGCGGGGACCGAGCTCACGAAGATGGGGCGGAAATGTTTTTTTTTAAATTTCAGTCTTAGTAGTTTGCCAGTCCACAAAATAATTTTTTTATTTCTGCTGGTCCACGGGTGTAAAAAGGTTGAAAAACACTGGTTTAAAGAATCAGGATGACAGCTAGAGGCAAGATTTTATGAATCAGTCTAGGATGTACTTATAAACTATGTTGATTTAGTTGTATGTCATAAATGTTTTAAATTTGTATGTGATTTGTATACCGCCAAGAACAGTTAATAAATATTATAAATAAATAAATAGATTGTAAACCCTTTGGGGACAGGTAAATACTACCGTACCTAAATTTAACTTGTCTACAACTGAAAAAAAGCATTAGGTAATCCAATTAAAAATTGAATATCTAATCATTTTTAGAGTATGGATGATATAATGTTTACATTTAGATCTTTGGCTCCTTTTGCTCTTGTCTGAGATATGAATTTCTAAGATTTTATGTGTACTTAAAGACTGTATATGTTAATTGTGAGCCGCTTTGGCCAAAGGCAGAATATAAATGCTTTAAATAAATAAATAAATAAATGAATATGAGGGATTTTAAATATCAATCACACTTTACTCTCTGTGAGATGACAAGAAATATCCAAAAATCACGTTGAAGACCATTTTCGATATGACGTCTAAATCTGAGTTTAGATTTAGACATATTGCAGAACAAGCGCAAAAAATCTGGTACCAAGCATGCCCATTTTCAAAACTGCAAAATGTCTATCTTGATTTTCAAAAATAGCCATTTTTCAGATGTGCATCTATGTTTTTGAACAATTTTCAAAATAAACATGTTCAAAAGAAAAACACGATTCCCAGACACACTACTGGGTAAAGGTTTAGCAACAAATGTCCCCAAAGTTCTGAACAAACCAACAAACCAAAAAAGAGGGACTATAAGAGGTATAAATCCTTAGAACCGAGAAGGTGCTCAGAACCATAAGATTGTAAGAAAATCACAAATCGGGAACATGCCCTGTAAGTGTTTTCAATAGTCTATCATTGCACCATCTTCAATCGGTAGAAAGGTTTTAACTGTGTCCAAATAAATATTGAAAAGTGTTCATTTCTTTATTTAAAAAAAACTCAAACTCCAATCAATTTAAGTGCAAGTTGTTTTGAAAAAACTTAGCTTGAAATGAAGGTAAGGTAGTTAGGACGTTGTCTCACTCCAGTGGGTCCTGATGCGTTTCGCCAGTGGCTTCCTCAGAGAGCCCTCTCACGCTGGCTATAAGTGAGTAAAACTCCTTCCTTACTCTTTGTCCATAATTACATCACTTCCTGTTGACCCTTACTGTTCGCCCATAATTACATCACTATTGGGATGTAGGAGGTGTAGGCATTTTTAGTAGGTTGGCCATACAGACATCCCAGCAGAGCAGTGTGATAGCCTAGGAGGCACTGCAGTAAACTTCACTAGCGATCCGTTCTTTGTATTCAGAGCGGTTTCTATTTATTGCTTTCTTGACCAGTAAGGTTTCATTTTTTATCTTTCACATTACATTACATTACATTAGTGATTTCTATTCTGCCATTACCTTGCGGTTCAAGGCGGATTACATAAGAGTTGTCTTGAAGTTACGAAATATATAGGCGGATTACATAAGAATTGTCGTGAGATTAGATAATACATGATAGGTAATTTGAACATTTTAGATTTGATAAGGAGTAGATAGTATTGTAGGTGGAGCTTGGGAAGAATCTGGTGGTGTTAAATAGGTTTTATGTATTTTTTGAAGAGTAGGGTTTTTGTTTCTTTTTTGAAGGTTTTGTAATCTGTGGTCGAAGACAGCAGATTGATGAGTTGTCTGTCTAGTTTTTCTGCTCTGGTGGCCATTAGGTTGTCATATAGTTTTCTTCGTTTAACATTGGCCAATCAGGCCTTAGATTAAGTGGGGATGGGCGGACCCGCTATGCCTAAGGCCTGATTGGTCCAGGCTTCTAGAGCCTGGGCCAATCAGGCCTTAGGCTTCGGCGGGATGGGCCGGGAAGGGGCGGGCCCACTTCATTTCGACGAGGCGTGCCTGCCGGCTCAAGACGTGCAAGACCCTTCTAAGAACAGGTTTGGTGGAGTGGAGGTTTGGGGGGGTTAGCGCCGGGGGGGTGCATCTTCGGGCAGGAGGGATTGGGCACCCTCCTGCCAGCTATCGATATTGTCGGGGGGGGGGGGGAATCGGTAATGTCGGGGGGGGGGGGTCGGTAGTGTCGGGGGGGGGGGGGCGGTCGGTAGTGTCGGGGGGGGGAGGTGCGTCTTCGGGCAGAGGGTTTGGGCACCCTCCTGGTCAGGGGGCCACGGCCCGCTATACTTATAGCGGCAGAGAGATCCCTTGCCGCGATAAGTATAGCGGCCGCGTCTACTTACAATGTAGGCCAGCATTTTGCTGGCCTACATTTTAAGCTTCTCCTCTACTAGGGAGACGCGTAGGGCCGCCTAGGTTCAGCCTAAGGCCCGCCTAAGGCCCTTAGACGAGCTTAGGCATCTTGCGGGTCTCCCTAGGCTCCCGGAGGTGCCTTCAGGCTTGCCTGGGAAGCATTTTTTTTTTAAAAAACGTGCATCCCGATTGGCTGATTAGACAGCTGTAGGACGCCTAAAATCGGGATGCACTTTAGAGAATCAGGGCCTTAGTGCATGCTAAAACGGCTAGCACACCTTAGTAAAAGGATCCTATAATTAAGTATTCTTTTATGATTGTATTCTCAGTTCTTTCTGGTAGGTCACCTAGCGCTTTACCTATTTGGTGTTCTCATTAATGTTTTTCTCTCCTTATTTCTTTTCTATTGGCTAGCACTGGTGGTTTAAAAAACAAAACAAAACTGAGCATGTGGTTTTGTTTTTTATGTAGTGACTTCTTTATGCAGTGACCTCATGCGTTGTTTTTTATGGATTTGGCGTTTTATGCATATTATTTGTATGTATATTACTGATATTTCATGTCTTTTTTATATATTTTTTATGACTTTATTAGCCCATTTTAACACATATTTCATGATATGTTTATGTTTAAGGACTTTGTGTTAACCATCCGCTCCTCCACTTGGGTATGTACATCATTTTTATGCCCTATATGGGGTTTAATACACAGATCTTTTCTTTCTTTTTAGATCAAATGTTTCTTTGCGGTGCCTTCTCGCTCACCTTTACAATCACTGCCTGTATTTTCACTCATAACTTTTGTATTTCAAAATGTATATTCTTCATAGTCTCCTGCCTATGTGCCCGACGGTGATGGATTCCCCTGTTTTTGCAGCTACTGTGCTAATCTTTTCTACTGCTGCTCATTTTCTTGCTGAATTCATGATTCTTGCAGCTACTGTCCTAGAACTTTATGTTCTGACAGCCGGGCCGCTAGAGATCCCCTTGCACAACATCTTTCCATCCCTCCTTCCCATCCCGCACAGCAGAACCCCGCCGACCCTCCCACCGCGAGGCCGACATGCCTTCGTTCGAAACAGCAGCAGTGGCAGCATTGAACACGCTGCTTCACTGTCTTCCCCGCTGGGGCCTTCCCTCGGTTGCTGCGTCACTGATGACATGGGGGATGGGAGAGATGGAAATGTGCTGCACAGGGGAATGGGTTGGCGGGGTCATTGGGTTCTACTGCACGTGGGGGATGGGAGGGAGAGATGGAAAGATGCTGCGCAGGGGGATGGGTTGGCAGGGTCATCGGGGGTCTGCAAGCTCAGGGCTCCCACTGATTATGCATTATGGTAAGTTGTATAATTTCTATTATGATATTATAACTTAATAATAGTATATTGTGTATAAAACTGCCCTACGAACCCACCCTGAATCCTCCCCTCCCCCTTACCAGTCCTTGAAAAAAATATGCTTCTATAAAAACGGTCCTTGGTGTCAAAAAGGTTGGGGACCACCGTTGTAAAGGACTCCTCAAGCCATAAAGCAGAAAGGAGTGAATTCCACAAAGTTGGATCTACCACACTAAAAATGCAGGAGCAGGAAAAGTTATGACAGATGATACGGAGGGAGGGAGTGGTAAAGCATCCTAATAGGGGAATACTGTGTAAGGAGACTGGAGAGGTATAGAGGAACACCAGATTAAAAAGGCTTTATGAACCAGAATAAGCCGGTTGAAAGTAATGCTAGTAGTCACATGTTCTTCTCTCAAGAAAGGTGTGATGAGGTTGGTTCTCTCAACTAAAACTGGCATAGCATCCAGGTTTTCAACAGGCATTGTTGGGGCTCTTGTTACAGAGTGTTCGGAGAACTATACCCTGAGGCAGCTGGGATAGTTACACCAGAAAAACCAAGATACTTTGAAGATACAAGTGATATTTAAACTATATATATATATGTAATGTAATGTAATGTAATGTAATGTAATTTATTTCTTATATACCGCTACATCCGTTAGGTTCTAAGCGGTTTACAGAAAATATACATTAAGATTAGAAATAAGAAAGGTACTTGAAAAATTCCCTTACTGTCCCGAAGGCTCACAATCTAACTAAAGTACCTGGAGGGTAATAGAGAAGTGAAAAGTAGAGTTAGAGGAAAAATAAAAATAAAATAAACATTTTAACAAGACAGCATTGATCTAAATACTTTGGAAGGTAGAAGAGAGGAGAGAAAGGAATAGAAGCAGAAGGGGGAGCCGTTGAACAGTAGAATTCTGGAAAAATTTAAATGATAGAAATAGAACAAAACAAAGACAAAAGGCAAAACAATAGATAAGATTAAAGATAAATCATAAGCTGGAAAGAAAAATAAAATAAAACTTTGTCTTCAATCCACGGTTTCAGCGTCAGTGATGAAGTGGAGCAAGTAAGTTTAGGAGGAGCGATTGACGTTTCCAGAAAGGGCTTCTTCAGGGATGCCTATGTCTCCTCCCCTGCGATGTTCTCCCATCCATGCATTCCCTCCCAGACACACTGCCCGTGCCCCAGCCGCTCCAAGGAGGCTGCCCCAGATGAGGCCCACGGTGAATGCAGGATTCTCTCCTCTGCGGGAAAGCCGCCCGGAGCCGACAGTCGATCTTCTTAGCGGATTGCATGGGGGGAAGAGTTCACACTCTTGGTAGGATCGGGTCTGTGTGCTCTCGGTGGTTGTGGCTGGTCTCGTTGCTGCTTAGGTGTAAAAGCAGTTGATCTCCACTGCTGCTGATATTTAAAAGCAGGCAGATTGATCTCTCCAATGGACTGCAGGGGGAGGAGTTCACACTCCTGGCAGGATCGGGTCTGTGGGCTCTTGGTGGTTGCGGTAGGTCTCGCTGCTGCTTGTATGTAAAAGCAGTTGTTTTTCTACTGCTGCTGATATTTAAAGCAGGTAGATTGATCTCTTAAACGGGATATAGGGGGAGGAGCTCACATGCCTGGTTGGATCGGGGCAAGGGCTCCTATTATAGGCTGCTTAGGTGTAAAAGCAGTTGATCTCCTACTTCTGATAATATTTAAAAGCAAGCATATTGATTTTTCCAACGGAATGCTGGGAGAAGAGCTTACTTGTTTGGCTGGATCAGGGCAAAGGGCTCTCGGTAGTGGTGGCTGGTCCTGTTGCTGCTTAGGTGTTAAAAAACAGTTGATCTTCCTAGTGGACTGCAGGGGGAGGTGGAGCTCACACTCTTGGCTGGATCGGGTCTGTGTGCTCTTGGTAGTTGTGGATAGTTCCGCTGCTGCTGAGGTGTAAAAGCAGTTGATTTCCCACTGTTGCTGATATTTAAAAGCAGGTAGATTGATCTCTCCAATGGACTGCAGAGGGAGGAGCTCACATGCCTGGCTGGATCGGGGCAAAGGGCTCTTGGTAGTGGTAGCTGGTCCTGCTGCTGCTTAGGTGTAAAAGCAGTTGATTTTCCTAGCGAACTGCAGGGAGGGTGGAGCTCATATTTTTGCAGGACCGGGACTGTGGGTTTTTGGTGGGTTGGTCCCGTTGCTGCTTAGGTGTAAAAGCAATTGATCTCCCACTGCTGCTGATATTTAAAAGCAGGCAGATTGTCCAGGGAGAGGATATATATATATATATATAGTGATAAAAAGATTATAAATGTGTGACAAGGTATAGGCTGTTGGGAGATTTGATATGGTTATGATGGTCCCATAGTAACCCTTGCCTATCCTGTTGCATTTTGGTTATGAGTCTGAGAACATCATAAGAACATAAGAACATAAGAAGTTGCCTCCACTGGGTCAGACCAGAGGTCCATCGTGCCCAGCGGTCCGCTCCCACGGCGGCCCATCAGGTCTATGACCTGTGAAGTAGTTCCTGACCATTTTTATAACCTACCTCTACTTCTATCTGTACCCCTCAATCCCCTTAACCTTTAAGAACCTATCTAAACCTTCCTTGAACCCCTGTACTGTGTTCTGGCCTATCACAACCTCCGGAAGTGCGTTCCATGTGTCCACCACCCTCTGGGTAAAAAAGAACTTCCTAGCATTTGTTTTAAACTTGTCCCCTTTCAGTTTCTCTGAGTGACCCCTAGTACCTGTGGTTCCCCACAGTCTGAAGAATCTGTCCCTGTCTACCTTCTCTATGCCCTTCAGGATCTTGAAGGTTTCTATCATGTCTCCTCTAAGTCTCCGCTTTTCCAGGGAGAACAGCCCCAGCATTTTCAATCTGTCAGCGTATGAAAAGTTTTCCATACCTTTTATCAGTTTAGTCGCTCTTCTCTGGACCCCCTCAAGTATTGCCATGTCCTTCTTGAGATGCGGCGACCAGTACTGGACACAGTATTCCAGATGTGGGCGCACCATTGCACGATACAGTGGCATGATGACTTCCTTCATCCTGGTTGTGATACCCTTTTTAATGATACCCAACATTCTGTTCGCTTTTTTTGATGCTGTCGCACACTGTGCCGATGCTTTCAATGTTGAGTCCACCATCACCCCCAGATCTCTTTCAAGGTTGCTCACCCCTAGCAATGATCCCCCCATTTTGTAGCTGAACATCGGGTTCTTTTTCCCTACATGCATGACCTTGCATTTCTTTATGTTAAAACTCATTTGCCACTTTTTTGCCCATTCTTCCAGTCTCGTTAGGTCCCTTTGCAGGTCTTCACAGTCTTCCGTGTTTCTAACCCTGCTGCAGAGTTTGGTGTCATCAGCAAATTTAATAACCTCACATTTCGTCCCCGTCTCCAGGTCGTTGATAAATATATTGAACTGGAGCGGTCCCAGCACCGACCCCTGTGGAATTCCGCTCGTGACCCATTGCCAGTCTGAGTAATGGTCCTTTACTCCAACCCTCTGTTTCCTGCCTGCCAGCCAGTGTTTGATCCATCGGTGGACATCCCCTTGCACCACGTGGCTCCACAGCTTCTTAAGTAGCCGTTCGTGAGGTACCTTGTCGAAGGCTTTTTGGAAGTCAAGGTAAATGATGTCTATGGATTCCCCCTTATCCATCTGGCTGTTTATTCTTTTAAAGAAATACAGTAAGTTTGTGAGGCACGACCTTCCCTTGCAGAAGCCATGTTGGCTCGTCTTCAGTTGTCCCTTGCTTTCTATGTGTTCGCAGATTGTGTCCTTGACCAGTGCTTCCATCATTTTTCCTGGGACCGAGGTCAAGCTCACCGGCCTGTAATTTCCCGGGTCCCCCCTTGATCCCTTCTTAAAGATAGGCGTGACATTTGCTATTTTCCAGTCCTCTGGGATCTTCCCAGTTTTTAAGGATAGGTTACATATTTGGCGAAGTGTTTCCGCTATTTCGTTTCTCAGCTCTTTTAGTACCCTTGGGTGGATGCCGTCTGGACCTGGTGATTTGTCGCTCTTCAGTCTGTCTATCTGTCGGAGGACATCCTCTTTGCTTACCTCTAGTTGGACCAGCTTTTCATCATGGACTCCGTTTATGATCTCCTCGGGTTCTGGGATATTGGATGTATCTTCTCTCGTGAAGACTGACGAGAAGAACTTATTTAACCTGTCAGCTATCTCTTTTCCCTCCTTTACCACTCCCTTCCTGTCTCCATCGTCCAACGGTCCCACTTCCTCCCTGGCTGGTTGTTTCCCCTTCACATACCTGAAGAATGGTTTGAAGTTTCTTGCGTCCTCCGCCAGTCTCTCCTCATATTCCCTTTTCGCTTTCCTGACCATTCGGTGACAGTCTTTTTGGTGCCTTTTGTGCTCCTTCTGGTTTTCTTTTGTTTAGTCCTTTTTCCATTTTCTGAAAGATGTTTTCTTGTTATTTATCGCCTTTTTCACTGCATTTGTTATCCACGCCGGGTTTTTGTGCGATTTTTTTTGCACCCTTTCCTAAACCTGGAGACATATAGGTTTTGTGCTTCGTGCACCGTGCCCTTGAGTAGGGCCCAGGCTTCCTCTGCGGTCTCCATTTTCCCTGAGCTGTTGCTGAGCTTCTTTCCCACCATTTTCCTCATTTCCTCGTAATTTCCATTTCTGAAATTGAGTGCTGTCGTTTTCGTTCTTTTCACCTTTGATGTTCCTATTTTTAGCTTGTACTGGATCATGTTGTGATCGCTGTTTCCTAGTGGCGCTAGTACTACCACATCCTTTGCGGGTCCTCCTAGCCCGTTGAGGATTAGGTCAAGAGTTGCATCTCCTCTCAGTTCCATGGCTAGTTGTTCCATGAAACAGTCCCTCACCGCCTCCAGGAATTTTGTTTCTCTCGTGCAACTTGAGTGTCCAATGCTCCAGTCTATTCCAGGGTAGTTGAAATCCCCCATTACCACCACACTTCCGCCTTTGCATACCTGCCTCAATTCAGCCTCCAGGTCCTGGTCGTTTGCTTCCGGTTGCCCTGGTGGGCGATAGTACAGTCCCAATTTTATGTCTGCTCCATTTTCTCGTGTCAGCTTAACCCATAGTGATTCCAAGCCGTCCGCCCTTACTGTTGTTTCCATCCTGGTTGACTGGAGTCCTTTATATATAGCGCTATTCCTCCACTTTTCTTGTGTGTCCTGTCCCTCCTATAGAGTTTGTACCCAGGTAGGATCATATCCCATTTGTTGTCTTCAGACCACCATGTTTCTGTGATTCCAATTATGTCTAGGTCCTCCTTACTGGCTATAACCTCTAGTTCTCCCATTTTAGTTCTTAGGCTCCTAGCATTAGTGTATAGGCAGTTTAAGTCCCGGTTGTTTACCTTCTCTGTTGGTTTTCCTCGTGGTTTGGTGCTCCTGCTGATCTCCTCATGGGCTGCCAGGAATTTTTGTGTTCCCTCTAAGCTGAGCAGGTGTCCTCCAGCTGCATTGCTACCACTAGGGGGTGGAATATTTTCAGTCGCTAAGGACAGGTATGTTCCCTGGAGTCCTGCAGAACTTGCATGTCCCTCACAATTGAAAAATGTGACAGTAAAACAGCACCCTCTATTGGTGAGACTGTGGGTGGAGGACTCCTGCTCAGCTTAGAGGGAACAGTGTAAAAAAGTCCCTGAATATCGTTCCGCTCATCCTCCTCCTGTGGTGTGTCTGTTTCATCCTGATTTCCCTCCTGTGGAGTGTCTATCTCTTCCTCAGTCTGCTTCCCCATTTTTGGATGTCCCTCTGGCTCTGGCTGTTTCCTCCTTTTTCCATTCTTTAGCTTCATTAATTCCTTAGGCCCCTGCATTGCGTCCTTGGGGTTTTTTTTTTTTTAAATGTCCACTCAGTCTCGAGCCCTCTATCGCCTATTCCCTGGTCAGTATCCTTGTTTGATACTCTGGTCCGATGTGTCGATGTCAGATCGACTCGGCTTTCCCCTTGTCCTCAGTTTAAAGCCATGTCTATGCTGGTCTGGATGTTTTGTGCCAGCATCCTTGTCCCCGCCATGCTCAGGTGCAGTCTGTCCCTCCTGTAGAGCTTGTTTTTCCTCAGGAAGGTTGTCCAGTTCCGTACAAAGTGGAAACCCTCCTCTTCGCACCATCTCCTCAGCCACCTGTTTATTGCTTGCAGCTCGATCTGCCTCCTTGCATCCGCCCTTGGTACTGGCAGGATCTCTGAGAAGGCTATCTTCCTTGTCCTCAGCTTCAGTTTCCTCCCCAGGATCTTAAGCTGCTCGGTCAGTGTAGTCCTGTTGTAGTTCCTTCTGCTGACGTCGTTGGTTCCAACGTGGATTATCACTGCTGTCTCCTCCGTCTCAGCTCCTTCCAGGATTCTCTCGATTCTGTCGGAGATGTCCTTTGTCCTCGTCCCTGGGAGACATGTCACCAGCCGGTCCTCTCTGCCTCCTGCTATGTGACTGTCCACCTCTCTCAGGATCGAGTCTCCTACCACGATCACAGACTTCCCTATATTTTTTAATTATTATTATTTTTTCAAGATATTATTTTGAATGAGGAGTGGACTTGGGTTTTTTGGTGGAAAGTTTCAACACACAAGCAGTGATTTTCTAGTGTACTTATAGTGTGAATGATATTGAAATGAATATGTATGAGATATATTTGCATACAATGAAAACATAGAAACATGACAGCAGTTAAAAGCCAAATGGCCCATCTAGTCTGCCCATCCACACTAACCATTATCTCTTTCTGTGTCTGAGAGATCCCACATGCCTATCCCAGGCTCTTTAGAGATAGGCAGTGCATGCAAATAGATCTCATGCAAATTCACTGGGGAAATCCTGAAAACCCGATTGGATTGCAGCCCTCGAGGATCCACATTGGACAACCCTGGTATAACAGGATCTTTCTGCACTTCTGACAGTTTTGTGCCAAATTACAGAGAAGTATTGGTGTGGTATCACAAAGTCAATTGATTTACGTGCTAAGTGTAATTAGGCTGTCTCTGTAATGCAGTTCTATAATGTAAGTAGCCTGTGTTTGGAGTATGGGGCTCATTTTTTTTTAAATATAGACATCCAAAAAAATGGCAAAACCAGCTTTCTAGATGTCTTGTTGGGCTTTTTAGCCGCAAGGCGTCTAAATTTCAAGGGGTTGTGTTTTGGGTGGGATTAGGGAGGTTTAGGACTTCGATATTTTGCAGCGATAATCGAACTTTGACAAGACGTCCAGGGCACAATTTGGATGCTTTGGGCTAGACTTGTTTTTTTAAATGCCCAAGTGCCAAAAAGGTGCCCAAACTGACTAGATGACCACTGGAGGGATGAAAATATGGTCCTCCCATAATCACCCAGTGGTCACTGACTCCCTCCCACCCTGTAAAGATCTGCATAGAACAGTACAAACCTATCTTAATGACAGCTGCAGATACTGTGGCCAGCATGTATCTAGAACAGCCTGATAGGCAATGCAGTGGACCCCAGAAAAGAGGACCCAGGTCCATAATCCACCCTAATTAGCACACTTGTGGTGGAAAGTGTGAGCCCACCAAAACTCACTGTATTTACATATGGATGATATCTGCAGCCATAAGGGCCATTGGGGTGGTAGACCATACATTACAAAGGAGTTATTGTGAGATGTATACTTGGCACCCTTTGTGTAGTTCACAGTAGTGACCTCTAAGGTGCCCCACTGCTCTGCTGGCATGTCTGTGTGGCCAGTGTAGTATAAATAGTGGCTTTGCCCATGTCCAAATGGCTTGGTTTTGGATATTTTTAATTTGGACATAAGTTTTTCAAAAATGGCCAAACGTAGATAGACGTAAAATGGACCAAAACGTCTAAATCAGGGGTCTCAAAGTCCCTTCTTGAGGGCCACAATCCAGTCGGGTTTTTAAGATTTCCCCAATGAATATGCATGAGATCTATGTGCATGCACTGCTTTCAATGCATATTCATTGGGGAAATCCTGAAAACCCGACTGGATTGCGGCCCTCAAGGAGGGACTTTGAGATCCCTGCTCTAAATAGATCATTTTCAAAGATGACTTGTGGATTCCAAAGTGGTCATTTTCACCGCCTGATATTTGGATGTCTTGCAGGAGTCATCCAAAATTGGACTTAGACGATCTATCAAAAATGCCCCTCCACGTGTTTTCTGCATTTGCTTAGAGAAGTGGTATTAATTCCCACAGAACAGGTCAGGTATTCAGGATGCCCCTATTGAATAGGCATGAGTGATTTCCATGCACACTCAATTTACATGCAAAGACAGCTGGCTGCATGCAAACCGCTCATATCCATTCCTTTGGAATAACCTGGCCCTGGGGACTATCAGTGACTAGCTCAGGCATAAAGAAGCTTTTATTTAGGATTTTAATACATTCTGTCTTATGCATGAATAAGAATTAAAAGCAGTTGCTGTTAAACAATGGTTCACCAGATACTCAAAAAAAATGTTGTCTTGTACAGTTTTAAATCATGAATTTATGCAGCTTCCGTAGAACAGTGTTTTCAATAAAAGAGATCACCGTCCTGGAACTAATGAAAATGCATCATTATAGATAAGTTTCCTGTGATGTAAAGTGGCATGTGGGATTGCTGTGCAGCAAACTCTTAAAGAGTACCTTTTGAAAACATCGGTTATTTAGGACATAAAGAATATATTAATCACTTATCAAATAGGAGGGAAAGAACAAGCACTGATAGAACCAGGAAAAAGAACAGTTGACAGAGAAAAAATGCACTTTCGTGTATCTAAAAAGAGTATCAGTGTGCATGGCCAAATGAAATTGTTTTCATTCTTTTAAGGCAGTTTGTCATGTTTGACCTATTCATTTTTTTTAGGCACATAGCCCCAAATTCTCTATATGGCACCTTAAGTTGTGTGCAGAAATCTGTGTGCACAGCCAATTTGTGCACTCAGTTTAATTGATTAATTGACCTAATCTGTGTTGATAATTGCTGAAAAGGTTCAGATCCCAATACTGCCTCACACACATACTCTGCCGTCTCTGGTACCGATGCATCGGGGGGGCATCTCATTAGAAAGAAAACAACACACATGCAGTTGCATGGCCAAAGAAATGTCCCGTTTATTCAGAGTACTGCATACATATTTACAGCATTTCACATGGGTCAGTTTTTTCAGCACATGACTGTAGGAAAGACCATATTTGGTAACAGGAAACATAAAAGCAACTAGAAAGAGGTAGCAAACATAAGGGGGGAATAGTGGGAAGTTTCCATTATAGCATATAATACTGTCTTGTCTAAGGTCTAGCAATGTTTCTTTTTTAACAAATGTTTCTTATCAAAACAAGTCAACTACAGAACAAAATGGGGACACAGAGCTCAGAACACAAAAAGAAAAGACCTTGTGGTTTCTTGGCAAAATGAAAACTGTTTCAGCAGTTCCCTTTTTTTATATATGCTACACAAGCAGGAATAGAAAAACTTACAAAGAATATATGTGCCCCTTCAATTGCCAATTCCTTGCAATTGACACTGGCACTAAATAAAAGTTACATAAAAATTGGAAAGTGTGATTCTATAAAAAGTATGCGCCAGTTTCAGTGCGTGAATTGGAAAAGGAGGCATGGTGGGCATTCCTAAAAGTTATGTGCATTGTTATAGAATATGCCTGATCCACGCACAATTTAGGCACAGGCATTTAGGCCTGGTTTCAGCTGGCCTGAATGGGTGCGCCTTCTAGTTGTCACCAATTTTTTAGGTGTATACAGAGAATCAAGCCCATATTGTTTCCTGGATTCTATGAAGGTCACCCAAATTTGGACCCTCAGATTTGGACATAGATCCCAGATCTATGTGCAAAATAATTAATGAGCGGCAAAGATTCAGTTATTAGAGTTGCCAGATTTCCTCTTTAAAAAACACAAGAGGACACCTGACCCCGTCTTGTTCTGCTCTAAGCTCCGCCCCATTCCACTCCTGAGACAACAGGAAATGACATCAGAGAGAGAGAGTGGGACACCATACAGAGAAGACACAGGAGCCGGCAGTCAGGCTATCACCGGTGACCTCTAGATAGCATGTAATTAGTGAAGGTAAACCAGGCAGGAGGGAAGAAGAGCAACCATACAGGAAAGGGAGGAGGGACTGGAAAAAAAGAACTACTAGATCGAAGGAAGGTGGGGGAAGGAGAACTGCTGGACTGGGGAAGCCGGGATTGGAAAGGAAGGAGAGCTCTCATTGGAGGGGAGCACAGTATAAATTTGCACAGGAGATGGGTAGCAACATCAACAGAAGGCATTTTGCTGTGCAGGGTACTGGCGGACCGTCTGTCATACCTCTCTATGAAACCTGCTGTTTAAGGCCACCACCTCAGTTGGCCTCATTATAGGACCCCTCCTGCATATAATATATACTTCAACCATAAAGTTCTAAAACAAGGATTGTTGTGCTCACAACATTCTTGTGAGACTATAGAGCAGGGGTGTCAAAGTCCCTCCTCGAGGGCTGCAACCCAGTCGGGTTTTCAGGATTTCCCCAATGCAGTGGTGTTCCAAGGAAGGGGGCGGTGGGGGGGGGGCGATCCTCCATGGGTGCACGCCCCAAGGGGGTGCACAGCTGGCCACCCTCCAGTGTTCTCCCTAGGGCAGTGGTCGGCAAAATGTGGCTCGTGGCTCGTCTACAGCAGGGGTGCCCAACCTGCTTCCCTTCCCTTCTCACTGCCCTCCCGCAAGCCACTGCCGCCATCGGGGAACAGGCCGGCGCCGTGTTCTGAGATTACCCTGCTTCTCTTCCCCGCGGGGCCGACCAACTCTCGCCACCCGATGTCAATTCTGACGTCAGAGAGGATGTTCTGGACCAGCCAATCGCTGCCTGGGTGGCCCAGAATGTCCTCTCCGACATTAGAATTGATGTCGGGTGGTGAGAGTTGGTTGGCCCCGCGTGGAAGAAAAGCAGGGAGAACTCGGCACCGGCCTGTTCCCAATGGCGGCAGTGGCAGCATGTTTCCCAATGGCAGTGGCATGGGGGAGGGCAGGGAGCCAGAAAGAAAGGAAGGTGGGGGGACAGGGAGCCAGAAAGAAAGAAAGGGGGCAGGGTGAAACAAACAAAGAAAGAAAAAAATGGGGCACGGAGAGAGAGAAAGACAGACATAGAGAAAGAAAGGGTACATGGAGAGAGAAAGAAAGAAAGAAAGAAATGGGGCACAGAGAGAGAAAGACAGGCATACAGAAAGAAAGGGGGCACAGAGAGAGAAAGAAAGAAATGGGGCACGGAGAGAGAGAGAGAGAAAGACAGACATACAGAAAGAAAGGGGTCATGGAGAGAGAAAGAAAGAAGGGGCAGGGTGAAACAAAGAAAAAGTTGGGGGAGGGAATGAGGGCTGGAGGAGAGGAAGCATACAGGAGGCTGAAAGAAGGGAAGAAATATTGGATGCACAGTCAGAAGAATAAAGTGCAACCAGAGACTGATGAAATTCCCAAACAAAGGTAGTAAAAATGATTTTATTTTCAATTTAGTGATCAAAATGTGTTCGTTTTGAGAATTTATATATGCTGTCTATATTTTGCACTAGGCCCCCTTTTACTAAACCGCAATAGCGGTTTTTAGCGCAGGGAGCCTATGAGCATCGAGAGCAGTGTGGGGCATTCAGCGCAGCTCCCTGCGCTAAAAAACGCTATCGTGGTTTAGTAAAAAGGGAGGGGGTATATTTGTCTATTTTTGTATAGTTGTTACTGAGGTCACATTGCATAAAGTTATCTGCCTTGACCTCTTTGAAAACTCACGGAATATAAATGATGATTAACATTTTCTCTGCGTACAGTGTGCTTTGTGTTTTTAAAATTTTATTGTTGGTAGATCATTTTGACTTGGCCATGAAGGTAAGGGGGAGTGAGGGGAGCTGCTGAAAGATATCTAGTAATCCTTGCAGGCTTGATTGTGCAGGGAATTATTTTTGTAAAATCATATTTTATTATGTGACTGGCATTATTTAGATTTTAATTTCTATGAATGAATAGAATAAAAATGATATAAAATTGCTTGCTTGTTTTTATGTGCGTGCGCTGAAGGAAAGTGGAGAGAGAATGGGCTGAGGACGCTGAAGGGAAATGGGGAAGAGAGAATGGGGAGAAGACGCTGATTTAAAAATGACAATTGTACAGAATATTGTTTCTTTTTATACTTTAATATAATAAGTTCAATATAAAACAATTCAAGGCTTGTGTGGATGGGAACCGAGCTGACGGGGAGGGGACGGAGACAAATTTTTTCCCCCTGTGATTCTCTAGGCTCTGTCACAAATCGGGGGGGAGGGGGAAGAGAAATGCTGCAGCACCCAATTGGGGAGGGGAAGAGAAGTGCTGCTGCTGCACCTAATTGGGGAGAGAGAGGGGATAAGGAACACCAGGGAAGGGAGAGGAAAGAGATGCCAAGACCATGGAAGGAAAGGAAAGGAGCTACCAGACCATGGGGGGGAAGAGATGTCAGGGGGGAGGGTGAGGAGGCAGATGCCAGACCAGGTGGAAGTAAGGAGAGAACAGAAGAAGAGATGCTAGATAATGGAGTGGGAGGGGGAGACGGAAGGAG